>NC_072801.1:53906885-55155762 GCF_028583425.1 Eublepharis macularius | reverse complement strand
AGAAAATGGTTACTTTGGGGGATGGACTGTGTGGCGTTATACTCAGAAGCTCCACCCCCACTTTTCCAGGAATTCCCCAACCTGGAGTTGGCAACTCAGGTATATAGGACACAGCCATTAACACTGCAGGCTTCAAGAGAAATGCTTGAGGAGCACATCTGTGCTCCTCTTGTGCAACATGGAATGGGCTGTTCCCATGTCAGGGTTTTCCCTGCCCTGCAGGTGAAGCAGGGGTGACTGCACTGCTCCGTTACAAAGTTCGGTTTTGTGGGCTGAGGCTATTCTGCAGGCATGAATTTTTGGGAAGCTCTGTGTATATATAAGATCATATGAAGTCATAAAACAAAAGGAGGCTTATATTTTTTTGAGATTCAGTCCAGCTGCCTCCTTTCTTTTCATCCCAGCCATCTTCTCTCTTTATTCCCCTTCTCACTGTCTCAGCTCTTCCAATTTCCCTTCTCAGTAAACCCCAAATTCTGCCCCCTCTTGTTCAACCATCACCCCCTTTCTCCCTGGCTGCTCCCTTGCCATTGGAGGTCTCTGCTCTCTAGCTTGTATCTGGCTCCTTCCCTTGAAATGTCTGTTTAAAAACTCCGCACCTCATTCTTACACAGGTTTCCTGCCTGGCCTTTTTTCTCCCCGGCCCCCTCTCTTGTGTTTTTGGCCTCTTTCATTGCAAGTCTTTGGTCACAGTCTATGTCTGTTGTTTTATGGAAAGCTTCGACTTATTACCCACTCTTGAGAAATAGTATTGGGCAAAGCTGGTTGGTTTGTTGTGTTCTTTCTATGAAATTCTTCCTCAGGAACTTTTTGTTGCTTAGAGAGGCAAGAATACAGTTGTGTATCTGTAGCATTCCAGAAAACAGCTCCCCCACAGAAGGCAGAAATCCTGCCTTGTTCCAGCCATCCTCTTGTAGCCCTCTCAGTCAGTATTTTCTAAATGTTGGACTCTCGCTAATGCGAGGGGAAACAATTTCAGCATCTCTTGACAGCACAATCCTGGCACCTTGTTGTACTTTAACTGGGCTTCTGCATGCTCAATTGCATATTCATCACAAGTGCTAAATGACGGCCTGTCTGTCCCTTTTCTTTGTGTTAAGTGCATTGCATGGAATGAGGCTTCTAACCCATACTAGTGAAAACCATCTATAGGGGACTTACCTCACCTCCCAACTCTGGGCACTGATCACAGCCACTCCAGCAACCAGGCAGGCAGGACACATTCCCTTGTTTGTGAGACCAAAAGCTCTCAATTTCCCAAAGGCCAGGCTTTCCCATCTCAGGGTTCATTTCTGGATGCACCAGTGCACAAGACATGAATTCCAGAGTCAGCTTAGTAAAAGATAAGTTTATTAGTTAAGGAGAGTCTCCAAAAGCATGATGTGCTCTTACTCAGACAACAAGTATTAGGAAATCCTATTGTTGCTACATATTAAAATTGCTTTGAGAGGTAGCTACCAACTCTAAGTGATTTCCATTGCTGCATATCTCACCCGTTAGAAAGCAAGCCCGCTCTCTTGCCTAGTTGGTTCAGCATTAGGACACACGGAAGTGATAGAATGGCTGAACAGCCATCTTTTCACCCAGCAACTCATGAACCAATCAGGGCTTGTTACCAGAACTGCTGTTTTATGGGGGAATTAGCTTGCAGTCTGGGTTTTAATTAGTGTGAATCTTAACCAGCTATACCAGAGTCCCTCTTCCAGATTACTCGTGCAATCAGGAGGCAAGACTAATAAAGATAAAACGTGTTTTACTAATAATGTTGTGTATGCCTACAATAACACACACAAGCAAGGTACACACAAGAACTAGTAAATAAAGAGTAGGAAAAATAGAGCCGTTTGCATTAGCAGGACAGCCCACTTGAGATTGACGGAACGGGGCGATACTCACCTGCTCACAGCATGGAATAAAGATGTAGCAGCAAAGCGTGGCGGTATCTAATGCCTGCACTAGACATGCAGAGATGGTCAGGGTCCAAGATAGGAATGGTGCGCGCACCGCATGGCAGGGAAAGCCTGCTTAAGTACCCAAAAACGTACCCTGAGGTGGGTGCCTTTCCCTGTGGTTCTCACAGGGGAAACAAAGGCTTAATGGGTCTACAACTATCCTTAATGGGTCACTTTAGGATCTGAATATATGATTGTGACACCTCGGGAAGAGGGGACAAAGGAGGGGAGGGGAGTGCCGGGTGGGTTGATTGTATCTTCCAGGAAGCTGGAGTTGTCTTGATGGCATCAGCTCTGGAATGTAGAGGTTGTATTGAGATGCGTCCATTAGGTGTTTGGGACAGCTGGCACTTAGCTTCCATTCCAGGGCGGCTTCCAAGATATGCATAGCAGGGCGAGGCTGTGACAGGCATGTGTTCACAAAATGGCTTCTCAGAGTGAACTGTTCATGTTGGCCTTTTGGCTGCCTGGGAGCATGGCTTCTGCCTTAGCACGGCTTGGGCTTGCTAGCAGACTGCCTGGTGGCAAGGGCAGACCCAGTGACCGTCCTACAAGAGGCTCTCCATGGGAGCTGATCAGGGGGTGCCTGGCCAGGCTCGTGGGGAGTCCCTCCGGCTGGCACTGTGCTGCTAGTGGCTTGGCTTTGGGCCCAAGTGAGGCAGGTATCCACGGAGGCAGGAAACAAGCACAGATGGTACAGTCCGTTGCAGTAGAGAGAACAGGAAATAGGCACGGGCAATGCTGCCCCTAAACAGAGTCTTTGGTGGAGCTTTAAAACAGCAATGCAGGAAACTGACACAGTTCATGGCAGGCCCCACAACAGGAGAGGGGGGTGGTCCCTGGCAACACGCTAAGCTACTAATTGGCATTACAGCTGTATGAAAAACTAGGGAGTCAACACAGAGCTCTCTGAGAACAGTCTCTCCAAGGTCAAATCTCTGGAGAATGGAGAGATTGCTTCACAGGTGTTTTCAATCAGCTCTGCAAACACATTTCTGAACTAGGCCACAAACCTTCCAGCACTTACAGTCCTGAACTTAAGTTCAGCCATTTTCTCTCAAAGACCTAGTTTCAGGTTAGCAACTTCCATAGACCATTCTCAGAAGTACCTATTCCAGAGAAATCATCCCAGAGAAAATGGCTCTGGCAGCTTGTTTTTAAGCATCCATTGTCTGACACACAAAGGTAGGTAGTCCCCTGTGCGAGCACCGAATCATTACTGACCCATGGGGGACATCACATCACGACATTTTCTTAGCAGACTTTTTACGGGGTGGTTTGCCATTTGCCTTCCCCAGTCATCTACACTTTACCTCCAGGAAACTGGGTATTCATTTTACTGACCTTGGAAGGATGGAGGGCTGAGTCAACCTTGAGCCGGTTATCTGAATACGGCTTCCACCAGGATCGAACTCAGGTCGTGAGCAGAGCTTGGACTGCAGTACTGCAGCTTACCACTCTGCGCCCCGGGGCTGACACACAGAAGCAGAATTAACTGTTTAAACAGAAAAAACAACTGTGGAATTTGAAGCAGATCCAGTTCTAGTCATGGTGAAATGTGAACACAAAGCCATATTGAGGGGCTAGCAGATTAGCAGAAGCAGAGAAAGTTTTTATTCGATTCAGGCTTTCAAGCTCTTTCAATGCCTCTAACTAATAATAAAAACAGAAATCCGGTTTTTTTCCCCCAGCTGTGGTGTGTTGCTACATTCCAGCCTCATCTCCAGAGATCCTCACTTACACATGGCAGTCATTGGCCTCATCACAAAGTCTCAGGAGCCAGGTAAATCACCTGCATGTGGTTTTTCAGAGTGGACATGTGAGAGAATTAACAACTGATAATTTTTTAAAGCTAAGAACATTAACATTTTACATGGCAGTAAAGACTAAAATCAGTTTTAGATCTGATTTTCAAGTACTTTTTTTATTAATACCAGTGGCCAGCTTAGTATGAAGGATACAGAGCTGATGTGGTTGGCTGCTAAGAGCTTTTCCCCTACTCTGTGCTGCTTAACTTTCAACTTTGGGCTTCGGGTTTCGTGTCCTTGCCCAGGCCACGTCTTCAGCTGACACTGTGGACCTACTTTGTTTTTACCTTCCCCAGTGCCCTTGCAAAGCATCTCCGTGGATGTGGCGGTCCAAGGTTTTGTGGCTGATGTGGTGTCTGAGCTTCGGTACAAGAATGAAGAAAAGGCCACAGTGGAAGTTACCTTTGTTTTCCCTCTGGATGATGAAGCTGCTGTCTATGCCTTTGAGGGCCTGATCGGTGGGACACGGATTGAAGCCCAGATCCGAGAGAAGAAGCAGGTGAAGGGGCTCAAGGAAGCATGGGGAATCTTTGGAAATGTGGGGCCTAGTTTCAAAGGGGAGCTGGAGACTTCTCTTGAGTAAGATCAGTCCCCCCAATCCATATCTTGTGTCAATAAACCCAAATGTGGTGCACAAAATAAACCATTCTGAATGTAATTTTTTTCCACTTTACTAGTTTATTAAGCATTCTACTATGCTGTTTGTATATTTTCAGAATACTTGAGTATGAAAGTGGGTAAAAATCCTGTAGCATTTGATTAATAGGATAGGTAGGAAGAACTGGGAGAAAGGTCAAGGGAGAGGGAAAGGTCTTCCTGGGCTAGTTTGTGGCTGTTCTTGGTGAAGAAGAGAGAGGATGAAACAACAAAAAAATTATAAAATGCAAGAGAATGCCAAAAGCAAAAAAGGGGGATACCTGAGACACATACATATGACATAGCAATTTGTGAAGTGGATTAAGGTAGGCATTTTGCGAAAGAAATTAAATGTATTGTTGAGAGGAAAATAAGCTCATCAGAAATTTAGAGAAGAGTAAAGGGCCTCTACCTTATACTAAAACAAGAGCCCATCATCAGGATCACAACGCCTGCATCATCAGTTTTGACTCTTATCTATTATCAAAATCCCTCAACTACAGTTCAGGAAAACATTTCAGGTGTGAGAACAGCATGAAACGTCTTCTTGTCACAAGCAGAGTTCAACCTCTTCCATGGTGAGCATCCTCTTTCAAAGCATTCCCTATAGACAGCATATTCACTGGTATAATAGCACACTTTCTTTTGCATCTGTGGAAGTCAACCTGCACCATGCCTCCTGCATCTCTAATGCTCCCTCCTTTCCCTGTTCCTACAAAGGCACAGCAAGAATACGAGGATGCCCTGAGCGAAGGACGGGGAGCCTTCCTGCTTGAGAGGGAGACAAACACCAGTGACATTTTCACCTGCAGTCTGGGCAACCTTCCTCCCGACGGGGAGGCCACACTGAAGCTGCGCTATGTCCAGGCATTGGCTCCCGAGCCTGATGGGGCCGTCCGCTTTGTCCTGCCTGCTGTGCTGAACCCGCGCTACACACCCCAGGGTACGTATGTTCAGTTCCAAAAATATTTTAATTCCTTGTCTGACAGTCAGGAAGGGCACAGTTATCATTTTAATAAAATATTGGAAGAGTTGTTATTATATAAGGAACTTGTATCAGGGAAACCTCCTTCCTGAGCAAAGATGCATCCATCCCCCCAGGTTGCAACAGAATTGGAAAAAAAGGTACAGTTTAATAGACAAGTCTTATTTCACCACAGACATATTGATGCCCAAAAATTTGTGAACACAACTGTGTATCTTAGCACAGTTGGCTTGGATGAGATCTTCATTTTCCTCTTCTTTGTCGTGTGGTTTGATCTACATGAAAATCTTTCTAGGAAGAGAGAGAGAGATTCCAGGACAGACTTCAAGGTTGCCATTAGTTTATATGTTAAGGCCTGATGTATTCATGCAGTGGAGTGAGATGGAAACACAAAACCCTTAGAATATAATATTCCAATTCAGACTACTGGAGGGGGGGATCATATTTTTTACTATTCCCCTGTTCATACAAAAATGGCTGATGATAAGCCACATGCTCACAAAAAAGTGGACTGAACATATTACCGAGGTCATAGTTCTTTATTGGATTGGAACTGTTTATATTAAAACCATTCAAAAACATTGTCTCAAGTGGCAGATGCCATTCTCCACCTGTTGCATGTGTTGACTTGAACAAAAGAGAGATTTCGTCTATGATCCATCCAGTCCATGTGCTATGTGTTTCTGTCTGTCTATGATTTACCTGCAATAACTCCATTTCTTCTGCCTCTGAAACCAGAAATGCACAGTGTGGACTGCTGGTGTATTAAGATAGGGTCCCCCCCTGTCATATTTGGGTGGCTTTACCTGTGTGTCTCTGTATAGGATCAGAAGGGGACACCGTCACCATGGGCATACCACGAGTGCCCAGGGGAAAGCTTCCGTATACACTCAGCCTCTGTGCCACACTGGAGTCCTCCCACGGCATCAACCGGGTGGAATCCAAATGCACCCTTGCGCCCCTTCGCTTCACAGCAGAAGACCGTACTGCTGCCCAGGTGGGGCTTCTACGGAACTGACCATTTATGCTGGGAGTTGTTTCTGAAGAAGGGTGATTCCCCCCTCCTCCAGAAAATTCATGTAAACCCTGCACCAAAAATGTTACTGCAGCTATTTAAACCTGCATTTTAACTCAGCAGTTCACAGGCACATGATACAAAGACCTATAATCCAGATGTAGGTACTACAAGAGGATGTTTAATTAGTAGCTCTGAATCATAACAAGATTTTTTTCCCTGTTGACAATAAGAAGGGAGTTTGCCAAAAACTGTACCACTCTGTGGTGACCCGAGTATAATCCTGCACTGTGTTGTGACTAAATAGCAAGTGCAATTCTACAGGCATATTCCACCCACCCACTCGCATGCACACATACACACCCTTTTAAGTGTTTCACCATGCTGATCCCACAATGCATCCAAAATTCATGGAGTTTTTGCTATATGGTTAGGCAAAGAGTATCATAGCAAAGCTGAGTGACAGCGCACAAACATCAACAAAAATGTGAGGAAGTGAGAAAATGTAGGGGCCCATTTTAAGAAGAGAAAACATAGGCAAGCAGGGATTGATCAGGACGCCCCGTATTGCCACAGTTCCCCTTTACATAAATGGCAAAGCATTTTAAAGTGAATTTTCTGATCTCCTTTCCCATACCTGCTGCTAATTAAATAATATGGGGGAGAAGCTGATATTCAGACATTCAGGGGGAACCACTGAAAGGCTTTACTAAGCATAGTTTTCCTAAATATACAGATGGATCCGTAATCTCTATGAAGTGTTATGGGGTGTTGGAAATTATTTGGGGGCTCCATGAGGCTCTATATGACTCCGGCTGCTTTTGTTTGACATTCTTGGTATAGGAATAAGCATTATCAATTTTTCAATGGTTCTTACCCCACCCCCCTTTCTGCATGAGTTTCTAATCTGGACATTGAAAGGAGGGAAGCCCAGAACAGTGACTCGTGCAGAACTGCAGAGGTTGGCTCATGTCACTGCACATTGTTTTGTTGTGTATTTTTAACAGGTTTCATTCTGTGATCAAGTTCCACCCAGTCCAGAGAAAGAGAGTAGAATTAGTAGAGGTTGATTGCAAAAAGTCAAGGCCAGACCAGTGACTCATGCAGAGACATGGCAAGCAGCATTCTCCATGAAGAGTGTTTTTTTGTCTTGGAGGACCTTTAAGATGCAAATTATTTTTTCTCTCATAGAATACTAGCAGTTCTGTCCAGACAAAGAGTATAAGACTATCCAATACTGACTTTGTGGAAAAATGGTAAAAACAGATGTAAAAGTAGGTGATGAGAGTTCCTGCAGAAACTGATATGTTTCCCAGCTCCAGTCCTTCTTGTTATTTCTTGTTTTCCTTCCCCAAAGGTCTCCTTGGCTGAAGGGCACCAGTTTGACCGAGATGTGGAGCTGTTGATTTATTATGAGGATGTTCACAAGCCCAGTGCAGTCCTCGAGGCTGGGAAGCCTGGAGCTGCACCAGGTGGGCAAGCCATGGACCAGGGCTGAAGTGCAAGGGATTCTGGGAGACGCCTGTGGCCTTGATAGGGAAGGTCCGCACAGTACTTGGTGAAGATGGAAATACCTGTTGATTCTCCTTTCTTTCTGTGCCAAACAGGCTCCTTGATGGGGGACCCAGCACTTCTGGTCACCATGTACCCCAGCTTGCGCTGTGCCTCCAAACCAGGCCTGAATGCCACCGGGGAGTTCATCTTCCTGCTGGATCGGTCTGGCAGCATGGGTTGCAGCACTGATTCCAGCAGCTCTGATGCACCACCACGTATTCAGAGCGCCAAGGTACATTTGAACAGATTAAATGCTGGAGCCTCTGGAAGAGAAAAGGTGATGTAGGGGTTGGTTGAACAAGGAAAGAGGTAGAGAATGAGAAAGCAACTGTGGAAACATGGAGGATATGCTGTTATGTGGAAGCAAATGGAAAAGATTGTTAGAGCATCGTTGCATGGGGGAGGAAACAAGTGGCAAGGAGACAGGAAGTGCTCTGTGGAAGCATGGAGATAATACTGAACCAAATTCAGAAGGACCTTTAGGGTGATGCTACCTTTCCTCTCCCCCTCCTCAGGAGACCCTGATTCTGCTGCTAAAGAGCCTCCCGCTGGGCTGTTATTTCAACATTTACGGCTTTGGATCCACCTATAACTCGTTCTACCTGTGAGTGTGAGAGTGCTGTCCTTCACTCCCTTTTCCTTTCCTTTTTCATGTCGCCTCCCTGAATCTAAAGGAAAGGAGTTGGAAAGGAGGTACTGCTACAGTCCACAAAAAACAAAGTAACAGAACTCATCCACTCCATTATGGGTGCCCCTGCCATCTGAGACTAGACAACCCAAGCAACCCAAGAAAGGACCTTTTTGGCTGTGGCCCCAAAACTTTGGAATTTCCTCCCTATGGAGATTCCTCCTCCTCTCTGTATCATTGTCTTCCACCATCATTGTCTTAATTTTGTTTGGCATTCTCCCACTAACTGTCATTGGCCATCCTCCCTGGTTGTGGAGTTACGTGTCTGCGTGTTTATATGTTTCGTTGAATGGTTTAAATATTTCATGTACACTTTATTTTAAATGCTGCTTTAATGTTTATGTTTAGTGAAATGTTTATATTTAATGAAGATCCTATTTGGGTTGAAAGGCTGGATAGAAATATTTTAAATAAATAAAATAATAAGTCATCGTTTTGACAAAGGAAAGTTTAAAAACCACAAAAATGGTCACCAAATGTGGTGGAAAGAAAAGACAAGATTAGTCAGTCTGGGCTTTGCACAAACCATAACCGTTCACTCTTGTCCTCAAGCCTGCTTCTTTTGCAAGGTATATCATGACCCATAAAAACTCTCTTCTATGGTAGGAATGGCAGACTTACCTAATACGGGCAATGGGACCATATATCCTCAAAGCCATTATCTAAACATATCGTACAGAGGGAAATTGGCTCCGGGTAGCAGTACCTGACAATATCCTTCTCAGCAAACCTGGCTGTAAATGGCCTTCGTTTCTGGCCCCGTGCCTGACTTTCTCATTCTCTTCTGGGCAACAATATCTTTCCTCTGGTTTGTACAGTTAATCCCTTCTTACTGGCAGAAACTGATCACTATTGGCTTGAATTTGAGTGGGAGAGGATTGTGACTAGACTAGGGTGTTGGAGAGTGAAAGAATAGTCCCTTTGTTCAAATCCCGAATACCACAAGCAGCAGAGTAAATAATGTCGTTAAAATCCCTCAGAAAGCAGGGCCTCTGCATTCTTGACTTTCTGGCACTTCCTTGTACCCTCTTCAGGCAGAGTGTAGAGTACACACAGCAGACCATGTCGGAATCTCTCCAGCGTGTGAAGGACCTACAGGCTGACTTGGGGGGCACAGAGATTCTACAACCACTGAAGGCCATTTACAGCCAAGCTTGTCGAGAAGGCCATCCATGCCAGGTACTGCAAACTCCATTAGGAGCCAATATCTATGTGACAGTTTTAAAGATACAGTGCCCCTTTCCTCTTGTTATCTCACAGCTAAGCTACAAGTGACGCCTTACACAGGTTGGACACTTGTCAGCTTCCCTCAAGTTTTGATGGGAAATGTAGGCATCCTGGTCTTGCAGCTGTAATGGAGAGCCAAGCTGTAAAACCAGGATGCCTACATTTCCCATCAAAACTTGAGGGAGGCTGACAAGTGTCCAACCTGTGTAAGGCATCACTTGTAGCTTGGCTCTAAGTCTGCCGTTCCCACGATATAAACAAGCAGGCAACAGCTGCTGAGTATCTTGACATCTCCTCAGACTACCTTTGCAATCGGAAACCTTTCTACCATGGTCCTGCCAGTGGGAACAGATGGTGATGGTATTGTTCATTCCAAGGTCTAGATAGTTGATGTCTTGTTGCCAAATCAGAACTCTTTTATTTCCAGAGGCCGAGTCTTGACTGTATTTTAGTGGATTTAAACTATTGGTATAACATACTTGTGGTGTTGACATCACACATCTATTCACAAGACTGAACTAGACAGAGAGAGAATGTATAAAACTTCCTCTGTCCTAGTGGGTCTCCTTTAGCTGCCATTCTCACATCCCTGTCTCTCTCTCTCTCGTTCAGCTATTTGTGTTCACAGATGGAGAGGTATCTAACACAGAGGAGGTCATTGCAGAAGTTCAACATCATGGCAGCTCCCACAGGTAGGAACTAAGAACAAGAGATCGCACACACTCCCTGTGTCTTTTGCATCACCTCCTCTGCCCTAGTTTCATCTCCCTCCCCTAACACTTTTTCAGTTAATAGGTATTCAAAAGTAGCCAAAATCATGGCCATTCTTTTATCTGTTATCATAAATAATGGTTGTGAAGAATGCTGTCAAGTCGCAGCTGACTTATGGTGATGCCTGTTGGGGTTTTCAAGGCCAAAGACTAACAGAGGTGGTTTGACATTGCCTGCCTCTGCGTAGCAACTCTGGTCTTCCCAGGGCATCAATTACTAACCAAAGCTGACCCTACTCAGCTTCTGAGATCTGGCAAGGTTTGGCTTGCCTGAGCTATCAAAAACAGGGTATCATAAATAATAAAGTATATGTAATGTTTTTAAGTATATATTCTTTTGTCAGATAATCCACAAGAAAAAATTAAGAACAGTTGGGAATATTCTGGACTCTCCAGATCTCTGTGTATTTCATTGGCACTTTCATTTGTGCTGTTCGTGGGCGGAGCAGCATATGAGAAGATGGTCTATATGACAGGGGCATCTCCAACCAGAAGAGTTAGCAGAATTTCCCATGGAAGAGGATTGTTTTGCTTGGCAGAAATATTGTGCCCAAACACCAATCACTGTACTGTCTGACCAATCACTGTACTGTGTAGGAAGTAGCTTGACTACCCAAGGAAGTGGATAGGGTGGGGTTCTGTAAAGGAGTGGGTCCTGCGGACTGAGCTAGTTTGTTATCTGTTCCAGAAGCTGCCATGCTTAGAAGTAAGTATTTTGCTTGTATCCTTTGACAGGCAGGCCAGGCTGTGAAAAAGGGGAATCAAATTTCAGACAGCAAATAAATTGATGCAGATGTTTTACTTCTCTTTGCTGTTTGCAGGTGGGCACCTTGACAGAAGAGGGCATAGCCACTATGTCCAACTGCTGTTCCATGAATGATAATCAAGCAGCATTAACACTGAGTATATGGCTCAACTAGACTTAAGATATCTATAATGAACAAGGATCTGAGAGCTCTCAACCTCTCAATTTTACTTAAGAAAAACCTGTAGAATTTGGACTGGGTTAATGTCCTGGCAGTGAGGCAGGCAGAGAAAACAGTTCAGAGTTAGGTGGGTGATCCCTGTATATTTATGCACAAGTCCACCTATATATGGCTAAAACAGGAGCATCTTTTTAAAGAAATTGAATGTGAACATGACAAGAAGTAAACCCTGAACCTTCACTTAGTATATTGTATGGTTTAAAGCATTTTACTGCCAGCTGAGCTGTGAGATACTAGTCCTCATATGGGCTAGAAGGAATAGTGCTGAAATGGACTGAGTGCATTCATTTAAGGTAGGAGAAAGGTTGAACTCCTGGCAATTCCTCACTCTGGTTTTGTTTAAAATATGCTTCGCCTTCCCTCGCCCACCCTAGGTGTTTTGCTTGTATCCAGAATGAAAGAAAAATCACCCACGCCTATGTGGAAGGGTTATTTCCTATCAGAACCAGTGGAAATGAACATCAAATTGAATTACTAATGCTGTAATGTTAATACCCAACAAAATAATCAGAAGAACCTCGCATAACTAACTATTAATACAAATCACGATAGAATATTGGATAGTAAATACACAGTTCTTAATAAAGGCAGATTGAAATTATAACATCAAAAGTACAGTTCTCAAGCAAGGGGGAGTTCTGATTACTTCTGTTGGCTTTTTGCCATAACTCACTTTCTTTGTTGTGTAATGCAAATACCCAACAACGAAGAAAACTTAGAAGGGAAAATATTGATAAGAAAAAGAGAAGGTGGAGGCAGGTGTAGTAGTTGAAAACAAAATCCAAAAGTAAAAACCACAACATACCATTATTAGGATCAGCAAAATCACAAAGAACTGTGTGCAAGCTTTTGATATCACTAAATCTCACTGGATGCTACAAAAATACTCTGTCCCTTATGTTATTTTATCCAGCCTGATGAAGAGCTCTGGAGAACTCAAAAGCTTGCACACTGTTCTCTGTGACTGTGATAGGAGCAAATAAATGTTATTGCATGGTTGTTCTTCTTGGACACAAATTTTTACACACACATGCTTTTTTTTTTTTTGCACCCTTACTGCTAGATGCTTCTCCTTTGGCATTGGCGAAGGAGCCTCCACAGCCCTCATCAAAGGCATCGCTCGAGCAGCCGGGGGCAGTGCAGAATTCATCACAGGCAAGGAACGCATGCAGGCCAAGGTGAGGACCAGGAGCCTGGTGTCTCCTCCGTCATGGGCTGGACTCCTCTCCCCTGAGCTCTGGGTAGCTTGCCAGGCTCTCTTGTCTGTCTAAGAGCACATACCATCTTTGGGCTATCCCAGTCCAACTGACTTTTTAATGAAATGAGGCACTCTGTCTTTCACTCCTTCCTCAGAGCCTGCTAGGTAATGTTTCCTTGGCTTCATGTTCTAGCTTGGCCCTCTCCTCTTCTTGTTCCACTAGACTGTTTGTTCCGCCTTCAATATCTAGTAAAGCCCAAATGATTTAGATCTAGGATTTTTTTTGTAGAAGACTTTTAATACTGTTGTTAGAAGACAACACAATTGGGAGGAAAGAGAATGCTCTACCATTTCTTCATGAGAAGCATGCAAATTGAGTGGCTGTTGCATTGTAGCTGACGAAGGGAGCTTTGACTCTAGAAAGCTTATACTCTGAAAATCTTGTTGGTCTTCAAGGTGCTGCTGGACTTGAATGTTGCATGGTAGGTGCTAAACAGCCAATCTACCTACAGTTTCAGGATGACAGAGAGAGAATGTCTTATTCAGCAATTGTTCTGGTTTCAAAAGGTATACACAACCCCATCTTAAAATTCTTTTCCAGTTTGTTAGGAACTTGTCTTAGAGAGTGCATACTGAGTCTCTTTCTTTGTCAGGGCACCCTGCTGTCTACCTTACACCTTTCAAGTGTTATGCCTGTTTTCTTCCTTCAGGCGCTGCAGTCATTAAAGAAGGCCCTGCAGCCAGCAGCAACAGGAATCTCACTCCGCTGGGATTTGCCTTCCGGTCTTGAGGCCGTGCTCGTGGGGTCTGGCCCCCAGGTCATCTTCGAAGGGCAGCGCAGCCTCATCTATGCCCAGATCCGTGGGCAGCATCAGGCAAGTGACCTCCACCAAGATCCCCAGCTATTGACCATGCATCCCTGTCCATCTCCCTTGGCCAAGGGAGCCTGATGGCCTTTTGAGGCCTTAGTCCTTTGGGCATCTGTATTCCCAGACTGTATTCCTCCTTCCTTTCTGCTCTGCCATTTCTTTTCCTCTGCAGTCCTCAGGTGCCTCAGAGGGGACTGTTGTGCTCCAGTACATCTTCCAAGACCAGACCTTCACAGAGACAATGATGTTCCCCCTCCAGGCTCAAGAGAGTGACAGGTAGAATATCCTCTCTTGTTGGCCAATGAGATGGAATTGAACCTGGTACAGAAATGTGATGGATTGAAGAAAATGGTACAATAATTGGCAGGGAGGGGGAATTGTGTTTTCCATATTTTCCCTGAAGATTTTTGTTCGTTTTTTTTCTTCTTTTACTTTTTATTTTAGCCAATGAGATGGAATTGAACCTGGTACAGAAATGTGATGGCTTGAAGGAAAATACAGTAATAGGGGGGCTGGGGTTTGTTCTCCAATTTTTTCAGAGAAGATTTTTTCCCCAATTTTTCTTCTAACTTTTTAAATTTTTGTTGTTTTTTATTTAACAGAAGGTTTAGCAATTTTGGGAGGAGTTTTGAAAACAGAAACCTCCCATGAAACCTTTTTTCTCATGAGTGAAATGCTTTTCAAGCACTCCATAGTGAGGTGAGAAATCGCATTTGATGCCATTGTCAAGCTGACATAATTACTTGAGTGGAAAATGCTACCATCCCTCATCATCTCCTGAACCAGTATCTATGTAATGCATTCATGTATTCATAAAGCTGAATTTTGAACCCCGAGTGCTGCCGTTCAGTGTCCTTGGAGGCTGAGAGAATAGGCCCAGGGTGGGTAGTAGGTCTCATTCTCGCCACATTTGGGGTGCTGAATGTGGGCCTAAGAATGCAGAATTCTACATTTGGAACAGACACCGCATCAGTCTCACTAGTGAGTCTTTTGTACCAATTGGCCAGGCGTAACTGGTGACTTCACTTGCCGGTCCTTTCTCAACAACCCACTTGCAGGACTGATTTTAGCAAACGTGGGCAGAAAATCTTCTGTGGTGGTTTGAAGGGGGTTCTATTTTCTCTCCAGCCATGGAATTTATATAAATGGTGCCAGACACATAATTTCACTTCTGCTCTCTCTGCAGGCTCCCTGTACATCGACTGGCGGCTCAAGCCCTGTTGCAGGAGCTGGAGGGTACTGGAGAGAAGGATGAAGTAAAGCGGCGCCAGGCTCTGGAGACGAGCCTGAGCTCCGGGGTGGTGTGTTCACAGACAGCCTACGTGGGGCTGAACACAGCGCTGGGCCAGCCATTGCAAGGCCCCCTTATCCACCGAGATGTCCCCCTTGCATGTGAGTGCTCACAGAAGTGCTCATGAGCTGAACCAAGGGAGATTGAGCTGAGCCCTGTTTTCTAGAAAGCAAATGTACTTTTTATTATTGATTTAGAATATTTCTTTGCCACCTCTCCAGGAGACCTGTTTGAGGCAACTTTCAACTGAACCATTATTTACTTAACAAACATAGATCAATGTTTGGGCTAATGCTGGGCTAATAGATCAAAACTGATGTTTTGATCTATTAGTCCAGCATTGAAAAAAGCAGCCAACATAAAAAGTTTTAACAGCTTTCTAAAGGATCTCATAAAACAGACTTGAGCAGATTATCAAAGCAGTTTAGAAGATTACCTTGCCCTCATTAAAAGCTTGGGAAAAGGAATATTTTCTTCTGGCTCCTAAAAGAGAGTACAGTCAACACCAGGCGAGTCTTAAGAGGAAGGGAGTTCCACAGATTGCTGAGTGCCATGATGGCTCAAGCTGGGTTAACAGCAGGGGGCCAGCTATCCTCAAGCCCTGCATGTTGAATATGCAACGTACCTGGAGCCTCTGGCAGCCAACATGCTGAGCTCCTCATGGGAAGCCACTTCCATTCATCTATTTCTGCCTATTTCAGATATTGCCTATATACTTAGGGCCAACCTTAAGCGGCTGGTGGGGAGTCTCAGGAAGACCCTTTAGGTTGCTGACGTATCGTCAGCTAGTTATTAGAAAGTTTGCCAGTGTTTTCTTATTGGATGCTGCATGTGGCTGCTTGATGGTGTCTCATTCACTGAGGACATTTTGTGGTTTTCATGGGCAGCTGTTTTGAATGTCTCTGTGAAGACCAAAGGGAGCTCCAGCAGCTGCTGTGTGGTGTTCAGCACCACAGTTGTAATGCTTGAAGCAACTGCCCACTCAGCATACACCGTGTAAAGTGTGTGTGTTCCCCTGCCAGCAGTGGAAGAGGGCAGCCACTTACACAAGACAATCAGCTGAGGAAGAAGATTAGAAAAATTACTTTGTCAATAGCCAAATTTTTCTCAGCCCATTCATCCCTTCAGTCATAATTATTTCTGCTGTTCAGCAGCATTGGCTCCTGAAGCTTTCATGTGGGGAAGAGAGGGGAGGGGAGGGGAAAGGAATGCATGAAAGATAGCTTAACTGCTAGCTACTAGCCATGTGATCTCCATGCCTCTGCATGCTAGATGCTGGGCACAGGTGGTCGAATAATAACAATAATAACAACAACAACAACAACATTCAATTTATATACCGCCCTTCAGGACAACTTAATGCCCACTCAGAGCGGTTTGCAAAGTATGTCATTATTATCCCCACAACAAAACACCCTGTGAGGTGGGTGGGGCTGAGAGAGCTCCAGAGAGCTGTGACTAGCCCAAAGTCACCCAGATGGCTTCAAGTGGAGGAGGGGGGAATCAAACCCAGCTCTCCAGATTAAGAGTCCTGTGCTCTTAACCACTACACCAAACTCGCTCTCAGCGTGGCGCAGTTCCCAGCACAGTTTGTGTTTCCCAGGAACATCTGCCTAGGTAAAGTTGGGGGCCAAATGACCTTGACTAGATCCAGTCAGCTAATGGGTATGCATTTCTTCATATGGAAGGTAGCAGGAAGTGGGCTCTGGCTTTTGCTGGGAAGCCTTAGTCCTTTAGAACACTTTGAATTTTTCTGTCTCGTCCATCTGGGATGATGGGGAGATGCTTCGCTTGCATCAGCTGCCAGTATCTATTCTGCTTTCAGCTCAGTGGGGGAAACAGCAGTACACAAATGTGATAAATAATAGTAAATTGCCTGGTTACTCTAACCCTGTCTTTTCCTCTTCAATCTAGACTCCATGATCACAATAAATTCACAGATATGCCATTCAGGTAACAGGAGGAGTACAACCCCCCTTGGTATTCCAATCATGAGTTTTAATTCAGGTAATGTATCAGAAGGACCCATGGAGGGGACAGGGAAGGTTGAAGAATTGATGGACCAGCTAGATAAAACTGTATCAGAGTATCTCATTGAGAGTTGCGTGAGAGAAAATAAAATATAAATTGTGCAGTGCTGTTAAACGTTAATCCATGAGGTGACTAGAGGAGGGCTGACAGGAAAGGAGTGAGAAATAAACACTCATTGGCTAAACGTTTCTCACACAAAAACTCGTAGAAAGCATAACTACATGTGCAGTTCAACTCATGTATTTTATTTATTTATTTCCAATTTGTATTCCGCCCTCCCTGTGAGTGGACTCAGGGTGGATAACAACATATTAAAAATACAATTAAAAATTCATGTTCATTAAAAACAACACATTTGTTTTTAACACATGTAGAGTTTCTTTCTGGTAGTGAGGTTTCTGTGGTGGACATGTTGAGGAAATCTCATATTTTGAGGAGACGTTTGAAATGAGAGTGGGGAGGTAAACAGAGAGGGATAGATCATAAGACACAAGCCGAGTCTGCATGGGTCCCTTTCTTTCTGGTAGTGAGGTTTCTGTAGTGGACATGTTGAGGAAATCTCATATTTTGAGGAAACGTTTGAAATGAGAGTGGGGAGGTAAACAGAGAGGGATAGATCATAAGACACAAGCCGAGTCTGCATGGGTCCCTTTCGCCAGTTCAGTTCCCATACTGCAGTGTTTTTTTCATTTTTTAATATTAAGCCCAGCACAGGATTGATGAATCGCTGGTTTGAAAGTATGCAGGGGGAAGTGCCCTTTTCATTCTTTTTGCAGAGACCATACAACTGAAATTGACTGACCTTCAGTGAATTTCACCTAAGTAGAGGAGGCTGGTCAATTTCACCACATGTCCAATCATACATGTTGCAAATTGACATCAGGATACACCTGGAACTGTGTGCTTCTTTCCTTGAACCAGAAAGCTGGTTGCGGAAAGGAAGGAGAGACATCAGCATAAAGTGACCTTTCAAAGAAACCAAGAACAAATGCTATGAAGTTGAATCTGTTCTTTCTGTTTTGTCAGGATTCGGAGCACCGGGTAGTGTATTCCCAAGCCCTCCTTTAGGTAATGTATTAGACAGATTTTGACACATGGAGGGAACAGGGAAGGTTGAAGAATTGATGGACCAGCTAGATAAAACTGTATCAGTGTATCTGACTGAGAGTTGCCTGAGAGAGAATAAAATATAAATTGTGCAATGCTGTTAAACATTAATCCATCAGGTGACTAGGAGGGGCTGATGGGAAAGGAGTGAGAAACAAAAGCGCCTTGGCTAAACGTCTTTTCCACAAAAAACTGGTAGAAAGCATAACTCGGGGTGCAGTTCAACTTATGCAGAGTTTTTTTTCTGGTGGTGAGGCTTCTGTAGTGGACATGTTGAGGAAATTTCATATTTTGATGAAAAGTTTGAAATGAGAGTGGGGAGGTAAACAGAGGGATAGTTTTCCTGGGAGCCTGACTTTTTCAAGAAATCTGCTTTGCGGTCTGCTGTTTCCCTATGCACACTCTTAATTCCATTTTTGGGTGTTCCTTTTTTTTTTAATTTTAATTTTATTTTATTACCGCAAATGGCAACCAAAGGTTCACATTGAAAGACAAAAACATACAAACAAACATATAAACAAGAACATAGAGGGAGACATACCATTTAAACATTTTACAGAATTTTTTTTCTTATTACTTAATAACTCATCCGTAATACCCATATCTTAACTACACATAAAACTTCGACTTTACTGCGAATATATCTGCATTTTTTCCGCTTGCTTCAGCCTATCATTTGTTGCCAACCTTATAACTCTAATTTTCAAATCCACAGATCATTAGTTATGACTTCTCTTTTATATACAGAAAGTCCATGAAAGGTTTCCCGATCTCCACAAAATTTGCTGTTGTTTTCTCCCTCAGCAGTTCCATTAATTTTGCCATTTCCACAATCTCCAACATCGTTATTAACCAATCATCTACTGTTGGCAATTTATTCAATTTCCAATATTGTGCATAAATTATTCTTGCCGCCGTTGTCTTGTATCTAATCAAAATTCCAAATTCATTTTCTATTGAAATATCCACTAAACTCAACAGACACCTCTCTGGCTTTAGTTGCAGGTTGGTCTTTAATGTTTTTTGCATTATTAGATGTATTTGTTTCCAATACTTTTTAGCAACCGGGCAGGGCCACCACATATGGTAGAAGGAATTCTCATTTCTTTGGTACTTCCAACATTTGTTTGACATCCCCTTATACATCTTTGCTAGTATTTGTGGGGTCACGTACTACCTATACATCATTTTATAGAAGTTGTCTTTCAAGTTACAACATAATGTAAATTTTAGACCATAATTCCACATTTTCTCCCATTGCTCCATATGGATATTATATCCAAAGTTTTTAGCCCGTTTAACCATACAGTCCTTCATTTGTGTTGTGAGTTCACTTTGGAGTTATGGCTGAGGTCAGTTCCAGGCCATTGATCCAGAACGGAAGAAGCCCAGTCAGGGTACATGTGGAACAGGGTGCTCCTTTCCTTGACCCAGGAAGCTGGTTGCGGAAAAGGAGGAGGAACATCAGCCTCAAGGAAACATTCAGAGGAAGTAAGGGCAAGTGCTATGAAGCTGAATCCGTTCTTTCTGTTTTCACAGACTCATTTGGTGATGTAGACATGTGCTGTTTAAATGGTAATGTATCAGAAGCTATGTGTGCACCTGAGGCAGTCTGTATATATCTGAGAGAGAAATTATTCTTTCTAGGTATAGTCTGTTCATATCTGAGAGAGAGATTATTCTATTTAGGTCAAGTAAGGTGTATGCAAAGGCCTGTGTGGATGTGAAAATGGTTTATTCTGTCAGCGAAGACCAATATGGAAAATTACATTGTATGACTGAGACTGTGAATATGAATATATAACTGACTTTGAAACCACCAAGCTTAAAAATTATTCTGAAACCATTATGCTTTTCAAAATTCTGCAACCATCACATGTATGGACTTACAAATAAATGCTACTTTTGTTTAAGGGAAAAAAGATCCCTTTTTTACCTCACAACCACAGTCATGTGCTGACCATTCTGGGGGCTGGGGGTCCCTCTCTCTCAGCTTCTGTCCCCTGCCACCACTTACCAGCCGGCAGGATGAAAAGGTGTAGCAAATGGGTCTGAGACCCCGACAGTGCGCTCCAGAGCACTTCCTTATTATGCCGGGAATGACATAATTCCTGGCACAACAAGGAAGCGAAGGCTCCCATGTGGGGCTGATTTGATTAAAAATGGTCTCCAACACTAGTTTGTGGGCTATTTTTTATCAAATTGACTCTGCATGCAACCCTTCACTTCTGCGTTGTGCCAGGAATGACATCATTCCTGGTGCAACATGAAGGTGCTCCAGAGCATGTGTGCTAGGTAAGTTTTGCAGACATATGTAACCCCATGTGCTCCCTCACAACCTCATCCTCTGCGTTGGGCCCTGGCAACCCCGCCATTCTGTCAAACAACTGTCTAGAACAAGTCTTCCTATATTACAAGTTAAACTAAGGAGGTCTAAGGTAACAGCCTTTGGTGGCAACAAAAACCTTTCGAGGGAGGAAGGGGGGCCCGTGGACCAAACATGAGAGGTGCAAATGACCCCATACAAGCTGATTCCATGATTTTTAGCTTGACTTCAGGGACAACAAACAGTTATGTCCCAGGTGCATAAGGGGCTACAGTGTAGTGGGCCCGATAGACAGAGGCCTGGAGTTTCTGTCCAGACAGTCTCCATCCCCTTTCTGCTGAGTACCTCTTCTTCCCCTTTCTCTTTTCTAAGGACCATTTATAATAATAATAATATAATAACATTTGATTTATATACCGCCCTTCAGGACAACTTAATGCCCACTCAGAGCATTTTACAAAGTATGCCATTATTATCCCCACAACAAAACGCCCTGTGAGGTGGGTGGGGCTGAGAGAGCTCCAGAGAGCTGTGACCTACCCAAGGTCACCCAGCTGGCTTCAAGCGGTGGAGTGGGGAATCAAACCCGGCTCTCCAGATTAGAGTCCCGCGCTCTTAACTACTACACCAAACTGACTAAGATATTTCCTGCTCAGCTTTCAGCATCTCTTAGTTTTCTTTTTTTAAATCTTGGGATGTATGAGGTTTTAAAACCTGCTCATCAAAATGGAGCTTTGAAATCATTCTAAGGTTATATATGCTTGCAAAACATCATAGGTTGCGTTGAGTGTTGTGAGTTCGCTTTGGAGTTATGGCTGAGGTCAGTTCCAGGCCAGTTCCAGTCTTAATTGAAAAGATCAGTATTTGTTATAATTTCACTGTTTTCAACACATTCTCAGTGTTTTCCCCCTGGGCATTCTTCAGTGTTACTTCTGAAACAACGTGTCTAAGCATACAACAATGTGCACGGGTCATTTTCCCCATGTGAAAATTTGTTGCATAAAGAATGCATTTGAGGAACTGATGGATAAGTTAATTCATTGGGGGCTGGTTCATTCAAGAATATTTGTCGGAAAGGAATCTCCATCCCTACAAAGGCAGACCACTGGGAAATGTGCAAACTGGGAGCAGTTGATATCTTCTGCCAAGAGCCACAGCAGCAGTGGGGGAAGAAAACCTGGAGGATTAGGGAGAGGACATCTGCCCCCACTTTGAGCCTGACATTTGTCACTAGTGCTGTTGAACAGTTGTCTTATCTGTTGCAAACTGCTTGGAGAAAGAAGTATACAGATTCTATCAGTAAACAAGTTAATAATGCTTTTAATGTTTTATGATAATGTTTAATGAAATGTTTTAAATGTTTTTAATGCTGTTATCCGCCCTGAGCTAAACAAAACAACAACAAGGATACAACCGGCATGCCAAAGACTAGCAAGTAAACCAACCGGTAGGCTCAATTACAAGAAATCAACTCCAATTAAAAAATGTGCATAATTTATCAAGTGCAACGTGCAATCTATCTAATATATGTACAATGAATAATCAATAAATAGTAAATGAGGTGGAGTTAGTCCTAGTCTGTATCCTTGGCAGTGCAGGGAGTACTTGGAGTGCAAGAGTGCAGATGATCAGTGTGTGAGTAATTGTTATATACCATGTATGATGTTTTTGATGGGTGTCATAGGAATTGTATTTAGTCTTTTGTACATTTCTTTAGCTCACCAGATATTTGCCCAAGAAGAAGACGTGCGAAACGGGAACTTGAAATTTTGCCCTGCATCTACCCGTCGGCTCATTGCCCCTTGGTGTTCATACCCTATATGGGACTGGTGATCGCTTACCTTGTACCATCTAGGTTCATCACATCAACATCTGCCTGTATCCCTTGTATTCCTTTGATACATTGCACTCTGTTTAATTGCTGCTCATGTGAGCACTAAAATTGAAAAATTTTCTTGCTGTACATGGATTGCGGATTTGGAATAAATGTTGCATGAATTTGTACATATTTATTGATTATTCATTGTACATATATTAGATAGATTGCACGTTGCACTTTTGCACTTGATAAATTATGCACATTTTTTAATTGGAGTTGATTTCTTGTAATTGAGCCTACCGGTTGTTATCCGCCCTGAGCCTGCTTGCGGGGAGGGCGGAATATAAATATGATAAAATAAATAAATAAATAAATGATCCAGAACCGGAAGAAGTCCAGTCAGGGTACATGTGGAACAGGGTGCTCCTTTCCTTGACCCGGGAAGCTGGTTGCAGAAAGCAAGGAGGAACATCAGCCTCAAGGAAACATTCAGAGGAAGTAAGGACAAGTGCTATGAAGCTGAATCCATTCTTTCTGTTTTCACAGACTCATTTGGTGATGTAGACATGTGCTATGGTAATGTATCAGAAGGATTTTGACAGGTCATGTATAGGAAGTATTTTGAAGAACCTGATGGAGCAGTTAGATACTACCATATCAGTTGTCCTGGCTTTTGCTTGAGAGGAAATAAAATATAAGTTGTGCAATGTCATTAAACATAATTCATCGGGACTGGAGAAAGAGGAAGGAGTGAGAAATAAAACCCATTGGCTTAACATCTCCCACCCAAACTGGTAGAAAATATAGCTAGGGGTGCAGTTCAACTCATGCAGTTTTTTTCTGGTAGTGAGGTTTCTGTAGTGGACATGTTGAGGAACTCTCATATTTTGTGGAAACGTTTGAAATGAGAGTGGGGAGGTAAACAGAGAGGGATAGGTCATGAGACACAAGCCAAGTCTGCATGGGTCCCTTTCGCTGGTTCAGTTCCCATACTGCAGTGTTTTTTTCATGACCATCTGCACCATGTTTGCTGCCCAGAGTAGACACTCCAGCCACTATGCGGCTTTTCTGCAGTTTTCCTGGGAGCGCTTATACCCCGACTTTTTCAAGAAATCTCCTTTGCGGTCTGCTGTTTCCCTGTGCACACTCCTAATTCCGTTTTTGGGTGTTCCATCCTCTTCTCTCCTGTTGCCTGCCAGCCCACTTCATTGTGATTAGCTACTCTTGTCTATCCAGCCGTTCCCTCCCTCCTCCATTTCATTTCCCATCCTCTTTTCTCTCTCTCTCTTTTTTTTTTTAAGTTAATCCCAGCACAGGATCGATGAATAACTGGTTTGAAAGCATGAAGGGGGAAGTGCCCTTTTCATTCTTTTTTGCAGAGACCATACACCTGAAATTGACTGAACTTCGGTCAATTTCTCCTAGCTAAGTAGAGGAGGCCGGTCAATTTCACCCCATTTCCATCCACAGGTTGCAAAGAGAAAGTTTTTAAAAGCTACCTCTTTGTTGCGGGCAGGAAGGTTGTCATCATCCGTTCCGCCCTCCCTGCCCTCCAGTTCTCAACCTGAGAACCACCTGGAAAGGCACTTCCCAAATATGATAAATAGGACGGGCGTCCTATGGACCAAACATGAGAGGTGCAAACGACCCCATAGAAGCTGATTCCATGATTTTCAGCTTGACTTCAGGGACAACAAACAGTTATGTCCCAGGTGCATAAGGGGCTACAGTGTAGTGGGCCTGATAGACAGAGGCCTGGAGTGGGATCTTGGGATGTGTGAGATCTCAAAACCTGCTCATCAAAAAGGAGCTTTGAAATCATTCTAGGATTGTGTCATATATCTGCTAAACATCATGGGTCCTGCTGAGTGTTGTGAGTCCACTTTGGGGCTATGGCCAAGGTCAGTTCTAGGTCAAGGTCAGTTCTAGGTCAATGATCCAGAACTGGAGAAGCCAACTCAGGGTACACGTGGAACAGGGTGCTTTGTTCCTTGAACCAGAAAGCTGGTTGTGGAAAGGAAGGAGAGACATCAGCATAAAGTGAACTTTTAAAAAAACCAAGAACAAATGCTATGAAGTTGAATCTGTTCTTTCTGTTTTGTCAGGACTCGGAGCACTGGGTAGTGGATTCGCAGGCCCTCCTTTAGGTAATGTATCAGACAGATTTTGACACATGGAGGGGACAAGGAAGGTTGAAGAACTGATGGATCAGCTAGATAAAACCATATCAGTGTATCTGATGGAGAGTTCCCTGAGAAAAAATAAAATATAAATTGTGCAATGCTGTTAAACATTAATCCATCAGGTGACTAGAGAGTGGTTGATGGGGAAGGAGTGATAAATAAAAGCCTATTGGCTAAATGTCTCCCATGAAAATGGGTAGAAAGCAAAGCTGGACATGCAGTTCAACTCACGTAGAGTTTCTTCTAGTAGTGGAGTTTCTGTAGGGAAGTGGTTGAGGAAATCCAATATTTTGTGAGGAGACATTTGAGATGAGAGTGGGGAGGTAAACACCCAGGGATAGAGCATGAGACACATTGTGGTGGGAGATGTTTAGCCAATAGGGTCCAACAGAAAGAGGGCTGGAGTTGGTGTCTGTAATGTTTTGCATGTAATGCACGTAATTTGTGATTTATTTCTGCTTGATAATGTGGGTTTTTTTAAACAAATAGTTGCTGTAAGTTTAAACATAGGCCTCTCTGAAAGAAGGTGGGGGCTGGATGAGTGAATGGATTGGTCAGTAGTTGTACCTTTGGAGGCAGAGTGAACTGGAGTTTTTTCATCAGTGCTGAGGGAAAGTTTTTCCGTCATCCTTTGTGTATGTTAGTATGAGGTTGTTCTGAGAGAAAGAATTCTGGCTAAATCAGGCAAGCTATGTGTGCTCCTGAGGCAGTCTGTATATATCTGAGAGAGAAATTATTCTTTCTAGGTATAGTCTGTTCATATCTGAGAGAGAGATTATTCTATTTAGGTCAAGTAAGGTGTATGCAAAGGCCTGTGTGGATGTGAAAATGGTTTATTCTGTCAGTGAAGACCAATATGGAAAATTACATTGTATGACTGAGACTGTGAATATGAATATATAACTGACTTTGAAACCACCAAGCTTAAAAATTATTCTGAAACCATTATGCTTTTCAAAACTCTGCAACCATCACATGTATGTAGTTACAAATAAATGCTACTTTTGTTTAAGGGGGGAAAGATCCCTTTTTTACCTCACAACCACAGTCATGTGCTGACCATTCTGTAGGGATCCCATGATTCCCCCCGTGGGGGCTGGGGGTCCCTCTCTCTCAGCTTCTGTCCCCTGCTACCACTTACCAGCCAGCAGGGTGAAAAGGTGCAGAAACGGGTCTGAGAGCCCAACAGTGTGCTCCAGAGCACTTCCTTATTGTGCCAGGAATGACGTCATTCCTGGCACAACAAGGAAGCGAAGGCTCCCATGTGGGGCTGATTTGATTAAAAATGGTCTCCAACACTAGTTTGTGGGCTATTTTTTATCAAATTGACTCTGCACGCAACCCTTCACTTCTGCGTTGTGCCAGGAATGACATCATTCCTGGCGCAACATGAAAGTGCTCCAGAGCATGTGTGCCAGGTAAGTTTTGCAGACATATATAACCCCACGTGCCCCCTCACAACCTCATCCTCTGGGTTGGTCCCTGGCAACCCCACCATTCAGGAAGCTGATTGCAGAAAGCGAGGAGGAACATCAGCCTCAAGGAAACATTCAAAGAACGTAAGGACAAATGCTATGAAGTTGAATCTATTCTTTCTGTTTTCACAGATACATTTGACGCGTGCAGTTTCTACGGTAATGTATCAGAAGGATTTTGACAGGTCATGTATAGGAAGTATCTTGAAGAACTTGATGGAGCGGTTAGATACTACCAAATCAGTTGATGTGGCAGTTGCCTGAGAGGAAATAAAATATAAGTTGTGCAATGTCATTAAACTTAATTCATCAGGGGAGTGGAGAAAGAGGAAGGAGAAATAAAACCCATTGGCTTAACATCTCTCCCACAAAAACTGGTAGAAAATATAGCTAAGGATGCAATTCAGTGCATGGATGAATGGAATCATCACCTGTGCTTCTGTAAAAAACCTGCAAAGCTCTCTCAAGGGCTGCCTATGAAAACAGTGTAATTGTTTCAATAGAACAGTTCAGAATTTCATTTATGTCATTTATACCCTGCCTTTTCCCCCAGTAGCACCTTGTAGACCAACGTGATTTCCAAGGTATGAGTTTTCAAGAGTCTAATGAAGGGAGCTTTGACTTTCTAAAGCTCATACCCTGGAAATGTGTTGTATCCAAACCTTTGTGATGTGGAACCTCATATGTTTGGTAGAAAGCCCTTCTCTCCTTAGGATTATGCTTGGCTGTTAAGATGAAGATTTCCCCAAATAAGCAAACTCAAGGGAAGTGTTTGTGGATACTCATTACCTGGTAATTTTTTCAGCTGGCCTTCTCACCCCCTGCAGAAGAAGCGCCCACACCCAAGAAAGAGGAACCCCCTCTCTTGAGGCTGGTCTCTCTGCAGAATGCTGCTGGCTCCTGGGTCCTCGATTCTGGCCTGGCCGATCTTCTGGGCCTGAGTGAGACTGAGATCTCCAGCAAGGCACCTGGCCAGGTAAGTTCTGTGGCAAGACCAGAGCCTGGCATTTGAATGTGTGCCTGGGTGGGGAAACCGCAGTCCTGGGGATCCATATGCTCGGTTTCAGGGTGGAGAATAAAATAAATGTTAAGCCTAACCAAGTCTGTTGCCTTTGGTTCTGATTCCAAAGTGGAGTTAAGTTTTTGGTTCCAGAGAAAAGGGGAAAGCTAACAAAACTGACTTAATGCAGTCTATTCAGTGACAATGGTAATGCTTAACCACAGTCAATACATACCAGAGATTCACATCTTGATTTGTGCTCAGTCTGAAGACATGGCTTCATATTTCTTGCCTGACTGTGGTTAAGTGTTGGGCCCATATAAGGCCTGTGAGTGGGCAGGACTCAGTGTTTTCCTTCTCTCCCCACCCCAACACCAGGTGACCCCCAATGTGTGGGCAACCGTGCTGGCCATCCTCTGGCTGCACTCCAAGGCTTCAGAGCAGAGTGATGAGTGGCAGCTCCTGGAAGCGAAAGCACTCAGGTGGCTTCAAGGAAATGCAGGTGAGAGTTTGCAGCAGGTGGGTGAAGGGATCCCGAGAATGGGACCAGAGAGGGGGAGGGGGGGCAGAGGCTGGAGTTTGGGGAGAGGGACCCAGACAGCAGGCTCTGGTCCAGATAACACCCAGAGAGGATTCTGGTTCTCCAGGGATGGCTATTTCACCCCTTCTCAGACCATAGCCCAGTATTCTTTAAGGCCAAGCTGGACTGTATTATGCATTTATCCAAGGTGCTTTCTTTTTAAGCAACTAAGGCTTCATCAAGACATACATTATGCATGCCTGAAACATACAACTATAACCAACTCCTCTGTATATGATGCAGATACTGGATGGGTGCATCTCATCCACTGACACCCCCCCAGAGTGTTGCTGATTGGCTTAGCCTCAGCCAGAGCAGGGGCAGAGCACCCAGCCTTGCTAGAAGCTGTGCCTGTAAAATTCTGACGGGAGAGTTACTGTTGCCTTTCCCAGGAGCAAACAAGAGAAGAAGATTCTGGACCTGTGCACTGTAAGCCATTAACATAGGGCACCAGTTTAGTCAGGTTCCGTTAGCTTTCTGTGGCATCTACCTGTTTTGTATTCTCCCCTATATCTGAAAGCCTTCTTTTTTAAAATTTCTCCCCTGCAAGTAATTGCATACACTTTACTTTCCTATTCTTGTTTCCCCCAAAATAAAGTAAAATTTATTGTGTTATGAGAACCTAGGTTGTCTTCTGATCACTTGCATGTAAAAGACTGGGTTTTCTGTGTCCCAACTCTTAGGGATCCAGGCTGCATATTAAACAAAATTGGGGGAGGGGCGAGTGGGCTTGTCAAACTCTGCCTGAAATCTCAAAGGGACAGATGGTGACAGATAGCTAATGATCAGGTGTGGGCTATTTTTTCAAAGAATAGCTTCATGGATTCAGGGAAGCTGGGACCTCCAGCTTGGTTTCCCCACTGCCCTTTCTCGAGGCAACGTGGCACCTGGTAATTTGTAACTCTTTTTCATTGTTTTAAAATGATTCTCCCCCCCCCCTTCCTTTTTGGACATTTGAAAGAGGTGCTCCGACTCTCCTGTGCTAGAGCTCCATACACTTAATTAAGAAACTAAAAAGATCTTCTGCACAGAAGAGCATTAAGCCTCAAGGGGATCTAGTTCTCTTCACTGAAAAGTGTCAGGCAGAACCCTCCCACAGAGATGCTAAAATGCCATCTGGGTAGTTGGTGCTTGTGGCAAAAGACTCTCAACTCTTCCTCTTTCTCTTGTAGGGCCTTGGCTAGCGGACTGCGTGAAGACTGGCAATGCCATGCTGGGCAGCAGTGTGAGCCCCCACACTTTTGGTCTCTGAGCTCCTCTCTGTTCCTTATGCCTTGAACTGGAGCTCCTGCTTCCCTGTCTCTTTTCATATAACCAGCTGCTTTTATGGAGGGCTTGACTGAATTCCTTGGATGGTACTCACTCTCGTGCCTGAGAGTCTTCCTTGCCACCCTGCTGGAGCTCCCCCATGCCTGGATGCTGCTGCTCCTTCCCCAGCCGTGAGGTGCCTTATGATCCCGAGTCCTCTTTCCTCAGCACTCTGTGTGTAAACCTGCTACGTGGCAGGCTAAGTAGTCAATAAGTCAAACTCTGCCTTTCATAAGCTCTCCAGTAGAAAATGCTTGGCTTTGGTGTAATACGGAGCCTAATCTTAAGCGAGTTGTATAGCTTCTTTTCTGTGTACCAAAGAATAGACCATATAATGTGGCAAATGGCTCAGAGAAAAATAACATGGAAAATTCACACCCCTCCATTTGTGTAAGTGTATCTTTTTTTAAAAAAAAAACTTTATATGCCTGTCTTTTTCTCAAGGATTTCAGGATCCAAGGAGGTTAAGGACAATGTAAAAACAACTTTATAAAACAAACATTGTATACAAGAGATATGAAACCATTAACGCCAGTCTAAAACCGCCTTATGTCATTTATGTGTGGGTATATACTCCCTCTGCCAAGGGTCAGGCTGCCCTAAAAGTTCTCCCAAACTTCTCAGTTTCCCAGCCTTGTTAGGAGGGGAGGGGCTCTCCTGACATCTTCCAGGAGGGCATTCCACAGGTCAGCCACTGAAATAGCTCGAGCCCAGACTGGCCGAATGTGCCCAGGGTAGGGGAGGGTACTGACATACCCAGCTGAGAAGAATGAAGTATACAATCCCCAAGGCGCGGAGGGCTTTAAAGCAAACAGCACCTTGATTTGGAACCAGAATTGGGAATCCATGAAGGGTGCTGAGCATATGAGCCACAGTATTGCAGTATGTTCAGCAGAGCTGGGACTGTAATCTTGTGCACAGTTACTTAGGTTACTCCTGGCTAACAGTGCAATCCTGTGCAAACTTACTCCAATCTAAGCGCATTTCATTATGCTTAGACTGGCGTAATTTCACATGGAATTGCACTGTTAGCCATGACAGGACACAGGAGTAACACAACTAATCAATATGACCGCAGGTGGAGAACATTATTTTTCTCATAGCTGATGTTCACTTCCAAGTCATCCTTGTCTGCACTTGCTATGCAAATTTGTCCTAATTTGTTGAGGCCCGATCTGAGTTTTAGGGACCCTGATAGCTTTATTTTCTGATTATTAATTTTCATCTAAGCTCTTTCTATTGTTCCCTTGTTAACTCTTGCATTTTATACATTTTTAATTTAAGATTTACCAGCCTTTGGCAGCAAGCAATAGATTTTATTTGTACTTAAAAAGAATAAACAGCCACTCAATTTATTTTTATTTATTGTATTCATAGTCCCCATTTCTCACTGAGGCTCAAGGCAAAATACACTGTAAATGAATGCAAATCAAACAGGATGAGACATCTAATAAATAACGGCTAGGATTTCAGCAATCTGAAACAAAACCTAAAGTATTACATTTATGTTAAATAAAGCTGAAAAAATGGTCTTCTGTGAGCAGAAAATGAGGTGAGCGCCAGATAGCAGAAGTGATTATTTATTTACGTTTTTAGGATTAAACAGCGCTGCGCTTGTCACTCCAATCAATTTCAAAGACGTTTCAATGAACAATGCAGCAGGGTATACAAATGCAAAATTGCAAAGGTTTTAAAATCAGCAGAAATCGAATGCAGAGTAGAAGAAATGCTAACGCGGAGCATACACAATTCCGAGACTGACATAATGAACAACACAGAAACTGCTTTCTGTACTAGGCTGATGCTGCGAGGAGTCGCGCTCTGAAGCCAGCTCTTCTAGAGCGCACAAAGTGCACGCACACGCCCCCAGTCAGGACACACGACCAAAAGCTCCAGCTTCCTTCTCGCATGCACAAGCCGTTCTGCGGCTCAGCTCAGCCCAGCCCGCATGAAAGGCTCTGCGGTTCTCCGAAGAATTTCTCTGGGCTCTGCGGGGCGGAGCATAAGAAGAAAGGCGCGCCTGACATTTCCATGTGCGCAATGCAGGCTCAGCCCAACGGATCCAGCTGAACGGTGACCAGCGAGGAATTTTCCGAGGCGTCCTGGCAGGGGTGGGGGTGAGGAAGCTTTGCTTGAGATTCAGCCCGCAGCTGCGGGAGGGAGCAACAGGCTGCCTCGGAGAGTCTCGGGTATGGTGCATCTTTCCACGTGGTGCGGTTACATTGTTAATGTTCCGGGCTCGCTTTTAAACAGCCCCGCAGCTGCGCCCCGTTAGAGATCGGAGCTTAACGGCGAATCCAAGCGTAACCTGGATCATCCCGATAAATTGTACGACGCAGTTGCATCCGGTAAGAGACACCGCCAATCTGTGCCTTCTCTTCCAGGGCCGGCCTATGACATGATGATGCTCCGTACTCTGTCGATTTAAGAGCCCTGTCGGCCCTGCCCATTAAACAAATACTTTAGTTCGCTCGCAGGTCTTGGTTGGGAGCTTCGAAAAATGTAACTCCTTTTTTTAGATGCTTGGCATATTGCGGCTCCCTAAATTGCATTTTTCTGCCGTAGTTTATCCCTAAATTCGGCTCTATTGCTTGGAGTTCTAGGGCTGCCGACCTCCAGGTGGGGCCTTCAGATTTCCCTGAATTACAATTGATTTCTAGTCTACACATACCAGTTCCCCTGGAGAAAATTGCTGTTTTCCAGGGTGGGCTCTCTGGTATTACACCCGGTTGAGGTCCCTCCTGTCTCCTGCCCTGCCCAAATTCAACCTGCCCCCCCCAAAAAATCTCCAGAGATTTCCCAACCCAGAGCTAGCAACCAAAGTATAACTCGGTGCCTCCCACCCCTTTTAACCCAAACTAATTCTGGCCACATGCCAAATGGTACTGCCACCGCCTCGTTCCGTTCCACACAGCCTCACCTTTTTCTTCGTTCTGGGATCTTGGTGCACCATTAGTAGACATTAATTTCCCTTGTTGTCCTGATGATCCTCCCTCTTCTGTCTGTAATTCCCCCACCCCCACCCCATAAACAGATCGTGGGAAAGGAAACCACCAACAGGTCATCAGATCTCTAAGTCTTGTTTGCTCTGGCAGATCTGACTGCAGCTGTTGGGATGCAGAAAGAAAGACCCTCTATTTTATACATTGGCCATCTTGAAACTTCTCAGCAGACAGATTTTGGGGCTGACCTGAGGCTCACATTTTAAAAATCTGAGGGCAGGGAAATAAGAAAGACGTCCAGTGACCCCTCGGAGATTAACACCATTTATCCCAGCATCAAGCTTGTATGAGTCAGAGCTCAAAGGGAGATGTTTTAGGAGCCACTTCTTCAGTCTGATGATAGAATAGCGCTTTGTCCCCCAGCAGAACTGGAGGTGGAGCCTTGCGCCCTGGAGCCGAGAAGGAAAAGAGCTGGCAGGATTACAGATATTAAGCATTTTCTGGACACTGGAAGCAAAACTCCCCAGGTAGAGAGGACTCAGCTATCCATAGGAAATCTCAAGTTTCAAGAGCAATGCTACAGAAGCACCTCTGCGTTTCTCTTGTGCAGTAGGGAATGGGGGTTTCCCCCTGCCCTGCACGCCTAAGGAGGGATGGCTGGCTTGCACGTCTCTGTTACGAAGCTCACATTTGTGGGCTGAAAATATTCTGCCCACCTGAATTCTTTGGAAGCCCCATATATATATTTTAAAAAAAAACATCTGAAATCATAAAGCAAAGGGGTGTTCGATTTATATTCTTTTGAGAGCCAGTCCAGATGCCTTCATTCTTTTCCTCTCCCTTCTCATTTTCTTGGCTCTTCCCCTTCTCATTTTCTTGGCCCTTTCCCTCAAGAAACCCACAGTTCTGCCCCCAAAACAGCTCTGCCCCTTCTCCATGGCTGCTCTCTTGCCATTGGAACTCTCTGCTTTCTAGATTGTAGCTGGCTTCTTCCCTTGAAATGCTTGTTTAAAAACTCCCCATTTCATTCTCCCCTTCTTACGCAGGTCTCCTGCCTGACGTATTTTCTCCTCAGCCCCCTCTCTTGTGCGTTTGGCCTCTTTCATTGTAAGCCTTTGGGCTTGGCCTGTGTCTGTCACTTTATGGAAAGCATCAGCTTATTATCTGCACTTGAGAAGTAATATTTGTTCAAAGTCGGTTGGCTTGCTGTGTTCTTGCTGGGAAATACTTCTTATTCGGGAACCTTTTGCTGCATGGAAAGAGTGGTGTACCTGTAGCATTCCAGAAGATGGCTCCCCGCAGAATGCAGAAATCGTGCCTTATTCCAGCTGTCCTCTTCTAGCCTACTCAATTAACATTTTCTAAATGTTGGAATCATCAGTAATGTTAGGGAAAACAATTTTGGACTCTCTTGACACAATCCTGGCAGCTCGGTTGGCTTTAACCAAGGTTCTGAGCGCACAGTTGTATAATCATAATGAGTGCTAAATGATGGCCCAGGTTCTCCTTTTCTTTCAGTTAAGTGCATTGCATAGAACATGGCTTCTAACCCATACTTGTGAAAACCATTCTCAGAATATCTATTCCAGACAAATCATCCCAGAAAAAATGGCTCTGGAAGTTTCTGCTTTTAAGCATCCGCAGTCCAACACATGGTAAATAGAAGCAGTATTAGCTGCTTAAAGTGGAAGAACAGCTTTGGCATTTGAAAAAGATCCAATCCTAGACATCGCACAAATGTTGAGCAAGAAGACACTATCTTCTGTGGGTTTTTTGTGACATTCCACAGCGTTCTGGATGAAGGTGAGTAGGGGCGGCGCTAGGGTTTGCCAGCCAAGCGCCCCCCCCCCCCGCGCGCACGAGCACGCGCGCACCTGCCTGCGTGATGACATCATGCGTGACATCATCACGGGAGCGCACGTGCCGCTGCCGGCCCGATCGCTGCGGCGGGCGGCCTCCGAGCTCTCCCGCTCGGTTGCCTCCGCCGCAGCAGATGCCTGCCCGCGGTGGCTGCGCCCGGCCGGGGGCTTGTGCTGGCGGCGGCGGTGGCACGGGTTGGGAGGAATAGGAGGCTTCTGCTTTGGGGGGCGCGCTCTCGCCCCCTGCGCCTCTTCCAGCACTCCCTCCGGCACCCCGCGCCTGCGGCCACCGCCTACCTGGCCTCAATAGGCGCGCCGCCCCTGGAAACGACCATGGTGAAGTGTGAACACAAAGCTAACTGGCCTTGCCTAGTCCATTTCCTGGCTTTGTCAAATCTTGGGTTCAGGCTTTTTGGGGCCTAGTTAACTTGCAGAAGGCCCATCTTTGGAAAACCGCAGTCACTGTGACTTTGCAGTTCCCAGAGAGATCAGGATGGGATGGAAGTGAGGCACAGGTGCATCATCAGAGAGCTTCAAGAGCCAAGAGGGAGTTTTGCACTCATGTTCCATCTCATTAGCACAAGGGATCCTGGGCCAGTTGTTCTGCTTCTGAATTCGTGCCAGCTGCAGAGGAATGTGTTCACAAGGCTAGCAGTGCTCATCGGTGGATCAAGCAAGATGAAGCCATATTGGAGGAAGCATGGCAATAAAGCAATGGTCTTCACTCTAGTTTGTACTCTTCTTCCTTCCCTTGGCTGCTGCATGTGGCTCTGGTGGATACCTGCCAGTGCCACTAACTACCAGGATAGGTATCAGTCCAGGACTCTATCTGTGAAGTTTGGACTGGAAGTTCTACTTGTATTCTTGTGCTTTTAGTCTGACATAGTAACATCAGTGTCAGAGGACTAAAACTTGTGTAGTATATTAGGGTAGTCATTCACGTTTACTATTTTCTTTCCTGTCTTGCACATTTCTATAATGGTAATATTTTGCACATTAAACTTTATTAATTATACTTATGTGATGCTATTTGGGTTTGGGGCTTCAGGCTATGTCCAGTATCCTTGGCCTATTTTGGCTACAGCTACCAAATGAGAGTTTTGTGGAACTCAACCTGCAGGTATCTTACTACCTTGCAAGGCTGACTTCTCAATTAATAGCCAGTAGGGCTTAGGGTTGCCACGTACCCCTCACCTCCCGTCGAACGGATGGAGTCCCTGGCACTTACCTTGTGTGCTGTACAAGACCATCCTTTGCGCGCATGCCCCAGAGCCAGCGTGATGATGTCACTTCTGGAAGTGACATCACTATGCTGGCTGTGCAAGTGCTCCCACGCCCCGCACGGGGCTGATTCAGCCCGTTTGGTGCCTAAACTGGGCCCAAACAAAGTGCAGGAATGCTCCCAGGGGCAGCATGACAACGTCACTTCCGGAAGTGACATGGATGCACCGGCTGGGAGCGTGTGCACAGTGTGCGCTCCTGAAGTGCCTGCCAGTGATGGGCAAGCTCCAGGAGCTTATCCCCTCCCATCGATCACTGGGTGATTGGCGGATGAGGGGGCAAATCCCTGGGAGTTTGCCCGCCACCTGCAGGCACCTGGGAACCCTAGATGCTTGTCTGTGTCTCGCAACTTAAAGTGAAAGAGAGACCCGTGATGGCTCCCATTACCCCAGGAAGTGAGGATTCGCTCCCCAGTTCTGTTTTTCTCCTTGACGCCCCCTCCCCCATCTCTGACCTTCAAGTGCATGAGGGGCTAGCAGATTAAGGGAACTAAATAAATAATAAAAACAGAAATTCATTTTTTTTTTTGCCCAGCTGAGGTGTGTAACTGCATTCCGGCCTCATTTCCAGAGATCCTCACTTAAACATGACAGTCTGTGGCCTCATCACGAAGTCTCAGGAGCCAGGTAAATCACCTGCATGCAGTTATTCGGTGGTGTGTGTGCGAATGAGCGAGTGAGTGACTGACTTACTGATGGATAATTTTTTAACACTTAAGATGATAACATTTTACATGGCACTAAAGACTGAAATCAGTTGTAGATCTGATTTTCAAGTACTTTTCTTGTATTAATACAACTGGCCAGATTGATCTAAAAGAAGGTGAGCTGATGTAATTGGCTGCTGGGAGCTTTTCCCCTACTCTGTGCTGCTTAACTTTGGGCTTCGGGTTTCATGTCCTTGCCCAGGCCAGGTCTTCAGCTGACACTGTTGACCTACTTCTTTGTTTTTCCCCTTCCTCAGTGCCCTTGCAAAGCATCTCCGTGGATGTGGCAGTCCAAGGTTTTGTGGCTGATGTGGTGTCTGAGCTTCGGTACAAGAATGAAGAAAAGGCCACAGTGGAAGTTACCTTTGTTTTCCCTCTGGATGATGAAGCTGCTGTCTATGCCTTTGAGGGCCTGATCGGTGGGACGCGGATTGAAGCCCAGATCCGAGAGAAGAAGCAGGTGAAGTAGCTCAGGGAAGCATGGGCAATCTTTGGGAGGGTGGGGCCTAGTTTCAAAGGGGAGCTGGAGACATCTCTGGGTAAGATCAGTCCCCCAATCCATGTCTTGTGTCAATAAACCCAAATGTAGTGCTCAGAATAAACCATTCTGAATGTAATTTTTTCCACTTAACTTGCTTATTAAGTATTCTGCTATGCTCTTTGTTTATGTTCAGAATACTTTAGTATGACAGTGGGTGAAAATCCTGTAGCATTTGATTAATAGGCCAGGTAGGAAGAACTGGGAGAAAGGTCTTCCTGGTTTGTGGCTGTTCTTGGTGAAGAAGAGAGAGGATGAAACAACAAAAGAACAAAAAAATTATAAAAAGCAGGATGAACATAAAAAGTAAAAAAGAGGATACCTGAGACACATACTGATGACATAACAATTTGTGAAGTAGATTAAGGTAGATATTCTGAAAAAAAAAATTAAGTGTATTGCTGAGAGGAAAATACGTTCATCAGAAATGTAGAGAAGAGTAAAGTACCAAAGTTAATTTACCATGTTGCTGGAAGACAGCATATGCCTCTGTCTTATACTAAAACAAGAGCCCATCATCACAGTTGCAACTACCACATCATCAATTTTCACTAATGTCTATTAACAAAATCCCTCAATTATGATCCAGCAAAACATTTCAGGCATGAGAGCAGCATGAAACATCATGTCACAAGCAGAGTTAAACCTCTTCCCTGGTGAGCATCTTCTGGTGAGCATATTCATCCATATAATAGCATATTTTCTTTTGCATCTGTGGGAGGCAACTTGCATTGTGCCCTCTTCACCCCTCATGCTCCCTCCTCTCCCTGTTCCTACAAAGGCACAGCAGGAATACGAGGATGCCCTGAGCGAAGGACGGGAAGCCTTCCTGCTTGAGAGGGAGACAAACACCAGTGACATTTTCACCTGCAGTCTGGGCAACCTTCCTCCAGATGGGGAGGCCACACTGAAGCTGCGCTATGTCCAGGCATTGGCTCTAGAACCTGATGGGGCCGTCCGCTTTGTCCTGCCTGCTGTGCTGAACCCGCGCTACACACCCCAGGGTACGTATGTTCACTTGAAAAATTATCATTTTAATTTTTTATCAGACAGTCAGGAAGAGTATAGTTAACATTTTAATAAAATATTGGGGAAATTATTATCATATTAGAAAGTCACATCAGAAACCCTAACCCTTGTCCCCCCTCCTGCATAAAGACAACCCACCCACTCCAAGTTTCAAGGGAATTGGACAAAGGGGTCTGATTTCTATGGACAACTGTCATTCCATCACGGACGCATTGAAGGCCAAGAATTCATTTACGCAAGTGTGTATCTTGGCACAGCTGGCTTGCATGAGACCTTCCATTCTCCTTCTTTTTCCTGCTCTTTGTCAAGCAGTTCAGTCTATATGCCACTCTTTCTGGGAAGAGAGTGAGAGGTCCTTTCTAGACAGAGAAATAGATCCTGTTCTCCCAGGACAGACTTCAGGATTGCCATCCATCCATATATTAAGGTCTGATGTACACATGCACTGGAGTGAGGTGGAACCATAAAACCCTTATGCCTTTAAATAGTTAAGATTTTATTTCTGCTTGCTCATTTGGGTATTTTAAAACTGTTAAAATACAGGCCTCTGAGGAAAGAAAGGGGATGGCTGGATGGGTGTGATCTAGGGTTGCCAGCCTCCAGGTGGTGGCTGGAGATCTCCCAGAATTACAACTGATCTCCAGGCCACAGAGATCAGTCCCCATGGAGAAAATGGCTGCTTTGGAGGGTAGACTCTATGGTATTATACCCCACTGAGGCCCCTCCCCTCTCCAAACTCCACTCTTTCCAGGCTCCACCTCCAAAATCTACAGGAATTTCTCAACCTGGACCTGGCAACTCTAGTGTGATCTGATTGGACAGTAGCAGTACCCTAGGGGGCTGAGTGAACTACAGCTTTAGCCAGAAAGTTGAGAAAAAAGTGGGCATTCTGGGCAAAGCAGGCGACTTGTGTGGAAGCCTGAAAGGGGTTTTATTCTAGTTCAGTCAGGCAATCTGGGTGAAGTCTTAACTGTTTCTGTTATTCTTTTCTAGAGAGGCAAGCTGTGTGCATCCTGAGAGTGTCTGTGTGTTCTTGAGAGAAATTTATTCTGCCAAGTTCAATGAAGCTGTGTTTCTGAGAGAATCTTTATCTGTGTGGTGTTCTGAGATATTCTGTCTAAGAGCAGAACTACAAGTGACGAATGACACTTGAACGGCAAGTGGATTGAGTGGAGGGCAAGTGAACAGGGAGAAATACACTTGCCGTTCAAGTGTCATTTGTCACTTGTAGCTTGGCCCTAAGACAGGCAAATTTTGTGTGCAACTGGAGCAGTCTGTGTATATCCAAGAGAGAAATTATTCAATCTAAATCAGGCAGAATGTGTGTGCACCTGAAAGAGAAAATTGGTGTGTGTCTGATCAAGATGGGGAGCCATGTTAGGGCCAAGCTACACATGACGAATGACACTTGAACGGCAAGTGGATTGAGTGGAGGGCAAGTGAACAGGGAGAAATACACTTGCCGTTCAAGTGTCATTCGTCATGTGTAGCTTGGCCCTTAGTCTGTCTGTAGCAGTAGAAAAGAGCAACAATCCTGTAGAACCTGTAAGAGTAACAAAATTTGGGGTAGAGTTTGAGCTTTCATGAGTCACAGCTCACTTCTTCAGATACCTTTCTACTGTGTATATCTGAATGAGAGATTAATCTAAGGGCCAAGCTACACATGACGAATGACACTTGAATGGCAAGTGGATTGAGTGGAGGGCAAGTGAACAGGGAGAAATACACTTGCCGTTCAAGTGTCATTCGTCATGTGTAGCTTGGCCCTAAGTCAGGCAAGCTGTGAGGAAAGGCCTGAGTGAATCTAAATCTGTATGGAGTTTATTCTATTAGGGAAGGCATGTGCAGAAAAATTATTTTGTGTGATTGAGTCTGTGAAAATACTTTTAAGAAGAGATAACTCTGTTTAAACCACCAAGTTTAAGAATTATTCTGAAACCGATACACTTATCAGAACTCTGCAACCATCCATCAAGCTTATATACCTACAAATAAAATCTACTTTTGTTTAAGAAAATGATCCTTTTTTACCTCGCAGCCACCCTCAAATTCTGACTGTTCTGTCAAGCTATTAGTTATAACAAAAAAGGTAAAGATAGTCCCCTGTGCAAGCACTGAGTCAATACTGACCCATGAGGGGACGTCGCATCACAACGTTTTCTTGGCAGACTTTTTGTAATAGGATGGTTTGCCAAAAACTTCCTAAATTACAAGTTACAACAAGGAGATTTAAGGCAAAAGCCTTTGGTGGCAGCACCAGCCTTTTGAGGTAGTCAGAGAGGCAGCTATATACAGGTCACACAAAAACAAAACAGGTAGTGTTCTTGAGGTAACAGTTTGAAGTAAAGTAGAGAGCACCAAAGTCCTGTGTTTATTAGGATCAGAGCCTTCCTGCAATGTAAGTTCAAGGTAACATGAGGAGGAGCCAAATTTAAGGTTCAAGACCAAAGGTATAAGGTTTAAAAGTTTTAAAAACAAGCCATTACAGGGTGGATAAAAGATAAGCAAAAATGTTACAAGGGAAAACAAAATAAGTGCAAAAATTACACCTTAGAATAGATTATTCTAATTCAGACTACAGGTGAGGGGAATATTTTTTTTTTTATATTCCCCTGAATGTAACAAAATTCCTGATGATCAAAAATATGCTTACAAAGAAGCAGACTGGACGTACTACTGATGTGATAGTTCTTTACTAACAAGGAGCTGTTTACATAGAAACTATTCAAAAACATTGTCTCAGGCGGTAGATGCCATTCTCCACCTGTTGCATGTGTTGACTTGGACAAAAGACTGACTTCTTCTATAATCCATCCATTCCTCATGCTATGTGTTTCTGTCTGACTGTGATTTACCTGCAATAACCCCATTTCTCCTGCCTCTGATACCAGAGATGCACAGTGTGGAATGCTGGTGTATTAAGACAGGGTGTCCCCCCTCTCTCATATAATGGTGTCCTTACTTGTGTGTCTCTTTGTAGGGTCAGAAGGGGACACCGTCACCATGGGCATACCACGAGTGCCCAGGGAAAAGCTTCCGTATACGCTCAGCCTCAGTGCCACACTGGAGTCCTCCCACGGCATCAACCGGGTGGAATCCAAATGCACTCTTGTGCCCCTTCGCTTCACAGCAGAAGACCGTACTGCTGCCCAGGTGGGGCTTCTGAGGTTATTTATGCTACAGATTGTTTCTGAAGGATTATTTCTTTCACAGAAAGTTCATGTAAACCATGCCCCAAGGTTGTTCCTGCTGCTGCTATCTACATTTCAACTCAGCAGTTCACAGGCACATGCCACAAACACCTATAATCCATATATGCAGGTACTACAAGAGGATGCTTAAATCAGTAGCTGTGAATCATAACAAGATTTTTTTTCCCTGTTGACAATAGGAAGAAGGGAGTTTGCCAAAAACTGTGCCACTCTATAGTGGCCCGAGTATAATCCTTCATGTTGTTCTAACTAAATAGGGCAGCTTTACAGGCATAACCACCCCTATACACAAATACACACCCTTTTCAGTGTTTCATCAAGATGCACCCAAAATTCATGGGGCTAAATGCTGCTATATGTTTAGGTAAAGAGTATCATATCAAAGCAGAGTCACATCTCACAAACATCAACAAAAAATGTGATGTGGGGAATGCAGGAGCACATTTTAAGAAGAGAAAACATAGGCAAGCAAGGATTGATCACCACTCCCCGCATCTCCCTAGTTCCCCTTTATGTAAATAGGAAAAGTTTTTAAAGTGAATTTTATGAGCTCCTTTCCCATACCTGTTGCTAGTTAAATAGGGGTGGGGCAGCTGATCTTCAGTCATACAGGGGAAGCCACTGGAAGGCTTTCGTTTTCCTAAATCTGGAGATGAGTCTATCATCTCTATGAAGTGTAGTGGGACGTTGGGAATTATTTGAGGACTTTATGGGGCTCTATATGACCTCCTGCTCTATTTGGTATAGGAGTAAGCGTTATACATTTTTCAGTGCCTCTATCCCATCCCCATGTTTCTGCATGAGTTTCTACTCTGGACATCCCTTCTCATTGAAAGGAGGGAAGCCCAGAACAGTGACTCACGCAGAATTGCAGAGGTTGGCTCCATTCACTGCACATTGTTTTGTTGTATGTTTTAACAGGTGACATTCAGTGATCAAGTTCCACCCAGTCCAGAGAAAAAAAGTAGAATTAGTGTAGGTTGACTACAAAAAGTCAGGGCCACAGCAGTAACTCATGCAGAGGCACAGTGAGCAGCCTGCTCTAGGAGAGTGCTTTTTGTCTTGGAGGACCTTTAAAATGTAATTGTATTTCTCACAGTATGCTAGCAGTATGGATATACTGACCTTGTGACAAAATGTTAAAAATGTACATACAAAAGTAAATGATGAGAGTTTTTGTGGAAACTGATACCATTCTCAGCTTCCAGTACTTCATCTTGTTTCCTGTTTTTCTCCCTCAAAGATCTCCTTGGATGAAGGGCACCAGTTTGACCGAGATGTGGAGCTGCTGATTTATTATGAAGAAGTTCACAAGCCCAGTGCAGTCCTCGAGGCTGGGAAGCCTGGAGCTGCACCAGGTGGGCAAGCCATGGACCAGGGCTGAAGTGCAAGGGAGTCTGGGAGACACCTTTGGCCTGGGTAGTGACGGTCAGCACAATACTTGGTGAGGATGGAAATACCTGTTGATTCTCCTTTCTTTCTGTGCCAAACAGGCTCCCTGATGGGGGACCCAGCACTTCTGGTTACCCTGTACCCCAACTTGCAATGTGCCTCCAAACCAGGCCTGAATGCCACCGGGGAGTTCATCTTCCTGCTGGATCAGTCTTGCAGCATGCATTGCAGTACTGATAACAACAGCTCTGATGCACCACCGCGTATTCAGAGCGCCAAGGTACATTTGAACAGATTAAATGCTGGAGCCTGTGGAAGAGTGATGTGGGAGTTGGTTAAACAAGAAAGGAGGCAGAGTAGAGAATGAGAGAGAAAGCATCTGTGGAAACAGGGAGGATATGCTGTGATGTGGAAGCAAACTTGAGAAGATTGTTGGAGCCTAGTTGCATGAGAGAGGAAACAAGTGACAAGGAGACAGGAAGTGCTCTATGGAAGCCTGGAGATAATACTAAACCAAATTCTGAAGGGCTGGTTGGGATATCTAAGGTGACGCTACCTTTCCTCTCCCCCTACTCAGGAGACCCTGATTCTGCTGCTAAAGAGCCTCCCCCTGGGCTGCTACTTCAACATTTACAGATTTGGATCCACCTATGACTCGTTCTATCCGTGAGTGTGAGAGTGTTGTATGCTTGTCAGCCTCCTTCACTCCTTGTTCCTTCCACTCTCTCCTCTTTCCATCTTGCCTTCCTGAATCTAAAGGAGATACTGCTACAGTCAAGACAAAATAAAGTAGTACTCATCCACGCCCATCATCTTCGGAAGCCCTGTTTTGGGTACCCCTGCCATCTGAGGCTACGTGAGTGCCAGCTCAAGAAAGGGCCTTCTCAGCCCTGGCCGCAAACTTTTGGGATTCCCTCTGAATGAAGATTCTTCTCTCTATATATAACTTTGTCTTCCACCACTGGATGAAGACTCCTTTGTTTTGTTTGGCATTCTCCCACTCACTGTTCTTGGCAGGAACGTTTTAAATAAATAATCATTTTGACAAAGGAAGGGTTAAAAACCACAATAATGGTCACCAAATGTGGTAGAAGGAAAAGAGAAAACAAGTCCGTTTGGGCTTTGCACAAACCATGACCTTTCATTCTTGTCTTCAAGCCTGCTTCTTCTGCAAGGTGTATCATGGCCCATAGAAATTCTCTGCGCCTTTGCTTCTTACTATTGTTTTCCCTCTTCCAGTGTCTGCATTTCCCAGGGCTCTTCAGAGCCGCATGTCTTTCTCCTGTTCTGCACAGTTAATGCCGTCTTATTGGCAGTAACAGGTTGCTAACAGCTTGAATTTGAGTGGGAGAGGATTGTTACTAGACTTGGGTGTTCAAGAGTGAAAGAATGGTTTGGGTCAGCTTGAGTCAGCAAGGAGCAGAGTAGATAACATGGTTAAAAGCCCGTAGAAATCAGGTCCTTTGTATTCTTGACTTTCTGACACTTTCTTGTACCCTCGTCAGGCAGAGCGTAGAGTACACCCAGCAGACCATGTCAGAATGTCTCCAGCGTGTGAAAGACCTACAGGCTGACTTGGGGGGCACAGAGATTCTACGACCACTGAAGGCCATTTACAGCCAGGCTGGCCGAAAAGGACATCCACGCCAGGTACTGACACTAGGAGCCAGTTTCCCTCTGTACGATGTATCTGGATGACAACTCTGTGGATACAAGGTCCTATTTTCCTTATTATCTAAGTCTGCCATTCCCACCATGTAGTGAGCAGCCAACAGCTGCTAGATATCTTGACATCTCCCCAAGCTGCCTTTGGAATCAGAAATGTCTTCTGTGGCTCTGCCAGTGGGAACAGATAGGGATGGTAACGTTCATTCCAAGGGCTAGGCGGTTGGTGTCATGTTGCCAAGACAGAACTCTTTGATTTCCAGAGGCAGGTTCTTGAATGTCTTGAAGTAGACTCCAGTTTGAAAACTGGCATAATAAACTCTAGACACGGATGTCACATATCTATTCACAAGGCTGAACTAGATATAGAGAGAATGGATAAAACTTCCTCTGTCCTAGTGGTTCTCCTTTAGCTGCCATTCTCACTTCCCTCTTTCCCTCGTTCAGCTGTTTGTATTCACAGATGGAGAGGTATCTAACACAGATGAGGTCATTGCCGAAGTTCAACGTCACAGCAGCTCCCACAGGTAGGAACTAAGGACAAGAGATCGCCCACACTCTCCCTGTATCCTGTGCATCACCTTCTCTGCCCTGTCTCATCTCTGCACCCCTGACACTTCTATCAATTAAGAGATAATCAAATGTAACCTAAATCATATAGGAAGTGTGTTTCCCATCAAAAGTAGTGGAAATGAAAATCTAATTGAATAACTAATGCTTTAGTGTTAACACCCAACAGTGAATAAAACAAGTTTAATTTTAAAAAAAACATTCATAAAAAAGAAGTTGGAAGGTAGCTACAAGAGTCCACAACAAAATCCAAAAAATTTAAAAAAAAAAAAACTTTTAGTGGGATCAAGCAAAATCACAAAGAACTGTGATATTAAATTTTAGGCATAAGCAATCAAGAGGGAGACGAGAATTATCCCATAAGCTAGTTGTATTACCAGTTGCCACATATTTTGAATATACTTTTCTGTTGTAGCCCAAATGTAGTATTTTGAATTCTGTATAAGTTTCTATGCACTTTCTATTACCATTTCCATTTCTTTTTTCAAATAAAACTTTAAAAAAAAACTGTGTGCAAGTCACTACATACTACAAAAATACCCCCTTCCATTTTATTTTTCTAACATCCAGCCTGTTGAAGAGTTCTTGAAAACTTAAAAGCTTGCAATGTTGTGTGTGATTGTGATGGGACTAAATAAAAGGGTATCACATGGTTTTTCTTCTTATTGGAGACTAAATTTTTTAAACCCCAGACATTTGGGGGGGATTTCGTTTTTTGCACCCTTACTTCTAGGTGCTTCTCCTTTGGCATTGGCGAAGGGGCCTCCACAGCCCTCATCAAAGGCATTGCTCGAGCAGCCGGGGGCAGTGCAGAATTCATCACGGGCAAGGAACGCATGCAGGCCAAGGTGAGGACCAGGAGCCTGGCCTCCCCTCCATCACAGGGTGCACTCCTCCCTCATGAGCTCTGGGTAGCTTGCCAGGTTCCCTTCTCTAAGAGCACCTACAAATTTTTAAAAGAAACAAGGCACCTCTCATTCTTTCCTTAGAGCATGCTACATAATGGCTCCTTGGCTTCCTGTTTTGGCTTGGCACTCTCCTCTTGTTCCGTTTGCCTGCTTGTTTCCACCTTCAACAGCTACTAATGCCCAAAGGATTTAGATCTAGGAATTTTTTTTTTGTAGGCGATGTTCAGTACTGTTGTTTAAAAGTCAACATAGTTGCTGGCTTTTTTATGTTGAAAATTAAGTGTCTATTGCATGGTATCTGAAGAAGGGAGCTTTGACTCTCGAAAGCTTATATTCAGAAAATCTGATTGGTCTTCAAGTTGCTACTGGACTTGAATGTTGAATACTAGGTGCTTGACAGCCAATCCATGTACAGTTTCAGGATAACAGAGAGCGAGAATGTCTTATTCAGCAATTGTTCTGGTTTCAAAAGGCATACACAACCCTATCTTTAAACTGTTTTTGAATTTGTTAGCATCTTGCATTAGAAAGTGCAAGCTGAGTCTCCTTGTCAGGGAACCCAGTTGCTTACATTTATATCCTTTTTTCTCCCATCAGGCACTGCAATCTTTGAAGAAGGCCCTGCAGCCATCAGCAACAGGGATCTCACTCCATTGGGATTTGCCTTCCAGTCTTAAGGCCATCCTTGTGGGGCCCAGCCCCAAGGTCATCTTCGAAGGACAGCGCAGCCTCATTTATGCCCAGATCCGTGGGCAGCATCAGGTAAGCAATCTCCATTGACTATCCATCCCTATCCCTCTCCCTTGGCCAAGGAAGCCCTCAGATCTTTTGAGGCCTTAGAATTTTTGGCATCTGTATTCCCAGAATGCAGGGCTTTTTTTCAGCTGGAACGTGGTGGAATGGCATTCCGGCACCTCTTCAAAGTCATCACGTGTCTGGTGGCCCAGCCCATCTGATTCCGTTTTCTCCCATGTAGCCCAAGACTTTCCCACTGGCCAGCTGAAGCCATGGGGTTTAAAAGTTAAAGATCCCCGTCCCCCTCAGCTTGCAAGCCACGGGGAAAGGGGCTCTTTGCAATCCCATGTTGGCTTACTTCAGCTGGTCTGCGGGGAAGTCCCCATGGGCCAGCTGAAGCCAGGGGTTTAAAAGTTAAAGAGCCCCTTCCCCTCTCAACCCGTGGGGAAAGGGGCCCTTTGCAACCCCATGCCAGCTTGCTTCAGCTGGCCTGGGGAAGTCCCCTAGAGGTGTGCAATTGGTTTCCGATTCCCCCCCTCACAGCTGAAGCCAGGGAAGCCCCAAGCTTTAAATTTCAGCTGAGAGGAGGGGGATTCCCCTCCTCCCAGCTGAAGCCCCAAACTAAACTTCAGCTGCAAGGGGATTCCCCCTTCCAGCTGAAGCTGAGGAAGCCCCAAACGTGCTTTACACTTCAGCTGAGAGGAGGGGGATTCCCCCCCTCCCAGCTGAAGCCAGGGGAAGCTCCAGCCACTTATTTCATCCAATGGAAAGGGAGAGGAGGGGATTCCCTCCCCTCTCCCCCTGGGAGAGGGAGGAAGGAGATGAGGGAACCTCCTCCTATCCCCTCCCATTGGGGGGAGGGGGGAAAGAGAAGCTTTAAAAGCTCAAAGCTCATGCTTTGCACACGCACATGTAGTGACAGGGGCATCACCTCCTGCCAGGAGCTGCTCCGAGTGAGAGTTTCCCCACCACTTCCCACAGAAAAAAAGCCCTGCCAGAATGTATTCCTCCTTTCTTTCTGCTCTGCCAGTTTCTCAGGTGCCTAAGAGAGGGCTGTTGTGCTCTGCAGTCCTCTGGTGCCTCGGAGGGGGCTGTTGTGCTCCAGTACATCTTCCAAGACCAGACCTTCACGGAGACGATGAAGTTCCCTCTCCAAGCTCAGGAGAGTGATGGGTAGGATCCACTCCTGTGCATATCTCATTGGCCAGTGAGAAAGAATTGAACCTGGTATAGAGAGGTGAAGGCTTGAAGAACAATACAGTAATGGGGGGGCGTGTTTTTTCTATTTTTTCTGCTGAGGACTTATTTCTGGGGGTGGTTATGTTTTTTATTTAACAGCAGTTTTTTTCTGATGGAAAGGTTAGCAATTTGCAGAGGAGCACTGAAAACAAAAATCTCCTGTGAAACCTTTTTTTAATGAGCAGAATGCTTTTCAAGCACTCCATAGTGAGGTCGGCAATCACATTTGATGTCATTGTATGCTACCATCCCTCATCATCTCCTCAACCAATCCCTCAACCAACATTCATATACTCTTAAAGCTGAGTTTAGAACCCTGAGTGCTGCCGTTCAGTGTCCTTGGAGGCTGGGGGAATCGGCCCAGGGTGGGTGCGAGGTCTCATTCTCACCACATTGGGGGTGACTTTCCAAAATAACTCATTTGCAGCAGCTTCCTAAGTGATGAGAAAGCAGTGTATGTGCTAAATGTGAGTTTAAGTGAGAGTACAGAATTTCGTCATTGGAACAGACACCGTATCAGTCTTGCTAGCTGAGTCTTTGCACAGTGGGCATGCCAGGCATGCCCACTGACGTCATTTGCCAGTTCATTCTCAACAACCTAAACTGTGCCAAACACTCCGTTTCTCTTCTGCTCTGACTTCAGGCTCCCTGTTCATCGCCTGGCAGCTCGAGCCCTGTTGCAGGAGCTGGAGGGTACTGGAAAGAAGGATGAAGAAAAGCAGCGCCAGGCTCTGGAGACGAGCCTGAGCTCCAGGGTGGTGTGTTCACAGACAGCCTACGTGGGGGTGAACACAGCCCTGGGCCAGCCAGTGCAAGGCCCCCTTATCCACCGAGATGTCCCCCTTGCATGTGAGTAAAAACATTGTTCACAGATGTGCTCATTACCTGAACCAAGGGAGATTGAGCCAAGCCCTCCTTCTAGAAAACAAATGTACTTTTTATTAAATTAGAAATCAGAATTTGGATGCCTTTTTAGTAGCACACTTCCTACAACAGCACAAGAATGAGATTTGCCTTTCGCCATCCTGTATGTACTCGAAGCTCACACATCCCCCAATCCGTAGAGGGAATGATTGAAACACAAAGTTTTCTAGATGCAGAGAAGTTAGCCGTGTTAGTCTGTGGTAGCAAAATCAAAAAGAGTCCAGTAGCACCTTTAAGACTAACCAATTTTATTTTAGCATAAGCTTTCGAGAATCAAGTTCTCTTCTTCAGATGCCTGATACAGAGACTGGTCAAACACAGAAGAGCAGAGGGAACAGGCAATTAGGAGGGGAGGGGGAGGGAGCAATCAAAACATTCCTTTGCTAGTATATGTAAACATCTCCTTTTGGTGTGTGTATCAGTTGGCTTCAAAGGAGTTTGCCCTGTTAGTTTGTAGAAGCCAAACAGCTAGACCATCCAATTCCAATGTAGTATGGGCCTTCGATAACCACAGCTCTCCCTGCCAGATGCATCTGACAAAGAGATCTGTGGATCCCGAAAGCCCACGCCAGGTACCACTGAGCTCCCCCAGACCCCACCTCTGTAAAGGAAATCTGTTACCTGTGGTAATGTGATAACCATTCATAGTCCCTATTCAGTCCCAGCTTGACAGAGTCAAATTTGCATATGAATTCCAGTTCAGCAGCCTCCCGTTGGATTTTGTTTTTGAAAGGTTTCTGTTGAACTACAGCGACCTTTAAGTCTTTGATGGAATGTCCTGGTAGGTTGAAGTGTTCTCCCACTGGTTTCTGGACGTTTCCATTTCTAATGTCAGATTTGTGTCCATTTATTCTTTTGCGTAGAGGTTGGCTGGTTTGTCCAATGTACAGAGCAGAAGGACATTGTTGGCACATGAGGGCATATATCAGATTGGAGGATGAGCTGTAAGCTGTAAGCTGCTCATCCTCCAATCTGATATATGCCCTCATGTGCCAACAATGTCCTTCTGCTCTGTACATTGGACAAACCAGCCAACCTCTACGCAAAAGAATAAATGGACACAAATCTGACATTAGAAATGGAAACGTCCAGAAACCAGTGGGAGAACACTTCAACCTACCAGGACATTCCATCAAAGACTTAAAGGTCGCTGTAGTTCAACAGAAACCTTTCAAAAACAAAATCCAACGGGAGGCTGCTGAACTGGAATTCATATGCAAATTTGACTCTGTCAAGCTGGGACTGAATAGGGACTATGAATGGTTATCACATTACCACAGGTAACAGATTTCCTTTACAGAGGTGGGGTCTGGGGGAGCTCAGTGGTACCTGGCGTGGGCTTTCGGGATCCACAGATCTCTTTGTCAGATGCATCTGGCAGGGAGAGCTGTGGTTATCGAAGGCCCATACTACATTGGAATTGGATGGTCTAGCTGTTTGGCTTCTACAAACTAACAGGGCAAACTCCTTTGAAGCCAACTGATACACACACCAAAAGGAGATGTTTACATATACTAGCAAAGGAATGTTTTGATTGCTCCCTCCCCCTCCCCTCCTAATTGCCTGTTCCCTCTGCTCTTCTGTGTTTGACCAGTCTCTGTATCAGGCATCTGAAGAAGAGAACTTGATTCTCGAAAGCTTATGCTAAAATAAAATTGGTTAGTCTTAAAGGTGCTACTGGACTCTTTTTGAAAGTTTTCTAGATATTTGAGCTAGACACAATGACACCCAAGGTTCTGAATCAGAGCTTAGATCTTACTTGCTACTTATAAGGCAAGCGGGAGCAGGAGGGCATCAATGTTATCGCTTTAAGAAGAGGTCATTCAAAGTAGAAAGTATCCCTTTAAGGGATCCTGGTGCAGTAACTGACAAGCGCTCCTTAATTCAAGAGTAGTTAGTGTGAATGGCATGATGAGTGGCCATTAACAGCTCTAGAGGTGGTGTATACATTCAAGGAAAGAGAATTTCTGTGAGTAATACATCTCTGTAATGGAGATTTTCTATCGATAAATTCATTGGTAAATATGAAAAAAATGCTGGCAATATGTTTGTGTATTCTATGGTAGGTTCTTTGATGTTAGAGACGCCCTTGAAAAGGGTTACAATTAGACTTGCTACTTATAAGGTAAGCGGGAGCAGGAGGCTTATAATGCTAGACTGATTTCTTGATACTGTATTGATGTATTTGATGTTCGTTATTGTAATCTACGATTGTTACTGTATTTATTTAAGGATGGGTATATCCAGTTGTGAATGAATATTTATTGCGCTAGAGCACTTTATCTTGTTGTACTGTTATAGGAACTTTAAAATTTAAACAGCAGACTCTGTGGATTGATTTTGAACTTGCACCACAGGAGGGTTTTATACCCTTGAGTGTTGGTTGTGTTTACCCGTGGCAGTCTCTCCACTGTTTCCTGTGGACATCTGCCTAGGTCGAGTTGGAGGCCAAATGCGGCACAGTTCTTGACTTGATCCAGTCAGCAACTGTGTATGTTTTTCTTCAGTCAGCATACAGAAGGTAGCAGGAAGACAGGTCTCTAGCCTGTGATGGGGAATCTTAGCCCTTGAGAGCTCTTGGGATTTTTCTGTTCCATGTATCTAAAGTGATGCTTAACCTGCATCCACTGCCAGGAGCTGCTTTCAGTTCAGTTGCCTGGTCACACTAACTCTGTCTTTTCCCCCCTCAATCCAGGCTCCTATGCAGTAACATCACAAGTTATGAAGCAATACAGACATGAAGTTGAGTCTGCCCCCATCATAATGTATTCAGCAATGTGCAATTCAGGTAACAGATGCAGTGCAACCATCCAATTGGTGTTCTGATCAGTACCTCTAGGCTCTAGACTTCCAAGTTTTATGTGAGAACATCCCTCTGTGTTACAGGGTACAAGAGAAATATCATAACATCAGGATACTCAGTTGCAGTCTTAATCTGGGTTGCTATAGAGTTTCTTCTGGGCGTGGGGTTTCTGTAATGGACTAGCTGGAGAAATCTGGTGCTTTGTTAAAAAAAAACTATTGGAATTAAGTGTAGGGAGGTAAATGCCCAGGGATAGAGCATGAAACACAGTATGGTGGAGCCCATAGACAGAGGCCTGGAGTTCATGTCCAAAGAATCTCCAAGCCCATACTAATGACTACCTCTTCTTCCTGTTTCTAAGATATCACCAACACAGCTTTCCAGCAACTCTTAGTTTTCTTTTTTAAATCTTGAGATTTGTGAGGTCTCAAAACCTGCTCATCAAAATAGAGCTGTGAAATCATTCTAGGATTATATATATACTAGCAACAGACCCCGTTGTGAGAAGAAGCACAATGGGCTCTAGCAGCGGAGCCTTAGGAAAAATGTGTGCCATGCCTTCCCACCAGCTCTGCGGCCTCTCAGTGGCCTGCTGCAGGCAGCACAGAGGCCCAGCATGGACCTCCCAAGGCCCTGCAGCGGCCCTGCCAGGTCATCGGGCCATGGTGCTCCTAGTGTAGGAGCACCCACAGGCCCCTCAGGGGGGGGGGGAGTCGTCGCCAATACTGCTCAGCTTTTATATAGTAGGATATCTGCTAAACATTATGTTTAGCACTTTGGAGCTATAAACAAGGTCAATTCCAGGCCAATGATCCAGAACTGAAGAAGCCCAGTCAGGGTACTTGTGGAACAGGGTGCTTCTCTCCTTGAATGAGGAAGCTGCATCCTCTGCGTTCCCTTTATCAGCATAAAGGGAACATTTAGAGAAAGCAAGAGCAAATGCTGTGAAGCCGAGTTCATTCTTTCTGTTTTCACAGAAACATGACATAGTCTTCCACCCTTTCTTTTTTCAGATAATGTATTGGAATGATATTGAAGAACTGAAGGACCAGCTAGATAATACCATATCAGTGTGTCTGGTTGTTGCTGAAAGAAAAGAAAATATAAATTGTGCAGTGCCATTAAACATAACCCATCAGGTGGCTGAAGGGGAAGGAGTGAGAAATGAAAGCCCATTGGCTTAACATCTCCCCTCAAAAATAAGTAGAAAGCATAACTAAGGTTGTCATTGTCCAACATATGGATGAAGAGAGTCATTGTCTGTGCATCTGTAAGAAACCTGCAAAGCTCTCTCGGGCTGCCTACGAAAAGAGCTTCAGTTTTGCAACAAAAGGGTTCAGAATTTCAGGTATATCATTTATACCCTGCCTTTCTCCCCAGTGGGGGACCCAAAGCAGCTTACGTTGTTCTCCTCCATTTTATCCTCACAACAACCTTATGAGGTTGGTTAGACTGAGAATGAAGGATTGGCCCGAGATCATCCAATGAGTATCCATGGCCAAGTGGGAATATGAACCTGAGTCTCCCAGATCATAGTCTAACACTCTAGCCACTACACCACACTGTCCCTCCAGTTGGGAGCTGCAAAGGCAGAACTTGTCATTCCTGCTCTATACCAGTTGCAGTGGCTTCCTGGAAGCTCCCAGGCCCAGTTCCATCAGTATTGACCTATGAAGCCCTTAGAAGATAAGAATTGCCTGTTGGATCAGAGCAAAGGTCCATTTCCTTCAATATTCTGTTCTCCACAGTGGCCAACCCAGGGCTGCTTCTAACAGAATGGAAAGTTTGAGCTGTAGACAAGCGCATTCTTGTTAGGCTCCAACATCGCAGAATTCTTTCTCTGAACACAGAGATTCCTTTTAGACTGTACTCAGATGTTAATTACAAATCTGTGTTTTCATGACAGGCCAGTATGTAATTGAAAGTAGTCATTATTCCTCCTCCTCCTCTGGCATCAAGACTAAGGACCGGGGTAAGTCACTGCTACCAAACGCTGACCTGGACTAATAAATGAGCTTCATATTCTGCTCAGTGACATAGATAAGAATCCAGAATTCAAATGTAGTTAGGAATCCTTGTCAGGGAAACAAGCCCCAATTAGTCCAGCCATCCACATTCTGATGTCGCTATTAATCGGCATTAGTGGGAGATAATGATCATTGTGCAAGGAGAGAAGGGAGGGAATTTATGAGCATCACTATGAACCAGGTGGGCTCTCACCAGGGACATTTATTACTGATGTCTAAATGTAACATTAGCTGAGACTGTAGCTATAGCTAGCTAATGCCTTTGTGGCTTTTTTCTAATCTTTAATCATAGCCGAGCCCTCTAATGGCTATCCCTAAACATTGCAACAGTAAATTCCATAAGTTAACAATTTGTTGCATAGATTCAGGCGGGCAGCTACCTCAGTCTGCAGTAGAAGAACAAGATTTCAGTCTAGTAGCACCTTGGAGACTAACTAAATTTCCAAGATACGAGTTTTCAAGAATCTGATGAAGGGAACTTTGACTCTCAAAAGCTCATACCCTGAAAATCTATTGCATCCAAACCTTTGTGATGTGTATTTCTTTCCAGTATTTTTTAGTTATTTTACAGGTTCACTATTTTACAGGTACCGTCATATTCATTACATTTCCAACATTTCCCCTTGTAATTTTTATCAATTTTTTCTCTATCTTTGGAGTAAGATACCATTGGAAAAACATCTTATACCAATTTTCTTTTAACATTTGACTGTAAATTTAATGTTTTTTGTCCATAAAGTTTCCCACTGCTGCCGAATAATTTTTTCCCCCAAATTCTGCATCCACTTGATCATACATGGTTTTACTTGTTCTTCTTCTGTATCCAATTTCAATAATATTTTATAAATTCGTCCCAGGAGATGTTCTTTGTGCTGTGTGATCAATTTTTCAAATTCTATTGGGTCTCCCATTATTCTACTTGTTGCCTTTATTTTGTTTCTCAGCCTTGAAGTCAGTTGTGAATATAATAGCCAGTGTATATTTTCACCGACGTTTAGGTTTTGCCAAGTTTTTATTCTTTCTTGTGAATTACTCGTTTCGCCATAAGTTATTGAGTCGTTACTTTTTCTTACATTTTTATCATAATATGCCTCCAATGGGGACATTAATGGAGATGCTAATTCTTCTTCGACATTTTCCCCAGATTTTAAATAATCCTTCTGTTATTGGGTTATATTTGTTTTCTAACTGAATTTATGTTTGTGTTCTTTTTAGTCCATAAATAATAGTGTTTCTTCTTCTAAATCTGCCTGTTCAAGTTTTATTGTTCTTTGGTTTGGCACCGTAATCTGCAATCCAAACCAATCTGACTGCTTGATATTTGGTGCTCCTAATCTTCCCCATTTTTATCATCTTGTAATACTTGAAACCTTATTCTTGGTTTTTTCCATTCCAAATAAATTTATGTATTTGTATCTGCTATTCATTCAAAGTTTTTTCTTGTATATAAATTGTTAACATCTGGAATAAAAAATTCAATTTCAGTAATACATTCATCTTCATTGCTGCAATTCTGTCCAACCATGAAATGTTCAACTTTGTTCACCACCATAGATCCTCTTGTACGGTTTTCCAAGTTCTGTAATAATTCTCTGAAAAGTATGTCATTTTGGCCAGTCATATTTATTCCCAAATATTTTATTGGATTTGAAATTATTGTACATTCTGTAATTTTCTTAACTTCTACTTCTTACTGTGTTAAATTTTTTAGTATTGCTTTCATTTTCTTATTAATCTTATATTCTGAAAGGCATCCAAATTCTTCTGTGTTTCATAGCATACAGCATTGGTGTCTGCGGATTGATATTTATTACTACTACATCATCTGCATAACTCTTTATCTCTGTCCACTTTAAAACCTTCCCCATCCACTTTAAAATCTTGTTTTGTTCTTGTATCTTGTCTAATTCTCACAGCCAAAGCCTCCTATGAGAGAATAGTAATGGTGATATCGGGCATCCTTAACAGGGGTCTTTTTCAATTTGTATTCCCTTGGATAACATTCCATTTACTAAAATCTTTAGATGTTGCTTTGTGTAAATATTTTTAATCTAATTCATGTGAGGAGGCAGATTAGAGAAATTACTTTGTCAATCGCCAGATTTTTCTCAGTTCTCTCAACCCTTAAGTCGTAGTTATTTTAGCTTCTCATGACTCATACCAGAAAAGAAAGGGATTCATGGCAGATAGCTTTTCTGGTGGCTCTTAGCCATGCTAGTTCATGTGCAGGGGCAACACACCGCTAGATGCAGAGCGCACAAGTGATGGAAGACCTTCTAGCTCAGTTTTTTTTCCCCCAGGAATTTGTGAGGTCTCGAAACCTACTCATCAAAATGGAGCTTTGAAATTATTCAAGGATTATATGTATATATCTGCTGAACATCATAGGTTGAGCTGAATGTTGTGGGTCCACTTTGGAGCTATGGCTAAGAGCGGAACTACATGATACAAAATTCACGTGAAGGACACGCAAAAGAACTCGGTCTGTCTGGTCTTACCGTCCCGTGTATCTTGCTAACTCGTGTCCGATCTTCTGCTCCCTGCACGTTTACATATATCGTGGCACGAGTAGTCAATACCATAGAGTCGCCAGTAAGGAGTGGTGATCCTGTTGTGAAGCAGCAGTTGGCTTTAGGACACAGAGCCAGAAGCCAACTGCTGCTTCACAACAGGATCACCACTTCTTACTGGCGACTATGGTATTGACTACTCGTGCCGCGATATATGTAAACGTGCAGGGAGCAGAAGATCGGACACGAGTTAGCAAGATACACGGGACGGTAAGACCAGACAGACGGAGTTCTTTTGCGTGTCCTTCATGTGAATTTTGTATCGTGTAGTTCTGCTCTTTGGTCAGTTCCAGGCCAGTGTTCCAGAACTGAAGAAGCCCAGTCAGGGTACGTGTGGAACAGGGTGCTTCTCTCCTTGACCCAGGAAGCTGGTGGCGGAAAGTGAGGACGGACATCAGCATAAAGGGAACATTCAGAGAAAGCAAGAGCAAATGCTGTGAAGCAGAGTTCGTTCTTTCTGTTTTCACAGAAACACAACATATTCTTCCGTTCCTTTCTTCAGGTAATGCATTGGAAGTATTTTGAAGAACTGAAAGACCAGCTAGATAATATCATGTCAGTTTGTCTAACTGTTGCCTGAGACAAAATACAAATTGTACAATGCCATTAAACTTAACCCATCAGGTGGCTGAAGGGGAAGGAGTAAGAAATAAAAGCCCATTGGCTTAATGTCTCCCCCACAAAAATCAGTAGAAAGCATAGCCAAGGATGTCGTTGTCCAACATATGGATGAAGGGAATCATTGTCTGTGCTTCTGTAAGAAACCTGCAAAGCTCTCTCAGGGGCTACCTACGAAAAGAGCTTACATGTTTCAGTAGAAGGGTTTAGAATTTCAGGTGTGTCATTTATGCCCTGTCTTTCTCCCCAGTGGGGGACCCAAAACAGCTGTTCTCCTCTCCTCCATTTTATCCTAACAACTACCTTGTGAGGTAGGTTAGGCTGAGCATGAGGGATTGGCCCAAGATCATCCAGTGAGCTTCCATGGCCAAGTGGGAATATGAACCTGGGTCTCCCAGATCATAGTCTAACACTAGCCACTACACCACACTGTCCCTCCGCTTGGGAACTGCAAAGGCAGAACTTGTCATTCCTGCTCTATACCAGTTGCAGTGGCTTCCTGGAAGCTCCCAGGCCCAGTTCCATCAGTATTGACCTATGAAGCCCTTAGAAGATAAGAATTGCCTGTTGGATCAGAGCAAAGGTCCATTTCCTTCAATATTCTGTTCTCCACAGTGGCCAACCCAGGGCTGCTTCTAACAGAATGGAAAGTTTGAGCTGAAGACAAGCGCATTCTTGTTCGCCTCCAACACTTCAGAATGCTTTCTCTGGACGCAGAGATTCCTTTTTAGACTGCACTCAGATGTTAATTACAAATCTCTGTTTTCATGACAGGCAAGAACGTGACTGAAAGTAGTTATCATGCCTTCTCCTCTTCTTGCATGAAGACTAAAGGCTGGAGTAAGTATTGCATCCAAACCTTTGTGATGTCATGTATTTTTTCCAATATTTTAGTTATTTTACAGGTCTGCCACATATGATAAAAGGTATTGTCACGTAATTTATATTTCCAACGTTTTCCCTTATAATTTTTATCCATTTTTTTCTATATCTTTCAATGTGATATACCATCAGAAAACATATCAATTTTCTTTTAACATTGGACTGTTTGTAAATTTCAAGTTTTTGTCCATATAGTTTCCCACAGTTGCTCAGTAATTTTTTCCCAAGATTCTGCATCCACTTGATCATATGTGGTTTTACTTGTTCTTCTTTTGTATTTGATTGCAATAATATTTTATACATTTGTCCCAGCAGATGTTCTTTGTGCTGTGTGATCAATTTTTCAAATACTGTTAGGTCCCTGATCATTCCACTTGTTGCCTTTATTTCACTTCTCAGCCTTAAGTCAATTCTGATTATAATTAGCCACTGTGTATTTTTACCTTCATCTTTTAGGGTTTTTTTATTCTTCTTTGTTATTGTTCATTATAAATCTGTTTTTTAATGACAGGCAAGAACGTGATTGAGAGTAGTAATCAGGCACGTGCCATTTCCTCCTCCTGTGTGACTAAAGACTGGAGTAAGTCACAGCTACCAAAAGTTGACCTGGACTAATAAATGGGCTTCATATTCTGCTCAGTGACATGGATAAGAATCCAGAATTCAAATGTAGTTAAGAATCTTTGTCAGGGAAACAAGCCCCAGTTAGTCCAGCCATCCACATTCTGACGTCTCTATTAATCAGCATTAGTGACCTGTGCAAGGAGAGAAGGGAGGGAATTTATAATCACCACTATAAGCACCACTATGAACCATGTGGACTCCCATCACAGACAGAGTTATTTCTGATAGGACATTAGCTGAGACCATATTCATAAGTGGCTCATGCCACTTTATGGAACAGTAAGTTCCATAAATTATTGATCTGTTGCATTGATTCAGGGGGGCACCTCTGTGAGTCTGTTATAGAACAGCAAGATTTCAATCTGGTAGTAACTTGGATACCAACCCAGTTTCCAAGGTATGAGTTTTCAAGAGTCTGGTGAAAAGGACCTTTGACTCTTGAAAGCTCCTGCCCTGGAAATGTGTTGCCTCCAAACCTTTGTGATGTAGAGCCTCATAAGTTAGGTAGAAAGCACTTCTCTCCTTAGGACCATGCTTGGTTGTTAAGATGGTGATTTCCCCAAATAAGCAATAAGATATGGCAGTACTAAGAACAAAATTGCAAAGCCAAGGGAGATGTTTGTGGATACCCAGTACCTGGTATTTTTTTCTAGCTGCCCTTCTCACCCCCTGCAGAAGAACAACTGCCCACACCCAAGAAAGAGGAACCCCCTCTCTTGAGGCTGGTCTCTCTTCAGAATGCTGATGGCTCCTGGGTCCTTGATTCTAGCCTGGCCGATCTGCTGGGCCTGAGCGAGGCTGAGATCTCTAGCAAAACACCTGACCAGGTAAGTTCTGTGGCAAGGCCAGAGCCTGGTATTTGAATGTGTGCGGAGAAGAGGAAACTGTTACCCTAAATGGGGGGTTCCCTTCAATTTGTGGGAATTAATATACAAGGAGAAGCAGTGAGTGGGGTAACTGGAATCTCTACTAATGTGTATCAGGATTGTTAACTTAGAGAACTCTGTGAATGAACCCGGCAAGTGTTCAACAAACAGGGAGCAGTAAAAGAGCATTTGCACAGAATACACACAACACACACTCAAGGCTAACTAGTAAATCAGTGTGGAAGAGGGGGAGAGGTTTAGGATAGGGCATTATTTACCAGTCTATGAGAGAAAGTCCGTGGGGGGGCAGCAACTTGAGCCACCAGCATTTCGCAGCAGGAAGGCTCCGACATGCGTCTGAGGGTATGCGAGTGGATCCAAGGACATACACACGACATAGGTCTGGGAGCAGCCCAATTATAGTGTAAAATGTACCCTGGGGCAGAATTATGTCATTTGCCCCCAAAATAATAGCTTGATGCCTTGACCAAAGGTGAAATAATAAATTGAGAAAGGCATGATTGATCATATCTGGGAGGAACTATAGTTGAGACAAGTGCTTGATGTCCTGCAACCGCCAGATGGGAAGGGCTTATCAGGTGCCTGAACAGCCCATATTAGGAAGGAGGGGTGAGGAAGGTACGGAAGGGTGTTGATGAGATAAAGCAGGAACTCCTGGAAGACCTCTTTGTTTTACTTAAGTGCTTCTCCAGGGCGTGGAGGGGCAGCTAGTCAGCCTGCCGCACCTTCTGGTAATTTTCCAACTCCAGCAGGGTTGGCATCTGTCCTGCCTAGCCAGGCAGTGCCATGTGCTTAAGGCACATAAGGAAGGGGCTTATAATAGTTCATACTCATAAGCTACCCTTTCAGTAAGGAGAAGGGGTAGGACTGCTAACAATTCAGCATTCCTGGGGATCCGTTTGCCTGGTTTCAGGGTGGAGAACTTTATTTGTTGCCTTCCAAACCTCCAGTGAGGTCAGGATTTCAGTTTGAGAGAAAGGGGGAAAGATTTTAAAAACTGACTTTGCTGCAGTCTACACAGTGACAATGGCAATGCTTAACCATAGTTAGCGTATTCCAGGTTTTCACATCTTGATTTGTGCTTTATCGGAAAACATGGCTTCATGTTTCTTGCCTGACCATAGCTAAGTGTTAGGCCTGCGTGTGGCCTGTGTGTGGGCAGCACTCAGTCTCTCCTCCCAAAACTTACCAGGTGACCCCCAACGTGTGGGCAACCGTGCTGGCCATCCTCTGGCTCCACTCCAAAGCTGCAGAGCAGAGTGATGAGTGGCAGCTCCTGGAAGCGAAAGCACTCAGGTGGCTTCAAGGAAACGCAGGTGAGAGTTTGAAGCAGGTGGATGAAGGGATCCCAAGAATGAGACCAGAGAGGGAGAGACAGGGAAGGCAGAGGCTGGAGTTTGGGGAGTGGGACTCGGACAGCAGCCTCTGGTCCAGCTAACCCCCAAAGAGGGTTCCAGTTCTCTGCAGGGCAGCTATTTCACCGCTTCTCAGACCATAGCCCAATACTCCTTCACGCCAAGCTGGACAGTATTGTGTGGCTGTCAAAATCCAGGGTTTTTTTTTTAAAGCATCTAAGGCTTTGTCAAGACAGATATGCATGCCTGAAACATACATAAACTAAGCCCAGCTCCCCTGTTTATGACACAGACACAGGATGGTAGCATCTCCTCCACAGACCCCCATCCCCTTCCCAGCACCTAGAAGTTCTGGGGAAAGAGCCCTGCTTTTGCCTCTCTCTTTCCCCACTCATCTGCAGCACCTTATGGCCCTGGACTTCTAAGAGGGTCTCATAATAAGAGGGTTGTTTCTTTGAATTAGAAGACAGGAGGAGAACGTTCCCTGTGAGCAAAGAACCTTGACTAAAAATGACTAATTTCATGCTCTTGGAAATAATCGTACAGCCTTTGTGAACTCTTGAAATCTTCTTTTCGGTACCAATCTAGTATCCTCTAAAAATATTTTTACAAGAGTGGAGGCAAAGGGGGGGTTGTGTCCTTCAAGCTAGGGTCTCGTGCAAGAGCAGGAACAAGACAGCAAATGCCAAAGCCCCAAACAGAGGGACAGGGTTTCTCCTCCAAAAGGAATCACTGATATATCTGAAATCCTTCCTTTTTAAATTTCTCCCCTACAAATAATTGCATGCACTCCCTTTCTTACTCTGTTTCCCCCAAATAAAGTTAAAAATTGATTGTGTTAATGAGAACCTGTATTGTCCTCAGATCACTCAGGTGTAAAAGACTGGGTTTTATGTGTCCGTTCTTAGTGTGCCCGTTTACGTGTTTAACTAAATGAGGGATGTGTGAGAGAAAGGCAAAAGTGGGTCTGTCAAACTCTGCCTAAGTGAAAGGTGGTGGCAGATACCTGGCGAGCATATTTGGGCTATTGTTGGGCTATATCAGGGGCAAACAATAGCCTAATGAATTCAGGGAAGATGGGTCCTCCATCTGTGCTTCCCCTTTGCCCATTCTAGAGGAACCTAGCAACAGTGATCCACGCAACAGTCACCTCCAGATTGGACTACAGTAACTCACTCTACATCGGGCTAGCCTGGAAACTGACCCAGAAACTGCAACCGATCCAAATGCCACAGTGCCTCACAGGAACCCTGTTTAGGATGCATATTCAGCCTGTACTGCACCAGCTGTACTGGCTCCCGGATGAATTCTGGGTCAAGTTCAAGGTGTTGGTGCTAACTTTTAAGGCCCTTAACAGACTGGGAACTACATATCTTTGGGACCGTCTCTTCCTGTGTGTTCCCCAGAGGGCATTACGCTCTGTAGATCAACATCTGCTGGTGGTCCCTGGCCCCAAAGATATTTCCGTGGCCTCAACCAGGGCCTGGTGGAATATGCTCCCAGTTGAGACCCAGGCCCTGCGGGACTTATTATTACAGTTCTACCAGGTGTGTAAAACAGAGATGTTCCACCAGGCCTATGAGAGTGATTGAGGAGCTCGTGAACTATCCTGCTGGTTCCTTCCCTGTTTTGTTCCACTCCGCTATCTAATGAAATCTGTTGTGCATACCCAGAATATGCATTGGTATTTTATTATTTTATGATTTTAAACTGTAATTTATTGTATTGTATATATATCTTTTGAACTGGTGGTTTTATGATTTTGTGACCCGCTTTGAGCGCATTTGCAGGGAGGACAGGATGTAAATCCAACAAATAAATAAATTGTGACACGTGGTATTTTGCTACTCTCTTGTTTAAATTGGTTAAAAATGGGGGGGGGTCCTATTTTGATATTTGAAGGAGTTACACCTACTCACGCAGCTCCACACTCTTAAATAAGAAACATGAAATAAGATCTTCTGTACACCCAAGAGCATTAAACGTGGAGGGGATCTAGTTCTCTTCATTGAAATGTTTCTGGCTTTTCACAGAGAGATGCTAAAATGCCATATGAGTAGTTTGTACTTGTGGGAAAAGACTCAACTCTTTCTCTGTCTCTTGTAGGGCCTTGGCTAGCAGACTGTGTGAAGACTGGCAATGCCATGCTGGGCAGCAGTGTGAGCCCCCAGACTTTTGGTCTCTGAGCTCCTCTCTGTTCCCTTGTGCCTGAAACTGGCGTTCCTGCTTCCCTGTCTCTTTTTGTCTTGCCCACGTATAACTGGCTGCTTTTATGGAGGGCTTGACTGAATTCCTTGGATGGTACTCACTCTCGTGCCTGAGAGTCTTCCTTGCCACCCTGCTGGAGCTCCCCCATGCCTGGATGCTGCTGCTCCTTCCCCAGCCGTGAGGTGCCTTATGATCCCGAGTCCTCTTTCCTCAGCACTCTGTGTGTAAACCTGCTACGTGGCAGGCTTAGTAGTTAAACTCTGCACTTCGTAAGCTCTCCAGCAGAAAATGCTTAGCATTGGTGCAATACTGGGAACAAATCTTAAGTAAGTTATATAGCTGCTCTTCGGTGTACCAAAGAATAGACCACATAATGTGGCAAATGGCTCAGAGAAAAATAAAATGGAAAATTCACATTCCTCCATTTGTGTAAGTGTATCTTTTAAAAAAGCTTTTATATGCCTGTCTTTCTCAAGGATTTCAGGATCCAAGGAGGTTAAGAACAATGTAAAAACAACTTTATAAAACAAAGGTATTCAACAGATATAAAACCATTAAAGCCAGTCTAAAACCACCTTACGTCACAGGCCCTATAAGAGGGGGGGTCAGCAGGTGCATCACACCAGGGCCCATGGGTCCAGAGGGGGCTCAAAGGGGGCCCAAGAGTTTCATGCAGTTTGCATATGAACACTATCATTTATATCTTACGTTGTTGGCCTACATAGCATAGTTTTATCCTTTACATTGTTGTTACGTTGTGTTCTCAAGTTCTTCCACTAGGGGGAGCATGTGCCAGTTAGAAGGCCACGTGACTCTCCACTCTCCAGCCAGGCAGACAGAATGTTTAGGCCAGTGGCCATTGTTGTAGTGGGTGTGTTGGTGTACATAGATGTAAACTACGGGGGGCGGGAGGTGAAGGGCTTGAGCCCCCCCTGAGATTTGGCCACAGAGAGCTTAGCCCCCCCGGGCAACCAGTGTACTACAGGGGGGATGAGGAGTTCAAGGCCCCTCAGATTTGGCCGTGGGGGGCAAGCAGTGACAAGCTCACATGAGGGACTTAGGGCCAAGCTACAAGTGACGAATGACACAGGTTGGATACTTGTCAGCTTCCCTCAAGTTTTGATGGGGAATGTAGGCGTCCTGGTCTTGCAGCTTGGCTCTCCGACTGCTGTCCAATGGACTTTTCAACTGTTACTTGTCCAACATTCTGCCAAGCTGCCTACATTTCCCATCAAAACTTGAGGGAAGCTGACAAGTGTCCAACCTGTGTCATTTGTCACTTGTAGTTTGGCCCTCAGTTACAACGGCAGATAAAGCACAGGACTGTCCACCCCTCCTGTTGTATCATGTTACAATTTCCATGATTCTTTGGGGCTTTGTTCCTGTTTTTCGCTCAAATGTATTTGTGTGTTTATTAAGAATTTATCATTTAAAAAAGGAATTGCGGCTTATATAAAAAATGTACAAACAAATATTACAGAAGAATTAAGAGACTCTGACAGAAGATACATGGTTTTGAAAATCAGGTTCCTGGAAGGCAAGATTTACACACTAGCAACAATATATGTGCCAAACAACATGAGAAAATTTTTATGAAAATGTTTTCCAATCCATTTTCGATTTTCAAGAAGATAATGATCTTTGGAGACATGAATGGGGTAATGGATCTGAAAAAAAAAAAGTGAAAAAAAAACAAGGCAAACTTCCCAAAAATGTGTTTAATTATATGGAAATGTTACAATTGGAAGATGCTTGAAGGATCAAAACTCTGAATACTGGAGACTATACTTTCTTTTCTGACAGACACCAAACACATTCAAGGATTGATATGTGCTGGATATAAAAAGCCTGAGTTATTTATATTGTTTATTATATGTTTACTCTTTTCTTTTGATGTAATTATAATTGTGCTATCATTATTTTCTTTTTTCTGTTCTGCTTATATTTATAAAAATAAATTTTATATACAAAAAGAATTTATATACTGCCTTAAAATACCTATGGCTATAACCCACACTTAGTCCTTAACCCTGACTGGCTGTACCCATTTTCAATGTAGCAACAGTCAGATTGCAAGGCCTCTGTTGGACATAATTGCAATATAATTGCTTGGGTACAGTTTACATTTGGGGAATGTTAGAAGACTCCACTTCTAACGCTGTCTCTCTTGTCAGGTATCAGAGGGGGAGAAACCAGAGCGTTAGAATAACAGGTCAGAGCATCTGTTTACTCTTTTACTGCCCTGAACTATCCTTTGATGTGTAGATTGCTAATCTCAGGACTTCCCCCTCAGGAACAGATTGGTAGATAGGAATCTCTCTCCACTTTTCTATTAAAGTATGGAGTTCCTATAATAAAGAACTCTTACTTCTTTTCTAAAACTAAAACTTTTCTAAAACTTTCACACTCACACCAGCCAGCATGCTCCAACCACCCATCATCATGTTTTCTCTGCAATCAATGCTACTCTGTTAAGGACCAGTTTCTGTTCTTTTTAACAGGGAAAAAGTAAGTATTTTATTTTACTTTACAGTTATATTATCATTACATTGTATTTTGGAAATGGAAAACTGGGAAAGGGTAGGCCCTATGTTTCCTTGTTGAAATAGCTTTGTTTGTTGCTGCTGCTGTTTTCTGTTTTTTGAGGGGTTTTTTTTGCTGGGTATGGAAGAACAGTTTTTTCATGGTGATGTGGGGAGGGGGGCTGCTTCAGCCACTCCTCAGCTCCACTTTTAATTTCCATTCCATTTTTAAATGGAGAGGTGGTATCTATTGCAGAAAAGGACAATTCCTAAACTTGAATGCTGTCTCTCTGAAGCAATGAGAAACCCCATCTGCATGAACAAGATTGGGGAGGGGGGTGCAGATCAGAGGCCTTTTTAAAATTTCCTTTTGCCCTGTGTGCAGCCTGGAGAGAACATTGGCAAGGAATGTGCACTCTGTACATGTTCATGCTCTCCATTTTTCTAGAACAGTTTCTTTTCTTTTTTTTAATTAAATTTTTATTGGAATTAGAAATATTTTGTCATTTATAACAATCAAATTACTTTAATATTCCAGTTCTAACCCCCTCCCTTTCCCCCCCCCGTTTGTTGACTTCCAACAGTTTTCCAACCCTTTGTCTATTCTTCCCCTACTCATTTCAACTTATTTTGTCAATTAAACATATACTTTCACACTCTTCTAAGCTAGTCTATTATAACACAGTACTAAGTCAATTTCCCTTCACTTATCAACTAACTAATACATTCCTGGCATGTTATTCAATAGTAATAATACTGGTAATATTCTCAATATCCTGTACTCTAACTTATTCATTCTAATGTCATCAATATGGGACAAACAATTTATCCCTCCCTATACATAACTTGAGTACTCATAAGTGATGAATACATTTATAAGTCAACCAATTTAACTTATACTCTATATGTTACTCTTTACTTCCTCTTATAGCTCTTATATCTCTTATCTTTATAACATAAAGTCAATCAATTTGACTCATATTCTACACATTTCTAAATATACCTATAAACACAATATACGTTCGACATAAGTCAATCAATTTGACCCATGTTCTGCACATTTCTGAATATCGTTATAACCAAAAATACCTTCAGCATAAGTCAATCAATTTAACCTATATTCTATATGCTACTTCTCATTCCCCCCCCCTTCTTGTATTCATGAATTTTAATTCTGTTAATTCTCAATTACACCCCTATCTGTCAGCAACATAATTAATTAATTAATTTCTATTCTTATATATCACATAATAACTATTACTTAATACTGTATAGAATAATCAAATAGAATAATTGCTGAGTAATTCTTCTTTAACTCTCCTCCCCCCGGTATAGTCACTTCTCTCTTCTTTTGTTTTTCTTCAATAATTTTCAAACTGCCACAGTTCTCCTCCCACCTCCCATTTTTTCACCAAACATAATTGCAATATAATTGCTTGGGTACAGTTTACATTTGGGGAATGTTAGAAGACTCCACTTCTAATGCTGTCTCTCTTGTCAGGTATCAGAGGGGGAGAAACCAGAGCGTTAGAATAACGCTCTGGAACAGATTGGTTGGGGTGACCAATTAGCTAATGCCTAGAGAAGAAATTTGGGGTGGGGGGACCAGGTAAGTAGCACTTTCAAAACTACAATGTCTCAAGAACGTCTTGTGGATTTGGCCAGGCTGAGTATTGAATCAAACATTGCCAGAACAATTAATTTTGATGCTGTCATTAGAAATTTTTCACAAAAAAGGCAAGGAAAGCTCATTTTTAAGTAAATACAAAGTCTTTTTTTAAATTTTTATTGACCATGCCACTATGGATAAAAAAAGATGGCTAATGGAGCAGGAAAGGGGCCCTGAAATTTTTTGGCACCGCCTCATAAAATTCCTCTCCGAAGGCCTGTTAACATCATTTATGTGTGGGTATATACTCCCTCTGCTGAGGGTCAGGCTGCCCTAAAAGTTCTCCCAAACTTCTCTGTTTTCCAGCCTTGTTAGGAGGTGGGGGGCTCTCCTGACGTCTTCCAGGAGGGCATTCCACAAGTATGGGGTGGTCACTGAAATAGCTCACGCCCAGAATGGCTGAATGTGCCAGGGGAGGGGGCGTTATTGACAGACCCAGCTGGGAAGAATGAAATATACAATCCCCAAGACACGGAGGGCTTTAAAGCAAAGCAACATCACCTTGATTTGGAACCAGAAACTAATTGGCAGTCTCATGAAGGGAGCTCAGAATATGAGCCTCAGGATTGCAAGGTTTTCAACAGAGGCTGCTCCCATGTAACTGTGCACAAGATTACAGTCTCAGCTGTGTAAGGTCGGCTATACATGGGATGTGAGGGTGGAGCTGTAGCAGGCCAACAGGTTGGAACAGGAGCAGGGGGAGACTGAAGTTCAAACAAATCTGTGGTTCTCAATCTTTAGCATCCCTAGGACCTCCATTTTCATCAGAAATGCATTGAAAGGAGTCTAAATTATGGTGACCACTTCAGAGTTGGTGCTGTAGATCAAAGCTTCTTTCTGCTGCCAAGGCATGCCTCTCTCAGGTACTGACTTTGCAAGGTATCACTTAGGAATACCATAAGGTAGAAAGTGCAGCACTTCTCAAGAGTGGAAGAATGTCAAATGGCCTGTGTAAAAACAATAGCCACAACAAACTGTTCCAAGGTCGACAATGGAATCTATACTTTCCTGTCACTGGGAAGCAGTCCCCACTGAGTAGACTTGAGCAGGATTCTGAGTAGACCTGGTTAGGATTGCTCTCCTAGTAATGATCCTGGTGCTTAGTTTTAGGTAATGCACTAGGTAGAATCTCATGAAAAGCCTGACTGGGTAGAATTTGGGTAGTTGCCTTTAGAGGACATGAATCCTTCATGAGTCTTGTAGAAAGTAATCTTTCCCCTGGTGTAAGATCTCTGTCTTTGGGATGGTTGTTTCCAGTATTCTCCAGCTCTAAAAATTACAAACTATGTTTCATCTCCACGTGTAATTGTGTGTTAATGCCTTTTCTTTATACTGAACATCAAAGCTCTGAGCTAGCTTTAGAGTTCCCCCAAACTCTTTATTGATCTTCCTCCTACAGTCAAGAAGTGTGGTGTTGGCCTTTATTACAAGGAAGGTCGGGGGGGGCATCATGTATATGCAAAGATAATAAGATAACGGGAGGTCTGCGATAAACCTGTGAAGTCTTTGAGGGATCACATGGTTTCTTCCAGGTTTTCTGCAACAAATTCCATATAGTAAGATACTGTTAAAACTATTATGGTAGTGTTTCCCAAAGTTGTCTGGACCGCGACCCATCTAAAAAAAATTTCAAAGTTCGGGACCCACCTAATACAATAACGATATATAACGCACCTGTGCCTTACATGAAGGGAAAAAAGCAGCGTTATATTGCTGCTGCAGCATTTTCTCGTTAATACATATCTTAACTATGTGAAGGACTGTTCAATTAAGAAAAAAAGAAAAACATCCAGTTATAATTGAAATTTTTACTTACTAAATATAAGATGTGATATTTCAATGAGAAGAATGTATTTGTTTCCTATTTCTTGCCATTACAGCTTTAGCGTCGACTTCGATTTTAGTCACTTTTAATCGCAATGAATTCGTTACGTCCAATTTATTTCGGTATTTAGTTTTAATATGAACCATGGATGAAAATCCCACTTCACATAAGTATGAGGTAGTGAAGGGGAGGAGGACTTTCATGGCTTCATCAAACAGGCAGGGATAGGTGTCAGCAACTGACAGCCAGAATTTCGTTAATTGCTTGCGATTAAAAGTGTTTTTCAGTGATGTATCTTCCGATAAATCAATAAGTTCTTCACTTGCTTTTGTTGACATGACAGTTGGCATGTTGTCTTGAAACGGGTTACAAATCCAGCTCATCATGTCGAACTTTTTCATCTCTTCCCCGAAGTAGGCGTCAAAGTTATTTTTCAACTCTGTTAAATGAGTGGAAATTGCAGACACTACATTGATATCTGGCTGCACTTCGTTTTCTATAATGAAAGTTTCAAATGTTTCAAAACAATCATACTTGCCTTCCTCGATACATCTCTTCCACAACGTAAGTTTTTTCATGAACGCTCGAATTTTATCGTGAACTGCAAAAATGTTGGATCCGTCTGATCCTTGCAGGTACAAATTGAGTTCGTTTAACTTTGAGAAAATATCCACCATGTATGTGAGCTTGAGGATGAATTCTTCGTCCAGTAGAGATTCAAGATACTCATTTTTTCCTTCCAGGTAAACTGTAACTTCGTTGCGTAATTCCGCTAATCTTGTCAGTACTTTCCCTCTGGATAACCAACGTACCTCTGTATGCAGAAGAAGAGATTTATGGAGACTACCCATCTCTTCGCACAGCTTTTGAAATAAACGTGTTTGTAAGGGTCTTGTTTTAATATAATTTACAATTTTCACAGCAGTATTTAATACTGTTTTTAAATCATCAGGCAATGGTTTTGAAACCAGTGCTTCTCTATGAAGGCTACTGTGTGTCCACAAAGCACTGGGACTTCGTTCAAGAACCCTCGTGACCACACTGCTATTTTTGCCGCACATAGCTCGAGCTCCGTCAGTGCATATGCCGACACAGTTCTTCCATTCCAAACCCTTTTCTTTTGTATAAGAATCAATTTCTTTGAAAATTTACTCGGCCGTTTCACGAATAATTGGTTTGCAGAACAAGATATCTTCATGCGTGTTGTTTTGCCATATATAACGCACGAAAACAAGTAACTGAGATAGGCTTTGCACATCGGTAGACTCATCCAGTTGTAGTGTAAAATATTTACTACCAACTACTCTATGGATTAACTCATCCTCTGCCCATTCGGACATCTCGTCAATTCTTCGTGCAACAGTATTATTGGAAAGTGGTATACGTTCGATTTCCTTTACTTCTTTTTCTCCAAACATTACTCCAACAGCATCTTTAATCAATGGCAACACTAAATTCTCGCCAATGGTATGAGGTTTACCTGCTCTGGCAATTCTTAAGCTAATAAGAGCCCCTAGGGATGGGCGGTATATAAATTGAATAAATAAATAAATAAATAAGATATGAGGCATAAGTAGCATTTTCATTAATATTTATGAAATGTGAAACAATATTCTTTGAAGATTTCATATCCAATAATTTTCTTTGAAAAAAATCCACTGGCTTATTTTTTAAATGGGAATGTTTCGTTTCTATATGACGTGTCAACTTACTTGGACGCATACTTTCGTTCGCCAATATTTCGCAGCAAATAACGCATTGAGGGCGTGGATCCACCGTATCTTGATTCCATGTGAATTAGGTATTCAACATCATATTTTCTCACAACTTTTCGACGTTTTGTTTCATGTGAATTTGTAGAGGGAGCTAGTAGGTCAGGCTCAGTGTCACTTTTGTCATCCGAAATAACATCTTCTATTTTTTTATCGCTCTGTACGCAATCTGCCGCTGGTGGCGTACTTTTTGCTATCCGTTTCAACCACTTGTCCATTATTTAGTTTTAAGAAGATAATAAACACACAATATGCGATGACGAATACTACAGTGACAACTGACGCTCGGGCTCATGAGTCGCCTTTGGCCGCCCCGCCCCCACCCCGCGCCCATGACGAACGATCACACTCCGCGCCACGCCACGAGAAATTAAATTATTAGTAACCATTCGGATACTGGCCGAATGACACGGCCCGGCCAACGTGTTGTGACTGTCGCCCTATCAGTTTCAGGGCCCACCCAATATCCGCTCGCGACCCACCAGTGGGTCCCGACCCATACTTTGGGAAACAGCGTATTATGGTGTTGCAGCCATCAGGAGGGGGCCATGTAGAGGTCTTCTTCTTTCTGTAGTGTTGGGGTGGTGCTTTATTGTTGGGGCAGTGTTCGTTGGTATGTTGAGAAGAGAGGGGCTGTTTAGGAGTGGCTTGTGTTTGCTGGTCTATTCAGACTATGACATTTGCCATCTTTTAAGATGTGAAAGTACTATTTCAACTGTGGTGGAGAGTGCCCTCAAGTCATAGCTGACTTATGGTGACCCCTGGCGGCGTTTTCATGGCAAGAGACTAACAGAGGTGGTTTGCCATCGCCTGCCTCTGCAACCCTCGTCTTTGTTGGAGGTCTCCCATCCAATTACTAACCAAGGCTGACCCTGCTTAGCTTTTGAGATCTAACGAGAGCAGGCTCATCTAGGCTACTCAGGTCAGAGTATTTCAACTGTATGTGGAGGAAATAGGTCTCCAGGTCACTACAGATCCATATAATCTATATTGATTTGGACTGGTGGAACAGAAGGACAAGTGCGGTACGGGGCGGGGGGGTCACAAAAAGGTAAACGATAAATGTTGCTCATGTGAACCTTTGGTTGGTGGCCACCAGGTGGCACTCCGCATTCAGAAATATCTGAGAGGTCAGGCAGAAAAAAAGTATTGTCGGTTTCCCCCCTTTGGCTTATTATCACCCACCAATACTAACCTGTCCTCATCCTGTCAAGATAGAAGAAAAGGATCCCCACCCCACCAAGTCTTCTACAATGACAATGCAGAAATGGCAGCTGAAGCTTTTCATGGTCTGGAGGTAAATATAACAGCATCAGTATTTGCTAATATTAAAGGGACAGCTAGAGAGACCAATTTAAAAGTTGGCAGCCCTAGCCATACTGTACTTTAATTACAAATGCACAGATCTCATGACTAGGGTTGTCATGTTCTTGCAAAGGGGGTGATGTCCCATCCCTTTAAGAGAAGCTGAATGGGATGTTGTTTACTTCCATGCCATGGTGCCCATTTTTGCGCAAGGGGCCTCTGTTAAAGGAACAGGTCTTTCTTTTTCTCTGATGGCAACTCTCCTCGTAACAGTCCTTTCTGATTAGTTTGGGGGGAAAAGCTATGTTCAAAATATACAGAGTTAGGGGAAAGTGGCTTACATTTTGTAAGACTGAGCCTTCATTTTCAGCATGTGGCCTGCCAACTTAATTTTTCTTGGCGCATAATTTGCTCTCTCTTGGCATGGAAAGTGACACAACCTGCTTTTAAAGACTTGAAAACTGTCATCTTGTTCCTATTGTTTTCTTTTCCTTCATGCTAAACTTGCCAATTTTTGTTCCCCTTTTTTGTTTTATGTCAAGCATGTCAAAGCCTTTATGCCCTTTATTAAATTTCTCTCCACTTCATTTCTGTCATATTTAAAAACGTGGCAATAAAACTTGGCATAATATTCCAGCTCAGACCTCCCTGGTGCCACGTTTTTCATCCTTAAGGTCAGATTTTAGCATGTCTTAACTTAATGAACTTTATACAAGTTGCATAAATATATAAATGGCCACTTGCCTGATTACCTACGATGACTGGGAGTTGCCTTCAGGTAACAAAGGCAGAGAAGTGTGTGTAAAATGAGAAGGATTCTTTTCAGCCCAACAGAGTGCCAAAAACAAGTAACATTTACATGTGGACAGGATTGCTGAGCAAAATAATTTGGGACTAGTACCTTGAAACTCTCTTCTGCTTGGCTGGTTTATATTGTACATAAGCCTGCCTTTAAAACACTGATGTTATTATTACAGAGGCAGGTTGCCAGAGCAAGTTATGCGCTACTTTAAAAAAAGATTATAAGCACAGTGTGTTGTCTAGCAGCGACACAGATGGTTACACATCTCTGTCTTTTCTTTCTTACTTTTACCCTATTGTTCTCCCCAACGGGGACCAAAAGCAGCTTACAACATCTTTCTTCCTCCATTTTATCCTTAAACCAACAACCCTGTGAGGTAGTTTAGGGAGAGCGAGGTGACTGTCCCAGGGTTATCCAGCTGAGCTTCCATGGCAGAGCGGGGGTTCAGACCTGGTTTTTCCAGATGTAATCCTGATACTCTAACCCAGGGTTTTTTTCTGGGAAAAGAGGTGGCAGAACTCTCAAAAGGGAAATGAGGAAGAAACATGTGGGATTCTTTGAAATCATATTATTTTCAAGCACTATTGCCGAGTATTTTCAAGAGGTGCCGGAACTCTGTTCCCCCGCGTTCCCCCTGAAAAAAAGCCCTGCTAACCACTATATCACACCAGCATAGCATGTTGACCTCATAATTCATTATCCCCTTCAGATTCTTCTCCCTGGCTCTGTCTCCTAGACCATTCACATTTCTTGCTATTTTTTTAATTGCACACTTGTGCTTTCTATCAATACTGTCCATTTCTCTTAGCACATATCTGATTATTCCCAGTTTTTCATCCAGATCATCTGACTTCAGGAGTGTAGTTGCCACCTCTTCACTTGACCCTGATTTACTACTCTTGGAGGGAGGGGTATGTGTGACTTTTTAACCAGCTGTGTTACATTATGGTAACACCTTTAAAATGACATTTCTCCGGCGAGTTAATGTAGGGCTGACTTCTCTATTAACCAGAGGCTGTGTTTTTGCAGGCTGAGAACCTACTCACTATTTCACCTCTGCTGTGATGGTCTGGATTTAGGAATTCACAGTAGAGACCTCTTGACTTCCAACTGACCTGAGCCAGCAAGCAAGGTGGTTCAACCAGGTCCGCCTGAGTTCTTTGCCTGTGTAACCAAGGACTGTTGATCTTGGCGACTGTTTCTGGGATCCCTCTACTGTGTAAAGAAATTTTTTTTATGTGTTTAGTTGCCACAAAATTTAAAAAAACTGACTTGTGACAGAATGTTTGCAGCTGTGTGATCCAAATAAAAGGAAGACAAGAGCTTATGAAACGGGGACAGTTCAGGCCCTCTGGCTTAGTGGCGGCTGACTCAATGACCTAGAACTGGGTGGCAGCAATAGGCAGGAGTTAATTCCCCACTCGAGCAAAACCGGATGCTTCAAGTGAGTGAGGATTTTTTTTATCCACCTCTGGCAAATGTTTTGAAGCTGGCAGCCTTGGAAGGAAGCTGGATTGGGGGGGCGGGTTTAAGGACCAGTCTTCTTCCTCTCCTCCCTGACCATCTCATCCCAAATCAGTGCGGCCATCTGGCTCTGTGGGGAACAATCACGGGGCTTCCCCCTTCAGCTTTGAAGGGGCCACTGGGGCAGCCTGGGGGGTGCCGGAGGGCGGATTAGATCCGGCCCTGGCCCGCTGTTCTGGCTGCTTGCCACTTGGTGCCAACACGTTTCCAGGCTCGAGGCCAGTTCTTTTGGGATTTGCACCCCCCTTCCACATATTGCCATGGAAACCATCCCCACAGAGCCTCAGCCAGGCCAGTTTCCCCTTCTCAGCTACCCTGGATTTGGAAGGATCCCCCTCAAGAGGCCTTCCCTAAGTAAAGCACCCCCTGACACAAATCCCAGTTGCCAGGGGCCCTAGGGGCCAAGTCTTTGCTAAAAAGGAAAGGGTAACAGAGGGGGGCTGTTTGTCAAGCTGGCAAAGTCCTACTCCTTGGCAAGCCATCCCAGGCATACAAAAGGGCATTGAAAGTCTCTCTCTCTCTCTCTCTCTCTCTCTCTCTCTCTCTCTCTCTCTCTCTCTCTCTCTCTCTCTCTTTCTCACACACACACACACACACACACACACACACAGAGCACCCAGCATTAGTTCTTTTGTTCCCTTAACTGGGAAACGCCGCCTCACCCCAGAGTCTGGCTCAGTGACTGGCCAGAGCCTCACACGGGTGGGAGGAAGCAAGGAACAGAGGTTGTTTGGAAGGGCTGCTGCTCATTGTTTCGGCTGCCGCTTTCTCCACTGACAGGGGTGCTGGTGCTTTTAACAGCTGCTCAAAGCAGAAAGTCGGCCTGGCGAAACTTTCCCCATTCTGGTGATGAGCAAAGTTCCATCTTGAATTTCTGCTTGTTGCAAAGCAGTTAAAGGCATTGGAGAGAACCTGGAGAAAAAAGAGGCGACCTTTCTTTCCCCTTCTCAGAGAGATCTGTAGTCTCACAAGGCCATCTGAGCATCTTGACTCCACACGTGTTGACAGACGTGTCTCCCACCTTACCTGGACACACTTGTTCGATACTGAGGCCTAGAAAATTCCAGGAAATCGCCATCTTCCCAGCATGACAGTCTAATATCTTGTCTTTTGCAATGGAGTATCACCAGGACACAGAGAAAACCATATGCTTCTAGGAGTGCAGGTTTTTAAAGAGCTGGATCTGAGGAACCCAGACCCAACTCAGGTTTCCACAGCCATACAAAAATTAAAAAGTAAATGGCAGTTAAAAAATAAAGGTGTGCCCAAACGGCCTCAGAATGCCTCTGCAGGGCTCCCGCTCAAGCCATTTCCCCACGTCACAATAGCACAGGAGGAGTTTTTCCCAGTTTTTACTGCTCCTGCACAGAATACTCCATGTGGAGTAGAAAAAACGGGGGAAACTCCCTCCCTTGATATTTTGACGGGAACAGCTTGAGGGTGTGTGTGTGAGCCCCTCCTGCTCCTGTGGAGGCATTCTGAGACCATTTAGAGTCTCCTTTATTTTTAACAGCTACTTCCCAAAGCTGCTGTGTAGCTGCAGGGAACTCGAGTTGCCTGCACATTAAAAACCTGCCCTAACTATTACTGCTATAATAACCTGGATATACTCTGAAAACAGATCCTTTTATCTATCTTCAAACAGTGTTTTCAAGGTTATAGCTATGGGGGAATGCCACCCCAATGATTCAACTTCCAGTTTTCAAAAAAAAGTTCCTAGCCCCTAAACTTGTAGAATCATAAGGAAAAAGCTGCAGTCCCTATTCTGCCTTGCTTAATCAGTAAACCTGCTCTTGTTTTCCTGTGACTGTAGAAACACTGGAATAAAATCACTAGGCACATGGTCACATTTTAGGTTTATAACACTGAAACGTTCAATTAAATATATTAGACTACATGTATTTGAGTTGTGTCATGAGCCTCCCCCAGCCTTAGCCCTCTTACCACAAATACCTGCGTAGGCTCTGGAATTAGGATGACCATGCGCACACAGAAATGGGTTACGGAGCTTTTCAGAGGGCCACAGTAGAGGGTCTAGCAGGTATAGATTTTCCCTCCACTGTATGCCAAATGGCACTTACCACAGATCTCTACCCAGTGATGCCCAGGAGCCTCTGGTGGCTGTTCTGAGCACTGTCCCCCAAAGTGGCATCTGCTCCATGTTTCAGGGAAGTGATAAAGGCCCTTGCCTGATAGGCTTTGTGGCTGACAACTGGCTTCCAGCTTGAAACCAAAGTCCCCAGAGGAACAGATAAGCTGACAACCATCCTTAATGTGCAGGCCTCATGGAAGTAAATGTGACTGTTTTGGTTGACGGCAATTGGTAATGTGGCTCTCCACAAGCTATGAGCGACTACCACTGCTCTATGTGTTGATTACATGTCTAAGAACCTGGTGCCCTCCTTGCAACTCGCCCCTGAAATTTGAACCCAGTTTATGAGGGCCAGTTCTTGGTTCCTCACTTTCCTGCTACTTACCTTTCAACCTACAAGGCAGCAAACATGACAAGCCCCTCTTATTTAATCTGGAGGAGTAGCGAACTTATTGGTACTGGCTGGAGAGAGCTTCTCTTATTATTGTTTGGAAAGATTTCTGATTTTAATATGATTAATTGCCTGGAGGGGCCAGAAATGTCAAAAGGTAATTAAGAAATATAATGAATGCCGTCCTCTTATGCCTGTAGCCAGAAGCTTTATGAGGAGGGTGTGGTTGAAGGGGTTAGTTAGAGGGCTGGACCAGGTTAGGGTAGACCTAGTTTCAACTCCCCTGAGCCAGCTTTCCTTTCTCTAACCTATCTCACTTATTTGTGGTGATGATAAAAATGGAAAAGGAGGAAAGATAAAACAGCAGTATCTGTATAGCAGTAGTATGAGAGCGGGAAGGCCCAGTTAATCAGCTGGAATACAAATAAGCTTATAACTAAAATGACTTAAGTGTCATTTTTAAATACAAATACGGTGAAATTAAAAATAAGATCAGTACATTGGTCCATTTAGCTCAATGTTGTCTGCTTTGCTTGACAGTGAGTTTCAGGAAGGGAAAGGTTTTTCCCAATGCCTACTACCCGTCAGCCTTGCCTGGTAGTACAGTACCTTTGCATCCATTCGTCAGAATTTTGGAAGAAGGTGGGAGCAAGCCTTACTGAGCAACTGGGTAGAAGCTTTCCTAACATCTGCACAAGTAAAACAGACAGTTTAGAGGTGTTTTTTCCCCTCGTAATAAAAACAGAACTATAAAAGGGCACTTGGAACATGTGGGGAGGCCACTCTAAAGCTCTCCTATAGCTACAGCCCTGCAACACTTGGGTCCACCCATTCCTTACTGTATATGCTCTGACACCTCCTAATTTGTAAGCAAGTGTCCCTGATTTGTCCTCTTTTTGCCTTTGAGGCATGCAGGTGCTAGCCTAGTAGAAGATCTTCAAAAGTCTAACCTCTGGAACAGAGAACAGATGTCTATTTTCTCTACTGCTCATGTATGTAGATCTTAGAACTTGAATACTAAAGCACCATACACTACACAGTCTGCCATTTCATATGCTGAAGTATATTTCAAAGTCTCGGTAACTTATTTCAGGACCACTATGTTTTCTAGGCATTTTTTAAAAAAATTAAAAAGCATTATTTTGACTTTTAAGTCCATGGAGGATGCATTATGCAACTAGCACAGCTGCTGAGCAGGAGCCTTTGGCACTATGTATAATCATGGGGCAGGGAGCCCAGGCTAATGATCATTGGGATAAGAAATAAGATTATTGCAAGCATATCGTCATATTTGACATGCTGGAAAGTGTGCCTGCTATTGTAGATTTAAGGGGCTGGCCCGTCCAGCATCTTTACTCCATAGCTCCCTATTCCCCTCATTGAGCCTGCTTGTGGGGAGGGCAGGATGTGGGATAGAAGCCTAATCAATAAATAAAATTGCAATTCCTATCATGCTTGGTTCTTGGTCATGCAGATCTAATAGGGTTACCAGCTTCCAGGTGAAACATGGATATTTCCCAGAATTACAACTGATCTCCAGAAAACATGACTGCTTTGGAGGCTGGACTGTATGGCATTATACCCCACTGAAGTCCCTTCCCTCCCCAAATTCTGCCCTGCCCAGGCTCCACCACCCAAATCTCCAGGTACTTCCCAACCTGGAGTTGGAAGCCTTAAGGTCTCAGGATCCCCAGCATAGCCTTTGCGGAGGTCAAATGGGGTTCCCTCCTCCCTTTTGCACCAGCAGAAAGCCTGGTTGGATCCAACCTTCAGAGAACATAGTGGGCGGATCCATTTTCATTAGCCACCTAAACAGAACAGGATGGATAAAGTGACTTGAAACCAAATCCATTTTGACTTATATCAGTGCTGCATGATACGCCTGCCATTTCCTGACCACCCACCACTAAGCACAGCCAGGCTCAAGTCTTGGAAAAGAGCCCAGGAATCCCTATTCTTCCTGTCCCTCTACCCCCTGGGCATTATCTTCTTGGAAAACCCAGGAATCATGTTTCCCCCTCCTTCCTCCTCTAACCTGCTACCTCCGCTAGCCTTTGCAGGAGGGAAAGAGCCCAGTAGCTTGAAGTACCAAGCCTCCCACCTTCCTCCAGTAAGCAGATCCCCATTATTTCCTGGGAACAGCGGGTTCCCTCTAGAGCAAAGAAGGGATTAGTTCTCCCCATTACCTCTCTGTGTTCGGTTGTGTGTGTTTAGGCCAGATTATTAAAGGGCCAGTGTCTCCCACGCCCTGTGCCTGCTCCAGTGTCTCTTTAAATCATTCCTTGTTCTCCTGGCACTCTCTGCCAAGTGTCCTATTTTTAGAGACACTCCTTGTCTCCAGTCCGACCCCCCTCGACTTGTTTTGCAGGCTTCCCCTGGCAACCTCTCAAAGCCTGGGCCAAGGGGGCAGCTCAAGGCCAACTGCTTTCCCCACACTGAGATTGTCCTAGTTCTCTATATCCCCTCTCCCATTTGCCCCATCTGTGGTACTTCCATAAAGTGGCTCAGTGCACAGTCCTGGTTCTGCACATGTACCCAAATCCACAGACAGCCCTCAGCTGTTTCCTCCTTTCCTAACCTAGCCCAAACTACTCCTCCTTAGAATTTGTGAAAACATTACTTCTCCCCCTCCTTCATTTAAAGCAGCCAGAGACAGGGTTCCACTACAAGCTATGTATTGTTGTGTGTGCATTTATAGAAACCCCAGGGCTTTCTCTCTTTTTCCCCTCTGGGTGTGCTCCCCTTTAGAACTCCAGAGGCAGAGGGAAGAGAAAAGAGCAGTTGAGGCTGGCTTCTCAGCACTGTTCTGAAGAGCCAGGAACAAAATGTCCCAGAAGAGAGTCCAAAAAAACCAAAGTTGGGGTTGAGGGGTGTGAGAAGTTGAGGAAGAAGAGCAAGGAACTCTCTGGAAACACCAGCCTAGTCATCCTGAAGAGAAACAGGCCCAGTCAGCTCCGATTCTAACCCCAAAGCAGAACCCTTGATAGTGAGATATGCAGGCTGAGGCAGATTTTGGGCACCGTTAAGGGCAGAGAATTGTCAGTTATTTATTTTAGTTTTGCTGTTGGCATGGTGTTGTTTGGGTTTTCTGTCTCCAGTGCCAAAATACCTTAGGCCAACCCCATTAAGATGGCTTCCTATCATTATGTAGTTTACTGCCTTCAGGAAATCCAAACTCTCTCTATACACACACACACACACACACACACACAACCTGGGTGCTCATCCTTCTGTCATAGAGTACGTGAGGCAGCTCACGCACCCCATCGTTGAACTGCCTGCAATGAAAAGTACTGGGTTTGAAGAGGTGTGGCAAATAATTGAAGGCTCTTAATGTCGGTTGTAGCTGGGTTAGTCTATTGTAGCAGAAGTTTAAGGTGCCAGTGGGTTTTTTATTTTATTTTGGAACATTGGATCAGTTATAGCAGTTTCATCAACAAAAATATAAGAACAATGGTGCTTACTAAGGATTTTTTTAATCCATTTATTCCACTCTGGCTCAAGGAGATTTACAACATCCAACAACCCTAACATTAAAAATATCCCACAAAATGTGAAGAGCTAGAGAATCACAATAAGCATAACCAGGGCTTTTTTTCAGCAGGAACGTGGTGGAATGCAGTTCCAAAACCTCTTGAAAATGGTCACATGGCTGGTGGCCCCGCCCCCTGATCTCCAGACAGAGGGGAGTTTAGATTGCCCTCCACGCCACTCAGTGGTGCGGAGGGCAATCTCAACTCCCCTTTGCCTGGAGATCAGGGGGCGGGGCCACCAGCCATGTGACCATTTTCTCTAAGGCCAACCCACTGAGTTCCACCACCCCTTTTCCCAGAAAAAAAAGCCCTGTGTAAGACCATTGCTATAGCATGAGGAGAAATGAATCAAAGACTCCATCCAGACAAAAACTATCCGTCCACACAAGAGGCTGCCTGTTCTTTCATTGTGTGTTTTTATTTTAGCCTTGCCTCTTTTCCACCAGTCTCTACTAGGGCCAGCTCATTCTGCTGCATTAGATGTGATTGGATCATTCTCCTGATCTCAGTGCAAAGATGAGAACAAAATTATTGTTGCTTTCAGAAGAAGCCGTTTGTTGCATCTCAGCTCTGGGCTTATCTCCTTCTACCAAAGAAACAAGCTTTAAAAAGTGGCATCCTAATTCCAACTGTTTGGAAAATGCTGGTTGCTTAAAAGCTTGCTGGAAATGAGAGGCCTTAATGTGGTTTTCAGAACACTGACAGAAGAATATTTGAGCTCCTCCACAGCACGTGCATTCCATAAGTCAGGGGGCCACTACCATAAAGGTCTAGTTCTGCTTCATAGCCAGTCTCACTTATTTCAGTGATGGGACCTCAAGTGTGGGGAGGGGTGAAAGGAGGGGCTGTGATATCCTTGATCACTGTCCCTCGAAATTGCATTCATCGAATGTCAAACATGCATGTGTCGAACAGGGTCATACACATCTACACTTTGTATTTTGGGGCGTATGCAGAAAGCCCGTGATACTCCGGTGCCTCAGGGTAGAAAATCCCAGTAGCAACATCCTCCTTTGTTGATACATAAAATAAGTCACAGAAATGTGATACCCTTTAATGGTACCGCAAAGCCTGCTGCCAGAGGCAGGCTGCCTCACCCTGGGGCTGGCTCTGTGTGGATACCATTGTTGTTGTTTTCAGAGCCTGAGATTTGAATTGTTGTATAAACTTAAATTATTGCAAATGGTTTTGGCAGAGAGTAGCATGAAATACAAGAGGAAGAATGGAGAGGAGTTAATGATTTAACGGCTTCACAGTAGTATTGTACTAAGCAGAATTGCACCCTTTTTAGCTCACCCTTCAACAGACTTGGAAAGGTGCAGTTCTGGTTAGAATTGCACTGCTAATAACAACCTTGCATTATTGTTTTATCGCTGCTAAAAATTTGTTTACATTTTTCATTTTAAAAAAAATCCCTGCTTAGGGTGACTTTTTTATTTAGCTGTTCTTAAGTCAGCTTGATCTTTTTGGAGTGATCTTGAAAATTAATTTCAAAAAAAATAAATGATAGAAGCAAATGATGGCAAGTTCTCTCACTGTGAAAACAAAAGCACCTTCCATTTGGTTATACACGGAGTAAAGATGCACTCCCAAGTGGAGATCCACCCTTCTAAACTCATTGACTTCAATGGACTTGGGAGGGTGGAACTCTGTTCAGGATGATACTCTGAGTCTGTAACATGCGAGTGCTGTTCTGGGAGACCTTCTCCTTTCTGCCAGTCCCAAATGGGGAGGGGTGGGCTGAGCATGCCAAGGAAGCATTCTTCACGCGTTCAGAAGTACCCACCCTCCTCCTGTTATGTGTTCACATAGACGAGAGCTACAGTGACAATCTGACTATCATCATGTTTGAATGCAAGCCTTATTATCAAAATAGAGAGAGGGGGGAGTATGTGGGAAGCCTGGCCAGCCACACAGCGGGAGAACAGGGGAGGGTGTGTGCGCACGTGGGCCGCTGATTCTGCACTAGGATTGGGTCGGGATGCAAACAGCTCTGGGGACCTAACTGGTTTGACCGGATCGACATGCCCGAGGAATGTGCCAGGCAAAACAGTCCCGCCCAGCCCTGCCAGAAAAAGCAACATTTAAGTGGGTGGGTTTGATGAAACAGAACACAGAACACATAAGCTGAGAAGTGAGGAAAGCAAGAGCTTGGGAAGAAATCATTCCTTTAAGTGTGGGGAGGGGGGCTGTTGGGGTTCAAGGCTGTCAGGAACCTGCATTTCTGATTCAGCGGCATTCAGTTTGCTCTGCGAGTGTGTATAGTTAGCACATGGTGGCACACTCTTCTTACCAGCACCACTTACCAGCACTCTTCTTACCTTCTTAGCAGCACCACTTGCCCCCCTCCCAGCTGAGCAGAGCCTCTCTACTGTGGGTCCCATGAACCCTCTGGCTTTCCTGCCATTTTGGCAATCCAGGAGAGGTTGTCAAGCAAGCTTGCAGGTCACAGTATGTAATTACCATTTTGCTTGATGAACTGGTGGTCCAGGCCTGGATTAGAGAGAGCAATCGGGAGACAGCCTGCCGATGAGTTTTGGGGCTTCTTTCTTTATATTTTCTACCCCGTGCATCAGGTAGAGAGCTAATCAGATAAACAAGCAAGGGGAAAAGGATGTCCCAGCCCCTATGACACCTGGTGTTGTGACTTTGCGGCAATAAGGAGGCCTGGGTTCAAATTCCCACTCAGGTATGAAAGCTTTCTGGATAATTTTCAGCCAGTGCCAACAAATCTGTGAGGTAGGTTCAGCTGAACGGGTGTGACTGGCCCAAGGTCACCCAGCAAGCTTCCATGGCAGAGTGGGGATTCAAACCTGAGTCTCCCATCTCATTGGGTCTACATCTCATTGGGTCTTTATAGCAGGAAAATCCTACTCTATAAAAGGCTAACCGTGTTCTAGACAACTTACTTCCTACCCTGATGGGCCTCCAGAGGGTGCTGCCCTGGAGGAAAGCCCAGAAGAGGCAGCCCATCCCTCCAAGAGCGTGCCGCACAAGGAAGCCCAGGTGGGGACCAGGCGTGGAGCAGGCAGCAATGCCGGCCCCCGTGCCTTCACCCAGCTGGGATCAGGAGTGGAGCAGGTAGCAACACACACACACACACCCCTTCACCCAGCTGGGATCAGGAGTGGAGCAGGTGGCAGTGCCCACCCCCTGCATCCACCCGGCCGGGATCAGGCACGGAGCAGGAGACAATGTCCAACCCCTCTTCACCCGACAGGGACCAGGCACGGAGCAGGAGGCAATGGCTGCCCCCCCTTCACCCAGCCAGGATCAGGTGCAGAGCAGGCATCAATGGCCACCCTCCTTTCACCCACCCAGGATCAGAGCAGGAGGCAATGCCCGCGCCCTCTTCAACCGAATGAAATCAGGTGTGGAGCAGGTTGCAATGCCAGCCCCCCTTCACCCAGCCGGGATCAGGCATGGAACAGGAGGCAGTGCCCACCCCTTTCACCTAGCTGGGATCAAGAGTGAAGCACATGGCAGTGTCTCCCCCCGCCCCCCCCCCCACGCCTTCACCCAGCCGGGATCAGTCATGGAGGAGGAGGCAATGCCTGCCTGCCCGCCCTCCCCTTTCTAGATCCCGTTGTATTTTTCCCCACGACGAGCTTTGTTACTAGTATGCTATAACACTGCAAGCTACTTAAATGTTCAGGTAAAAATTCATCTGTTCTCACCTTCTTGTATTCTAGATACTGAGAGTAAAACCATTGGGGTAGCTGACAAACCCTTAGAATGTAGCTTAATTAGATTACCTGGATTAATGCTTTGGCTGTTTAACATTTATGATGTTCCCTGCTGCAAAATCTCTAGCTTTGAGCCTGTGTGTGTTTGCAATCACATGTGGGAAGTGCTGTGTGAATAAACTGTATAAACATGCTGCTAAAATAACGTCTCATTTATCCCCAACTGGGAGCTGAAATGAATTTTAGAGAAAATGTTCTCAGCTAAATGCTCCCGGTTCAGTCTTCCTTTCAAAAATCCAAATGTTATATTCTCCTTTTCTGGTTTTCAGCGTCATGATTGTGGATGCTGTTTAATTTAGAAGTCATAGGGGGGAAATAGGGTATAAATATACTAAACTGACAAGTTTGTTTTAAAACTAATTTACAAGAATTTACTTTTTAAATGAACCACTCAAATCTAAAATTTAGAAGTGATATTTTGAAAAGTAATAAAGTTCAAACTCTACCATATTTTGGTTAAATTTTGGATTTGATTTCTGTTCTACCCCCATCCACTTCACTGGAAATCTTGAAATCGCTTCTTTAAAATGCTCAGGTTCAACTAGAAAAGATAAAGAACTGGAACTACCAAGAAGGCAATTCTACTTGTTTGAAACTGACACTTCTTAATTTGGATACCTTTACCCTACTTTTCTTCCCAAAGAAGCTTACAACATTCTCCTTTTCTTCATTTATTCTCACAACAACTCTGTGAGGTAAATTATGCGGTGTGACTGGCCCGTAAGGATTTGAGCCGGCCAAATCCCATAAGGATTTGAGCCAGACTCTCTAACCACTCCGTGTTCGCTTACTTGAGTGTTAACCAATAGGCGATTTCTGTGTCAATATGGGTAGGACTGCAAGATTTCCTTATGATCTCGAAGGAGAAAAGGATTTTTAAAAAATAGAGCTAACAGATAAGCTAGAGTTTGAATCTGGGTGTCTTGTGTTAATTCAAGTTCATCCATTGGATGTTGGTAAATCTTCTGGCTGTTTTTTTTAAAAAATGGGTGTTGCAGACAAGATGAAAGAATTGTTCCAGGCCTTGGAGCTTACCAGGAAACCACAACATCTGTCATGGAAACCCAGTCCCCAGGCATTCTAAGGGTTTAACGCTGGAGCCTCTTCTCCTCATTATGGTTGGGTCATGAGCCGTTTCCCGCACGGCTTACCTCAACCCGGAACGCTGTGCAACATGCCGAAAAAACCGCGGAAGATCGCGCAAAAACCACGGAAGATTGTGCAACATCGCGCAAAACTCGTGCGAGAAAACGCGATCTTCCGCGTTTTTTCCCGCATGTTGCGCAGCGTTCCGGGTTGAGGTAAGCTGTGCGGAAACAGCCATGGTATTGGAGAGCACCTCAGAGCATGTGCAGAGTGCTTGTTCCTCCTTCCCCGAGGAAAGGCAAACAACTCTCCCAACTAGAGTTAAGGAGGAAATCTGAAAACAAGAGAGCAGATTTTGGAGGCAGTTCCCATTGAACAAACGGAACATTACTTGGTTGCCCATCTCAGTTTTAGGAAGGTGAAATCCGATTCCAACTGTTGAGTTCAAATACAGTGTATTTCAGCTCAACAGTTGGAATCGAAATAGTCTATGGCTGCCAACTTCCAGGTGGAGCCTGAAGATCTCCTGGAATTACAACTGATCTCCAGCCTGCAGATATCAGTTCCACTGAAGGAAATAGCAGCATTGGAGGCCAGACTGCAAGACGCAAGACGCACCTTAAAGACCAACGAAAGACCTTGGAAATCAAGTTGGTCTATATGGTGCTATTGGATCTGTATCTTCCTCTTCGACTGCAGACCAACACGGCTACCCACCAAAAACTATCATAAAGTCTAGGAGAAACGGATGTCCTAAAATGACATTCCATCACCTTCCTAAATGCCATCTTGCCCAGGCACCTTCTCTAAATGTCCCGGAATTTACCAAGCCAGAGTTGGCAAGCGTACTCTGTAATGCTAGTGAGGCTTTTCTATTCCACCCCCTTCCCCAAACAGGTTCTTCTTGGGGCCGAGCCTGGGGGTTTAAACGCAGCTTCGTCTTCGTTACTGCAAAGCCAAGCTCGATTCGGAGGGCTTGTTTTTGTTCGGGATGCCCCTTTCGGGCGGAGGGGAGGTGGCGGGGGGACGCGCTGCCTGCAGGGGGCGCTGCCTCTCCGCTTCCCCGCTCGTTTAGCAACATTTTGTCTCGCTGCGTGCAAAAGTCCCTTGGCGGCTGAATCTCTGCCAAAGAGGGGCTCGGAGCCGAGAGGGGGGTCCCTTTTGTTGCCAGGCTTGGGGGCAAGATGGTCGCCTCTGCGCTGCCGCCTCCCCTCCACCGATCTCCTCCCCCCACCCCCTTCCCCTTCCTTGTTGGCAGTCCGGATTGGCAGAGGCGGAGCTGGGGGGAGGGGATTGGGGGGGAGGGGTCTCTCCCTGGGGTGGGGGAGGGAGGTGGTGTTTGCAGTCAGAGAGTCAAAGGCAAGTGAAGGTGGAAGGACAGACGGAGCGACCCAGCGCGAGCAGGGCGGCCGCCGCAGACAGACGCACGGACAGTGGGTACCAGCCGCGGGGGGGGGACAGATTTTCGGGAGGGGGCGTGTGCGGGCCTGGCTGCCATTCCCAAGGCGAACCTGCTCTTTCTGTCTCCCCCCGCCCCTTGTTTGCCTCTGTCTCCTTTGATCCTTCCAGGCACCCCGAAAGGGGGGGGGGGGAGATCTGTTGCCAGATGTTGCCCACTTAGGAGGGGATTAAGCGCCCTTTATGCCATCTCCCTTCCCCTCCTTCTCCGCCACCCAAATCCGGTGTCCTTCATCCCCGCAGTAGGTTATACAAAGGAATCCTCCACTCCCTTTAAAAAAAAAACCAGTGAAAACAGTGTTTGTTGTTCTTCGGGTGGAAATACCCCGGGGGGCGTCGGGGGTCCCCTCCCTTCCCTCCCCCTCCTACTCGCGCGGTGATCTGCTTGGCTTTGATTTCCTGCCTCGCTTCCTCGCGTCGCTTTTGCAACTGACACGAGCCGCGGACTCAAATGTCAAATGGAAAAACACTCCCGGTGCGAAGCGCTCCTCGCTCTTTCACCCACCCCCGGGGTCAAACCCCCTCAGGCACCAGGTCCGTGGGGCTTGGATGGGGAGGTGGGGCTTGACGCCAGTGGGGGGGGGAGTCTGTCGGGTTGCAGGAGAGGAGAGGGTTGGGGGACGGGTCGAGGGATCTTTGCCTACTGCTGGAGAAGGGATTAAGAGGATTTTCAGCTAGAGGAATGGGGGGGGGGGTCCTTGCAGTCTCGGATTCCTGGGTTCTCTTGGAGGGAGTGCCGTGGAAGGGGAGGGTGCTGGGCGTGTGGGCCCGATGCTGCTGAGAGAGCCCCAAAGCAGAGGGGGTGTGGGGACTCAGAAGCAGGTAGAGTGAGATGGGGGGGGGGATTCTTGGATTTTCTGGAGCTGAGGAGGAGAGAGCGAGAGGAGCCGGGACCAGGGAGGGCTTGTTTTGTTTTGTTTTCTGTACGCAACAATCCGGTGCAGGAAGCCAGTGTGGCAGCCCGGACTTCTGGGTTCTATGTGAGGGCACTGAACGCCCAGACCGGGATGCCTGGGTTGCTTGGAAGCGGCAGGTGGACCGGGAGCCCTAGTGAGCCCTAGTGCCTCAGGCCTCTGGGAGGGATATGCAGGGCACGGAGGAAGAGGGAAATTGGGAGGGAAATTGGGTTAGGCTCAGAAGGATCTCGCTGAGGGAGAGGAGTCATGGGGACTGGGGAAGGGGTCTACTTTGTGAGGCGTGAATGTAGAAGATTTCAGATTGTGGACTCTTGGCTCTTTATTCCTCCTCTGAGAACGGAGCAAGTGTCCTGCCCAGCTAGGGTCAAGGATAGGCCCCCCGAGCTCTAAAGAGGCCCCCTCTGTGGGGCGATTGTTTTGCTTCATGTTCCAGCAGCAAAGGTAGGCTTAGCTGCAGGTGTGTGCCTGTCTTTCCTATGCATGTGGTGTGGGTGCCAAGGACTGCTGGCACAGCGTGCGCCAAAAGTTCCTGGCACAGAGAAACTCCCTGTGTTTGAACCTGTAGTCCTCCAGGAAGCTCTCTGTCTGCTGACATTGTGTGGACTGATAATATCTGCACACGTACACACCCCCAACATGCCACCACACTGCTCCACTGCCTTGCCAGGCACTCTGAGTGGGGTTTGAAAGTACTAGGAACGCCCCCCCCCCCCACATGCCCAGAGCCTGTCCACAGCAGAGGGCTTCCTGGCTCTATCTCTTGGGCAAACCGTCTCATCGCACCAGATGTGAAGGACTGAATCAAGGAAGGTTCAGGCGTGTAGTCATGTCGATCTGTGGGAGAAGAGCAAGATTTGGGGCCAATGGCACCTTAAAGACCAACCCAGTTTCCAGGGGATGAACTTTGATTGTCAGAAATTAAGATGGCCTTTAAGGTGCTACTGGACCTGAATTTGAATTAAGGAAGTCTTCTTGCAGAGTGATCTAACTTCTAAACCAAAAAGACTGGAGAGCAATTGGCATGTTGTAGTGCAAGAGCAGGAGGGGTGTGTGCGTGCATGGCAGAAGGAGAGCCTTGACAGAGCCTAATCTTGGTTATGACACCCCCACGCACACATCTCAGGTGCTGGATAAATTATTTTTCTTTTATGTTGGACCGCACAGATGCTGAGTTGGGGCACGTGAATGCAGAACTTGTGATCCACTGAGCCAAACACAGGCTGTCAGATGACCCAGCCAGGACACAGCATCCATGGGACTGCAGAGAAGGGGGGGGGGTGCTCAAGAGGCAGTCTGCATCTAGCTTGGTGGGATGGATGCTAGCACCTTATGGGACTTGCTGGAACTCACATCTGCTTTTAACACTAAGATAGAATGGCGGGGAATTAATTTAACACATGCTTAGTGGCAGTCCTTTCACATTTCCTAAGGCTGAGAACTGGCTGTGGAAATGGGCAAGGAATTAAAGTCTAGGGGAGCTGGATCAAACTGGGCTGCGTGAGAGAGACAGGAGGAGGATGCAGAAAATTCCCTACCTTTGACTACCTTAAATTGTGCCGTTCCTTCATACGCTGTTCATGCTATGCTGGCTCCGTGGATGGAAACTTCATTCCTGGCAAGCTCCTGTGCCTTTAACAGCTGCCAAGCAGGCATATATTCAACAGGTGGTACTTTCTTCCACCAGTGCAACTCCCTGCCAGAAAGCTGCACCTGTTGGCATGTGATTCAGCTGGTGAAGCCCAGGTTGGGGGTGGGGTGGTGGTGACGACTGTAGAAATGCCAATCCATCAGGCAGTGAGAAAGAATGAGGCTAGGAGCCCAGAATCCTCTGGGCTTTCTTTTGCGCCGTCCTGGCCTTCTGCTTTTCCTGTTTTCAGCTCTTGGTATACCATATGCCCAGGGTTTCTTTTATGTACAGGATTTCTCCTTTGGAGGTGTCCAGAGGAATTATCTTCTGTCTGTTCCTCACAGGCCCCGTTAAGGGCCCCAGAGTGGCAAAGAGCCCCAGGGGAACTGGATCACTGCCCAAGGTCTGCGTGATCCAAGTAGCTATTTATGGCCCAGGAGGGGAGATCCTTGGCTAGAGGACAGAGTGGAAGCCAGCCGTGGCACCTGGAAAGGGGGCTCTGCCTGCAGTTCTTGGGCTCTGGGGAGGCAGCCTCAGTGTCAGCGATGGCATGTCACCAAAAGATGGGAGGAGGGAGGGAAGGGAGCCAGAACTGCTAGGTTCTCTTCCCAGCATTGGCAGGGAAGTTGAGTTGGTAAGGGAGGGGGGGGATGCTTAGTCATCCTTCGCCCGCCCCCCTTGCACTCTGTTTTCTTTCCTGTTCTTGAAATATAATTCCAATTTTTGAAAAATCCTTCAATGGCATGATAGGGCATGCAAGTATTCCCAAGTAATCTATCAGGGGGAGGGGGGAGGGGTAGCCGCTGCCCTAAAGAGGATCGAATCCCAGAGTTCAGGCCTGAGACTCTTGTGTCTTTCTTTACTTCAGTGCTGCTTCTGCCTGACAGGAGAGCAAGCGTAGGTTAGGGCTTTAGGAGGTTCAAGTTCTTAGGAGCATTGTTCTTTGTTTTGAGGGGCTAGGTGCCGTGTGTGTCGATGCTTTTGCTATTCAGGGTGCCCCAGGCTGGGGAAAAGTCAGTTTGTCAACCCAAAATATTCATCAAGATCTGTGAGTGTAGGCAGTGTGTACGTAGACACACCCCTACCCCATGTATTGTATTCAGTAATGTGTGAGTCATAACAATAGGCCTCACAATCCTTCTCTTTACAATGCAACCCAGAAGATAGACTGGGCTGAAGGGCCGGTTCACATGTTTTCTTATCAAATGACTGCAGTCTCACATCAATATGACTTGCATGTGGGAATGGAGCTTTCACAGGTAGGACCTACATATCACCTCTGGAGACTTTTCAGAGAAGGCAGTTCACACATTCAGTTGCCGCTCATCTGATATTGAGAGATCAAGTGGTGACACAAGCACATGTGAATCACCCCGGGAGACAGCAGGTCATTCTGCCAAACCCACCTAAGGAGCTTTGTGGCTTAATCCCATTTTGCATATAACATTTTTCCTACATGGAGGCAGTGGATTGACTTAAATCACTCGGGGGAAAAAAAAGACTGATTTAAATCGAGCTTTGATACAATCTAGGGACATAATCCAAAACCTTTGGGCAGGCAGCCAATGTGCCTTTTGCTCTGCAGAATTATACCGCTTAAAGGAGATAGCGTTCTGTTTGGATCCTGCTGTATTCATATAAGGACACTAAGCAAGATCAGCTACTTGAAAACATTCCATGCACACTAAAGTGGGATTCAGTCCCACTGAAGAAAGATTTACGACTTCATCCTATGCACATTTACTCAGAAGTAACTGTCCAGAACATTCAATAAACAAGGTCTGGTAGTTACTTGGCAAAATAATGTTCCTCAATGAGATGGAACATGGATGTCCATGCTTTTTGGTCAACTGAGTCATAAATATTCATAACTGGAAGAAGAGAGCACATAGCAGAACATGGATAGTTGGAGGACATCAAAGGGGAGTACAAGATTGCCCATACGGTCTCTTTTAATGATGCTACAGAAAAGGCAGCACCTGTGCTGATCTGGTATTCTGCAGGTCCATTCGGAAGTTCACTCTAATAAATACATGGCCTCATGTCAATTATAATGTTTAACCACAGAAATCTGTTTTTCTCCAGGGTCCTTTCTTTTTTTCAAAAATAAAAACGGCCTTTAACTCCCCGTTGTGTGATAAATTATCATGGTTCACTTTTAAAAGGTTGCAAGTATAGACTGTAAAAACCTGGTATTTAAGACTAGATTATTTTTGAAGATAGACACAGGGTCGGATCCAGCACAAGTGCAGGGACTTATGTCCAAGATGTACAACGTTCTCAACACACACACCCTCCCATGGCATCCTGCAATGCCCCCTAAAATCTTGATCCTGGGGGGCTTCCTTGCCCTTCCCCCCAGAACAGGATTTAAAGGGGCATTAGGGGCTGATATAGGCAGGAGGTGTAGAGAATGTCAGGCTGTGTGGGCAGAAGTCTTTGCTCCCGTGGAAATGTTTGTGCTACATTCAACCTACTATATTGGGTTTTTTAAATCTTACTTAAACGGAAACATGTAGGAATTGTTTTTTGTTTTAATCAAGTTGTATGGGCATAAGGTTTAGGTTTCATGGAACTGAACTTAATATTCCAACCATTACATATCCCTGCCAGGAAAAGCAGACATGGAAATAAGGGTTAGGAGCAGGCAGGCGTGGGAGACTTCAGAACCTACCTGAGGCGTGGGGAGAAAGTCAGTTACCAAACGAACTCTTCACCCCTCTTCATTTATTACAGGTGCTGAAATGAATTATGCAAAAATAAACCAGTTGTCTGTGAATTTGCATATTCTCACAGAATCCGCCTGTCTGGTAAATTTGAGTTCCCTTGAATTTTGGTTGAGAGAACAAACGCAGGAGATAACAGGCCTATTGTGTGTAGGTTGGTGTTCCCTTTTCACTGATATCACCGAAATAGTAAAGAGTCCAGCAGCACTTTTAAGACTAACCAACTTTATTGTAGCATAAGCTTTTGAGAACCACAGCTTTCTTCGTCAGATGCATCCATTTGAAGCCCACAGTTATAAGAACATAAGAGCTTGCTGCATCAGACCAGAGGTCCATCAACATACTGTTTCCCATAACAGCCAACTATTCCCCCTGGAGGACCAATAAACAACCCATAAAGGTTCTCTAAAACTGGTATTCAAAGGTTTACTGCCTCTGGATATGGAAGTTCCCTTTAGTCAGCATGGTTAGTGGCCATTGATGGATCTATTCTCCATGTCATTCAAATTCACCGTTGTCCTACTTGGTTATGTATGTACTCCCTCAAGTATTAATAAGCCTTGCTTATGCCACCAGGACAGAGGTGACCCGGAATGTTCTGTGGCCTTGAGCAAGTAGACCAAGGGGCTGTACACCGGTTGGGTCAGGAAGTGCACCATCACACCTGTAGCATTGATTTGCCCCATTGAAGAACTTTTTTGTAAGATCACCTTTTTAAAATGTATTATGTTACAGCTTTTATATAAAATCTGACTGGCTCTTTTTAGCTCAGTTCCACATATCTGAGGAAGAAAGCTGTGACTCATGTAACCTCATATTGAAATAAACATTGATAGTCTTTAAAGTGCCACTGGACTTGCATTTTATTTTGGCTGTTTTATAGAAGGGTGTGTGTGCATGGTTAGAAGTCACTGGAAGTGACTTATGACCCCTCCTAAAAAAGAAGTAGTCCCCCAAACTCCAACAGCATGACCCGCTGATTTTTGTCAACCCAAGATTCCCTCGATTGTAGTCATTCTCAAATGTTTATATTGGTGGCGACCCTTTTGCTACTATACTTGTGACCTTGGCAGGGCACTTACAGTGCAATCCTAAACAGAATTACTCAAGTCTAAGCTCATTGATTTCAGTGGGCTTAGACTGGAGTAACTCTGCTTAGGATTGCACTGTTTATGGCTGAAAGGTGAAAGTTAAGGAATCGTTTGTTTATTTAAGGAAGATGTTCGTCATAAGTAGGTATAGTAAAAACTTCTGAGCTTAATAAATGTGAAGAAAATAATAGCTGTTATCAAGTTTCTAATGCAAACACTACGGTGCACTTGTGAGCTTGGCAAGAGGCTTGTTGGAGTGCCTTGTCGGTTCTCAGAAAATGACTGATCTTTCTATTCGTTTCTTAGACGCCCCACCTGAAAGGAAGCCTTGGCTTGTCAGGAAAGCCAGCTATAGTCCTGCCAAGTAGTTCTGTTGTTGTGTCAACTGGGAGATGCACCTTTAGGTCACTTGAAATGTTACAAAGAGTTACGGGGCACAAAATTTCCCATTGTACACAACTGGCCCTTCTGCGGATTGTGCCGTGACCTCCAATGGGTTCTGTTTCACCGGCACACAACACACACACCCCGAAATATTGATGCCCCAAGCAACTGTGTTGTTTACTTGTGCTGTTGGGCAAGCCCTGGCCCCCTGCCAAGGAGTAGCTATTTAGATGAGGCCTCATTCACATTCGAGTTACATAAGCAAAAGATTTCGGTATACAAGGCCTGTGCTGTCCACTTCTTTTGTGGACTCATTGTGCTGTCTTGAAGCAGCTGTTTTCTTTCAGCCTCAGTTCTTCCACCTGTAAAATGAGAGATGGGTTTCTTCTCCAGGAATCACCGCTTCCTCCAAAGCAACCACAGCGTCTGTGCTAAACAAACCACAGTCCAAGCAACAACATAAAATAGCAAGCATGCCATCATATACACAAATGAGATGAAAATAATTTAAAAGTGTATTTTCCCTAAATATTCTGTCTACCAAGATAGAGCAACAAAAATTAAGACCATTTAATTTTTTTAAAAAATAATAAATTAAAATTTATTAACTGCCACAACAAAAAAGAGAAAAGGAATAAAAACATACCATACTATCCACATACTAACATACTATCCAGATAAGCCTAAAAATAGTTACAATATTTTATAGCTCCTGTTTGTCCTTGGCAAGTTGATATTTCCTCTCTGTGGCTGCCTTTGTGTCTAAAATGAGAGTGGTTTTCCTTACAAGGTTGTCGTGGTGTCAGCTATAATAAAAGTTGAACAAAAATCTGTAAATGATAAATGGTATTTATTAGTGGTATGTAGATTGTGGCTAGTTCCATAAATGGTGTTTAAACCAAATTATTCTTCATCTTTTTTTCTGATTTTTTTGGTGCAATTTTTAAAATTTTTAGTAATTTTGTTCAGTCAAAAAGTTGAATACGAAGTTTTACAAATTCATCTTCAGTTCTATAAACAAACCGTATATATGTTATTAAGTACACTTCACCACACCAATCAGAATAACTTTCCATTTATCAAACTTATTTAACTTTTTATCATGCAACGTACAGGTTAGTTTACTCAACTGTACAAATTCTCCAACCGCTCCTCTTTATTTGGAGTTATGTTCCTTTCTCATTATTAAGCAAAAACTAATCTTGTAGAAGTTACAGCATTTAAAACAAATTCTTGGAAAGGAAGTCTGCATAATTCAACAAGAAATATCTAGGGGAGAAAGGTAGTAAGTTAATTCTAGAAACTCCTGCACCTGTAATTGAACTTGGTATTGAACCGGTTATGGAGAGTTTTCAGTCCTACATTCAAAGTTTGCAAAGGTGAAAACACCTTTGATCCAGGACTGCATTCATTTCCTTGCTAGGCTAAGTTCAAGAATGTGAGCTGGTTCATACACCCCCGTCTACTTCACTTGATTACCTGCACTTGGGGGCTGGGAACTGAATGTGTGAACTGATGCCTCTGGAAAGAATAGCATTGGAGGGGCTACGGAAATTCGATCTGTGATTCTTAGCTCTTTTGTCGCCTGGTGGTGTATCATTCAGTGATACATGCGTACGTGCAAACTGTCCCTGAGATAATGTGTCTGGTGGGGCCAACCTCCTTTTCTACTGTGAAAATAGCAGGAAGTGTCCCCTCTGACAACCCCAAAAGACTGCGCTGGATACCAAGAGGCTGGGGTGGGCAAAGTCATGTGAGACAAAGATTGTAGTTGGGAGGTGAATTGGGTGAGATAGAGTGGGAAAGCTGACTGGATCTAGGTCATCTTTGGGGACTGATTGGAATGGAATCCCATTCTTAAACCATAGTTTAACAGATTCTAAAATCTCTTGGCCAACAAGGAGCTTGATATTTGTGTCTTTTGCTCCAGGTGCCATGACGGAACTCCAAGAGGTGCAGATCACGGAGGAGAAGCCGCTTCTGAAGGCCCCAGGAGGACCTGATCCGGGCAAGGTCAGCAAAAGGATGGAATTCCTCCATCTTCCCTGTGCAACTCCCTTCCCACCAATGTTCCTTGGGTCTTCCAGTTTCCTCTGTTTCCCTTCTTCCTCCTTCCCATCTAAAGTGGGTTGTTGGTGCAGGTGCATTGGAAGCTGCCGTAAAGAATCAGACCCTTGGTCCTTCTAGCCCAATATTTAGCTGCAACCAGGACCAGGCTTTCTAGGCTGAAGACAGAAGTCTTTCCCAGTTCCTCCGGCTGAGATCTTTTTAGCTGGGTGGATGCACCTGGGATTTTCTCTGTGCAAAGAGTACATTGCCAATGATCTACGGTCCTCCCTTAGAACTTGAAAAGAGCATCTGGAACCAGCTGCCCCAAGCTCTGTAGGACCAGTTCTATAGGATTCCATGACCTCCTCCAAGACCTGATGCCTCTCTTTTTAAGCCCTTTGAAGCACTGAGAGAGAGAAATAGCAGGCCTCTGCCATGCCTGCTGCTCAGGCTCTCTTATCTTAACCCCCGCTCAGGAAGTGTCAATTTGCAACAAACAGTAGTTAGATCTGTATCTAAAATCAGTGATGGTTGATCAGAGAGATTTAATAAGACCGCTGAAGTCAAATCAAATGCCTGCATTTATTCAGTGGGCAGGCTGCCAACTTTTGCACCAACCTCTGTGGCTGTTCTTTGAACATCTGCTTCATCTACAGCAATCAGCAGGCTATCCTGTCTTATCAGCATGAAAAGTGTTGCACTCTGTTTTTTCATAGGTGGCCTCTGTTAATGGGACAGGGAAAGGCAGCAGGTTATATTTTTTTCCCTTTTCTAGTAAGCTGGTATTTTTGTGCAACATTCCCATGCAGTACAACTGCAAAAACGTAAAACTTATTTACTTCATTTATACCCTGCTTTTCTCCCCCATAGGAACCTAAAGCAGTTTGTAGCATTCTCCTCCGTTCCATTTTTATCCTCACAACAATCCTGTGAGTTGGCTTAAGACTAATCCAAAGAGGTTTAAGACTAATCCAAGCAAGCTTCGATGGCAGAGCGGGGGTTCAGACCTGTGTCTCCCAGATCCTATTCCAACACTTTAACAGCTACACTAACCAAGTGGCTTAAAACTCACTTGGAGCTCTGGTGGTCAACTGATCTGGAAAAAGCAACATCCTGGTCGTTGTGTCTTTAACACAGTTTTTGATGTGCATGAATTAGAAAGTGGAACTTTTCTGAGCTTAGAGCTGAACATTATCACTTGCTGATGTTCAAGGCACAGCTAGAGTGGCCAACTGAGAAAAACCAGCAGCCCCACTGAGAACAGTTCCTATATGAGGAGGTCTGGCTCGGGGTAGGATGATGTACACCCCTTTCCTAAGTGTATTGAGAGATCTGGCATGGTTTGTAGTGATTAAAATGTCAGCCTAGGACACTCAAATCCCCATTCAGCCATGAAGCCAGTGTGGCAAAACAACTAAAGTGTTGGAGTAGGACCTGAGAGGCTCAGGTTCAAATCCCTCACTCATCTTCTTACCTTGGGCTAATCACTCTCTCACAGCCTAGCTTACCTCACAGGATTGTCACAAGGACAAAATGGAGGCGGAGGAGAGAATTACGTAGGTCACACTGTGCTCTTTGGAGGGAAGGCAGGATAAACAAGTGCTAGATGGACACACAATTCTTTTAAATTCTGTTCTGATGATTCACAGATAAATATGCGTTTGAGTGGAGAGTCATATTCCAAGGCCAGAGAAGCCATATGCTTGTCTCGCTTTGACTATTTAGGGAAATGGTGTACATGGAAACGATTATTCCCAGTAATCCAGCTGAGGGATCTGTAAATCAAAACATGCTTCATATCTTTTGAAGTGGCAATGATATGAGGAACATGAAGGTTTTTTTATTGATCAAATCTTAAACAGTCTGCTACTGGGATATCTGAAGGACTGTCAACACCCTTATAAATCTTCCTTATAAATCATCAGCTGAGGATTCCACTTTCTGAAGAGAAGGAAGCGGCTGCTGTGGGAAGGGTGCTGTCTGTGGTGGCCCCTCTATTATGTCACTCCTCCTCCACTTATGTCAGTTAAGCTCTCACTTTACTACTACTTAGGTGCCAAATTTAAGCCATGCTGTTTAACCAGGACCTGGACAGATCAGATTTTATTGTGTTGGATCTAGCCAGCTTTTCCATTCCATCTCTGCCAGTTCTCCTCCTCCTCCGTTCCACGTGGCTTTTGTCCAGGCAGGTCCCATGATCCCCAGCATAGCCTTTTTGGGTGGTCAAAAGGCCCCTACCTCCCTTTATTGCATGCAGAAAAGCTGGTTGGATCCAACCCTTTATTTCTATGCTTTCCCTACTGTTTTCTGCATTTCAGTTTCTATTAAATTTGATGTGATTGCTTTAGAGTGCAATTTTCTAAGAACATTTTCCTGGGAGTATGCCCAATTGATGAATAGATCTGAGCAGGATTCTGAACAGACCTGCTTAGGATTGCCCTGCCAGTGTAATAGAAAGTGGATCAGTTTGGTCAACAGGTGGGTAGAATGTTCTAGATAAACAAATGGAGTAAAACTAAATTATACCATGACTTGACTTTCCTGAAGTGATCTTGTGATGTCTCTGCTAATAAACTATGAGCTGAATTTAGATGTCAATCTAATTGCTTTGCGTGCTACCAGTGATGGGCATGCCAGTAGATTTTTTTTTCCTGGCTGGGCTCCTGGGACTTTAACATCTGGTACAGCGATGGGGAAAGTTTCTGGTGCTCAGCTTCTGCTTGCCTGTCATACTGCTGTTAAAGGCTCAGAAGCCCTATTGGGGAAACAAGCTGGCAACGTCCCCCCAATCTCTGCTCAGCCATTGTGAAGAGCTCTGCAGGGAAGTTACTGCCTTTTTAAATAAGGCACTATTCACTTCCCAGCAAGAAGGTCTAGAAATGGACCACTAATATTGGGGTATCACCTGGGCTGAGAGGTGCATGTCGCTAGCTGTTCCCGGAAAGTCCTGGGACATCTGGAAAAACAGCTGGCACGGTCCAGGTTTCTTTTATCTATCAGTGCGACTCAGAGGGACTAGGGTGTTGAATCCAGACTAAATTTTCTGCCCACAGAAGGCAGTCTCATCTGCAGAACAAACCCAAGTTTTAAGGATCTCAACTGAGGGTAGAGACCGCAGCTCACTTTGTTCCATGCACACACACCCGCCCCTGTCAAGCCAACCCTGATACTTCTTTCCTTACTTACTTCCCACCTTCTTGCACTTTGTCTGTCTTCTTCCCCCTTTCTTTCTCTGTGTTCTAGGATGTTGAACTGCTAACAGCCAAACTTCTGCAGGAACATGGCCAGGTAAATCTCTCTGCTCCCTTCTACCTAGAACCGCTTTTTTTTCTCCCCAGGCTTGCAGAAATCCCCTGCCCAACATTATAAAAGCCACGGCAAGGAGCTGCCCCTTCGCTCTTGGTGGTTCCCTGTCACACATGCTTCCACATCTATAATCACAGGAGGAAGGAAGATGACAGAAATATGAGCGTTTATTTCTCAGGAAGAAATCTTGTATGTGCATCTTTCCCTAGTCTGCGACTATAGTGATGGGAAAAGCCACACCTGTCAGTCAAACAACTGAGAAGGGGCAACACCCCTGTCAGGGGGAAAGGCAGCAATCCAAGGATAAGTCCTGGATTCTCTCGAGCTGTGGGGGAGGTTCAGTGAGTCAGCATAAGCAGAACTGGGTGTGATGACTTCTGCGTTTCCTGGGAGCTATTTGAGGCCTCAAGAGTATGTGTGGGTCACCTCTAGAGCTGCCACCAATTTTTCCCCTTCTGGCAGGATTCCTGTGCCTCTGACAGCCCATGTGGGAGGTAGAAATTCAACCAATAGAGCTTTTCCTGTTGCTGTGCTGAGAAAAGTTGCATCGGTTGGATTTCTGTCCATTGTGCAATTGTTCAAGGCACCGAAGCCCTGCCAGGAAAAATATGGCAACCTGCCTAGGAATTCTGGCTCCCGGCCCAGCTTGTTCCTTTGTTTGCTGGCTTCAGTTTGTAGCTTGTCTTCTCCCAGTTCTAACAGTCTAATCGCTATTCTAATTTGCCATCTGCCAGTTTCTTCCTTGGATCGTGAGGTGGACATGCGGAAACCAGATCTGGGTTTGAATTAGAGCTGCCACCTCCCTCCGCTCTGGAGCTTTGCATAGCAGTGCAATATGCAGCATTTCAACAGCTTCAGCTTCCCTTGCTGTCATACCTTAGGGCTGCCAAATTTTTACATGTCGTTGCTCCTGTGCTTCTAAAAAGCCTCTTGACCTGAAACTTTAGCAAGGGAACAGAGCCTTAGCTCCATGCTGTGAAGAGATTCACTAACTGGTTTCTGCAGCAGCACTCAAAGGCACATGAGCAGGAGAGACTACTTTTTTCCTTTGGCTCATCGGCAGCCATATTTTATCCCAAGCTGGAAGAACCTGTTGGATATTTGCTTGTCGCCCAACTAATGAGGTCACTCCCCTGGCTGCTTAAGTGTGACTTCATTAGCTGCTCTTAGGCAGGGCACAGTCACTTGGTTTCCCTTTCCCAATCTGTAAAACAGGAGCAACATTTTAATTATAGGATTCTTGTAAAGTTAGATGATGCAACAACAGCTTTCAGAAAGCACCAGAGAAGTCGTTCCTTTGCCCATTTTCCAGATAAAGAACTGAGGCTGAACAAATCCAGGCTTGCCTGATGGAGGAGGATGGAAACCTCTACCAAAATGTCCAGCCAGGTTTGAATATTACTCCAGAACTTAAGAGGGAGCATCCAGGAGCCTGGGCTTTACCAGCTGTTAGTTCAGCTTGGTGGGTTACAAATTGTGTAGGTTCTTGCTAGTCCCCACTCCCTCTGCTGGGCTGCAGCAGCCTTGCCTGGAGGTCTTAAATCTGGCTTCTCTGCCTCTCAGCTCTTTACTTCTGCCTTCTCTGCTGTCTCTTTCGTCCCTACCTGTCTCCCTTTTCATACCTGTGTCACTGTGGCTCTTGGATGGAATATCAGCAGGTGCCAAATTGCTCTGGCTGCTTCCTGAGGTCCCTTGTCTGGCATACAAGAATGTCTTAGCAGGAAGAGCTAGGAGAATAAACAATGAACTGTTATTTTTTTTAGAAGTCCAAACAGAAGGTGATTGTCTTGAATATTGACCCAAGTGTGTGTGGGGGGGTCCCCCCCTGTGTACCATGGGAGCGGTAAGATGGGGAACGGTCCTTTCTGTGTGTTGATTTTAGTGCTTACTCAGTAACATTGTGGCTAGTGTTCAGTTGATTGACCGGTGTTGGCTTTGTAGAGTTTTGATTTTGCCTTTAAGCACCCAATAGCTACAGCCTTGCACATCAGAGTAAAATAACATGTGGCTTAGCCCCAAGTTTTGACATGGCCCACTTCTCTTTTGTTTCTCTGCCCAGAGATCTTCTTTCTCAGCCCTGCTCTCTGAAACCCCTTAAATGGAAAAGCCAAGGATTGGACCTAAGTCTTTACTCATGCAAAATATGTCACTGAAGTATGGCTCCATTAACATTCCCTAGCTGGGTCTGTTTTGCAAACGTGCCCTGCAGGAACTAGTAGTAACCCCAGCACTGCATTTATTCACCCTTGTGTGTTTTCCTCCTTTTTCTTTCCCAGAAACACCAAGTGGAAACACCATATGGGATTGTCACAATCACCATTCATGGGACACCTAAGCCCAAACGCCCGGCCATCCTCACCTACCACGATGTCGGACAAAATCGTAAGACTGGAACACTATCTGGGGGGGGGGGGTCCCCATCCTTGTAGCTCCAAGAAAGAACTTGGAACTTTACTTGTTAGGGCAGGTCACAGAACACACAAAGGATTTTGTATTTTTGAAAGAACCCCAAGAATGTCTTGTTTGGAGTGGCCAGACATTTGTGCACAATACACATTTCTTATGTGTCTCCTACTCTTCCCCTGCTCTCTACTCCACACGTCATAATCGGAAACCCAACCCTACTCCTTTTAATGAAGGATAAGAATCAGAATTTGGCAAGACACAAGAACTGAAACTTCCTCATTAGGTGGCTTTGAGCAATCATAGCCTACCTGCCTCAGAGCTTGACTATACTTACTGCATTGGAAGTTCTGGGCCAAACTACATGCTTTTTAATGAATTGTGCTGGGATTCCCCCACCCAACTCAGTCAGACAGCAATTAACAGGAAGAAAATTGGGATTGGAGCCTCAAAACCCTGCCCCTTCCCATCCTCTTTTCTGACCTGAAATGGACCTGGAGGAGGTGAATCCCCCAATGGGGTAGTTTACAAACCTGGGGGCTGTTTCGAGTCAGGAAAACTGCATGAGGAGACCCAGTCTTTCTCCACAGCACGGGCCCCTGCAGTGGTTGGGAACTTAGTTACCAGCAGCCGCCATCTGACTGAGAGCCAGCTAGTTAAAAATGGAACATTTCGTTTGACCCTGTGTCTGATTAAGATATCTGAAACAGAAAAGGCTAAAGAGGGCTTTTAAAAAATCCTGCACACAAGGACAGAGGTGCTTTCAGCTGTCTTTTTCTCTTTTGTTCCACACTCTAAAAATGGCAGCTTTTATTTAAAACAAAAGCCAAGCTCCTAGTCCTTAAGATTATATAGTCGCAGACTTAGAACTTGAATGTACTGATAAAATCTCAGACCATCGGATGGGAGTGGGGTTGGTTTTCCCACTTTTGAACCACACTTTGTAGCTGTGACACTCTTTATGTGGCTACTTTTCTCTTGGCATTGGGAGGAGCAGGGGATCATGGATAAGAAGAGTAAGAGAGGAAGCTAGCAGCTCTTCCACTGCATGCGTGATTTCTACACTTTCTAGGAACGTTGGTGGGGGACCATTTAAAATTTCCAAAGGATGACAAATTGTACAAAAGGTGTGTGGTGTGTGGCTAGTTCCCCATGTGCAAAGCAGGAATGACAGTGGCCTCCCGTTAGGATTGCCAGCTCCAGGTTGGGAAATTCCTGGAGATTTGGGAGCTGAAGCCTGGAGAGGGCAGGGTTTGAGGAGGAGAGGGACCTCCACAGGCTATAATGCCATAGAGTCCATACTCCAAAAGCAGCCATTTTCTCTAAGGCCAGGAGATAAATTGTAATTCCAGAAGATCTCCAAACACCACTTGGAAACTGGCAAATCTCCCTCCCTTGCAAGATTGTTTTGACTATAAATTAACCAGGGGTTGTGATGTCCATTCTGCACCTCGGGGATTATTTAATGTTGTGATATTGTTATCCCATTTTTCAGCCAAAAGCTTGGCTCCCTCAGGAGCCAAAATACAGTATTTTGGAGAAGGGCCATGGCTCCGTGCTAAAATAACTGCTTGTCGTTCAGAAGGCCCCAGGTTTGATCTCTGGTACCTGCAGTTAAAAAGACCAGGGAATAGGTTATGTGAAAGAGCTCTGCCTGAGACCCTGGAGAGCTGGTGCCAGTCTGAGGGCCAAGCTACAAGTGACAAATGACACTTGAACAGCAAGTGGATTGAGTGGAGGGCAAGTGAACAGGGAGGGATACACTTGCTGTTCAAGTGTCATTCGTCACTTGTAGCTTGGCCCTGAGTAGACAGTACTGTCCTTCATGGATTAATGGTCTGATGTGTTGTAAGGCAGTTTCAATATAAATGTCAATTAAAATTTCCTTGAGAGGGAATCCTCAATTCCTCAGGAGCGGGGCACTGACTACTTCTTCCCTCATTCCTTCCTCCTTCAAATCTTGAAATTTTTCAGCCCCACAGATTCTACTGTCAGACTGTAACTTGACACGGAGATTGTACGTTCTTTTGTGCCTCCAACGTAAATTGTACTCTGTTGTGGAACTTGACTGCCCTCCGTCAGGGCCAATGGTTCCTCTCATCCTGGAAAAAATGAGAATCTCTTTCTTTTCAACACTAGTATTCCTTACAAGTCCTGCTTCTCTGAACACCCCCTGAGATATTTTGGCACCTGAGGCAGAAAAATCATAAGATGCCTCTCGGAAAATTCTATAGAATTTAATGATTTGCTCCTCTTCAGTGGCAACTGTAATTTGAAACTTGCATCTCTTTACCTCACGACAGAAAAGGCTGTCCCTTAAATATATATATAAAGGGCCTTGCCAGTCTGACCACACTGCCTCTTGCCCTTTTCTAGCCTGACACCCCCTTCTTCTGTCTCCTCACCCCCATTCCCACCCAGATCATTCGTGCTTCGACACCCTCTTCCACTTTGAGGACATGCAAGAGATCATAAAGAACTTCGTGGTGATCCATGTGGACGCGCCGGGCATGGAGGAGGGTGCCCCGGCCTTCCCTCTGGGGTGAGCCTTCCAGCCCCCACTCCCGTCCCACCCTCTTGGTCGGGTGTGATGGGGACACCATCCAGCTGTCTAACACAGACCCTGCTGTCTGCTTCTTTGCCTAGGTATCAGTATCCTTCGCTGGACCAGCTGGCTGACATGATACCCTGCATCCTGCAATATGTCAAGTGAGTCTGGTTGAGATAATGTGGGAGGAGTGTTGGGGTTCAATGCAAGTACATCATCTGGTGAGGAGCATTTTGGATCTTCCATTAGCATCTGAAAAGAAATGGCTCGCTCTGGAAGGTGGATTCAGAATCTGCATATCACATAAAGTAACTTGGGGACTGTGCAAACATTGAAAGATACTGCCTCCTACTCTGCTAATAAGGTCACTCACTTTTTTCATGAAAGAGGCTGAGGGACTTTAGCAGCTGTTTGATGTGGAAAATTCAACAGGTACAGCTTTTCCAATATAAAGATGTCATGGTGGAGTGGGCTATACAGGGGTACCAAGTCCCTTTACTCTCCCAGAGGGAGCAGGGGGAGACCTGGCACTCACTTTTTTCTTCTCTTCACACATGCATGCTCCTGGTGGCAATGTGACGATGTCACTTCTAGAAGTGACATTGTCACATCAACTGTGGGAGCACTCCTGCATTCTGCACGGGGGCTGATTCTTTGATAATTGGCCTGTTTGGGGCCAAAATCGGCCCCAAGTGAAGTGTAGGAGCACTTCTGGGGCTGGCGCAACGACGTCACTTCCGGAAGGGACATAATTGAATCCACTGGGAGTGTGCACATCACACATGTTCCCAAGGTGCTTGCCAGTGGTGGGCGATCTCCAAGCAGCTCAAAACCTCCCACCAGTCGATTACCCGCCACCAGCAGGCACCCGGGATCCCATAGGGATGTGTCTTTTGCTTCATGCTGACCTGCTGAAGGAATCTTTCAGAGACAGAAGCCACAGTGTTAACCTGTTCCATTTTTATCACATGCCAGACCTCCACTGAGTTCTTAAAATTAAGAAGAGCATTCTTCTGATCGAGGAGACCCTGGCCACTTCCTGCAGAATTCACTCATTCCCAGCCTTTTAAAGGCGCCCCATGCATTTCTACTCCTCTTCCCTTGTGAAGTTCAGGGAAGAACCCACCTCTGGGATCTCAGTTACTTTCTGTCCGGGTCCCACTCTCTGGAGTTGTGGATGCGGGCTACAAGTCCCAACTTGTTCCAGACCTCAGAATCAAAAGCTCCTCCTCATGGCAGTCTTTCCTTTTGTTTTGTGTCATTATTATCATTGCTGTATAAGCTTACAAGTCACTTTACGTAAAAGGAAGAAGGTTATGGAGATGCAAGATAAATATATAGAGATTGCAGTATAACTCACTCTTGTTCCAGAGGACCATTTAAAATACCCAGGGGGGTCTGGGAGCTCCTGCTTCTCTGTATATTTTGTAATGTCCTTCCCCCTTCCTCCCCTGCAGCTTCACAAGCATCATTGGAATTGGAGTGGGGGCTGGCGCATACGTCCTGGCACGTTACAGTGTAAGTCACTGGGGAGAGAGGAGGGTGGTTACCTAGCACTGGCTGTGGGAGAGAGGGCATATTAAAAGAAATGTCTGCCATGCCAAACGGATGTGGTAAGATCACTTCATGGGAATAAGGCCTTGGAGCAGACCTGTGAGGACAGACAGCCTCGGGGTTCATACTAGGCCACAGGACTGCAGAGCCCTGCCAAGGTGGACGCTGGATTATTGGTTGAACTGAGACGTGGTAGGGAGTTGAGTCTGACATCTGAAAGCTGGTATCATGCTGGAGTTAGGACAGTGAGCTACAGGATTGCGTTCAAATCCCAGAGGAGCCATAAACTCACTGGACAGAGTTAGATAAGCCACTGTCTGTTTGCCTCGGATGCCTGAAGATGACAATCCTGAACTATTTTGCAAGGAGTCCTGCATTCGCACAGACGAAGATGTTGGAGCGTTTAGGGAAACTACTAGGCAGGGGCTAGTGGCACATAGTGGCTGTGGCTGAGAGAGAGAGCTGTGGGCCAGGAAGTCACCAGCACAAATCTCACACATATGTCCCCTTTCCACCTAAACTGAGTCCCCTAGGTGACAAATAACAGACATTATAACATTTAAAACATTAAAAGAATATTCAAATGTATATATAGATATTTAACAATAACATGAAAACATAAACATTTGCCATTTTAAAATAGTAAAGAGTCCAGTAGCACCTTAAAGACTAACCAACTTTATTGTAGCATAAGCTTTCGAGAATCACAGGTCTCTTCATCAGACTCTTTACTATTTTGCCACTACAGACTAACATGGCTAACTCCTCTGGGTCTATGCCGTTTTAAAGCCATCTAAGATGTATGTGGGGAGAGGTCATTCTCCACCTCCTGTAGCAGTAAATTTTTTTTAAAATCCTCTTTCTTGTGTTCCTTTTGAACTTACTGCTTCTCAATTTTATTGAGACAAAAAAGAAAAAGAGGCTCCTCCAAACAAATAAGCCTAACAAAATAGGTGGAGAACCACACATGGAGGAAAAAACGGATCTGTAAATACAAACCAATAAATGTGTATTTTATTCTTTGAAAATGTGAAAGTGACTGATCCCTATGTACAAAAGAACTCTGTAATCATAAATAATTAAAAATGGCCGAATCCACACTCATTCACAATCTGCTTATCTTGTGCAGTCGTGGCAATCGGGTTCATTCCGCTACCATGCTGTGCATCATCACATTCACCCTTCCAGTGCATCTTCATGGCGCAATCATTTCTCCACACGCCACTGAGTAAAGCGTTACAGTGGGCGGTTCCATCCTCCGCCGTCAGAATTGACGGCGCACGTCACTTCCCCTTTTTTTTAAAAAAAAAGGTCAATTTTCCGGTATACCGATATTCCGACTTTTAAGAAATGGCAATGTACCCTCCCCCTCATCTTTGATTGGCTCACTTTTTGCTCGTCACAGACCACTTTCTAACAATTGGCTGGTTGGTATGGCGGGCAAATTTGAAATTAGATTGTCACATTAAAGGCATTGTCTGGAAATTCTGCTGTTCAGAGTGGTTTTCTGCTTTTAGTAGTTAACAACATGGATGCTCAGAGTGTGATATTTGTGATGATGGCTCAGATTGTGGTTGGCATGCTTCACAGCACAGCCACGTGACACCACGAGATGATGCACTCTGTCTTTCGCACATGGTAGCATCTCCCACCTGTGTCCTAAGCTTTCAGGAATATATTTGTTTTCCGCACCTGCCGTTTACTGGAGACGATCGTTGTGGGAAATACAGGATTCCTCGGCTTGGCTCCTTGCGCTCTTAAAAATGGCAGGACACAGTAGGGAAACGGCCCCCGTGTGACATGCGCATGCTCCGGTGACCGTTTCTTTCCCCGCGCAAACTGCTGCTCACTACAGTTGGTTTACTGGTATACCGACCTTTCTGCACTGTGCAAAAAAAAAAAAGGCGAGGAGAAAACAGATTTCTGCCACTATCACGTGGTTTGGAAGGAAGGCGCAATTGTGGCGCGGTGATGGTGGGGAACACGCGGAATGGGAAAGCGTGTGAGTATCTGCATGAACAGCGCACTGCTTGCGAAAAAGGCGCAGAAACAGAAAGGAAGTGTGGATTCGGCCAACGTAATATAGCAAACATGTATAACAATAACAACAATTTAAGTCTTTTTTACATGTCAGACTCAAGCCATTACCAAGCTAAGATCATATGGTGCCGTAAGAAATTGTAATGAAATTTTGCAAATTTATGGTGGATAACCGCCCCCGAGGAGGTCTGTTGATGAAACATCAGGTACCTTGCCAGCCCTGCATGTCGGGCGAGTGGGCAGCATCTTCAAGATGACCCAACTTCATTGGCACCACCTAAAAATGTGGACACTTACCTCATGGATGTTCTTTTGGTATTCTGCTTCTCTGCACCTGTTGGATTTTGAAATTGTAGACATCTATACACGAATTGTAATTTATATATAGTGGCTTGGACCAGTCTGTTGTTGTTGTTGTTAATTATTTATTATTATAGAGTTCTTTTGTACATAGGGATCAGTCACTTTCCTATTTTCAAAGAGTAAAATACACATTTATTGGTTTGTATTTACAGATCTTTTTTTCCTCCACATGTGGTTCTCTATCCATTTTATTGGGCAAGCCCCAAGTTCTAACATTTTGGGGGATGAGAGGAGGCTCTCTCCATATCGTTCTCAATTTCATTTATACCTGATCTGAAGAAGTGAGCTGTGACTCACGAAAGCTCATACCCTACCACAAATTTTGTTAGTCTCATAGGTGCTCCTGAACTATAGCTGTTTTATACTGATCATCCCCTTCTGGAACCTTTTCTAGAGTTTATCTTTTTCCTTTTTCAGAAGAGATGACTGGAACACTACATGCAGTCATTATAGAGTTATAGGAGGAAGATATTATAATAGTGGCAGTTTTCTTTTCAGTCCCTTTCCTAATATGTCCCAATGCTGAGTTTCCTCAGCATCAGTCCCTTGTAGCCCTATCCTCTGGTGAGTCACTGCCAATTCAGATCCCCCCACCCCATCCCTCCTTCCCCCACTCCCTCCCCTACAGCTGTCTTATAGAAAATTGTTAGGAATTCTTTTTGTCCCAAGTGGCCTTCCCAAGCCACTCTTTCTCAGCCTGGCTCCGAGTCCAGACTAAATTGGCAATTTCTGCTGATACTCCCTTCCCACTATAGAAGCCCTTCATTTTTTCCTCAGGATTCCCTGTCCCCAAAGAGCACCATTTTGTGGAGATCAGTGGAAGAGAGGAGGCAGGAAAGTTCTGCTCTGCTTATTGAAAATTTAGTCTGGATCCAACCTTCTGCCTCCAATATGTGACAAAAATATTGGTGTTCTTAATGGTTCTCAGGATTATTTAGATCTGATCCGACACATGCATACGCATGAGCTGTAGTACAACTACATGTGGGAGATCACATTTTTAAATCTTCTATTTTTTAATTCCTTGCAAATAGAAAGCCAGCAGAAAAAGGGCTGGGGCAGAACGTTTTTTCTGCCTGCTGTGAAGTGCTTTGAACATGCTGAAGAGCTTGTTTCTATGCTAAAGGTTATGATTCTCCACAGCTCACTCACGCTGACACGGTGGAAGGTTTGGTTCTGATCAACATCGACCCAAATGCCAAGGGCTGGATGGACTGGGCAGCCCACAAGGTGAGGCTGGAGGGAGGGGTGGCATATCTTGTCTGTTACTCTTCCTCTGAAATTGCAAGAGACGAACGTATGTCAAGTTAACATAGAGTGCAATTTTTTTGCGCTGAGACTGAGGGAAGGAGGGGAGAAACTATCAATGTGTCTTACATCAGAAGATGGAGCCCCATCTAGTTGTACTTGGAGGGGTCACCTAATTGATCCAAACTGACCCATCTGTTCCAGCCATTCTCGATTCATGTCAATATTTGCAGGCATAAACTGGCATGTTGCTTGCAATTATAACATTTATATATGGCTTCGCACCAGTCCTGAGGTTTTAAATTACCAGGAGGTGCAATTCATTCCCTCCATCCCACACAAAAGCCCAGTTACATAGAAGCAGAGCAGGTGGCAACATTTTCCCCCCAGATTCTGTTTATTGTTTTCAAAATCACCAACAATACAAATAACTTTTACAAGAATAGGTATCTATAAACAATTATTACATTCAGTATGTTTTCTAAATTATTATACATTCACACAATCATAAATAACATATATTTACAATTCATATACAATCATTTAGCAATTATTATATCTTACTGTATTGCATATTCATCCTGTTATGTGCTATTGTATCTGAGCATGGGGAAGTGGATGTGTATAACTCGTAGTGGATATATAGAGGAATTATATACTTCCAATTTACCACAGATCTAGATCTTTAAGTCTTTGGGGGATTTCTTGTTGTTCCATTAGGTATTCTAAGCAAGTCATTTGATGAGGTTAGCTGCTAAAGACCCCCCCCCCCGGGGGGGGCTCGTCCTCACCCTTTTTTCCCAGGAGGAGGGAAAAGTGACTTTCTTGAAAGAAGTGCAGAGGCCAAAACATTTCTCAAAGCAGTACCTCAGATGTGGAGGACTGACTCCTTTATCTTAGTAGAGTCAGGGGAGGGGCTGCATTAATTCAATAGACCCTGTACTTAAGCTCATCAGCAACCTCTTTGTGGTTACCTCACTGTTCCAGGGGCAAGCTACAGAAAGAAAGTTGTGGGAATCAGTCATGGTGACCCCAGCCGTTAGATTCTGGTTGAGGAAATAAAGATCAGAGTCTCGGAGATCTTTACCTGCCTGTAGAGAAATGAGCTGACTCCCAAATTTTCTCCCTATGGCCATAAATCTGTGTGAGCCAACCTTGTGTAGTGGGAAGAGTGTCAGCACTAGGATCTGGGACACCCAAGTTCGAATCCCCGCTCTGTCATGGAAGCTCACTGAGTGACCTTGAGCCAATCACTATTCCCTCTCAGCCTAATGTGCTTCATAGTGTTGTTGTGAGGAGGAAGAGGAGAGAATGATTTTGTAAACCCCTTTGGGGTATCCACTGGGGAGGAAAGCAGAGTAAAAATACATAAACAATAAACATCTTGAACAGAGTGTTGATTTTCCATCTCATCTTGGTTTTTCTCTACAGCTGACCGGCCTTACATCTTCCATCTCTGAGATGATTATGGGACATCTCTTCAGTACAGTAAGTGTGTGCAGAAGTGGGCTGCAGTCTGCATGTGGAGAAGGAAGGCAGGGAAAGGGTGGTAACATGCTAAGTGTAGCAAAATAAGAATTTTGTAAGATAGAATTGAAATGGGTCTTTAAACTCATATAGTTTTAATTTGGTGGTAGTGTACTAGTACTAGTTTTGATTCAATTGGCTTTTTTGTTCAATCTTCTTCAGTTCCCCTCTTTATTTCAGCCCCTGTCCCACATGGTATTTGTTTGATCTCCAGCAAAGCTGTTGTGGTGGTAAAAGTCAACTCCATCCTCCCTTTTTCACCAGAAGAAAAGCTGGTTGGTCCCAACTTACTGCCACCAATATACATGATTCCTGAGGAGGAGCTGTGTTAGTCTGTTGCAAAAGAAATAAAACAGGAGTCTCGTGGTACTCTACAGGCTACATTTTTTAAAATTCTGTCATGAGCTTTCAAGGGCTAAAGCCCTGTGTGACTCATCTGATGAGCTCTAGTCGGGTCATTTCATAGAAAAAGAGCTGGAGGAACTTATTAGCATAACTCATTAGCATATGCCATGCCCCTTGACATCACCGGAAGTGTGCTATTAGCATAACTGATTTGCATGTGCCACACCCCCTGACATCACTTATCCTAGCTGTTTTGGACCCAATCCTGGCCATTCAGGGCCGAAATTGGGCCCAAAATGGCAAAAAGAGGCTGAAAATGGCCAAAAAGGGGCCCAAAATGGTCAGGATTGGGCCGCTGCTGAGCGGGGGAGTGATCCACCACCCATCAGAGGCCCAATCCACACCATTTCGGCCCCAATCCAGGCCCAAATGGGCCCAAAATGGCTGAGAGTCAGGTGGGCGGGGCCACCTGTCATGTGACCTCTTTGGGGAACTGCTGGAACTGTGTTCCTGCACGTTCCCCCTCAAAATGAGCCCTGGCTCTAGTCCATGCAAGCTGATCCTAGATGTAAAAGTTGTTACTCTTCAAAGTGCTGCAAGATTTTTGGGTTTTGATGTATATGAGTTAATGGATAACATAACCAAAAAAGGAACTATGTTCAACTTTGTGAAACAGCCTGTACCCCGTTTAGTGAACTTCTAGATGTGCAAGTATTTTCTTTTCACTTCAGTTTGTCATCTTTAATTTATTCTCATGTTGATAATTATTTTTGCTGTAATTATTAGTCAAGGAAGAGAAAAAATGCCTTCAGAAGTAAATTAATAGAGAGTAATATAAGCCAAGAAGCAGGCCTCTGCCCTGACAAGTTTACAAATCCATTTCCAGAGATGGAGTTATAATAGGAGGTAGGAAGGCAAGAACAGTGTGAAAGGATTTGAGTAGATGCTATTACATGTATTTTGGCTTAATTTCTGAGGAGATGATTCATACAAGAACCATCACTGGTGCCTGATTGTTTTTTGGTCTGAAAAGCAGATAAAAATATAAGGAAAAAATAGTGCATGATGCAAGCAACATATGAGCATATACTGCACGTATGTGCCTGATTCCGCTTCACAAAAGAATCAGAAGTTTGCCATATTCTCTTGTGTGAGCTCCACAGAAATGAGGTGAACCTATTCGTTTTGATGAGGCTTGTCAGAATTCCCAAACATATTTATGCTCATAATGGATTAGTCTCCCATCTGAATGGAGTCCAAAATCTGCTGCTTGGCAGCCACCGCATCTCACCTGACAGCAGAACCAACTGGCAAGAGAAGGCTTCTTTTGCACTCCCACAAGTTCCTTTGCATGAACGAAGGACTGAGACACTTAGGGTGCCCAGTCAACTGCCAAGTTCAGTTAGTGACTTGCATAACTTTCTTGACCCTGCCAGTATTAACAATAGGAGATGTTTGAGTCGGGGTGAGTGGAAGAAGAGAACTGTCACAGAGTCAGTTTTGGTTACCTCAGTAATCAGAACTCAGCTCCAGAGCCAGAGCGCTGCCTATTTTGCAAACTTGAAGCAAATGAATGCCAATGACTTTCTTTCTCTAAACAAGGAAGAGTTGGGTTTGATGTCCAACTGTGCATCTCTGAAAAGAAAAACCCATCCATTTGGATTTCATGTTTGTGAGAGGACTGGTTGGTGTGTTCTGAACTGTTGCAAAATTTAATTTACAATTGGATAGCCCGATGACCAGGAAAAGAAAGGGGGGGGGGAACCCCTCTTTTAATACAATCTTAATGTGCAGAAATCATCAGGCAATGTTTTGCTTGGCCAGTAAAGAAGTGTTATCACCCACTAAGCTCTATGGGCCTGTTGAAAAGCTGGCAACTATAGAAAGCAAGAGGGTATATAGGAGCGCTGAGGCTACGGCAGTAACGCTTCCTCTCCCTGCTCTCCTCCAGGAGGAACTTTCCAAGAACACTGAGATGGTGCAACAACAGCGGGAAATCCTGAGTCATGCGACCAATCTGCCTAATATTCAGCTCTACTGGAGTAGCTACAACAGGTACGGGGGGGGGGGGGGAGAAGAAGAGGCCTGAGAGAGTGGCAAAATAGGGGTTGGCATTCGGAAGTGGGAGGGATAAAAAGGAAGAAAATGCAAATAGGGAGATGTCCTTTTCTCCCTTTTCTTCCAATTCAGGGTGTTCCCAAACTTCTGCTACGTGAGGGTGGGGTAGGAGGGAGTTGAATTCATCATCCAGTCTTGCAGTGAAGGAAATATCCGCCCCAAAAGCAGCACGGCCCCTGCATTTTTGCCTGAGAGCTGATTCATACATTACAAAGTTCATGTGGCACACGAATGAAAGTCACCGGGAATCTGGGATCAAGTGTGCCCTAGCTGGGAATTTAATTCACAGGCACGCAGAGGCCCAGTTCAGAAATGGGATGCAGTCCATGAAGAGAGGGGCTTCAGCCTGCCCCCTCTGCTCTGCTGTTTTCCCAACCTAAACCAGCTGCAAGGAGACACAAATTGCTCTGCTGGAGAAACTTACACGGGCTGTTTCAGCCTCCTCTGAAGGGGAGCCCCCCCTGGAGTTTTCTGGGTAAGCTCAGGCCAGTCAGTCTCTCACAGGGTGGTTGTGAGGATAAAATGGAGGAACGGAGAACACTGTTGTAAGCAGTTTTAAATCCCTACTGGGGGAAAAAGTAGGGTATTAATAAATAATATAATAGTATTAATAATAATTGGGAAGGAGAAGTCAGGCCCATTCAGAACTACTAAACCTCTCCCTGCCACACCTGTGGCAGGGAGGGCACCCGTCAAGCTTGGGAGCTGGCGACTGTAGAACTAGGGTCAGGTAACAAGGAAAATGCAAGACCGAGCTTTGAGACTAGGAGAAGGCAGGAGCAGAGGGAGGGAAATAGGAAGAGGATTGCTCATGGAGAGAGCTGATCGTTAGAAAAATGCTTACTGTTTTCCTTTCTTTTCTATACAGTCGCAGAGACCTGAGCCTGGAGCGTGGCGGAGACATCACCTTCAAGTAGGTCAACCTCCTGGCCTTCCTTCTTTCCTTCATCCACTTCATCCTTCTTTCCTTCATCTACTCTGAGGCAGGCATTTGGCCTCAGGTTGATCAACATGGGCAGTTTCTCCTGCCCCACTGTCTCTAATGATAGGGAGAGCCACCTTGTAGATGTGTGTGACAGACACAGGAGCCCTGCCAGACAAATCATGTTCTCTAGATGATTTTTCAAGTGGTCATTGCAAACTTGTCCTATCACTTTAATTCAGAAAAGATGCTGAAAGAATAGCAAAAGACTTGGGCTTTTTTATCCTGTCCTTCCCAAGGGAGATGATTTGAATCCACATGAATTATGTCAGTATTTGGAATGGGCATCAGTGACTTGTTGTGGAAGAAAGAATGGACATGAGATTTCTTTTTCATTCTCTGTCAGTTCTTGCCCCAGCACTAAGAAAAAGGTACATAAATAGGGTTGCCAGCTAACTAGGAAAAGCAATCTGGCTTGATTCCTGTGCCTTTAATGCCATCTTGATTTACAGAAATCAGCATGTGCTGTTGATGTCTGTAAATTGCTGCTGTTAAACACACAAGAGTATTTACTGGCTTGAAAGTTGGCAACTTCATATATGTGTGGCATTTGCATTGAAAGAATTATATAAATAAGAGGGGGAAAAAACAGAATCATTTTTCTTTAATTTGCATCGTCTCCAAGCAATTTCTGCTTTTTTAGCTGTTCATGTAATTAATCATGTTCTCGATTAATTAGCAGCAAGCCTGCTCCAATTTTCAAAATGTTTTTTTAATCCCCAAACAGAGACTTATTTGGATGATTAATTAATTCAAAATAAAAGGTGTGACCTTGTGAACAGCCCCAGAGGTAGTCAGTTGTCCTCCTCCCAACCCAGAAAGAGACTAAGAATAGAATGTGCTTAGATTAGGTCTGAAGTAAAGCCATCTCCTACCGTTGTTTCTTTTTTGACTGGTCCCTGCTCACAGTGCCTCACGGATTGGGCCTCCTTAGACAATGGCCTGGGCCCCAGCACCACACAAAGGCCGATTCCCAAGCTCCGACCCCGCCACCACTTCCCTGCTTCTCACATCCACTGCCTGCCTGCATGTCTGATCCCTCTCAGGATGAGTGTGTGTTAGGGTTGCCAGGTCCATGTTGGGAAATTCCTGGAGATTTGGGGGGCAGAGCCTGAAGAGGGTGTGGTTGGGGGAGAGGAGGGGCCTCAGTGGGGTATAATTCCGTAGAGTTCACTCTTCAAAGCAGCCATTTTCTCCAGGGGAACTGATCTCTGTTGCCTGGAGATCAGTTGTAACTCTGGGAGATCGCCAGCTATCACCTGGAGGCTGATTAACAAGCCTAGTGTGTGTCCAGTGGTGAGGAGCAGGAGCCACCCCCTCGTGTGCTTGGAAGGGGAAGGAAGGTCCACTGGAAAAGTGACTTGTTAATGGTCCCCCCAAACCTGCAGCCAGCAATGCCTGCTTATTCTGTTGGTTGATCTCTGCTGCCTTTCACACATTTCTGCCAATGTATACTTTCACCTTCTAGGAACCAGGAGCTATGCTTTGATCAAATATATATTTTTTCAAAATAGCCCTGATTTTTTTTTATTGTGCATCCTTTTACACATTTACACCTGATAATTTTGTTGGCGCACCAAGGGAATTGGGTGGCGGGGGGTGGGTGGGGTCTTCTTCATAAGTAGCTTTTGGACAGAAGACTGGTTCCAGGAGGAGACAGTGCTGACTCAACTTATGTTGCTACCCTAGACAAAAAAGTTGTGCTCTCCCTCCCTCCTGTACCGAGTAGTCGGTGGGATGTGGGGACTGTGGTCTCTTTTTAAGGACTTTCCCAGTGTCTCTTATCTGCTCCATCAGTGAGGAGAAAAAGGTAGCTAAGAAGCACCTGACTCAGACCATGTTGCTAGGGTTGCCAACAGGCCTGGAGGAAAATTTCCTGTTTCTTTCATACAGGTTTAATAGGAAATAATTTGCCAGTTGACAGTGTTTATCTCCATACTGTGACAATCCTCAATGGCACCATTTTCACTCATCAAACGGTAACCTCTATTAAAGGGACTGGACACGTTTCTCTTGGCCAGTTGGCAACCCTACTTATTGCTTTGATGTTCAGAGTAGGTTTGTATCTTTTAGATTCTGCTGCTCAAAGTGGCTGCCTGGACTGACTACTAAGTAGGACTGGCTTTGGCAGGGTTAGCGTGTTGCAAAAACGCTATGGTTGCTATGCAACCTCTAAAAGTGGTTCTTGGCCCCAGGAAAAAGGTTAGGCCCAAGCTGAAGCTGCCAGCAAGAAAAGATGGCTGGCTGGCTGAGCCTCCCTCATAGGAGAGGCACCCCCGAATAGACTAGGCCTTGTCTTTACTACAGTCTCTCTCTGAGGGGCAAATTCTAGCAAACTGCCCAGCTTTTCTCTACCATCTAGTGGGCGCATAAAAGTAACCCTGAGTACTTTGGTGTATGAGGGGAGGAAGAAGATATGGTGGTCGAAGAGCCTGACTACACATTATTGCTTGAAAAAAACAACCCCATCACATGATACCTGTGCAGGGCTGGGGGTCTGAAGGCAGCAGAGACAGGGACAGAAGCCAGACATACAGCGAAAAAGGAGCTGCCATTTATCTCTTTATTCTTGGAGGCTAATTTTCCTGAGCAGCGAGGAGGGAGAGGAGACGGGAAAATAGCCACTGAGAAGAGGATACCCCAAAACAGCCAGCAGCTCCCCTTTAATAGGAGACTGGATCCAGCCAGCATTTTCACTCATTCTTGCTCAGTCCCCCTCTTAGATAGGGTTGCCAGGTCCAGGTTGGGAAATTCCTGGAGATTTTGGGGGTGGAGCCTGGAAAGAGTGGAGTTTGGGGAGGGGAGGGGCCTCAACGGGGTATAATGCCATAGAGTCTGTCCTCCAAAGCAGCTATTTTCTCCAGGGGAGCTGATCTCTGTGGCCTGGAGATCAGTTGTAATTCCGGGAGATCTCCAGCCACCACCTGGAGGCTGGCAAATCTATTGATTAGTCTCCATCCCACATCTTTTTTTTGTCACTATAAGCCCCATGATCCTCAGCTAGCAATTTTTTTGGTGGGAGAGGGTGTCAAAGAAGGCTCACGTATCCTTCTTTGACCATCAGAAAAATTGGCTGGCTCCAACCCTGTGTGTGATTTCCATCTCCTATCACATGACTGTAATGTAGGGTTGCCAGTCCCCTTTCCCTCTGGGTGGGAGGTGGGAGACCTGACACTTACCTTGGTGCTGACCTCGCGTGGGAAGTGAGATCATTGCGCAGGCCATGTGCCGGCCCGGGAAGCGCTCCTGCTAGGGATACCAGTCCCCTGCCGGGGGTGGGCGATTCCCTGCTCCCACCCTCCACCCCCGTTTCCCTGGCCGGTAAGGGGGAACACGCCCGATTCAGCCCCCTAGGGAGTACAGAAGTGCTCCCAGGGCGGCCTGTGACCTGTGTGATGATGTCACTTGCCGGAAGTGATGTCATCGCGGAAGTCGGGAGCACACGCACAACAGGGGAAACTATAAGGTAAGTGCCAGGCCTCCAATCTCCCACTTTGGGGGAGGGGGTGTGTGTCAGGGGATCTGGCAATCCTAGCTTCTGCACTCCGCAAGTCAGACCGGATTCAGGCCAAATTGGGCCACTGCAGAGCACAGGAGCGCTGTCGGGGCGGCACGACAGGCCCTGGAGTGCTCCTGCACGCCACAGAGGCCCAATTTGGCCCTAACTGGACCCATATGGGGCTGAAACTGGCCTACTGCAGCATGCAGGAGCGCACTGCATGCCCAGGAGCACACCACATGCCCAGGAGTACACCCCAGGAGGTGCATTCCTCCACCTTTTCCCCTGCCAGCAAGGTAACCGGGAGTGGGGGGAGGGGGGAGCAGGAAATCCCCCACCCCAAGTGGGAGACTGGCAACCCTATTATTATAATGATGTGTAGTCAGCCTTTAATATCCCGAGCCTGGTTATGTGGAAACAAGTCTCAGGTAAGCAATTGAGAACAGCTCTGTTGATTTCTTTCTCTCCCCCCACCCCTTCTCCTTTCTGTCGATGTTGCCAGATGTCCTGTGATGCTGGTGGTGGGAGACCAGGCCCCTCATGAAGATGCTGTGGTGAGTGACGGTACCTGTCTCTTTCGGGAAGTTCCACAGTGAGAGAGAGTGCAGCTTCTGGGTTTCCTAGTCCCCTCTCTCCGAGTTTGCAGTGAGATCTAACATTCTCTCTCTCTGGTCTTCTTTTTGTCCTGATGCTATTTGTGTGTGTCTCTTTGTGTTCTCCCAGGTGGAGTGTAACTCCAAGTTGGATCCCACCCAGACCTCTTTCCTCAAGGTAAGCAATGCCAAGCAAATGCCATCACATTGCTATGGGCAGGACAGAAACAACTCACCCAGTTTTCGACTCTTTTCTAGTTGCAAGTCTATGGGTCGGATCCAGTGCAAAATTTCTGCTTGTGGTAGAGCTCTTGCACAAGCAGAAACACAAGAAAAAGGCTGCAGTAACCACTTGCACGACATCAGACTTATTGTATCCCCCTTTGAGTTTCTACTTGTACAAGATCTTATGCAAACATCAGAGATCGATGACCTACCTATAGGGAGAAAAATGCTACGTGTTGCATAAAATTGTATGTAAGCAGAAATGCTCTAAATCTGGTTATGTTTCTGCTTGCACATTGCTGGATTCAATCCCATGTTCCTCTAATCAACCACCACCTCTCTCTGTTTTTTTCTTGCATCTCTATAAGTGCTTCTTCAGTGCCATAATCTGTCATGGTGGTCCCTCAGGGCTTGGCTGAGCCCCCTTAATTGCTACATTACCCCTGGCCTCTAAGCCATCTCTCAATTCATATGCCTTTAGGGTGTGGGATTGTGCAAGTAATTTTCCTTAGAAGGGAGAACTCTGTTGTTGATGATAATTCAGTAATTTTTGTGTGTGTGAGCACAAGGGGATGGAGCCATTTTCTTCCACCAAATTTTACAACCCTCATTACATCCCCCTTCTTCTTCTCCTTCTGTCCTGAAACTTTAGAAAACAAACACCACCATCAGCAAAGCGATGCCTGAGGCAGCCACCTAGAAATAAGGCCAGGCCTTCCCCCCTCCCCTCGCCTTTTCCCTTCAGGTTCTACCCATCCGGGTTTCTCTTTTCTGTCTTTCAGATGGCAGATTCAGGGGGACAACCACAGCTGACCCAGGTGAGAAGAATGCGAACAAGCTAGGGTACAGAAGGAAGGTTCTGACAGGGTTAGGCCATGTCTACTCTGACATGTTGTGTTAAACCCCCTGCAGATCTCATCTTCAAAGCTTCATTTCCTGGGTTGATCCAACAGCAGTTTTACCAAATTCCCGTCCATCGACAGCCCCCCTCCCACATGGCTTTTTGTATATGAAGCTCCCATTAGTCAGTCGTTCGTTCAGTCAGTCAGAGGCTGCAAACCTCTGAATCCGAGGAGGCAACATCAGAGGAAGGCCGCATCCTTTATTACCCTGCTGTTGGCCCTCCAGAATGAGATAGGAAGCTGGACAAGATGGATCACTGATCTGATCCAACAGGGCTCTTCGCTTCCAACAGGGGTATAAAACCAATTCAACCGAGATTAGCTGCCCACCCGCAGTATGGCTCCTGAGGTGACCAGTATGCTTTATTACAATTTCTCCCCATCCAAGCGAAAGAACCCCTGTGTTATCTGGGTTTGTCTTTTATAGCATGAGTCAGAGAGGAAGGTCACACCACAGCGCGTTGCCACTTAGTAAATGGTTGCCCATTTGCTGTGTTTTTATTGCATCCAATTTAATCTGCAAGATGATGAGAAGATAAGAGCTGACTATATCTCTATGATGGTGTCACTTACTTGTTGAGTGCATAAAGCAAACATCCCAGCAGCATATGTTCGATAAGATGAATCACTGCCTGGTAACTAGGAGAGCTATTCCTTCGCAAGCCTCATACTTAGATGTTTAACTAACAGATTAATCTATTTGGCTGTTGGTTTTACACGGTGAACATTTCCACATAATGAAATAGGTCTTCTATTCCATCCCATCAAAGACTTTGTGTGTTTATTTTTAATGCTTTAACTGGGTGTGTTGTGTCATTTTTATTTTGGAAAAAAGTATACACAAAGAGGAATGGTTTAATTCAACAAATATAGAGAGTAATCAAACATCCCAATAAATGTTACGAGTTTTAATAAATCTCAAGCACCCATTCACTTCTCACAAAAGAAGGCTATATTTTCTTTTTTAAATTGTATGTTGTATAAATGCATCCAAACCAAAATAGTTTCAGCAAATAAACATGGGTATCAGCACCCCTAGTCAGAGTGCTGGCATAGGGTAGTGGCTAAAAGAATGAGCTTGATCCAAAAGTTTCTGGATTCAAATTTTGCTTCTGTCACAAATTCTTCAGATGGTGTTAGGCAAACCTGCCTTGCTCAGCCTTCCGTCTACAATATGGGTATAATATTGACCTACCTTGCAGGATTGTTGTAAGGGTTCTTGCAGAGTTATGTTTGTGGAAGACTTGGATCATTAAAAAGCATGATAGCAATGTTATTAATTAAACTTCCCACCAATTAACTCATCTATATTCAACCAGTTGAAACGTGCCAAGTTTTTCATTTTTTCTAATCCTAGAAAAATGTTCTCTAAGCAATATGCAGCCACTGAAAGGAAGTAAATGTTTTAAACTCTTGCTCTTAAATTGTTTTTTTTTACCAAAATTGCATTGGGCAGGGCTTTGCTAAAAAACACCAAATATGAATATGCCAGACAATTTTGCATAAATTAGGGATTCTACCCCTTCAGATTTCCCAAGCATTAAAAAAAAAAACCAGAAAACTTTCTCTTGGGAAGGAAGGCATCAAGAGTTCTGGTATTGCGAAGTGGTTTTTCTGGCGTGTGCATAACCACGTTTGCTTTGTTCTTCTTCTCTTCCATCTTTCAGCCTGGGAAACTGACTGAGGCCTTCAAGTACTTTGTGCAAGGCATGGGATACAGTGAGTATGGGAGCCTAAACTCCACATTCCCCTGTGCATTGCTAGGGACATTGTGTGGCATACTTCCTATAACCTCCAACAAAGGGTTCCATGGAATACCAGTCCCTCTGCTCTTCAAATATTCGGGTCGGATGTTGGGACTATTGCACCCTATCAGTGACGCCAGAGATTGTTGAGATTGGGCGGTTGCCAAGGCCAAGACTGGTGTAAAATCTTATGGAGCCAGCACCATCATCTTGCCTCTTGTTTTGATGTGGAGTCCTGCCAAGTTAGAGGCAATAGCCATTGTTACAGCTCAGTGGTAGAGCATGTGCTTTATATGGAGAAGGCCTCTGGTTCAGTTCTCCAGCATCTCCACTTAAAAGGAGCAGGACGTAGGTGATGTGAAGAGACCCTGGAGAGCCACTGTCAGTCTGAGTTGACAATACTGGCCTTCATGGACCAATGCTCTGATTGGGTTTAAGGCAGCCTCATTTATATTATTCTGACAGGGCCCTGTACCCGATTAGAGCAGACCCAGGACCCCTTGTGATGGCATGGGTCACTCTGAGATGTTTTTTCTGTCAATACCCAGAGTCTGCCTCAGCTGTTTCCACACAACAGTTAAGGGGAACTCTTAGGCTAGGTAGACTGAGAGCCCCATCCCACCCTGAAACCCCGTCCCCAAACAATGACCAGTAGTGTGTTTTCATCCCTGGAGACTGATTTTTTTTTTGTCGTGGACTGAGGTATTCTTTCCTGTTTTTCCTCAGTCCCTCATGTACTGGACAAGAAACTGAGTCAGGGGTCCAGGTACTTTCTGTGGCATTTCCCCACTCCATGCCCTGGCACGCTGTCCCCAACATGTCTACTCACCACCACCTCCTCTCTGTGACTCCTCACTCCTGTGTGCTCCAGTAACACACACACACAAACAGCCTCCACAGAGACATTGAATTGTTTGCAGTGCTGGTGAGAGCAGAAACGGCTTGATTTGGCTTTTTGTTGTGCATCTGACTCAAGAAGGCTGGTGAGGCACCTTCTTGAATAACAGCATCCTAGGGCCAGGCCTGGTCTGTGCCAAACGGTTCTCACTTCTGCACCATGGAAACCCTCAGTTTGCATTCCAAAATAAAATTGCTCACATTATTAACATTTTATGCATATCGTCTCATTACATCCAGTCTTGATTAATTTGCACCCTGTATTCTGAACCCAGTATTTGAGGCTTTTCAGAATTTGAGGAGGGGGGGGGGAGGCAATAATGTCCTATGTTTCTTGTTAGAAGGGGAATTGGAAAGGTGAGAGTGTAAAAAGATGTGGGGTGGGGTACATGACTTCAGGATGTGATGCCCAGGTTAAACTGGTATCTAAGCGGATCATCTGCAATGCCCGTAAAGTTTTAAATATCATTTTACCCTCTTGTGGGCTAAAAGAGTGTTACTGTGCCTGTTCTCCTCCTCTGCCTATGCAGGGGTTGCCTGAAGGCTTCTGCTGTCACCTTCCTTCTCCTCCTTCCCATGATCAGATTCCAGTTCCTATCACTTGACTGTGATTTTCTGTGCAACCAACAATGGCTGAAGATAGAAAAGAAGCGAGGCCCCTCAGCCTTGTAAAAAAGTAAAGTTGGGAATGGCAATCTTGAACAACTTCCTCGTAGTTCCAGGTCCTAATTTTGCACGTAAAGGTGCTCACTCTCACTCTGCCTTCCGCGTTGCAGTTTCTGACCTGGGAAATGCCGTCACTTGCCAATGTGACCTCAGAGTAAACCCTGGGGATTGGGATATGGCTCCCCCATATGTAAGCTCTTTGTTTGATTTTGCCTGTTTCTTTTTCTCTCCCTTTTTTCTCCCCTCAGTGGCCTCATCCTGCATGACGCGCCTGTCTCGCTCACGCACCGCCTCTCTGTCCAGTGCCGCCTCGGGGGACGGGAACAGGTCCCGCTCGCGCACCCTGTCCCAGAGCAGCGAGGCAGGGGCACCCCAGCCTCCGGCCCCCACCATGGAGGTGTCCTGCTGAGCTCCAGGGCAGGGGACGAGACCGCCTCCCACCACTGAACAGGACTTCTTCTGCTATCCCACAATGCACTCCGGCCACTGGGCCATGTGACGATCTCCCCTAACGGTACTAAACATCCAGGGAGGCCCAGATGGGATGCAATGTACTCTCTTTTTTTAAAAAAGCAAACCTTAACTGCCCTCGACCCTTTCTTCTCAACCAACACATACACATCTCTCTCTTCATCTCTACCTACCCCAGACTCCACTCTCTTCTCTCCCCTAATCTAAAACTAGTGCCAGCCCCACCCCACTTTCCTTAATGACCCTCCTCAACTAGGGAGATACAGACTGAATACTATCAACTTTCTAAATGATTAAATGCTCAGCACTTATTAGGATTCCTCATTTGTTCTCCATTTCTTTGCACACTGAGTTCTCTTAACAAGGGAGGTCTGGAATATTTGTGTTTTTTTCTCCCTTCCGTCTAAACCGTATAACTAACTGTTGTCCCTCCCCTGGTTTCTGAGCGATACGTTTTCTTGGTGTCGCCTAAATGGGGATCAGTGTGTCTTGCTAGCTTTCCTTCTCAATCTCTCTTCCCTCTGGAACGAACATAGGAACAAGTAGGACTTTCACAAGAGAGACTTGAGCCCCAATAAGGACTGACGTTGCTGCTGTCAGGCCAGGATAATGCTCCCAAAACAGGGGTGACTTTTTCCTCCCCTTTCTTCATCCCTCTGCATCCCCCCATCCTTCTCTGCTTGAGTCTCCTGTCCTAACACCTTTCCATCTCCGTCTGGCCTGGTTGGTTCTAATTCCTTTATGGGGCTTACACATAATTCCATTCCCCGCCCTCCATGATCCTGCACTCTTCCTCCATCCTTCATTTCTTTTACAGCCCTTACCACCCCATACATACAAACGTGCTTTTGTTTTATATCCCCAAATCCAGTCCTCTTCCTCCCCGTAAGGCAAAAGCTACATTTCTTACCTGTTCTCTTTCTTCTCCCCCCCCCCCCCGTCCTCAAAACTAATCCTTTGTAGATGGTAGCCGCTTTGTGATGTGCATGTATGGTTTCTGCTAAGACAGCAAGCGATTTTGGCGAATAGGGGCATTTTAGGAGGCTGGGTCAGGTTGAATTGGGGGGGAAGAGGTTTCTCTGGGGGAGGGTGGGATGGTTCCTCTTAGGATGTTTCAGGGGAATGATGGGGTGGGAAATGTTTGAGCCAGAGTGCGCTGTTGTGACGGTGCCAGGTACAGATGGCAGTTGGCTACAAGTGGTTTTGGCTTTGTGTAAGAAGAGGAGCGGAGGAACCTGTGATTAGCTGTGATTTTCTTTTCTTCAAATAAGTGCTGACTTTTGTGGGTTCTGGCTGCCGGCTTTGAGCAGGGCTCACGTGGTGCCATGGAGGGTAACTATTGTGTCAGCTTATTCTATAAAGGGATTCCAACTGTACCAGTTCTGTGAATGTTACTGGCTGTATTTAAAAAAGAAAATACACACACATACACCTTTAAATATATAGTAGCACTTTTTGCCACATTGCTCTCTCAGAATAAGGAATCCAAAATAAATAAGGTAATTTTTTTTCCTTTGGATCAGCTATAGTGAGAGTAATCGGCATGTAAACTTTTGAGAGACACAGAATGCCTCATCAAACTGCAGAGCAAAGAGTTCTGTGTCACCCAGAAGCTGGAATACTCCCACCCCAGAAGACGATGGTCCAATTAGAAAGTCACCTTACTTATTCCTTAAACCTGAATAGGCGCTGGGAAGTAATGGCTCAGCTGCCTGTGTAAAGGGGCATTGATGAAATGGGTTCCAGCTGGAATTCTTAGCTCCCGCATGTAATGGGATCTTGTTGTATTTGAGAATGTGTGAGCTCTGTTTTTTTTCCCCCAGAGCAGTCGATGGTGAATACCGACTCTAACAATAAAATCTCTAGAGGAATGAGTTTTTGCTTCTTTTCTCATGGTTGGGGAAGGGGCAGTCTACGTATTCTTCAGTGACCAGGACAGAAGCAGCTTGCGGTGGAATTAGAGATGTTTACAGAGGACTGTAGTTTTAAGACTGAGTACAAGAACAGTTGTCGTGGATGTGTCAATCAATAATAGCCTTCAAGAGCCTGTCTTCTTGCACTGGCCAGTTTACAAGCAAGGTGTATAATACACAGCACTTACATAACACTGTAGAATGTTCTTCACACATTAGTTGAGTAATCCTCACAACAATCTTGCAAGGTAGACTCATATCCCTATATTTCAGATGAACTGGTGGCTGAGAGTTGAGAGCGGGTCTTTCTAATGCAGCTCACATTCTGAGCCACTACAGCAGCCTCTATTCTCCTTCCAAAGACAGGAAGGAGAATGTCTACCCTACCTTTCCTCCAAGGAGCTCAATCACACGCAATTCTCTCTTCTATCTTCACAAAAACTGTACGAGAGAGGTTAGCTTGAGAGATCTAAGGTTGCCCTGAAAGTTTCATTCATTTATTTGCTTCATATATCCCCACAACAAACCTGTGAGTTAGGTTGGACTGAGCGTGCATGACTGGCCCAAGGTCTCCCAGCAAGCTTCCGTGACAGAGGGGGAATTCGAACCTGCATCTATCAGATCACAGTCCAACCACTACACTACACTGGTTCTCTTTGGGCTTATTGGAGCTCTGAACCTGGGTTCCAGTCGAGTGCTAATCACTCTGCTGAGTAAAATACATATCCTTTTAAATCAAAACCAGTTTATCTATGCTTACTAGCAGGCATGGTGATCAGAATACCTCAAGTCTGTTAAGAAATCTGCCTCCAACAAATAGAAAAGTATACTACTCCTTGATCCCTCTTCAACAAACTGGGTTGGACTCACGCTTGGTGTTTATGGGGTGGGCAGAAAGAGGCACAAAAGTGGAGTGTTGGGATACCAAACGGTGTTCAGTTCAGCTAGGCAGGTCCGTCGCTTCCTCCGTGTTGCAAACTGGGGCAGCCCAAAGAAGAGCGGCTCTGACAACGCAGAGTTCGTCCAGAGTTCGCTCAATCTAAATCTGTTGACATCAGGACAACATCATGGGATTGCAGTGCAGCCTATCTCTCTTGTGTGTTAATTTCCTGCCTGTGGTTAAAAATAAGATTCCCTTACCCCCTCCCCTCTGGCTAACTTGTTATCATCCACAATTTCTGCTGCCACAGTCTGCATATTCTTTGAATATTCTTTAAATTAAGGAACAACTATTCTGCGCTAAGGATGGTTGAACCCATGGAAGGGATTTTCAAAACTCTTCCACAGAATTCCCCTAGCAGATGTCTTTTCCATCCATGCTTTCCTCCTAGCAGAGCTGACCTTTCACCAACAGCCAAAAACTGTAATTTTTTTCTCCGTTTCCTTTGCCATCCTGTGCCAATAAGCAGCTTTTGAATCCCAAAAGCCACTGAATACTGCCAACTTCCCCCTCCCTCCCCATTTGAAAAGAAGGGTCAAAGCCCCTTATTGTTCATGCAGGGGACAAAAGACTTATCCAGCTTTGGGAAATGAAGAAGTTTTCAACCTGTCTGCACAAAGGCCTGGGCCCTCATCCCAGTCTGAACCCATGTGACTGCTTCCAATGTTTTCACTCTAAATGGAATTTAGGTCCTGTCTCCGCCACGGCAAAAGAAGCTGGAAAGCCTTTTTGTTTCGAAAGGCAGCGATGAGAAGAGCTTAAAAGGGAAGCCAATGACAACATCCTTTAAGGTACTGGTGCCCAGAGGGGCTTGGTGCTTCTTAGTTAAGACATGGAGAAACAATCCTCAGAAGCTCATACAGCACATGTATGCACCTGACCAGCTCCATGCAGTTACACGTGGTCCGTGGCACTAGAATGTGGATGCACCTCTGAATACATACCCAAGTGAAAGCAACACAACAGAGAAATGATTACCTATAGTGGGATGTGTACCCTAAAGGGCATCTTCTTGACACTTGTGGCTGTGCATCCCAGTGCTCTAGCAGCACTGTATTACTTAACATTGGATGCACATTTCACATTCTGGCACTACAAGTTGTGTTATTGTGTGGGGCTAGAGCTGTGTTAGGACGCAGGAGTTGGAGGAGGAGTGTTTGTGGAATGTTTCCCCAAGACTTAGCTAAGGGATAAATGCACCACGGGTGCCACAGCTTCAGCACCAAACTGTGGCTGCACTGCATGGGCGCCCAGTTGAAAATATTGCAGCACAGATGAACAACATCTGCACTAGGATGCACATTCACAAGCTTAAATCAGATGCACCCTAAAATGTGCTTGCTAATGCAGAGGGCAACTGCATTATATATATTCATTTTTTACTAGATTTGTAATTGAATGTACATTCCAGTTTGAGCATGGGTATAGCAGTTAAGAGTGTCAGACTGGGATCTGGGAGACCCAAGTTCAAATCCCCACTCTGGCATGGATGAGCCAGTCACACACACACAGCCTAAACTGCCTCACAGGGTTGTTGTGAGGACAAAACGGGAGATGAGGCAGGATATAAAAGAAGTAAATAGATCCAAATGTACATCCGCAATCACAGTCTGACACAACTATTTGTGGGGTTGGATCCGGACAATTGGTCTGGGGTGTCAGTATGCCCAGACTACAACCCATGTGGCTTTTGTCCACGCAGCTCCCATGATCCCTAGCATACGCTTTCCGGGAAGTGTCAGAAGGGGCCTCTTCTCCCTTTTTTAGCAGTGGAAAAGCTAGCTAGATTTAACCCAGGGTTAAATATATGCCACTAGACCTGAACTGAGGTGCTAGACGTTTTTTCCATGTGTAATGATAAAATCTTTTTTTCCTGCAATACGTTTAAGTCGTGCTCAATGACAGAGTTAAGCATACTGAAATCAGTGGCCCAAGCATGGTTAACTCTGTTCTGGATAGTGGCCTAGAGATTTAAAATGGCTCCTTTCAAGTGGCAGAAAAATGACATTTTTCATTGTAGCTGTATTTGATGCCAATAAAGTATTGCATCAGCAAAGGGAAAATAAAAGGTCACTTCTTTTCCACTTCTCTCTTGCATTAAAAACATTCACGTGCATACAAAATACTGGGAAAGATTGTCATGTGGAAACTGCAGCTGTCAGCCAATTAAAAGAATTTTTTAATTGACGAACCATCTGCTTTTTAACCAATTAATGATAGTACAGTTTAGGGAGATCAAAGCAAGTGTAGGATAACGTGCAAGTTACTAAGCAAAATGTAATGTTCGTTAGAAAGATGTAAAAGAGGCTGCGTTATTTTCTTCTTTCCATATTCCAGCAACACCCTAGAATCAGAACAGCTTCAGCCCACAATCAGTTGTGCCCTTCTATTACGGCCTCTCGGACTTAAAGTAAGGTGGACTTTCTTAGGGGTAAGCTACATAGAATTCAGCTGGACACACTTCTGAGTAAGCTTGCAATAGATTGGGTTGCAAAGATTGCCACCCAAGTGAAAATTCCTTAGTCTAGCTCCCAGCCATTCTTGGACTCTTGACATGTTCTGTGGACAATCTATAGTTTATTTTCAAAGTGTCATATGAAAGTAGATCCACTAGCCGTGACTGTTATTTTTATAACTTGCGTTTCTCACCGATGGGGACCCAAAGTTACAGCATCTTGTTCCCTTCCTCCTTTTTTTCTCACAACAACCTAGTGAGGTAGGTTAAACAGAGAGAGAGAGAGAGAGAGAGAGAGAGAGAGACCATCTCAGTCACCCAGTGAGCTTCTATAACAGACTGGGGATTTGATCCCTTGGTCCTAATCTGATGCTCTAACCACTACACCATGCTGGCTCTATAGGGCAAAGGACAGGTCTAAGCTTAATACTGAGCTGAGGCTCAGGCTGCCCCAGCTTTTCCATGGGACAAACAGTCACAATTAAAGAAAATGTGGATCCAGGATTATGTTTTTGAGGCAATTTCTAAGGAGCATGGATTTTGGAAATATGATGCTGCTCTCTGCTGGCCATTGTTGGAACTGCACAGCAAGTGTCCCCAGACAGCCCCAAATGCAATGTTCAAAGTCCCAATTTGAAAGGTCTTCCCTGGCTGTTCTACATTTGTTTTTTGACTTGTTGTATTCCATCAGCTTGGAAATAATGGGTTGAAAACACTCTTATGGTCGTGAAAGGCACACAAAAATGAAACAGCAAGGAACCCTTCATTTTTTTTAAAGCATTCCATTCGCTCCCTTGTACGCTTACATCCTGCAACAATAAATGGGTTAAAATGCTATCCAACTCACCGTTTGTTCATGAAGGACTACATTGCACTGTTTGCAAACAGACCCCAGGGACCAACTCGGTCTGCTGTCTACCCTATCCCCAGGACTTTTAATTCACACTCAAGTTCACAGCCCACTGCTTTGGACTCAAATAGCAATGGAGGGCCTCCCGGTAGGCCACGTAGCCCTGGAAGCTCTGGATTAGCCAGGAGAAGATCTTGCTCCAGCTCATCCCTTATAAAAGACGCTACAAAGTCTCTGTACTTAACAACTTGGTCCAGAGTGCTGGGAAGGAAGAAGGAACACTGTGGGCTTGAGCCCCTGGCATCTCCCTTTCCCTGCCCTGTTGCTGGGGGCTGAACTTCTACACCGAGGTTTTTCTCCACCTTAGCAGCCAAACTGGAGTTTTGTTTTGTTGTGGTTAATCATCCACACATCATGTCTGAATAGTGTGCCAGCTCTCTTTTCCCTGTCTTCAGTATGCTTTTTCTCAAATCTGCTATGATTCTTTTCAGAAAGACGACAGTCCTAGGGTGTCATCGTGCTGCCTGGTGGGAAGGTATGCATTTTCAAAGTTCCTCCCACATCAGTACCGTTAGCTCTCATAGCCATCATCTTCCCCGCCGTACCACTGCAGGGTTTTTTGAGGGCTTTAAAAACTGTCAGTGACTGCTATAGCGCTATAACTGTATAAAGCTATGACACTATAGAGCTAGCCATCAAAAAACCCTCCAGTGCTGTGGCAAGGGATGGCTGATGAAAGAAAGAGCACGGGGAGGCATTGTGAATGCCTCTGAATGCACTGCAGCTAGGATGGAGAACCCTCACTGTGTGGAATCAGCTTAAGTCAGGGTTCGAGAAATCTTGCAAAGCCATTGTCCAATGGAGATCCATCAGGGCGGCTATGGGGAGGTATTATTTCTAAAGAAACAGCTTTCACCCTTCCTCTTTTAACACAGGTCTTGAAAGCAGATTGGGCGCAATATTTCTTTTGCCAGCAAGCTAACTTAGAATGTAGTCCTAACTGAAACATTTCATGTATTTGTTTGCAGAAATAAATTGGGGACCAGTATTTATATACCTTGGGTTTCCTTTCATCTTAGTTCAAGAGCTAAATAAGCGGGTGGAGTTCCTAAGATCAGGAGTCTAGCACTTTCACATTTTTCAGATATTGCCAACCCATCTTCCTTGGTGCCAAACACATGCATACAGAGGCCAGCAGTGTATCAGAGCAGTAGTTGTTTATTGGCCTCCCCTCCCAAGGGCAGGGATGTGGGCAGGCTCCCCAGAGGGCATTGCAAGACTCCACTCCACACCTAGTGGCTCTTGTCATAGGTGCCGGCCCCCTTGTAGTTCCCAACATAGCCAGTGTTTTCATGCACGTCTGCACGACCAGCGATTCCCTTGCCTTTTCCGCTTTCATCAAAACGTTCCTTGTGAGAGCCCGTATACTTGCTGGTGTCTGTCAATCTGTCCACTGCACCAGCAGCAACAGCTTTCTACAAGATGGAGGGGGGAACAGTGAGTTAGATGGGAGGGAAGGGGCCGGCACTAGGCTGGTTTCAGTTAATGCAACATTGAGGCATGGGACCGGCAGCTGTGGGGGAGACGGGTGTTGGGATACACACTCCTTGCTTGTACAAGAAAGCCCTTCACAGTCCAACAGCCCATGCCAAATAATTTACCTCATAAAGCACAGAAAACGTATCAACTTAATGGTCTTACAGAAACTGAGGCAAAACTGCCAGTCATATTAGTGACTACCGGGGTGTTTAGGGGTGTCAGCTCAGGGAAAGCCCAATAAAGAAGTCTGGCTTTACTCCAGTCTGACCCCTCTGCCCAGGTGTAACACAAAGCGATTGTCATAAGGAATGAGGTCAAAACTGTCATTCCCTAAGTGCACCCGCAGTCTTGAGCAAGACTAACAGTTCTGGAGCTGTCTCTGCTTTTTGTAAAACAGTTAAATAGGTGAGCCAACCCTTCTGTTCCTTTTACTGGATCCATCCGAGTTTTTTTACTCCGCCTTATCCAGCTTCCTTTCTTATCCCCATCTCCTTTTCTATATTCAGGTCCCATGAGTCACCGCATAGCCTTTTTGGTGTAGTCAGAAGGGACCCTTCCAACCTTTGGTTGGATTCAGTCCTTTATTCAGGTAATTTATTTGTCTGGGTCCCGTACACTTCATGCCTAGAACAGAATGATACGATGTTTTGGCATGCTTTAAACAGATTGGGATCTGTATTCTGTTTGGGATGAGGATGAACCGGAAAGTCCTTAGACTCACGTGCTCATGTTTTTCTCCAGGTTTGAAGACTTCCTGGTTTAGAACTAGCTGCAGTTTATTCTGATGTCCATGTTGGGTTGGTTGAACCAATGGGGAGGGCTGTTTTTTCTTGCAAGCCAGGATTCCTTACTTGAACAAAAGCATGGCTTAGAATCCTGATTTGTAAGCAATTGGTGGAACTACCATATTTGGATGTCATAACAAATTGTAGTTAGTTCTTCTCAACCAAGAAGTCTGCCACCTCAGTGTGTAGGGTTGTCACTTCCAATTTGGAAAATTCCTAGAGATTTGGGGGCTGTGCCTGGGGAGGGCAGAGTTTGGGGAGGTAGTTCAACGTTTGATGGTGTAGAGTCCATCCTTTAATGCTGCCATTTCCTCCAGGATATCTGATCTCTGTCGTCTGGAAATCAGCTGTAATTCTGAGAGGGCTCCAGGCCTCAACTAGAAGTTGGTAACCTTGTTCAGTGCACAAGAGAAAGGAATGAGGAAGGTCTGCATAAACACCAGGACTTTCTGGATTATTTCAGGTGTCTGAATGCAGCCAGTGGATCCATCCAAGCTTTATTTTGGGAAGGGATCCGATATTAATTTTAATTTAATTTAATTTGTTAGTTTTTTCAAAACCTGACATGCAGGCATATCACTAGATGGCAGTACACTAGGCTTGGAGCAAAATGTGCCTCCTTTTAAAAAGCATCATTACGAGAGGAGATAGGCATGCTGGTGCTGTGGTCTCTGAACTGTAACGCCTTGATGTTGCAATCCCCAAATGAAAAACAGGGACGCAATGAGCCACCCCTTAATACGGTTCAGGTTGAGTGATTCTGGGAGCACTGCTCAAGAGGACCACCATTGTTACTCCCAACGCTTTTGCAGGGACACCTTTCGATTTCCTTTTTCTCCTTTCAAGAGGAGCCCCTTGTCACTCACTCACCGTCGCCCCCACATTGCCCGGCTCCTTGCCCTCCATCAGCTGGTGTGTGGCCTGCAGAGCCTCTTCGGGAGATTTCCCTTTGAAGCGTTTGACGCTCAGCTCCTTGATGGCTTCCTGGAACTCTGAAAATGTGATGTTACGGGCACTTTTGTTTCTAAGGAGAGAGAGGAAAGAATCACCTCTGAGCCTCATCAGGATCTGAGAAGCCTAAATTTAAATCCTCGCCCTACCACAGGAGCTGAATAGGTGACTTTGGGCCAGACACACACACACTCTTCCAGCCTACATTCTACCTCTCAGGGTGTCTGTGGTAAGGATAAAATGGAGGGGACCAGGGCTTTTTTTCAGCAGGAACGCAGTGGAACGGAGTTCCGGCACCTCTTGAAAATGGTCACATGGCCAGTGGCCCCGCCCTTTGATCTCCAGACGGAGGGGAGTTTAGATTGCCCTACGCGCTGCGGAAGGCAATCTAAACTCCCCTCTGTCTGGAGATCAGGGGGGGGGGCACCGGCCATGTGACCGTTTTTGCCAAGGGCGATTTAAACTTTAAAAAACTCTGCCCTTGTTCCAGCTGACCCAAAGTGACATCATTGTGTGGTTCTGAGTTTCACCACTGAGTTCCACCACCTCTTTTCCCAGAAAAAAAGCCCTGGAGGGGACAATGCCGTTGTGTAGCTTCTTTAGGGGCCCACTGGGGGTAAACAGAGTATAATTATATAAATAAATGAATTTTGGGCCCCCAAGAACTCTTCATTGCAGGAATACCCCTTGCTTGAATAAGGCATACAGAAGTATGATGAAGATATTGGCAGATCTAGTTAACTGGAACCCTGAAATGGCTGCTACTACTCTAGATTGCACGCGAGCTGTATGATTTTTTTTTTAAACAATTTCCTTACATTGCTGCCAGGAACAGACAGCCCTCTTCTTGCTAGGTTAGCTCTCTACTTGTAGAGAGTCATATATGTGTAAGGGAGAAATGAGAAAATGTGTCCCTCCTGTGTCCAGACAATTGATTCCTTCAGCCAAGAACTCTGCTACCTCATTTTCCTTCATGTTCATGTTACAGTGAATGTACATGCAATCTGTGTGCAGCATGAATGAAATGAAATCAAGCCCTCAAGTCAGAGTTGACTTATGGTGACTCCTGGTGAGGTTTCCATGGCAAGAGACTAACAGAGGTGGTTTGCCATGGCCTGCCTCTGCAACCCTGGTCTTTGCTGGAGGTCTCCCATCCAATGACTAACCAAGGCCAACTCTTAGCTTCTGAGGTCTGATGAGATCAGGCTCTCCTGGCCTATCCAGGTCAGGGTGTGCAAAGTGAACATCTGTTGGCTCTTTTTGACAAACAGGACTACATATGTACATGCAGGATGTATGTTTTCTGTAACGTGTGAACAGGTCTTATATGTAGCTCCTGTTGTGCCTAATCACACATACACAGGTTTCCTGCCAAGCTCTATCACATTTTTATCCCACCCTCTCTCTCTCCAAGGAACTTTGGGAGGCATACCTGTTTTTCTCTTCTCCCTACTTTATCTTCACAACAGTCCTGTGAGGTAGGTTAGGTGGAGTGAAAATGACTGGTCCAAGGTCTTCCACAAAGTTTTGTGGTAGAGTGAAAATTTGAATACATCCCCTCCATCCATTGTCTTAAAACATTACACTACACAATGCTAGCTCTCCCACTGATGTTTTAATTGAAGGGTGAAGGAAACTAATTTCCCTTGTAAAGATGTGCTTGTCGAGTTGCTTAGCACAGAGAACGACAACTCTGAGCTATACAGAATTTGGATAGTGGTCACCTAGCGGACCTTTCTATGTAGCTCCTCCCCAGCCCCAACCCTGCCGCTCACTTGACTTTGTTGAAAACGATGTCCACGTCGGTGCTGGTCACACACTTCCCATCCATCACACCACACTCCTTCAACATCTTAGAGAAGTTCTTGCCTGTCATGTCATTTCCAGTGGCGGCTGTATCGCCATAAACAGCGAATTTACGGAAGGCTTTTTCCAGCTCCGACATTCTTCCTGCAGCCGTGGAAACGGGTGTTGTGGTAGGAAGAACTCTGGTTACCTTCTGACAAGAGTGAAAGCTGAGCGCCGCTTGGCCTGTGAAAGGCCAAGAGAATAAACACTACCTGGCAGGGGTGTCGTGGGGGCCTCAAGAAGGAATCCCTTTGGAACTTGTGTAAAATAAGGCTGGGGCACCATTTTGGAGGCTACCACCACACCACAGGCATATGCTCTCACTGGCCCTGTTTACAACAAATGCTCCCCGTTTTCTGGTCCCTGTCTTTGGAAAGTCATTGCTTAATTTGTTGACTTTATGACTATTGTTGCTGATGCTGCTGTTGTTATTTCATTTGGAGGTGTCCTGTTAAAAAGCTGTTATGTTCAAGGTATTGGTTATTACATACAAAGCTCTTCACGGCCTTGGTCCGGCATACCTACGGGACTGCCTCCTTCCCTATGTCCCTCCATGGTGGTTTCGCTCATCTGAACAGGGTCTCTTGCAGGTGCCAGCCTGCACATGGGAGAAATCAACAGCAGCCCATACATGGGCTATCTCTGTGGTGGCCCCTACCCTGTGGAATGGCCTGCCTGAGGAGTAGGGTTACCAAGTCTGCCTCACCTCCCATCAGGAGGGTGGAGTCCCTGGCACTTACTTTGTGCATGGCACGAAGTCCTCCTTCGCACCTCAGAGCTGGCGTGATGACATCGCTTCCAAAAGTGATGTCACCATGCCGGCCACACAAGCGCTCCCACGCACTGCATGGGGCCGATTCATCCCTTTTGGGCCCCAAATCGGCCCCAAATGAAGCGTGGGAATGCTCTTACGGGTGGTGTGACATCACTTCCGGAAGTGACATCACCGGGCCAGTAGGGAGCACGCACTTGGTGTAAGCTCCTGAGGTGCCTGCCGGTGGCGGGCAAGCTCCAGAAGCTTGCCCCTCTCGCCAATCACTGGGCGATCGGTGGATGAGAGGCAAATAAATCCCCAGGAGTTTGCCCACCATCAGCAGGCACCCGGGAACCCTACGGAGGCTAGGAGAGCCCCCACTCTCCTGGCTTTCCAAAAACGATGCAAAACCAAATTATTCAAAAAGGCTTTTTACTCAGATAGGAGGGCTCTATTGTAGGGAGGGGGTTTCAGATGCTTCACTAATGAGTTAGGGACCATAGACTTCATCACTAAGTTGCCTTACACATTATCTGTTGCTTTAAATACGTATTCCTATATACTACCTGTGCTTCATGTTGTCTAATGTCAGTCCTAGAACTCATTATGTTCTGTTTCAGCAGTTCTTCAACTCTCTATTGGATCCTTGCTAATGGTATGTCTTTGTAAACTTGAATTTATTTATCCTATGGCATTGTTTATAGAAATGTCCTTGACACTATGGAACTGTCCTTGATACTGATTGTACTAATCTCACACTATGTAATCCGCCTTGAGTCTCAGTGAGAAAGGGGGACTATAAATGACATACATACATACATACATACATACATACATACATACATACATACATACATACATACATACATACATACAGGGTTTTTTTCTGAGAAAAGAGGTAGTGGAACTCAGTGGGTTGCCCTCGGAGAAAATGGTCACATGGCTGGTGGTCCCGCCCCCTGATCTCCAGACAGAGTGGAGTTGAGCTTGCCCTCTGCGCCACTCAGCAGTGCAGAGGCCAATCTAAACTCCCCTCTGCCTGGAGATCAGGGGGCGGGACCACCAGCCACGTGACCATTTTCAAGAGGTTCCGGAACTCCATTCCACCGCGTTCCAGCTGAAAAAAAGCCCTGCATACATACATACATACATAGAACAGGGGTGGGTAATATTTTGGGGGGCTAAGTGCTGAAAAAAATGCAACTCTAACCTTGTGAAGATGCTGGTATGCCACCAAAAGGGTGTGCTTGGCCTAACACGCTTTAAGCAAGGCAAGTCCCCATGGCACTGCCAGGGTCTCAGGGATTCACCTTGGACTTGACGGATGGTTTTGCAGGTCTCTGAGGCAATCAGAGCCATAAGCCATGCTTGTTGCCTGTTGTTTGAGTGGAGATCTAGCCTTGGCTGTAGCCAAGAAAAATGGTCTAGTGCGTCACTGTCGGGATGGGTGCCAGGGATTCCCTATCCCTGCTCTCGATCACAGATATCAAAGACAGATGTTTTTCAAGTGTTCATCAGAACCCTTTTGTGTGTGAACTTTAGCCACCAAGCAACTGTTCTGAGTAGTCACAAAAAATGTAGTGAGCAAGATATCACAGGGGAGGGCAGGGGAAGATGTGGCCACTTGAGTGAAGCACTCCTGAGGGTGGGGGAAGGTACCACCAGGGCTGAGGAAGAAGAGCCGTCTGTGTTCATCTGCCTTTTTTCTCTCATCTCAGTGTCTAAAATATTTTCAAAGTATCTTAATGTTCCTATCTGGGACTAAAAAAAAGTTAATGTTTAAAAATATGAATTATCAATTTTGTTATAAAAAAACAGAAAGGGGTGGTGAAGCTCAGATTTTAAAATCTACCCAGGGTGCACAAATATCTAGCGCTGATTATATGCTTCTGCGTGGTGTGTGAAATAGCCACCTCCCTCCCCACTGGTCAGTGTTGATGTAATTTCAAGCTTACCTGAGATGCTCCAGGCCTGCCCAGTTGGGTGTGTCCTAGGAAAGAGGAGGCCTGCTCTGAACCAGAAAGTACCAGTGACTTGGGAGGAAAAATTGTGGTAGGAACTGTGACCTCATCAAGTTGGCTTATGACATCATGGCTGAACTTAGTTGCTTACTCTGTATCTATAAAAAGGCAGTTAATACTATGGGAGGGCTATAGGATCAAGAGGCTTATATTTTTCAGCAAAAAGAGAGCTGGCTTCCTCATTTCTTACTAGTCCAGAAACAATCCAACACAGTAAAATTTTGGACTAAGATATACAGCAATTTTTGTCACATTAGGACACCATGAGATAAGCCAATTTACTTACGGTTTTACTTAGAAACTTAGAAACTACTTCATAGTTGCACACAAGTTTGTACGGTGGGGTTGCCAGCTCTTGAAATATGAAATTTCTGTGTCTGACATGCTCAGCAACATCCTAGAGAAAGTTCATTGCATAGGTGGTGCCTGGAATTCTCCAGTAATTATACCTAATCTCCAGACTATAGAGATCCATTTCCCTGGAGAAGATGGCAGCTTTGGAAGGTGGAATATATAGTTTTACATGCCTGCTGAACTTTGTCCCTCTCCCCAAACTCCACCTTCCTCAAGCACCACCCCTAAATCTCCAGGAATTTCCCAAGCCAGGGTTGGCAACGCTGCTAGGTTTGACAAACTCCAGGTGGAGCCTGGAGATCTCCAAGAATTCCAACTGATTTCCAGGTCACAGAGATCAGTTCCTCTGGAGAAAATGGCTGCCTTGGAAAGTGAACTCTGGCATATAACCTGTTGAGGTTCCATCCCTCCCGTAACCCGGGATCCACCCCCGAATCTCCAGGAATTTCCCAACCTAGATTTGGCAACCCTACCCCTGGCCAGTTTGCTCTTGTGATATAGCCATATCATCTCTACAGGCCATAATTTGCTTACTCAAGGATGAAAAGGCAGCTAGCTTCATCAGAATGAACCACACCCACCCCTCAATTAATCAAATAGCCCTTTAGTTGGGAGATGATGTGGTCTGTAGTCGACCAGCAAGACATATTCTTAGCCAGACACATACACACATACACACACAGAGAGAGAGAGAGAGAGAGAGAGAGAGAGAGAGAGAGAGAGAGAGAGTATGCCGGAGCAGCTGTGGTTTATTGGCTTTCCCTTCCAAGACAGTGCCAGATGGTGTTGCAACACTCCACCACACATCTTGTCTTAGGTGGCAGATCCCTTGTAGTTCCCAAGATTGCTGGTGTTCGGAGCTAGGTCTACACGCCCAGCAATCCCGCTGCCCTTTTCATTTTTGTCGAAATGTTGCTTGAGAGAGCCTAGGTTGTTGTTGGTGTCTGTCTGTCTGTCTCTCCACCCCACCAGCCGCGACAGATTTCTACAAGGCAGAGGGGCAAGAGGTCAGATGGAGTGGGGCTGGCATCGGGCTTATCCCAGCATACACAGCAGTCAGGGATGGGACAGGCTGCTGTGAGGTAAACTGAAGTTGGGCCGCCTTGTTTCATTGGATGGTGTTGTATCTTATCTGAACAGACTGGGGATCAGATTACTTTGGTTTCTAAAATTTCAGCAGGCGGTGCTCAAATACCCTTAAACATATCTTTGTAGCTGTTATGACCCTGGGCCTGCATAGTGACGCCTAGTAGCTCCAGGGAAGCCTCTAACTAGAGTGACTACAGGGCCTACATTTCCCAGGTCCCCTTTGGACCCTATGATTGGTTAACAGGGGATTGGGAGGGGAAAACTGCACCAATAGGGAAGTAGGGGGATGGTGCCTGAGAAGAAGGGCTAAAAGGCTTCACCCACAGTGGACGGATGTTCATTCCTAGGGAGCAGAGCTGAGGAGAGGCTGCTGCAGACAGAGGGATCCCTCATCCAGAAGGGATGAGTCAGCTTGAAGTCAGTCACCAGGAGACAGCTAGGAACAGTCTAGTTAGAGGTGTTAGGGTGTTTTGTTGTTGACCTATCTTTATAGTTCTCCTTATTCTTCAAAGTTTTGAACTCCAGTTATTACTAACCCTTTTAAATAAAGTTGTTATTCTGCCTGGGTCCTCACGTCTCATTTGATAACACAATGTAAAACCTATTGGGAAAGAGTGGACAAAAGTGGTTGGTTGGGCGCTCTGGGCCCTTCTGTGGAAACCTGTACCAGAGTGGTGGCAGCCTACAGAGAGCTTCCCTGCTCCCCTGCCTGCAACAGTAGCCATAAGGACTAAAGACAGAGAGCCAAGCTACAAGTGACGAATTACACTTGAACAGCAAGTGAACAGACTCACGTGTATTCCTCCCTGTTTACTTGCCATTCACTTGCGCTCCACTTGATCAAGTGGAGCGCAAGTGAATGGCAAGTGGCAAGAAGGAATACCTGTGAGTCTGTTCACTTGCCATCCAAGTGTAAATCGTCACTTGGTGATCAAGTGGAGCGCAAGTGAACAGGGAGGAATACACGTGAGTCTGTTCACTTGCCATTCAAGTGTCATTTGTCACTTATAGCTTGGCTCTTAGACTTGCTTTTTGGAAAAAACCAAAGATGAGATTATCAGGAAAACTAGATTCTATGCTCACTAGTCCATTCTGCACCTTTTCAGCAAGATAGCATACACACAGGCCTGCAGTTAATTCCTTTAAAATGCGTGCAGGGTTGTTTTTTTTAAGTGGTTAGCTCCCAATTCACAGGAGAGCTAGTTGGCACTCACAGTTGCGTCCATTTCAGCTGGTTCTTTGCCCTCCAGCAACTTGAATGTTGCCTGCAAAGCCTCCTCGGGCAATTTCCTGCTGAACCGCTTTCCACACAAAATCTTCATGGCCTGCAAGAACTCAATGTAGTTGATGGTGTGGGCCCCCTTTGCTCTGGGAGTTGCAGTGAGAGAAAGAAAGATGTTACCTTTGAGTCCCGAAGACTTTTTTGTTTCCTACCTTTGTAATCTATTGGACTCTAGGCACTCTGGATGGGCATATCCCATGTAATCTTTACATCTACTCTATAAAGGTTAGGCACAATGACAGCAATTTATGAACATATTTGCAGATTGGGGCTACATTTAGATCAGAAGGGTAATATCAGGCACAGGCAACAGGACCTTTTCTGCTGTGGCACCTAGCTTTCGCTGCCTGCAGTTCGTCTGGTGCTGAATGTGCAAAGCTTTCAGTACCAGGTTAACACTATTGGAAGTTTAACACCATTTTTATTATTGTTTCTTACATTAGCAGTTTTGTTAGAGTTGCCAACCCCAAGGTGATACCCTGGAATTACATCTGCTCTGCAGGCTACAGAGAGAAAATGCCTGCTTTGGAGGGTGTACTTTATGATATACTCCTCCGAGGTCCCTCCCCTCCCCAAACCCCACCCAATGAACAGAGCCTTGACCTAGCCTAGGGATCTTGCACTTAGTTCCAGCATTCCTCACCAACCCCTGTTCTTCAGCTCACTTGACTTTATTGAAAGCAATGTCCACGTCATCACCATTCACGCTCTTCCCGTCCATCACGCCACACTCGAAACACATCTTGGAAAAATTCTTGCCCGTCATGTCATTGCTCGTGGCGGATGTGTTTCCATAAGCAGCAAATTTAAGGAAGGCCTTTTCCAGCTCTGACATCCTTCTGCAGCTGCAGAGGAAGTAGCTGAAGGAATATAACAGAAGGGCTCAGTTCTGTATAACTTGAGGAAGAGTTATGCTCTTCAAATTTAGGACTGGAGACCCTAGTAAGAAGACAACCAGGCACTATGAATAATCTCTCTTGAGATTAATAATTACAGGGAGATGCGTCTTACTTCTTGCTTGAAACGTTGCAAGTTGACTCCGTTAATGGAATCTTGAGAGTAAAGGGGCTCCACATAGGGCTGTCAACCTTCAGGTCGGGGCTGGAGTTCTCCCAGCCCCAATCTCCTGACTGTAGAAATCAATTCCACTAGGGAAAATGGGAGCTCCAGAAGTTGGCCTCTATGACATCACATCCCTGCTAAGTTTCTTCTCATTCCCAAATTCCACCCTTACCAAGCTCCACCTCAAATATCCTGGAATTTCCCAACCCAGAGCTGGCAAGATTTAAAGATGTACACAGTTAAAGTGGCCCAACTTTATAGGGTAAATACAGATAATGACAGCCTTGACCTAAATGGCCCAGGCTAGCCCGATCTCATCAAATCTCAGAAACTAAGCAGGGTCAGCCCTAGTATGTACTTGGATGGGAGATTACCAAGGAAAACAACAGTTGTTGTGCAAAGGCAGGCAATGGCAAACTACCTCTGAATGTCTGTTGCCTTGCTGTATAATCAGCGGCATCTTGATGGCACATTACACACTTGTGTGGTGACCACTTTTATCACATCCCTGCTACCTCTTACTTCCCTGCTCTTACTTCTTGTGAGGATGTGGTAAAATGTACCTGATGTGTACAGTAGAGTGCCACTTCCCCGCGTCTGCTAAAGGCTGGGGTTGTCAGAAGCCAGTTCAGGCAGGAAGATCTTAAAACGTCAGATAATGCTTGGTCTTTGACAGACCTTACAAGGAAGGAAATTTCACAGTTGAGGTCCAAGTTCTGAAAGGAACCTTGTTAGTCTGACTCCGTAAAACCTAAAAGGAGTCTTGTGACACCTTAATACTCACATATTTCATGAGCTATCATAAGTGGATCTACTCAGAAACAAGTCTCATGTTCAACAAGGTTTACTCCCAGGAAAGTGTGCTTAGGAATGCAATCTTATAGTGCAACCCTGAACAGAGTTGCATCTTTTTAGACTCATTGGTTTAAATGGATGTAGAAGGGTATAAATCTGCTTAGCGTTGCTACTAGAGTCCACTTCATCAGATTCCTGAAATGCATCCTCAGTTGGCAGATGTAGTTGCATACATGAAAAAAAGGAGGAACCAGTCCTGGACAAAAGACAATGGAGTACAAGAGGTGCATTTTTATTCAAAGTTCATTGGGATCTAAGGAGTAGGGGATTGGATAATGCACTTCCAATCCTCTTTATAGATCATTTGGAACGGATTTTTTCGTGTGCAGAACAAAAAATCCACCTCAAACAATTGATAAATTGCATTGAAAGTGCATTATCCAACGTGTGCAGAATCAGCCATAACTCAACAAGAAACATCTAGGGGAGAAAGGTAGTAAGTTAATTCTAGAAAATTCTGCACCTGTAATTGAACTTGGTATTGAACCGGTTATGGAGAGTTTTCAGTCCTACATTCAAAGTTTGCAAAGGTGAAAACACCTTTGATCCCGGACTGCATTCATTTCCTTGCTAGGCTAAGTTCAAGAATGTGAGCTGGTTCATACACCCCCGTCTACTTCACTTGATTACCTGCACTTGGGGGCTGGGAACTGAATGTGTGAACTGATGCCTCTGGAAAGAATAGCTACGGAAATTCGATCTGTGATTCTTAGCTCTTTTGTCGCCTGGTGGTGTATCATTCAGTGATACATGCCTACGTGCAAACTGTCCCTGAGATAATGTGTCTGGTGGGGCCAACCTCCTTTTCTACTGTGAAAATAGCAGGAAGTGTCCCCTCTGACAACCCCAAAAGACTGTGCTGGATACCCAGAGGCTGGGGTGGGCAAAGTCATGTGAGACAAAGATTGTAATTGGGAGGTGAATTGGGTGAGATAGAGTGGGAAAGCTGACTGGAGGCCCAAGCTTCTGAAGGCCCAAGAGATTGTGCCTCTTGGGGTTGCCTGTTCTCCTCCTGAAATAGATCTACTACTCTTCAAGGTGCTCCAGGACTTCTTTTTCTCAGCACCAAAATAATGCAAACACTGAACAGTGGAAAGAGTGAGCCAGTTCCTGCACTCTCTGTAAATTATGAAAATTAATCATACCCCATGTATTTGCTTGACTTGCATAACGTCTTCTTCCTCTTCTAGTCAAGGAGATATTCAGGACCCTGAATCCTCTGTCCCAGCTCAGTTTTTCTTGCTCCTGAAGTTTCATCAGGCATTGTCCATACACTATCTTCACCTTAAGGGCTAGAAATTTGCCTTTTTTTCAAAAAATAAAAAAATAATAGCCGGACATTCTAACACATGAGTCTGTGATTTTGGCAAGTTAATGCTAATGCCTTCAAGTGCTGCCAGGAATGCTTGTTCTTTCAAGTATCTTTCAAAGTCAAAGTTATAAAATCACACCAGAAGAAATTCTGGATTCAGATCCTTCAGTTTCAGATTTGCAAAATTCAGCCAGTTTGGTTTTTTTAAAAGCCTAGTATTTAGAATATAAACAAACTAGCTTGATACCCGTGCTTCGCTACAGTATTTAACTAGTTATATGTATGTATGTAACATTCCTTTACCTGATTTTTATCTCAGAACACAGTTCCACAGCTGACCAATCCAAGGGGGGCGGGGTGCAAGCAGGGGAGGGGGCTGCCAGCCACACAAGGAAAGCCAGGCCCCACAGGGAGACGGCCAACCCTAGTGAACTTTTAGGGGAAGACTGGGAGGTGCATTTTACCTCAGGACACATTCAGTGACTCCCAATAGCAACTGCATACTGGGTGATTCCGCACAAATGGTTTTCCCTGCTTCAGCTTCTAAATGACCTCGATTTTTTCTTGTGTTTCCACACATGGGAAGGCAATCCTAGCAGCAGATTCGAAGTCACTGCACGTTTTGTCTGTTTTTTTTCCATCCTGCTTTCCCCCGACTTATTTGTCCATGCGCAGCAGATTAGAGATTTTAATCATGCGGAATTCTTTATCCGATGTTCTCCCCACCCTTGCCCTTTTCTCTCACCCTTCGAATCAACTTAATTTGTTTGGCCAATCATGTTTTCTAAGCTACACCCACTACCTTTTCCCTTCCCCTTTTTTTTAAAAAAAAATGTAAAAAAACGTTGCAACGTTTCTACAAATCTATGCAGAAACATATCCTGTGTCACATGACAACAGCTGACCAATAACGGGTCCATTTTACAACAGCCAAATTTGTTACTTGTTGCTCGCTGACAGCTGACAGCTTCTGAGGTAGAGTGAAAGTGTGATGGAGGGACTTCAGCGTTCAACTAGTGGTCTAGGCATTTCATGGAGGGAGAAAGAGACTGTCCTCAACACAACACCTATGACTAAACCACACTGCTCACGAAGAAAGTGGGAAAGATAGACGCAGGGTCATTGGTAACAATTTTCCCTCCAAATGTCAATAACCAATACTCTTCAACGATATCGGCGGGAAGTGCTCTGGCCTATCCAATATGTTTATTTGATGCAATGTTTATGTGTAGCAATGTTTTTTTGAGAAATTTTTTTCTAATGTGTTGGTTTGATGCAACGTTTATGTGTAGCAATGTTTTTTGGGGGGGAGAAAATAAAAAAAATGAAGATGTGCATCATTCGACACTTCCCCCGGGAAAAGCGATGAGGAATCAATTTTTATCCTGTCAAAAATTCCGCATGATGGACTTTGAGCCGATGAAATGTGCGAAACAAAAGCCTAAAGTGGAATCGGGGAGAAGTGGATTCGTAGGACTCCACCGCAGCATGACTGCTCAGAAAGTCCGATCAAAATTGATCATGCGGAATCCCCCACTGTTTAGAATGTGGAGGGTGAGGACCAATTGGGCAGCAGATGCAAATGACCTCTGTGTTCCAACTGTCTGGGAGGGGGAGGATGAGGTGTGGAATGTTGTGAGCCGCAACCAGTCTGCATATGCAAATGACCTTGAAAGGCTAGCCCAATAAGAGTGGCCAAGCTGGCAGTGGACGGGGGGGGGGGGGGCGGGGTGCAAGCAGGCAGCAGCCTGACAGCCACACAGGGAAGCTGTATCCTTTGGGGGAGACACATTTTACCCATTTTTACCCCCTGAAGGGGTGAATTTCTTAAAATCCCTTCTTAGTGGGTGTTTACATCATGAAAGGAATGTTCTCCCCTAATTTCATGTTTCTAGGTCCAGAGGTTTAGGCTGGGCATTGATGAGTCAGTCAGGGCACTTGTCTTTATATATAGAGAGACTACATATTAAATGTGTAATTTAATTTCTCCTCTAAATTGCAGTGCTACAAAAAATGCTTCATACAAAGTGGACTCCTGTTTACTTGAGAAACCATGCCATAATGTAACCGTGAGGTTCTAGGTTAATCCAGCCTAGTTAATCCAGTTATTCCCCAAAGGCAAGGTGAACCCAGAAAGCTCCCAAACTCAAAACCATTGTCTTAATCACACATTAATATCGGGTGGAAGTAGCTCTTTTGGCCTCAGGGAAATCCAGAACGACACATAATTCCATCTAAATGGAAGCCCACAGACCTTGGAATCCTCAGAGATGTACCCCCCTCCCAACCATGACTCCATCCCCAGAGGCTGTGTTCACCTGCATAAGCAGACAGTGGAGTCCTTCTGTGCTCCCTTCATGGAGCCACCCAGGAGGGGAAGGGCTGCTCTGGACCACTGCAGCCTGAGCGCAATGCATATCCTTCAAAGTGGAGATTGTGACTTCATTGGTTGCCCTGTAATCACTAACATATCCTGGTGATGCTGTCTCAAAAAGGAAAGTGGGTAGGTTTGGGAGTCAGGCCAGCAGGATAGGACATCTCTCTCTCTCTCACTACTACAACCAGAAAATTCTCTGTAGTCCAGAAGACATATAATGCATTCCACCAATAACATGGTTCTCACCATCTCCCCTGTAAAGTGACTGAGAGAACAGTAGTGGAACAACACCAAGTCTTTGCCCACTCATCTGCCCTGGGCCCTTTCCAGGCTGTTTTCAGACAGGCCTAGGGGACAAACATGGCCCTAGTGGCTTTAGTTGATGACCACCATTTGAAGGTAGACAAAGACCATGCTTCACTTATTGCTTCGACTGGCAACATTTGACAAAGTGAACCATGCCATCTTGCTGAGACTTTAGAGGCAGAGGTAAGTATCAAGATGTGCCTGGAACTTGTTTCAATCATTCCTCATGGACTGGACTCAAAGAGTTGCCATTGGAGACCATTGGAGAGCCAGTCTGGTGTAGTGGTTAAGAGCATGGGACTCTAATCTGGAGAACTGGGTCTGATTCCCCACTCCTCCACTTGAAGCCAGCTTAGTGACCTTGGGTCAGTCACAGCTTCTAGGAGCTCTCTCAGCCCCACCCACCATCACAGCGTGATTATTGTTGTGGGGATAATAATGACATACTTTGTAAACTGCTCTGAGTGGGCATTAAGTTTTCCTGAAGGGCGGTATATAAATCTAAAGTTGTTATTGTTATTTAAAGCCTTCAGAAGAAATCATTCTTAGCTTTGGAAATAGATGTCATCAATATGCTGATGACAGTACAAATAAAATGGGCTGTTCCCCCTCACAGTTAAACTAACAAAGTAGCAGCTAAGATGTCCTGTTCAAACTTCACCACAAGTTTACACAAATTGTCCCCCTATCTACAGTTACCAACTCTGGGCTTGAAAATTCCTGGAGATATGGGGTGGAGCCTTGGGGAGGGTGGGGTTTGGGGAGGGGAGGCTGGCTGATGGGTAGCCCCGAGTTCATTCCTCGTTTCAGCATTAGCTTTTATCAAAACCATGATTACCACATAAGATAATTAGCTTATTCATAAGGCACAGCAATACCAGCTCTTATTCAATGTTTCTAAACTATATTAGCCATTAGACCATTTTCTTCAGGAACAGTGTCCTCCAATACTTTCTTCTGGCAGCACTTTGTGTAAACAGTAGTATATTATTGGCCAGTTTCCACAGTGTTTCCCTGTGCATTGTGGGAAAAGATGCCATTCTTACATCTGGCAATGGACTGTGGACTTTGGCTTGGATCCTATAGCTTTGCTCTGTGAGTCTTCTCTCCAGGTGCTGTGGAGACATTTCTGCTTGCTCGATTCCAGGGTTGAGGTCCAGTGTGCCTAGCATAAGAGTAGGCAGGCTCCAAAGTGGAGGAGTGTCCCCACAGTGCCTAGAGAGAAGTACATATGGAGCAAGGGCATAGGATCCCAGCCTTTATTGAATCCATTGGTGCAACTAAGCAAGTAAAGCATGAAGCATGGCTGAAACATGCCTCTGCCCAAGTATCCAGTATGGCTAACAGTGAAACTGCCCAGATCTGAAAATCTGGAAGGGCCTTCCCATTTACTTCCAAACGAGGCAGGTAGTTTATCTTTCAGGGTAAAATTATTACAGCTTTCTTTCTAGCAACGACAAGTATGTGCAATTGAAGCTGACAGCCATTGCAATCCATGACAGTCAATATCCCTGAAGTTCCTGCCACATTTAATGGGCTTTGAACTCATTTTGAGTTTCAAAAGATTTTCACTCTGGCATAGTAGCATAACCAAAAATATTTTCCCCCTTCCAAAATTTGAGGGAAGTGAAAAAACGTTCTAGCTGGCTTTTCCTTCTAACCAATAAGTCAGTGAGCTTTTTCACTGGGGAAAATGGGAGAAATCCCTGTTGGCCACCCAAACGTGGAGATCATTGGACTTGAATAGGCCAGAACCATGTAGGACAGAGGTTGCGATGAGGAAAAGGACTGGACAAGATTGAAAGAGCTGGCTAGATCCAACCCATTACACTGCCATGTTATTTCCCGCTCTTTCTGCTTCCTCACAAAGGAATCTTCATTGAGACTTCACAATATGAAATTTATTCAACATTAGGCCAAAGACGCACAGTTAACTGACTTAAAACATTCACACCTCCTTGCTGGCTCTTCCTTTGTCCCGTGGCAGGCAGGTCATGAGAGCACAAGGACTGAGGGGGGCTATCTAGTCACGTCCTTCAGAGCCCATGGAAAATAAGCCATTCTTACATTGCCCCCTCAGCCTAGCCCAAGAAATGCATGGCTGCAGGGCTCACCCCACCACTCTCATTGGAAAGAGGAGGGTTGGCACTCTGCCCACATTTTTGAGTTTGAGGTATAAAATACATATCAGCATCTAATCTGGTGGCCAAAATGCAACATTAAATTGAACAAATAATACTTCACTGCCTTTAATGGTATTCCCCCCTCCCTCCCTGGCAATTTGCTATCTCTACTGAAGGCTTTCACCCAAGCAACTTAAGTAGGGCTGGCATCCTGGGGAAAAGACCATTCTTGCCCTGTATGGATGTGCATGTGCTTCCGAAGATAAGCACGCTGAGAGAAGATGCAGCCGCAATATGGGCAGACATGAGCTGACCCCACTGTATGTAACTTGCAGTGCTTCAACAGGTACGAACGACGGCCAAATCTCATCCCGCAAATGATGCAATGGTAAGGCTTCCCTGGACGATGGACATTTAAGTGTTTCGTCAAGTATTCAGCAAGCCTGAAGCGCTTTGAGCACACGGGACAGGAGTGAGGTTTGGCGCCTTGCACAGATGAGCGAACTTGCTTCCGGAGCCGACTCCTCGGGGAAGGGAGCCACTCGGGGTCTAGGCTGTCGAGATCAGGGGGAGGTGCAACAGAGTTGATGGCCATGTTTGCAGTGGAGGCCTCTTCTTCCAGCATGTGTGCAACGTGGCCAGGGGCTCCTGGTGAGGCTGCTGGGACTGCAGGCACGGTAGTAATGGTCTCACAGGGACTGACAACAGACACTGGCATGACATTGGATGTGACCTCAGCTTGGAGAGGTGGTTCAGCACCACCCTCCCCGTTGCTTTCACAGCATCCACACTCACAAGCCTGTGGTAAGGACAGGAGGTGGGGGTGTCCGTTGAGTCCGATTTCCCAAACGTTGTTCCCAGGAAGCAATTCAGACCTGTCATTTGTTCCAGTGTCACAAGCACCACACTCACAGGCTGCTGGACTGGCAAGTATTTTGTAGAGCTCCCCATTTTTCTCTGGAGGGAGGTCTTGTGGCAGCTCCATGGGCACGTGCTCCCCAGGATCATTGCCCCAGTGCATGTTCTGGAAACTCTCACCTTCTTCACCTTCTTCTTGGCTCTCCTCATGCCACTTGTGGTGTCTCACCAGCTGCACATGGCGCTTGAACTGGCGTCCACAAGTAAGACAGTCATAAGGGCGTTCTCGCAAGTGAGTGTACTCATGTTGAATGAGTTCAGAGGACCAAGAAAAGCCCTCGCCACACTGGTCACAGAGGTAGGGCTTCTCAGTATGGGTGCTCTGATCTGCCATTAGCAAGTAACTTGGATTCATTGCTTCACTCAAGTTTGCCAGTTCATTCTCTCCCTGAAGGAGCTTAGGAATGGGAACTGGGCGACTACATTTGTCTGATGAAGATTCTCTCTGTTTAATTTTCTTTCTCCGAAGGTGAGTACGTTTGTGTCGGGTGAGGTGAGAGAGCCACAGGAACTTTTTCCCACACTTACTGCACAAATAAGACTGCTTCGTGAGGGGGCTCTGGTCTGTCATGAGCTTGGAATTATGGCTGAATGGTTTGTGGTAACCTGTAAGTGTTCTTGCTGCTTTCAGGGGTATAGCTGCAGAAGCCAAGAGATTTGGGTCATCTTCCTTTGCCAGCCATTCAAACCTTTTATGTACTCTGCACTGATGTCGGGCAAGATCTGAGGGCCATTTGAAACATTTCCCACAATGCTTACAAATATGTTGTTTCGTGGGGTGGATACGCTGCACTGTCATTACTTTGGTGTTTTTATGAAGTATTTTGTTGGAGTTCATACTGTCTTCCTGTGGTGTCGAGGGGGTTGAGCTGTGTCTTTCTGATTGGGATTGGCCATGTTTTGTTCCTTTCTGCCTCGAGTGCACACGCAGATGTTGGGCGAGAACAGAGCGATACTTGAAGACCTTCCCACAGTGGTCACAGAGGTGAAGCTTTCTGCTGTGGCTGCTCTGGTCTGTCGATACCTGTGAGTTTTGACTGAGCCCGTTGCAAGTGTTTGTAAATGTGTTCTCCATCTGCAGTGCTAATGGAGTGGGCTCCACGATAGTGGGGCTATCCACTTTTGGTGGAGATTGGCCTTGTTTTGCTGCTTTCTGCCTTGAGTGCACATGTTGATGCCGGGCAAGATGAGAGGGATACCAGAAGCCCTTCCCACAGTGGTCACACAGGTGAAGCTTTCTGCAGTGGCTGCTCTGGTCTGTTGTTACCTGTGAGTTTTGACTGAGCCTGTTGCTAGTAAATGTGTTCTCCATCTGCAGTGCTAACAGAGTGGGCGTCACGAGAGGGGGGCTATCCACTTTTGGTGGAGATTGGCCTTGTTTTGCTGCTTTCTGCCTTGAGTGCACACGCTGATGTCGGGCAAGATCAGAGGGATACCGGAAGTCCTTCCCACAGTGGTCACAGAGGTAAAGCTTTCTGCAGTGGCTGCTCTGGTCTGTTGTTACCTGCGAGTTTTGACTGCGCCCTTTGCTAGTAAATGTGATCTCCATCTGCAGTGCTAACGGAGTGGGCGCCACGAGAGGGGGGCTATCCACTTTTGGTGGAGATTGGCCTTGTTTTGCTGCATTCTGCCTTGAGTGCACACGCTGATGTCGGGCAAGATCAGAGGGATACCGGAAGTCCTTCCCACAGTGGTCACAGAGGTAAAGCTTTCTGCAGTGGCTGCTCTGGTCTGTCGTTACCTTGGAAATTTGACTGCGCCCTTTGCTAGTGTTTGTAAATGCATTCTCCATCTGCAGGGCCAATGGAGTGGGTTCCACGAGATAGGGATTATCCACTTCTGATGGAGATTGGCCTCGCTTTGCTACGTTCTGCCTCGAGTGCACACGCAGATGTTGGGCAAGAACAGAGCGATACTTGAAGACCTTCCCACAGTGGTCACAGATGTGAAGCTTTCTGCGGTGGCTGATCTGGTCTGTCGTTACCTGTGAATTTTGACTGAGCCCGTTGCTAGTAAATGTGTTCTCCATCCGCAGTGCTAATGGAGTGGGCTCCACGAGAGCGGAGCTATCCACTTTTGGTGGAGATCGGCCTTGTTTTGCTGCATTCTGCCTTGAGTGCACACGCTGATGTCGGGCAAGATCAGAGAAATCCCGGAAGTCCTTCCCACACTGGTCACAGAGGTACCGCCTTCTGCAGTGTGTGCTCTGGTTGCTCATTACCTTTGAATTTTGACTGAGTGCTTTTCTAGAATTTATAGACATGTTCTCCACCTGCAGTGCCTGACTGGGGGTATCTGCTTTTGATCGGGACTGCCCCTGTTTTCTTAGTCTCTGCCTAGAGTGCACACGCTGATGTTGAGCAAGCTCCCAGGGCCTCCACCAGTCTTTCCCACGTTGGTCACAGAAGTGAAGCTTTTTGCGATGGGTGCTCTGACCTATCATTGTCTTTGCACTTTTAGAGTTCATAGACATGCTCTCCATCTGCAGTACCACTGGTGTGGGCTCCAAGAGACTGGGGCTATCAGCTTCTGATTTGGATTGGTCCTGTTTTGTGGCTTTCTTCCTAGAGTGTACACCCTGATGGCAGGCAAGATCAGAGAGATACTGGAAGGCCTTCCCACATTGGTCACAGAGGTACAGCCTTCTGCAATAGGTGCGCTGGTCGGTCATTACTTCTGAGTTTTGACTGCTTCCTTTGCTACAGTTTGTAAGCCTGTCCTCCACATTCTCTAAGGCAGGTTCCAAGGAACTGGGGATATGTGGTTCAGATGGTTCTGAGGGGGGCTGAGTCTGTTTTACTGCTTTCTGCCTAGAGTACACACACTGGTGTTGGGAGAAATTAGAGGGATACCAGAACTCCTTCCCACATTGGTCACAAAGCAGCATTTTCTCATGCTGATATCTCTGGTGTGTTGTTGGCTTCTGGCTTTGGCTGAATGCTTCCTCATTCACGATACATGTTTTCTTGGCTTGCAAGTGTACCAAGGCCATAACTTCGTCTGATTCATGGTGGTATTCCTGAATTGCCACTGCCTTCTCTGGACTCTGCCTGCTTTGCACAGAGGAATCCTTTAATTCTACTGTTTCATGACTTGGTAGCTTATTAGTCTCTTCCAAATCACCACTACCTGCTGATATGAAGAACACCAAAAATGTCACTATCTAGGGCACGTCACAAACCAAACTTCCTTCCTTCCTGACCCAGATTACAGAGCATATTAATCAGATGCTGGGGGGGGGGGGTGCGCTTTCATAACCAAGCTGGACCCAGGGCCATAGCCAATTTATACCACTAGGGGGAGCTGCCACATTTCCAGGAGAGGCTTCAAAGAAATGAACGAAAACCCAGCAATTTCCTTATAAACCACAGGGACTTCTAGCCCATGTATATCTGTTTATACTTAAGTGTTTATAAATGGTGACTTTAATTTAAATAAAACTGGCATTTTTTTAAAGCTGGTAGGTTTTTATTTATAATGAATGCATTCCTCAAACAATAACTAGCATTAGTTACCTTTTACATTTTTTAAGCACACAGACTTTGTTCATAGACATAGTAGTTCAAGGCAGCTTTCCCCCATGATAATTTAAGCATCATCAAGATGATGATGCAAAAAATCCTCCCTGAGCCTTGGGGTGGGGAAGATGTTGAGTGGCCATTGCTAGCTGTTGGGTCAGATGGTTTTTTAGGCAGGGGGGGAAGGGGGGCACCAACTTCCAACATGGGTTCTTATCTGCAAATTTTTGTATTTCAAAAAAATTCAAACTGTATCAGGGTCTCTCAAAAGTCCAGAGGCCAAGGCCAATTCCAGCGTTTAAGGTCCCTGGCCATGATAAAAAAAATTTAAATGATGGCATGTTTTTATTGATATTTGTGAATATTTTAAACTTTAATACGACCCAGTCTAGAGCTGTTAAAAAAATTATTTCTTTTGCCAACTTGCATCCGATGCCTCAAATTCAACAAGTATCTACAGCTGAGGCAGCCTCTGAGTTTGAGGCCCGGGCCAAGGGTGCTCCTGTCCCTCCCCCTTTGGCCCAGAATGGAATCTGTCATGTCAAATTAATAAGCCCGTTTTTTAAAAAAGCAAACTCCTATGGGAGGTGAATCATTGCTTCAGATGCAGCCACAAGTCTCACTCAGGCTGTGGCCCTTCCCTTCCCTCCAACCTCAGCATCAATCCAAGACAATGCATGAAAGTAGAGAAAGGGAACAAGGGGCAGGTATAGAAGCAAGGCTCACTCTCAGGGCTCTCAAGCTCTGCCTTCTTCAGGCTCCATCCCAAAATCTCCAGGAATGTCCCAACCCAGAGTTAGCAGCCTTAGGAACAGGCCAGGAGTGAGAGGAAAAAGCTAATTGGATCCAGCTAGGGTTGGGAGGTTGGGGGCCTGGCACCTACCATTTTGTTGTCCCAGCCAAACATGCGCAGAACTCATGCATGTGCTCCCAACCTGCGTGATGACATCACTTCCTGGAATTGACATCATTGTGCAGGCCATGTGCCGCCCTGGAAGCACTCCTGTTTTCCTCAGGGAGGCCCGATTCAGCCTGAATCTGGCCCAATTCAGCCTGAATCAGGCCCCTGAGGAGCACAGTAGCACTCCGCACCGGCCCGATTTGAACTGAATCAGATCACAGGAGTGTGCCGCATTGCCCGGTAGTGCACTCTGGGAGGCATGTTCCCCCCCTGCCAGCTAGGTAAGTGGGGGCTGGGTGAAGGGTGGGAGCAGGGGATCCCCTGCCCCCAGCGGGAGACTGGCAACCTTAGATCTGGCCCTAAGGACTATTTGAAGCATTACAATCAGCTCTGATTTAGGGAGGGGGGATTTCAGCTGGGTATAATGCCATACAGTCCACCTTAAAAGACAGCCATGTTCTCCTGGGGAACTGATCTCTGTCACCAAAGATCAGTTGTAATTCCAGGAAATATCCAACCCCCAGCTAAAGGTTGGTTACCCTACTTCCCTGTGACATTATTGTTTTCTACTAATGGAGTCTGGATTTCATTTTTAATGGAATTATAATTTTTGAGGCGGTGCAGTTCCAAACGCATACAAGAGCAGTTGGGTGTGTGTTGTTTTATGAATTAACAGTTAGACAGGTCAGCCTTGAAATAATTTTTGAGTAGCAGGGCTTAATCTTGAAGAATGAGCACAGTCAAAAAGTAGGCAACTGTGCACAGACACAGTGTCCCCTCTCACCATAAATCACTGGTGCAGATCAAGAATTAAGGAGAAGGATTGCAGATGAGAGGCTGGGGTTTCCAAGTAAACATTGAGCAAATCACCAGTTATAATACAGGAAATCATCCATCTAATAAAAAGGGACAGCATCATTTGAATAAAATCTCTGCATACAAACTACCATAAGTTTAATCAATCATATTTCAAGTGAACATATTTTCCAGTATTCTTGTTCAAATATTTTGTACTACTTCTTTCTATGCATTACCAATTTTGTTACTCTAGCATTTAATAAATGGTTGCCACTGATGTAAACATTTCTCATGTTTGTTGTTTGCAGTTTGCAGTTCCCAACACTACCAAATATAAAGATTATTCATCAGCATCAGACCCAAGCCTTCCTAGTCTATTCCTAGACATCTAGCTTGATTTCCAAGATTGCATGGTTAAAATCCTAACCAGTATCAGCATGTTTAACATTAAACTTTGTTTCTTAACAGCAATTGTATTGTTCCTGGAAAACTAGATTCTTGCTCAAAAAGAAAACAGGAAAACTGTGATTGCTAGGAAGCCAAATGCTGTGCCAGCACCCAGTTTTATCTTGCACAGAACGGGTGTCATAAATAAGACATGAAGCTTTAAGGAATCACCGTGCCCACCCAGGGCCTATAGGCTTTAAAAGCAATGCATTATATTTGCATTTGGATTTGTTTTAGATTTAAATCTATTCCTGTCTCCCTCAATCCACTTCTGTTCCTGCAATCAAACCTCATTCAAATATTTTGGCTAATTTTAGGTAGGGTTGCCAACTTCCAGGTAGGTCCTGAAGTTTTTCCAGAATTATGAATTCACCTGGAGAAAATGGCAGGTTCAGAAGGTGGACTCTTATGGCATCACACCTCTGCTGAGTTTAGCATAGTGGTTAAGAGCGGCAGGACTCTAATCTGGAGAGCCGGGTTTGATTCCCCACTCCTCCACTTGAAGCCAGCTGGGTGACCTTGGGCTAGTCAGTTCTCTGGAGCTCTCTCAGCCCCACCTACCTCACAGGGTGTTTGTTATGGGGATAATAATAACATACTTTGTAAACTGATCTGAATGGGCATTAAGTTGTCCTGAAGGGCGGTATATAAATCGAATGTTGTTGTCGTTATCATCATCATCATCATCATCATCATCATCATCATCATCATCCAAACTCTGCCTTCCCTAGGCTCCATCCCCAAATCTCCAGATATTTCTCAATCTGGAGTTGGCAACATTAGTTTCAGTAGCACTTCTCACTCTAAAATAGAAAAGAGTCCAGGGCTCTTCACATTTAAGACTAATCAACTTTACTGTAGCATAAGCTTTCGAGAATCACAGTTCTCTTCGTCAGATGGATGGAGGGTAAGAAGAAACTGGTCAGATATATAGGTGGAAGGGGAGTAGATGCAGATAATGGGATCAGTTTGCTTCTGATAATGAAATCAGTAACTGATTTCATTATCAGAAGCAAACTGATCCCATTATCAGAGCTACTAATTGCATCTACTCCCCCCTCCCCTCTCCACCTATATATCTGACCAGTTTCTTCTTACCCTCCAGGCATGTGACAAAGAGAACTGTGATTCTCGAAAGCTTATGCTACAGTAAATTTAGTTAGTCTTAAAGGTGCTACTGGACTCTTTTCTATTTTGCTACTACAGACTAACAGGGCTAACTCCTCTGGATCTACTTCTCACTGTAACAAACTCACCTTCCTCTGCCCTGATCTGTCCATATAACGGTGGTTCAAGAGCATCCATTTCCTCCAAGTCCTCCAGAGTTCTACAAGGGTACACAAGGGATTTCAAGGGACATTAGCAAGAGGAACCCACTGAAAACTGTTAAAATAATATAGTAGCACAAGCTTTGTGCACAGAATATGAGCAAGCAAGATGCTTATTTATTTATTTTTATTTTGTCCCATGTTTTACTTCCCAATGGCAACCCAAAGCAGCTGTGATTATCCATGCTGTGACCCCTTCCAGGTTAAATTGTTTTAATGAGTTCTGTGTTGGGCAGCTTCTTGGACGCTATGCAGAAACTTCAGCCAGTGAATAACATGGAGCAGCAAGTTCATTAACCAGACTATGGCCAAGAACCCTATTCTGCCATTCGAAAGATCTTCACTGGCTGCTAGTTTGCTTTAGAGCACAATTCAAGGTATCAGTTCTTATCTTTCAAGCCCTGAAACAGGGGTCTTCAACCTTTCCAGGCTCAGGACCCACAAGCACATGACAGGAAGTTACTGCTTAGGTTTACACTGAAAGTGGCCTTGTGCAAGCCACTCTGTCCTAGCTACATTCTCTCTCTCTCTATTTCACCTTGGGTCAGGTCATAACAGCAGCAACCTACCACACAGGGCTCTCTTCACATGGTTTTTTCCCCTTCAATCCTTCCACACACCCACCATTTTGTCCACAAAACCTTGCAGAGAATGACCAGCCCAAGGTCACCCAATTCGTTTCGTGGCAGAGTTGAGAACTTGAACCCAGATCTCCTGAGTTCTGGTCTCACATTCTAAACAATACATTGTGTTGTTTGGTCTTTAGCAGCGGTGGCCAAACTTACTTAATATGAGAGCAACATAGAATAAACGTCAGATGTTTGAGAGCCGCAAGACATGATGCACTGAAGTGACTTCAGATGAAAAGGTGGGTCTGGGGGAGTGTACTGAAAGTGACATCACAGGAAGGGGTGGGGTTTTGGTGCAGTATGCTCGAAGTGACGTCCATCAGAAGGTGGAGGTTGGGAAGAGCCATCACCTGACCTTTGACTTGGAAGTGAAATCACAAAAGTGATGTCACATCCTTGCTAGGCTTCACCCCCAAAGTCCCCAGGTATTTTATGAGTCAGACTGGGCAACCCCAACATTTTTATTGAATATATGAAAGACAGAGAAATAAAGAAGGGAGTGAAAAAGGAAAAAAGAGGAAAAGACATGGAAAGAAAGAAGGAAAGGGAGGGAGGGAAATAAACTAAACTAAAATGTATGGTCATGGCAATACTCAGAGACCACCAGGAGCCACACAATATGTCTAGAAGAGCCACATATGGCTCCTGAGCCGCAGTTTGGCCACCCCTGGTCTATAGCAGCACACACCCAGACAACCTGCCAACCACCAGGTGGGACCTGCATATCTCCCGGAATTACAGCTGATCTCCAGATGAAAAAAATCAGTTCCCCTGGAGAAAATGGCTGCTTCGGTGCGTGGACTGTATAGCATTATGATCTGCTGAGCTCCAGACCCTCCTTAAATCCCACCCTCCCCGGGCTCCATAGGTGTAGTGTGCGGTGGGGGGCCAGGGGGGGCGGCCACCCTGGCACAAAATTTTGAGGGGGGGCCTGGTCCACACACACCCTATAGCGCCCCTTTGCCGCTGCTGCCTACCCACCCCTTTGCCTGCGCTGCCAGGTGCCCAGACAGGTGGGGAAGCGGGGAGGCAAGCGGGAAGGTGGGCTGCCTCACCGCTCGCCTTCTTGCCCCCTTGCCAGCGCTGCTGGGTGCCCCAGCAGCACAGAAGGCAGTAGGGAGGCGAACGGGGAAGTGGGCTACCTTGCTGCTTACCTTCCCGCCCCTTTGCCGGTGCTGACGGGCGCCCTGGCAGTGTGGAAGGCAGTGGGAAGGCGAGCGGGGAAGTGCCGGCTCACCTTGCCGGCACTGCAAGGCGCCCCGACAGGCAAGGAAGCTGGGAGGCAAGCAGGAAGGCAGGCCACCTCGCCGCTCGCCTTCCCGGCCCTATACTGGCGCTGCTGGGCAGCCTGGCAGCGCGGAAGACGGTGGGGAGTCGAGCAGGGAAGCGGGCAGGTGCTGCCAGGCACCTGGACAGGTGGAGGAGCGGGATGGGCTGCCTGCCGCTCGCCTTCCCGCCCCTTCACTGGCGCTGCCAAGCGCCCTGGTGGCATGGAAGGTGGTGGGGAGGCAAGCCCTGAAGCGGGCTGCCTCGCCGCTCACCTTTCTGCCGCTTTACCACTGCTGCCAGGCACTCTGGCAGTGCTGAAGGTGGTGGGGAGGCGAGCGGGGAAGCGGGATGCCTCGCTGCTTGCCTTGCCGGCGCTGCCAGTCACCCCAACAGGCAGGGAAGTCGGGAGGCAAGCAGGGAGGCAGGCCGCCTCATCGCTCACCTTCCCGCTCCTTCGCCAGCGCTGCCAGGCGCCCCAACAGGCGGGAAAGTGGGGAGGCAAGCAGGAAAGCAGGCTGCCTTGCCGCTCACCCCTTCCCTAGTGCTGCCAGACGCCCAGACAGGTGAGGAAATGCCCAGACAGGAGGGGAAGCAAGCAGGGAGGTGGGCCACCTGCCGCTCGCCTACCCACCCCTTTGCCTGCGCAGGAGGGGAAGTGGAGAAGCAAGCGGGAAGGTGGGCTGCCTCGCTGCTCACCTTCCCGCTCCTTTGCCTGTGCTGCTGGGTGCCCCAGCAGCATAGAAGGTGGTGGGGAGGCGAGCGGGGAAGCAGACTGCCTCACCGCTCACCTTCCTGCCCTTTTGCCGGCACTGATGTACACCCTGGCGGTGCGGAAGGCGGTGGAGAGGCGAGCGGGAAAGCGGGTTGCCTTGCCCCTCGCCTTGCCGGCACTGCCAGGTGGGGAAGTGTGGAGGCAAGAGTGGAGGTGGCCTTGCCATCTTGCCCCTTGGCCGGCACTGTCAGGCTACCCAACAGGCAGGGAAGAGGGGAGGCAAGTGGGAAGGCAGGCCGCCTCGCCACTCGCCTTCCCGCCGCTTTGCCAGCGCTGCTGGACACCCTGGCAGCGTGGAAAATGGTGGGTAGGCGAACAGGGAAGCAGGTTGCCTTGCCAGCACTGCCAGGTGCCCCGACAGGCGGGGAAGTGGGGAGGCAGGCTGCCTCGCCATCTTGTTCCTTTGCCAGTGCTTCCAGGTGTCCTGACAGCCAGGAGGCAAGTGGGAGGGCAGGCCACCTCACCGTTCACCTTTCCACCCCTTTGCCGGCGCTGCTGGGCGCCTGGGTGGCGCGGGAGATGATGGGGAGGCGAGCGGGGAAGTGGGCTGCCTTGCTGCTTGTCTTGCCGGTGCTACCAGGCACCCTGACAGACAGGTAAGCTGGGAGGCAAGCAGGAAGGCAGGCCACCTTGCCGCTCGCCTTCCCGTCCCTTTACCGGCGCTGCTGGGCACCCGGCAGTGGGGAAGCGAGCGGGGAAGCAGGCTGCCTCGCTGCTTGCCTTGCTGGCGCTGCCAGGCGCCCCACAGGCGGGGAAGCGGGGAGGCGTGTCTCCTCGCTGCCCGCCATCTTGCCCCTTCGCCGGCACTGGCAGTGCGGGGAAGCGGAGGTCGCAAGCTGAAAGACGGGCCACCTCGCCGCTCACCTTTGGTGCAGAAGGCAGTGGGCAGGCGTGTGGGGAAATGGGCTGTCTCACCGCTTGCCTTGCCAGCTCTGCCAGGCGCTCCAACAATCAAGGAAGTGGGGAGGGAAGCGGGGAGGCGGCCTGCCTCACTGCTTTCCTTCCCGCTCCTTCGCCAGCGCTGCCAGGTGCCCCAACAGGCAGGGAAGCGGGAGGCAAGCCAGAAGGCGGGCCGCCTCACCACTCGCTTTCCTGCCCCTTCGCTGGCACTGCCGGGCACGCTGGCGGCACGGAAGTTGGTAGGGAGGCAAGCGGGAAGGCCCGGGTGAGGGGGGGTGCTCCTGCGATGATGTCACTGAAGTGACATCATCACACGTGCACCTGGTGGGGGAGGAAAACCGCCTCCTGCTCCAGGCGGCTGTAAACCACGCTAGGCCGCTGCCTGGCTCTACCCCAAAATCTCCAGATATTTCCCAACTTGGAGCTGGCAACCCTCTTTGAGACTCATGTGGGGCCTGGTGATATTACATTGAGTAATACTATTCTCTTGGTGGGGAGTGTGTGTGTGATTCCCACCAGGCTTATATTTGCTATTTTTAATACACCCTGACACATCCAACTAGACAGCAAGAGGTCTCTCTGAGTGACCATGCTCACCCTCCAAATTATTTATGCAGCTGCCCTTGCTATGAAGTTAGTATGCACACCATTAGGAGATGTACCATATCTGTAGCATATGTGAGCCATTTCCACACGGCTCCCCGCTGCTCGCAACAACCCGGAATATCGCGAAAAAAACGTGGAAGATCACGTTTTCTCGCACGAGATTTGCACGACGTCACATGATGTTGCGCAAATCTCGTGCGAGAAAACGTGATCTTCCGCGTTTTTTTCACAATATTTCGGGTTGTTACGAGCAGCGAGGAGCCATGTGGAAACGGCCCTGGTTACAACCATGATACGGCTTTGAAGAGAGGTACAATTAATCACTCACAAAATTTAAAATGTATGCAGGAACTAACTGTGAGATAAATATAAAATATAGTCATGCAGTTAGTGTCAGGTAATTAACTTTAATCTCTTATTTATTTACTTACATCATTTATACCATGCCTTTTTCCCAAATGGGGACCCAAAGTGGCTTACATGCTATTTTATCCTCACAACAACCCTGTGAGGTAGGTTAGGCTGAGAGTGTGTGACTAGCCCAAGGTTATGCAGTGAGCTTCCATGGAAGAGTGGGGATTCCAGATCCTAGTTTAATAATCTAATCACTACACCACACTGGCAGAGGTAGCTTGAGGAGGTTCTTAACCCCCCTTTTATTTTGCAAAGCAAGGGATATGTTCCGTCGTTCTGGTATGTGCTGGCTTTGTCCCCACTGCCCCCTCCCAAAGTGACTAATATTCCCCTCCATTTTTTCATACATAAAGATTTTATTTAAAAAGAAAAGCTATAAGAATAGAAAGTGCATAAAAAACTGATGCAAGCACTAGATTTGAAATTAAACTAATAGAAAAACACATTCAGAATATATATAACAGCACAACTTAATTGTATAGTAGCTATCCTTAGTTACTTATAGGCAAACTTTAATATCAACATTTTTAATTAATCATTTTGCCTGTGTTTTATCTTTTCATCTTTGTATTGAGTTACCCTAATTTACCTTAATTTTAGCCAAAGGAATCAAAGAAATCTTTCCATTTCCCCCAAAATTCAACTGTTGGTCTATTATGCACATAAGTTGTTAATTTGACCACTGATGCGTATTGGTAGATCTTATCTTATAATATCTTGTCTTATAAGATAAGTATTCTCCTCCATTTTATTTTCACAATGGGGATTCGAACCTGGATCTCCCAGAGCCCTGTACTCTAACCACTAAGCACACTGGCTGTCTAAGGTGTATGTGCAATAATGATCACAAGTAGGCATACATAGAAGTCTTTTTAAAAAGAAAGAGTTTGGGCTAACTGGGATTTCAGTTTGCCTCCCTTGGCCCTGAAAGCAATCCCAGAACCTTCATCTCAAAGCAAAAGCAAGAAACCTAGCAACTAGGGTTGCCAACTCCAGATTGGAAAAATCCTGAAGGTAGAGCCTGGAGAGGGAGTGGTTTGGGAAGGGGAGAGACCTCAGCGAGGTATAATGCCATAGAGTCCACCCTCCAAAGAAGCCATTTGCTCCAAGGGAACTGACCTCTGTAGTCTGGGAGCAGTCCAGTCCTTCCTTGGAGACTGGCAACCCTACATCACCGTTACACTACACTGGCTGTTATGTGGGTTACTCTAATATAATGTTTGTGTAGTATTTTGAGTGCTGTTGAGCCAGTGTGGTGTAGTGTTTAGAACGTTGGACATGGGAGACCCAGGTTCAAATCCCACTTCTACCATGGAAGCTTGCTGTTGATCTTGGGCCAGTCATACACTCAGCTAATCTACCTCACAGGGTTGTTGTGAGGATAAAATCAAGCAGTGGAGAATAATAAAGGATGCTTTGGGTCCCCTGTGGAAGGTCCCCAAAGTCAGGGTATAAATGAAGAAAATAATGTAAAAGATAAACTTTGTGAGACACAGTAAACACTCTCTAGAAACAGAATAAAATCTTTCAATACAACTTCCTACTCTGAACAACTGTTCCTGATACTCTGCATTATAAAGTACTTAGGAAACTTGAAATAAGCAATATACAGTATGATTGTGTTCCACTAATCACCATCCACAAATACCAAAGGGTGGGGTGCCATTTAGTGAGACTACTTTTCATACCACGTATGATAATTCCTCAGGAGCACTGGTATCTCTGGCTGCTCATTGGTTCTACACCCTGATGGGCAATTGTTAGGAACAATATGGGATTATAGAGTAGGTTCAAAATTCATTGCTTCAGAGGGAGAAGTGAGTGATCTTGCATTGTTAACACAGAAACAATCACAGGATGTTCTTTCCCAATTTATTCCTGAATGTTTCTCAGTGCAGACTTATAGACCTTGTGGATACTTTCCCCTTCCACTGGGAAAACTCTCTGCCTGTCCCCTACACCTGAATTCTGGAAAATTATTTATTTACTCACTTTATTTACAGTTTGTTTTTCTTGCTGAGACTCAAGGTGGGTTTTGCTACTAACAAAACACATAAGTGTACAATGCAATAAAAACACTGTAATAAATACAAACAATGCATAAAGAATGGATTATAAAATTAGAGAACAGTGCAAAAATGAGAGTATAATGCGTACAATGAGTAGAGGTTGAACTGGTGCTACTCTGTCACAAGCAAACAAAATACACACACCTCTGCATTTTCTTTCATGCTTATGAGCATTAGAAAGATACATAGAGAAAGCCAGATTCAAAATTATACAATTATCCAATAAAAATGCATCTGTGAAATATCTGAAATAATAAATAATGGATCTAACAAAAATGCATCTAATAAAAATCTAATAAAATGTGGTTAAGAGTATCTGACTAGGATCTGGGAGACCCAGGTTCGAATCCCCACTCTGCCATGGAAACTTACTGGGTGAGCTTGGGCCAGTCACACCTTCTCAGCCCACGGATTTGTTGTAAGGCTAAAATGGAGAAGCAAAGAATGTTGTTTTCCATTTTGGGTCCTCATTGGGGAGCTCCTGCTCTTTCTTAATTATTTTAGGGTAATTACTTATAATCATAACTTAGATTAGAACACGATCCTTGAAAAGGCAATGAAAATCTACCCTTTCTCCACCTGGTTAAAAGGTGCAGGGTCTATGTTATCTATGCACCTTCCATTTAAAATTCCTAATTGCTAAAGCAAATTAAAAATTACCTTTTTCCACTCAGTTTGCCCTGAGCTAGAATGGGCAGAGGACATTTTACTTGCTTCTCATTACATCATTGGCCTGGTGTATGTACTACATTCTGTTCTAGGTCCATGGATACAAGAAGACTTCTATTTTGTCGGTTACTCTTTTATATTTTTCATCAAGGTGATGAAGTGAAAAAGTTGATGAAGTTGAGACGGTTGAGAGGTAACTGATCTAGGGTTGACAGCCTCCAGGTAGCAGCTGGAGATCGGGTCTCCAGGCCACAGAGATCAGTTCACCTGGAGAAAATGGCTCTTTTGGGGGTGGACTCTATGGAGTTATGCCATGCCAAGGTCCTTTCCCTCCCCAAACCCCACTTTCTCCAGGTTTCACCCCCCCCCCCCCCAGATCTCCAGGAATTTCCCAACTTGGAGCGGGCAACCCTAAATTGATCTGCCTTAAATCCCCTTGTACATGTAGCCCTGCAAGATGGCAGAAGGCTCAATCCAAGAATCACAGCAGAGAACATAAAGATGCCTACCCCAACCTCATCCTCCCCCCTGCCAGGTCCCAGCACTGCCAGTCCCCTGCATCAGGAAGTCTTGAACAGATGCATCACAACAACCCCACCAAAAGAAAAATCTCTCCTTCTCCAACTCTAGACCAAGATGCAAACTGAAACCAGTCACCCCTCACCCCCAACCTCTATCCAGGCAGTGGAATACTCTTCCCCCCACATCCTACCTTGAGAAGGGCTCTCTTGTTCCCATAGATTTGTGAATCATGTCATGCTGCTGAAGAACAGTCCTCACCAACTGGAAGGAAGAAGGCAACTACAAAACACCCCCTTCCTTCCAATTGGATCATTTGCAGGCAACCTCTTTACAGGTTATCTAGATCGGGGAAAGCAAATTGGAGGGAGCTGGCTCCTGAACTTCAGCCTAGACTTCAGTTCTCCAGTGCTTATGTTAAACCAGCCTTTTGGAGATTGCTTTATCTCATGTCCCATTGTTCTTACCCCACCTTGTGTCAGACTTGCCCCCAAGGTGGCCATTCCATTCCTCTCCTCCTTCTGGCTTTGCAAACTGGAGGAGAGAAAGAGCCATCAGGGTATTGTTATGGAAAGATGACCTCCACCAAAAATGCAAAAGGCCATTTTCATTCTTACAAAAGGAGGAGATGGTTCTCTTATTTCCTGGAGGAAAATGACTCTCCAACAACTTTTTAGGGTGAAAACTGGCAGTTTGTTCCCACATTAACAACCCACCTGCTTTGGTGGGCATCAGTTTACTTTTGTCCCTTACCAGTTTGAGAAGGAATCTAGGGTCTATCCCACATTCATTGACTGCTTAGGGTAACAGAAGTAGTAGTTACCCTTTTTACTGAACTGTTTGCCCTGTCTTTTTCAGCATTCTAGGAAAACTAACAAAAATAATTACCTTGTATCCTCCAGAAGAAATTTGCAATAACTAGGTAGTAGTTTAATATCAAACTTCCATTATGGAAGTTATTTATGTGTTCACTTAATTTTTTATGTATTTAGTTCATTTATCACACAGAGCTGTGATTTCAGTACTAGTCAAGTATGCACCAATCATATATTTTTTTCTTTCTTACATTACTTATGACTTAGCATTTCTTTTAAGGGTGTCATAGAAGCAACCTGGCCAGTCACTTTATCTAAACCTAACCTACCTCACAGGGTTGTTGTGGGAATAAAATGGTGGCGAGAATGATGTTACAAGATGCTTTGGGTTCTCCATTATGGAGAAAAGCAGGGTCTAAATATCTAAAATAATGTGTTTTGAAAATGTTTCAAAATATTTTGCATACTCCATCTACACCACAACCTTATAAATCTAATATTATTCCTATTTGCAGCAGCAGAACTGATGTAGAGTATAGTGGCTTCTCTAAGAGATCAAGACTGAGGTAAACTTTAAAAGTTCCATCTCAGACATTGTGAGCCATTAAACTTGCTCTTCCCCCACCCCCACCCCTCAGCCCGCCCGCTCCTACATATAGCCTTAATTATTTAGTACATTGTTTATCCAGCTGTTCTTCCAGGGAGCTCAGGGAAGTGGACATCTCCATTCTATCCTCACAACTCTGTAATATAGGCTGAGACACAGCATCTCACCCAAGGCCATGCCAATTAAGGATTTGTCTCTCCCAGATTGTAGGCTGCTAGCTGCTACACTTTGCTGGTTTTCACTATTTGAAACATTCTGTTCTGATCATCAGTTGTGCCCAATAAAAAGTATCTTCCCTAGTTCTGCGCAGCTCACATGGTCGACTGAGTTAGCCATTCCTGTCAGCGGCAAGGGCCAGTGAAGGTTAATATTCTTACCTATCAGTCTCTCCGTTCCCTCCAAAAATGAGGGCAGCTCACTCTTTGATCCATTCTGTGTCCCAGTGGGCTAACTGAATAATGTATTCTATATTATGAGGGCTTTCCTTAAACTTCAGTGAATTCAAAGCCAAATTAGTTTACAAAGGATGAAAGTAGACAAGGGCAAAGTTTCCGTCCCTTAAGGGAAATAGGGATACAGATTTACAGAAGTCCCTGGTTCAAATTGTATTTCTGCAACAGGCTTTCAAGTTGTTCTTACAGTTCTGAAATTACTGAGGTAAACTGCTGTCCCCTCGTCTGTGATAGAGTGCACTGCAATGGCTGTATACACATGCCTACACATCTGGAAAGATATGTCACTTCACAGCATGGTGGTTATCAGCCTTTTGTACAAGGTTATTGTTAGGGATAATATGTATGAGGAAATTTGGATGGTATCTATGTGCTAAGTATTAGTATCATTTGTGATTCCCTTGATCAGACAGTGGGGAGAGATGCCAGGATGAATGCAGAAACTTTGGCCAGCTCTATCCACACCCCATGGCTGGTTCATACACTGCATTTCTCCATCAAACTGCTGTCATGTGTGTGGTCAAGGGTGTGTCAGGATCACTTTCTTGTAAAAGAAAATGTCCTTTGAATGATTCAAGACTGAAACAAGATCAGCAGACACACCCTGCAATTCTCAAAACAAAACCAGCAACTCTTGTTTTATGAGTTATCTACTGTGTGTAAGGGGGGGAGGTCTCTCTCAGGATCCAAATCCCAAGATAGTATTGTGTCGACAGGCCCAGACAGGGGAAAACACTGACAACATTCTTCCAGTGCTCTCAAAATGTGAGGAAGGAGAATCAACTCAGTTGTTCCCTACATTCCCTTTACTCAAAGAAGCTTAAAACTTAAAGAAGAATTTCTCATTCTTATAGAGGTGGATCCAACCAGCTTCTCTGCTGGTGAAAAAATGGAGGGTCCCCTTTTAACAACCCTAGTAGGGTTGCCAACTCTATAGGGTAGAAAATTCCTGGAGATTTAGGTGTGGCGGAAGCTCAGTAGGGATTTGATGCCATAGAGTCCACCTTCTAAAGCTGCCAGTTTCTCCAGGGGAACTGATATTTGTAGTCTGAAGATCAATTGTAATTTTGGGAGAATGCCAGGCCACACTTTGAGGTCAGCAATCCTACCCATGGATATGGATGGACAAAAAGCTATGTGGGAAGGGGACTGTAGTAAGGAATACAACTGGATAAGAAGCAAGGAAGTTGGCTGGATTCCACCCATGGTCTCCAATTTATTGTGCCTGCAGAAGGGGAATTCAAGGACTATCCAACTTGGAACAGATTAACTTGAGCTCCTCAATCATGTGCTTCTAGCCAGGCCTAGGCGTGTTCTTCTGGATGGCTTAATTCTCACCAAGATTTGGCCCTGGAACTTGTTTTGAATGCCAGAGCGTCTTCTTTACATGAATAAAACCAAAGACAGTAGCTCTGACGCTATGCAGAGTATACCATCACCATAAACAATCCATGTTTCTGCATTTTGGATTATGAGAAAGGGCTTTCAGGTACATTTAATTTCACATATGTACTGTATACCAGCCTACCTTAAATGGTTGTTGTAAAATTACTAGTATAGCGTATGAAGTGACTTTAAACATTCCACAACATTATGCCTCTGGATTAAGAGAAAGGGTATGTTTCTGCATTCAGTACATGCTTGTGGATGGAGCCCATGATTGCATGACAGTTGTTCTGATTTTATATTACTGGGAGTAAAATCTGAAAAACTGGCCATTATTGTGGGAATTCACACACCTCCTCTGCTTTGTCAAGCGCTGGGTTTTGTTATCCAATTGAACTTCACTAAACATTCAGTTTTGTTGTCTTCTCCACCAGCCAGCTTTAGGGTTAGAAGTTCTCTCCACCCTGTTCCAAGAATGTGCTGAGCATGGGGGAATTTGAGGGCAAAGCCAGATTTAAAGTGAATTGGTCTACAATAGTCATTCTCAAAAGGACAATGAAATACAGTTTCTTGCTCAGTAATGCTGTATAAATACTAAAAATAAAATATTAATTTGTTCAGTGTAAACAGATATGAGATCCCTGCTTTTTATGCTGGGGATGGGGGAAGTAGCATGGTGTTATTTTGCAAGCAGTACAGTAAATTTAGAAGTATATTCCATTTCAAAAATTTTGAGAACCACTGGTCTACAATGACCCATACACACTGAGATGCAGATGACAGCTGTTAATGCTCTTTTTAGTATACCTCTATCTATTTAAGAGCCATTGAAATCTCAATACAGCATCACCCAGCAATCTCTGCAGATTTGTTAAGAGGTAACTGAACAGCACATGTGAGGAATGCATTGGCTAAAACGGAACAGCATCCCAAGTAGATGTGTAGTTAAAATAATGGCAAAATTGTGATTCTGGAAAGTTTGGTGGTTACTCTCCTTAGCAGTTTGTGATTCTCAGGCAATTCTTTGCCTGTTGGGGGCAGCCATTGATCAACAAGAAGCTTGAAAGAGCATCTTCAACCCTATAGGAAGACATTGTCTACTGATTAGGTGGGGGAGGTGTGCTCAGAAAACGCTGCTCAATGTGCACATTCACACAAACGTTTAATGGAGCATATTAGTCTTTTCTCATTTTAATTTTTATTTCCAGTTTCAAATTTTCTACAAGAAAAAACAATAAAAAAATAGAAAACTCTAGAAGTTGTCACGCTCCCTGCTGTGCCAGGTTACTACAGAAACAAAGCTCTGTCACTGGGCCGCTACAGAGACAAGATACTGGGAACTGGGCCACTGGCTAAGCACAGGAGACTGTATTCCCCACTTGCTCTGAAGATGGGCTGCCTCACATGGTACTCAAGAGGATAAAGTCCCTGCAAGCCGAGTGGCTGGTACAGCCTATGGCCCCTCTGCCTCTGTGGCTCTTCAGGGTCAACAGGGTTCCTAGGGACAGGGCTTCTCTGCCCCTTGATAGCAACAGAGAAAGAAGAAATTGGGCAGGTACAATTTTTCCCATCATGGCAGCACAATGGAAACGAAAGCTGCACCTGCAGTAATTCTCCCCTTTTACAAAACCAGTCCACTTAGAGGAGTCTGGTCCCACAGGAAACCTCTCAATCCTGCCCCTGTGCCACCAATTTAGATAGTGAAAGGGCCCGAATCCTCAGGCAGCGGCACCCAAAGGAAACAGCGGCAAACCCAGAACTGAGGCACGAGCAAGAGGCTGGAATCTCGTGTATTCCAGCCACCTTACCCCAAAACCCTGTTTGACTAAAAAAGACTGCTACAGTATCACTTGCTTTTCACCCAACTTCACACCTAGGCCACATCACAGCCTCTACCTTCTTGGGTGATCACTTTTTCCCGTCAGGGTTCTGTGCCTTTAACAGTTTCAATGACAGAGAGGGCGAGTGCCTCTTGAATTCCCATCTGTCTTGTTGCTGTTAAAAGGCAGAGAGAGACTTACTTCTGAAAAAGCTGACACCCCCACTACCTCCTACCCCAACACTTCTCACAGATGGGCATGGAACCCTGTTGCTTGTGGGGTAGCGTCTTTCTATCTGTCTCTTCTGGTCTCAGCACATCTATGCTACAAATGTAAACAGGTTTGAAACTGGTTTAACTGTCTAATGAATGTATGAAGTTGCCTTATATGGAATCTGACCACTGGTCTATCTAGCCCAGTACGGTCTGCTTTGACTGGCAGCACCTCTCCAAAAATGCAGGCCTCTTTTAACCTCTTTTAACCAAGGAATTGCTTGAACCTGGAGCCTTCTGCATGCAAAGCTCTAAGCTACAAGGCCCCTCCCCTTCAACTTTACCCTCCAGAACTCTGAGAACTGTAGTTTTGTACAAGTGTTGAAAAGTCTCCATTAGAGTGCCATTTCATGGAACAGAACTACAGTTCCCAGAGTCCTTTGGGTCAGGAGTTGTCATGACAGTTAAACAGGTTTGAAACTGGTTTAAATATGCAGAGGCGATGTACTCAAGCCTGCACTGGCTCCAACTGCAATTCCATGAGGCCCTGGCCTGCTTTAGATGCCTCCTGATGTGCTGCCCCCTTTGGGACCTGGGGGCCAGACAATTCCTCCTCAGGTATTGGCTCCTCAGAGTCTTGCGACAGACTATCCCAATCCTGCTGAGCTCCAGGAGAGACACTGGCAACAACTACCGCTCCGTCAGAAGACTGCTTCCTTCGAGGCAGCTCGGGTCTGGGTGGCTCATCCTGGTCTTCCAAATGCCAGCGCTTCTGGAGTTTGGTCGCCTCCCCCTTTGGACTTAGGGACTTGGGTCCTTTCAGCTGGGGGCTCTGAGGTTCTGATATCTCCTGCTCCTCCTCTTCCTCTTCCTCCTCCTCCTCCTCCTCCTGCACCACCACACGGGGCTTAGGAGCAGTGTGGGAGCAGCGGCGGGTTCGGGCTTTTCGGCTGTGGTGGACCTGAAGGTGTAAGTCCATAAGCTCAGGAGCTGAGGTGGCAAATGGGCAAAACTGGCAGCGGTGGAGAGCTCCTCCGGCCAAGGCTGGGCGCAGCGACAGGTCCAAGGGCTGGAAGTCGGCCTTCCCATTGAGCAGCGGTTTGCGACGGGACGGACGGGACCGAGCAGCACCCAAGCCCCCCAGGGGTAGGAAGGGCCCATGGCTCTTGGTGTGCTGCGTTGGAGGAAAGGCAGAGACTGCAGTGGGAGCAAGGGGTATGTGGCACCGTTCCAGTGTTCCGGCAGCGGCAGCGGCAGCTGCTGCAGCAGCACTCTTTTGCTCCCGGTGGTGGCGCTGCAAGTGATACTTGAGAGAGCCAGACTGAGTGCCAGCATAGTCACAGTGAGGACATTTGTACGGGCGCTCACCTGCAGGGAGAAATGGAGAAAAACATAGGGAATGCAGCCATCTTTGTTGAGAGGGCACCTACTTCCTGTTCACCTATGAAACAACTAGTTTCAGATTCCGTGTAAGACACAGTCTCTCTCTGAGTGAATAACTCTCACTCAGTCTCTCCCCACAACCCATATTTATTTGCTTATATATTTATACCCAGCATTTCTCCCCAATGAGGACCCAAAGCAGCTTGAAACACCCATTTTATCCTCCCGACAACAACCCTGTGGGATAGGTTGGGCCGGGAGAGAGAAACTGGCACAAAGTCATCCAGCATGCTCCCATGACACAGTGGGGATCTAAACCTGGGTCTCCAAGATCCTACTCTATTCACAACTCTTACACTAGTCAAATGAGGATAAAAATAGCCCTGCAGACTTGTGAGAGTGAAGGAAACCAACAACTAGTATTAGACTCTTAGGATTCTAATTAATATTCTAATCAAGAGTCTTAATCAATAGCCCAATAACTAAAATCTCTGAGTGAGGCCTGGTCCCACATTTTCCCTTTCTGGGAGCTGAAACCAAGAGACAGATATTTTGACTGAAACACTGAAATTTCCTTCCTCTGTTTGTCAACCAGAGCCTGGCCTTGTTGCTTCACAGTTTGCCTTTTGACATCTCAACAGGGCCTTCTGCAGGTGCTACCCTGCATTCACCTGTATATGCACATTCTCTGTAGTATCCCTCACTTATGGAACGGCCTGCTTGAAAAGGCTGGGCAAGTTCCCTCTCTTTTGGTTCTCCACAAACTTTGCAAAACCAAATTATTCAGGAGGGCTTTCTTACACAGGTATTAGGGCTGTGCTGGAAGGAAACGGTTCAAGGAAGTGCTTCGATAAAGGGATAAGGACTGTAGACTACACTACTGAGCACTTTCTGTTACTGTCGTATATTATGTCATGCCAAACTGCTTATGATTTGCTTCATCATTGCTTTACTGTATCAGTCTGCTTGTTTTCACAATTCTGCAACCTATTGTGTGTTATGTGCAACCAAGTCACCTCCAACCTATGGCGACCCTATGAATGAAAGACCTCCAAAATGTCCTATCATTAACAGACTTGCTCAGATCCTGCAAACTGGAGGACATGGCTTCTTTTATTGAGTCAAACCATCTCATTTTAGGTCTTCTTTCCTATTGCCTTCCACTTTTCCTAGCATTATTGACTTTTCCAGAGAATCTTGTACCCTATTGTATTGTTTATTGACTGCCCCAACTGTTGAATATATTGATTATACTGTGTAATCCGTCTTTGATCAACCCTGTGTTACTACACTAATAGGGCACTCCTAAGCAGAGCTATACTCTTCAAAATCCATTGACTTCAATCGAGTTAGAAGGCTAGAACTCTGCTTAGGATTGCACCGCTAGTTTATGGTTTGAATGGACGGCTTTGCCGTACAGGTTTTTTCATACGGCACTGAGTGCTCAATCTGGCTGAGAAGTTTGCTCGACATGTTATCCCCACAACAATCCTGCAAGATGGGTTAGGAGGAGAAAAGGTGAGTGGCTAAGATCAGCTCAGAGGTAACTGGACTGTGAAGGCAGCTGCCTCAAGCAGCGGGTGTGGGGCATTGAGGTCAGAAGACTGAAAAGTGTGTATTTCAGAAAGGCTTCCACACAAGGCCTTACCAATGAATCATATGCTGCCTTAATTCATAGAGAGGGACATTAAAGGAAGGAAGGGTGTCAAGAGGGCCACGGTGGCTCTTCATATCAGAAGTTCTCGAATCTCACCTCTGCCATGAACTTATACAGGCAGCCTTAAGCAACAATACCGAACTATACTGACTTAAAAGGTTGGGTGGCTGACCTTCAGGTGGGGCCTGGAGTTCTCCTGGAATTAGAATTGATCTCCAGACTTCAGAGGTCAGTTCTGGAGGAAATGGTAGTTTCAGAGGGTAGACTCTATGGCATCACTTCCCCTCTGAGCTCCCTCTTCAGGTTTCACGCTACCCAGGCATAGCCCCAAAAGCACCAGGAATTGCTCAAGCTGGAGTTAGCAACAATATTTGTAGGATTGCTGTAAGGTTTATATCAAGCATGTGGTGTAGTGGTTAGAGCAGTGGTCCTCAAGCTTGTTGATCTTTCAGCAGCTTTGGAATTTTGAGAAATGTCACTGTGAGCTACTACAAAATGGCCACCATGTCATATGTGACCAATCACAAAATGGCTGCCAATAGAAGGGTACTTACAAGTTGGGAGAATCCCTGCCCTCTTAGCTCTTACCTGTGTGGACACGGAGGTGCACCTTGAGATGGTGGGAGGAGCGAAAGGACTTTCCACAGAATGGGCAATCTTTCCCAGAGCCCCGGCGTGACTGCCCCTGCACATCTAGGAAACAGAAACACAGAAGAGATTTTAGAAAGAGGGGATTCTAAGATTTCTTAACCCTGGTTGCTCTGCTTCCCATATTTTTCACAGGACTTTCTCATTTCCAAGCCCTAGAAACAAAGCTTCTTTTGCAGGAGTATGCAACTCAGGAGCACTGTAAGTATGCAGCCTGATAGCTTCCCCACGTCCAGCAGAAAGACAGCTGTGAAGTAGCATGCTTGGGATTGGTATCAATTGGTCACCTTTGTTTAGAAATATCCAACTGGATTGGAATAGTTGAAACTGAATTACTGCACAGTCCTCAATGTTTACAATGCAATTTCAGTGATACCTAATTCAACAGAGGATATGACTGTGGTGACCTTAACAGCTGCACGAAAGACAGGATTTTAGTGGCTTGGTCCCCCCTGCCCCACTACTGAAGGAGGGAGAGGGAGACCCTGAAAAAATTCTCTGGGTTTTTAAAACCAGTACAAGAGTCCTGCACAGAATCTAGCAAATGTAGTTTTTTATTAAGAGCCCCGCCTTTTATTCTTGCATGCATACTTACAGTGCTCCTGAGTTGCATACTCCTGCAAAAGTGTGATGCTAGGCAGAGGCACTACAGTCTTATTTTCAGTGGATTTAGACTGGAGTAACTCTGCATATGATCTCCTGAGATCCACCTGCAAGCTATACACTTTTAAGTGATTTTTTTTCCTTCCTGAAGGCATTCCAAGTCCAAACAGCTTTAAGCCTAAAAACACTTTCCTGGGAGGAAGTGAATAAAGCAAGGATTATTTATTCTGAATAGACTTGCCTAGGAACGTTCCTAATGTTTCCTTCTCCTTCTCCTTCTCCTGGAGCACCAAGGTTTAGTTTGACGCATAGCAATACTGAGCCAGAGGATACAGAAGCAACCCTTGCAGGGAGAAGCATAACCAAGGGTGTCAGGGGTATGCATTCTGGCCACTTTGTTAGTGCTGATGCCCCAGTCAGCTATTTGAGCCTTGCTATGGCTCCTATATCTCAGGCAACATATATTCCCATAGGACGGAGAATGGGGATGGTTCATTTTTGCACAGGAAGCATGTTGCCTGAATACACCCTCCAGCAGACACAGCTGGAGTTTGCCACACTGACCCTCACCCCATAAAGCCTGGTTTTCGAGCATTCTGTCAAGTGCAGCAAACTCCAACTCTTGCCACCCTCCAAGGGTGCATTTAAACAACACATTCACCATGCAGAAATAACACGGCCACATGGAATTTTCAACATGTGGAAATGTAGTATGTGATCCCAGTCTTACACCTTTTTAAATAAGTGTGTGTGTGTATGTATGTGCAGTGTAAACATGCTCTTGGGGGGGGGGGATGTTACAAATCTGCATAATTTAGCATTCACTTCATAATATAACCTAACTTTTTGTTATACAGAATCTTAATTTTCTTCACACTGAATCTCGGATGTGGGTGTATGCTTGCGTGCAGTTTTACCTACTCTTATGGCACCTGCACTTATTTACCCAAGTATCTTCTAACACTAAAGCAAGGTTGATATTCCACAAAATCCACACAGCAATGAAGACAATTTCAGTTACAACTAGTTTTTTTAAAATATCAAGCTTTTGGGTCACACAGAACTCTTCCTTAGGCTTAGATCAGGCATGTCAATAGGCAGCTGCCTAGTTGCCTACAGCACATTAGTCACCTTCAGATAACCATGCAGGAAATCTTTAAACTGGTTAGAGATGGCAGATGGGGTACAAAACTTCAATCTGGTTTAATAAATTGGGGGACAGACAGGAAATGCAAAACTGCATTAGGCCTGATATTTACTTAAATGCTTGAAAACACTCAATGGTACAGTGGTGTGTCATGATATTCCACCACAGGAGAAGAAAGGCCCGATTTGCACAGTGCAGAGGAAGCCAAGTTGTGCCTGCCCAGAGGTGTTGGGGGACTTGTGCTGGCAGGAACCGATGACATCATCAGTCTCTGCAGCCTGTTAGCGACTTGACAAAAAGACTCACCTATCACTGCTGCCGATGCCCCCTGGTTGTGACTAGTACCAGTACAGGACCTATATGGATCCTTCCCTGGCTGGTGGCTAGTGGTAACAACTACGTACTACCACATGGGGTATTGCAAAAGCCATGACATTTAAAGCAACCCCCCTCCTTTATTTTATTAAGCATTTTCACAAGGTACACATTCAAGTAAGTGGTTCTAGTGGGTGGTTTTGACTCAGACTGAAATATATAATTTTGAGATTTATTCCTGGCTCCTACTACCAATGATCTTTATTAAAGGATTGGTGCAGGACTGGAAGGAAAGGCAGATTATAAACTGGGGAGGGGGGGAGGTTCAGCTTACCGAGAGAACGTGGAGGGGGAAGGTAAAAATGGTTGAAAAAGAGTTGTGTGTGTCTCAAAAACTTACTTCCTGTGTTTAAAACCCTGGCTGGCCTAGAAGGTATCGTCTCCTTTGTTCTGTGAGACAACTACCCACACACATGCATTCTGTTTGGCCCCCACCTTGTGGAATGGCCTGCCAGAGGAGGTCAGGAAGCCCGCCATGGTTCTGTCAATATGCAAACTATGTAAAACAGAACTTTTCAGGAGGCACTTCTATAAAGGTAATAGGACTACATTATAATGGCAGGGTTCAGAAGGGAACTTTATAAAGGGAAGAGGACTGTGGACTTTATCACTGTGCATCAGGTGCTGTTTGCTATACTGCCATCCTGCTCTCCCTGCCTTGTTCTCTACTGCGGTAATACCATTGTTTGGCACGACTAATACTTCTTGCTTTGCGGTCTGTAGCCCTATTGCACTGCTTGTTAGATGTCTCATCCTGTTCACTGCATCGACTGACACTCTGTAATCCGCCTTGAATCTCAGTGGGGCAGGCAGACTATTAATAAAGTAAATAAATAAACAAAAATGTGGATCCGCCCTTCTTGTCCACCAAAGCATATTCACAAGCAGAGGCACCAGCTGTGAGTTCAGCCCTGAATGTTCATACTTGCCCTTTTCCCCTTGCGTCAGCAGAGCTGGGCTGGTGTTGCTCGTAGTGGAGGCTCTAACATTTGTGGGCAGCCAGTGTCCAGTGAGAAGTTGAGAACCCAGTGACTGTCCCTTGCTCCACTCCCTGTCTCGGGACAGGTGGCTTTGGCGATGCAGTGCCATCTGCTGGAATGTGGTAAAGCTCCGTGTGCAGTCTGGGCAACGATGGGTCCCTCCAGGGTTATCTCTCGCAAGCTTGGGCTCTCCCGCGTAAGGGCGCTCCTTCCACTGCTGGCCACTCTCCACTGCTCGGGCAGTGGCCTGCAGTCTCTCAGCACAGCTGGCATCACCATAGCCCAGGAAATTACCCGTGCTAGCCTTGTCTGTGGGCCGAGGGGACAGGAGCGAAGGGTAGAGGGCCTCGCATCCTACAAGTAAGCTCTGTGGTGACCGTCCTGTTCCCGGCCTTCTTTGTTCACTCTGAAGGCCCAGCTTGCTGAGATGAACCTTCATGTGATTTTTGAGGAACCAGGGTTCCTTAAAACCACGGCCGCACACCTGGCACTTGTGGTCAAAGGAGTCTTTGTGCTTCCGCATGTGACCTTTGAGGAACCAGGACTGGGTGAAGGCTTGGCCACACACCTGGCAGCGGAACTCAGTTGGTGCAGAGGGTGCAGGAGTGGAGGGGGTAGAGACAGGAGGGGTGGACAGAACTGCAGCAGGAGGGTTAGGGGCAGGAGGAGTGGGGGGCCTGTTGGTGGGGAGGCTGTGAGCCTGCTGATTATGCCACTGAAGATCTGCCTCATGGGCGGCTGCAAAGGAGCACTGCCCGCACTTGTACGGCTGGTGAAGGATCCGTAGGTGGCGCTCTCGTTCAGCTGCCGTGCGGAATTTGCCCTTGCAAAAAGGGCAGCGGAAGGTGGGCCGGGGTGGGCGTGGGACAGGAGGAGCTGGCCTTCTCTCGTCCTTCTCCTCTTCTTCTTGGCCCCGCAGAAGAGCCCGCTCCTCCAGTTCGAGCAGCAGGCGGCTCTGGTGGCCAAGGCGGGCACGAGCCTCAGGGCAATGGGAGCGCAGGTGGACGCGCAGGCTGGCACGCTGCCCTGCCCGATGGCCACAATAGGGGCAGGTGAGAGGGTAGGACCCAGTGTGGATGCGAGTGTGCAGGGCCAGAATGCTGTTGAAGCGGAAACGCTTGCCACAAATGGGGCACGGGTAAGGGCGGGCTTCACCCCCTGACCCCCCTGGCCCATTGGAGTAGCATTGCAGGTCAAGCTCCCCATTGAAAGCCAGGGCATCAGCTCCATCACAGGAAGACAATGAGGATGGGGAAGGAAGGGACAAGCTAGCTGGCTTGGCAGAAGGCATCTCGTAATCTGCACCCTGGAGGAACAAGGAGAAAGAGAGAAATAAGACCTGGGTAGAAAGGGTAGGCATGGATTTTTTCCCCTCAAAATTCTCCATTATGTGAAGTTTACTTCTGAAGGACAGCGAAGATAGATTTCTCCTTCTCATAACAGAAGGCCAGGATTTCTTCCTTTTCACAGAACCCCATGCAAACCCATGGCTGGAATGCAGCCTGGGGGTGGGGGGGTGGGAGAAGCTTCCCTTCCTGCAGCCAAAGTAAAATCCTGACACCGTGCCCCAGATCAGCCTGCACGCTAGCAACTGATTCCCAGCCAAATAACATTCCTCCCCGTAGGAAGAGGAACAGCTCTGCTTCCAGTATGGGGAAGGTGTGAACAATCTTCCTTCCGAAAGCAGGCGGTTAAACCTGCGCCACAAACCAGTGATAGAAACTTAAGGGACGTCTTCAGAGGAAAGGAAGGCTCCGTGCACTAACTGCAGTGTTTCGGTTGCCACCTTATAGATGTTTCCTTGCTTAAGGGGGCCCACTTGGCATCTATGAAAGCCCGTTCCATCTTGATAGTATTCCTATCTTGTGGAATAGGCTCTCCAAGGAAGGGGGAAACCACCTTTAGAGGTTTTTAGGAGGCACTGTAAGGCCACTTTATTTATGTTGGCTTTGAACAGGATTTAAGCAATAGATGAGCTTAATGGGGTTTGTATGTTTTGAATTTGGCAATTATAAGCCACAAGGGAAAGTCAGAGTATAAATGTTTTAATAAAGACATAGACTTGGCTGGGGACCAAGAAAGGTAAGGGCTACCAGACCCACAGCTGGTACAGAGGAGGGAAAAAACTTCTTCTTATGTTGTGCGGCCAATGTATGGGTGAGGATTGGGATTAGCATGAAGGTGAGTCCCTGGGCATACGAGCCCCTCCTCACCACCTGTATGTAAACCCTGTTCTCCTGAATTTGACCACTCACCTCCATGGTGTTCCTGCTCACATGCTTCAGTCCTTGACTGCAGAAAGAGCCACCACTGGGATGTCGCCTGGCATCTCACACCCGATAGGAATGTACACGAGACCATGGGCTGCAGGAAGGGGAGGGGGGAAGAGTTCACAATCAGTGTGACACAAACTCATCGATCTTGTACTAAAAGGCCTCCCCTGGGCTTAATTTGCAGCCCTGACATAGGCATGTTTCCAGTGCAAGGACGTAGTCGTGGAATGTATCAAGTAAGAAAGGGCAGAAGTTGCCTCTGAATGTATGTAGAGTTCATTTTCCTCACCAGTGAATGCACAATTCAGGGGAAAGGGGGGGGGGCACAGTCATAATTTCTTTCACCCTGCCTGCTCCTTCCTGGCCTCTTCATCTAGCCTTCTCTCTCATTTTCTGGAGCAAACAAGACTCAGTTTTGCATGCAGTTTCAGGAAAGGGGTGGGTGGGTGGGAGGTTACAGGAATGGTGTGGAAGAAGCCTTGCTCATTCAGTGCTATAGAGGCAGGAAGTTATGCCTGGTTGTGACATAATAATCAAGCCACAAACTACAGGGAAAGCAAAAAAAAAACTTATTGGGCCTAGGTGACCTAGGGGAAATATCTTTTCTGATCTCACCCATGGTTATAAATTTGGTTTTCAGTTCAAGAAAAATTCATCCCACAGAGACTTCTAAGGGGAAAATATGCAAAGCATGGAGGGACACTCCCATGGCATTCCGCATGGAAAAGTAGCTGGCACCCAGGCTTAAAAGTGTGAAACCCAGATTCAAATCCCAGTTTGACTAAGTTCCCTATGTAACCTAGGGCAAGGCAGTGTTAGCCAGACCTACCTCACAGAGTTGTTGTGAAATGTTGCTCAGAGATCACTAGAGGAAGGGTGGGATATACTCCCAAGGCACCCAACATTTTCCAGAGTGGTAAAGAATCTCACCAGAACAAGTGCTTGCATGAGAAACATCCCATTATTTTGCAGAGTTTAGCAGAATGCACACCCACAGCTCTAAATAACAGAAAACTGACACTTCCACAGAAGCCAATAAAAACAGAAGTCACTCCACTCTGGAACTCATGAAATGGAATATGAATGCATTACATTAATATCATGTGCTGTGGAAGGGCGTTTGTACAGCCTCTGCCAGAACCCTTTCTAAATACTGCTATTCCTGTCTGGTGGGGAGAAACTGGTCTACATGAAAAAGAATTATGGCTGCCAGCAACACCCTCCTTCTCACATAGCTATTAACTGATCTATGAGGCCATGGAATGTTCACAAACATTCTAATTTCTGAGGGTGTCGGCATCAGAATAGTGACAAACAGTGCAGCTTCTGTGTAGAGAAATCAGGTCACATGCAACATTTTGCAGAGAGTTGGGGTCAGGAGGGGCTGCAAGCTGTTGGGAGAGAGGAGACAGAAGCAGAAGCATGGCTCTCAAGAAAATGTGTACAGAACAAGAGAGCTGAATGGAAGACAAGAAACTAAGGCATGTATGCATAGCCTGTGGTCTGCATTGTGCAGGCTGCCCCAAAATTATTCTCACTGCACCCATTCTCAAGGATGTGTTAAGAAGTTTCCCTTTCTTTCTGGGTAAGAGTCAGAATATCCAGAGAACAGCTGAAAAGCAGCATGCTGACCCCCCCCCCCCGTCCATCGTTATGTGGGCCATGATGGAGTCATGTGACATTATAAGATGGCTCCAGCTAAGATACTTGATGGTAGCCCCCATAACTGTTTTAGTTATTAGTTTAGTTACTTTCACTGTTAGAGACTCAGCGTGGTATAGTGGTTACAGTATCAGACTAGGATCTGGGAGAGCCGGGTTCAAATCCCCACTCTGCCATGGAAACTTGCCAGGTAACCTGGAGCCAGTCACCCACTTGCAGACTAACTTACCCCACAGGGTTATTTGGGGGATAAAATGGAAGAGAGGAGAATGATGTAAGCAACCTTGGATCCTCACTGGGGAGAAAGATGGAGTATTAAGCATTTTTTTTTAAAGACTGTTTTCAGTTGCATTACCTTTGAGCTAAGAAAAATAATGAAAGGAAGCTGGGTGAGAGGAGAGGTGGAAGTTGAGAAAAACCAGAAACAGGGCTAGGATTGCCACGTTTTCCACAAGCTTAACACCTTTTATTGGCCCTATTTTTAGGAAGACATGAAAAACTGTATTATTTACACCTCTCGCTAACATTGCTCCCCGCCCTTCCCCCTTGGGGTGTGAAAGACGGATGGGAGCAGAAGACAGATGCCAGGATACTGTATGCAGAGAGGTTACTGCCCTGAAATACATGCCATGGGAAGATATTTCCTAACACTCTAAGCAGGTGTGGCCTGACCAACATGTTCACCCAAATCTTTTCCCCATCCCTACCCCCAGGCAAGACTGCTGCCTGCAAAAGTTCAGGTGGAACCCAGTTTATGACTTCTGGTAGAAAAATTTGGATTCCTTCGAAACTCCCGGCTCAAGCAAATCATCTTACAAACAACACCGCCCTCCTTTCTTGTCCATCTCCCCTCTGCATGAAATGGGTGGGGTGAAGTAGTAGACAGACTCCTTTGGATAGTTTCCTTAGGTGGGGGGGGATGTGGAAAGTTAGCTTCTGCCTCCCAATTTTCCTGTATCTCAGGCATATATTTTACAGCTTGCCCTTTGTATGTAGGCTGCAGCAAGTGCCAGCAGAAGCAGCATCAGGAGAGGCTGTTCATGAAGATTTCTGTGCATGAGTGTGAAAGATAGCATGGTGTGGAAAGCCAATGGGATGTAGTAGTTAGATTGCCGGATTAGGGCTTGGCAGGCCTGGGTTCCAAATGCCACTTGGCCATCAAACTCCTTGGGTGACTTTCAGCCATCTCTCTCAGACTTATCTGCCTCACAGGATAACTGGAAGATAAAATGGGAGGAAGGGGGCCCAAGGGTGCTGTCCTGATCTCATCAGAGCAACAAAAATGTGATAGAAAGAAGTGTGTACAACCAAGAGGAATATCCTGCAATTTTTTTTCTATGCGATTACTGCTTATAGTTGCTATGATCACGTTAAGACCTTAGTGGTCTCCCTTATCCTAATCTGACATTCTCACCACTACAACTCTGGAAAAGTGACTGGCTATCAAAATCCTTTTTTAAAAAGTGACACTCTGTATGTATCAGCCATCAGGTTGTAACTGCTTTCAAGGCAAGAGAGGATCAGAGGTGGTTTGCCGTTCCCTCCTTCTGCAGAATCTTCCTTGGCGGTCCTCCATCCAAGTACCGACCCTGATTAGCTTCTGAGATCTGATGATGTCAGGCTGTACCATGCCACTTCCCCTTCCAAAAATGACACTAGTGTCTTTGAATTTGAAATATTTCACCTAGCTGGTAGGTGTACATTTGGGAGTGTTCTGCTATATAAATTGTTGACATACATTCTGTAAACATCATAATTGGCCTACAGAAACAGAAAAGGAAACAGGATGAATTACTGACACTCATTCCCTCAGTGTGGATGACCCCCTTATCTGGTCTTTGATATGGTTGTCAATGGGCTGGGACAAAAATGTCTTTTCCCTTTAATAGAGGCTTAATGTGTAGAAATGGAGAGCTGAAGATTTTCATGGTCTGGAGAAAAACAACATCATCTGGCAAATAACATCCCATTAAGCTTCTACTGAACTAGACACACGTGTTTTTTTTTCTCTAAGCAGCTGACAACCTTAGTCTTTGTGCACACGGACCCCAAAACTCATGCCTCAAACCCAGAGGTATTTGGAACTAGGAAGGAGTTCTTTGGCTGGGCCCGCCAACCAATTTAAAATCAGCAATGTGGCCCCAGGCTAAACAAAGGTTTCCCACTTCTGCATTTACTTTACTACAGTACATTAACTCGTTAGGAGACAGATGAAAGATCCAACTGGCTGTCACTAAATGACGAAAACATACTACAGAATCCTAAGCTTGGATCCTGTGTTCATTAATCTGCTATCACTGCAACCCCTGCTTCGATCCCCCAATTACAAATGGAAATTAAAACTGCCAAGTCACCCATAAAAATGAAAAATCACCCTTTAACCATTCATTAACCAATCTGATTTATGAGCACAACAGGTTGGCTAGTGAGTATTAAGACGACAGGTATCTAATCAGAGACTGGTGATTTTGAGTGGGTGCCTTACATTCCAAGGAAAATGCGGCTGCATGGCATTTGATTCTCAGTGAATAACTCGTTAGGAAATAAATTCAATTTCAGGCATGGTCTTTATTCTGGAGTATGCCGAAGCTAGTAAGAAAAGGAATGTGAAAATACAAAGGGATTGAGTAGAGGGCATCTCAGTTTGAAGCATTTGACTGTGATTATGAGAAGATACAGAAGGTAAGAAATTTAGTGGACATTTACCATACCCCAGGGGCATACGGGAATCAGAACTGTGAAGTCTGGCTGTTACCCCATGAATTTAGGAGAGTAACAGAACACACAGAAGAAAGCCAAGAGTCTGTCTGGCAGTGACATTAACACTGGTAAGACAATACCATTCAAAGAGACAGTTCCTGTACGCAAAGGAGTCTATTGGCTTCCAAATAACTGATATTCCCATTTTAGGAAGGAGAAGTTATTTTAGGCCTGGTTCCTCTGAACAGTGGGTCCCTGAACACTACCACTTCAGACTGCATAGATGAATTTAAAAAAAAAATCTTGGCACATGCAGCACAAGGTTAAGCCAAAATTCATCATTCTGACTTCCAGTTTTCTTTGTGCTATTCATTTTTCACATTCAGGAACATTTGGTCACATCAACCCCACCAGTTGTCTCAAGAGGTACAGATTAGAAACAGTTTTACCTGCTGTTTGTGTGAACTAAAGCAAAGCTGACATAGCACTGAGCTGCCTCAGCTACAAAACAGTCTCCTCAGGAGTTTGTGTGTTTATCATATACCACATTAATAGCACTTCTGCTTCAGCTCTACAGGTACCACTATTACTAGCAATTATTGCCCTTTTTAGAGTCAAAGACCTGGAGCATTATGTCAAACAAAAATAAGACACAGGTTCTGACCTCAGGTTTTACAATCTATGCAAACAAATACAAGGGAAGCGAGCAGAGGGAAAGCATCATCTGAAAGATGAGCTAGGAAATGCCAGTGTCGAAGAGATGGGTAAATATGATACTGGATGAAGTGAAAGAGATGCTCAGAAGTAATGGACAGTAAGGGAACAGGATATTTTATCCTTGGGTATCCTGAGGACAAGGGTACCAGCGTTGTTGCATGAAGGGATGCAGAAGTTGAGAACATTACACAGGCGAGTGAGAACAAACTGATGAAGACATTTAATAAGGAATAGGAGATGTTTAGCTAGAACATGAATTGAAAAAGGGAACTAAATGTAAAGATTAGACCAAATTCGTGGAAGAGGCAGGAAGGTCAAGCAATCCATGAGGTATTTAACAAGAATAATCTCTTAATCATTAAAATAACCTGTGAGGTCGAGTATTAATATTCACATTTCACAGCTGAAACTGAGGGCTGCTTTATATATATATATATATATATATATATTTAACGTAAGCATAAAATACACAATGGATCCAATGTGAGGTGTCCCTGTCTGTATCTTTCACTGATTTTACATCCTCAATTTCATGGATGGCTATTCTGATTCCAAAGAAAGCTTAATCGAAAATACAGCACCCTTGGGCCTTGTCAGACATATCTAAATTACAAACTTACAGCATCACAAACTGCCATAGCTCCCCCCAAAGAATCATGGGAATTGTAGTTTAACAAGGATGGTGGACATTCTGTTAAGAGATCTCTAACCCTCCTCATAGAACTGCAGTTCCCAGGTTTCCCTGAAAAATATAACCGTTAAAAGTTTGTGATGTATGTTTAATTATTTTGAAATAATTCCCAAACTCACTTCATTCTCTGATCTGTTTACCCAAATAAGGAACAAATTAGGGGTTGAAGGAGCCAAAAGTAATTCATCCAAATTTGGCTCTTAAACAATCTCTCTAAATTCCCGTTTGTGGGGAGGGAGGGCTATAAATCGAATAAATAAACAAATAAATAAATCTACATTCTTCTGAGATATGTGATCATACAAATTAAAGCAGGGTTGTGGTCACTGCTGGGTGGTGCTCAGTCTCACAGATACAACAGCAAACTTTGAATATCCTGAGAAAATAAGTGGGAGTGCAGGGCTAAAACTCCCCAGAATTATTTGGTGCAGAGACAAAATGGTTCAAAGAGATGCTTTGATAAAGGGATAGGGACTGTAAACTATACTGCTGTGCATTGTCTTTTATTGTTATTTTTGTCAAACTGCTTGTTTTTTTAACGTTATTTCAGCTCTGTATCAAATTTCTGCTTGTTTTCAAATTCATGCAATATATACCTATTGTATTGTTTATTGAATGCCACAGCTATATTGAATTACTTGAGGCTTGGAGAGAAAGGCAAGACTATAAATAATGTAAATAAAATAAAAGGCTGTCATCTCAAGATATAACAACCTTGGGATAACATCAGAATCCTAATTGTGTGAACAACCCTAAATATGTTTCAGATAGACAAATTAAAGCAGCAACATTCTGAGATGGGCAAAACCTATCCTCCAGCAGTAACATCTGTGGAGAAGAGTTTTGTGCAACTTGACAGCTTGCCATCTTGAAAGCTGTGCAACCTGAAAGCATACAAAACTAATGAAATAAATATTTTATCATTCTGAAACATGTTATTTTGCCCAAAAAAGGGGGCTAGTAACATCAGGGAGATGGTAGGCCTCAAGCCTGCTTGGCAGTCAGTCAGTCTATGATTTGGAAATTGTATCCATAATTTTTAATGTCATGGAGGGGAAGCAGCAGATTGTCAGTGCTGAGGAATGTTCTCTGAACATGCTCTGAAGCATCTTTTCTTTACTCAGTTCACAAACTGTACAGGATTGCACACCAAGGCATTTCAACACAGGTTCTGAGAGGAAACTCTTTGGAAGAGCATGGTTCATCCTACAGCTTAAAATGGTGGCCTTGCTTGCAGTGAAGTTATTCCTGCCCTGCTTGTCATCCAAATCAGGCAGCAGACTTTGTTTGCCTGCAGCAGTGCAAGGCCAATGGCGTTCACAGGCCTGCATAAAGGATAGCTGATTCATTTTGGCACAGTGCCATGTTGGGCTAATGGCAGTACCCAGATGACTAATGTTTAAAAAAAACAGACACACGCACACAACATGAAATCTTCTGGGTCTGTTCAGTTCTAGTGAGGCAAACTACACCGTGCTACTTATGTGCGAGGGGGTCACACTTTCTGAACTGCAGCTATGGACAGTGTGTATAGGAGTGTCCATTCAGTCCTGCTTCCAAACATACAAGATGGCTGCATCTGAGGGGAAAACACCTTAAAGAGAAAGGGGGCAGCCTCTCAAGAGTGTCCCCCTGTACCTAAAAACAGGGAGGGTGGCCATGAGGCCTTCTTTCTGACTCCCGCCAACTTCCAGGCCACAGAAGAGCGGAAGGGGGGTGGGGGACATATCCATGGGAACACATCAGTCCCTTGCACTAGAGCCCTGCCTTGGCCTGCATGAGAGACAGACAAGAGAAGGACTGTCCCAGCAAGACACAGAGCTGAACCCCCCTCCCTTCCTACCCCACACGCCCCGAACAAAGGGAGCAGCTGCCTCAGCAAATGCTCCAATGCACATTCCAGTGGCGGGGGGAGGATGAGGGATGAGTAAAGGGAACTGTTCCAGTGACTCCTAAAGCCCCAAGTCTCTGTCCTGAAGCCTTTCGAAGTCCCAACTTAGTGTTATTACTGGGTCCTCAGAGACGGAATTTCAGCCCCCCCCCCCATTTACATCCAATGACACTTCAAGAGACTCAACAAATGTGGAATTGGGCTTTGGGGGAGGAAAGAATAACATCTAACGGGGGAGGGGGAAGGAATGCCCGAGGTGGCGGCGGAGGGAACGCATGGCCCTTTGGCCTTCATCTCCGCAGCCCCAAACCTGGTCCTTTCTCCCCCACCCCATCCCACCCCACCATGGCTCCAAGCCACCTGCTTTAGGACCCCCTTTAACTCCATAAGCGCCTCGCCTTCACCCCAAATGGCCCCAAGCCCCACTCCGATTCCCGGAGGAAGAGCATTCCCCCCCACCCGGAAAAAAACTTGAGGTATATCCCCCCCCAGCTCAGCCTCGGTCACGTGCTTTGGGGGCGACGCAACGGTGGGGCGGCAGCGAGCTGGAGGAGGAAACCGTCCGGGTCATTCGGGGATAACGAAGCCTGAGGCCGAGGCCGGGCGGTTTCCGTGCGCCAAGGCGCTGCGCTCACAGCTTGGCCCGGTGCAGCCCAAGGCCGGATGCCCCCCCTTCCCGTCCCCGAGATGAAGCTCGCAGCCTTGGCTTCCCTTCTCACCCCCCCCCCACCATGCACCTGCTCTGGGCTTTGGGGGGGGGGAGAAGACGAGTGGTCGGGCGGGTTTCTGGGTAGGGGGGCGCACGGTGGGCGGGCGGACGGCGCGGCGCAGCGCAGCTACTCACCAGGGCGCACGGCGAGGCGGCGCGGAGGAGGGGGGCGCTCCGGGGACCCGCCGCGTCGTCGGGGCTGGGCCGGGGCGAGCAGCCTCCCCGCCAATGGGGCTCCCCCCTCTCCTCCTCGCCTTCCCTCTCTCTCTCTCTCTCTCTTCCTTCCTCCCTCCCTCTCTCTCTCTCGCTCCCTTCCTCCCTCCCTTCCATTGTACGGAGCCGCAGGCAGCGGCAGCGATTTGCATTTCTGAGCCTTGCGCGGCGAGGGATTGCCCGGCTCCATTGTGCGCTCTCGCTCGGCCGGGCGCGGAGGGGGCAGCCCTGCCCCTAGGGAGGGGGCCACGGGACTGGGGGCGGGGGGGGGAGGAAGGACGAGGCAGTCGTCTGGCACAGACAAGGCCGAGAGAGCAAAAGAAGAGAGGAAGAAAAAGCCCTAAGAATGGCTGGCTGGCTGGCGCCACCAGGGATTGCCTTCTCGGCTATGGTGATTGGGAAGGGGCAAGTGGGGTGGGAGCAGGATTTGAGTCGAGTGGCCACAAGATTTTCAAGGTGAGAACTTATCGAGAGCCAGAACCCCCTTCTTCAGATACCCCGAAAATCTTGTTGGTCTCCAAGGTGCTAACTGGACTCGAATACTGCAGAGCAACACGGGTATCTACCTAAATCTATACTAGGATTAGGTCACGGGAATGACAAAATAGTATTCGGATGGGGGTTGCAGAAGGACATTGGATTAGGCGTGGGAGGCACAGCAGTGTTGAGAGGGGGGGCCCTGCCATGGCATCGAATTTGCTCCCCTGGCACAGCCAAGCAAACAGCGCTGTTGTAGTGGAAGCAGATTAGGGGCCACTGTGCCGGAGAGAGAGGATCAGCTTGTCTCAGCCTGCTCTGCTGGGGGGAGGGCACCATCTTGGCACAGCGAAGCATTGTCTGCTCCGCTGTTGGGAGAAAAAAAAATGATCTTGGCACAGGCTGTTGTTTTGGATGATAGAGGGTGCCGTTTGCAGGGGAGGCGGAAGTGGAATGCTAACCAGGCGTAGCTCAGCACGGCATTGTCTGTTCTCATGTGCTGTCATATGGGGAAGGGGAGCATTGGATTGGCACAAGCAGCTTGGCAGAGACTAATATGGTCCACACTGCAGCACCACAGTAGATGAAGGCACAGCCTCTGTTGCTTATCAGTCATTGGTGCTGTAATCTTGGCATTGTCTGTTCTGCCTTGGCAAGAAGAGGGGACAGGGTGTCCCTTGGCATTGCTGGTTTTGTTTGGTTGTGGCAGAGATATAGAGGAGTGGACAAAACACTACTCCATCGCCGCCACATCATGGCTGGGTCAAGCTGATGGAGGGGAGGCGCAACTGATGAGAAAAAATCAAGAAGCATCAGTTTTGGCACACTATTACAGATGAGGAGGGCCAGGATGTTGGGCCCGGGGTGTGAGGCCTGCTGGGAGGGCCTCTTAGTGTGGCTGGTCAGGTCAGTTCAGGCAAAGGGATGGGAAGAGGCACATTTTGGTTGCCTAGCAACCACAGGTCAGGTTCTATCGACCTCCCCAGAAAGTGTGGAGGAGAGTGTACAGCAGCTGAATACCTATAGGACAGACAAGCCCATGAAGAGGGGTCAGCTACACCAGGCATTGTGTGCCTCCTGCCTCCTCCCCTTAGGGATTGGGAGGAGAGCTTTAGCCAGGGAAGGCAAAATGGGAGCTGACAATAGTCTTAAGTACCCTGTTTTGTCTATAGGGAAAAAAAGGGCTCATCAGGTATGCACTAATATAAACAAACAAGGCGTATTCTAACCATGTTTACTCAGAAGTAAGTCCCACTGTTTGCAATAGGATTTACTTCCAAGTGGGCATGCATGTTTGCAGACAAATATCTTACAGTTGCAAGAAAGCCTTTACCTTTTAATACTCCCAACAAATGCGCACTAGTCACGAAAAATTCTATAAAGCTGGTAATAAATTGCTGGTTCCATTATTATTATAATTATTATTACAGAAGGGACTGAAGGAGTGAAATGGTTCCGGCAAATCATATCCCGGTTTAAGTTTATAAAGAACCATGGTAAAATGATGAGAGATGTACCTTTTGCAGCTGAGAAACTGAAGAACAGAAATCACTAATATGGTTCAGCATGCTTTTTATATAAAATAATAATGTCTTGTTAGACAAACCTGACTGATTATTTTGACAAGATTACATAGTTGGCAATGGTAATTTACAGAAACCCAGTGTGTTTTGCTTAGTACCTTACAGAGGCTTCGGTTCATGGGCAGCTGGAGTGAAAAAGCATACCTCAAATGCATTACAAATTGGCCTGTTCCCAAACAGCTTTTGTTAACACCTGGGCCTGAAGAACACTCTGGGTGGCTTGCAGTTCTTCAAACACTGCATGTTCCAGTTAAAGAATGCTATTTAATTTCTCAGAAGCCGGAGCCCTAGCGCTCTGGCTTCCCAGGCAGCCAAGCAGTCCCTCTGTGGTGGGCCCCCTTTTATGGGAACAGTATAAAAGCCCTTCTTGACTGGGGCTTCTGGCTTCCCCAAATAAAACATTACCCTAAGCTCCTTCCTTACTTTGTCCTTAGTACATAGTGCTAAAACAATTTTTTAACTAATTTGAAGCCGACACAGACAGTTATGGATGCTCTCATTTTGAGTATAAGGCTTTTTGTTGATGTATTTTCTCATACAATTAAAGTCTGTCACATCAGACCACAGTCTACAGGTGTAAATTCATATGACCAAATGCTCTTCCATACAACAATACCCCATTTGCAAGTAGTGGGTGGAAATCCAGCCAGCTTTTTTGTTCAATCTTGCCCAATTCTTACTACAGCCCCTGTCCAATGTGGCTTTTGTCTATGTAGACCCCATGACAACCAGCATAATCTTTGATCCTGCCCAGAAAATTCAGTGTCAGAAAATGGTTCTTGCCTAGACTTCTCTCTGGCATGCTAGTTTCCTAAGTGGAGGGATTTTATTTTAAAAAATATGGAGGAGCATTTGACCATGTGAGCTTACACCTTTAATTGGTACAGTGCAGACACGTTTACCATTTCATCCGTGAAAACTAGGCGCATTATGCCAACTTTTGTTTGTACATTGATCTGCCTCTAGTGGTTAGGGTAAATGACAAGCTAGCACCAGGCCTATCAAAAAGTGGTTCTGTTTGGGGGAATTTATGCTAAGTAATGGGAAAGGGGTGTTGTAAACCTATCACTCTCTAATAGTGAGCTGCACCAAAGCATGGACAACTATGCTGTTAAAATCTTTGGAGCTGATATGGATAGACAGCCCAGTATTTGAACAAAGTGGAAGAAATTGTCATTGCACAACAACCACATTTAGCATCATGTTTGAAAACATTCCTAAGTTGTGAATTTCTCAGGAACACTACCTGTTCTGCACACAATTCCCTTTTTACAAAAATGTATTCCCCTGCCACACACACATAGTTCTCTATTTGCATCTTTTAAAGCTTCTTATATCTGCTTTTTAAGCAGCAAGGTATGCACATAGTGGCTTTAATGACTTTTGCATGTGGGCAAATGTTTGTGCACCTTCTACATGATAGATCCTGGGTTTAAATGCTGAACATATTCTGCTGAGGGAGCTAGGTTAGCAAAAACTCAAACTACCATGTAGAGAAAAATAAGACATATGTATCCTGGAAGTCTGGATGGATAAAAACCCCACTGAAACTACCACCCCAACTTAATATACAGCACACCATTTTCTAGCTCTTTAAATACCCATAATCCAGGCCACAGTATACCATAAACAAAAGGGCAACTTCACTGCAGAGGTGTCCACAGAGCAAACAGCCCCAAGAAGTAGCTCAAAATTTTCTCCATTCGACCCAAGTTTGAATCCCAACTCTGCCATTGAACCTTGGGCAAGTCACACCAGTCTTTACCCTATCCCTATACAGGGTTGTTGTGAGAATAAAACGGAGAAGGGGACAATGATGTAAGCTGCTTTGGGTCCCCACTAGGGTATAAGTGAAGTTAATACAGTAGTGTTCATATTACGATTTTTGTTGTTCTAATGAGGAAAAGTATTCGTATAACATAAGATCACTATGCGCAGGCTTTACTACCTCAAAAGCAAACTGAAAGATGCAAGTGGAGACAAAAATACCAAATCTAGTGGGTGGTTGTGTGGGTGTTACATTACCGAACACTCTAGTTTGTCAAAACTCACTGCAAGTTAAAAAAAAATAGTATACCAGCTTGAAGCCTTCTCTTTGGCATCTACCCATTCTGTGTGCAGGTAGTCTTCAGGGATATCCAAACATGCAAGTCCCCCACTTGTATTCTGAAGTGGTACAGTCCTGGGAGATCTGTCATGTGCTAGATCACGTAGCTTGGCTCTAATTAGGCTTCTTAGTCACTGGCATCAGAAATTAACAGCTGCTACCCTGAAAACCTCAGCACCGTAAATATTGCTGCATTATTTCTTTAACTTATGTGGCTCTGCAGTTTCTCTGGGCTATTTCTGAACTCCTTTAAATGAGGGCAGGGGAAAATTCATGTCCTGTAGCAATATGTTAATTTTGCCCATCATGCCACCCAGATGCACCTCTTTTCTTCTTGAGAGAACCTGGATGTGGTTCAAAGAGTGATTCCTGTCATTTGCCCAGCAGCTGTCACCCAGATTCTTCCCTTCCTCTCTCATAATACCAACTGGCCTGGGACTGGACACTAGGCAAATGAGCATTCAGTACCCTCTGGGCATCAGCCCCGGTTGAAGGGGGCTGGTTCTACATTCCTCCAGTTTATCATGTCCATGGTCAACAAAGAGCTCTTTGGTTTGGCCTTTACCTGGGCATATAACCTCTCTCACCAGCTGCAGCATCGGCTGGGCCAGTAATCTCCAGTAATTCTCAAAAAAATGGTGGAAAAGGCACTGGATGGATGCTCTCAGGCAGTTCAGAGCCCTCTCAGAGTTAGATAGAGGCCGAGGAAGCTTGGTATTCCTGTGGGATGGCAGCAGATAGGGGAGCATGGGAGAGCCATCAGACAATTTGGTGGGAGCATGTCACGGACACAAGCAACCATGCGTTTCCCTCCCCCCGAGGCACTGTGAGGTTCAGACTGTCCTGTTCCCAGAGCCTCGGGGGACTGAATCCTGCCGTCCGTGGCTGCCTGGGGAAAAGAGCTTCCGATGCAGACTCCACACCCAACGCTACAAAAGAAACAAGAGTCTGGTGAGTACCCAGAAAAAAAAATTCCATTTTGATTTTGTCTACCAAATATAAACTGCAGGCCCACAAAGAGGGGCCTTGCCATTTCTGCATTCTGCACAGCACCCACCATTCTGTTAAACTGAGTGTTGAGTCTTCAAACGATTTCACAGTAATCACTGCAGTCACTCAGTATAATTTTTCTCGTATTGCAAATCAGAGGCTGAGAAATAGCAGCTTTGCCTAAGGTAATCCCAGTGAATTCATGCCTGAGGTTAGATTTGAATCAGCGATTTTTGCAGCTTGCACTGTTAGCCATAACGCTATGCCAGCACTACAGACATCAGGTGAATTTAAATGAGAATAGTAACACAAAGACAACTGGAAGGCCAGTGAGGTGGCACAGAAGACAAAGAGAAGCTGCAGGGTGGAGAAAAGCATACAGGTTAAAAAAGTGCCTGGGCGTACAATCACACATTGAACAGAAACTGAGGGAAGTTCTGCAGTGAGGGAAAGTTATCCCTGGAAATAAAGACTGAGAGAAAGACATGGAGAAATGCTGTGTGTTACACTTGGGGGGAGACGTTGAGAGAACATGGGGGGAAACAGGGTGCCCAAAGGCAGAGAAGTTTGGCATGGGCGTTGTACCTGGCCGCCACAACCTCAAAGTGGGGTCACTGGTTCGCCGGCAGCGCCAGAGCTCTGGCAAATAAAGAAAACATACACAAGGCTATCAGGGACAACATGGTGAACCCTGGGGAGGAGAAAGAGGAGAGGGAAATTTTAGGGTGGAATAGGAATGTCATGCAATCTGGTATGTAAACGCACAAAGGTCTGTTTAGACAAACAACCTTGTGGTTATCAGCACCTAAGACAGAAGGGTCTGTCTCTTGCCCTTGTGGTTTGGATCAGTGTGGGCGACATAGTTATGAGAAGCCTATGAGTAGCTTTCTGGCTGAGATGCTTGAATTCTTGAAATAGGCATCTTAGTATCAATTTATACGTTCAGCAGAATCAGCCTTTCCTGGAATGTACTACTTTAGGTTGCAGGGGTAGTGTTTGTAACAGTTTCCCATGAGAAAAACAGAATGGACGACACATGAAAGAAACTAGCTTGCCAGGGAGAACTCAAGCATGAACCCTTTTCCTTGGCATTCTAGTTCTGTACAGCCAAGGAGTTCCTCCTGCTGGCAAAGCATTCAGTGATGCAAACCCCACCTTGGAAAAGCCGCAAAGGAAAAGCTGTGCCATGTTGGTTCTGCTGAGTGTATAAGCGGGCCCACAGACTCCTTCATGACAGACCCAATTGGAATTGTATGCACTCACCGACTGGTGGTGCCCCACAGCGGAGCTACTCCCAGGCAATGATCTTGCCAGGCTAGATGGTTCTCGGTGGCTTGGAGAGGCTTCTTCTGAATCAGAGGTCTCAGCTAGGGGGAACAGAAGAAAAGATATGAGAAAGCATGGAGAGGACAATCTCTAAGAACGCCTCGGAAGACGTGAGAAGAGCAGCATCCTCACCTCTTGGGATAGGCTTGACATCTAGGTCCCATTCCTCTTCCTCAACGTGGCCAGGCAATGATAGCCCAGAAGGGGGTCCAGGACCAAGGCCAAGGGGGGCCAAACGCTGGGCTGGGCAGGAGGATACGCACATCGAGATAGCTGGATGGGCAGCTGAGGGGAGAGAGAAGAATTCAAGACCGTTTTTCCCTCAGCTGAATTCTCCCACCTCACCAAACAGAAACACTATTCCAGTCTGCCCTCTTCCTAACCTCCTTCAATTTTCAATTTGCATAGACAAGAACTATAGTTGTTAGGGACAGTGCAGATTCAGAGAGAGAGAAAGAGAGTGAGAAAAAAACCAATTTACATACAAAAATGCATTGCCTATGTTGTTTACGTAAAGAAGACCTTGCTCATTGATGGCACAGGAAGATAATCTCAGAATTCTCTTTGACTCCACATTCTATAGATGAAACAGACCTCCTGTCAGAAGCATCCCCTAGAGCAGGCCTTCCTCTGCTAACAATTCCATTTAGTAGGAGGTTTCTTCAAAGAGGATGGGGTTACTGCATCTTCAAAAAGGAGGCAATACTCCTGGACCCCAGCTGACTTCATTCTCTCAGCACAAAAAGTAAAGCACGGGAAAAGTTTCTTGAAGTGAAAGTAGTGGTTGCCAGGATCCTTTAGCTCTGATCCCAGCCTCTAGACATCCCTGACCACCCATACACACCTTGTCTCCACAGCAGCTGGGCTATAACACTTGTCCATTGATGCTTGACTTCAGCAGAGGGTGCCTGCAGTGTGTAGGCCTGTCGGGCTGGTCCCCGTCCAAACCACAGCTCAAAGCGTACACCGCTGGGCCCCACACTCTCTGTCAGCCCCATAGATGCTGTCTGTGCAAAAAGAGAGAGGGAGTGGTTAATGGAAAGAGGATAGATGCTCCATTTGGGCCTGTGGCAACTGGAAGGTGAGGCATCCTAATGTAGTGGAAAGGAGTACAGAAGGGGAAGAGAAGAACCACTAGGCTAAAAGGATTTACGTAGCCATCAAAATTCTGGTCTCCTCGCTTCTGAGACACTGGATTCTTCTCGTATCGGGTTAGCCAGTTCCCCATAGCCCCCAGTTCTGTATGTTTCTTCCTAGTACATAATGCTGTACCTCTTATCTTTAATGAATTTCATTTTTCCCTTTCAGCCTGATGCTCTGATAAATCCATTTTCTTAGATGTGTTGTTTCACCCACCATTTTGTTACAATTCTTAAGCCAGTATGGAGTAAGTGCTTAAGAGTGTCGTATGAGGATATGGGAGGCGCAGGCTCAGACCCCAGCTCTGCCATGGAAGCTTGCTAGGCCAGTATCTGTCAATGTAAGCTGCCTCACAGGGTTACTATTGTGAGGATATAATTGAGAAAGCAGAACAATATCGTAAACCACTTTAATAACATAATAATTACATTTGATTTATATACTGCCCTTCAGGACAACTTAACGTCCACTCAGAGTGGATTACAAAGTATGTTATTATTATCCCCACAGCAATCTCCCTGCGAGGTGGGTGGGGCTGAGGGCCAAGCTACACATGACGAATGACACCTGAATGGCAAGTGTATTTCTCCCTGTTCACTTGCCCTCCACTCAATCCACTTGCCAGGCAAGTGTCTTTCGTCATGTGTAGCTTGGCCCTGAGAGAGCTCCGAGAAGCTGTGACTGACCCAAGGTCACCCAGCTGGCTTCAAGTGGAAGAGTGGGGAGTCAAACCTGGTTCTCCAGATTAGAGTTTTGCCACTCTTAACCACTACACCGAGTGGGGTATCGTGAGGAAAGAGGGGGATTAATAACTAAATAAATCCCTTCCAGCTTTATGTCAGATGCCAGAGCCTATGTGGTGTGGCAGTTAGAACATCAGACTATGATCTGAAAGACCCAAGTTTAAATCCTCATTATGCCATGGAATGACCTTGGGCCAGTCACTATCTCTCAGCCTAACCTACCTCACAAGGTTGCTATAAAAATAAAATGGAGGAAAATGGTGTAAGTCACTTTGGGTCCCTAATAGGGAGAATGGTATATAAATGAAGTTAATAAATAAAACAAATAGGTATATCTGAAAGATATGCACATTGCACTAAACAGGCAACTGTCAGGAATCCTATTCCAAAAGGCAATTCCCAGCAGCTTGAACTACTGAGGTCTGTGTTGTGAAGCATTGTTCTCCTGCCAGCGCTGTATAGCACTCAGTGCCAGGGAAGGGGTTACCGTGCCCACCTGCAAGGCCTGTTTGCAGACATAGCCACCCTCAGCTCCCTTGCACTTAGTGAAGAGAAGCAGCCGCTCAAAGAGGAAGGTGTGTCGCTGGCACTTGCGGCGCCCGCACACCATGGTGAGCTCACCACGCTGCAGCAGTGGCCCTTGTTCAGACAGTTTCATCTGCAGGGACACAGAAGCACTGATCAGATGAATGAAGTCAATCCTTCCCCCCACCAAGAGCAACAGAAATGGCACTTGTCCCATTTGCTTGCAGGGTGCTCCTCCCAACTATACCCAAAGCATTGACCTCCCCACACATACACGCTGCAGGAAGGGCAAAACGTGACAAAAGATAAACTGCCCAGGAAAGAAAGCACCAAAGAACAGGGATAAATCAGTCTGGTATGGTGTTAACTGGCATGGGAGGAAGCAGCACATGTACGAGGGTAACTGATAGGAAGGAGGATGTAGCGGCACATGCTGGGAGCACCCATGCGCTCACCTCGCAGCCCCGGATCTGCTCGGCAGCCAGCAGGTCCCTGCCTCGCTGCTCTTGGGCCTCCAGCAGCTGCTGGGCCTCCTGCAGGGCTTGGCGGTCAGGCCCCCGTTCGAGGTCACACTCGCGCAGCAGCTCACCCAGGAAGCGCCGGTACCGTTCCAGCTGTTCCAAGGGCTCACACAAGGCGCGTGCCATTTGCCCATGCTCACGCAGCTCTATCGGTCCCTTCTGAAAGGAGAAGGAAAGGAGGCAGCTGAATGTGGCACAGCAGTGGCCCACAATCTTGTTGAAGAAGAGCCAAAGAGATTTGACATCCAAGCCCCTTGTTTTCATCCATGTGCTGGGAAACCCTGGAATCCTGGCTCCCATGGAGCCAGATACCAATTCCCAAATGCAGCAGAGCACATGCAAACACTCAGAGGCGGAGTTGGCTCCTTACAGATGGTCAGCTAGCAACAGGCCAGTTTCCTCATGACAGACTAGCATCCATTATCTCTGCGCCAGAATGAACATTTCCCCATGAGGGTGAACATCAAATGTGAAGAATCCATTACAAGGCAAAGCTTTTCTTTTATCAACCATCAATCTCGCTTCTCCCAAGGACAAAATTCAACTTTGCTGTTCCATTTCTTCGTGGTCACAGATCCTACCTTGCTGGTGGTTCGAAGTGAAGCCAGGGTGGCCTGGAACTTGTGGTGATCTTTGGCATAAATGGCATAGAGTTGAAACTTCTCCCCCTACAAGGTAGGAGAGAAAAAAGGCTCTCTCACTCACCCAGCCTAGCAGCAGTCTAGGAAACCTGGTTGCTGTGACAGACCAAGGCGAAACCAGGAGACTGTTCAAGTGATTATTCCTTTTTCCTTGGCACCCCAATTTTTTAATGGCAAAGTGTGAACTGGAGATATGCAGAAAGGACAGGGATACCTTTTTTGTGCCCTGCTGCTGTGCCTTTTAGGAACAGCTGAGGAAAACATGGCATGCAATGTTAAAGAATTGGTTTACATACTATAAAAATATGGGAGAATGTGAAGACCAATCATCCACTATTCTGAGTGCCAATGCTACTTATTTGTTTGTTTGCTTTCAGAGGAAGGTTCAACTTGCTGCAAAGACTGGGAAAGAAGTGCTGGGTTATTGTATAAGGAGGCACTGCAAGTGGATTAGGTTGGTTTTGCTTTCTTTTTAAGCTTGGTCCAGTTACTCCTCACAGTCAATCTGTAGTTGCCCGTTGGGAATTATTCTGAGGTAAATATCAGCAGATACCCTCAAAATGGAGCAAGCTTCCATGGCGCAAAGTAGTGTGAGGTCAAACTACATTTCTAAAAGGAGATGTGTGGAGGAACAGGGCTTTTGTCTTGTGTGGAAATCATGCCCCCTTGCTTGGAAGCACTTGCCCCTAATTGCCAGCTGTGTGTGGGGTGGCTATAGTTAAGCAGAGAGAGGCGAAAGGCACTCTACACATGCTCAGAAGTGCTCTTCTCTTTATTACTACTTCACATACTCCATAGCACTGGGCAGGGGGGAATACTTCTGAGGGCTAAGCCATAGGGAGCCTTGTTGCAAATTGAACCATATGATTAAGGAGGTTTCATCAGCAGGAGTGAGGGGAGGGGTGGGGATGGACACCGGCCCTCAGCATGCTGTGGAGTGGAAGCAACAGCAGTGGGTTATCATCCATGGTGGGGCACTCACATGACGCAGGAAGCAGCCCCCGGTGCGCGATGGGTGGTTCATGCATCCCTCCAGCTCGCTGAGGAAGCTGCTGCTATGGAAGGCCAACAGCTGGTCCCGCGTGGCCCGCAAAGCACTGCCCAGGCATCTCAGCTCAACGGGCAAGACCTGTCCCCCAGGTTCCGGGGCCAGAGACAAAGGCTGGGCCAAGGCACCCACATACTCCCGCTCACACTCCAGCATCTCAGCCAGAAGCTGCTGTTGGACCCTGGGGGGAAAAGGGGGGGATGGGAAGGGGTCTCACACTTAGCATTATAACAGTCTGTGGAAAGTTCAAACAAGGATATACTGCTAGCGAGTGGGTAAGCTAGGTGCAGATTTTAGGTGCTGCTGCAAGTGGCAAGGCAGGTGAGATACATCTGTCCATCAGGCACTCAAGAGAGCTTTTGTGCAACTTCTGTTTGTGGGAATGAGGCTCACACAGGAGAACAACCTGAAGGGTTGTGCCCCTGTCACCATCTGTTATCTCCCCAGAAGGAAGACAATCTTGAATTTAAAACAGCCCCCTATCCCCAAAAGATTTTTTAAATTACCATACATAACTAATTTATTTGAGAATTTAAGATGACCCCGTTTTTCTGGACTACAGTCCTAGGAAATAACTTGACCTCCCTTTCAGGTAATTAATAGGTGCTGTTTGGACTTTCTAGCACATGGACCAGCCAGGATTGCATACTTATCCCCTGACAGATGCAAAGCAATTGTGTTGCCGTTCATTCTGCCCTAACCTGAACTGCAATTGAGCAATAAAAGGTGACGGAAACCTCCTCCCCTCCTGCCTGCTCCTCGACTCACCCAAGACAGCGCCTTCTTTCCGTGCGTGGTGTGGCTCCCCAGGGCGCTTCAGCAACATGAGTCCCACTGCGACTCAACAGCACATGCTCGCGGGGCGAACAGCTCCTATCTGCCAGTTCACGGCTGCTGACCTCTAGGCCGCGGATGTGCACACTGGGACGTCCTGGATCGCTCAGGGCTCGCAGTGCCAGGGGAGAGGCGGGAGACAAGAGCATCTGGGGGCTGGCAGGAGGACCTCCTTTTTTCTTGCTGCTGTCCAGGGGACTGCTTCGAGTAGGGGAACAACAGGGAGAGGCCTTGGGGCTGGGGTGTGGCTGGAAGAGAGAGGTCAGGCTGCAGGAGGAGCCAAACCTGGCACTCAGGCCCCAGCCATGTTTTGGTGAGGAGGAGGAGCTGATGCTGCAGGCACGGGGCCGTGGGGCAGGGACGGCTTCTGGCACGGCCTGAATCTTCCCTTGGAACTTGGGGCTCAGGAGTAGCATCCTCTCCAGGGATGCTCCCTCCGCCAACCTTTCAGTCAGCCTCTTCTCTTCTATGGTGCCGCCAGTCCCTTGTAAACTTATTTTTTCTTCCATGGTTTGCTCTTGTGCCTACATTGGATGAGATACAGGCAAGACTAGCAATCTTTTGTTTACAAATAAACACAATTGCTTTTCTCCCCCCCCCACCAGGGGGTGAGATTCTGAGCAGCTTAGAACATTGTTCTCCCCGCCACCATCCTCTCACAACAACCCTGTGAGGTAGGTCAGGCTGATGCTATGTGACTGACACGAGGTAACCCCGCAAGCTTCCATGATTTAAACCCACGTCTCCCAGGATCTGGGAAGAGCTGTGATTGACCCAAGGTCACCCAGCTGGCTTCAAGCGGAGGAGTGGGGAATCAAACCCAGTTCTCCAGATTAGAGTCCCACTGCTCTTAACCACTACACCAAACTGGCTTCTGACAATATCCATCCAATTTTTCCAGCCTTTATTTTCACTGTTTCACTCTCCTATAGGGAATGGAAGGATAACCTTCAGAGGTTGGGAGGAGACCGATTCTTCATCAGCTCAGTCTTCAAAGAAGACAAACACAAGCCTACCATTAATAAGAGCCCACCAAAGTAAGTTCTGACCTTGGCCCTGGGGGCCCCAGCTTCCTTACAGCTGCTGTCTCAGAAATTACCTGTGTATTTTCCCACTCTTGTTGTAACACCTCCAGGCGCCGGTTGCTGAGCTGGACCAAACTGTGAAGGGCCTCATCCACCTCTTGGTAGAGCTTCGTGACAGCCACAGTCTCGGCGCTACAGAGAGAAACAGTGGGTCATTCTGGCTTCTGCTTATCACATTAGGGTAGTATCCTGGCAGGAGGAGAAGGAACAACTTGCAAGGATCAGATGGGGGCCAGTGGAGACTGGAGGAGGGGGAATATAACATATTTAGGAGCCACCAGGTAAAAATGATTTCTCTCCCAGCCATTTTGTATTATGTAGCTTGTGGGGTCCACTTGGAGTGCAAAATGGTTGGTGGGGGAAAGAATTACATATGGCTGTACTGCAAAAGAGTGCAGCTTCCCAAAGTTGCTTTTCTTAACAAAAATTAGTCCTTCAGGGCTTTGTGATGTATATCTATATGCAGCATTTAGTTTGTGCCTCAGAATGGCTGAACCCCATTGATTTCTGTGGTGAACTGCCTTGAGGAGGGAAAAGGGCTATAAATTCCCTAAATTCATAAACAGCATGCTTCTTGATCCAGAACTGACCAGGACACTGCTTTCTTATTGTCAGTGACTGTCCCTTCTTTGCCTCCTTCCCTTTTATAACTCTGTCTGTAGTCTGGGTGATAAATGGTGTTTGGATCTCTCAGAATAAAGGGCATGCTGTCCAGCCAGTGAGCTGCCAAGTTGCCTCTGTGCATCTTTTCCATCACTGCAATGCAAGCAGTTACTGTCTCTTTCTAAGACATAGATGTCGCTGAGAGAGATGCCCTTGGAAATTTGGCTCCCCAGGCTGCTGCCGAGTTTGCTTCTATGTTGAGACCAACCCTGGAGTGCACAGACAGACTTTACAGACCTTGAAACATGCAGTAGAGTCACCTCCAGCACCCTGCTCTACAGGGTTCATTCAAAGTGCAGGACAGCTAACTGAACAACACTGAAGTGGACTGTGGGTCAATTGGTGCTATAATTGCTTGACTTAACTGTGCTGAAAAGCAGCAATTCTGGAAGAAATTTGCCTCAATACACTGCCATCCAGTGTGGTTTAGTGGATGGTGTTGGACTAGAATCTGAGAGACCCAGGTTTGAATCTCCACTCTGCCATGGAGACTTGCAGGGGGACTTTGGGACAGTTACACTCTCTAGCTTAACCTACCTCACAGGGCTTGTGTGAGGCTAAAACACAGGAAAGGAGGACAATGCAAGCTACCGTGGGTCCCCACAGGGGAGAAAGGTGGCATATAAAATGAAGTAAATAAAGAAATAATGAACACAGAAGGGGTGAAGGAGATGGCAAAGGGCAGTCTCCTGCTGGGCTCCAGTCCTCACCTGCGTGGCCCCAGGACAGGCAGTTGTGCCAGCAAGGCTCCACCACGGCGCTGGAGTTCCAGGAGCTGAGGCTCCAAGAGCAGTTTCTGCATCGTCTCCTGGTGCGAGGCGATTTGTGCTGATGGCTCCTGCAGGGAGGAGAGGCTGGTAAACATGGCAGGATAAAGGAGGTGGAGGTGGAGCCCGCAAAGCAGGCCCTCTGCCCCCAACAACAAACAGGTAAACAACAACATCGTAAAACAGTGTATCAGTGTCCGACCCGGCCATCAATTAATGCACCAAATAGCCACACCACAACAACACCAGGCTTCTTGTGTGTTCTCAGAGTCTGTCAGTCAGGAGGAAGGGCAGTAAAACCCCATTCCTGCAATCACTGGAAATCTAGCTTGGGTGCGCCAGTTCCTAAGATGTTTACACTTATTTTGCACCAAGGCAGCAATTGTTTGAGTGGGTTGTTTTATTATATATGTATTTATTTACATTATTTATAGTCTGCCTTTCTCACTGAAACTCAAGGCAGATTATGCCGTGTGAGTCAGCACAGTCAATTTCAATGGAATTTCAATAAACAATGTAATAGCGTCTATAAATGCAAATTTGCGAGATTTAAAACCAGCAGAAATCCAATGCAGAGTTGAAGATATGCCAAAACACAGCATAAGCAATTCTAAGACTGACATATTAAACAACATAGAACTACCCATTCGGATCATGCTTAAAGCAACAGATAGTACGTAGCAGCACACAGTAGTATAGTCTGTGGTCCCTATCTCTTTACTGATGTATCTCTTTGAGACCACTTTTCAGCAGGTGGAAACAAACCAACTCTCTGCCGAAAGACCACAAGGTGTCAGAAAGATAGGTTATAAGGTAGTTTCTCCTTCAAATGCTAGTGTCCGTTGTGTGGGGGAATTGCTTTGCTTTGAGGAGACTTCCATCACATCAGCCCCCATGTGACTGAAGAAATACAGCCCAAAGTCAGGTTTGGTGTCTGCCTCAGTGAGAAGTAGGTCTCCGGTTTTCAGCCTCGCAATTGTGACAGTATCTTTGAAAAATGTAACTTGCACAAACAGCGTCATCCAGAGAAAAGTAGCTCTTCTTAGGACTGCACTGAAAGGTATCAGTCCTTTTAATGGAGCTGCTGTGTGCTATATTCCTATTTTTAAGATTAATGTAAATTAAGCGCAGTGCATCTATTGCTAGAACTGAAGCAGCCGGAATGCTTGGATACCGAAGACAATGAGCACATTGATATTCACTCGGTTACTACAAGAGGAAAATGGGTGTGAATCTAGAAGTGCCCCCAGTTGTTGAGGGCCTCTATTGCTTATATTCATTAACAGTTGGATTTTCGCAATAAGGGCATGAATCAAAGACAAAAGTGGGGCTGAACGTTGTTTTCTCAGGGTAGCTGTTAGGGCAAGCAAGCTATATATACTGTGGGAGGTGCTACATTATGCAGCCTAAGGATCTCTGGAGCAGGCCTACCTTCTGATTTGACGCTGTTCCCACTGCCTGGAGATGGGCTTTGGCTTCACACACGGCTTTTAGCACACTACAGCAGAGTGTCTGCAGTTGCTCAAGAGCCTGTGAAAAGAGAGAGAGTGCTCCTCACAAAATGGCAGCGCTTGAATACATGTAAAAGGTCACCTAGAACAGCTCCCTTGCTCCAGGATTTCACAGAGTCCTGGACATTCAGTACTTGTGGCTGAGGACATGGGGCTCATGTGAGTTGTAAGGATAGCTCAGGGTCTGGATGAAGTTGTGGGAGAAGAAGGTTCTTGTAGTTTTCAGGGATAAGCTGGAAGTCAGTAGGGGCTGTGGCTGAGGATAATAATGGCCCAGCTAGATGATATCGGTGTCCTCAGGGGTGCCCATCATTTTGAAGTAATGAGCTCCCAGCCTGAAATTGCCTTAAACTGCACCTGAGGGGCCTGATTCTAGTCACAGTGCAGGAGACGAAAGGGATCCTGCCTCCCTTATGCTGTTTTGCTGACCTGAAACAGCACTGGAGGAGCTTTATTTGCCCATATGTTTTCCCCAGCATCATTTCATGTCAAAATAACAGTGAAGGGAAGACCTCTCCTCTCCCCACCATGCCACAGAGGTTTTGCCCAGAACTGGACACCTGTGGCATAGTTTAAAGGAGTTCCCAACTGGGAACTCGCTACTTCAAAGTGGAGGGCATCCCAAGGGATACCCTTATTGTCCAGTTTGGCCCTAAGTAGTCAAGCAATGGTGGGTTCTTGCCCCAGATTGGAGGGAGGCTCGATTGGTTCCATGAGGGAGCACAGTACGGCACCATGAGGGCCACTTTGTTCGGTATCTCTCTTACCTGGCGTGCCCCCACCCATTTGCATGGTGAATGGTGCAGGACCCCACCTAGTGCAGGAGTCAGCTGGTCCAGGGCCACGTAACGGGGCAGTTCAGAAGGAGAGAGAACCACCACTTTCTGTGGATGAAAGAGATTGATTTCAGACACATTCCAACACCTTCAATACTGTCCCACCCAAAGCCCTCCATTCCCACTGCATGTTGCAGTATAAAGATAATGCAGTAAGCCTCTGGATTCTGGCTCAAAGGAAGTTTTTTTGGCCGCTTCTCACTTTTTCTCTGCAGCAATCCATGGGGCAGCCATTGACACATCTTCCAGCATTATTAGCTGCTACCCTGACACATTGCCTAGTTTAGCGGTAGCTTCAGCACAAAAGGCGTTAGAGTTGACTGAACAGCAATCAAGTGTATAGAAATACATTGTGTGATATGTTTCTCCCTATCCATAAGTAGTGGTATTGCTTAACAGACCTCTGTGGGGTGAAATGCTTGGGTACAATAAATACAAAGACTAATTGGGGGGGGGGGTGCTAAAATTGTGAGGATAACATGAGCTGCATGCTCAGAATTTTTCTGTCATTAGCAGGGTTCACATCATGATCCTTTTAAAAACCTTTTACCTCTCTACAGGATTCTGTCTCTGGATTCTGCCCTTCTTGTCCCTTTTCTTCACATACAGCTCATCTAACAAATGGATACCAAGGCTGCCGCAAGGCTGGAAACTTACCACAGCAGGTTCCAGGGCCAACTCTTTTTCGTGGGGTACAAATCGGTCATCAAGGGGTAGGACCACCAGCAGCTGACTCACAGGTGGTGGGGAACCCTCCTGAGGGAGAAAGGCTATGTTTTCATTCGAGTAGATAGGGTTGGGCAGGTATAGTGGATGATGATACAGAAAGGCCCGACTCTCTAAGGCTGAAGGGTACACAAAATATAGCTATAAAGTCTACAGTGATCTGTAGGATACTGGATGCTTTAAGAGTTCATGGGGATGGATCCACAAACAGCTGCTGACCCCTGGAAGTCCATCAAAGCCTGGGCCTGATCATATTTTAGAAATAGAGTATTTCAGTCTAGTACCATTCTGAGTCAAAGGGAAGGCAGCCTGGTACTTAGATGGGGGGCCACCAGAGAAAACTCTGCAAATGGAAGCTCTGGCAAACCCTTTGCTGGGGTGGCCGCAAGTCAGTTGGAACTTGATGGGACAAATGTACCTACATATCATTTCGAGGGTTTAAGCTAAGGAAACTTAAAAACCCTCATTTTAATTTATTGCAACAATTTGTTTGAGAGGGTGATCGTTCATTTAAAAAACAAAAACATCATCTTAATAAACAACAGAATACACGGCATAAGACATGACACAACAACATGACCCACAGAGGAATAGGGGGAAAGGATTTGGGGGAGGCATGGAGAAAGAGTTCCATACCTGGAATGTCCTTAAGGCTGGCAAAAGCACAGGAGCCTGGAGGGCCCAGTCGTCCACCTGGCTTAGATCCAAGAGCACTGTCATCCCCAAGGCCGCCTGCTCTTTCCTGGAACGTTTGTGGAGAAAAAAGAGGGAAACGAGGCCACAGTTCGCATCAGGAGGCCAGGCTTGCTCAGAAGGCATTAGCACATGGTCATCTGAGGAGCAGCAGCCACAGCATATGACAGTGGGCTGGGATATTTCGCTTGTAAACCCTGCTAAGAACTATTATCAAGCGGTGCTTCTTTACACTGAGCCTTGATTAGATCCATTTTACAATTGGAAAGGCTGTGTGAGACTGAGACCCCCCCCCCTCATTTGCACATCTGTTCGTTCCTTTCTTTTGTGGCTGTGATGCACATTGGGCACACATAAGAGGAGGAGAACATGATTTGCTATTACCAAGTCTGTCTGGAGGAGCGGGGAATTGATGGGAACAGGGGCACTTAAGTGAAGTCAGCAGAATTAACATAATAGTGATTTTACTTAGTGTTCCAAGCACTTCACATTCATTAGATCAGTTACAGTTATAGATTTAAAGTTACCAACTGAGGCCTGGTCTACACATGCAGAACACTGAGGGCCAAACTAGATGAGATGGGCATCTCCAAGTTTGCCTCAGTAATGTGTTATTTTGCAGAGAGAGTTCCCAATGGGGAACGCCTTTTAACAGTGCTGTGAGCGTTCAATGCTGGCTGGGGCCACTACGGCACAGGCAGTGGTCTTGACCAGAATCTGGTTGAGATGGCTCTCCAAAGCTGTCATTTCCTCCAGGGAAGCCGATCTCTGGAGATCAGTTGTCATTCCTGGAGAAGTCCAGGCCACATCTTGAGGTTGGTAGTTCTAACCTCATTATCTTGTTCTGCTGCAGGGCTAGACCGGGACCTCAGTTAACAGCTGATTAGCGATAGGAACCAAAGCCTTCTCAACTGACTTTCACATGCAAAAACATTGCAACTGTAAATTGGTTTCAAATCAGTTTGACTGTTATGTTTTCTCCTGGCAGCTTCCTCCGAATGGTGGTTTTGTGAGGGTGTGGAGAGGAATTTCCTGTAAATTTTCTACCTCTCCCCCCACCCAACGATTTTACTGGTTTTTGTTTCCTAGAGAAGTCCCAACAATCAGCCTCATTTAAATCTCCTTTACATTTGTAAATGCAGCAGTTGACCCAGACAGGCTGACGTGATGTATTTCTTGTGAATCATCTTAGGAATTCTTCCCTTGGAGGCAGTTTCTTTTCTTTTTTCTTTTACCTGAGAAGTGAGTGCAAGTATTTCAGGGTCCTAACCAGAACTTCTTGTCCTAGGGGGAGCCCATCTCGAATAGGCTGAGGCACCACAGTCAACAAAGGCCGTCCAGCCCTGTCCATTCCTCCTGTTGGGATGAAACACAAGGAAATCATAAGGCCTAACTCTGTACCAATTTGCCGTTCTTTCCTCCTCCACCTTCCTTGCAAAGGGAAGATGAATTCCCACTGAGGGGTTTATGTGGGTCTCATCTAGAAGTGCCTCTTGGTTTGTCTCCCTCAAAGTTCACCATGATACACCAACCAAGCACACGGTCTCATGTTCTCTGGAAGGGGATATGAGAGAATTATTCGCCGCATGCAGTGCAAAAGCCATGAAAGCAGGTATAAATGAAGAAGAGTTATGCCACCCTTCCTCCAAGGAGCTCAAGGCAACATACATGGTTTCATCCTATGAAGAACGTTACACACACATACACACACACACAGAGAGAAAGAGATGCAGTGGTTAGTGTTGGACTAGGATATAGGAGAACTAAAGTCAAATCCCCACTTTGCCATGAGAGCTTGTTAGTTGACCTTGAACCAATTACACTCTTTCAGCCTAACCTACCTCACGTTGTTGTTCTGAGGAGAAAATAGAAGTGGGGAGAAAGATGTAAGTGGCTTTGGATCCCCATTAGGGAGAAAAACAGGATATAAATAAGGATATAAATAGAGAAAGAGAGCGAGAGCAAGAATAGTCAGAGATCACCCGGCCAGCTTCATAGCTATGTGGGGAAGAGAAGCCAGGTCTCCTCACACTGGTGATTTGATCATGACATCACACCAGCTTTTCTGGCATCATATGTGGATGAAACATCAAACAGTAGATTCCACAGAAATATCATCAGATAGAATCACTTCTGAGAGGAAAAAGGATAAGAGCAATGCCAACTAAAACAGGATGCAGAGGATAAAACTGAGGTTGAAATAAAAACAAATTCGTTTCTAGTGTAGTACAATCAAGAGGGTCAATTTATACATTACAATTTTTAGGTGTGCACTTTTAAAAAAACTTATATATAAAACATAAAGTGAGAATTGAACCTCTGCCCTGGAGCTGGATTGGATGCAGCTCCCTTCTCAAGAGGACACTTGGTCTCAAACCTGGGCGTGCCACCATGTACCATTTGGAAAGGCTCACCAGATGCAGCTACTTCAAGGAAGAAAACATATGCAGTTGCACATTGGAACAGGGCTTATTATAATACTGGATTAGGTTTGAGGGAAACAGAGGACAGATGTACGTAAGCCATATCCTACTGCCAAACAAAAATAAAAGCTATTTTTCTAAAATCACAGGAAGAACTCCTGAGCTCGTTCTCCTTTAAAAAAAAGCTTACTGCCCCATCTTCCCAGCATTATGTTACCGTTCAAGGTTGGAAAAAGCCCTCTAATTTCCACTGATCCAAAAATTCCATTTCCTGTAAGCACATACCATTTATTAGCTCTGCAGCAGCAGTTACACAATGCACAGTATGCAGACACAGCTCTCTGGTTTTGGAGATGAAGGGATCGGATACCCAGGCCTTGTATGACCATTCAGGATCGATTCACACATTACAAAGTCCATGTGGTGGACATCTAGACTTTTGCCAGGCTAGTACTGACTTGATTTGGACTGGGAAAACAGCAGTGGAGGGAAGAACCTAATCCAAAATGGCCCCACGTACCTGGGAGTAAAGTTCCCAGCATGGAATTCTCAGACCATATCTGTCAATAGTCCAGTGGTTAGTGTGTCAGACTAAGATCTGCAAAAGCCAGGCTCAGATCCCCATTCTACCATGGAAGCTTGCTGCGTGACATACACTCAGCTTACCTAACCTCTCATGGATAAGGATAAAATAGAGTTGAAGATAATGTAGTTAGTCACTTTGAGAGCCAAACTACAAGTGATGAATTACACTTGCATGGCAAGTGAACAGACTCAAGTGTATTGTCGAAGGCTTTCACGGCCGGAGAACGATGGTTGTTGGGGGTTTTCCGGGCTGTCTTGCCGTGGTCTTGGCATTGTAGTTCCTGACGTTTCGCCAGCAGCTGTGGCTGGCATCTTCAGAGGTGTAGCACCAAAAGACAGAGATCTCTCAGTGTCACAGTGTGGAAAAGATGTAGGTCATTTGTATCTACTCAGGAGGGGTGGGGTTGAGCTGAGTCATTCTATAAGAGTTTCCCAGGGTGTGGAATGCTAATGGCGGGAGGCTTCACTGTATCCCGAGGCGGTTCTTTTGCATATGGATTGGTGCTTGATGTGCTAATCTTCTCTGCAGGGCTATTGTCGGGTGTGGAGTGTTTTGTTGGCCTGGTGTTTTTCAGAACTGGAGCCCATGCTCTGTTCATTCTTAAGGTTTCTTCTTTCCTGTTGAAGTTTTGCTTATGCTTGTGAATTTCAATGGCTTCCCTGTGCAGTCTGACAAACTGCACAGGGAAGCCATTGAAATTCACAAGCATAAGCAAAACTTCAACAGGAAAGAAGAAACCTTAAGAATGAACAGAGCATGGGCTCCAGTTCTGAAAAACACCAGGCCAACAAAACACTCCACACCCGACAATAGCCCTGCAGAGAAGATTAGCACATCAAGCACCAATCCATATGCAAAAGAACCGCCTCGGGATACAGTGAAGCCTCCCGCCATTAGCATTCCACACCCTGGGAAACTCTTATAGAATGACTCAGCTCAACCCCACCCCTCCTGAGTAGATACAAATGACCTACATCTTTTCCACACTGTGACACTGAGAGATCTCTGTCTTTTGGTGCTACACCTCTGAAGATGCCAGCCACAGCTGCTGGCGAAACGTCAGGAACTACAATGCCAAGACCACGGCAAGACAGCCCGGAAAACCCCCAACAACCATAGACTCAAGTGTATTCGTTCATGTGTATTCCTCCCTGTTCACCTGCCATTCACTTGCGCTCCACTTGATCAAGTGGAGCGCAAGTGAATGGCAAGTGAACAGGGAGGAATACACGTGAGTCTGTTCACTTGCCAGGCAAGTGCAATTCGTCACTTGTAGCTTGGCTCTGAGGGCCAAGCTACAAGTGATGAATGACACTTGAACGGCAAGTGGATTGAGTGGAGAGCAAGTGGAGGGCAAGTGAACAGGGAGGAATACACTTGCCGTTCAAGTGTCATTCGTCACTTGTAGTTTGGCCCTGTGTTTCCACTAAGGAGAAAAGGGTGGTATAAATGAAGTAAACAAATACAAATTGGTAACATGTGAATTGGTAACCCAGCATTAGTTCCCTCTTTTTAGTAATTTGCAACTCAGTTGCAAATGTGGAATTTACATCATGGTTTAGAAAATGAAGGTTGAAATTGAGTAAGCCCCACTTTTTCCCCCCTGAGGGAAATCTTACTCATAGTGTTCCCTATCCATTATATTAATCTGTTCCTATAAACACAGAGACACCACCATGGAATTTCTTCCATTTTTTTTTGTCCGCTGCATCTTGTTTGGAAATTTGCCCTAAAAATATTAATATACATTCACCCATCCAAAGGGTCTTTACAGATGATCGTTGTACTGTGAGAAAAATACACAACATTGTTGTGGGGATTCCAAATGTCTCTGCAGCATCCAGAGAAAGAGGGCTTCATCTGCCTCGCTATCTTAGGTGGCTTTTCAAGAATAATTTCATAGATACCAGGTCTATCAATAGTTATTAGTTAAATGGAACCTCCAGATTCAGAGACAGTATAGCTGTCAATACGTAGATATTCAGGACAGTTAACAGGAGATTGTTGTCTTTATCATACCTGGATTATGAGCTGTCAAAAAGGTCTGAACAGTATTTTAATCAGAGAGACATTGGGGGTAGGGCTCTTAGGAGTCAGTGACACAAGCGCTTCTAAAACAAGTTGTTCCTTTTATCCTTTGGTCCCCTCCTCCCCTTCCTTTCTATTCTGTCCTTGCTTATGTTTCCAATCAACCCCCTCTGGGAGGTCTGCCTCCCATTTTGAAAGCGGCATGCTTTTTGTAACGTGATCAGGGTCTGGCGTTATTTTGAGTTGTGTTTTGTGGCTTTGGGTCGGGGTGCGGTTTTTGCAAACGGTTGTGATGTGGCCAGAGTGAGGCGGCTTGTTTTCCTCAGACCTCATGATGTTCCATAAAATGGCTAAATGCTGGTTAAAGGACAGCCGGACCTGGCAACTTAAAAAACATTCCATTTGCAGAGATCGCTCCAAAGGCTGGTAGCAGATTTTGGGATGCAAACCTGGACTGTAATATATAGGCTGCACGGCACGGCCAATCCCAGGTATTTTGTTGCTCCAAGCAAGACACACCCATCACAGCGTGGGCTTGCACTACCATCAGCCACATCTGAGTTGGCTTGGCTTATTTCTGGCCAACGCTAGAAGGTGATACCAAGTAGGGGTGCCAACCTCCAGAATTACAATGGATCTCCAGACTAGAGAGATCAGTTCCCCTGGGGAAAATGGCAGCTTCAGAAGGCAAACACTATGGTATATCATAGATTCTTGGAAAAGTCCCTCCCCAAACTCCCCGCTCTACAGGCACCACCCCCAAATCTCCAGGAATCTCCTAGGCCAGAATTAGCAACTCTACTGCCAAGTCCCTGCCCATGCTGCTGATGGCTGGGAATGAGCCAAGCTCCTGTGGGGTATCAGCAGCCTCCTCACTGCAGTGCCCCAGGCAGTTCCCTGGGTGACTTGACTGGAAAATCGACCCTGTCTATGTGCACTGGTACGCTTCAGGCACAATCTATGCACCCCTTTGGAATTTACTCAGGAAGTCACTGCGTTCAATGAGGCTAACTCCCAAGAGAGAGTGCATAAGATTACTACTGATCTGTTCAGGTGGGGCAGGCCCAAGTCATTTGAGTGACAAATGCACAAAAATGAGAATGGCACCACCCCATGAGCACACTGTAATGAATATACAGCACTACTCACCAAGAAATTCTTCTGGTCAAACCCCCACTGAAATGAACATGATTACTTCTTCCTCATGTCAATGCGGCTTGTGCTGGAGCACTTCCTGGTGAATTGTGCCCCATAGGTCTCCTCTCTCTGTCTCTCACTCAGTGGTCTTTAATGGCAGCCAAACTCTGCCCTACAGACAGTAGATTGGTTTAGCCTTCTGCTAAGGGCACTTCTCAACCATCTTCTTTTGTTTCTGATTATCCATTTCTATTAGCACCAACCTCATCCAGAAAAAGTGGTGCTCTTCCCCCATCCTTGCATAATAGTAAGGTTGCCAACTTTGGTTTGGGAAAGATTTGGGGAGTGGAGCCTTGGGACGGCAAGGTTTGAGGAGGCAAATGGAGTTGCAGGGATAAAGGCACCTGTAATGGTGCAGCATCTGAACAGCATAGCCAGGAGGCATCTATGACACTTTCTTCAGTGTTGTCACAGGAACTGTCCAACAGGTGCCTCACATAAGTGAAACCACAATCCAGGTAGCACCATTATAATAATAACTGTGGCTACTCGAGGGGGCATAGGACGTAACAACTAAGCATTATGGATTGAGTTCAGGGACAATATGATTTCCAAGGAATAGATGCACTGCTGCAAGACGTGGAGAACATTTGGGATCTTTTGCAGTGCCTTCCATGTGGGAAAAAAAGAGCAACACTTGGAAAGATGACTTTCATTGGTTTAAAATGAGTTGAACCTTACTATTTAAATGGTTTGACACATCATGTTCAATACTTTTTTGAATTGTGTCTAATTTTTACAGTCCTATTGGATTGCTTATTAGATATCTCATGATATTAGACTGCATTGACTTAAACCATGCAATCTGCCTTGAGTCTCAGTGAGAAAGGAGGCCTATAAATAAACCTGCTAAACTAACAAGCCACAGTTTCCCCACTAATAAAATGGAAGTAATATTGACCCTACATTGCAATATTCTCCCTAAGTTTTAAGGGCCATGGGAAGAAGAATACAAGCCAATTTTCAAGCATTCCCTTGGACCAGAAGTGATTTTTCACCAACTTACCTGTTAGTGCAAAGACACCTGACCATAAGAGGTCCCAGTCTACAGTCTGCTCGAGACGAACTGTAGCAGGCAGAGGGGCAGGTTGCATTTCCTTCACTGCCTGTTCAGCTGCAACATTTAGGGCTTCCACTTGCCCATCGACTTGGCTTGGCTCTTCCTTCCCTGGCAAAGTCAACGGTGCTTCTTCCATGCCAAGAGCAAAGCTCTTCTCTCCCATGCCATGCCCTTCTGTACCAGCGCCTCGTTCCATGATGCTCGGCTCTTCCATGCCTGCGCTTGCTTCGCTGTCATCAATTGCAGTGGTCTGGTCTTTGGCATGAAGGTTTACGTCTTCGCTGCCAATGCTCCTTTCCCTAGTGCCAATACTGCTGTCTCCTATGCCAGCAGAACATTTTTGTGAGCTGTCCTCTGGCTCTCTGATGCCAACGCTATATTTTCCCGTGCCAACAGCCAGCTCACCAATGCCAGCACCCTGCTCCTCGGCACCAGCCGTCCCATCTCCTGTGATGCCACTTCTCTCTTGGATGCCATTACACTCTGCAATGCCCGCACAGCATTCTTCAGTGCTGATGGCTTGTTCTCCATTACTAAAGCTTTGTTCTCCCCTCTCAGAATCCTGGTTTCCTGTACTAGTGGTCTCCTCATTTTCTGGGTCTTTTAGATCAGTAAAAGCTCCCATTTCTTGGTTAGCTGAGTCGCCCACCGGCCTGATTCGGCCACCTGCTCCTCTCCCGGCACCTTTTTTTTTCCTACGGTTTCCTTTGGCAGTGTGTTTTGGTGTCACAGATGCTACAGATGGGTTTTCATTGCTGACCTCCCTAGAAGGGATGGGATCTTGGTATACAGGCCCCGATGGCTCTGCTTTCTCTGGTCCCTTATCCTCAGCAGCAGCAGCTGTGCCAGAAAGGTCCAGTTGTGCTTCAGCCCCAGAAGGTTCCTGGGTTTGCGCCAGCTGCCCAGAACCCGGGCTACCCACTGCCTGGGAGGGCTTTGACATTTGGTCCAAGGCCCGACTAGGGTTACCTCTACGTTGTTCAGTTCTGTCCCCCTGGGCGCTCCTCTCTTGGCTAGACTGCTGAGCCTCTTGAGCTTTGCAGGCCTTGCGCAAGGCAAAGTTCTCCCCACACCCAGCCTTGTGGTGGAGCCAGGCCCGGTGGCGCCTGCTCCGATTCTTGTGGTGCCCCTTGCGGGTGGGCATTGTCTGGATTTGGGCACCGCAAGGCTCTGGAATCCTGGGTCCTTGGTGCAGGGTGGGGCTGACTTCCAGGAGGTGAACGTACTCTCCCTCAGACTCCCGGTTCTCCCCACCAGAATGGCGCCCGTCGCCTGGGCTCCTTGCCCCCAGCACTTCAGGAGCCAAATCCACAGGACAGCGCTGACCCACAATGAACCCGTCTTTGTGCACAAACTGGGGGTACACCAGCTCAGGCCACGGCAGGCTTAGCACCTTTTCTCCATCTGCCAACAGGCAGCGCTCCAGGCGTCCGGCTCGGCGTTCCTTGTTGATGCCGTTGAGCCACTCAACAGTGAAAAGGAAGGGGTAGGAGTCTGGTGGCACAGGTAGCTCCTGAACACCACGGCCCTCCGGTGACAGGCACTTCAGCACCAGGCGCGGGGCACACTCCCGGTGAGGTACTACTTGCAGGTAGAAGTCACCAGGGCAGAGGTGTTGCCAAGGCAATGATCCCAACTGTACTAGAACCTTCTCTCGAAGACACAGTGGCCAACCCTCGTGGCAGAAGACAAAGCCACTGTACTGAGCCTGAGGAGTTGTGAAAGAGAGGAGAGGAGAGGGTGAGTTCTCAAGACAGCCAATGTGGTATAGCGATTACAGAGCCGGACTAGGATCTGGGTGACTAAGGTTCGAATTTCCACTCTGCCACAGAAGCTTGCTGAGTGACCCTGGGCCAGTGACATTCTCAGGGCCAAGCTACAAGTGACGAATGACACTTGAACGGCAAGTGGATCGAGTGGAGAGCAAGTGAACAGGGAGAAATACACTTGCCATTCAAGTGTCATTTGTCACTTGTAGCTTGGCCCTCAGTCTAATCTACTTCACCAGCTTGTTGTGAAGATAAAATGGAGGAGACAAGAACAATATAGGTGACTTGAGTCCCCACTGGGAAGAAAGGCCAGGTGTAAAAGAAGTAAATAAAAAATATGCAGGACTGTGTGCACACCTTGCAATAAATATTGGTTTCTGAGGGCCAAGCTACACATGACGAATGACACTTGAACGGCAAGTGGATTGAGTGGAGGGCAAGTGAACAGGGAGAAATACACTTGCCATTCAAGTGTCATTCGTCATGTGTAGCTTGGCCCTCAGACAAGGATAAATAATGCCAATTTGCACATTTTGCATAAGGCGTGCTGCTGCTTCTAACAATGTAAAGGAGCAAAGAGCCACCCTCTGACCATCAGAAATACAACTCAGTTTCCCCCACTGGTATCCAATATTTTACCAGCCATTTCACTTTTAAACATACCTTCACAGTCCTAAGGACTAAAAACGTGTTTTTATTTTTACATGAAAGCTGAGCTTCTCAGGATGCTGAATCATACACCGAGTGTCTGTTTTTGTATTTTGCTCCAAACACCATTATACAAAAGGGGATCAGGACCAGTTGTATCCCTAAAACCAAAAGAATATGCCCCTCTCCGATACACACACATCAAACAATACTTGACTTGTTGTTCAGTGGGAGTTATTTTGGGATGGGTGATGGAGCTAAGGCACAATCACATTCTAGGATGCAGCTCTAGGACTGAAGAAAGGGTTCCTGAGTGAAGCTTTATATCCAGTTGAGCCTCAGATGGAGGTCTATACTGAGATTCCAGCATCAGAACAAATGGCTTTTGTGTTGCCCTGGGCTGAGAGCAATTTCCCGTTCCAAGGGTACTCCAGAGGAACAGGGCCAGACCAATGCAGAGACTCACACAGGCTTCGCTCTGGATGCGAGCCAGAATGTGCTTGGCAGGAACGAGGAAGTCAAGGGTGTAGCGCAAAGCGTCGTGCTGGTACGTCCGCTCCAGCACCTCGAAGACCTGGCTCAACAGGGTAGGGGCTGTGGCCTCGAATGGGGGGTACAAGGCAGCCAGTGTGCTCTGAACACATTCCTCCACCGGTTCAGGTTCCTGGGAAAACAGAAAAGAGAGAGCACACAGGGTGACAACAGTTAGTATCCAGCAGCTTCTGCCAGCCTGCCCTGCCCTCCCTCAAGCCTTTGATGTTCATGTGCCACTCGAGAATCTCCACCCCATGCAAATCATCGCACCATTTAGTCCTCAAAATAATCACACACAGACTCAAGTTCCAACCAGCTGTAGTGCAGTCAGACTGTTATGTTAATACATGAGTGCAATATCCCTTGCTGATTTGTTGTTCCCGTACGACACACACACACACACACACTACAACTCGTGATGATGCACTGGTGCCAGGGCCGCCCCCTTGTTCTTGACCCCCATCTAAATTTTGCCTTGCTCAGCAAGCTAAAAGTCAGGCGGTTTTGATTACCAGCAACAAGTTGTAGGTAGCTTCATGCCTAGAGACTGGCTGCTGCCCCCTACTGGCATGCCAAGTGGGACTGGGCAGCAAGGCAGATGCAAGCAGAGATCCTTCGTGAGTAAATGAGAAGGGGCATGAGGGGGCAGCCTGAAAGAAAGAGTTTGGGAGGCTGCCAAGACCTGCAAACAGAGCAGCCGAGGCTCCATCTGGAATGCATTAGCAACTCTGAGCTCATTCCTTCCGCAGCTCCACCCAGCAAAGGAAATGGGGTGGGGGGGGACTGCAAGGGAAGGGGCCGACCAAAAGAAACAGCCATTATTCCAGATCTTCCAACTGTACCTAATAAAGAGGCACAATAGTCTCTTTGCACACTGTGCCTCCTAGTTGCCAGCATGAACCAAAGCCACGCCTAATATTGGGATATTTTTTCAAAGTATTTTTGGACTTTTTTTTTTGACCGCTGGAAAAAATCAGCTTCCTTGCCTTTGCGCCAGGATCCAGATCAAATGCCTTTGCTAATACATACTGATTTTGTGTTTTGTTTTTGAACATTCTGAAAAACTAGAGAATTAGGACAGAGCTCAATTTGGAAGATGTACGGTGGAAAATACACAGGCTTAGGTTGCTGAAATGTGTGTGTGTGGGGGGGAGTTGTAGGGAAGCTACACTGTTAAATGAACCTTTCTAAAAATCTACAAGTTATGTGTGTGCTGGGAGGGGGGCAACCACTGCAACGTTTCAACATTTTGTCAGCACTACTTGAGCTTCCACGTTCAAGAAGAGGAAATACCTTGATTAGTTACATTTTTTAAAAAGAGAATTTGGGGTGAGGGGGGGTTGAACCTGCCTGGATACCTTCCTTCCTAGCTTCAGACATGAACAGACTAGCTTACAGTGAGGAAGTGGCGAAGGAAAAACACTCTATATCTGCTCAGAGGAATTTGGATTTTTTAAAAAATGATCTATATGGATTGATTTTTCTTCCCCATTTACATTTTTACTCTGCTACTGTAATGAGAATTTACAAGGACCCTGTGAGGTAAATTAGGTTATGCTAGGATACGGCAACCCAAGGTCACTCATTTAGGGCTTTGTACCCACATCTCCCTGGGCCAACCCCTTCTTACTGCTCTTCTTTGACCAGCAGTGTTTCTCCAGGAAAAACAATGAATTCTCTGGTACCCAGCACACTTCAGCTAGAGACACCAGAGATCAAACCGGGGACTTTTCACGTGTAGAACACATGCTCTTTCATTAGGCAATGTGATTGTCTACTTCCTTCTTCCCACAGCAAAGCTTCAATAGTATTTGGCTGCTTTGCTCTTAGGTAGCTTAACTACTACGGGGGAAGGTATGTAAGTTTCCTTACCCCCCCCCCACCGCCCTCCCTCACCACCGCCTTCCCTCACCACCGTTTTTGCCACTTTCTGGCACAGAGACAGGAAAGCACAGACCTGGAGCCAGCCTGCCTCTGTGAGGGAAAATTTTACATCTCCAGAAGGAAGAGGCAACCCCCCTTCCCACGCAGACATTGGAAGGAAGGAGCGGGGAGGCCCCTTCTTGGCTCGGCATCTTGGAGAGCGTGCAAGGAAGACGGTTCCAGTGAGAACAGCGGCTGCAGAAACACAGACAGCCGCCCTCCTCTGGGAATACAGCTGGTGATATCTTCTTTTTCTTTCTCTCTCTCTTTTTCCCCTCAAAGGCATCAGCCACAACCTCAGCTGCTCCAGTTTTACACCTCGATATACCCCAAAAAGGAAAGAAAAAAGGATTCCATAAAAATCCAGTGCTTCATACAAGCAAGCAAAACAACTTTTCTGCATCCTGAAATTGTAAGGTAGCAAGCTTCTGAGTTACACAGAATCTTTCTGCGTGAAAATGCAGTTGCCCGACAAAAGATAACAGTGGAACCAGTTAGCTTATCTTATAAAAGATAACAGGAACCATTCTGCATCATTCCTGCCGTGTGCGTTCAGCACCTTTAAACTTTCATTCTGTTGTTTCTGAGGAATTACTGAGAATAACTCAGTAATTATTCCTCATAATCACTGGTACAAAGAACAACACAGAACACAGACATATATTGAACATGGAAGAGGCACCAGGACTTAAAACTCAGTTTTTAAATGTGAAATCCCCAGTTTGTGCAGGGGCAATTGTGGGCACTTCAGAGGGAAGAGACGCAGCACATATTAATAACAATTATTAATAACAAGTTTATCTACAGTACATAAAGTTGCTTGCTTATATTACCTCAGTAATCCATAAAACAACCTTATAAGGTAGGCCAGTACTGTAGTCAAGAAGTTCAACAGTTGAGTGAGCATACCATCTGGTGAGTTTGAGAACAGACAGAGGCAATATTTAAACAGGTGACATCCTGGTTCACAGTTCACAGTGTCATCCTAATCAGAGTTATTTGTTTCCAAGTCAGTAGGCTTAAAACTGTGTAATGTCACTTGGAATGGCACTGTTTGTCTCCCAGCCACTATGATCCATTAGCCATAAGTCATTTGTCAGATATTATTTTACAGGTATTGATCCTTTGTATAAACTGGCTCAGATTAAGCTCTGTTTTGGGTGGAGTTTTCAGTGCACAATAGCCACTGACAACCGTCCTGCATCAATCACCACAAAGACAGAACAGCTGGTCCTCTAAAGTCACCTCAGACACAGCAGTAATTTTCACTGGAGGCACGTCTCCTGAAAGTCTTCCAGGATTATTCAACATGTGAAGATTTACAACCAATAAACTACCTTAATTTCTCAAGCGAGGAGGCGCTTACAATGCAATCCAACAGAGAGTTACTTCAGTCTAAAGTAACTGCAAGCTTGCCATCCTCCTAGGTGGGGCCTGGAGTTCTCCCAGAATTACAACAGATCTCCAGACTACAAAGATCAGTTCCCATGGAGGAAATGGCAGCTTCAAATGGTGGATTTCATAGTATCTCATCCCCACAGAGCCCCTGCGTAACCTCTGCCATCCCCAGGCACCACCCCAAATCTCCAAGGGTTTCCCAAGACAGAGGTGGCAGCCCTAAGCCATTGACTGCAGTGAGCCTCAACTGGATTAACTCTGTGTAGGATTGCACTTAGAGACATACAGTCACGCCTGTGTGAATCTGCTCCTGCTTCTTCATATGAGGGAAGTCATACTTAGGAATCCTTTGCCTAGGTCAGACCAAGGGTACTTCCTAGTCCAGTAGTCTGTCTCCAAAACACATCAGCTGTTGTCCACAACACCCGGTACTCGGAGGTGTACAGCGTAAACTTGGCTCAATGTAGAAACATAATTCAGCAGTTACTGTTGTGATTGGGAGTTTTCGGAAGTTTCAGAAAATAGTTTCACATATGACTAAGGAGAAGTTATCTGCTAACCTTTATTTATTTAGCTAAATCTAACTCAGCCAACCTGATCGAGCTCAGCTGCTTCCAGACTGTTTCCTTTTTGCATTGTTTGCAGTACATATTGGAATTTGTATTATTGTTTTGGAAAACGAGTATAGGGAAATGTAAGCAAATTAGACATAACTGTTGTCCTTATTTATAGGGCATGTGTAGGGTGGCCAGCAGGTTTGGGGGGAAATGTCCCATCTCGTAAATAAAGGCTTAATGTGTAGAAATGTGTAGCTGAATCTTTACATGGCATGTACATTTACATAACATCCCATTTTTCTCCAGGAAAGGTGCCGTAAGAGTGTAAAAAGGTATCAGTTGTTTTCAACAGGTTATTCACATGAAAGGCAGCTTACAACCATCTGGGAATGTATTGCATGATTATTAACTTACGTTTGAAAGATATTTTAAACTCTTGATTTCTACTATTACTAATGTCTCTCTGTGTGTATATATATAAAAATCTGGACCTGCCATAAAGAGAAAGATGTTCAATAAATATTTTAATAATAAGTTTGTGAAAATTAGTATAGCTTTTCTGTAAAAATGTACATGTTAGCATTTTGTACATATTACAAATCACGTTCCTTTTCAATGTTTAGTCTATTCTGCTTTAAATATATCCCCCGATGAACAGTGCCTTCATTTGATATCTATTGGGATCTGCTATTTTTTCTTGAAGGCGCTTAACGTAAACCTTTTGTTTTTTAAAATCTTGCTTTTTTAATTTATGTATTTACCCGTCTGGCTTGCTCAGCTTTAGAAAGCAACACCTCGATAACTTAAATGGCACTTAGGATGTCTGTGTACTTCTGGTTCACATAGTACACCTTACAAAGCATAGTATGCCACTTCTGTATGCCATAAAGTATGTGGGAATGGTTTGCCCAGGAAAAAAAGGTAAAGAGCTATGTACTGGCCTAGTCCAAAACAGTCTGTCACTCTACGCTAAGTTCCTGCATCTAATTCCCTGCGCCAATTCTAGCCCTCACCTATCTGGGATTAGAGGTAATGTGGGGGCTTCCAGTGAAAGCGTGTAATCGAAGCAAAGGTTAAGCCTAGGCATCTTTTGGTTTTGAAATTAAGTATTGACTCAAGGTACCCAATGTCAGAAGGGCCTGTGGCTTCCTCCAAGACGACTGTTTGAACTGCAGGGACCACAGCTATGGTATCCCTAGGGTTGTCAGGTCCAGGTTGGGAAATTCCTGGAGATTTGGGGGGTTGAAGCCTGGAAAGGGTGGGGTTTGGAGAGGGGCCTCAACATAATGCCATAGAGTCCACCCTCCAAAGCAGCCATTTTCTCAAGGGGAACTGATCTCTATTGCCTGGAGATCAGTTGTAATTCTGGGAGATCTCCAGCCACCTCCTGGAGGCTGGCAAACCTAGGTATATCCCTGAGCTGTCTGTCTCCACAGAAAAGAAGGGCAGGAAGAACTGCTAGGCCAGGGATCTGCATGCTGTAGCTCCAGAACCAAATGTGGCTCGAATGTGACTCTTTCAATAAGAAAACAAAATCTTTACGTTAAGGTACAAGGGAGGGGTAGGTGGGATACTAGAATAACCGGTATATGAAGGGAACAGTAGGCAAGGAATTTTTTTAAGGGACTGAAGGGCTTCTTAGAGATGCTTTACTGAAAGGGAAAGGATAGAAGTTAACAGTTGCCAGCAACCTAAGAGTGCATATTTATGCCAATTCAATAAAACAGTTGTGCAGGATGCTTCTGATTTATATACTCTTTAACTGTGAGATCTCGTGTACACCTTTTACTAATAAAGAACTCACAACAATCAGTGTTTAGGCTGCGAATCCTTTATGGATTGTTAACAGGTCAATTACCAATCATGTTCAGATGTCTATTTTCAGTTATGCAAATAGGCTTACTGATACTGGCTCTCTGTGAGTCTCTTGGTCAACGTAGCTCGGGTCTTTAATTATAAAGGTTGTGGACCCCCTCCTGTTAAGCACACTAGAGCTGAACGCCACATTACATGCACACATGTCACAAAACCTGCTTCTTCTAAGGACAGACAGCTTCGGCCAGCACCAAAGAGGCACAGAGCAGAGGCAGAGGAAAGAATTGTTTAATCTTTTCTCTGCCTATCTTTTTTTACCTCTGCAAATTGCCTCTCACAGGAAGCTCCCACTTCAAGACCCCAAAAGTATATTTGCTGTAGCAAATGCTCTGTTCAGGGGGAGAGCAGCCAAGCAACTGGGGGGGGGAGGTGGCAGCAGATGACTGGCAAGCAGAGAAAAGAGTAAAGCATACCCGCCTCACCCCTGCCACATCTCTGCTCCAAAACATCCGCTTGCAAACCTGGTTAGCTCCTCACAACTCTGTTCAGATGCACATCAACGATGGGGTTTTCCCACTGAACGGTGATCCAAGAAAACCTGCGATTTCTTTGGCTCAAGAGCCCACAACCACACTCTGAGGCACCCTGTTGCCCCCCTTTCCCTAGTCCTGGATCACGGGACCCAAAACCCATCAGAATAAAGTTCTCTTGTCACTTTGTGCTTGGGGAAGCCATCTGCAGGCGGATCCCTGCTAGCACAGAGACGGGATCCGTTTATCTCAAAGAGAGCCAACAGAGGCACCACTAGCTTGCAGGCTAGACAGCTCCTGGAATTTAAGGGCATTTCCCCCTCACAAATGCTCTCAATGCTTTTTTTGTCTCGGAAAGACTAGTGAAGGTTATTAATGAGAGGGCCCAGAAATGAGAAGGAAAGCAGCAGCAATGCGTGTTTTAGTCACTGATGTTCAAATTGCAAATTCCAGAAATGGGGAAAAAAGCTTTAAAGTGTCACTTGTGAAGAGAGCCACATGGACACACAAAACATCATGCTGTCATATTCCATGTTAATTAACCCCTCAGGCAATCGGCATCCCTACTTATAAAACCAAAACACAGGTGGGAATCTACTTCACCCACTGAACATGCCTTTAGAGGAGTGGGGGATCTTGTATATCAATGCACATCCCTTCTCTCTGATCACAAGCAATCCACGTTCCAAGAGATTTATCCTTTATGTGCCAGTAAACTGTGGTTAGGCTTGGACTATTAGCCACAGTTCCACCTAGGAGGAGGATTCTCCTCGACTCAGAATGATGCCTTGAGCAGCGCCCAGCATGAACTCTTCCTAGCCACCTCTCATGCCACTCATATACCCCCAAGGGTTGCAATGCCCCAAGGGTTGCCAACCTCCAGGTAATTCCTGGAGATCTCCCGGAATTACAAGAGATCTCCAGATTACAGAGACCAGTTCCCCTGAAGAAAATGGTTGCTTTGGAGAGTGGATTGTATGCCATTATACCACAGGCTTCATCCTCCGAATTTCAAGGAATTTCCCAACCTGGAATTGGCAATCCCATAACTCCAGCCCATCCTTCAAGGATGGAGCGGGGGAGGAGAATTTTCCTCCCATCTTTGCCGTTCCATTCTTGGAGCTTTATGCCGCTTACCCCGAGCAACCCCCCCTCCCGGGGGGGGGGTGCACTGTCCCATCCCTCGCCTCCCCCGTCCCGCCCCAGTGGCTCACCATGGCGCGGGCAGACGGACGCACAGACGGGACGGGCTGCTCTGCGGCGGTAGCTGCCGCCGCTTCGGTGGCTGCTGCCTCCAGTCCAGACTCTGCGCTGCTTCCCCCGTCCCCCCCCCCTTCTTCGCCTTAGCTGGCTAGCCCAGCCCGGAGCCACCCCCTGGCAGGAATCCCGGCCCCCGACGCCGCGGCTGCTTGCAGCTGCAGTCCCCGCCGGAGCCCGGCCAAGGGCACGTGGAGACGCGACTGCGGCAGCAGCAGCAGCACGCCGAGCCAGGGAAGAGGGGCGGGGAGGAAGGGACGGAGGGGAACCGGCCTCGGCGGCTTCGGCTCTCCGCCCACTGGTGCCCTTGAGAGGCGATCCACAAGTCTCTCTTGCAGAGCCGCCAGAGCCCCGGCCCGGCGAGTTGAGGTGCAGATGCAGGGCTCAGCCTGGGAGGAGAGTGCCTCTGAGTTTGTGCAGAGTGTATTAGTCCTCTGGGCAAGGGGCCGCGCGTCTGTCATCAGGAGGCGAAACGCTCTGGGTGTCAAAGCTAGGGTTGCCAACCTCCAGGCGGAGCCTGGCGATCTGGATTACAGTTGATCTACAGAGATCAGTTTCCATGGAGAAAATGGCTGCTTTGGGAGGTGGACTCTATGGCATTAGATCCCTGCCGAAACTCCATCCTCAAATCTCCAGGAATTTTCCAAACTGGAGTTGACAACCCTAGAAAATGCCTGGCGTCTAAATAACCTGCCTTGGGCTTGAGACGTGCTTGTTGCTTTCCCTGACAAACGGAAATCTTAAAAATAATCCACCTGGTCAGGCTGACTTTAAGCCCAGTCGAGGGCATAAGGCTTGCCAACCTCCAGGCAGTGCTTGCGTTGGATTGTCACAGTCCAATGAGTAATTATTATGGGATGCCCTGTGCAAACAAACCTCCAAGAGAGTGCAATGCAAAACAGCCTAAGGGGCCTGATTTCGCCACAGAACTGAACCCCTTTGCCTCTCAGATTGAAAAATGAAGCTCTGCTTTCAGGTGCCAATTAAAAAGGAGGACTGGCTGCTTCCACATGGAAGTTTTGTTCCACCTCGCCTTCAAAACTGGAGCGAATTCATGTTCATCCCCAGAGCATCAGCACAACACCATTGTGCCATTATTTGCCACCCAAGGTTCCCACTGCTTTGCTGCTGTCTTTCTAGAAAGATCATACGTCCTGTTCACATGTTACAACGAACACACATGTACATATGTATATCTATTTTGAAGGAAGAGCTAGCATGGGTTCACTTTGCAGTTGAAGCCAGGGACCAAGATAAATGGGATTGTATCACATGCTGAGCTGTACATGCATTGAATGTATCATGAGAATTATTGAAAAATTACGTGTACAGTATACATTGATTGAACATGCATTCACTGTAGCTTATGAAAAGGGCTATAATCCAGTTGGGTATGCCCACCAAGTGGGCAGGAAGGTATGGATTTTTTAACCTCCCTGCCCACATCTGCCATGTTACCTTGGTATCCCTTTGCCCCACACCAATGGTACACTTTTGCTGTAGCTGCTGCAGCGTCTTAACATTATAATGATATACTTAATAATATATTTTAAAAGCCCACTGGTGGCACTTGGAGGGGTACAAAGGGACGCCAAGGAAAACACAGAATACGCTCCTGTGAATGCTCCGTTGCCACTGTTGTGCATAACTCTACATGAGCAGCAATGAATAGATTTTGAGGAATCAGTCTTTAATTTACCCATACACACACAGGACTGGATCCTTGTACTCCACAGTAATTACTCCAGCAAAAAACTACCCCCCCTTACTGAGACTGTACTCAAAATGAATTAACATCACTAAGAGTGTAAGAGCTAACAACAGGTGCAAAACGCTTAAGTGAGTGATCCAGGAGATCAAATCTGACTTCTACTATTTATTTGGCTCATGGATATTGTTGCCTTTTCGGGTATACTGGCTAATAAATCAGGCAGCCTAAAATACAATAAAATCAATATAAAACTAAACCTATCAAACGTAATGAACAATTAAAACTGGCAAAACAGGATAATTAAGAACCAACATTTTAATGCCACCCCTTCCTCCAAGAAGCACATAGAATTCTCCTCTTCATAAGCACCACCACGCTGCAAGGTCAATTGACAATGAAGGACTTGCAATCATCCAGTAAGCTTCATGGAGATTTGAACTGGGACCTCTCTGGTGCTGGTTCAGCATGCTAACCACTCTACCACCCTAGCTCCCTAACAAATTAAGAACTGGCAAAGCATAAAATCAACACAGTTAAAACAGAGGGATAAGAAACTCAGCATTGCTCATAGATCTTGCAGAACAAGGACATTTTCATTTGTCTGCAGAAGGCTGCAAGTTCCTGGGGGAGAGAGCTAAAGCTGGGGGGGGGCGGGGCATAAGTCATTGTGTGGGTCCCTGCCAGTCATGCCTGCAATGAAGTAGGTTCCCAAAAGACACTCCCTCTGGCTAATAGAGCATAGGTAGGAACTTTTAAACTTTTATTTATTTATGCAAAGCAAAAAGAAAAAAATAGTGGCAAATCTATACATAGGCTTCTATAAAAGTTCTCCAAATATGTAAAAAATAAGTTGGTACACAATTGTTGTTGATATGAGATACATTCAAAGGTTGATACGGTTATAAGGTCCTCAATCCAATGAATTGCGGGAAGTAAGCTTTTGTCTTTCTAGTGCTGTAGTATACGCTTTTTTAGTGAATGTGAGGGCACAGAGGGTCCATTTTCAATGACCATTGGTTAGGTTCCATGAGACAGGCAAATAGTTTAAAAGTACATAAACATAAATATATATTACATTTAAGTACATAGTACACTTTAAAAATGCATAAACATCCTCAAAATAAATGAGTATTCTGTGCAAACGTAATGCAAGCATACACAGGACCATAACAATTGGAGGTAGGGTTGTCAGCTCCAAGTAGGGAAATTCCTGGAGATTTGGAGGTTGGAGCCTGGGGAGGGCAGGGTTTGAGGAGAGGAGGGACCTCACCCCCAGTAGTGTATAATGCCGTAGAATCCACCCTCCAGAGCAGTGATTTTCTCTGGGGTAACCAATCTCTGTAATGTGGAGATCAGTCATCACTGCAGAAGATCTCTTGGAAGCCAGCAAGCCTAATTGGAGGATGGCATGAACACACCAGTCAATCTGTTCTTTCTCAGTCCCCTATCTCCAATATAGTGATAGTAATTCTGGTCTACATTACTGGGCTGTTGTGTCTGTTACCAAATCATGTCCACACAGTGACTGAAAGCTCTATATAAATACTAAATAATTAAGAGCCCTGTTTAGGTCCACATAGACCAGCTATTCCGGTCTGAATGCTAACTCAGCTAAGCGTGGAGCCTCCTTTCTCTGGAAGGAGCAAGATCTCCCTCTGGAAGAAGGTCTTCTTCCGCTGTCCTGATGGAGGGATGGAAGAAAGCACAGAACTTATTCCTCATTAGGCAAGGCTTTTATGGAGGAGATATGGAAATAGAATAAACTACATAAAAGGCCTGCCTAAGTGAGGATGCACACATGGCATCGGAAGAAGTGGACCCCAGTCCATGAAAGTATTTGCTGGAATAAAATTTTGGTTTGGTTCTGCTGCAGCAATCCTAAACAGATCCTAAACAGCAATCCTACACAGATCGACTCAGACACCCACTTAGATCTATTCTGACTCCCAGGAAAGTATTCTTAGGATTGTCCTATAGCACAACTAACCCTCTGGAATTATCTTCAAAAAGTATAAATTCTTCTATTTCACAAGTCTTTAACCATCCTGGTTGTGAGCAAGACATACCTTTGCTCTACTATGTAATCCCAGCTGGGATATAAGCAAACAGGTCAAGGTTGCGACTTGCAGGTGAGCTGGCCCCTCTTGCTCTAGAAATCAAAAGCTGGGCCACGCACAGACACACGCACACAGACCAGCATTGTGTCAGCCGCGATCTGTGGAGGGGCTCTGCTCCTCAAGGTTTTTCTTGCAGTCAAGGTTTATATTCCAGGAAAATCTTTTAAAAAATATTTTCCAACCAAGCTAAGTCTGAGAGGAAAGGAGGGCAGGCAAGATGGAGTTTTTTGTGAGACCAAAAGCCATCAAGTGAGGAAAAGTCAAATGTCTCCATTTGATCAAGTTCCAGATATGCAGCCAAAAGAACAAATAAGATTAATCTAGTATTTTTTTAAAAAACTTACTAGTTGGATGAAAATGTGAAATTCAGCTTCCTTCTACCCTATTAATCCCTCTGGTCCAGTATTCACCACCCCACCCCCGATTTGCCCACCTTTCTCCTGCCAATAACAGCTAGAGTTTCCAACTCCAAGTTGGGAACTTCTTGGAAATGGGGGGGGGGGGAGTTTGAGGACTGGGATTTGGGGAGAGGAGAAACCTCAGCAGAGTATAATTCCATAAAGTCCAACCTCCAAAGCAGCCAGTTTCTCCAGGAGAACTGATCTCTGTAATCTAGAGATCAGTTGTGATTCTGGGAGATCTCTAGGCCCCATTGCAGACCCACCGCACCTTGTCATGTTCCTCAGCCTTGTGCAGGAGTTTGGTAGGCACTGCAGACTCGGTTATTTCCAACAGTTTCCCTTTCCTATCACTTTTCCTCCTTCCTCTAGGGCTCCCTCGCTCGTCCATTGGGACAACAGCCAACCCCACCCCGCCCCCCACTGATCTTAGGCCCTGCATGACTTTTTCCTCTCTCAATGGTCCGTCCATTCCTCTCCACCCCTCTTTATTCAGATCATCCCCCAGATTCCTCTCAGAAGGTGTGCGTGTTTGTTATGTGCTGTCAAGTTGCTTCTGACTTGTGGTAACCCTCCGAAGGTATGAAATACTTTCCCCCCTAAAATACCCTTCACACACCAGCACTCAAGTGTGCTGGCTCCACCCTCACCTATAAGCGGTGACAAATGTGCATAGGTGGGGTCTGCAGCATTTTGCTCTGTTTGTGCTCCTTATATACACAAGTGTTGTCCGGTCATGTATGTCAAGCCTCAAGCAGGATCCATATTATGACTGTCAGAGTAACACATGTTTAAAAGCTTTCCCCCCCTTTTTATTTTTATTCCCCTAAGAGGAATCATTTATCACATTTTTGGAGTTGTGTTACACTTATCCTTTCATCTGCATGTCACAGCATACCTTAACCAAGTGAGATAATAGTAAGGTACATTGCCTCTGAGCATTTGCAGAGTTCTTTCTCCTCTTCTTTGAGCGACCTCAACAAGCCCCTTCCAATTTAGATATAACATCAAGACAGGCTTGAGGCCCAGAACTTTTCAGTCCAGAAGTTAAGAGCTTTTTACCAGTCCAGTTTGTTCCCAAGGAAAGATTCTATTCAGTCCCTGCATCTTCTCCTGGTACACCCTGTCAAAGTACTCAGACTGTGCCACAGTAAAATGATTCTTCCAGTCCCCACAGATGCCTACAAAATGAGGAAGAAGCAGACATTCAGCTTACCAAACCTAGAGATCTTGGGTCCCAGGGCTGCCAATCTCCAGGTGGTGCCTGGAGCTCTCTCCAGAATTACAATTGATCTCCAGACTACAGAGATCCATTTCCCTGAAGAAAAACGAGTGCTTTGGCGGGTCGATTCGATGGCATCACATCCCTACTGATGCCCTCCCCTTCTGTCCCCAAACCCTGTCCTCTTCAGCTCCTCCACCCAAATCAGATACTTTCTGTCACAGAGTTGACAACTCTGTGGGGTTTTGGAAACTGTTGGGGCCTCCAAGTGGGTTTGGTGTATGTTAGATTTCCCCACCCCACATTTTTTGTTTGCTTCTCTAGCTGAACTTGCTAGAGTGGAGCAAATCACACTGCAAGTCACCTTCTCAGCAGGCTAAAGAAAATTCGATGTATTGTCGAAGGCTTTCACGGCCGGAGAACGATGGTTGTTGGGGGTTTTCCGGGCTGTATTGCCGTGGTCTTGGCATTGTAGTTCCTGACGTTTCGCCAGCAGCTGTGGCTGGCATCTTCAGAGGTGTAGCACCAAAAGATAGAGATCTCTCAGTGTCACAGTGTGAAAAAGATGTAGGTCATTTGTATCTACTCAGGAGGGGTGGGGTTGAGCTGAGTCATTCTGTAAGAGTTTCCCAGGGTGTGGAATGCTAATGGCGGGAGGCTTCACTGAATCCTGAGGAGGTTCTTTTGCATATGGATTGGTGCTTGATGTGCTAATCTTCTCTGCAGGGCTATTGTCGGGTGTGGAGTGTTTTGTTGGCCTGGTGTTTTTCAGAACTGGAGTCCATGCTCTGTTCATTCTTAAGGTTTCTTCTTTCCTGTTGAAGTTTTGCTTATGCTTGTGAATTTCAATGGCTTCCCTGTGCAGTCTGACAAAGTAGTTGGAAGTGTTGTCCAGTATTTTGGTGTCCTGGAATAAGATACTGTGCCCTGTTTGAGTTAGGCTATGTTCAGCCACTGCTGATTTTTCAGGCTGTCCAAGTCTGCAGTGTCTTTCATGTTCTTTTATTCTTGTCTGGATGCTACGCTTTGTGGTCCCGATGTAAACTTGTCCACAGCTGCAGGGTATACGGTATACTCCTGCAGAGGTGAGGGGGTCTCTGCTGTCTTTTGCTGATCGTAGCATCTGTTGTATTTTTCGGGTGGGTCTGAATACTGCTTGAAGGTTATGCTTTTCCATAAGCTTTCCCATCTGATCAGTAATTCCTTTGATATATGGCAAAAACACTTTTCCTGTAGGTGACTGTTTTTCCTTGGTTGTTTGATTCATCCTGGGTTTGATTGCTCTTCGGATTTCATTTCTGGAGTAGCCATTTGCCTGAAGTGCGTGGTTTAGATGATTAATTTCCTCATTGAGAAAGCGCGGCTCACATATCCGTCTTGCACGATCCACTAATGTTTTCATTATGCCTCTTTTCTGTCGGGGGTGGTGATTGGAGTTTTTGTGTAAGTAACGATCAGTGTGAGTTGGTTTCCTGTAGACCTTGTGACCTAACTGAAAGTTTGCTTTGCGGATGACCAAGGTATCCAGGAATGAGAGTTTTCCCTCACTTTCTTTCTCCATTGTGAATTGTATGTTCAGGTGGATGTTGTTGAGATGATTCAAAAACTCCCTCAATTCTTCCTCCCCATGGCTCCAAATGATGAATGTATCATCCACAAACCGGAACCATACACTGGGTTTGTGGGGTGCTGATTCTAGAGCTGTTTTTTCAAAATGTTCCATGTAGAAGTTTGCTATAACTGGGCTGAGTGGGCTCCCCATGGCCACCCCATCCATCTGTTCATAGAATTCGTTGTCCCATTGGAAGTAACTGGTTGTCAGACAATGATGGAATAAGGCTGTTACATCCTCTGGGAAAATCTGATTAATCAGTGCAATAGTGTCTTTTACTGGAACCTTGGTAAACAGGTAAACTTTGGTAAACTTTGCGGTCACCCCCACTAGAATTCCTGTGGAAGACATCATTGCAAATGTAGAAGCTGCCATCCGTCATCTACCGGAAGAGGAAGCTGAGGAAATAAGAGGAGAGACAGCCAGGATTCTACGAAAGGCAAAGCTTCCCACCAGCAATTTAACACGCAAGGAGAGAAATGCCATCAAGACCCTCAATGCAGATCCAGACATCATCATTCTACCAGCTGATAAAGGCAATGCTACAGTGATCATGAAAACGGAGGAATACAAAAAGAAGATTAAGGAACTCCTGGACCCCTCCACCTACAAAAAACTAAAACGAGATCCCACTTGCAAAATCACCAGGCTAACAAATGCGCTGATCAAGAATTCCTCACTACATCCCGACACGCACAGAAAACTATGCAAGACTGAAGCACAGCCACCTAGACTATATGGACTCCCCAAAATACATAAAGATTCAGTCCCACTCCGACCCATTGTGAGTGCCATTGGTTCACCGACATATGAATTAGCTAGACATCTGGCAGATCTCCTGCAGGACCACATCGGGAAAACCTCGTCTTACATCAAAGATTCAGCAGATTTCATCAACAAAATCAGTTCTCTGAAACTCAATCCACAAGACATACTTGTCAGTTTTGATGTTGTATCCCTGTTTACCAAGGTTCCAGTAAAAGACACTATTGCACTGATTAATCAGATTTTCCCAGAGGATGTAACAGCCTTATTCCATCATTGTCTGACAACCAGTTACTTCCAATGGGACAACGAATTCTATGAACAGATGGATGGGGTGGCCATGGGGAGCCCACTCAGCCCAGTTATAGCAAACTTCTACATGGAACATTTTGAAAAAACAGCTCTAGAATCAGCACCCCACAAACCCAGTGTATGGTTCCGGTTTGTGGATGATACATTCATCATTTGGAGCCATGGGGAGGAAGAATTGAGGGAGTTTTTGAATCATCTCAACAACATCCACCTGAACATACAATTCACAATGGAGAAAGAAAGTGAGGGAAAACTCTCATTCCTGGATACCTTGGTCATCCGCAAAGCAAACTTTCAGTTAGGTCACAAGGTCTACAGGAAACCAACTCACACTGATCGTTACTTACACAAAAACTCCAATCACCACCCCCGACAGAAAAGAGGCATAATGAAAACATTAGTGGATCGTGCAAGACGGATATGTGAGCCGCGCTTTCTCAATGAGGAAATTAATCATCTAAACCACGCACTTCAGGCAAATGGCTACTCCAGAAATGAAATCCGAAGAGCAATCAAACCCAGGATGAATCAAACAACCAAGGAAAAACAGTCACCTACAGGAAAAGTGTTTTTGCCATATATCAAAGGAATTACTGATCAGATGGGAAAGCTTATGGAAAAGCATAACCTTCAAGCAGTATTCAGACCCACCCGAAAAATACAACAGATGCTACGATCAGCAAAAGACAGCAGAGACCCCCTCACCTCTGCAGGAGTATACCGTATACCCTGCAGCTGTGGACAAGTTTACATCGGGACCACAAAGCGTAGCATCCAGACAAGAATAAAAGAACATGAAAGACACTGCAGACTTGGACAGCCTGAAAAATCAGCAGTGGCTGAACATAGCCTAACTCAAACAGGGCACAGTATCTTATTCCAGGACACCAAAATACTGGACAACACTTCCAACTACTTTGTCAGACTGCACAGGGAAGCCATTGAAATTCACAAGCATAAGCAAAACTTCAACAGGAAAGAAGAAACCTTAAGAATGAACAGAGCATGGACTCCAGTTCTGAAAAACACCAGGCCAACAAAACACTCCACACCCGACAATAGCCCTGCAGAGAAGATTAGCACATCAAGCACCAATCCATATGCAAAAGAACCTCCTCAGGATTCAGTGAAGCCTCCCGCCATTAGCATTCCACACCCTGGGAAACTCTTACAGAATGACTCAGCTCAACCCCACCCCTCCTGAGTAGATACAAATGACCTACATCTTTTTCACACTGTGACACTGAGAGATCTCTATCTTTTGGTGCTACACCTCTGAAGATGCCAGCCACAGCTGCTGGCGAAACGTCAGGAACTACAATGCCAAGACCACGGCAATACAGCCCGGAAAACCCCCAACAACCACCTAAAGAAAATTCGCTTTTCCAGACCTGAGCTCCCAGAACTAAGTATCACATCTGAAGCAGATGGAAGACACCAAATATACCTCTGAACTCAAAACAGGAAAGCCAGAAGCTCGGCACACTTGCCTCGCTCTTTGCCAAGGCATACAACTTCTGAATTTGCTGTGGTGTGTTGTTTTTGTATGTCGCAATATGTCTGGCCATAGGCATCTGGGGCCTCTTGGGCCAATATTCATGCGGCGCTCTAGTCCTCCCCTGTTGCACTGATGGAACTGCACCAATACCAGCTGATGAGTGTGCAAAACTTGGAAAAGCAAAGCTGCCTTCTAGCGAGTCACATCATTGCAGTTCTCTCTTCTCAAACGGAAAGCCCATCTCCAGGAGCTCAGGCACAGAACGGTCTTTCTCCAGCATCTGCTCCAGAGAATCCCTTAACTAGAAATGCCAAGGATTGAACCTGGGACATTGTGTAAGTTAAGTGGGTGCTCTACCACTGGAATACAGCCCCTCCTTAGCTATTCACATAAAGTCGTTGGTGCTGCTGGACTTAGCAGCACTCGTCATGTTTTCTGGAGAAGCAGCCCTGCTTTTCTTGACATGGAAAGATTTGGCTACGTTACCACCTCCCACTCCTGCCCCACCTCCACCCCCTCTGGCTTGTACAAAGTCTTACAATGTAGCTTTACTGGCCTATTTGCATCCCAGCAAATTCTTTCATTTTGTGTATTGTGTTGCCTCATCGGTGCTATAGAAGCACAGCTGTTGCACTACAATGGTGCAACATCGTGATGCTGGTCTCATTCTCCATTCTGTCAGTGATCAGGCAGCCATCCCTGCTCTCCAGGGTTACCAACCTCCAGGTGGGGCCTGGAGTTCACCCAGAATTAAAACGGATTTCCAGAGATCAGTTCCCATGGAGGAAATGGCAGCTTTGGAGGGTGGACTTACATTACACCCCTGCTGAGCTGCCTTTGCTCTGTCCTGCCAAGGCTCTGCCCACCAAATCTCCTGGAATTTCCCAGCCTAGAGTTGGCAGTGCCACTGCTTCCCTCCACTTCTTGGTTGCAGGAAATCCACCCAAATAGAGCTTCAGAAGTTTTGCCTAACCTTTCCTGAGGAAAGTCCCCTTCTCTTGGTCCATGAGCTCCTTGGGCAGCATTGTAGAGTTGCACATCTTATTCCTCCGCATGGCTTGGAAGGAGGTGTTCTCCACCACCGAGGTGATGGCTGCATCGTCCAGCTCTTTCCCCAGAAAATGGCAAAGGCGTTCCACGGTACCTCGCAGGTTCTGACAAGATGCAAAGCCGGAGGAAGCACTGTTTAGACTTCAGGATACTGCGATCCATGTGTTTTGAAGTCTTGTCTTCACAGGACTAGAAACGTGAGTTTCTCAGGATGATGAATTTTGCATTAGGGAACAACATTCTGCAGAGCATGATTGTGTGCGGAGTTGCAGAATACCCACGTACCTGCTTCTAACGAAGATATTTGGGGATCTCCATTCCTAAATGCTTTCCATAATCTTCTGTTGCCTTGTCCCAGATATTTTTACAAAACTAGTCAACAAGCCAAAATATTTACCATAAATCTATCATGTTAAAAATATTAGCTAGAGACACTTTCAGCTCCAGGGCCCCAAATACAAAGACGGTGTCTTTGAGTAAAGTCTCTCTGAGCAAAGACTCACTTGACTGCCCTGCCCTCCACCCACCAGTCAGATAATAATGAAAAAGGAAGACAAGATGTGGCCATCTGGCATAGGAACAGGAAAACTCTACTCCCTCATTATCTAGCGGGGCCTTTCAGAGTCCCTTCTTCACTTTGGTAAAATATTTATTGGAAGGCATGAAGATGCCTGCTTTCTACTGAGATGATCCATTGGTTCATGAAGGTCAGTACTGCCTTACCCTGAGCAGCTTATACCCCATTTATCTGCCTAAGAAATTAGGCATCCATAATTATGTAACAAAAATAATACCAATAAGTGACTTGGCTCCTCACAATACACTGGAGCCTACACAATTATTGCTATTATAATTGCTAAATAAGTCCAGACCGGAGCTTTAGAATACACTGTAACTCCTGGTCATGAATATGAAAAGAGTCCATGTGATGATGATAATATGTTGCCAGAGACGTGAAGAATTTTCAACTGGAAAAATCCATATCTTATATGCGTCCAAAAATAGCAAAGAAAGGGGTCCCCACAATAGCGGGATGAACAAATAGCCAGTAATTTTCCCAACAGGATTCCGGGTATCCTCCTGTTTTGTAAGTTTCTTGATCACGAGAATTAACTGCAAAAAATCACATACATGATATAGCTGTGCTATATGTATTATAAAGCTCCGGTCTGGACTTATTTTTGGACGCATGTAAGATATGGATTTTTCCAGTTGAAAATTCTTCACATCTCTGGCAACATATTACCATCATCACATGGACTCTTTTCATATTCATGACCAGGAGTTACAGTGTATTATAAAGCTCCGGTCTGGACTTATTTAGCAATTATAATAGCAATAATTGTGTAGGCTCCAGTGTATTGTGAGGAGCCAAGTCCCTTATTGGTATTATTTTTGTTACATAATTATGGACTCCTAATTTCTTAGGCAGATAAATGGGGTATAAGTTGTGAACTTTAGTTATTGGTTCGATATACGGGGACGTTGGTCTGTTTTTTCTTATCTTACCCATATCAGCCCTTTGCTGGTTCCTTTACCCTGAGCAGCAGCAGCTCTCCAGGCTCTTAGGCAAAGATCTACCTGCTGGAAAACCTGGTCCACTTTGTCCTGCCACTGAAAGATCTTTGCATTCAAACCTAGATCTGCACATTTTGTCCTACCCTTTTCAATGGGACAGCAGCCTGGAGAGCCTGGCTTAGTCCAAGCTCATTGGGGCTTGGAACGAAACAGGGTGGGCCATGGTTAGTGCTTGGATGGAAGTCCGCCAAGGAAGACTGGGGTTGCTACCTGGAGCAAGGCAATGGCAAACCACCTCTGCCCCTCTCTTTCCAGAAATGCTCTGAGACTGGGATTGCCATGAGTCAGTTGTGACTTTATGGTATGTTTTTCTTCTTCCAATGGGATAGGTGAGGACACTATGACTTTAAGCAGTTGGTGCTTAACAGGTTCTATGCATCCCAACAAGCTTTGTGAAATAGGAGTAGAGAGATCTGGCTGGGGTAGCAAGTTACTTGCTCTCTCTCTAATAATGCTTTCTAAGTTATGTAAATGGTTAATAAAAGTTTATCTTATGTTGTACTACATCTTGGACTCAGAAAGTTATACTTAAAGAATGTTACAGCATGGATAAAAGTTTACACCATTTGGAGAAAGAGGGGGGAAGGGGGCACCTGGAGCTGGGATCACCTGCTTCAGCTCCTCATAGCTGATGAAGAAGATATTGCTTCTGCCTTCCAGCTCCATCCAGCCTTTGATGTGGTCGAACCAGGATCCATGAGGCACTGCACAATGGGATACAGATTGGAATATAAGCCACTGATTCCATCTCTCTTAGTGAATGCAGGTCCCGACCTTGAAGCAGTTGCTTTCAAGGATATATACAAGAGCATATTCTGCCAGGTGCAGCCGTTCTTGTCCCTGCAGTGCTTGGATAGAAAAAGCTGCTTAGGGAAAAGTTCTCCTTTCTACATATTTCAGAAAGACAGGACTCTTTAAAGAGTTTGAACCTAGCACTTTTCGCATATTATGGGGTCGGGGGGGGGGGAGGCACTGTTAGACATAGAAGACAGTTGTCCTGGGTACTGAACACCCCGTTGCTGATCATCACCCACAGTCACTTAACTACCTGAACATCCATGCTTCAGATGGAGACATCATCCCTCTTTCTAGCCACAAGGAATGGAACTAGACATAGGTTGTGTAAGAAGAGGAGGACTTGATGCTGGCCCTTTCCTCAGTTTCAGAAGGGGACAAACCAAAGAGTTAGAAAGATAGCGAGGTCAGGGCATATATAATAATAATAATAACAAGAATAACAACATGTGATTTATATACTGCCCTTCAGGGCAACTTAATGTCCACTCAGAGCAGTTTACAAAGTGTGTTATTATTATCCTCATGACAATCACCCTGTGAGGTGGGTGAGGCTGAGAAAGCTCCGAAGAGCTGTGACTGGCCCAAGGTCACCGTCTGTTTACTGTTTACTGCTCTGACTATCTATTTATGTGTTGATTGCTATTCTCAGGACTTCCTCCTCATGACATCCTTCTCTTCCTGGCTTTGTCACACTTCTCTCCCTTCTCTCCATCTTCCACCATGGATGCAGAACTTGTCCTGCAATCCATGTCCATCTTTAGACTAGATAGGTAGATAAGATCTATCCTCCTTTCCTACCAGAGTATGGAGTTCCTATAATAAAGAACTCTTATTTCATTTCTAAATATAAGCAAGTGCAAGCGTGTTATTTTCTCTCTCGCACTCACACCAGCCAGAACACAAGCTCCCATCACCCACCACGTTTTCTTTGAAATCGATATCACTCTGCTAAGGCCCAATAATGGATTCCTTTAAATAGGTTAACAGGACCAGTTTATGCTCCTTTTAATAGGTTGAGAGGTGACATGCTAGTGTGCTTGGAGCTCCTGAAGTTTTTTTTATTTTAGAGCAGCTCCCCCAGGGCGAGTCAGTATAGGCTCTGAACTTGAGCAGGGCAGTGTGAGTGTGTGCGGGTGGGGAGAATGTAGCTGTTTTTCCTCCTGCCTTTTCCCCATCTAAATACTAAGTAAATACTCATTGAAGCTGCAGAAAGCTTCATCATGGAGGGAGAAAAGTAGGCACTCCAAAAGGTACTCCAAAGCCATTCTGCTGGTCAGATCAAGAGCATCCTGAAACTGCTTTAAAGTACAAAACAAACAGCAGGTCTAGTGACAGCTGTCCCAAGTTTGGCCTTCAAAGACTCCCAGTCCAAAGGTCCCTCCCTTTAGTTAAGCACTCAGCCTTCAGCAGTTCACAAACAGAGTTGGGGCAGGTCCACCACCATTGTTTGATGTGGGCATCTGATAATCTCAGGCAAAGGGCCTCTGAGTAAAGAGTTCCATTTTTTTTTGCTTCCGCATCTTGAAGCGCTCGATAGACCCTTCCTCTGTGCATTGGTCTCAGCTGACTGACACTGAGGACAGCTGATGTAAAGCAGCTAGAGGGGCTTTCAATGCGGGAAGCCACAGCCAGTGAGGAAAGAGGGGTTAACTCTTTCCCCCTCTTCAAACCATTTCCCTCTTTAGAAATTGCCCCAACATCCTTCTCCTTCTTCTAGGCTTAAAGCAGTCTGTGGTTGCATCTTTTACTGAGGAATGACCCAAGGGAAAGAATGAAACCCTGCTTCCCTAGCACAATGGCCCTGATCCAGTTTGCATTCCTTATCTGTACAGAGCCAAATTTTACATCTGGGGTTCCAATCGTAGATGTCAGTTTCACAGGCAAGTGTGACCCTAGGCTAATTGAATCTCATGGCAACGAACCGGATCAACGTTTTGGATTTCTGACTGAGGTACCCAGAAGTTCTCCAACTTACCATCTCCACTCAGAAAACTGTCCAGGAACTGGTTGAAGGATTTGGGATCCTCATAAGTGGTGCACATCTTGGTGAAGTAATAGTAGGAGACCACAATATCCCGTGGGTCCCGTGAGGTATATACCACCTATACAAGGAAACGGAGTTCAGCTATCAGGAGATGTTATTAGAAGAGAAACACTGCATTGGATCTAGCCAGCTTTTCCTCTCAGTCTTACTTCCCTTCCATAAGACAGCCCCAGTCTTACACAGTGTTTGTACATGTAGGCCTCATGATTCTCAGGACAGCCTTTTTGAGCAGACAAAGAAAATGTCTCCCTACTGTATCTCTAGCAGAAAAGCTGGTTAGATCCAACCCATTGTCTTTAGGGGAGCAAATAAGGTTGCAAGCTAGATCTGGGTCAGAGGGAGGGGCATGTCATATCCCCTTAACAGAGGTTTAATTAGTGGAGATGAGCACTAGAAGCTTTTCATGGTATGAAGTGAAATAACATCACCTGATAATGACTTGAAGGCCAACCTGATATTAAAGGGACAGACTAAGTGACCAGTTTAAAAAGTGGTAACCCTAGACCCAAGATCTGCAGGGAATCAACCTGCCATGCATACGGTGAAATATGGAACTGTCCATGTTCCAAAGCTGAGGACTTGAAGTGAAAAATAGGTTCTGGAGTTCAGATCACTAGTGAAATAGTATGGTTAGGTGCACAGACCTGGTGTAAGGTTTAGGGATAGAATGACAGTAGCAGGAGTCCAAACTGGTGGAGACTGACCAAGAGAGAGATCTTGGAGTCATGGTAGATAACTCACTGAAAATGTTGATAGAGTGTGTGACAGCAATAAAAAAGGCCAATGCTATGCTGGGATTATTAGGAAGGGAATTGAAAACAAATCAGCTAGTATCATAATGCCCCTGTATAAATCAATGGTACGGCCTCATTTGGAATACTGTATACAATTCTGGTTACCACACCTCAAAAAAGATATTATAGCACTGAAAAAAGTACAGAAAAGGGCAACTAGAATAATTAAAGGGATGGAACACTTCCCCTTTGAAGAAAGGTTAAAGCTCTTGGGGCTCTTTAGCTTGGAGAAACGACAACTGAGGGGTGACATGGTAGAGGTTTACAAGATTATGCCTGGGATAGAGAAGGTAAAGAAGTATTTTTCACCCTTTCTCACAATACAAGAACTCGTGGGCACTCAATGAAATTGCTGAGCAGTCAGGTTAGAATAGATAAAAGGAAGTACTTCTTCACTCAAAGAGTGATTAACACATGGAATTCACTGCCTCAGGAGGTGGTGGCAGCTTCAAGCATAGACAGCTTCAAAAGGGGATTGGATAAACATATGGAGCAGAGGTCCATCAGTGGCTATTAGCCACAAGGTATAGATGGAACTCTCTATCTAGGGCAGTGATGCTCTGTATTCTTGGTGTCTGGGGGGGGGCATCAGTGGGAGGGCTTCTAGCATCCCTTCCCCACTGGCAGACCTCCTGAGGACACCTGGGGGGTTTTGGCCACTGTGTGACACAAAGTGTTGGACTGGATGGGCCATTGGCCTGATCCAACATGGCTTCTCTTATGTTCTTAGCAACATGAACAAGAAGCATCAAGTTTCCAAAAATGGTTAGCCAGAGAAAGCATGTATGTTGTTGTTAGAGTATTGGACTGGTGCTGGGTTTGAATCTACATTAGCTTTGAGGTTCAGTCGGTGAACTGTTCTTTGGCCTGAACTACCTTGTAGGAAGTTTGTGAGTTTATAATGGAGGAGGAGACAATTATGTATGCTACCCTGAGCTCTTTGGAGGAAGAGCAGAATAAAAATGTAATAGATCAATTTTCTCTCCAACTTTAAAACCATAACTGTCATTATATAATATTTTGAGTTCAGTTGTCTATTGTTGTAAAGAAAGAGATATAGCCAAAAATGGGAAGGTCAAGTGCTGAAAGGGAGGGTAACTGAGACTAGTAATACGTACAAAAGAGGTTTTTTTTCCCTTTCCTGACTACATCACTGGACTAAATGAAGTTTGCAATCCTATTCAAACTTAATCTGGAGTAAACCTTATTGAACAAAGTGAAACTTCCCTCTGGATAAATTTGCATAAGATCACCTGGTCAGCCATTATGCTCCGTTTTCAGAAATAGATGGTTGGATCCATACAGTTTTTTGCTGCTGAAGAAGACAGGAAGGGCCCTATTGACCACCCCAAAATGCTATGTTGGGGATCTCAAGATCTGTATTGACAAAAGCTATGTTGGACGGAGACTGTAGTAAGGAGAAGAATCAGATGATATTGCGTGAAAAGGCTGGCTGGATCCAGCCCAGAGCCAAACTAGACATTATGGTGGCCATTAACCTCTTGGCTGCCAATGCCCTTTTAGAAGAAGAAATGTCACAAGGCTGCAGCTGGACCAGATGATCTTGTTATCCTCTGCACCATTTTCAAGATCTTAAACAACTGTTGGGTGGGTGGGGGGCTGCTTTAGCACTTGAAAAGGTGCAAGGGAAGGGGGGATAAGATCACCTGGTCCCACTGTGCTGCAAGCCCCAAGCCCTCATAGCATTTTTGAATAACCATTTTACCCCTCTAAAATGGCATTGGCTGCCATGGGTCAGACTCATGGCTGCCGTAATGTCTAGTTTTTCTGTAAGTTGAATTTCCACCTCTTGGTGCGCAAGCAAGCAGCCTCCATGACAAGACTCAGACTTCAGACCCATCTCAGCCAACACCCACCTTGGCCTTGGAGGTGAAGAAAGCTTTGGGGAAGATCTGGATGGGGAGATGGCAGGTGAGCAGGCGTGGAGATGGGCTATCATGTGCTGTCTCCAGGCCGAGCTGAGTGCTGAACCAAGGAGCGCGGAGAGAGTTGAGAACACTTTGATTCCAGGCAGGGTCTCCTCCACTGAGGATCAGGCTGAGAATCTCAGTCATCCACACTGTTCCTTGAGGGAAGAAGTGAGAAATCTTCACATTGAAGTGAAATGTTATAAAACAATCAAAACCAAGCAGTATCTCAAATCTGACTTTTTAAAAATTTGGAGTATTTCCAAATTCCAATTCTGAAATTTGGGAATTTGAGAGAAACCTTAAAAAAACAAATAAAAGGACGGTGAACTTCTTCTCTTCTTCTTCTTCTTCTTCTTCTTCTTCTTCTTCTTCTTCTTCTTCTTCTTCTTCTTCTTCTCTCTCTCTCTCTCTCTCTCTCTCTCTCTCACGCACACGCACACGCACACGCACACACAAACACAAACTAGGATCTACTGATGGAAATGATGAAGAAAAAATCAAATTATAAAGATACACAATAACACACATTTTTGCAATAAAATTGGTAATTACGGCTGAAAAAAAGTTCCCCTAATTTGTTTCAATTCCAAGTTAGTTATCTGAAAATTGTATCAACATTGTAGGAAAGAGCATGAGGAATCATCAAGAGAGCAACTGAAGAGGGTTCTTACAATATTGTGTCTAGTTCGACAAGCTTGTAGAGCAGTTTAAGATATTAAGGGAAGATCCAAATTTTATATGCATTTCCGCACAAATGCAGAATGCCTGACAGTTTAAGGAGTTTTGGAGACTGTAGCTCTGCCAGTAGCTCTCCAAATCCTACCGGATTTAGGATAAGTGACGTTGAAGATATCATCATCTTGCACTTCAAATTTGTTCTCAGCAAAGGAAAGACTCTCCACAGAGTTATATCCCGGGGGAAACTTTATCCCCTTATATTGGACATACTGGACAGTCATCTCCTGTAAAGTAAAGCAGATGCCCAGCACTAGGAAAAAGCAACTGTTGAAATTGTTATCATACTTGAAGGCACACAGTAGTCTTGAAGTGGTAGCTTAGTAGAAAATTCACAGGTTACAAAACCCTCATATCTCCCTCCTGAACTGTCAATAGATGTGGTCTAGGAGTTTCATGCTGGGAACTTAATTCCCAGGTATGTGGGGACCCAATTCAGATTGAGACTGTGGCACGCAGTAAGAGGTTACTTGAGCCTCCCCCTGCACTGATTCCTAATGTGAAACCACCCAGGGAGCAGCTATCGGCCTCAGACTGTTTCAGCTCAGGCAAATGGCATGGGTGGGAGAGTCTGAAGACCCCCCATCTATCTATGTACCATTGCCCTGACCCAATTTGGGCCCCTGTGCCTGGGAATTCCCAACACATGTCTGATTGAAGGCTTTGTAATGTGTGAATCAGCCATATGCATCTGTTTCTGGTCCTCTGGCTAAACACAGAACTGGTGGGATGTCAGCCATTGAAGCTTCCTTTCACTATTCAGCAAGGGAAAATCAGGTGCTCTTCCCTGTCTGCATAAAAGGTTTTGGAATGGAGTTGCTCGATAGTGTGAGAGCATCTAGGAAATCTGCTTCTGCTTAGCGACAGGTTGCCTTAATCCTGGACCTGGTTCCGCCTATGCCTTTGGTTCACCTGTACGGAAGCGGAGTTACTTCACAGCTCAATTACTGTTTATGAGAGCAAATCATGTGATGGGAAATACACTTACAAGGAGTAGCCATGAAGGAAAATGTACTAGATTGTTTCAGGCATTCTGTGATGGAGCACGAGAAACTATGGCAAGTGAGGTCTGGTTCCTATCAGGTAATGCCTGATAGATTGTGGGGAGTATGCATTGGGGCCTACATGAACCCAATCCCTTAATTGCATAGGGCAGGAGTCCCCCCATGGTGCCCCCAGGCACCTTTCCTGGTGCCCATCAAGTGTTTTTAGAAAGTGGATGGGGCCAGGTGGGGCTCTTGCCCAGCAGGTTTTCTGATTGGCCCTATGTGAACGAGCCCCAGTGCTTGCCATGTAATGGAGACCACAGTGACCTTCATGGACATCTGACATCATTCTCTCTCTCCCTCTCTCAAGATGCGTACTCACCTGTCGAAAAAATGTCTCTCCCTGGAATGTGCAGAGAGCAGCAGAGATCAGAGGGGGTTAACTGCAGGGTAGGTGGAGAAAGGTGCTCCTGTATGTGAGGGGAGTGCCCCACTCACCAGCTGGAAGTTCTCTCTCTCCCTTGTCTCTCCTGGAGACCAGAAACTGAGGGTCTCTCCATCTTCACAAAAGCAGTAACAAATACAGGAACCAAAAAGCAAATCATTAACAGAAGGCCCAACACAAAGTCCATTGAGCCTTCCCTGGGCCTGGCTTTTGACAAGAAGTGTGTGTGGGTGGAAATAATATGAATCAGATGTTGTGACTCTCAGTTAAGAACAAGGTTTGTGGTATGTGTGTGTATATTGTTTTGCCTTTCCCTCTATGGCCAAAGCTTGTTTTTCTTTTCCTGCCACCCACCTACCCCCTGCCTGTGATGTAAAAATGTACAAACCACCCCCGTCACATAGATTTTCCTTCACTACCACTCTCGGTTTGTGAGTTTTTATAGGTTTTTATAAATCCTTTCTTGCTTTTGCTGTGTGCAATTCTGCCACTATGGACTCCACTAACAATGTAGGAATATAATTTATTGACAGGATGGCACTGCCAGGGGCTTCAGAAGCCAAGTATTTGTGATTTCCATGAATAATTTTTGCTCCATTTTAAGATTTCCTCAGTGGGTGCTCTGAGCTTGTCACATGGAAGCTTGAATGCCCACGTTACCATACCACTATAACCTTCCACTTTCCCCTGACCAAGGTGTTAGGGTTACCAACTATGAGTTGGAAAATTCCTGGAGATTTGGGGGTGGAGCAGCAGAGGGCAGGGTTTGGGGCAAGGACCTCAGTGAGGTATAGAGTCCCACCTCCAAAAGAACCATTTTCTCCAAGGAAACTGATCTCTGTAGTCTGGGCCCCATTTGGAGATTAGCAACCCGATGTTCTCCACACAGGGGCTAGCTTATGTAATTTCCCCATTGCCACTGTACTGTGTCATGAGTCAAGCTCACTTCTTCACGTGATGGGGAAAGTGAGAGGTTATGAAGGTGTGTTAGAGGTTTCTGTTTTCAAATATGCACCAAATCCAAAGGGGTGTATTTACTTACTCTACTAATCAAGTGAGTATCCCCTCCTTTAAATGGCAAAGTTTCACAGCTAAGCTACAAACACCTACTTTATTTTTTAATTCCCAAACTGTTTAATGACTGTTATTACCCAAGACATATTCTTAAGAACGGATTCTCCTCCTACAGGCCACTGTGTATTTTAAGAAAGTGGGTATTTTCAGCTTGGGCTGTGCAAGTCTTTATGGCTTTCCATAAGGAGACGAAGGAGGTTGTTACATCTTACAAAAAGACTTCCCCAAGTTGATGTGTCCCCCCTAATGAACTCTTCTAGGGTCATCTTGAGCAGGCAGAAGCTTGTCTGTCCGCAAAAGAGAATCTCCATGAGGAAGAAACTGTTTGAGACAGGTCAACAGGCGCTTAGCCTCCCTGGGGAAAGATACTGTATGTTACGAGGATGGACTCTCTCTTCATGGCACTCTTAAGGTGCAGCACTTGACACTGTTGTATTTGGAATAACTGGATACTCTGGATAATCTCTGTGATCCTCCATTTGTTTTTCATTTTGTCATTTGCAAATCTTTAGAAATGATGCTCTGATACTATTTCAGTATAGTTTTTTTTACCATGTGTGCTATTACATTTTGACAGTTCGTTTTAAGGGGTTTGTTGTCTGCTTTGTGCATTTCCTTCTATTTTGGCAGGTGTACTTTTGTACAGTATTTTTTTTGAAAAAAGTACTTGTCTATCTGTGTCCATCATTTGAAAACAAAGTATGCTCCCGCACCCCTCAATTCAGAAATACATATTCACAAGCAGGGGAGACAGCTCATTTCCTGTTCCCCCACTATTTCCTCTTTCCATTCTCTGAATGCCTCCATAGCCTCTTCCCTTTTTCTACTTCTCTCTCTCCTTCCCACCACCCAGCCAACCTACCTTTATCTCCCCTATATCTACCCAGGAAAACTGTAGCCCAGTTGTGCTGTGCAGGTTGCAAGACTGGGCCCAGTTGCATGGTGGGCACCTGCAAAGATACGTTTTTTTTCATCTATCTCAAATATATTTTTCATATATCTCATATATCATTTTCCCTTTATCCCTTTCCCCAAACTACTTCCTTTTTCCTCCTCCTGGCAACCTCCATATCCTCACCTTGTCCTGCTTCCTTCTCTCCTTCCCACCAACCTACCTTTTATTTATTTACACCCCATCTCTCTCTCCAATCAGGACTAAAAGTGGCTTATGACATTCTTCCCTCCTCCATTTTTATCCTCACAACATCCCTGTGAAGTTAGTTAGGTTGAGAGTCTGACTGGCCCAAGGTCACCCAAAGAGGGGACTGAAACTCCAACCACAATATCATGCTGGCTTTTGTGACTGCCTGGCAAGGGCAACTGAAGGCATTCATTTCTTAAAGCTACAGATACTGCTATTATTTTGAGAGGTTAATCCCTCAATGTATTTGTTTTGCATTTCAGATTTTTCTGCAAACTTGGGGCTTTTCTCAGGTTTGTAGAAAGATCTGTTTCATCCATTCATAGCTCCAATCTCAAGATTTAAATCCATGTTTCATATACCAACCCCATTTGAGTCATTTGCACACCTCAGGTGAATGGATATGCTCCAGTTGGTGGAGGTGAAGCTTGAAACCTTTGATCTTAACCTAATCAGTGAAGATGGCAGTTCTTGAATCTTGTATATAATGAGAAAGGCACCTAGGAATAACAAAATCAAAAACAGCAATGAAAGTGGATTTGAGTTTAATCTGACTGCCTTGACCTCGACACCAGTCAATGACATACCTTCATGTTTATTTCTTCAATGCTGACCCATTGCAAATCCTCTCCTGTATTTTAATGGCTGAGCCAAGGGTGGGTGGGTAAAAGCAGCTGTGAATTGTTGACATTCTCTGTGAGCTACGAAGGCCAGGATCTCATTATCCAGGGCAGAAGGACATTATCCAGGGCACACAGGTGTGTTAATACTGGTAGATAAAAGCAGTACTCCTAGCACTAATTTCTGCACTTTCATCACATCCTGGGAAAGCCTTGGGGAAGATTTACTGTGCTGTGCTAAGCACAGTTACACTCTTCTAAGCCCAGTGGTGTCAATGGATTTAAAAGAATATAAATTTGCTTAGGTTGGCACTGTCAATCTCTAGCCAAAAACCCATAAAAAGAACCCTCAGATTGATTTACTTGAAACTTCTGTAAGCAGCAATATACAAGAGGACAATGTTGACACAATGATGGTGAAGCTTTGAAAAATTGGCAAATGCAAATTAAGTCCATCTGCATGTTTGCTTGTACTAGCCATCAAGGACAAAGTTACACAGATTGCTGAAGCTTCTGCCCTCTGACCTGTCGGACTGTTGTTCATGCTGTGGTTTGTGACATTTTATTAGGCATGGTTTTCAAGCTATCCCCAAAATCATAAGGGCTAGAAACTTAGGACTAGTAAAAGACCTCCTTCCAAAAAATCCTGAAAAATATTCAGAATACTGAGTTCTGCTGTGAACAAGATGTGATAATGACACAGAGCTCTGTCACTCAAGTCCCTTTGAGCAACTTTTATTACAGAGCTCAGGCTAGTGTGGAGCTAAAAAAGGGGATGAACAAAGCATAGTGCATTTGCAGGCAATGTATACCCACGGTTTGGTGGGTGCGCAAAGGACACTTCCTGCCCATCACAGCACACACGCTGGACCACGTGAGAGAAGTGCACAATCGCAGTTCTGTTAATACAGAGAAACTGGCACACAAGTCAGTCTTTCTATCTGTCCCGGTGTATCCGCTGGTGCTGCAGCAGGTTTGATGGGTGTGCAAAGCCCTTCTGACAGACTAGGCACTTGTAGGGGGTCTCGCCTGTGTGTACCTTCTCATGCACGGCCAGGTAGGCCAGGTCTTTGAAAAGCTTGCCACAGTGCTGGCATCGGTGGGGCCGCTCGGTGCTGTGGACCCGCTGATGCTGCAGGAGGAGTGAGGGCCGGGTGAAGGCTTTGCCGCATGCTCCACAGGCATAGGGGCGCTCACCGGTGTGTGAGCGTGCATGGATCGCCAAGTATGACGACTGCTTGAAAGCTTTGCCGCAAGTCGGACAGGCAAAGGGCCTCTCTCCAGTGTGTACACGCTCATGCGAGGCCAAGGCATTGGACTGCTTGAAAGCTTTGCCACAGAGGGCACAGGAAAAGGGTCGGTCACCCGTGTGCACCCGTTCATGGACCCGCAGGCTGTGTCCGTAAGCGAAACGCTTGCCGCACACGCCACAGACGTGGGGCTTGTCGTCACAGTGCTGCCGCTGGTGCAAGAGGAGGGCCCCTGCTGCTGCAAAACCCTTCCCGCAAGCCACACAGGCAAAGGGGCGCTCAGAACAGTGCGTGAGTGCATGCCGCTGCAACTCATAGGGCGTCTTGAAACGTTTGGCGCAGGCAGCACAGCGGTGGGGCCGCTCGCCCGAGTGAATGCGGCGGTGCTCCGCTAGGTTGGAGGCTCGCTTGAAACGCTTCCCACACAGCTCACAGCGATGAGGCCGCTCTTCTGTGTGCACAAGAGCATGGCTCTTGTAGTCAGAGTGTCGTTTGAATGAGGCCTGAAAAAAGGGGGGGCAGGATAGAGTAAAAAGCATCACACACCCAAAAAGCACCACAGAAATCAACTGTGGGACAGACAAAAACAGACTATTCACACTGCTTTTCTACAGAAATGACTGCTTATTGGTTTTCAGTTATCATATTGTTATGGTCACAAGAAATTAAGACAGTCCCATCTTTAGGTTTTTCCATAGGTTAAATACCACATTTTCCTCCAGCACCCTCTCTTTTTTGGGGGGGGGGGGGTACTGATCAGATGGAAGCTGAAGTGGAGACAGTAACTTAGCCAAAAAGAGACAAACAAGACTAGCTGGCTGGCATGGAAGAGTCTCAGTGGATGGCAGGGGAAGGGCTATGCTTGTGTTTAGGGGTTGCCATGTTTTGGGAGGAACAAATGCTGCTTAAAGACAGCGCTATCTTCTCCTCCCAACTCCCCTGCCCCCTACAGTTAATATGCCTGTATATAACCACAGTGAAAACAGAGTCCGGTAGTACTTTAAAGACCAACAAAATTTTCAGGGTATATACTTTCTAGAAGGGTAACCAAAGAGGTAGGAACAGAAAAAGTGAATTAAATATAACTATAAACATAATACACATGAATAAAACACTGGTATATAATTTAATTAAACGAACTAAAGTGCAAAAATATTATTAAAAACAGCAACTGTGTGGACCAAAATATTAATACCATACTCTTGTATATTCAAATATATATCTTACAAATATACAAGTATTATTTTAAGTTTATCTCCATATGTATAGAACCAGAACTGTTATGGCCCAAGGGCCATTCTAGGAGGCATATTTTCATACAAAGCATTCCATCAATATAACTAATTAATACAAAGTACTTGACCCTGCACAGAATGGACACAAAGACGTCATATTAATGCATTCAAATCCATGAAAAACACTTCAAGTGCAGTGTGGGCAACTTGTCCAAAGTCATGACTTCGCACTCCCGTTTTGGTATGAATGCTCCTGACCTGGCCAAAGGAAATCTATGGGCAAATGAAAAAACTTTCTTCTAAACAAGCTGTCTATTTGAATATACAAGAGTATGGAACTACTATGTTGAACCATAATCATATTTTTGTATTTAAATTCGTTTAATTAAATTATATACCAGTATTTTATTCATTTGTATTAGTTTGTAGTTACGTTTAATTCACTTTTTTCTGTTTCAACCTTTCTGGTTACCCTTCTTGTGCGGGGTTGTGCTTTTTCTCCCATTTTTTGTTATCCTTATAAGCTTTCTAGAGTCAAACTCCCTTTGACAGATGCCTGTCATCAGTGCTCTTTCCTCAGAAAAGAATCATCCCACCCTTTCCCTGGTGAGTGCTGCCTTCCCCGTAAGATTCCTATAGCTGAAGAAAAGCAGGTTGCATGAAATGCTATATTTGGTTCCTCCTAGTTGCGGAAGTCTCTGCCTTAAAATAGTAGTTGGATTTTTTTAACCCACTCCAAAGGTTTCATTACTGGGCAGCACAAGCTCCTCCCCCTCTCCCGCTCAAATGCCTAGGCCTCAGCTCCTATCCCTATGGCTTAGGGAAGATTACAGTTTCAACCCCCCCCATTCCAACTCCCCCATTTTTGCTTTCGCACCTGGCATAGCTGGCAACGGAATGGGCGTTCCTCATTGTGGACCACCTCATGGCTGAAGAGCTCCCAGGCCCGTTTGAAGGCCTTGGCACAGACAGCACACTGGAATGGCTTCTCGTCCACAATCACCTCCCGGATCTCAAAGTCCTCCCCCACCTGGCTGCTGCGCTCCAAAAGCTGCTGTGGGTAGGGAGAAAGGCGTTCTGGTTCTGGGGTAGGGACCAGCTTGGCACAGGAATAGACGCCATGCTCATCTATCAGCTGCACAATGTCCTCTGGGCTTTCCTGTTTCTCCTCTGCCTCCTGATGCTTCTCCATGAACTCCTTCTCAGGGGCAGCCTGCAACGGAAGTTGCCTCCCCTGAGAAGGCCCTGCTTCTCCCGAATTCGCCACAAGTGTCTCTGCCTTGTGGGACTCAGACTCCGGCTTCTGACATGGCTGGGCTTTGCAGCGGGATAGCCAGAAGAGATGCACTTTGGCCATCTTCTCTTTTGCAGCCTGGGTGGTGACATTCTTGTTTTGGGAGGGGACACAGAGAAAGGAGGTCTTCCTAGAGCGGCCTGGAGAGCTTCCACCAGAGTCCGGCTCCTTCTCACTGTCGCTCCAGTCTCCCAGGGATAGGGGTGGTTCTGATCCCTCAGAGCCATTCTCGGGCCTGTGGCTCAGTGAGAAATGTGGATCAGTACTGAGAGAAGGAGGAATGTCCACCATGATGGGTGCCGATGCTTTGGCCAGCAGAGTCCTGTACCAGAAAAAGAAATTCAGTTCATTATTTCTTTTTAGCATTCAAAGCACTGTAGACATTCACACTGATCCTCAAAACACCATTGTCAGTTTAAGTCAGTATATTTATGCCTATACTGCAGTTGTGAGTCGGAGGTTGAGGGACGGTGGTTCACCAAACAACACCTATAAAGCTTGTGGCTGAGGTGCCATTTCAACAAGATGCTTGTGAGATCTCTTTGAGCCACTACAGTACGCCAACTCAAAGAGAACACATGCTTCCTAGCTTGCGATATTCACCCCGCATGCATCCTTCTCTCATCAAGCTCTGGGTCTGTTGCTTGCCTATTAATTTACTTCATTTATACCTCGTCTTTCTCCCCAGTGGGGGCCCAAAAAGTGGCTTACGTCGTTCTCTTCTCCTCCATTTTATTCACCAAGCAAACAAAATTCATCCAGCAAGCACCTTGGTCTCAAGCTCTGGATCTCTTGCTTCCCTGTGCACTGACGCAAGAGGTTCTATAAGAGACTTTCAGAAGGTCTCCTGCAAGCTGGATAAAAGATATCAGTCTTAGAATTGCTTATGCTCTGTTTCAGCATTACTTGAACTCTCTATTGGAGCTCTGCTGGCTTTAAATCTTTGCAAATGTGCATGTATATACCCTATCATATGCGTATTGAAATGTCTTTGGAAATGGCTGTACTGACTCACACTGTGTAATCTGCCTTGAGTCTCGCGGAGAAAGGTGGACTATAAATAATGTAAATAAATAAATAAAAGCGGATAATGTTTTGCTCATATATTAAGGTCCCATTCAAAAGGAGAAAAATTCATACAACAGAAAGCAATTCACGACATGGTACAGCATGTGAAGATTTCTAAAGTGTGGCAATAATGCTGCACAGGTTTATTTTGCCCCATGCGCTAGAAAAGTGCAATCAAGGCTTAGGAGTACAAAATACACACTTGTACACTCATCACCTGTGAGGGCCAACACACAGATTGCAAGCTCTTTCCTATACAGAAACAGTTTCATGAAGGATTTTTGTTACATTCTAAGCTATTCTTCATGAACAAGCGCAAGATGTTCTACTTTTCACTCCACAACGTTTTGTTGGCACACCGTGCTGTTTGATACTTTCCAAAACCAATAAAATGCACACAACAAGCCTGCCAAACTGGATGGTGGAGCGTGGGTGGCACGGCTGGGGGGAGGATTCGATTCTGCCAGATACTGGGGGATGGAAGTGGGAAAGGATCACACAGGTCTTGTGGTTGGGAAGTCTTGTGTTTGAATTCTGTTTGCCCTTCTTTTGTAATGATCAGTTTCTGAAAAAAGATACAAGTATGGGGGTAGCTTGGCTAAAAACGCTGTTCCATATATATCCTGGGTACATTAAAATTCAAGGGCCATTACTAGGGGGGCGGGGGATGTGTCCCATTCACGCTCAAACACACTGCTGTTACTTTAGCACATGCCAAAGCCGAACCTCAGCATTCCAAACTGGTAGTAGAGTTAAATCCTAGCAGCCTTCCTCCCCACTTCGCTGTCACAATTCCATCTAAGGCACAGTGTCTGTGCACGGACCTCAGAGGAGCCAGCATGCCTAACCAAACTATGAATGCCAAGAAATTCTCCACATTTCAATACACTTACTTAAATGAGCCTCTCCAGACAGACTGAAGACTATCTGCAAGCAAAATGGAATATCGGATGTGGCACAGTGGCCCTTTCAAAACTGCAGGCTGCAACACTGTTCATCTTCTCTGATTCCCTGGCCATCCAGCAGAAACGAATTCAACAACAACAAAAATGTTAAGAGTTGACAACATTCTTTGTCAACGGGCAATGTTAAAGAGTTGACAACATTCTTTGTCAACTGGCAAGAATGGTAATAAACCATTAGAAAAGCCCAACATTGGCGACCAAGAAAATATATATGTAATGTGAGGCTTTTTAATAACATGCAGGATCCTTAGCCACAAGAAGCGATGAAATCTGTCCTCCTTACAATCTTCCTCTTCTGTGAAGAGGAAGATTGTGGTCATCCCTAAGAAAAACCCACCAATTTGGGGAAACACCTGAACAGCCTTGTTACATATTACTGACTATTGTTTTAACAAGATGCAATGTTGAAATTAGCCCCACCACACAGAGAATAACAAATACAGCCCTGGGGCAGAAAACACTTAATAATATTGGGAAACTCACTTGCCCCAAGGTGTATGAAGAAGTTGTCAAAAGATGACTGCAACACTCACAGGCAGTATGAAATAATCTGCTTCCTAAAAAATTCTTCTGGGGAGAGCAGGAGGTAATATACCCAGTAGTCTGGGGAGGTGGGGAGGTTTTCAATAACTGACTTTAACAAATGTTTAGATAAGCAGTTGATATTGCTGCTCCCAGGTCTGGCTCGGGAAATTCCTAGAGACGTTAACGGTGGAACCCGGGGAAGATGGAATTTTGGGATAGAGCTCCCTGGGACCTGATTCCATAGAGTCTGCCCTCCATAGCAGCCATTTCCTTCAAGGGAAATGATCTCTGTTGCTCGGAGATGAAACGTAATCTCCAGCCACCACCTGGAGACTGGCAAGTCAGGCAAAGGAGGAAGTAGGTATGGGTGGGAGAATGCTCCACATACTAAATTTAAACCAAAAGGTTGTTTCTTTATGGAGCAAACTAACAACAACGTTTTCCCTTAAACCTCTTTTCCATGGGGGAGATCCCTGACTCCTGCCCCTGCAAGGGTCAACACTGCAAGCAACTCTGCCAGCTGATCAGCCTTTTATCAAAGTGCCCCCCCCCAGGCACAGCCCCACCTCCCATCTCAGGTGTTGCACCCCTCCCAGGAAAGGGGGGACGAGAGCAAAGCCAGCCCCCTTTTTGCCTGCAGGAAAGAGGACACTCCTATGACTCACCCCACAGCCTCCTCCTCCTTCCTCCGCCCCTTTCTCGCCGGCGCCGTTTTGCATCAGTCCGGCCCCCTTTGCAAAAAAACCCCCAAACCCACCCCTCCCCTTCCTCCATGCAGACCCGGCAGCACTTCCGACGGACTCGTTCCTTAACCCCCCTCCCCTTCCTCCTGCAATGCGCATGCACCGTCTTGCTGGCGTCTGCTTAGCCGAGGGTCCCCCCCACACCTGAACTACGCCCCCGCCTGACTGCTGGGGACCCATAACTCTCCCTTTTTCCTCCTGCCTCTGCAGGCTCTCTCTTGACTGGTATGAAGAAAAATCCTTGGGGGGGGGGGGGATGCACCAAGAAGGTGCCAGTGCAGTCGTGTGCATTTACTCCAGTCTAAGCCCATTGACTGCTATGGAGTAACTCTGCGTAGGATTGCACACATAATGTACCTTCACGCGTCAAGCAACAAAATCCATTTGCAAATGATTGCTAAAGTGGGCTGAAAGTGCGTTATTCAGTGTGTGTGAAACTTGACTGTGTCTCTGTGTATAAGGCTCTGCAGAGTACAGGCAAAGAAGGGTACAGAAGGCAAGCCGAGTATGTATTGCAGAGTGTTGTGTGAAAGAGAAGCAGCTTGGGAGCAGCTATCCGGGTTGCTTACCTGAGATTACTTCTGCATTCTTTTAAACCATCCTGTGGTTTAGAAACCAAAGCTAACCTGTGGAATGCAGTGCACCCAGCCTGCCCTGGATTTAACCGGAATGCACCTTTTAAATAAAAAGAGACTGCAAATCAAACCCCAATGGGCAGATAAGATCTGTAAGAAGACAACTGTTTAGGCCTGGGATTCCCAAAGCAAAAACTGCTGGGTGGAGAAAACCAACCTTCCTTAACGTGTGGCAGCTCATGTTTGCCAGTGTCACACAGTCCAGAATCATGCAGATCGGAGGGTGACATTCCCATTGCCAGGTATGCCCTTGCTATCAATAAGCGTGCTATCATTGCATATATTTAGGGGAAATTTCCAGTTACCTCGAGGAATTTAATTCCAAGTAAACATGCAGATGATAGTCATTCTAGACAGGTCACTGTGTTAGTCTGTTGCATTAAAAACAGCCCAGGTGTCTTTTGGCATTATAAAGACTAGCAAGATTTTATATGATTTTGTGGACTTAAAGCCCACTTCATTTGATGCAGGTAGTGGGTTCACAGACTCAAGGCAGATTACACAGTGTAAGTCAATAGGATCAATGGCTGGAACATTCAGTAAATAATACGATAAGATATGGCTTGCAGAATTTTGAAAACAAGCAGAAATCCAATTCAGAGCCAAAACTATTCTGAAACAGGATAAACAATTTAATATAACATGTTAAACAATGCGGAAACTACCCAGTAGGAGCATAATCACAGCAACAGATAATACACAGTAGTATAGTCTATAGTATAGTATATAGACTATACGACGGTCCCTATTGTGTTACCAAAACTTCCCTCTGAACCATGACTTACCGGCCTCCGGAGCGTTGCGCAAAACACGCGGAAGATAGCGTCTTCTTTTGTGAAATCCCGCCAGGAGGACGTGATGTCACGCAAAACTCCCAGATGATGGCGTCTTCCTGGCGCAATTTCGTGCTAGAAGACGCTATCTTCCGTGTGTTTTGTGCAATGCTCCGGAGGCCGGTAAGTCGTGTGGAAACGGCCCACTTCCTGACAGTGCAGCCGTATTACCTGTGTAAAAAAACCCTTCTGAATAATTCAGTTTTGCATAGTTTTCAGAAAGCCAGGACAGTGGGAGCTTTCCTGACCTCTTCAAGCAGGCCATTCTATAAGAGGGGCCACAACAGAGAATGCCTGTGTATGGGCAGTTGTTAATTTTGCCCATTTGCAAGGCGGCACCTGCAGAAGACCCTTTCCAGATGAGCATAGCTGCTATGGCAGAATATAGAGGTGGTACCATATATAGGGGGGAACAAGGCCTTGAAGGACTTTGTATGGGATAGCCAAAAACCTTGAATGGAGCCTGGTAACTTGGGTCACAAATGATTGCAGAATGGGAGTAATATGGTCCTCATAATAACCAAGCTGAGGCATTTTGTACTAGCTGGAGTCTCTGAATTGACTTTGAGGGGAGACCTATGTAGTATGCATTACAGTAGTCCAGTCTCAGTGTTATTGTGGCGTGGATCTAGGTGGCCATACTAGCCATGACAAGGTAGGGGGCTAGACTGAGTTGGAAGAAGGCATTTTTTGCAACTGCATTTACTTACTTTTCTAGCAGCAGTGTAGGGTTTCCAGTCCCCTAGTGGGGACAGGGTGTCCCCTGCTCCCAGTCTTTGCCCCCTGCTGCTTCTTACCTGGACAGCGGGGGTGGGGGTGCGGGGAATGGGCCCGAGAGCTCTGGAGTGTGCTCCCTCACGCTTCAAAGCCTTCATTGTCATGCTGGGAATGATGTTATTCCCAGTGTGACAACAAAGGCTCTGGAGTACATGCACAATAAGTTCCCCCCCGTGCATGACCCCCCCCCCACGACCCTCCTGTCCTCCGGTTTGGACCTTGGGGGACCTGGCAATCCTACAGTAGTGCTAGTTCCAGTATAACCCTAAGGCTCTTAACCAAGTCTGCAAGGGTCAATTGAACCCCATCAAAAGCAGGGAACACAACGTCCTGCAAGATCTCCGCCTTCCCTACCAGCATCACTTCTGTCTTGTCTGGATTCAGTTTCAATTTGTTTGGCTTTCAGTCATTTGAGCCCAGCTGTCAAGCAACGGATTACAGCCTCTACTGCACCACCAGAGTATTTGGATAGTGTCATCTGCATATTGATGACATTCAACTCCATAGCTATAAATGATTTCTCCTACAGACTTTACATAGAGGTTGAATAATAACTATGGGGGATAAGATTGTGCCTTTTAGAACCCTGCAAGATAATTACCACCATGAAGATAGCTGGTCTCCAACCACAACACTTCGAGTCCATTCCATGAGGAATAATTTAAACAAGTGTGTCACCTATTCCACTTGGAAATTTTCCCCTTAGTGCCAACATTAAAGAGCCAGTCAGAAGTGTGGCTAGTGTTTGCTGAGAGGAAAAGGAGAAATTAGGTTATTTATTCATTTATTATACAAATGCAATGGGCGGAATTGGGGCATAGAGGCATGAAGGGAGTGAAGGAAAGGGCTACAGGTTAGGTCATAGGAACATTCCCCTCCTCTCCGCAGGTAACACACACAGAGAGAAAGAGAGAAATTCAGCATATGGGACTGGGAGATGGGGTTTGGCAGAAGTTCAGCAGAACCAAAGAAGGATCTTCAGATCAGCATTCCCCTCCCTTTGGCAGTACATCATCCTTGAAGGGTAAGAAACAGAAATAAGGGACATCTTTTTATTGTCAAGTGCTACAGGGAGGAATGGTCAGTCCATTAATCTGAGGGAGAAGGAATCTGAATAGAGATGTGGATGGTGGTTGTTTTTCTTAAATCTATCAATTCAGGAGGATTGTCCACCTTCATTTTTCTTTTTCCCAAGGAGCTGCTCATTCAAACCTTTTCAGGTATATGAAGTAAGTACAAGGATGCCTGAGCTTGTCAGCACTTGGAAGCTGAGCAGGGTCAGTCATGGCTAGTACTTGGATGGGAGACCACCAAGAAGGACTGGGGTTGTTATGTGGAGGAAGGCAATGGAAAACCACCTCAGCTCATCTCTTGCCTGAAACGCCCTGTGGATGGGGTCATCATGAATCGTCAGCTGCAACTTGATGGCACGTCCTTCTTCAGTTCAAGCCTTTCCCCACTAAAACCCAATTATCTAAAGAACCAACTCCCTCCTTATGAAGACCCAGATCAAAGCTTGTTGACAGAGCCCCTGGCTCAGTTGGCTACTCCCTGCTCCTGTGCCTTCTCCATATAGGGTTGCCAGCCTCCAGGTAGTGGCTGGAGATCTCCGGGAATTACAACTGGTCTCCAGGCCACAGAGATCAGTTCACCTGGAGAAAATGGCTACTTTTGGGGATGGACTCTATGGAATTATGCCATGCCAAGGTCCTTTCCTTCCCCAAACCCCACTTTCTCCAGGTTTCTCCGGGTTTCACCCCCAAGATCTCCAGGAATCTCCCAACTTGGAGCTGGTAACCCTATCTCCATAGCTGACCCTCAGCTGTGGAAAGAGCTCCCCCTGGAGGTATGAATGATCCTGTTGCTGGAAAAGGAATAACAGGAACTAAAATGGCCGTGTTCAGGGGAACATTTTAATCTTCCTGGTGGGGGAACATTTTACACTTCCAGAAATTGCAGATCTACAAGTTATTATTCTCCTTCAATAGAATGACAAAGGGAGAATGCAACGCAAAAGTGCTGTATTAGAATTCATTGAGAAGTTGAACGCTATCTCTCCTCCACAAGGCTTAAATAAGGATCTTGGTTTCCTCATTCGCTATAGGTGTTAATGTCTTAGCATGACCCACCTTTTACAGATGTTAATCAGCTGTATCTTTATATGGTCTCTCTACTGCTCTATGATACTACTTAACATGTCTCACACTGTATTTCCCTTAATCAGATTTTATGGTTATCTTACTCTGCCTACATAACAACAGTTGAGTGATTCTCATCCAGTAAATTCATTGAAATCAATGGGCTTAGACTGGAGTAACTCTTCTTTGGATTGCACTGTCTTGTAAAATCTTATGCTGGAATAAATTTTATTATTCTTTAAGGTGCTTCTGGATACTTGTTTAAGAGGTATCTGGGATCTTATATTTTTATTTTGACTTGATGTTTTAGTTAAGAATGGTTTTAGTTGATTTGCTGTTGGCTTTCATCAGCCTCTAATGAAAGGTAGGTAATAAAAGTCTTTAAATTTACAATAAATATTTCAGTAATTTGGGTGTTGGGAGGGAGGGCTGCGGAAAATAAAGAAAAAAGAATATGCTCGGATTGACTTCAAGAGAAAAAAAATGTGAATTGAACATGGTAGCTAATGCTTCATAGCCTTGACTTGGATGGCCCAGGTGAGCCTAATCTTATCAGATCTTGGAAGCTAAGCAGGGCTGGCTTTGATTAATAATTGGATGGGAGACCTCCAAGGGAGACCATGGTTGCTATGCAGAAGCAGGTAATGGCAAACCACCACTGATAGTCTCTTGTCCTAAAAACCTCACCAGGGGTTATCATAAGACAGATCATATGACTAGATGGGCTCTCTCCACCATCAATGCTTCACAACAGAATGGATACAACCCAGCGCTTTAAAAGTCCTGATTCAGAATAACCAAAGCAAAACCAGCATGTGCTAACCCTATCAACACATGAAGGTATGGATCCAGCCAGCTTTTCTCCTGGTGAAAAAGGGAAGAGGGAATAGCCACCAGAATGGCTATTCTCATGGTCATGGGACTGACAAATACTATGTGGGACAGGGACTGTATTAAAGAGGAGAATTCAGATTTCGTTTAAAAACCTGGCTGAATCCAAACCAAGGCTCTTTCCTGTGTTTGGCTCAGCCTAAACTGAGACAGAAGCTGATATTAGGGATTGTTACTGGGGAAACCAATTGGAGGCTCCGGGGGCCTTGGGAAATGCTCAAGGCAAGGGACCGCAATAGTACAGCAACCCCATATTAAAAACTACCTTACAGCACAAGTTGCTATGGAGACTGTTCCCCTAGGAAGCAGGCCTCTCAGTAGGCCCACCACCACAGATTTGAATGTTTGTTTGGATGCAACTTCACCTTCACATCTCATTACAGTACTGAAGATTTTATTTTTATTATTTATTTCAGATTTGTGTTCTGCCCTCCCCTCGAGCGGGCTCGGGGTGGATAAATCCTTTTTTTCTCTCAAGGCTCAGAGTAAGCAGCTTTTTTTTTGGGGGGGGGGAGAAATACTTAAAATATAAAATAACTTTAAAACATATATTAAAACCAGTATTTCAAATGACATCCTCCCAACCATAAGATAGTCAGCTAAGTACAAGGGGCCTGTCCATAAAATCCTCAAGCCTTATGATTTTTGAGCATCTGGATGTAAAACAGCATCAGCGCAGGTGAACTGTTATCTAAAACATTAACTTATTTAGATATTTATCCCTCATTTTTCTCCCCAACAGGCACCTAAAGTCCCTTACAATATCGTTCTCCACTCCTCCATTTTTATCCTCACAACAATGGCCATGTGAGATAATTTAGGGTTGAGAGAAAGCCTGAAGTCACCTAGCAAATTTCTATAGAGGAGTCAGGATTCCAACCCGCATCTCTCAGATCCTAGTGATACCACGGCCAAGCTCAGCTATAATAATTAATAATTGATAATAATTAATAATTAACTGTATGCTGATGGACGTAAGACAAGTAGTATTTTCTTATGTGTTTGCAGCAATAAGCAGCTCACACAATTAGTTATATAGATCCAGAGGAGTTAGCCATGTTAGTCTGTAGTAGCAAAAATAGAAAAGAGTCCAGTAGCACCTTTAAGACTAACCAACTTTACTGTAGCATAAGCTTTCGAGAATCACAGTTCTCTTTTTCAGATGCATATTTTCACACAATAACTATGAGAAACTGTTTAGTTCCATTGAGTATTGAAAGCAAGAAATTAGAGCTTTCTCAGAAGATAACGGTATAATAGTATTGTTTGTTTGCCTGATACATTCAGCCAGAAAGGAATTCTTAAAAGGTAACGTACTCAAGACAATGGCTTATTCTGTAGTGTCACACATGCGCAAATGTGATATGAGCTGACTTTACACTAAAAAGGTAACGTGTACTGAAATTTCTAATTACGATATATTCTATGAACCAAACATATTCTAATTAAGTACACTGGTATTGTGATGTCAAAAACATTATAAAAACTCTGCTGCTCAAGGGAGAAGTCATAGAGAAACAATTTGGGGGGCTTCTAATGCCTGGTTTCACTCCTGCTGTTGCTCCTGGCCTCCAGTGTCTTATTGGGTGGGGCACTGGAGGAGATAGCCTTTTTCAGGCATAACACTAGTCCACTACACCACACTAGGTTACATTATTTTCCCTCCCGGCAGGGCTCATATGTCTCTTTTTACTGCTGCTAAACAAACAGAAACTCAGCCAGTGAAGGAGCTCCCAAATGGCCATGGGTTGATGGGACTCTTCCATCTGTTGAATCTCTGACCCTCTTGCATCTGCTCAGAGCACACAAACTCTGCAATAGTGACAACCATTAAAAGTGTCCATCACATCTTTACAAGCCCTTGTTGTTTGAACTTCCTATACTGAAGGCACCTAGAAGTACCTTGTCAGTGATGTCCCCAGGAGGATGATCTGAGACCACAGAAAGATAACAGAGCATGTGTGACATGGGTTGCGCAGGTATACTCCTGTCTATCCACAGGCCAACAAAAGCATTTTGGTCCACTGAGAATTTGGCAGTCTCATATGTCAGGCAAGTTTTTGCCTCCAACAGTATCTCTCCTTCCCATCCTCTCTTCACATCCAGACTACAGTCTTCAACTGGCTTTATGGTCAGCTATCAGAAATGCAGTTATGTGTGAAAGGGAGAATTCTCCACACTCTCACTTGAAACGTATAATTGAGAATCAGGGCTCATATTGAGGGGGAACACGCTGGAACACAGTTCCAGCAGTTCCCCAAAGAGGTCACATGACAGGTGGCCCCACCCACCTCAGCCATTTGAGGCCCTTTTTGGCCTGGATTGGGGCCAAAATAGCCCGGATTCGGCCTCTGACAGTTGGTGGATCACTCTCCTGCTCAGCAGCGGCCTGATCCTGACCATGTGGGGCTCCTTTTTGGCCATTTTCAGCCCCTTTTGGCCATTTTGGGCCCAATTTCAGCCCTGAATGGCCAGAATTGGGTCCAAAACAGCCAGGATAGGTGATGTCAGGGTGTGTGGCATATGCAGTTATGCAAATTACACACTTCTGGTGCTGTCAAGGGGTGTGGCATATGCTAATGAGTTATGCTAATGAGTTCCTCCAGCTCTTTTTCTAGGAAATGACCCAATTGAGATACAGCCTCTTTTTCCACAGAAGTGGAATTTCTTAACCTACTCCTTTAGCCTCCCTTTTTACCACTTTATAGTCATTAGGTGGGATCCTGCCAGCTTTTTCTCTCAATAGCTTCCAGTTGTTTTCCTTATTACAGCTCCCCGCCCCCTAGAGCTTTTGCACATGATCCTCAGCATAGCCTTTTTGGCGATCAAAGGAGATCTCCTGTTTTTTTCACCAGCAGAAAAGCTGGTTGGATTTGACCCTTTGCTTTGATCAAGACCATCTAAAATGTTATATCAATTAGGAGGCGCAGGGTGTATTTTAAAGGAGATCTAAACACACCTCTTTTTCCAAAAATCCAACTCCCTTCAAGTTGGTTGTTGTGGGTTTTCTGGGCTGTATTGCCGTGGTCTTGGCATTGTAGTTCCTGACGTTTTGCCAGCAGCTGTGGCTGGCATCTTCAGAGGTGTAGCACCAAAAGACAGAGATCTCTCAGTGTCTTTCAGAGATCTCAGTGTCTTTCTCAGAGATCTCTCTCTGTCTTTTGGTGCTACACCTCTGAAGATGCCAGCCACAGCTGCTGGCGAAACGTCAGGAACTACAATGCCAAGACCACGGCAATACAGCCCGGAAAACCCACAACAACCATCGTTCTCCGGCCGTGAAAGCCTTCGACAATACATCCTTTCAAGTTAATTAGCCCAATAAACTAGCATAAGCAATTGGCCAGCAAGAAGGACAGGAATAGGAAAAATGGCTTTATTAGCCTGAAAATGTGCTCATAAAGCAATATTTACCATTTCTTGACTTTTAATTCTTTTTAAAGAATGTGATTTTGCAAAAGGCCCATTTTCTTACTTTTTAATGGATTTCACATTTTTGAGGAGCCCCTTCAGAATAAGCACACTGTTGTGAACTTTGTATGGGGAGTGACCAGTGGAGGAGTGTGGGCAGACAGGTGGGTCCTGTTTGTGAGAGTGGTTGCTTTGGAGATCAGACTCAGAGAAGGCAGGGAAGGAAAATGAAATGGGGTGGACATTTTGGGAGAGGAGAAAGGGGTTGAAGAGAGGAAGAAAGCTTCAGCTCAGTGGAAGGACAGATTGTGGACTATACTGTGCGTGTTGTGTGTGTGCAGGTGTATGTAGAGAGGTTGTTCAAGTATTAGGGAAACAGTTTAACTTCTCGCCTGGGAATGGAGAATCTACCTACATCAATTAGTTAGCAGCAGAATATTAGGAAATATTAATGGGCTGAATCCATTCAATTGCTGTGTTTATTACTGCTCCCATAAAACACAGCTTTGTGTCTGGGCAGGTCCCACAGTTCCCAATGTAGCAAATAGGACCCCCTTCCTTGCTTTTTCACCAGTGGAAGAACTGGTTGGATTCCAGCCAAAGTTTATAGTCAGTATGGTAAACATACCCAGATAACGGAATCCATGTTTGTTTGCCCAACCTTTGATCTCTTGTTTCAAAATAAAGAAAATGAACTTCAAAAAAAGTATTAAGTTTATTAGAACAAAAAACACGATGATGTTATACTAATCACAACACCGAAAGGACTAAAGTCTCTGATGCTGCTTCTTTGAAAAAACTATTTGGTTGGCAAATAACTCTGTCATGTACTACAGTAGGATTTGGACACCCCTTCTTCAGCAAACAAAGAGGAAAGCTGAAACCAGAACAGTAGAAAACAAAGACAGAATTTGTCTATATTTTGCATCATCATTCTCATCATCTCTTCTGCCAAAGTTCATGGTTGAGTGCCTATCAGAAGGCCACTGAAATGCCACCACACACATTAAAAACCAGAACACCTTCATACTTGGGGCAAAAAATATTACTTTTCGTTATGTCAAAGGTTATTAATTTGTAAATTAAAAAAGAGGACTTCTTCCCTCCAAATGGGCTTTATGAGGACAGAGCACCCTTTTGACTTTGGCATGAAAAGAACTGCTGAGAATCAGAGGGGGAAACCCAAACACAGAGAATGTGTGTGCCTGTGTGAGTTCCAAATCAATCACCTCTGATCATGTCACGTTTTAAAATACAAATTAGACAGCCACGTGCCTACCACCAGGGTAGTGAAGTGGGGCTAGCCTCAGAGAGGGCCAGGTTTCTTCATATTTGAAAGGCTACCAAGATGTGCAGCAAAATATTACTTTGTACATTTTTAAAAAGAAGGGTAAAAAGAAACATGATCTGTATGGAACATGTTCGTTACCCTCTACAGGGACATGGAATGTTGAAAGTATTTGAGTGACAGTTCAGGGGGGCGGGGCGGGGTGGGGAGAAGCACAAAATGGGAAGGGAAAATTGGTCTGTTCAAGCCCCCTAAAAACTTATATCCTAAAAGGAAAAAATCCTCATCATTTGTCCCAATATACATACCCTGCAATTCCTCCAAACATTTCTAACTTAGCTGAAGTAACATCAATCAGATCTATCCATTTAAAATATATGTTTTAGGTAAGATTGCCAACTCCCCAGACTTTATCATCCCAACCTGCATACTTGGCTTGCTGACTTCAACAAACACTTGATCTACAGATATCAACAGAGAGAACGGTGTGGAGAAAAACATTAGCAGCTATCATTGTTTGTGGATCCAGGATACTGAAGGGACAAGTCAGGATTTCATTTTTAAAAAGATAACTGGCAAACCTTGTATGATGAAGGAAAGTTAAGGAGTAAACTCCAAGAGCACCCCCACCCAAATACAAAGGATAAGGTGCGTTGTAGAAATATTGGGCGTATTTATATACACTGAAATTGCTGAATAGGATAGAGACAGCTGCATACAAGATTTACTGTTTGGTGGTATCAGAAGATGGGAAACTAATACACTCTGGGAACATGTACAAACATTCACGAAACATTTAAAACTGTATCCTCACATCTCCCTCAGAGTCAAAACAGGGATATTGATTTCCTAGGGCCATGGAGCAGAAAAAAAGGAGCCTCTCTGCTAGAGAGTGTTGGAGCTTATGGGCAAGCAATGCATGTGAGGTTGGCAGTCTGGCATTTAAACAAGCCATATATGTTTTCTTAGAAATTCCCAGTGGAAAAAGCTGACAGCAACTTCCAAGAGAACTCCAAGTGGGCAGTAGTCATGGCTATGGCTGGCCCCGCCCTGCCTCTCAAGGAAGGACCGGATGGAACATATTAGCTGTTCTTAAGAGAGTCGCCATGACAACCCACACAAGAGACATATTCAGCCATGGTCACCATGGAGACCTCAAGTTGCAATGAGGATGGAGAAAGCCTGCAGTTATATGATACTCTGTGGGGATTTTTTTGTGTCTGCTCAGCAAGAAAAAGAAAATCTCTAACAAACCTCACAATCCCAGTGCTGTGTATGAGCCTAGACAAGACAACAGAGCTTGGTTTGAGCAAAGACCAGGCTTTGGAACCTGTTTGTGGCACTAGATCTTGGAACATGTGACTCAAAATAAAGAAGTAAGTACCTCTGTGCATGTAGAAAATTACGGAAAAACTACAGTACAATCACCCATTGCAAACAAGGTCAAACGATAAACACCACCATTTAGCGCCACAGATCAACTCAAGTTAATCTCTTATACATCCAGGTATTAATATTCAGACTCTCTGTCCCCTCCAAATGGATTGTTTCAGGAATTTGTCTGTGTAAACAAAAAGGCATCTTTTCATCCCCTTCTTCTACTTGCACAACCTTAGATCAGGCCCTTCTTAACAGGTTTCTGTGTCATCCGGTCACAGCCAATTTAAGGAGACCCCATAGGATTTTCAAGGTAAGAGACCAACAGAGCTGCTATAGCACAGTGGTCAAGTGGTTTGGCTGCGAATCAGCACTCTACTCTCACTATTGCCGTGAACTCAGTAGGTGGCCTTGGGTAAGCCACTGCTCTCAGCTCCAGCTCTACAGCTGTATTGTGGGGATAATAATAACACTATCTTATTCACCCCTCTGGGTGAGGCACTAATCTGTCTAGAAGAGCGGTATATAAGCGCAGTTATTATTATTATTTGAGATGGTTTGCATTGCCTGCCTCTTCATAGTGACTCTATTGGTCTCCCATCCAAGTACTAACCAGGGAAGACCATGCTTAGCTTCCAGATATGATGAGACTGGGCTAAACCTGGACAGGAAAAGTCACTAGGGTCTTGCAAAGCTTGTGGATGGAAAGAACTGTCTTACAGTGCGCTTTGCTTTGTCCCATCACACTCAAGTTACCTCCACTCTCAGTAACACAGAAACAAAAGACAGAAAACTATCAAGCACTAAAATAAAGATGGGATGGAGAGGAATGAGCCAGTAAAATGCCATCTCCCTCGAACAAGGAGGGAAAGTTGGTAAGTCTGTGTAAGCCTCCTGAATAGTCCATGTGGCATTTTTATGTAGTGATCCTAGTCCACAATTGGTACCAAATGCATGTTCACCAGCAACATGACTAGCAAATGGAGAGGTTGCACCTGAGGGCCAGTTCTCCTGCCCCTATGGTTACCAGGAAAAAGAACCACTGTAAAGGACAAATGGTTTCCATATCTTATCACTACTGGCTGTAATTGCCACCACCTGCTTGCTCTGTCCACGTGCTGCTTTCATGGCTGGCAAGAGGACAGAGAAAATACATAGAGGGGCTATCTGGGAGTCAGAGGCCTTGTCCTTGCAGTGTTGGCTACATGTGGCAACCTCTGCTCCATCTGGGCTATTGACCTTTAGGAGTGCAGGTGCGAGGGCAAGGGTCATCCTACGACGAGACAAATCTGGTCCCTGTCAAGGCAAGACAGGGAGGCCTCTCGGACAGACCCTCCTGTGCTCAGGGGAGCAAACAACTCAAAAGCAACAGATTCAAGCCGGATTTCCTAAGTGGCAGGGAATTTTTTTTTTATTTCCCACATCTGTAATTTAAATGTAAAAGCTACACTGGCTTGTCATTGTTTTGGAAAATGTCTGACTTCTACTTTTACATTCAGGACATCCACAAGTAACACCTTCCATCCATGGCAAAATGCATTCTTGCTGGCACTTGTGAACAGGTGACATTCCAACAAATGAGTAGTAGGGCAAAAGCAAAGTGGACAAGGGTCCCCTGCCCCCCTCCTCTCCCTGAGATTCAGTGTCTGAGCCACAACTCCCCCCAAACCTGATTTCAGCTTCAGGATTCATCCACAGATGAAGGTAAATTGGGATATTAATCTTGTGCACTGGGGGCATTGCTTTGCAGAGATGGATAATCTTTCTGTTCCTGCTACGAACCTTTCCAGAAACCATTAAATTAACAGCAACAAAAATATAAGCATCTTGAGAAATACATATATATATGTATGTAGCAGTCAAAAGGGATATTGTCCATCGCCTCTGTTATTATGAACTACATAGGCAGCTGAAAGCTAGTGTGGTGGAATGGTTAGTGTTAGATTAGGATCTGGGTTCAAATTCCCACTCAACCATGATGCTCACTGAGTAATCTTGGGCTAGTCACACTCTCTCTCAGGCTAACCTACTTCACCGGGTTGTTGTGAGAACAAAATTGCAAAGAATCATGTGCACTGCTGTGAACTTGGAAAAGGGGTGGGATAAAAATGTAGTAAATTGATTTCTGCCCTCCCCATTCTGTCCCTCAGAAATGATTGGACAATATGGAAAAAGCGGACGCAGTCCCAGATTATAACATGTTTATTGCCTATAAAGTTTTCTTTGTTGCTATTGCATCTGAGAAAATTATATATAAATTGAGTGCACATTGAATCTGACACAAGAACCAGAACAAAAGTACAAGCTTCCATCCTGAGGAACTTCCATAGTACATTTTGATAAAAAGGAGAGGATAGAAGAAATGATTGGTAAGAAGGGCAACAAGGAAAATAAAGGTATAGCTGAACAAGGGACATACACATGGGGAAAGGACCTGAATCAACATCGCATGGAATTGAAAACAAGTTCCAAGAGGCAAGATTTTAACCAACCCTCCAAATTCAGATTACAAACGTAAGAATTCAGCATATTGCCAAATCTAACATTTTAAGCTTCCCATTGGGGTTTGTGTTTCAACAGAAGCCCTCGTTTTACTACTCAAATGTGAACACTGTTGCCATAAACTGAACATGCACACACCTCATAAAAGGAAAACTACATTTTGCACTGCAGTTTCACAGTATAATTGCATTGGGTTTTGGCACACGGTTACAAACCTGAATTCTGGAGTCAAACCCCATATTTGTTTTGGATCAACAAAAATACATCTTTTTACCTTTCAGATATGGGTGAAATGTCTGCCAATGGATGACAGTGAAAGAGACAAACCTGAAAGGAATTTTTCTTTTGCAAACAGATTTAGCTTTCAATACTTTCCCTATACATTTCATGTCAATACATGTGGAGATCCTTTCTAGTTTTAGAAGGATACCCATTTGTCTGGTACGGCAAAAATAAACAGCATTTTTTTCCTCTTATTTTGTTTGTAACTCTTAGACTGACATTTTCAGCATAATAACAAATGCTTATATAGCTTACTTGACAAACAAGGCAAAAGCTTGTTTAATGTCATGTAAATAAAATGCACTCAAATAAAAAAGAGTTCCTTCAACATATTTTGTTCACTCGTGACTCTGGTCTCAGCCAAAGCAGTCAACTGTAAGAAGACGGACTGAATTCTCCGCCTCACTTGAGACAGGCAGTTCCTGAAGCCAATCATGGCACACACACACCCTTAGATGGACTGAGATATGAGTTTTCCTTCTGACTTCTACACCCACAGCTGATGCAATCCTGGTGCAATCGCCGGATCTCTGTGGCCTCTGATGAGAGCTCTCTCCGCTGGTAAAATAGTCCCACTAATCTTGAGAACTGTAGGTAGACATACATATTAAAGTCCAAAGAGCAGTCTGGGATCACATTCTCAATGTAGAGGCCAGAGCATAACTAAGAAGATTATTTTAACCCTCTCCGTACTACGTGCTGTACTGAAAGTACCTGGATCGTGTTCAGGGGTTTCCCATTAGATGGATAAAGCAGGCAGCTGTATTGCTTGAACTGCTTCACTGGAACAAAATCCACAACCAAAGTAAACTAATCTCTTTTCTAGGACTAGTCAAATGGTGTGCAGACTTTTAAGTCACGTAGCAATATGTCTCTGGCTGTATATAAAAAAACCCCTTTACAATAAAAAAAATCCATCTTGAAAATGACTCGTGTGATTTGAAAGCACATAACTGTAAATGTGAGTTGTTCTAACCAAAATATTTTCTTTGTGAATTATATTGGTGAGACAATGGATCAAGAATTGACAATAAGGGGAACGGCAACACCCGTTTCTTTTATAGTGGGAAATAACCAAGATTTGCAGGCTTGCCTATTTCAGACAGGTGGGTTGCCCTTTTACAGTTTCAGAGAGAGAGAGTAGACACAAAGAAGCACATTTGAAAGCTGCATTTCAGATAAGGGGCATTGGGGATGTCTTGTGGTATTTCAAAGGATGTCTGTGGACCAATCTCTGCCGGGAACAAACCTCTCCCAAATTAGGACTGTGTGACCTGATGAACAGACTGGAAAGAGTTTCTTCAAGCATCAGCATGCCATGACTTTTCCAGATGTTCTGAGCCTCAGCCTCAGTTTACACACCTGCAAAATAGGAATATTAAGGGCTTAACTTGTTTAGAGAGTTGTTGAAGTGGTAAGAAAAAGAAAGGATCGTAACTCACTGAATTTATTTGAAGTCCTCAGTAATAGCAGTAATCATCAATAGAAAGGAAGTCTTATGATTCAGCTAAAATTTCACAACTCTGTGTAAACTGGAGGGGAAAACTCATTTGATTTATAGGTCAATTTTCTAATAATTCCAGAGCGGTAGCCATATTAGTCTGCTGCAGCAAAAATAAACAGAAGTCCAGTAGCACCCTGAAGACTTACAAAAGACTGCTGGAATAACTTTTGTTAATCTTTAAGGTGCAGTATGATTTCTGTTTCACTTTACAATTCTTCTCTAACCCTGAAAAATAACTCAGTGAAATTCAGAAGCTACATTATTCCTAGAAATACTCATTCCAACAAGTTTTTTAAAAAGTTTTTCATTGCTTTTGAGATCAAACAAATCAGCCTGTCTCCTAAAAACTTGGTTTGAGATAATCTTAAAAGCACCATGAGCTCAGAAGAGGCTTCAGATATTGGGGCACTCCAGGGCAAAAGTCTGGCTCGAATCTAGAAGGCCAGGATTTAAATTCTGTCGGGCTGCAGCTACAAAACCATATCCATACCTTTCCCCCCTTCTCTAATGTGTAATCCCATTCATATCTTCTTGCATCTGGGAGCAGGTAGGCAAAGCTTGCCTTGCTCTAGAGCAGGGACACACTTTCATGACCCAGGCTCTTAATACAAGAATTAAGTATTTAAAATGGCATGGCTCTCTCAGAGGACATCCAAAGAGGCACCCTCCTCACCACTAACAACGCCGGTCCATTCATGTGAATCCTCTCTCTCTCTCTCTCTCTGTTGTGCTTGATGCGCATCAAGTTGCTTCCAACTTATGGTGACCCTATGCATGAAAGACCTCCCAAACATCTTATCATTAACAGCCTTGTTCAGATCTTGCAAACTGGTAGATGTGGCTTCCTTTATTGAGTCTTCCACTTTTCCTAGCATTATTGGCTTTTCCAGTGATGTGACCAGAGTAAGAGAGCTTCAGTTTTGCCATTCTACAGAGAATTCAGGCTTCGTTTTGTCTTTTTAGCCCTCCATGGTGTCCATAAAACTCCTCCAACAGCACAGTGCTAATGAAGGATGCAAATGGTCAACCCTTTGCAGGCCCACCACTTCCACTTTTTGGGAGGGATGCGTGAAAAGACACCAGGCTTCCTCTTTCCTTCATCTGCTGAGCACGCTCAATAACGAGCAAAGGCCCTGGGGAAGAACCAGGGCCGAGGATGGATACGCAGCGAGGCTGCGCTGCGGCTCGGAAGGCCGGCGCGACAATATAGGCAGACTCCACCCTAACTGTGACTCATTCCCTTCTTGACACAGGCACCAGTAAGGCATTCATTAACACGGAGAGAAACGCCCGAGGGCGAGATCGGAAGATGGCTTTCTAGACCTGCACAGACCTCGAAGCCAGCCAGCGTGTGTTGCGCGCTGCAACAAAACCAGCATAATGGAGTGAGTAGAGAACTCGCGGGTGCCCCGGGGTCTCGATCGCACGGGGGGTGGGGGGCGGGGAGGCAGGGAGGGGGATGCCAGACGGGCTGGATGGGCGTGGCTGTGTTTTACCTGCGGCCTCGACTCCAGGGTCTGGGTCACAGAAGGATACCCAGGGCTCGGCCCTGGGGATGCGATTCCCCTAAGGACCCTAGACGTGTGCGCGCATCGGCAGCAACCTTCTAGTTTCCAGTGGGCTAGTCCCTTTTTCTACCCACCCAGTCCTTTTAGTTGGTCTAGTTGTTCTGGGGTCTCTAGGGAAGCAGGTGCTTTATGTCTAAGTCCGCTGTGAGATGCCAACGTGCCTGCGCGGCTGTGGAGTGACAGTTCTCCTCCCTTTCTCAGCACGTGAGGAGCGGAGGGAGGGGATGGAAAGCAGAAGGGGGCGTGCCTCACCTACCTCGGCTCCAGCTATACCTCTGGGGAACGGAAGGAGAAGGAAAATTTTCCGTGTCCCAGCTGCCTCCCTAATGCAACAAAGGCCAGCACAAAGCATGCGGGTTCACGGAATAGTGGCCGCGGAAATTAGGGCACAGGGATTGAGCATCCTTCACCCCTGGGCGGCTGGTGGAGCAGGGTGGCCGAGATCTGTGATCAGGAGTCTCTCCACTCAGACCCTCAGTCACCTTGGAAAAGCACCCCTGACCCTAGAAAGAATGTGGTAAGGATTGTTAAGATGTGGAACCCCTGGCAACCCTGAAAAGTGCTATGATTCTAAGCATTTTTGTATCTGTGTATGTCATCCTCCTGCTGCAGGCCAGCTGGGTTGACAGGGATGGGGGAGAAAAACGAAGGGACCACATTATCTGTGGTCAGTGCAGCAGCACTCTGAAATGGCCTCTCTTGAAAACCTGCAAAGTAATTTTGGTGCCTTTTGGAAGGTTCATGTGGTTGCTATCCAGAGTCAGTCACTGGCACACCGTAAGGTTACTTTTTGATTTTGCTGACATACAGCCAGATCTTATCCCATAGAGATAGCTGAGTTCGAAGAAGACACCCTCTTCTTCCTAGAACAGGCCAAAGCAAGCAGCATGGATTTCTCTTGTGCCTTACCATTTCCCTCCCGTTCCAGGTCTCGTTTTGCCACCACCGCTATCCCGGCCTGCAGGAGTCGAGCCCCTCCTTGCCTGCTGCATCCCAATCGTGCATCTAACGTGAACGACCACCACTACAATGTCTCTGCTGGCGGCGCTGACCCTGGACCTGGACCTGACGATGCTCCCAGCTAGCGCCATGCCTTGCAGGCCGGAGCTGCTCAAGCACCGGCTGCCCCACGCTGGTCACTGTGAGCTGCTAACCGGACCTGTAGATGAGGGCTTTGCCCTCAATATGGAGCGCCCACTACTGACAGGTGAATAAATGGGGGGGGAGATTATAACTTGGAGTCTCCAGGGTGAGGAGGAACAGGAGACGTGATGGTCCCTGGAACATGAAAGGTGGATGACACAGAGAAACTAGCATTTGGATAGGGTTCGGTTATGTCTATTAAATGTAATTTGCCTCATTAGTAACGTGGCAGCATTGTCAACAACCAAACAATTCATCAGACATAGCGGAGGTCTGAATTTTCTTAGAACATTATACCTCTTGAAATTTTTAATGTCCACTTCATCAGTTGTGCTAGGCTTCATGCTTTTGTTGTTGTTTGAGGACAACTTGAAATAAGGAAGGGGCAACAGAAAACACTGGGGAGACCTGCTACTGATTGGGAAACATTTCTAGTCTCTTTTTGTCCAATCTTACATATAACACATGATGGCAAGGCTTGCACGCTAGGTAGGCTTGTGTGTGGCTATAGACCCTTGCTTGTCTGTTCACCACTGACTTTGCTCCTGCTTGTCTGCAGGCGATGGCTTCTCAGACTGGATGACAGAGCGCACAGACCTGGCCACGCTCTTGAGTGTGTCAGGGGAGCCTTCACTGCTCTCACTGCCCTCCCCTCCTACTCCGGACCTGGAGGCCATGACCTCACTGCTCAAAAAAGAGTTGGAGCAGATGGAGGACTATTTCTTGGAAGAGTCACTCTCTCCCGATCAGGTAGCACCCAGTACACCCCCTTCTGATGGGAACTTCCACTTTCCTTTCGGTGATGGTTTCCAGCCCTTGGAGCACCACAGCACACCTGCTCCTTTGCAGACCTTGGATTCCAGCTGTTTAGAGTTGTTAGAGCTCTATGGTAGAGATGTGCCTCCTGAGATTCCCCTGCAGGGAAATGAAGTACCAATCCCACTACAACGGCCACCTACTCTACCACCAAAGGGGGACCGGCGCCAGAAGAAGCGGGACCAGAACAAAACAGCGGCCCTGCGCTACCGTCAGCGCAAACGAGCTGAACATGAGGCACTAGGGGACGAGTGTCAGGCCCTAGAGGCACGCAACCGTGACCTTCGTGAGAAAGCAGAATCTATTGAACGAGAGATCCAATATGTCAAGGACCTGCTTATTGAGGTCTATAAGGCACGGAGTCAGCGCCTGCGCACCACCCCCTAGAGGCAGGGAGCTGCATCCAACTTCTTTTTTGTTTCCCGCACCCCAAATGAAAAAAAAATATGGTTGTTGGGGGTTTTCCGGGCTGTATTGCCGTGGTCTTGGCATTGTAGTTCCTGACGTTTCGCCAGCAGCTGTGGCTGGCATCTTCAGAGGTGTAGCACCAAAAGACAGAGATCTCTCAGTGTCACAGTGTGGAAAAGATGTAGGTCATTTGTATCTACTCAGGAGGGGTGGGGTTGAGCTGAGTCATTCTGTAAGAGTTTCCCAGGGTGTGGAATGCTAATGGCGGGAGGCTCAACCCCACCCCTCCTGAGTAGATACAAATGACCTACATCTTTTCCACACTGTGACACTGAGAGATCTCTGTCTTTTGGTGCTACACCTCTGAAGATGCCAGCCACAGCTGCTGGCGAAACGTCAGGAACTACAATGCCAAGACCACGGCAATACAGCCCGGAAAACCCCCAACAACCATCGTTCTCCGGCCGTGAAAGCCTTCGACAATACATCGAAAAAAAAATACTTAAAGCGGGTACTGAAAGTAGATAAGAGTGGAGGCGGCATGTAGGAATAAAGTTTGGGAAGTGTTGGGAATCAGTAGCCTATATGACACTTGGGTGGCTAGTAATACGAACTATGCAAGATAAATTTATAGTCAAGTGGGGCTACTAGACGCTGTGTAGGTCAGGGTGAGGGGTAGCTGGATTTCATTTGGATGAAAATGGGATTGCTGAGTTAAAAGAGGCCCAAGGTTAGCCAGTTTTGGCAATAGGCTTGGTGGTTTCTGGGGGCTAGGCTCTGTGGGAGTAGTCTCTCTCTTTTTCCTTTCTCCCACTTATCTGGTTCCATACACAGTCCCAAGGCTGTGAGATGGCCTTTTTGTATGTAATACTTTCATAGCACTTCTTTTTTGCGCTACCTTTTCTCAACTATGCACCAATAAACACTGTTTTAAACACTGGCGGAGAGTCAAATTGTTAGTGAAAGCTGAAGCAAAGCACCACAAACCAGCCAACCAGTCACAAAACATCAAGGGTTTATTAACAGACCATCACCAAATCAGCGCTTGCCTTCAACTGGGCAGGTGGAGGGAAGGCAACAGAGTATCATAAGCTAGTGCTTGCAATGAAAGGTAGCACCTGCTTTCAGTGTACTCCTACCCAAACTCTGTACGTTTGTTGGCTGCATTCATAAGAACCAGTCTCAAGAAGGCCTGAGGGCTCCAGCCTTTCCCAAAGAAGCAGAGGAGACCTTTTGCTCAACCACATGAACAGCTTTACTAGTAAAAATCGTCATCTCCTTTTTCCACCGACTGCTGGTTCTGGATCTGCTGCTGCTTCCGGTATAACTCAGCAACCTGCAACCACAGAAACATTTTATGGGTGGCATCCTCTGTTCCCACACCATACCAAAGCTGCTATCTGAGGCCCTGCTCTCTGCCTGACCATTACCATCACCCTCCAGGATAAGTCTTTATAGCTGCACAAGTCTGGCTCCTTACTGTCCCTGCAATATTTCTTTGAAGCATTTTCGGGGTAGCAAACACTGACCAGTCCAAAATGGGGCAAACTAATGTAAAGTAATTATTCCCATCCCCAATTACCACTGATTAATACAAGGGCAGTAAAAGGAGGAGAGAAGCTATTCTGTTCACAGCTGTAGGACACTGTCTTCTCATTTCTGAAATTCTCACACTTCCTGTCCCACCACCTCTATACCTGAGTGCTGGCAGTGGCCTCTTCCGGTTTCTTATCTTCTCGGATGCGAAGGAATCTGGGGAAGCGTAGAGAAATCCCCTTTTCCTCATCCACCTGTGGTGGAAGGACAATTTGATCATGAAACTGTGACAGGCCTGCAATAGCCACTGTCATTTGTCAATGCAAACAGTTCCATATCCAAGGTAATTTTCCCAACCATTCCTGTGCACAGGTGTTATCTAGACAGGTACAGAAAACGTTGCCTCAAAGGCTGTCAAGCTGCCTCCCTAATAACAGTTTTTGCAGTCAGATTATTAGTCGAGAGGGGAGGATTTGAGTGCACTTACTACTGTAAGCTCTTTCCATAACCATTCTCTCTTGAACACACACATGAAGCAACCTTGTACTGAATCAAACCATTGGTCCATTAAGGTTAATACTGTAAACCTAGACTGGCAGCAACTTGCCAAGTCTCAGACATATCGTTCACATCACCTACAGCCTGATCCTTAAAAAAAACAAACCATTAGAAATGCCAGGGATTGAACTTGGGACCCTACCACTAAGCCACAGCCCCTTTTAAGCTACACGATGGCCTCAGAGCCAGTTCAGATAGTGCAATTTAGCAGATGAAGGAAACTTTTTATCCATAGCTCCATAAATTATACTCTGTGTGTCAATGGAGAAAGACACATGACATGCATTTGTGATAAAAACTGGCTCAGGATTTCCAGGTTCACAGGTTTGTCTGCAAGCTGCTATTATTATGCCCGATCAAGTGCAGAGTAAAGCAAACAGTAGCATACGCTACTATCTATTAACCAAATCCCTACTTGTCTCAGGCACACTAGCTGGGAATAAATGTGTATTTATGTTATGGCCATTACCAATAATTGCATTACTTGTAACACTGTAAAATAAAAACAGCCACTATAATGACAAACAAAACAACCGGAATACGTTGTAAGACCGAATGTGATTTGCATTTTAAATCTATCATTTTGGCAGCCTACTGCATATTAAGAAAATCTGTCCTAATTTTGGCAGTTACGGTTGCAAGTATAGCAACTGTGCAAAAGACTGCAAAGTCTCCATTCAAAAATTATTCAGTGTTCTGAGCAATAAGCCCAAGAAGAACTTTAGCTAAAATGGGCCAACACATTCATTTCTGTATGGGCTTTCAAAAAATGCCACATGGGAGATTTTCCATTTCTTTCTCCAGAAATGCAGAATCTAGAACTAAGGGGACTTACTGGCATAACATCATTCAAATGCTATTGATAGCACTGTCTGAAGATGAAAGGCAGTGAAGGTCTTTCCTAATTTACAGCAGACAAATCTCTTAGGCAATTTTCCAGGCAATACTAGATAGCTTTAAATACTATGGGAAAAACACTGAGTTAAGGATTGTAGCCAGATCATCTAAACTAGAATTCTAGAGCCTGTATCTTGTACTTTTCTTGACATACGAGCATATTACCATTACACAATGATTAGCTAACAACAGGTTTTGTACTCTAAAAAGTAGAATTGAAATACAATTATACACAAACGTCCTGGCTATTCTGCAACGATTATCAATTAACACTACAAGCATTGAAAAAGTGTAAGACTAAACACTTGGTTAATTGCAAAATATATACTCTGTAAAGTTAAGGAGAGATTCCTATTTATGCATAATCTCTTGAAGAATAAAGAGTGTGCTAACAGCATTTCAGACTATCTGGTCAATAAAAGTTGTATGACCTTCCCCACTATTCCAACTTCAACATGGTTGTAAATGATTACATACTGTTGTCTATTCATCACTTTTAGCACCAGCGTCTCTATACTGTTCACCCTCCTCTGCTTTCAAAGTATGCAAAATTAACATACCTGGAGAGCTTTGTATTGCAGTCTCAAAAACCAGTTACAGCCTATTCAAAACACATTGTGTATTTGTAGGTAGAATTAAAATGTGAATAGGACAGTTAACAATGTTTCTGGAGCAAAAAAAAATCCAGTATGGTAATATCAGGAGTTTAGGATATTTAGTGCAGAATTTTATCTATACATGTACCTCTTCCTACTAGCCTATCAGTCACTCACCAAACCAATGGCTGCCTTGTGAACAGGAGAAATGGATAGGTCAGCACACTTCACCTCCCAGACATGTTGGGCCTCTAGCCAATGATCAGGTTCAGCTGTTCCACCCCAGCGGTAGTATGGGCGTGGCTGTGGAATCACGTGGTCCTACAAAGGACAGACTAGGATGAGTAGTATTTGCATGGGGGTGCAGCACAGAACATACACCCAATGCTCCCCAGCACAGGAGACTCCTTAGGAGCAGGCCACTGAGCCTGTTTCCGCTGTTCCAGTGCCTTCAGTCTCCCAATTAGAGAATTCATCAGGCAAGCAAGTTCTCTGATCTCTCTCTTTCATAGAATCAAGAACTAGGGCAGAATCAAGGAAGATGGGCTCCCATCCCCTCTGCCACTTCTTATCATCCCATACTCACTGACTAGCTATTTATTGTAAAAGGATGATGCCTGCCTGCAGGGAATCTGCTAGCCCTGGCAGAGAGGATGTCTTGTGTCAGCAGAGAGGAGGGCCTACCTTGAGGGAAGCATGAAGTTTCTCCAGGTCCTCTTCTGTGAATCCAGTGCCAATCTGCGAGCAGAGGGAGGCATGGCTGTTAGAAATCAAACAGCTGTTTGCTGTAGGAAGTGTTTGTCTTGTAGGGTTGACACACACAGTGGCTGGACATGGCACCGGAAATATAAACCAATCCATTTTATTCCCCATAAATATTCTTGCAGACCAGACCATCCATTTTATTTATTTTCTATCTCATAGTTGCAGCAAGGACAAAATAATATCAACCACAGCAGTCCCTACTTTATGAGGCTAGGTGTCCTAGGTGGAACCAAAAACCTCCCCAAGACAGTGCCCAAATGCTCTTAACACTGGGAGTAAGCTTGGAGATGCCTTACCTTGCAGATACTCTGGAACTCCTCACTTTCCTCATCATAGCAAGCCAAGAGGTAGCCTCCATAGATGCCTGCACGTTTGCCCTTTCCCAGGTAAGCACCAATCACCACTAGGTCCAGTGTGTCCCCAACACCTTCCAGGTAATCTTTTTTAAGCTGGAATGGGGGAGAGTTACCCATATGAGAAAGCAGAAACTGAGTTGTTTGTCTCCAGGTACAAACCTGTATTCAGACAACAGCAATATGGCTGGTGCTTCCTGTTATGATAATGAAACAGGATACAAAAGATCATGTCTCTGTAATAAAGATCGACTAGAAATATCCATACAGTAAGAGCCTGACTAGTCTGGGGAAAGATGAGGAATGCTGGCACTAATCGGGCTCAGTTCATTGTTGCTCATGTAGGCTAAGAGTACATCTTGCATTAGGTGGCCAGCTACTTCTGTACCCAGGAATTCAGTTCTCACCTTCAGCCAGTTGTGGGATCTCTTTGCAATTTCATATGTGGCATCCACTTCCAATGTTTTCACCATTAGCCCCTCACATGAGTCTGAAGGAGAAAATCACTTTATTACTCTATCCCCTTCCCCAGCATAATTTGGACTCAGCTGGCATCTGGGGTTGTATGAAATAATACAGGGAAAGGAAAGTCATGACTGAGCTCCCATTTCCTTCACAATACCTTTGATGGAGCACTCCAGGAAATCTGCTATTTCGTCAGTGTTACTAGTATCCATGGAGGAGGCAAAGAGGAACTGGCCTTCAACCTCAGTGAAAGCATCATGCAGCATAGCCCGGCGTTGAGCTAGGGGTTCCCGTACCAAAGACTGGAGGAACACACAATTATGTATTAAAAAGGCAGGCACTGAACAGGGACCCCAGTGGGGTGAGGAAGGCTACAAAGCAGAGCCGCAGGAGAACAACATGAAATCAGCATAAGATAGGTAGGACTGGAAATGGTATTATTACTAAAGGTACCAAATATGCATATGTAAGGAAGAATGGCTACACTTACCTGCCCATTGAGGTAGAGCATATCAAATGCGTACACACATACTTGTACTCGGATCTCTGCAGCATCCACATCCTGGGGGATATTGATAGAGTCAAGTGAGTGGCAAGAGAATAGATACTTTCACAGCAGAAAACAAAAGTTTTGTTTTCATTTCTTGCTTCTTTCAAGTATTTCTGATTAGCTTACATCTTCCTAAAAGATCTTTTGCAAAACCCCATGAATAGCTGCTAGAAGAGCAATATTCTTTCTAAAAGGCTGTAACCTGTTCATCACAGGTGCTTTTGTTCTCAAAGCAACCATTTCCACTGTTCAAAAGCCTCTAGAGATTAATCTAACTGTGATAGTGGAATGGCCCAAGGAAGGAAAAATCCTACAATCAATCAATCCAAGGAATCATTTTGTATAGCAATCCAATGTTAAGAACTTACCTTGCGCTTGCGGGTGGTCAGTACCTGGAAAGGCTGGATCTGTTTTGAATGTGGGTCCCAGGCCACAGCCTCTGCATCCAAGATGCATGAGTGCACAGTGCTTTTTTTCACCTGGGTAAGGGAGATATCTCAGTTTAGTTGAGACTCTTATTGCAGGAAGGTCCCAACCTCAGCAATTCTCATCATCAGTCTACCCTAATAAAAGCCTCATAGAGATGCCACTAGTTTCTGTTCCCATAGTTAATGTCACACTTCCAAAAGCTTCTGCACCTTGGGGATACGGCTGACAATGTCAGGATACTTGGATGTGTTATTCTCTTGGTTCCTGCTGTAAATGTGCACTTCCCCATTTTCCAGGATGTGGATCTGCAAGGATGGAAAGGAGTATTGAGCTACAAGAGAAAAGGTGAACAGGAGCTTCTCTTTATGGGCCTGCACCTCATATCCTTACCTGTGCCCGTTCCCCATCATATTTGTATTCACAAGTGAAAGCTGCTTCCTCAAATCGCTTTAAGACTTCCCCGATACCTTTGGTTGGGTGGGCCAGCATTGGCTTCAATGGGATCCCTGTATGGAAAGGTTCATGAGGCTAGGACTCGCAAGACTCAGTCTCTGAGTTAGGAAGATAAAGTAACTAAGCTTGCAACAGGGCAAAGTGCAAGAGATTGCATAAGACAGTGAAGGAGGAGGAACAGAAAAAGGATGTTCATCATTTCACTGCCTAAGTATCTTTGAGCTTTTTTGGTGCAAAAGTTGTATGATGCTGTTCTATAAATGTATATCAAACAGGTCATTCTGCATAAATACTATCTGCATGCTTTAACTTAAAATATACATGTCAGTGCACTCTTGGCAAGACATTGTAGTGAAAGAAAAATTAATATAATGGAAAATAACCAATTCATATAGTTAGGAGACAGTTATTAAAAAGGTATGTTATCCTAGAGGTTATGGAAAATACTGGAGCTTTCTCTACAGAAATATCTACACACTTAAATCTAAGCCAAGAACCATGAGGGCTGCAATTAAGAAAACAAACAATTTTTAGAAACCCATGTTATATGCTGGATAGCATTTTATGCATTGTTCTGTGCTCACATTCTTGTTACATCAGTTGCCCTCCACCCCCAGAAATACTGCAGATACCTGGTGTGATCTTGCAGTGCTGAGGCAGGCTCTCCACACCATGCTGTAGGAGGACAGGCACAATGGTGTCGTAATTTGGCAGCTCACTGAAAAACAAACAGAATGACTGAGATCCACTCCTGGTGCTGTGGGTGGATGCTAGAAGGCACCAAACCTCAAGCCAAGTTCTTGCAAAAGTACTACTGTTCACAGCCCCAGGCTGCTGATTCTAAAGGGGCTATCGATACTCTATTCTCTTTGGAACTTCAGCTATCACAGCCTCTAGAAACAAAGATGTGGAAACTGGCAGAAAGAGAACACAATATGTCACTCACCAGAAAGCCTGTTTAACAATCAAGGCCCTCTCATCCAGCCAGGTTTTTCGTGCCTCTGCAGATTTGCCCTTAGCAGCATCCAAAATCTCTGGGGGGAATTCTGTCAATGAAAAGAATTTGGTAAGTCACCATCTTCCTTAGTTATGCAAAGTCAGGGTCTCACTGACAGGAAGTACATATTTTATATTTTCATTGTTTCATTTTGCAAGCACAAGGATCTATTGCTGAGCTCAGGTACTGTTTAAAGAAAGCTAAAATGGGTTAAATTAACTTTCCATGCTCAGAAACTGTGGATCAGTTGCTGTGGACACAACAGGGTGAGGATTTGGCTTCCATGCCCTACTGTATGGGGCCATCTGGTTGGCCACTTTAGGGAAACAAGATGAGATGAATCTTTGGCCTGATCTAGCAAGGCTATTTTATGTTTCTTGACTGGAATCATACAGTGGAAAAGAGTAAGAGTCTAGTAGCACCTATAAGACTAACAAAATTAGTGGTAGGATATGAGCTTTCATGAGCCACAGCTCACTTCTTCAGATACAGCTAGAATAAGAGTCCATCTGTCCTTATATCTTGGAGAGTGGAGGGATTACAGAAACTGAATGATAATAGCCGGTGAATGACAAAGGCAGGCATGAATGAATAGGGTGGGGTATGCAGAGGGATAGTGGGGGTGGAGAAATTAGCATTGGTAATGAGATAGGAAGTCTTTGTCTCAGTTCAGTCCAGGTGGAGCTTCGTTATCAGTTGCAATTCAGCAGACTCTTTCTAATCTCCTTTTGAAATTCCTCTGCAGGAGAACGGCTACTTTTAGGTCAGCAACTGAACATCCTGGAAGGTTGGAATCATACAGTATATTTATTCAGGCTAACTGCAGAACACACACAGCACCAGATTTCCCATGCACCCCTGTACACAGCATCCGGACAGCCCACTGTCAGTCACATATACTCAGGTGCAACAAATCAGTTAATCCCCCCCCTAAGTCTCCACTGCCATCTTCTAGCAGCATCCTGAACTCACTTTGTCCTGGAGGTGTGAGTGATGCTGCCTGGGCCAGGGCTGACAGGACAGACTGCTCTGCTAGCCCAATTCGCAGCTTCCCTTCCAATGACCTGTAACAGACAAATGTCATTACAGCATTACAGGGCCGATGTGAAGGGTCTGGCTCTGTGTTTGCTGAAGGATAGGGTCAAAGAAGCTAAGTGCTGCATAATGGAAATAACCAATGGGTAAGGTTAGATGTGAGAGAAAGACTGCTAGAGAAACTATATCATTATAGTTTCAAGGAGGTTCTGAGAATTACCAGGCAAATAACCTGAACAGCAAACATAGTGTAGTGTAGTGATTAGAGCGTTAGACTGACTGGACAGACCCCTGTCTAATTCTTGCTCAGATTCAAAGTTGAATTGGAAACCTTGAGCTAGTGATTATCTGTCAACCCAATCTACCCTTGTAGGGTTGCTGGGAGGAGAAGTCCATGTACACCACCCTGATTACCTTGAAGTAGGGGCGGGATAAAAAAACAAATCAAAGTAGATAATGTAAGGATATAAAGTTGTTGACAGGCAGAGGATGGGATGAGACACTTAAAATGAAAACATATTGAACTCACCGAGCAACATAGCGAGCTTCTGAGTAGCGACAAGCAACAAACAAGGTTTTGATAATGTCAATCTTCTTGTTCATAGACTGAAAGGGGGAACAAAAGGGAGTGAGATGGGTGCACCCTGGGGAAAGGGAAAAGAAGGCTTGCAAATGCTAGAGAAGCTTTTTCCTGCACTATATACTAATTAGCAACTATATACTAATAGCCACTTCACAATAAAATGCTCTTCCCATAGTCCACTCACATCAGTGTGACAAAGAGATTCAGACAGATGCTTTTATAGATCTGCTTCCAAGGATTATCATAGCTTTAATTCCCTTAAAGGCTCCAAAGGACACTTTTCAGTTCTTTCAAACTCTTTTGCAGGACAAGGACTTAGGGAAAAAACTAATCTCAGCTTGCTTTGAGAATCCTTGCATCTCCCTTCCCCCAATTCAGCATTATGCTGCATAGTCTTGGGTGGCAGTAGTGCAGAGAAAACACATCTCATCTGTTATATCAAAATACAGAACAAACTGTCACAGGCAAACAAGAAACACAGAACCTTCTCTTAGCCTTGCCCTATCACTAGATGACCCAATGTCATTTCCTTGGGCTTTGTGCCCTGACCTTCCAGGCTCATTCAACCAGTACTTACAGAGCTTCCTGTCATGCGCCCAATTGCTTGTAACTTGCCAAAGACTACAGCAGCACCAAGCTTGGGTGGAGCAAACATGATGCCCTGGGTGGTGCGGCTACTCTCAGCAACCAAACCTAGGTCCCCCTTCTCTGCTGCCTCTGCCTTGATCTGGTCCAGCTGCCGGCCTACAGGGATAAGGAAGAATCACATGTTCAGGAACCATATAATAAGGATCTTTCTCAACGCCATCCTATTAAATCTTTATCTAGATGCATCTGATGAAGAGAGCTGTGGTTCCCGAAAGCTTATGCTACAATAAAGTTGGTTAGTCTTAAAGGTGCTATTAGATACTTTACTATTTTGCAACTACAGACTAACACAGCTAACTCCTCTGGATCTATGCCTTACTGGTGTAACTGACTGATAATATTTTCATCGAAAGTAGTATTAACTGGACCAACTCACCTGTGGCTTGAGCTAAAGCCTTCATGAGGATGGTTTTGCCAATTCCCAGCTCTAGGCCCTCATATGCTGGGCCTAGCCGATTGAGGCAGAGGTAGACACATGGCAGCAAGTCTTCAGGAGACAGAGCAATCACAGAGCGATACAGGTTGCTCAGAGTCTCTATGATTTTCAGCCTGATAATAGAACAATATGGTGATTAATGGGATTTAAGGAACTGTTTAAAATGCCACTGTGTATCTGGTTTCACGGATTCCAGTAAGTTAGCTTACCGGGCAGACTCCTCTTCAATCTGCTCAAAGGACCGGGCCACAGCCAGATACGGTACCCTGTTGCAGGAAATTGAGGCAAAACAGTAACTCAGGGGTATGAAACAAAACCAAAGATCAGCAACAACCAACACAAAACCTATTGCCTTCTCATCAGAACTCTAATATTGTCTGGTCCTGGGAGGGAAGCGAGGGTCACAGAATCAGAGCATCAAAAGGCCTCCACTAACCCAAAGTTGCTACATTCCATCTTAGCTGAGCCCTGAAGGATGATTTTGGTCTCTACACCAAAACCTAACGTGTAACAGTTCTGATGCCATTAACTGTTTTGAAGGTATGGTTCAACTCTTCACATCTCTGCATTCTAATGATAAACCTCTTAAAATGACAACTCACTCTGGCAGAGGGTGGTTTGACCAGGATTGTACTGCCAGGAAATTGCTAGTATACTATACCCTAAAGATTCACTGCCATAAGAAAGGAACTTCTGCCAGTTCACTCATTTCTTTAAGGTCAGTCTATAAGAAAATCCTTAGGCAGAAGAAACTTGACAATGCTAATATGCAATGGTAGGAATTGGGACTGGTAGTTCAAGAAAAGTGGGAGTCCCAGATTGCGGATTTTGTTTCATTTGGTTTAGGCAGATTTCCTCCCTTAGTGGAAGCTTAGGTCTCTGCACAAGACTGAAATACTCATTACAGTCAGGTATTCAGGGCCAATTCCATTCTGGGGAATGAGAGATTGAGGAAGGCACCCCTTCTTGATTTGCGCATCTTACCACAATGGCCTTCTTTCACCGTGCCTGAGATAAGATCCTATTTCTCCTGAGATATTTAAGTTTTTCTCTGAATGGTGGGTGCCTGTTCACTCAGATCACCCTACCTGGTGTTTTCCTCTCAGGATGGAAACTGAGTATTGTAGCTGCAGTAAAGGGGAATTAAACTGGCCCTTCATAACTACTGCTCAATAAGTTTGCTGAGTAGAGCCTCCAAACTGTATATTAAAATATCGTCTATGCAAGCTGTATATTAAAATATCGTCTACGCAAGCTGGAGGGTTGGGTGGCTTCCAACCAAGTTATCCACTTTGAGCAAGTTTAGAGAAGAGCAAAGTACATCTAATCATTGCCTACATCTTTTCCACCTAGCCTTACAAAGCACTAAGGGTCCTACCAAACCTTTGTATGCAGCTTTTGTAGATCTGATTCAATTCATAGAATTGCCTTTGATTCAATTCATAGAAAACAGCTTTGGCTGAAATTGGGAGGTACAAAAACTGCCAAGCACCTACTGTTTTTGTTACAGGAATTCTATACCAACATTTTCACTAAAATAAAGATCAGCACTTCAGGCTTCCTAACAGAGGAGATCCCAATTATTGGGAGGTTAAAAAGGGTGAACTTTGGCCCAAGCGCTTTCTGACAGATATTTAAATGACATCATTTGGAGGTTATCAAGCCCTGAATTTGTTCCTCCTCCTTTAGGTTCCTGGAAAATAATAATTATTTTATAAGCTCACAACATGGTTCTGGTGTCTCACATATATTGGCCTCAGATGGATGCTACATGGCCTTGTAAACTGAAGTGGACCATAGATAGCATCTCAATAGATCAATGTAGCAGCTTTAAATATTTTGGGGCAACCCTTTGTGAAACCCTGTCTTAGAGAGCTCATTTAGTGATCACCAGATTTATAGTTCCAAGAATTGTAGATGTTATTCTGAAATTTTACAGGTAGAATTTTCTTTATTTAAACTATAAACCATAACATAATAGCTATAAACTTTAAACATAAATAAGAAAAAAAAACATTCTAAACATAAGACACTAACAATACATATATCTATATAATTAAAAAAAACCCTAAATGACACTACAGGTTGAGTTCCGATTTTCTTCACAAGTATATATTATTTATAGAGTCACACTTGTTCTAGGTTAGTCACAAAACCCCTTTTTTCTATTGTTCATGTTTCTTAATCCATAAATCCAGACGTCATCAAATCCTTGTTATCCATTTCATGCAAAAAGTCTATAAACGGTTTCCATTCAGTCAAGAAGTTAACTAATGTCCTTTCCCTAATCAATGCAGTAAGTTTTTCCATTGGCGCAAACTCCAAAACTTTTGTCCACCATTCCTCCACTGTAGGCAATGTTGGAGTGTTATTCTGAAATTTTACAGCATGAAAGGAAGTTTCTTGATTGACCCAGTTCTGAAATTTTGACAGAGTAGAGCTGTTCCAAAACTTCTGTATAAAATAGAGGTTAGGGGCAGGAATGATCACTTAGTCACAAAACTGGCATTCATACGAAATCTCTTCGTAAAGAGAATTTTAGCCCTGCTCAGAAGCCCCCCAGTGGCTTTGATGTGGGCAGAACTTGCTTTGCCTTCAATCATGCCCATGTACATGTTATCATGCTTAGATTTTGAAGAAAGCAAAAGAATGACAGTACTAGTCTGCAGGCAATGTCATGTGATGATACAGAAAGATGTTGCCTGGGTACCTTGCTATAACAGTATTTTCCGCTGCTGCTCTTTATTAGATGGTATCCAAGGTGTCCCTACAGCTGGTACCAAAATTTTGGATTGGGTATTCAACTATGACATTGCTACAGAAAGACAATCAATCTTTAGCTCCACTGATTAATAAGGAATCATGACAGAGCCACTTATCTGTCTAGCATTACGCGTTATAATCTTAGAATAACCTTTACAACTATTTGGTACCAGATCATGCCAACAGCTTTGCTGGATAGTCGCTAATTCCCCAAACTGTATGCTTTATGTCTATGTATCTGTTGAGCTCCAGTTCTGGAGGATCAGTCATAGCACAGCAGTTAGGTGGTTGGATTGCAAATCAGCACTCTGCTGGTTTGAATCCCACTACTGCCATGAGCTCAGCAGGACGCCTTGGGTAAGCCACTCTTCTCAGCCACAGCTCCCTAGCTATATTGTGGGGATGATAATAACACTGACCTTGTTCACCAGTCTGAGTGGAACACTAATGTGTCTAGAAGAGTGGTATATAATCATAGTTACTAATATTATATTCTGCCCTCTTTACACATAGCCTAGAACCAAATTTCTCACAGCACTGTTGCTTATATTCTTCCATGGAAACAAAGAAGATGATATTTCTTCTTCTAGATACTGACTTGCTTGCTTTATACAGAGCATCACTGTTTGCCTTGGAAGCCAAGAAAATACAGGCTAAAGTTGTATCTGAAGGGTGAAATGTTTTAATTTGATAAGCATGTTTAGATTTGGTTGTTTTAACAATTATATTTATGATCCATGTTTTAAATTCTCTGTGATTAATGGTAATGGCCTTTGGCCACATACAATAAATGTTCTCTCCCCATGACCATTAATCCAGAGAACGGAATAAACAAGTGGAGAGAAGGAGAACTTCGGACTGCACCAAGGTAGCTAAGACATGCTGCAGAGAAAGCCACTCTCGCTCCCATTATTGACCTTGAGTAATTAAGCAATACATACTACAAAATTTTGGATAATTTTAGCAGCTCTTGCCTAGGGGCAATTCAGATTGCAAAAACAGCATAGAATCAATGGTTTAGCATTAATGCCTTTTGCCTGACAAAGCCCACTTTGGCTACACTCACCTCTGGCCAGGGCCCCAACAAGCATCATGGACAGGATGATAGTTGCCCTTCATGGGGTTATAATCTGCAGGGTCAAGTGTGGGAGATGACTTAAGAGAACTACAAAAACAAGAAACAGACTTGGTTAGTTTAAGAGTAAATTCTAAAGCAGTTTGGTAATAATTACTAGATCTCAACATTTTATTTATTTTACTAAATATATATTAACTCTAACAACAAGTAGTGTTGCCAATAGTGGTAAGCCTGTCAGCCTTACTAATTAGCTGCTGTGTTAATGCCCTGTTTATGAAACAAAGAAGACAGAAACATAGCAGGTGCGGGGGTTGCTTCTGCTTTGGACTGAACAGCAGTCTAAGCCAGTTCTTCTACAAACAAAGCAGAGAGAAAGTTCAAGGTTTGTGAAGGCTTTTCTTGCAATCCCTGAAACCCTTAACAGTTACAGCTATTGTACTAAAAACAACGCCAACATCATATCCCACTCAGCCCAGAGTAGCAATATTTGTATGCAACATCTGAATACGTTTCTTGTGCAGATGAAGTGCTTTTACAGCTTCTCCTAATGTATGGAACAAACATCCCAAAAGGCACCCATCACTTACCTGCCAGCTGTGCTGCCAGACTCATGGCTACCGACTTCACTATGGTTCTTTTGTGTAGGCATATTTTCCCCCTTCACAGGTGTAGACTTTTTTTCTGCTTTCACGGAAGCTTTCCTAGGGGCTACCATAGAAGAAAGGGGACAAATGTGGAACATTTCCTATAACTGAGTTCACTGTTAGGAGGGCTGATGATTTTGGGGGCACCATAAAAAAACTCAGAGGTACGAAGGCAAAGTCAGAGACTTTGGAAGGAGCTTACTGTGAGCCAGACTCTTGAAATACCCCTCCTGCCTTTTAAGGTATCAAAAGTGGAGACTGAACATCACTCCGAGCTCTGCAAGAGTCACCCACAGTACACTAGCCTCCCAGTATTTGTTTCCTTTGTGCTGTGGGATTCTGGCTTGGAAGTTTTCTTTACTTTCACAAAATAAAACTTTTTTCTCAGTCTTGCATGCATGTTTCCAAATCTCTTTCCACAATCACACTAACTAGAATTATTTTAATAAATTGTCATATTTTCAGGAATCCAATGTCTACATTACACTGTAGATTCCAGACAGAACAAGAAAATATATCCAGGTGTGGAGAAGTTCCACAGCACATTTCTAAGGGAGAGTTGGAGACACGCACAAAAAGTGCCACTCCTCCTTCCCACTTACCAAAAAAACTAGAAATGAGTTGGCTAGATGGCTTGGGTGTTGTAAGCATCTTCTCTTCATCTGCTTTTTCTGCTTCCTCTTCTTTCTCTGTTTTATCCTTCACCATCTTAGCATCCTCATCTTTCACTTCTGCTTCCACTGGCTTCTCATCTGGCTCCTCTTTTGAACCTAAACAAAGATCAGGTACAAAGTACACAACAGAATTTAACGAAGTGCTTGGATTTCTTTTGCACAACGCAGCCTCCACCCAAACGAAGCATCACAGGTTTCTTTCTGACCCAAGCAGCATCTAACAATATAATCCTATTCAGAGTTACTTTAATCTATGCCCACTAAAATCAAGGGCTTAGACTGAAGTAACCTTGCACAGGATTTCTCTGTAAGATTGCTACAAGCTTCTACTATAAAACAAGGATTCAGAACAATGAGCCCAGAAAGCCAGGTGAATGGCTGAAGACAATCCACAATCAGAAAAACTCCTATTAATAGAAACAACCTGTATATAACCACACACTGGATGTAAAGGCTGCCGCACACATTACATTTTTAGTAGGCATATATAAGACGTCCAAGGAGAGTTAAAAATGGGAAGACATGGAGTAGTAAAATGCCCTACACACCTCTTTTTGGCTATCACATCACCTTGGAGGCAGGAATCACATCTCACCTTCAAGAGGGAGAGTATTCCCAACCCTGCTACTCACTCTCATGCCCTAATGCCATTGTGCTCTTGTCTAAGCACTGCATATATTAGTCCTTCTCCAGCTTTTCAACCATCCATCAGAAAGCACTCACCTTCCCCAGCGCTGTCTGTCTTCTGTTTTTTGGCACACTGCTCCTCCTGGGTGCCATCTTGCCTGCTGACATCTATCTCCACTTTACGTTTAGGGATCTGTTTGCGGGCTGAGGACAGAGGTAAATGTCAAAAGCTGGTACTATGCTTTTCTTATCTATTGTTTGACTCTACCTGGAATGCAAGTTCACTGAGTTATGAGCTGCCTTAGAAATAAGTTCAAGACTTTGTTTACAGCTATCTAAACAAAAGATCAAAGCTGCAAAGCAGCAAATACCTCGCTACTATCTCGGGTAAAACAAGAGACAAGTCTCATCCTCCCTGGCAGGCCTGAAAGCCCAAAAGAGTGAGTGCTTACCAGTTCTGCGCCGAGGAATGCTGGAAGGTGAGGGAGAATTAGAGGCAGCTGGGCTGGTGTTTGGGGAGATGTTCTCTCCAGGTATCTTTTGCTCAGGTACACAGTCCAGTTCCTAAAAAGGCAGTTCTACAAAGTGAAAAGGTGAGGACAGAAGGAACAACCCCCAGAGAAGGTGCTGCATTATTTTAAGTGGGAAGGATAAGGAATCTATGGCAGCAATCCCAAGAACGCTTTAATAACAACAATAACAACAACATTCGATTTATATACCACCCTTCAGGACAACTTAATGCCCACTCAGAGCGGTTTATAAAGTATGCCATTGTTGTCCCCACAACAAAACACTCTGTGAGGTGGGTGGGGCTGAGAGAGCTCCAGAGAACTGTGACTAGCCCAAGGTCACACAGCTGGCTTCAAGTGGAGGAGTGGGGAATCAAACCTGGCTCTCCAGATTAGAGTCCCGCACTCTTAACCACTACACGAAACTGGCTTTCCTTGGAGGAAGTCCCACTAAATAAAATAGGATTTTCCGGGCTGTATTGCCGTGGTCTTGGCCAAGACCACGGCAATACAGCCCGGAAAACCCACAACAACCATCGTTCTCCGGCCATGAAAGCCTTCGACAATACAAAATAGGATTTACTTCTCAGTAAGCCCTTTAGGATTACTCACCATGTTGGGTAACTTATATTGAGAAAATAAGGAACACTACAAAGGATATTTGATGTAGTAACCAGGATAAGGAAAGAAGGCCTGCTTATGTCTTCTATGCATAATCCCCAGCCAAGATAACTTGTGGGAAACTGAAGCTATAACAAAACTGTAACCACCCTCCTTCTTGCTTTAGGGAAAGAAGGCAAAAATCTACACTATAGAGCTAGAAAATGGACATCTATTTGGTTAGTTCAACAAATATCAGGACACAAGAGGAAAGGATCTACCTGCTTTGTATCATCTGCCTCTGTATCCCTTCTTCCTGGTTTCCCAGAATCTTCATCACCTCCACCATTAAGGACCTGAGTGGCTTGTTTGGATACACTTTTCTCAGAGGAATCTTCATGGAGGGTTGCACCATTCACAAACTGGTCAGAATTTATTGGTTCCCTGAAAAACAATAACATGTAACAATAGCACCATTGGACCTCTACTTTTTCCCGCTCCCTTTCTTCACCATATACACAGAACCACCCAAGAACAATAGGAATGTCCACCTTTAAAACGTTTAGATTCCTTCAGCTGGAATAAATTTAAAGTCCTCTTTAATGTCTTTTTACGCCTCGCCGACATGGGGATTAGGGGGACAGCCTTACAGTGGCTGATCTCCTTTCTCCAGGGTCAGGGACAGAGGGCGGCGCTCGGGAGAGATCTATTGCTCCGTCACCCTTTGGTGTGCGGGGTTCCGCAAGGGGTGATACTCTCCCTGATGTTATTTAACATCTACATGCGCCCCCTCACCCAGATGGTGCGGAGGTTCGGGCTGTCATCAATATGTGGATGACACCCAGCTTTTTCTGTTGATGGATGGCTGGCCAGACATGGCCCCGGACAATCTGGCCAGAGCTCTGGAGGCTGTGACGGCATGATTGAAACACAGCAGGCTGAAAGTGAACCCGGTGAAGACAGAGGTCCTGCAGCTGGGACGGGGGCTGCCAGGTGTTGGGATCCAGCTCCCAGCCCTGGATGGGATACCACTGGCAAGAGTCTGGGCATGCTCCTGGATGCCTCCCTGTCAATGAAGGCTCAGGCCTGGCTACAGTGACCCATGCAATGGTCACCTCCAGGCTAGATTACTGTAACTCACTCTATGCTGGGCTACCCCTGGGCCTGATCCGGAAACTACAACTGGTCCAGAATGTGGCAGCGTGGGTCCTGACCAGTATATCCTATCAGTCACATACCTGTCCTGTGCCAGCTGCTCTGGCTTCCGGTTGAATTCCGAATCAGGTTCAAGGTGTTGGTTCTTACCTTTAAAGCCCTGAGCGAGTTGGGACCGGCATATCTTCGGGACCGCCTCTCCCTGTATGTTCCCCGGAGACCGCTTCGATCAGCGGATAAATGTTTGCTGGTGATCCCCGGCCCTAAGGAAGCCCGCTTCGCTTCAACCAGGGCCAGGGCCTTTTCAGTCCTGGCCCCAACCTGGTGGAACGCCTGTCAATGGAGACCGGGCCCAGCGGGACATATTTTTGTTCCGCCTGGCCTGTAAGACAGAGCTGTTTCGCCAGGCATTCGGTGGTTGAAGGGGGCGGTGCCATGTTGGCCTTCCACTTTTGGGGGGGGGGTTCCTCCTCACCATTGCACTTTAATGTACTTGGTTAATTTATTTATTATTGCTTATTGTATGTTGATTTTAGAATTATTGTTTTCTTGTTTTTATTGATTTTAACTGTTGTTCACCGCCCAGAGCCCGAGGATGGGCGGTTTATAAATCGAATAATAATAATAAAGTTTAGCAGGTATACACTACAGTCCTAAGCAGTTACTCTCTTCTAGACCTACTGAAGTAAATGGGTTTAGAAGGGTACTTCTCATTAGGATTGCACTGATAATCCATATTAAAATGTACTCAGAAACGAAACTGGGAATAAGCATAACACAGCTACACATTCACCCTGAATACTAAAACCATCTTATTTATGTCAACTAACATGGCTCCAAGCATGCAGGCCACAGGCTTGCTGTGATACCCCACATATGCAACTGAATTTCATAGGATGCTGTCACCGTTTCAGTACCTATTCTGATTACTTTTACCGTTAAATACAGAGGGGTACTTATTTTGATAGAAAATCGAACAGCACAGAGAACTACTAGGTTGGATCCAACCAGCTTTTCTGGTGAAAAAGAAAGTTCCCTTTGGCTACCAAAAAAGGCTATGGTAGGGATCGTGGGGCTGTACATACAAAAGCCAAGTAGTAAATAAGGGAACTGGGCAAGAGTAAGTGAAAAAGTTGGCTGCATCTAACTCATTAGGTGCAGAACCAGAAGACAATGTAATGTTTTATTTGTTATTTAAACTCTCTTATAAGGTTTCAAATAATTTCAAGTAAAAGTCAGATAAACAAGGAACAAAGTAGTATAGGAGAAAAAAATTACATTTCCCAAACCTTTCTCTATTAAAATATCCTTGAGTTTAATTTTTTTCTTTCCTGGAGATGTGAAATTGACAATGTGTAACTATATCCATCAAGAACCCTGTGGTGCAGTGTGGTAACCTGCAGTACTGAAGTCCAAGCTCTGCTCACGACCTGAGTTCAATCCCGGTGGAAACCAAGTTCAGGTAGCTGGCTCAAGGTTGACTCAGCCTTCCATTCTTCTGAGGTCAGTAAAATGAGTACCCAGCTTCCTGGGGGTAAAGTGTAGATGACTGGGGAAGGCAATGCCAAACCACCCTATAAAAAGTCTGCCAAGAAAATGTCATGATGCAACATCCCCCCATGGGTCAGTAATGACTCGGTGCTTGCACAGGGGACTACTTTTACCTTTTAACTATATCCATAGACATCATTTTGGCTGCTTTACATTTAAAAGTCTTCCTACTTTTAACTGTCATGTCCCAAGGGCCAAAGCACTAAATTTGTCCACAGTAAGGCCTATCAAACCAGCCAGTTCCCTGGAAGGATGAGTAACAATTAGTTTTAGGTCTTCCATAACCACTGGAAATGGGATGCTTCTCAAATACTCTATTTTTAAGCTATAATTTATTTTATTTTTATTGTTATCTCACATTCTTATTTAAGACGTATCTATACTGCTTCTATAAAACTACTTCTAACACTAATAAAAAACAAATCTTACTTTTGACACATACACAGTGCCACTAATATGGCACTGTAAGATTTTGAACATGAATGCAAAAATCTGCCCACTATATCTTTCCCAGTGTAAGCTTTCTAGCACCAGTCCATTTCAGTCAGCATTGTGACTTTAACCATATTCATCTCAGAGGATTTTAAGGAGAAAACTATATAGTCTTTGAGGAGAGCAAAGAGCAATTCTGACTACAGTAGGCTAGCTGTGTGCACTGTACAAACCAACCAGTTTTGTTGTGAATAAACAGAATCTAGTAGCATTCTGAAAAAATCTGACATCTCAATTTTCTCAGACTACATAAAAAAAAGGGAGGTGAGGTTCAAAATACAGTTTTGTCAACAGACCATACCACCGCTCAAGGAAACTTACTTTTTAGGGGTTAGCTTATCTTCTGGTTGCTTCTTCTCTGCTATCGCTTTTCCAGGCTTTACTTGGGCTAAGGGCTGGAAGAATGATCTGTCCAGGTACAAATAAACTGTTATATGAACGCTCCTGCCATACTCACAACTGTAAAGTTCACTATGGATTTTGCAACAATAAGGCTGAGGGCACTAATACATCTGGCAACACTTCTGTTCAAAAAAGTCAAATGTCTCCCCAATACTGCAAATAGCTATAGGCTATAGAACAGATTATTCTGAAGGAGCAAAGGCTATGATGGCAGCTTTCTTGAACTTCAGAAAATCAGCTTTAGAGGTTGCTTGGAAATGCAAAAATGTTTCACATTAGTATTTTTGTGCTTTGCATTTCCTAGTGATTATTGTTCACGTTTTATATTTCCTAGCATTTACAATACTTATCTAGTATTATAAATATCTTCATTTTACAGGTTCTAGAATTATTTGAAAATCAAAGAGCAAAAGCATTTCTTTTTAAAACTACAACAGTGTCTATCCCAGGAAAAAGAATTCCCGAATTCCTCCCCATTTTCGATTACAACCGGCTCCCCCGTTCAAGGTTTTGGTTTTGTATACAAAGTTGAAGGCCATCCATAATTTCAGGTTGATGCTTACCTGATGGTGCTCTGCATTGTGGATGTTTGGAAAAAGATGATACTGAACCTGCTGTCAGGATAACAGCTCAGCCGGCCAGTTCCAGAAGGCAAGGATAATGGAGTTCATGGAACAGGGTACCTGTCAGACCTTGTTCTCTTGCAGGTCACAACTGATAGAGAATAAAGAGAAGGAACAAGTGAGCAATTGCTTGATACTGGGTTAGTCTGTCAAGTCCAGTATTGTCTACTTTGACTGGTAGCAGCTCTCCAGAATCTTATGCAGAGGTCTTTCACATCACCAACTACTGCATCCCTTAACTCGAAATTCCAGGGATGGAACCTAGGACCCATATTCTTCCACTGAACCACAGATTAAAACTGTGCCTGGCTCAGATTCTTCTCTTGAAGCTCAACTGCTGTGGGAACTTTCTGGTAATACTATTTTACAGGTTAGCTATATTCTACTATTTAACCTATGTGTATTTGAGAAAGTAGCCTGTACCTTTTGTTTAAGAATATTTTAATAATATGAATTTTATAATGTTTTCTCAAAATGGGCCTGTGAGGAAACTGATTTATTCAATATGCACTGCCTTCTGGCTATTGTGTCATCAATCTTCTGTCACCTATATTTCTTATATGTTCAGCTACCACTTTCTTTTAACGTTTGTTTTTAAATATGTTTTAAATAATATACGTATCTATAATTGTTCAGATTTGTTTATATTTGTATATTTTCACATAAGTGCATGGAACATTTGTTACTCATCACTAGTGATGCCATCAGATTGAAAACAGGACAAAACTTCTGTACCTTTAATAGATAGGCAGAAATGGAAATGATGACTAAAAATTGTTAAAAATTGCCTGTGCAAAAATTCCTTCTTCTGAACAACTACTGAAGTTGTAGGAACCTCATCCTTTACTGCACTGCTGGTCCTCTCACTCACTAGAATTATGCAAAAGGTACCCATGATGCTCCAAAACCAGAGGCTGCCTAAAAGCCAGTTCCTACCATTCTTGCATTTCACCACAACCCAAAATCAAGATCCCAAATGTTCACGAATAAGCAAGTTTATTTCTCAATGTCTACAATTTCTCTTGTTCAGAGGAATTAGAGTGCAACCTGATACCAAAGGCACCACTGTATTTTTAATGGGATGGCTGGAATTGAGCTGAGATGTTAGCAATAAAAAGCCTTCAAAACCACGGCTTGAAATGTCACTTTTTTCTCTCCTCACCCTCTTTTTAGTTTTTAGCCTGAATAAGAGTTATTGGGAATTCAAAACCCTGCACACTGTTTGTGTCATCATATCTGGTCCCAATAAAACATATTATATGGATTTTGCTGTTTTTTGGATTTTGCTTTCGGACCAGGATGGCTGTAAATTTTTGGTCACTCGGAACAGATTTAACACCCACCATAAAAGTATTCTGATTGCACACCTTTACTTTCAGTCATATAAAGGTGCTGCTATTCAATCCTGTGGAGAAAATTGAAACTTCATTTAGGACACTGCCTTGAGTTCAATGATGGAGATTTCAAAGTGCACTGCAATGCACCCTCCAGGCCAGAGAGAGACAATTTATATTCTAGGGGTGAGGGGTGGATAGGGGTTGTGCAATGTTAAGGCCTTCCCTTTTCCTACCATCTGCAAGTCCTAATGATGGTCATTTGGGTTCTCTAGTTTTAAAAGGACAAAAGGTCACATTAACAATTGCTTAAACACAACTCAAAAGACACTTTTTTCTAGGTCATGTTCAAAAAGCCTCTCAGAAGTAGACCTAATAGGGATTTTATTGTTTATCAAGCAAGAAGCAATACAAATGGGTGCCTACATTATTATCTTTGATCCCTGATTATTTTATTTCTTTCCTCTTTTGTTTTTTCTCATTACATAACGTCCTCTAAAAAAACACGCTCTCCAGGTTATGTAGATTGGCCATTGGTTAATTTTATAACTTTGGCAAATGCTAAGGAATTAAAAAAAACAAAAACAAAATTTAAGCATCAGACAGGAAATTATCATCAAATGAGGGAAAAGAAGGTCAGAAGCAAGGGGTGTCGCCCCCTTTCCTTCACAAGCAATTTCCACAAGTGTAATCAGTGGAGGGTCTCGTTTTTCTCTGTGAAAAGGGGCCGTTGCAAAGGGGAGGGGCAGCCTCCAGGTGAGGAGGGGTTGTGATATTCCCGCCATTTCCCCTCGGTCTCTCTCCCCGCTCCCTCAGGCTATTGTCTCGCGCTCGCCCACTAGAGAATCTTCCCGCCAAATTGTCCCCCGGTCGCTAAGATTCCCTCAGCAGCCCCTAGAAGGGACGTAGGGGGAAGGGAATTACCTAGCTCGAGACGCGCGTCCCCTCGTCGTCGACTCTACCTAACCGTAAAGGTCTTCGTAATATTTTTTTTTCGCGCGCGAAACCTGTTGATTGACAGAGTGAGCGACGTCACACGCTCGACGCCGGCCGAAGCGGACAAATAAAGCACAGCAAGATGCGACGTCTTTAAAAGAATACCTCACCCATTCCACGAAGGCACGCTGGGACATGTAGTCCTAATGGAAGATAAAGCGGGAATAGTACTCGCGCCGCTCAGCTATGCTTTTCATGGAGGATCTTGGGAAATGTAGTCTTGGTTGTGAGGAGAAAAAGAGCAGATGTTCTAATCTATGTTCTGTATTCCTTTCGTAGGGCTGTGGATGCCGTTCCTCCTAGGAGACCGCTGCCATTCATCATTTACACACATCTCTTAAAATGTATTTATTATATTGAAATATAATTTTGCACAATTGGTGAAGGGAAAGACTGACTAGTTCTGAAGAACTCAAAATCTTGCTCATCATTTTGAGGTAGTCCCAATAAAATACATTATCTGGCTTTTATTTTTTGATACCGGGCATGGAATTCAGCCACTGGAGCCTGTGGGCATGAACAAACCTTTTTTTTTTTGTGCCAAGACCCTTTGTGTCTGGGAAATTGTTTTTATTCGGCTGTCACACTGATGAGCCTTGGTATGAGTGATGCTGTAGATATACTGAAAGTGCAGATCTCCATCTCACCTATGGGCTTACAGGGTTGGACAAAATGGCCTCTTAACCCCTTCTAGATTTTTTAAGGTTTTTTTAAAAAGAAAAACCTCCTCTCTAATCAAATTAGTTCAACCTAAGAACCAAAGTGGCAATGCCACAAACAAGCAAACTTTCCTATTTCCACAGGACTGCGGAAATTCCAGTATTTTATGCCACAAAAGCTGTTGTGAAGGTCATTTAGAATTTCCAATGATGTATATATGCATTTGTTCATGTTCTTTAATCTCAATCATACTTTCCCTGCTCAGGCTTGGAAGTGAAAACCATGTGGCTACTCTGGACAGAACTTATACAAGCAATCTAATTAGACAACATCTGAGAGTTTATTATTTGATAAGATAATCAAACATTATGGCAAAGTTTTGTAATAAGATGGACAACTTATTCCTAGGACTGAGAGTATTCTTTAAGTGCTAAAATGGATATGAGGCACAGATTGCAGGTAGCTGTACTGGTTTGAAGACAAACTCCAAAACAAAAACCATGTAATGGGTTGGATCCAGCTAGGTGTTTCATTCAATCTCACCCCATTCTTTTTCTTACTACAGCCTCTGTTCTATGTGGCTTTGGTACATACAGGTCCCAGGATACCCAGCACAGTCTTTTTGGGTAGTCAAAAGGAGCCCCTTTTTCATGACAGCCAGTTTGCTATAGCAGTTAAGAGTGGAAGGACTCCAATCTGGAGAACTGGGTTTGATTCCCCATTCCTCTGCTTGAAGCCAGCTGGGTGACCTTGGGTCAGTGGCAGCTCTTTCAGAGCTCTCTCAGTCCCACCCACCTCACAGGGTGATTGTTGTGAGGATAATAATGACACACTTTGTAAACTGCTCTGAGTGTGGCATTAAGTTGCCCTGAAGGGTGATATATAAATTGAACATTATATATTATTATGAGCAGAAAAGCTGGCTGGATCCAACTCAATGCTTTTTATGGGACCAATCAAATTATTACACAATGATGTGGCAGTGTCTGAGTTCTCCAAACTCTTCATCAAATTGCATTTTTTTAAAAAAATGGGATTGGGAGAAAACTTTTCACCTAAGCTAAAGAAGAGTTTTGGAGAACTCAAAAGCTCTCACACCTTTTTGTGATATTTTCATTAGTCTAAGTAAAAGATTACGTGAGCTTGACTGCAGTGTCTCTAGAAGGGTGTAACTCTGCTTAGAACCGTACCATACTGTTGTTGTTTTTTAAAAAAATATGAGAAATGGAATACAACTTCTACAGCATATGGGCAGAAGTTCAAAAATCTAGAGGAGAGCAGAGTAGGATTATCGTAGGTTAGGTGGTGGGTTTTCTGCAGCCTACATGCTCTTTGTTCCTTCCTGTAATTTCTCCAAACAGATTATGTAGAATAACAAAATGTTAAATAACAGATACAGAGTTAGGGGCAACTAAACCTGCTGAAATTAAGAGGTATACCTACCTGTACACAGAACTAAGATACACAATGCATAATGTGTACACAGTAAGGAATGCAGCTTTCCTCTGAAAAGCATTTGGATTGTCCTAATGCAGAATTTTGATATTTCTTTCTCCAACTAAGTGCTGAAAATGGGTTGGATCCAGCTAGCTTTTCTGCTGGTGAAAAAGGGAGAAGAGGGTTTCTCTTAGCCACAAAAAAAGCTATGCTTGGGATCATGGGACGTGCATGAACAAAACCCATGCATGTCAGGGGCTGCGATAAGAATTAGGCAAGATTTAATGAAAAAGCTAACTGGATCCAATCCAATATACTCTTCTCCAATATAGCTCTTCTCAATTCTATTTGCTGACTTTTGGTAGAATTTTACTTTCCTGGATGAAGAGCTCTGGATTTGACTTGCAGAATCACAGCCAAATTCAGAATTCCTGGGCACTCACTGAGTTCCAGCTGAGTCCCTTGAGATATAAGCAAATGAGGGCTGCTTTTTGCATTGAACCCACTCCTGTTCCCCTTTCTCAGTCCCAGGATAAGGTGTGGGTCACGGTATCCCAATCCTAGATCTTGGCAGTGGTAATATATTGTTTCTTAACAGTCATCGATCCTTGTGCACATAGGCAAACAACATCAGCCTGTTCTCACAATGGCTGGTCAGCAATCAGTCTTTCTACTGCCCCAGATTGGACCACCCACAATGTTTAGCAATGTAGTGAAACTGTTATCTGCTTTATCCCTGACTGACCTGGCAATTACCAGGTCTGTGCCACCACCATTCAATGCACATGGGCACTCTTCATGGGCTTCCATCAGTCCAACAGGTACCTTGGCTAGCAGTTCTCCTGTCCTGTGCTGTTTTGATGTCCATCTGGTAAGCCTGGCAGCAGCCTGCGATCAAAGAGGGGCTCCCCAACCCAAAGGCGTGCAGCAAAGATGTGTCGACAGGGCAGCTGGTGAGTCATATAAATAGAACAGCTACAAGTAGCCAGGTCCTGGCTCACCAGAAAAGAGCAGGTGCTTTCCTCCAGGAGGTACCCATCAAGCATATCCTTGAGCTCATAGTGCACATCAGGTACCAGCTCCAGTTCCTCAGCCACCAGGTCGGCACTGTCAGGTAGGCACACAGCATGGTATAGTTCAACTGCGGGCGCCACATTAAGCACTGAGGTCTCCACATGCAAGGCTTGGAGATCCAATAAACCCTGGACACAGGTAGCCAGTGCCAAGGGGGGGCTGCCTATCGTCAGCAGCTTGCGGTGGTGTGTGCTAAGATGGTCAAGGAAGGAGCATTCTTGGTTCTTCTCAAAGGCCCAGCATTCTACCCACATACCTTTGTGGGGGTGCCAGCACTCCAAGAAGTACTGCAGGAAGGAGAGTGGAGCCACATCTTCTAGGTCACTCAGGTACTGGCTATAGACTCGTGGTGAATCGGCATTAGCCAAGTTGAGCAGCAAGTTGCGTATCTGGTCTTCCTTGGGCACAGCCAGCTCATTGGCCTTGCGATAGAGTGACTCCAAAACCTGCAGGCGGCAAATCTGCACCCGGGCACATGGCAGCACCTCCTCGATTGCATCGAGGCCAGTCACACCAGCCCCGACAGTAACCACCTTCACCTGTAACTTGATATCTGGGGCACTCTGCACCAGTGAAGCCACAATGAATATGAGTAGGTCTGGCAGCCCCTGGCGTGCCAGGCAATAGGCTACCTCACGCCCACGCCCATTGGCATCCTCACACAGCACTGTGTAGAGCTCAAAGTCTGCATTGAGGCAGGCAGCACGCTCCAAGAAAAGGTGAGTTGGGTAGCGCTGCACCAATCTGCGCATGAATGAGGTTGACAGGAAGATGCTGTTGAGGATAGCCACATCCTCCTGGAACACTAGCTTGACTTTGGCGCCCACATCCATCTTGAAGAGTCCATCCAGAACTGCCAAGAGCTCACACATGCCCTTGTCTTTGGCTTTGCTATAATCCTCTAGGCTCCAGATAAGATCCGGTGCCAGGAAGCGCTTGGAAATGCTGTTGGTGATGCGGATGGGTAGGCCAAGGCTTGCTTTTAGCTGGTATCGCTTGAAGTGGAGCGCAAACTCCAGTTCTGACAGACGGTGGTTGTGCTCCAGGTTGGCCTTGATCACCACCAAGCGGTCCTTCTTCGGGCCCAGGCAGAGTGTGATGGAGGCTGGGCAGTCGATTTTCTCACTGCTGCAAGAGGGAAGATAGAAAAAAGTTAGTCCACTTAGCAACAGAATGCACCAAAAGGCAGCCGCACTACTGACCCAAAACTTCATTTTCAACACACAAAAACACAACCTCCACTACTGCACACACTGCCTCTAAGGAAAAATTAAAAGCATCTGCAGCCGTTTGCTCTTGTTCAAAACTTCACATTAATTAAAAACGACAGATGGATTATAACAACTTTGGTAGTTCTCATGTAAGCAAATGCAAAGAGAATTAAGCGGCTGTGTAGGGTTTATTTAGATAAGCATGCCTGAATTTCACATGGTTCACAAAAGTTTTTGTACAGTTGTACACATCCATCCAATCAGCACAAAATAAAGAGTTTTCAGTGACATATGAAGATATCCCAGGGCATTCTGTTCTATTTTCTAGGGAAGGTATAGTCACTGTTGCTTATGTGGGACTCCAAAATACCAAAGAAACGAATTGAAGCCAAATCTTAGATTTTGTTCATGGATGCTTCCTGGGGTTTGGTTTTGGGGGAAATTGGAGTTTTTTCCCTTTCCTCCCATTCTTACCTAGTTTTGAAAAAGGAAGTATCAGTCTTGTTTTCACTAAGGTTCTTTCTTTTTCTTTCTTTTTCTTTCCTACCTACCTACCTACCTACCTACCTACCGTCTGCCTTTCTCACTGAGACTTAAGGCGGATTACACAGTATGCGATTAGTACAATCAGTATCAAGTACATTTCAATATAGTATCAAGGACATTTCCATAAACAATACCATAGGGTAAAGAGATACAAGTTTAAAAGACATAGTATTAGCAAGAATCCAATACAGAGTAGAAAAAATCCTTAAACAGAACATAATCAATTCTAGGACTAACATTAGACAACATGGAGCGCTGGTGGTACATAGGAATACATATTTAAAGCAGCAGAAAATATGTAAGGCAATATAGTGATGAAGTTTATGGTCCCTAACTCATTAGCGAAACATCTGAGACCCCTTCCCTACAATACAGCCCTCCACAGAGACATCATTGCATCACTTCCCATTGCTATACAACTGGTTTACTAAAGCTAGCTTGTTGCCGTGGCGAAATATGAACTAGGGGACATCATGGGCTCCCGTTGTTAGACCTACACCACAACGGGCTGTTATTTCAGTGTTTTGCTTCATGTACACTTGACAGAGCCTGGAAATCCTCAGGGAGTTCCTGAGCCCCGCAGGCACAAAGGCACACTTACAAGCGGTTGCGTTGCACTGTGCTCTGCCCCACGTAGGTCCCACTGTGCTTGCAGATGAGGCGCACGAAACGGAAGCGGAGGATTTCAGCCAGACTGGGCTGGTGATGTGGCAGGTTCTGGCGCAGTGAGATCAGCGGCTTCAGGCTGGCGACAATGAAGAGGACTTTGTGCTTTTCACACCAGTCGTCAATGAATGTGCTGAACTGGTGCCAGGTATGGAACTCCTGGCCCAATCCCAGGTCCCCCATGGTGACTGTGACAAAACCTCAAGCTGATGTCACTGCAACAAAAAGAAGGGGAGGGAGTGGATGAGAGCAAGCCGAAGTCTGAGACCAATAAACAAATAAACTTCCCTGACAAAAATAAAGATTCACAAATCATCCTACAGCCTTAGGGCACACCACCAAGATGTGGAAACACAGCACCAGGGGGTGAAAATAATTCCTTCTGTGATTGCTCATTCTTATAGGACTGGACCTTGACCTGCATGACTCAGGTTAGCCTGATCTTGTTAGAAGTTGGAAGCTAAGCAGAGTAGGATCTGGTTAGTACTTGGAGAGGAGACCACCAAAGAAGGCCAGGGTTGCTACACAGAGGCAGGCAATGGTAAACCTCCTCTCAATGCGTTTTGCCTTGAAAACCCTATGGGTTTGCCAGAAGCCCGCTGTGACTTGATGGCACTTTCCACCATAGGGTTGGATCCAGCCAGTTTTTTGATTGGTGAAAAATTCTTCTCCTTATTGCAGTCCTTATCCCACATAGCTTTTGTCCACAATTCCCAGCACAACCTTATTGGGTGGTCAGTGGGGGACCCCTCCCTCCTTTTTCACCAGCAGAAAAGCTAGTTGGAGCCCATTCACAAACACAAGGTGGGATCAGACCATCTTTTCCACTGGTGACAAAGAGAGGAGGGACATCTTTGATTATCCAAACTGTCTATGCTGTAAATTGTGGGGAACCCACCCCATAGATAAAAAGCCTTGTGAAATGGAAGGCTATAGTAAAAATATCTGGACAACTGAATGGAAAAGCTAGCTAGATCCATCCCACATTCTTATTAGGACTGTCTTGTATAAACCAGCTCATTAGTTAAGATCTTTTGGAAAGGCCTGGAATTTCAACGTGCTTAATCTTTTAGTTAAGTAATTAACTCTTGAATGTAAGTAAGAAAACTGATGCAATACCTACCTAGTGGTATATATTTGGAGACTTCATCCCAGCATTAGATATTCACTTTACACCAGGAACCACAAGCAGCAGCGATAAAATACATGCTGCATCTACCACAGCAGGTGCCTTTTCTTTGAATTGAGATGTCTTACCACCTTGCAAAGTAGCAAACAAAAGAGGGAAAAAAGAGACAATAATGCATAAAGTAGCAGCTATGGGATACTTCTGAGCATAAGCATGACACTGAAGCCTATAAAACCACAACAAGTTCTTCTGCTCTCATAATGCTGTTCTTGCTTCAGAGTTAGGATTTTATTCCTGCGTAGGACTACACTCCGTAAGGGATGGAACGAAGCACTTCTGAGATGACATGCACATGAAGAAGGGATGTATACATTGCAATTTGCAGATCCAAATAGTGAACGCTAATGCTGCTAGCTACTTTGAATGTCAGGAAAAGCTGGGGAAGAGCATCCTACTATATAAAAGGCTAAGTATTCAAGATAACTCACTTCCTACCCTGGTGCACCTCCAGAGGGCGCTGCTGTGGAGGGCAGCACAGATGAGGTAGCCTGACCTCCAGAGAGTATGCCATGGTGCGAAGCCCAGGCCGAAAACAGGTGTGGAGCAGACTGCAGTGCCTGCCACCCACATTCACCCAACTAGGATCCAGAGCGGAGCAGGTGGCAATGTCCCCTGCCCTACAGCTGGGATCAGGAGTGGAGCAGGTGGCAATGCCTGACCCTCACCTTCATTCAGATGGGATCAGGTGCAGAGCAGGTGGCAATGCCCACCCACCCTTTACCCAGCTGGGATCAGGCTCAGAGCAGGGGGGAGTGCCTGCTCCTCTTCACCCAGCTGGGATCAGAAGTGGAGCACGTGGCAATGCCTGCCTCCCTTCACCTGGCCAGGATCAGGTGTGGAGCAGGTGGCAATACCCACCCATCACCTTCAAACAGCTGGAATCAGGCACAGAGCAGGGAGCAATACCTGCCCTCTTCCTTCACTCAGCTGGGATCAGGAGTGGAGTAGGCGCGGTCAGCTGTGGAGCAGGAGGAAATGCCTGCACACCTTTTCCCAGCCGGGATCAGGAGTGGAGCAGGTAGCAATACCTCCCCCACTTCACCTAGCCGGAATCAGGCGCAGAGTAGGAGGCAATACCCGTCCCTCCTTCACCCAGCCAGGACCAGGTGTGCAGCAGGTGGCAATGCCCGCCTTCCCTTCACTCGGCTGGGGTCAGGCGCAGAGGATGCAGCCATGCCTCCCCTCCCCCGGCCTTCATCCCGCTGGGATCAGTGATGGAGAAGGAATGCCCACCCTGCCCTCTCTCCCTTCTACAGCCCATTGTATTTTCCCCCACAGCTGGCTTTGTTGCTAGTTTTAAATAAATAAATAAGACACCCAGAGTGAAAAGCCGTGGGCCTGGTCCACCAAGGTTCCCACTCCCCATTGTTTTAATGCCACATCAGTGCACCTGTATAGTAACTTGGTACATATGAACAGGTAGCTCAAAATGTGAATCACTCCACAAGTGCACACGTACAAAAATATATCTCATACAGCGGAAGAAACATGGGTATTTAACACAACAAAGCAAGTGCAAAACAAGGACGCCAATGCGTAGCCTGGAGCGAAGTCTACTCGAAACACATTTATTGACGCATGCGTGATGGGGTCCGCCAGCCCAGCTCCTTGGGCCCTGGGGTCCGTCGCCAAGCTTTGCTGGCTACAGGGGGCGCCCCCGGCCATCTCTAGGCCCCCGATCCCTTGTTTCTCCAGCAACACAACCCCGGGTTAGACCCGTACCTGCGCTTGGCCGGCTCTCTCCCACTCCCTCCAGTCCAACCGCCTCGGATGTTTACCTGCGCCTGCAACCAGGCCCGCTTTCAGCCAACGCAGCTCGGGCGCTCCGTCTCCGGCTTGCTGATTCCGACTGTGCGAACCTCGCGCTCCATCTGCTGGAGCTTCCAGAAAAGCAACCTAGTCGGTTGCTAGCATAGAGGGTTGCCAGCTCCAGGCTGGGAAATACCTGGAGATTTGGGGTGCGGAGCATGGGGAGGTCAGGGTTTGGGGAGCGGTGGAGCTCAGCAGGGTCTAATGCTATACAGTTCACCCTCCAAAGCAGCCCTTTTCTCCTGGGGAATTGATCCTGTGTCATCTGGAGATCAGTTGTAATTCCAAGAGATCTTCAGGCCGCACCTGGAGGTTGGGGACCTTCGTTGCACCACTGGCGGCTGGGGGTGAGATAGGGGGAGGGAGATTCTAGACCGTTATGTCTGCCCGAGGAGAGACCCCGGGAAAAGATCTCAAGGGCTAGGTCCAGCACCTGTTGCTCAGGGCCAGGGTTTAGCGCCCTGGATAAGGAGAGCCTGCTGCCTCTGGGCATGTGCAGACAGCTCTTTCTGAACCGCTCTGGAAAGCAACCACAGTTAACACATCCCAGGTTGGGCAGAGGCGGTTTGTGTGTGTAAAGATTTTTAGTTCTTCCAGAAAGGGTTCTTCAGCCCAGGTAACGACTAACGCTGCAATCCTGTGCAGAGTTAAGCCACTCTAAGCTCATTGACTTCAATGGGCTTAGACTCGAGCAACTCTGCATAGGATTGCACTGTAAGTGTGAAAGTGCATGTTGTATGTATTCGATTGTTCTGACTGCTGCGTTTAATTATGAGATCCGTCGTGAGGCTCAGCGAGAAAGGCGGATTATAAACCTCAGCAGTGTGGAGAGCTGGCACTTACCGCCCGGTTGTGAGCTACTTCCCTTTGTACATGCCCCGGAGGCGAAAAACGAGCCTTGAGGCTAATCCTTGGCTCAAAGCCGCTTGCAAGTTCTTAGATGTAAGTATGGTGTGTGTGTTTGTTTGAGGGACATTTTATTTCCCAGTCGCAGGGGTCAACGCACCATTCAGCCCAGCTGTTTGTCTGTTCCAGCGGCTCTACTAGCCCTTCCGTCCCTGCTTATGTTAAAGCAGCCAACACTTGTGTGACCAGATTCAGTTTTGTGGAAGTTTTCCTCAGCATGCAAATGGATAGACGAGAGCTCCGTGCTAAATGCCTAGAGAAGGAAAAATGTCAACACTATGCGGATGCACTTTGCACATGCTCGGTGACGCTTTCGTCTTCACCCGAGACCCAACCTCCAAAACAGCCGCAGTGAAGGAGGGTGGGGGGAGGGAAAGTCAATTGATCTGAGCGACTGACGGCCACCGAACGCAGCCAGCAACGACACGCGGGACAAGACAGAAAAATAACTCGGACCCAGCCAGAGAAAAGGGTTAGCTTCGCCTCCCTCGGGTCGGAATGACAGCCGCTGCGACCACTCTCTGCAGCGCGTTCGGGAGGAAGGCAGATTAACCTTGTTCTCGCCAGGGGCGGGGCAGGGCAGCCACCCTAGTTCTTGCTCCGGATGGCAGGTGGCGAGATTGGGACCCGGGATCTGTGTGCTTGCTTGGGGTGAGCAGCGCCATCGGGGCACAGAGCACAGATGGCAAGAGCTCATCCGCGCAAGTGGGCAGGAGAGGCTGCAATCCTGAAATCGCTTTCCTGGGAGTAAGCCCCAGCGAATAAAATGGGACTTACTTCTGAGTAGACCTGCCTAGAATTGTTCCCGGAGAGTCGCCGATAGGCGCATGGGCAGAGGTGGGGGAAATACTCTGGAGGTAAGAGTTGCGTTTAAAGGGGATTACAGGATTTTGTCAGGAGTGCTGGGGTGCGCATGAGATGGAGAGTCTGAATTTATGATGATGGACGTATTATTCTTAAATGCAAGGATGGGTGATCTATAGGGGCTTCAGGGCCATATTTCAAAGGAATGTTACCAGTTATTCAGAACATCTAATATAACTTATGCATTGTGCCTCGGAGATATGACAGCCATATATTTTTCATTGCTTAGTTGTGACTTTTCCCATGATGCAGAAAAATCTTATTGGCAAATCTCTGCATCTTTTGGATGTTGAATCCTGACCTATGTATTGCTTCTCTACGTGAATTCAAGACAGTTTTCAGAGGCTTGAAATCTTGAAAAGCAAATATAATTCTCACCCTAACCCCATGGTAGCAAAGTCCTACCCCTGGGTCCAGGATCCTGGGTGGTGGTGGGGAGATTGCTTTGAGTGCATTCCATGGCAGAAAAGGATATTGTGCTTGGCTAAAAAGAGACACCATGCAAGCGCTTGAAAGCATGTATGTTTAAGTGAGAGAACTGGGTTTTCCCAGCAGCCTTTCTATACACCTCAAATCTTGTTTTGCAATTTTGGTTGAAGGTTTTTTTCTCCTAGAAGGTGGCCCACTGTCTTCGTCAAAAGCTGGGAGACACCGGGAGCAGAGGCCCCAGGATGGCAGCTGGGCTGGAGGTCCATTGCCCACCGGGTTTCCAAGCTGCATCCTCCATAGGTCACAGTGAGCCAACTCAAGGGAAGGAAGAACCAGAAGAGTCTCCAACTTCTGACTTGGGAAAGTTCTCAGATAGAGACATGCCAGGCCTTTCAACATGTCCAGTGTGTACTCCTCCACATGTCTATCCTGAACCCTAGAAGGGGCCATTTGGATGCTAGGCAGCCCCATGGATGAAAGAGCTAAAGCCCTCACAGACTTTTAGAGTAGCCTAACAAGTCCCTGCTGAGAAAGCCCCTGAGCTGCCTCCATTGTCTCTGGGAGTCATTGAACTCTACCTAGCTACCTTTGAGCAAGTGGCTGCAGCCTACGGTTGGCCAAGAGCTGAATGGATGACCTGCCTTGTGCTGTTCCTTCATAGGGATGCCCTGCGGGTCTACAACAACTTCAGAGACTCTGGGGATTATGGGAAAGTGAAAGCTGCCATCCTGAGGGGGGGGCACTGTCACCGTGGAGACTCGGCGTTGGTGCTTTCAACAGTTTTGCTACCAGGAGGCCAAGGAACTCCGAGAGGCCTGCAGCCCCCTTTGGGAACTTAAACCAAAGAGAGGCGTCCCCAGTAAGAACCAACAAGCCTGAATGTAAGCCACACCTGGGGATAAAAAACTACCCAGCTGTAATATCTATAACATAAATTTATCTCTCAAAGTGCTAAGTGCAATAAATACAATTCATAAGTCATACATACAATTCACCCATCAATATAATAATACACTTTTCTGTCTGAGAAGGAAATACATACAGAGTTCATAAATTTTCAAAATAATTTTCAAAGTATTCAAAATTGACCGTTGCTGGCTGAAGCCTCAAAGCTGCACCAAGGAGCAAATCCTGGAGCTTCTAGTTTTGGAACAGTTCTTGACGGTTTTGCCAGAGAAAATGCAGAGCTGGTTATGAGAGTATCGCCCGGAGACCTGTGCTCAGGCCGTGGCCCTGGCTGAGGAATTCCAGGAGGGGAAGGTTGAGTTGAACACCTGGGAGGACCAGGTGATTGCCATAAGGTGCCTGGGAACAAGGGGTTTTGCTGACAGGGAGGTGGGCACTGTCTTCCACCATCTTCTTCAGGGTGTGAATCAACCTGAGATTGTTGATCACTCCATTCTGTTTCTTGCTCTGCAGAACAGCAGACGGCGAATAGAATATTGATACTGTTTGTTACACATGTGTGATAGAAATAATTAAGGGGGAAAACAATACTGAAATGCTTATGAAACAGCCGGGATTGGGGCAGCATTCCGTGATAAAAATGTGTGCTGTTACTTGACATAAAGCAGCTCTGTATAAATCTCTGAATGCCATTAGAATTAAACATGAAGAAACAAGAAGGAACAAGCTTAACCTTTCGCTTTAGATGTGAAAAAGGCTAAGGTCAGCCCTGTCTGGAAGCCTCTTTGGGAATACACATTGGTAGCACTGTATTACTTGTCAAGAGAAACAATGGATATTTATTTCTGCTTGTACAAATCTCGAGTTTCCTGGCTCGAAATATGAAGCGAGGCAGAAAGGAAAAAAAATTAGTCTTTATTCATGGATTGTTCATATTTAACTTTTTCTGTTTACTTTTGAGCTATAAAATTGTAGTCAAACAATAATCTATAAATGGAGAGAGCATAGACTGAGGAGGAAAAGTAGAAGAGATATTTTAGAATGTCTCTCCTGTGGTTTAATAGCAACATGAGATTCTCTTTGTAGAACTTCAATACAGGAATCTTTATGTTGGAAGACAACTGGACTTTGAATGTAGGCCCCAAAGGTTGCCTACCTAAATAGCAGAAAGGAAAAGAGGGGGGATCTTGGATTTGTTTACTGTGATATTGGATTTCCCCCCCACAGGTCACCCTGCATGTCAAGGTTGAGAGAATGACCTCAGAGATGGTGCGCCCAAGCACCCTTTGGGAACCATCCAGCTCCTTCCCTGGACCTTCTGACATTGCCCAACAGGTAGAAGGACAGGGAGACCCATGGGTCAGACCCTTTAGGTGGGTCGCAAGCCTATACAGAGCAACCAGTGTTTGTTGTCTTTTGAAAGGACATGCTGTGTATAGAACAAGGGTGCCATGAATTCATACCTCTTTTTACACATATCTAGAGAAGGGTGGCAGGACAGCAAGGCAAGTTCTCCCAGTCATGGAAGAGTCATCTGTGGCGTGTATTTCTCCTCAGGACTGGCTTGCGTTTCCTGATCCTGGGTCTTTTGGTCTGCTTCCCACAGCCCCAGCCTTGTTGCTGCTAAGGTTGATAAATGCTGCTTGCCCCTCTCTTCCTGTCACAGACTAACGTATTGTGATTTTCTGTCATGTGCTCACAGCTCAGTAGGTCCTAAGGTCATGGAAAGGTTGAAGACCGCTGATTTGTTGCTCCTTTGACTACTATATTTTCCTTTCCAAATCCTAGTTTGTGCCACATCTACCTCCTTGCACTATGGGCTCAGCTCGTTTCCTGAGCCACAATTCAGCTGCTTTCAGAGCCACTTTTAATCAGCAGCAACCTCTGGGGTTGCTCTTTTGGGGATACTGTAGGTTTTAATAATACCATTCGATCTATATACTGCCCTTCAGGACAAATTAATGCCACACACAAAGCAGTTTACAAAGGGTATTATCCTCAGAACAAACACTCTGTGAGGTGGGAGGGGCTGAGAGTACTCTGAGGGTCAAGCTACAAGTGACGAATGACGCTTGAACGGCAAGTGGATTGAGTGGAGCGCAAGTGAACAGGAAGAAATGCACTTGCCGTTCAAGTGTCATTCGTCACTTGTAGCTTGGCCCTAAGAGAGCTGTGACTAACCCAAGGTCACCCAGCTGGCTTCTAGGAATCCTTTAAGTCTGCAGACCACTTGGGCTTATTCTTCCATGGCCTTGCCTAAGGAGGAAGTTGGCATGAACTTTTGAAGGTCTCCCTCTTTGCTGTCTTCAGCTTTCTACCATCCTGCCTTCACACTTACCATTACCTGGAAATAAACACAACCCCAATGAAACGGGGGGGGATTATGCCTATCCCAGCAGGAGAGTCTGTTCCATTAGCAGGCAATGTCTTTTGGAGGTATCGGCCTCTTCACAGAATCATTGAGTTGTCAGGATCTAACCTAGAGATCGTACCATGACCTTTACTAACACAAGCTGTGGGAAAGGTTATTGTTGCATTTTGTATACCAGTGGTGCTCACATTCAAAATTACCATCAATCAAAAGAGCCACATTTACTTCCAGCCTTGGCCCGAGGCCTGGCCCTCAGGAAGGCTTGCAGATTATCCAGCATTCTAATGTCTGTTTCAACCCACTTGCCAACCACAAGTCTCACTGGGCAGGAGCCTTGCCCACTTTTCTGAAACACTGGGCAGGTGTCATGCTAGGGAATAGTGCTCAGATGACTCACAAGTGATATGTAGTACGGTTAAAACAGAAGAGGGATATGTTGCCCTGAGCTCCATGGAAGAATGGCTGGATATTCTTTGCGAGTGGCTCTATATTTGTGCTGCTGCAAATCAGCTTTATTATATTAAGAAAGCTGCTAGAGAGTAGTTTAAAAATCAACCTTATGACAGAATTATTGGGCACACATCTGTCTCTCAATAACTGACTTCCCCTGCAGTGAGACTCCAATGTCCTCTGCCCTGATGGTGAACCCCTTCTATGACCACATCTCTTTGATTTAAAATTTGAATTTCTCTCCAACTGTTCTAAGTTGCTTATGAAACCATTAAGCAAATCACAGTGCAGTCTTAAGTGAAATCCTGATTTCAATGGTCTTAGACTGGAGTAACTCGTTTTAGGATTGCACTGTCAGTCTGCTGTGTGCTCTTGGAATTGGGGGGGGGGGGCTATATATACTTCAAAGCTGAAGGATGATCAACACCCTCAACCTGCTCAATCAACAGAACACAAGGAACTAAAATTTCTTATTACAACATTAAACTTTAATGTGCAAACTACAAAAAATAAAGCTTTAATAAAAATATACAAAAAACATAAGTTTTTTCTTCTTTTAAAAAAATCTAAAATGTACATATGCAGCTGTGTGCTGCAAAATCCCAAACATGCAATTTTGGTATATTGACAGTATTGAAATGAAATCTGGCCCTCAAGTCAGGGTTAAAAATGGTAGCGTAGAAGGTCTTGGTATACTTGACAGTAGAAAGTTCCTTCTGACAAGCATGTACCAAAAATACAAAACAAAATAAAAACAAAAGTAGATGCAAAATCTACTTTAGTGGATTTTTATATTTCCCCCCCCCCCTTTGCATAGCAGGCCTCCTGTACCATATAACAAACTGGTTTCAATTGCTGTCTCCATTTCAAAAGCCATTTGCTACATAGCAGAGGCAGCTACTGTTGGAGAATTACAATCTCAATGCTCTGTTGGGTGTCAGGAACTGTGTGGTTCTTCAGATCATAGCTAGAATTTTGTAAGTGTATTAAAAAAAAAACAACCCTAAAATTTATCGTGAAAAAATGCCCAGCAACATTTCTGGTAGAGGATTCCTAATACACACAACCATAATGGAAGACTCTCTCTCAAAACTGTTCCACCTCTTATTGAGGCACTATTCAAAAAGGAACTGAAAAGTCAACAGTCAGTATAATAGTTCTTATCTACATTACGATATCAAATATGTCATGCTAAAAAGGGAAAAATCACACCATATAGGAAACACCGGACAGAAGGCCTCTGAGGTGTTATTCCATCACACATTACCTGGATGTTTGCTCCAGGCTAGTGGAATCCTGACTGCATCATTAACGATCCAAAATATGGTATGCACCCACGTCATTTATCAGCATTCCTATAAGTTATATAGCCCTCATAAGCCTGGAAGTGAACCTTACCTTTTCACTGCTCAGGGGCAGCTTTTACACTTCCAGTTTGATATCCTGAGGGAAACCCTATGGGTGGGATCCAGACAAGATGTTTCCACAGATGCAAGGATTTCTAATCAAGGGCCATGATTTCCCCACCTCCTCCCCTCCCATGGCTGCTTGAAGTGTCGTCCAAAGTCCTGTCCCTTCTTCAGGAATAGGATTTCTGGGGGTATTTCAGGCTGGGGGGGGGGCAGAAAAAAAATCACACTTCATGAGCAAAAATCCTTGCGCCCACAGAAATGTCTGGTTTAGATCCAAGAGACTGTGGACCCAGCTACCCTGTCCGCAGAGACGTCTACAGACAGATGCCATTCAACCATCTCTGAAAAAATGCTGCTATCGAGAGTTTCTACCCATTCTGTCCAAATCTCTCCATCGTGTTTGACACACCAGCAATCTTTGTCCAGGTTCTCCTTCGCAGTGGCATTAGGAAGGACATATGTTGTATTATAATTGTATACCAGAACTTTGCTGCCCCTTTCCTCCTCTCCATATGCTTCCACAAGTACCGAACAAGCAAAGGAAAAACAAACGTGCAGCTCAATAGAGCTGCTGGTGGCATTCCTCACCACTCCTGTGTTTAGGGCAGCTACCTTATTATCAGAAGTTGGGGGAGGGGGGTGCTTCTAGAGAGCACCAAATCCCCTCAAGTGTTCAGAGTATTTTCTAAGTTCCTACATTCAAGTCAGCTACATTTTTTCCTCTCCCCACATTCCAGTCAGCTGAACGCCTCGTCTCTCTCCTGCACCCTCTGCTCTATGTCATACTGCACCCCGAAACTTTCAGCACACTCGCAACACCCAGTCTTTTTCTCCTGGCCAACCAGGCCCGAATTCCGTCTTGCATTTTTCCCACACAGTGAACAGCGGCTCGGCTCCTCCCGCACATGGGTTCTCATGTGATTGACGAGGTTGAACTTGTGAAGAAACCTTTTCCCGCACTCGGAACACTGGTGGGGCTTGACGCCCGTGTGCACTCTCCGATGTCTGGTGAGGGTCGATTTACGAGAAAAGTTCTTCCCGCATTCAGGGCACGGGAACAGGGCTTCCTGCTTGTGGACAGCCTGCTTGTTAACAGCCAGCAGGCCATCAGCATTTTGGCGAGCAAATGGAGCTGGCTGCAGATTGGGGAGGAGCCGGCTCCTTGGTCTCTTTGTACTTTCCTGGACTAGAAACTCTTCCTCGTTTTTTGTCGGGATCTCATCGGCTGGGATTGAAACAAAAGTGCCTATTAGCCATTTTTAGTGTATTTAACAGTTCTTTTTAGTGAGCTGCTTTTGGAACCTTCAGTTGTACAGCAATCCTACGAGGATGAAACTGCTTAATACATAAAATGAGAGAAGCCAACCCTCAAAAATTGCTGAAAGCCACACACAACCTTCTGCTTCCTAAATATACAGACAGTAGCTGTGACTATGCCTTCGTGAGGGGGAGGAATTTTGCACATGGTCAAGGATTGGCTTTTTCAGCCAGACCAGAAGCAAAAGTCCCAGTTAATGGCAACAGTGCATAATTGATACCTGGGACTGAAAATTGGACCCAGAAACTCTCTCAAATATGTTTTGGAGGTCAAAGAGCAAGATTTGAGTCCAGTAGCACCTTAAAGACCAACAAGATTTCCAGGGTATAAGCTTTCAAGAGTCAAGGGAGCTTGACAATCGAAAGCTTATACCTTGGAAATCTTGTTGGTCTTTAACGTGCTACTGGACTCAAATCTTGCTCTTTCAACTGCCTGGCTTGATATCTTCCTTCCAAAAGCCGAAACCACAGGTAGGAAAACCCATTTGCGCGCACACACCCCTTAGTCAGGAATGGAGATGGGTGAAGAACAGATACTGTTTATAGATAAGAACATGAGGCACTTCTGTGTGGGTCTGCGGACTCCAGTTCTTGTCTCTCTAAGTCCCCAGATATCACCTGTATGGCTATTATACTGTCTGCACAGGGCACACACATCCTTACCCAGTGAGTTGGGGTTCTCATTAACCTCTTCTTTGGTCTCTCTGCAGAGCATCGTCTGCCTGGAGTCCAATGTCATTTGTTCCGTTTCTGGGAAGCTTACAGGCTCGTCAAGCACATACGGCCCCAGTACCTGGAATGTTAGCAAGGATTCAATTCAAGGTTAAGGTCCAGAGTAGGGAGTGGAAAATGTTATTTTCATTTAAGGCCAGCAAAAGGCTGCATCCAACCAGTTTTTTCTGCTGGTGAAAAAGGGGTCCCCCCTTTACCACCAAAAAAAGTTTGCTAGGGATCATTGGACCTGAATGTACAAAAACCATGTGGAACAGGCTACAGTAAAGAAGGGAACTGGGGAATATTGAGTGAAAAAACTGGCTTGGTCCATTGGTCCCTAGGTAGGAAGAAATATAGAGAACATGAAACAGAACTATTATCCTAAAAAACGAATTTAAGTAGCTAAAGATTCTTGTACTACAGTTTCAGATCAACACACAAACATAATTCAAGTGCAATTGTGTTAGTTTTTATAGAAAATATTAAGAAATTCCAGTTGCACTTTGTAGATTTTTAAAATTTATACAACATGAACTTTTGCAGGCAATTGTCCACGTTATCAGATGCTAGTGGGACTGTGATCAGGTGGCAGAATGCTTACACAAGAACTCTTAGAGGGACTTAAGACTTCTTGAATAAATACTCCACCAGCTGATAGCCTGCAGCTCAAAGTCCCTAATAGCATCTGATGAAGTAGGCAATTACCTACAAGAGCTCATGTAAAGAAAAAAAATTACTTACCCTAAAAGGTACGACTGGATTTTCTTAGTATGTAAAGAGAGTTGAAAACTACATGTCTTTTCAAAGTTCCCACAACTGGGACAGGCCATAAAGAGACGCATATCAAATTTTGCCACATGGCTTGCAGTTTTTATCCCACCATTCTCCCAAGGAGCTGATAGGTTAGAGTGCGAGAGAGTGACTGGCCCCGCGTGACCCAGCCTGAGCTTCCTGGCACAGCAGGGATCTGAACAGAGGTCTCTGCGGTTCTAGTTCGCACACAAGTCTGGGAAAATGTTATGAAGCTTCTGACAAGGCTACAATGCACAACAAGCAGGTTGCACTGAACTCTGTTGTGCAAGGAAATGAACAGCACTGACCCTTTACTGGCCTGCTCCAGAGACCACGAGTGGCCAGTTTCCTTGACCTTAGCAGCTGGGGCACATAAGCTTTGCTGGCTGCAGCAATAAAACTGGGAACTACCTTTAGGGATTGAACAGTGTCTGTACTTATTTACTTTATGCAGGGCTCATTTCAAGGGGGAATGTGTGGCAACATAGTTCCAGCAGTTCCCCAAAGAGGTCACATGTCAGGTGGCCCTGCCCACCTGACTCTCGGTCGTTAGGGCCCATTTCGGCCGGGATTGGGCCTCCTGACGGGTGGTGGATCACTCTCCCACTCAGCAGCAGCCTGATCCTAACCATTTCGGGCCCCTTTTCAGCCATTTTCAGTCCCTTTTTGCCATTTTGGGCCCAATTTTGGCCCTGAATGGCCAGGTTTGGGTCCAAAACAGCCTGGATAGGTGATGTCAGGGGGTGTGGCATATGCAAATCAGTCATGCTAAAGACACACTTTGGTGATGTCAAAGGGCATGGCATATGCTAATGAGTTATGCTAATGAGTTCCTCCAGTTCTTTTTCTACGAAATGACCCCTGACTTTATGAATGATCAAGGCGGCAGGCCCCAGCCTTTGGGCAACAGTCTCAGTTTTAACTTCGAGGTTTTACAGAGGCAGGCAAAGACATCTTTACCCATCAAGCTGGAAAGAAACTTCCAGGAGAGAGAATATCTGGCCAGGCTGAAGTGGATCCAATTGAGGGCGTGCGAGGAGTGGTCCATTGGTGGGCTGCATGCAGCTCAACAGACTAAAAGTTGTGTGGGCTGAGTCCTGATTACTTCTTCATGAGTCCTTCTACGCACGTAAGCAGTGCAGGAATTGATATACTATTTCTGTTTAAATATAAGTCCTTCCTCACAACATATTTTGCAAACAACCCTGGAGCATTTAAGGGCTTAACCAGTTGCTTGCACTGTAGTTTATGGCAAATGATGCATTAACATAAGAAGAAAATATACTCACTAGCTCTTCATGGGAACCTAGTACTAACCTTTTGACATTGTAAATGATGGTCATACAGGGAAACTATCAAATAAACAGCTCTGCAAGTGAAACTCAACATGATACTGTGTCTGTGAAGTCTGTACCACTGCAATTATGTAGATTTTAATCGGTCCATATCATTTGGCCTTTCCTTATATTTATTATCTTTATACTGAGCAAAGTCTGCAGATATTTCTCATTAACAGAAAATGGCTGCTGTCAGGTTATACTTTCTCAGCAAGTGGTGCCTACTGAATGTAGAATTCATTTAAAAACCATGGTAGGGGGAGCATGTTTTTAGGCCGTACAAAGTATGGGCAATGCTAAGTGAAACTGCAGAAGCCAGAGGGAAGTAAGGATTTTTAACCAAAAAGGAGACAAGGACGCAATACCAGCACAGCAACCACCACCGTCTTCTTTGCTACATTTCAGGGTAGTTCTACTCAACACCAAGGGCTGATACACTCTCTTTAAAAAATTAATTTAAAATAGAGATCCCCTTGGACCAAACAAATGCTTGTTTGTATTTTACACTAGATCACAGCTTTCAAGGCTTTTGGTTACTGGAACTAAAACTACTCACCTGCTGATCCCACCTCTCCCCTTCTCGCTGCTTCAGTAAATAATGCTCTGCCAGAGTCACTGCCTGGGTACAGGTCTTGGGGCGATATTCCTGAACCCAATCTTGCATTTCCTCCGGCAAGACAGTCAGGAACTGCTCGAGGATCAACAGCTCCATGATCTGCTCCTTGGTGCGGCTGTCAGGCTCCAACCAGCGATGGCAGAGCCCCCGTAATCGGCTACAGACCTCACGAGGCCCCTCGGCCTCCTGGTAGCGGAAGTGCCTGAAATTCTGGCGCTGCCTTTCGAGGCTAGCGGCATCTTCTCGTAAAATGGCAGCCTTTACCCTGCCATAATCTCCACTTTCCCTAGGATCCAAGTTATTGTAGGCCTGAAGCGCTGCTCCATTGAGAGCTGGCACGAGCCGGGTGACCCACTGTTCCCTAGGCCACTTGCAGGCATCGGCCACGTGCTCAAAGGTAGCCAAGTAGGTTTCTACGTCTTCTGTTGGCGTGAGTTCTGGAACTTGCAGGTTCCTCCAGGCAGGCGACTGAACTGGTGTGAGGTCAGGCATTGGCAGTTCCTGACCCTGGATTTCCCAGCGCTGAGGAGCTTCCTGTCGCTCACTTCTAGACTGTTGATGGGATAACAGTCTTAGGCCTCCCCCAGTGGTCCCAACCTGGACAATACGAAAGGTTTTGACCGACCCCTCTGATTCTGTTGGGTCTGGCTCCTTCTCCGCTTTCACTAAAGGCTGGACTCTTTGCTCTAGCGGTGCTTGACACTGGAAATATTGGGCCACCATATTTCGCTTTGCTGTAATCTTTCTCCTCATTGTTGAGCTGACCTTCGCTGGCCTTATTCCGTCTCCCTCTAGAGCAGATGGATTTCCACGGACCAATTTGCCAATGGAAGAATCTATCAGGCAAGAAAAGTCCTCACTAGGCCCAGAGACCAACCTGGAGGAGCAAGCGTCATAGGACAAATATTAAATATGAATGCGACTGTTCAAATTCTCTTTTCAGCAACATCATTAATTGGGATGCAGCTTAAAATTCCCATGTTAGACTTGTGAAGCAAATATTTCAAGCTAACAAATATATACCCACCTGTACCCCATCAAAGAAAATTCTGTATTCTACCTACATCTGTCTCTTTTGAAAATGTCTATAGTGCTGGCATTTGCTTATAAATAAGGCCTGTCTTTTGACTCATCCCATGTTAACAACTTGAATTGTTTAAATTCATGACTGACTGGAAAGAAGAGATCTGTGGCACAAACTGAATGACTCTCAGGGACTAGGGTTAAATCAGGCCCTTTTCGATGACTAAAAGTGCCATCCGAAGCAGAGTTACACCCTTATAAGCTCACTGTCTTCATTGGACTTAGAAGGATGTAAGACTGAACATTTACAGGAGGAAGTCCTATTGAACTCAGTGGGATTTATTTGGTGCAATTCAGTTTAGTTTGGTAAAACCTAGCCATCTTTTTTGGAAAGTGACATCACAGGATATCTGTTCTTCCTCCTCCTGCTGCTGAGTTGCTGATTTCCCATCACTCCCCCTTACAATGCCATTAAATATAGTGTGGGCAACAGAACAGATTAGTTATGACAATACTTTTTGCTTTAAATAGACATACAGCCTTGGGGAGGCATGCACACATTTGTTTGACACAGGTTGTTTTCCCAATAAAAGAATTCTCTCCTCAGATTGCTTTTTTTACCCAAAGGGAAAAGCTACAAGCAAGCAAGTAGAGGTGTGCAGGAATTCTGATTGGAAAAATGACCTTCTGTGGCACCAATCAGCTCTGCAGCCCACCCCCCACTCACTGCATTCCAGGTAAAACAAACTATTAAAAAGAGATGTTTCCAAATTTCAAAGTCCCCCCTGCCTGGAGCCCTGTTCACATGTTATAGTGAATGCATGTACATCCTGCACGTCTGTCTGTCTGTCTGTCTACTATAAGAGAGCCAATCTATATTCACTTCAAATGAAAGAGAGAACCAGTACCTGAATAAATGTGGGGGATAAACCACGTGTTCAGCTGTATATACACGCTGAATGCAATATAAGAATTACTCAGTACTCATAGAAAGAAAAGGCGAGTTTACAACATTCACAGATTGTACATGCATTCGCTTTAACTTATGAAAAGGGATCTGGTCTCTGGGGGGAAAAAAAAAACGTTACCAGTGGAAGATTTGAAGCAGAAGCACATGTGTGCGTGTGGGGGGGAAGGTGCTTAAACATTTCCCACATGCAACTTTTCTGCTCCGAATTGTTCCTTCTCCCTCATGTGGTACTCCCAATATAAATGGCTGGTGGAGGGGGAGTGATTTGGAGCAGAAAAGTAGTAATCAGGAAAAAGTTTAAGCATCCTTTCTCCACTCTTTCAATCTGTCCACTCTTGAAAAGACTTCTCCAGGAAGAGGAAAATAAAACCCAGATCCAAGGAGAGTCAGTTGTACTTGTTAATAAATAACTATATTATTAGGCAACCCCAAAAGCCTACAAGGCCCATGAACCTAGCTTTGTAGAAGATGGTCGTGTTCTGGAGTGCATGCAGCATTTTTCAGTCTGGAAAGATGGAATACACAGCCCCCCCTTTGCCAAAAATGGGATGGAAGCAAAACAAGATAAGTCACAAAATAAGAATGTTGTCCCAAGGGGCAGTCTTAGAGGAAAGCTTCTGTGCTGGAATGCCTAAGTGGGGAGCTCGGCCTGCAAAAAAAATTAAATTAGTTTGCCACAGGCATGAAAGTGGGTATAGAAGAAAAGTTGCATGGTTCTGATCTCGTTATGTCACAAACCATATCCAACATGTGACATTCTTACAATCTTGTTCCACAAAATAATCCCAGTAGCGACGAATGTGCTATCATGGAGAATGAGAGAAGAAACAGCCTTTTCCCAGGGACAAAAAATATTGCCGTTCAAGCGATGGGAAAGCGCAATACCCCCTGCAACAGAAAGACAGCCTTGAAAGACAACGCATGGATCTCTATGCACAACTGTGTGCAGTTCTGGTCACCATGTCTCAACAAGGATGTTGCGGAGCTGGAAAAAGAAAGCAAAAAATGCGATGGGGTGGGGGCTGAAAGGCTGGAGGGGTCTGTCACTTTTAAGTCTAGGAACAAGATAGCTAAGAGGAGACATGATAGAGATTTATAAAACTATGCATGGGGTGGAGAAAGTGAATAGAGGGAGCTTTTGCTCCCTCTCTCATCATACTCAAGCTTGTGAGCACCCAATAAAATCACATGAGCAACAGATTAAGGACAGACAAAATGAAATACTTCTTTACCCAACAAGGAATTAAAATGTGGAATTCACTGCCAGTGGAGGTAGTGGCAGCCTCAAGCGTACATAGCTTTAAAAGGGGGATAGACAGATTCATGGCCCCCCATGTTGCTTGTGGCAAAGGATGACCAGATGGAGAGGAACCAAAAGAAGGCAGTAGAGGGAATGCAGAGAAAGAGCCTATGATTTGGCTCAAAATGTGGAGTCGGGTGACAATTCCTTCAACAGCTCAAAGTGTGATAGCAAAGAGACTGGCCTTTCCGAATACACTTGTTCATTTAGTTCTTGAAGGAACTGTCTCTGGCATCAGAACATTTTGGGCCCTGATTCTTGTATATTTTTGTTTTTGTATGGAAAGGAAGATTGGGCTCTTGTACCTTCAGGAACTGGAAAAGAGGGAATCCTAGCAAATGCAGCTTTTCTCACCCCTGTGTAATCAGCTTTATCTGCTAAGCTTGCCCTCTTTTACACAGTTTCTACACCCTACAGGGGGAAAATTGACAAGATGAATTTTTTTTTTTTTAGTCAACAAAACACAAAGTTGGAGCCAGGCTGCTTTCCCCACTCAATCCCACCCAATTCCCCTTCTTACTACAGCTTCTGTTTCCAGATGGCTTTTGTTCATACTGGTCCTATGATCTCCAGCAGAGTCTTTTTGGGTGGTCCAAAGGCACCCTTTTCTATTTTTTGCCAGCAGAAAATCTGGATGGATCCAAACCATAATATCCAGGGTCTCTCCACCCCACACCTGTCAGTCAAAAGCACTGGCTGGTTATTATAAAAATCATAGGAAGGCACTTCTCTGCTGAATGACTGAAAAAAACAGATAGAAAATGACAAAGGCATCCCTCCCCCCTTTGATGGGCTACTCCACAACAACCAAATTGGAGTTCCAAGCACCCAGACTGAGCAAATCTGGCAAAGCAATTCTCCAATTCATGGTATGGCTGCACCTGCACTTATGGTGCATAAGATGTTGTGGCAACAGTCCATCTCCGACATGTACTGGGTACATAATGAAGTAATGACAAACCGGTATGCAATCCAAAGCAGCACAGGACTGCTGCACACATTTAACAAAGTTAATTCAATATAGGCACGGGAACTGACCCCAGTGCATTAATGATGGGCAGGGCTGCTGCAAAAAAACCTCAAAACAACCTCAAACTGCTCTGTGCCTTTCATAGCAGCCAGACACACAGAAACCAAGTAGCTCAAGCTTCTCCCATTGCTAATCCCCATGCAAGAAAAATATTAACTGAACAATTTCTACAGAAATATATTTTTTAAAGAAAAAAGTGACAACCCTGCAGACCAATAACCTGTTCAAAGCAATCCAAATTAAGTAGCGTAAGGAAAGCAAAGTAGAATGACGTCAGGAAATGGTACAGAAATGAAATAAGAGTCTGAGGGGAGAAAAGCCTTCTTACAGGTCAAGTTCTAACGAGCAATGGTACTTCCTGCCAACCAAGGAATGCTGGATCAGTTAAGCAGATGTCCACTCATGCACTTCAAGTCCACAAAAGTGCTCTTCTCTGCCACTTTTAGCTTCAGGTGCCTCTTGCCTTTGCAGCCCACAACCTCTGGCATCTGATGTCACTATGCTATCCCCTCCCCTTCCTCAAGTATGCTGAGATCATGCAGACTGTAGAATTGACCAGGCCTCACTGTATCCATGTGGTTGATGGCATTTTTTATTTCCCACACATTGGCTTGGAGTGTTCCAATGTATACAATCAGTATGGCATGCATACAAAAAGCCCAAGCCAGAAGAGAGATTTCGTTTCACAAAAGAGGGCCATCAGCTGGCCAGACTGCCTGGCTCCTTCCTCTTCTAGACAGACTTCTACCCCCACCCAGTTACAATGGTCACCTTCCCCAATACTGCACAACCTGCACCCACGAGTCTTAATTTCTAAAGCCATACGCATACAAAAGTTGGCATTTAAAAAAAATCCAGTCTCTGATTAATGATTTATAAATCTTTTTAATATCAATTTATGGTACATTTTAAAACTCTGTAGTACCATAACAACAGACAGGGGATCTACAGGGGATCTATATCTTTTAACAGATTTGGATCGCCAGAGGGAGGTTTTCCAGACAGGGAGATGTGGTTACGGGGAAAGCTCTCTCTGTTGATCTCTGCTGTCATGCAACTGTGAAATGCACAGAATTTTTTAAAAAGGTATATGCGGTAAAGATGTCACAAGATCACACCCTTGAACTCTACATAAATCAAATCAGTATATAAACACTTCCTCTTGGCTCTATAGTCACAATTATTAACATAGATTTTAACACTAATTTTCTGCACAATAAATATACATGCAAAAGGTGAGCCGCAAAACCCTGCTCTTTAAATGCCCCAATTTTGATTTGCAGGACTAGAGCATTAAGGGATAGAGAAGCCACCTGAAAAGACGCATTCCAATGTACATCCACTTAGAAGGAAGTCCCGTGGAATTCAGTAGTTCTTAATTGTGTGCATGCAAACTTACTCCCTCATTCTGCCCCACGTTGAACAGAGATCCTTGCGTGTGTTTTAAAAACCTGGTAGGGCTCCTTTGCTTGTAAAAACCACACAACAGGAAAACAAGCTACCGATACAGCATTTCATAGCCAGGAAAAGCAATATTGTGCAAAGCAATGCCCTCCCAAGTTCCTGCCTATCATGCAGCTACCAAAGGCAGAGTGTGTCTAGCCAAACAAACCCTTGTGTTCAGAAAGAGGCACTCTGCAACTATTCAGAGGCTAAGATGCACGGATTTAAATCAAATTTCCTAATGATATCCTATGTCTTAAACCAAGATGCAGACAAATTGGTTTCACTCACTAAAAACATGTTACAGCCAGCGTGTGCAGTGGTCCATGCCAGACTAGCATCTGGGAGACCCAGGTTCAAACCCACACTATGCCACAGAAGCTTGCTCAGGGATCATGGGCCGACCACACACAGCCAGCCTAACCTACCTCACAGGACTGTTGTGAGAATAAAAGGGGATAATGTATAAAAAGTAGGGTATAAAAAATAAACAGTAAACAGTAGGGTATAAAAAGTAAACAACTAAATAGATTACAGCTAAACAAAGCATTTAAACAGAGCATTTACGCCCCCCCCAAATATATGTTTGGTGTAATTATATATCTAATATGAAACTTGATCTTTTAACTCATTTTAGAAACTGCTGCCAAGTACACTGCTTATTTCAAGGATAAATGGGTTCATTATGTGCACCAAGCAGTAGCACAGCATCCAACCACAAAGTTAAACTTAAAATAGAAATGTCCCAGGTTGGCACAGAGGGGCTTTCTTCTTGAACGACAAAGAAGGGGCATCTCCTGGATCCCAGTGCCCCCAATGACATGCCATTCCCTTGCCCACAGTATCAAGCTCATAAAAATAATACACTACAGACCAAGTTTAAACTAGATGTGAAATGCTTCACCTTAAAAAGGCTTTTCTTCTCTAGTACTTTATTTACACGAAGAAACTCCAACTCAATGCTTTTGACTGAGGGTCCAGTTCAGTTTTAAGAGATTGTGAGTGTAGGTTTTAACATGCTTACACTTTGATTTAATTTGAACCAAGCTATTTTAAGAAAGAAAATTAGATATTCATACTGTTTATATAGTTAAATGGTTATATATTTGTTTTTATTATTGCATATTGTTAAAACATTCAAAAATATTTTTTAAAAGAAAATTAGATTACTCAGAATCAAAAAATGATTTTAAAAAATCCTGCTTTATTTTCCTAATAATTGATTTTAATGCGTTTGCCAGAAGAATGCTCTTTATTATAAAGTAATAAACATTACAAAGCACTTAAATCAATCACAAGCACAGCATGCGTATGTCTTCATGGGTTCCAGCACTAGAGCCTAGTTTGAGCTCCATATGCACAAATAAACCCTCAAGGTACCCATTAAAAGTATCATAAATGAGAACTAGGAGCTTTATTACAACTAACGAACGGTCTTTAGAGACAGTGTTGCCCATCAGTTAGCAAACAGTACTTAAATATGGCAAGCCACTTCAGTTGCCTTCCGTAAAATGGGAACTACATTTGATTGATACTGCTAACTCCAAAGAAGCAAGCTCAATATGAGCTCCTAATGTACTTGACAATTTACAAGACCAATAGCAAAACAAAGATTCTTCCATCACTCCTTTTCTTACTTTACTTCCGTTTGTGCCTTGTCTACCTATCCCGCAGTAAATAACATGCCTTACTCTACTACTGTCAGATCAGGAATTCAAAAATAAAGTATAGAAAACGTTTGCAGTATTGGACACCAAGGGAAAATATCACCCTCCCTGCAGAGAGTCGTACCTGCTCCCAAGAAGGGTACAATAGAGTGGCAGAAGCTCTGCACCTTTACTAACCACAGAAAAGGAAATACAGACAAGAGCACCACAACATGATTTTGCAGTACCTGCTGACCCCCCTCCCCATCCATACCTCAATACCTCTTAGGTGCAACATGCTAGCGGAGCAAAGAGCTCCAAATGGGTCAAGAAAAGGGAGCCAACCCATGTTCCTATGTGGCAGTAAATGCCCCTGAAGTTTGGACTGTTAGCATTGGGCAAAAAAAAAAATCCCTTTTTGACAAACTTATTTAGACTGCACTCTTAACCACACTTGCTTTGGTGTAAGGCTTTTAATTGTGAAGGTTTACTTCCGATGCTCAAGTCCTCTACAGCTATTGATCCTTCTCCCATCAATTAATGCGGGTGGATATCCTTTTATATATTGCGCCAACAGGTGCAAAAGGTTTTTCATTCCATTCACGTTACTCTCCCAGCCCGATCCTACGCATCTTCTCTCTAAAGTAAGTTTCACCGAGTTCAACGGGGCTTACTCACCAGCAAAGCGTGCATAGGATTGCAATGCCATTGCTCAGCGACCAGAGAGGGAAGCTGAGCCTTCCCTTTGCGGCACGCCGGGTAATAAAACAAACCACCGAAAAAGCATTTCCAAACTCCCTCTTTGCAGTTCAGTAACAAAATGACAGTCCCTCCCCAATGCCGCCTACTAAACATTTTAAAACTGCCCCCCCCCCCTGCCATTCGATCCTTTTAAAAGCTGAAAGCAACAGGCATTTTTTAAAAAAAGAACACAGGTATTAATATGTTCATAAGCAATAACCAATTCCTCCACCCATCCACCCCGCCTTTTTTCCTGGGGAGAGATCCCTCCCTCCTTCCCCAAGAGGTCTCCAGGTTACACCGCATTCTTGATCATGCCACAGATGAACTGCCGGTTTCTACGATCTATTCCTGCGCAAAGCAACCCGTGGGCTGAAGCCAGGCGCAGTCTTACGCCCTCCCTCCCCCCGGTGCCATAAAACCCTCCGGCTCTTTGCACTGATGCAGTAGCTTTGGACCGTGCAACTATACCTTCGGTGAGCCCCTCGGCTGAGAGTAACTTCTGCCCAGCAGCATGCGCTTGGCACAGGAAGGGGACTGGAGGATCTCGCACAGATCTGCGCTCAGTGATCCAGCCAGGGCTCAGGTTCCTGAGGGCTTCTCCTCCTTGATCTAGTCTGGAGCTCCTGCCGGCGGTTAATTTCCAAAATAAAGAGGTGCCGGGGCTTAAGCTTGCCCGGAAACTGCATCCCTCTGACCTGGGAAGTCCTTCCCCTTGATGATGCCAGAGATGTGGAAATTGGCCGTGCTTTACGCGCCGGCTTTGGAAAGGGCACTCTAGCTATGCTCAGGAGCCCTCCCGTCTTTCCTGTTCTTTCGTCTGCTGTAAGCGTTGAGCATTTTTCTTTTTCCCCTAGGATTTTTTTTTTGTGGAAAAGCTCAAGGTCTTCAGCTGTGATCCGAACGTAGACTCTGGTTTTAGCTGAGCCAGATAGGGAAGGGTTAAATGGGTTGAGCTCCCCGGGTCCTAGAGCCGCCCATATTGCTTTGGGAGCAGGAAGCTTCTCTTCCTGCGAATGAGTTGGGGAGCAAAGGGCTTTTCGGGGTGCTTTGGGACGAAAAAATAAGGCTTCGGACGCAGAGGGGCAGCCAGGGCAAATAAGCGACACTGGTATCTGCAAACAGAAGAACCTGCTGTAAAACTTTCTGCATGCTTTTTTTTTTTGCCTGTTTACTCGGAGTATATCCCAGCGAAACTTACTTGGAGGTAAGTGTGCATACGATTACAGCGTGAAGTTTACCTAAAAAGAATGCGAAAAACAAATCCTCCTGGCCACCCCCTGACAACAGCCTGCTTTTAAAAGCATATTTCCTTACAAGTAAGTCCAAAGGAGTTACTGCAGTCCTGTGCACATTTACCCGGGAGCAACTTAGGGAGACTTAGTGCCAAGGAAATGTGCAGAGGGTTGGCCTCAGGACCTTTCCCCGTGTATCCCCCAAGCTTGTATTCGAAAATGGAGTTTTGTCACCGGCTGCTTAACTCCTCCATTTTGGATACAGAATAGATTTCAGAAAGTCTGAAGGATCCCATAGAAAAGTTTCTTGAACTGTATCGCGTTTGCCTTGACAGCGCTTACAAGTAGCAGGTAAGCTTTCAGGCTTCTCAGATGGACTCTGTGGGCTTCGGTAATAGCTTGGTGTGTAGCCACTGACAGGGGATCATGTTTCATCTCTCTGCAGTGAAAAAAACCTCACCTGCTGCTTGCTGAAGACCAGGTTGACTATTAAAAAAGAAGGAAGTAGTAATAATAATAACCTGGTTTGTCAGTAGCCATACCGTTTTTGGAGATATACTAAAAGGAATGACAGGATTGCCCATTGAAAATAATGGGAGAGGCTTGAATGCCTATTGGAAATAATGGGACCGGGAATGCCCATTGACTTGCATGGGCTCCATTAAAACACATTAGAGCAAAAAAAAAGGTGCAAAGAAAATGTGCAATGGATTTTGAAGGAAAGTCTCTGGGCCCAGATAGACTGTTCTGGGACTGGATTGACAGGTCCCTGACTGGAATGACGGCCCCTGGGTGTGATAGAAGGGCCCTGGGACTGGAATGACAGGTCCCTGACTGGAATGACGGCCCCTGGGTGTGATAGAAGGGCCCTGGGACTGGAATGACAGGACCCTGACTGGAATGATGGCCCCTGGGTGTGCCAGAAGGGCTCTAGCACTGGAATGACAGGGCCCTGATTGGAATGACGGGCCCTGGGTGTGCCAGAAGGGCTCTAGCACTAGAATGACAGGACCCTGACTGGAAAGACAGCCCCTGGGTGTGCCAGAAGGGCTCTGGGACTGGAATGACAGGCCCCTGACAGGAATGACAGTCCCTGGGTATATCAGAAGGGCTCCGGGACTGGAAAGACAGGCCCCGGACTGGAATGATGGCCCCTGTGTGTGAGAGAAGGACTCAGACTGGAAAGACAGGCCCCTGACTGGAATGATGGCCCCTGGGTGTGAGAGAAGGACTCAGACTGGAAAGACAGGCCCCTGACTGGAATGATGGCCCCTGGGTGTGAAAAAAGGGCTCTGGGACTGGAATGACAGGCCCCTGACTGGAATGATGGCCCCTGGGTATATCAGAAGGGTTCTGGGACTGGAATGACAGGCCCCTGACTAGAATGATGGCCCCTGGGTGTGCCAGAAGGGCTCTGGGACTGGAATGATGGCCCCTGGGTGTGACAGAAGGGTTCTGGGACTGGAATGACAGGCCCCTGACTGGAATGATGGCCCCTGGGTGTGCCAGAAGGGCTCTGGGACTGGAATGATGGCCCCTGGGTGTGACAGAAGGGCTCTGGGACTGGAATGACAGGCCCCTAACTGGAATGACGGCCCCTGGGTATATCAGAAGGGCTCTGGGACTGGAATGACGGCCCCTAGGTGTGACAGACGGGCTTTAGGACTGGAATGACAGGCCCCTAACTGGAATCATGCCCCCTGGGTATATCAGAAGGGTTTGGGGACTGGAATGACAGGCCCCTGACTGGAATGATGGTCTATGACGGCCCCTGGGTGTGAGTGAAGAGCTCTAGGACTGGAATGACAGGCAAGAGACAATTATTCCACTCAGGGGGGATGTCATTCCAGACCCAGAATAATTCTGCAATATTTAGAGAGTCTCAGTCCATTCAAGGATGAGTCATACAGGCTACACCCGGAGGCATTCATTGCACTCATGGGCCTGTCATTCCAGTCCCAGAGCCCTTCTGTCACAACCAGGGGCCGTCATTCCAGTTAGGGGGCCATCATTCCGGTCCAAGAGCCCTTCTGTCACACCCAGGTGCTGTCATTCCAGTCAGGGGCCTGTCATTCCAGCCCCAGAGCCCTTCTGGCACACCCAGGGCCGTCATTCTAGTCAGGGGCCTGTCATTCCAGTCCCAGAGCCCTTCTGTCACACCCAGGGGCCGTCATTGCACTCAGGGGCCTGTCAATCCAGTACCAGAATAGTCTATCTGGACCTAGAGACTTTCCTTCAAAATCCATTCCACATTTTCTTTGCACCTTTTTTTTTTTGCTCTAATGTGTTTCAATGGAGCCCATACAAGTCAATGGGCATTCCCGGTTCCCATTATTTCCAATGGGCACTCAAGCCTCTCCCATTATTTTCAATGGGCAATCCTGTCATTCCTTTTAGTAAATCCTCAGTTTTTGTCACTCGTCCAAGTTATAATAAAGCTGATTGTCTTTGCTTGCACAAATTTATGATTCTTTAATTTAAATGTTTGCAACATTTTGGGGGGCTGAAATTGCCTGATTACTCTTACAGATGTCAGCTTCCTGTTCCATTGTCAGTCTCCCCCACTCCAAATTCCGCAATCCTCTTTTTATATAGTAACTATATGGATTATTTTATTTTGTGATCTATACAGACCCTAGCACGTTTCTGAACCAATTTGTTAGAGTAAGAGTGTGCAATTTCAAAATTTATTTATTTATGTTTCTCTAAATCAGTTCAATTAACAGCTGGTACATTCAACAGTACAATAAGATATAGACTGCAGAAATTTGAAAACAAGTGTAGATCCAAATACAGATATGAAACACTGTAGAAACAAAACATAAGTAATTTCACATGAACATATTAAATGATGTAGAAATTCCCAGCTGGAGCATATCTACACCAACAGATAGTACCCAGTAGTATTGTCTATGGGCCCTGTCCTCAGGGGTCATTTTGTAGAAAAAGAGCTGGAGGAACTCATTAGCATATTCATTAGCATATGCCACACCTCTTGCCACCAGCAGAAGTGTGTCGTTAGTATAACTGATTTGCATATGTCACATTCCCTGAAATCACCTATTCTGGCTGTTTTGGACCCAATCCTGGCCATTCAGGGCTGAAATTGGGCCCAAAATGGTAAAAAGGGGCTGAAAATGGCTGAAAAGGGGCCGGAAATGGTCAGGATCAGGCCACTGATGCGTGGGAGAGTGATCCACCACCTGTCAGAGGCCCGAACCAGGCTGTTTCAGGCCCAATCCAGTCCGAAACGGGTCCAAAATGGCCAAGAGTCAGGTGGGCAGGGCCACCTGACATGTGACTTCTTTGAGGAACTGCCGGAATTGCGTTCCTGTGCGTTCCCCCTCGAAATGAGCCCTGCCTGTCCTGTTACTAAAACATCTGACCCATTTCCTACACATAATTTGTCAATAATAAATTAAGATTTGTTCTGTCAATTGTAATTGTTATAGCAGTATGAAATGCATCAAATGGTAACAGACTCATGATAACCTTATCTAAAGCATGTTTTCTGAACAGTAGGGAAGTGTACATGTTCTGTATAACCCAAATTACTGATTTATTTTTTAAAAGTCACATTATCCTGCTTGTCCTTCAAAGTTATCTGGGAAAACATTGATGGTGCTTCCTCCATTTTATCTTCACTTGAATACCTGTGAGGTAGGTTACAGTAGGAGCTAGTCCCCCCCCCCCCCGCCCCCTCCCGAGCCCTATGGTTGAGCATGGACTTGGTTCAGATTTTACTTTAGCATTCTTTTGATATGCAGCATTGACTCTATCAAATATCCCAACAAGAATACTCTTTCTGATCGCCCCAGATGAGTACAACCTGAGTAGAGCTCTAAAACTAACCCATGGATTCAGAATGGCTGCCAATTAGTTTATAAGAGTGTGATTTATTTTAGGATGTTTTGATCTATTGATATGGGGGGGGATTAAGATTTTAGAGTCCCCTCCCTAGTCATAACTACAGATGGGATATTGAAAGGAGCACAATCAAATGTTTAGAAAGACCTTTCGGGCCAGGTTGAGGTCAAGAGCTGGGCTCCTTTGTCATACTTGAGGTTTATGTTTGAAGCTGAGGAGGAATTTTTCCTCCGGGACAAACTCGTAAACAGCTCAGCCATTTTTTAAAAACCTCCTAATGTACAGCATATTAAGTGACTCAGTGGTGGTTGTTTTTACTAAACGCTAGCCCATCTGGCAGAAGTTTCCTTGGCCTGAGTAGTTCTAGGTTAGCTGGTGTGATCTAGATTGGCTAAAGATTATCCAGAGGAAAAGAGGGGTTTGTTTGGGCGTCCTGCCTTTTCCACTCTTCGGTGAATGCTGGTAAGTCTCTGTCCTGCATTGATTCTGGTAATTTTAAATTTGAAGCCAAATTGAAGGTGTTGGTTTGTATGAGAGAGAGAGAGGAGAGAAAGTGAAGATTTCTTTATATGATCTTACACTTGTTTGTATTTCTGCATCTAAGGGAGAAGCCACTCCCCACTGGCTAAGCAGAAAAACGCCTGCTTTCGAAGCAACATGTTCTCACAGGCCTGTTGCACACTGCAAGAACCATGAATGTGTTGGACTTTACAGCTTGTGTTGGAGTTTTGAGGTCAGGTGTCCCCAGTGTTCTCTCACTCACCGTCCAGCAGACAAGTTGGATCAAGGTGTGAAATCATAGAGTCAGAAGGAGAACAATGACTGCAAAGCAGGAAACAACAAACGTGAGTCTGCAAAGTGAGACCGTGTTTGAATGGGGCTTACCACCAGTGGTGAAAATGGAAGAACAGGACCCAGCAGACTCAATGCCAGAGGAGAAACTGAAGAGTGTAAGAAAACCCACTTTTGTTATCCAGGCGGGGACATCTGAAGAGTTTCTGAGATGGGTGGCATTGCCACAATCCAGGAATCAACACCAGGAGACAGAAGGGAGATGGGAGGTCCAGCGGCCAGAGATGGTTGTTCCTCAGGTTACATCAGCTTCCTCTCCTGCATGGGGCAACCTTCAAGTGCCTCAGCTCACTGTGGCAGATGATATCGAGGTCTATTTGTCCACCTTTGAACGTGTGGCTGATGTCTGCCAGTGGCCAAGAGAGCAGTGGGTGGTCCGACTTGTGCCTGCCCTTAGTGGGGCAGCCCAAGAGGTCTACAACAGCCTGAACTTGAGAGACAGAGAAGATTATGAGAAGGTGAAAGCTGCTATCTTGTGCTGCTGTGACATTGGCTGTGAGACTCGACGGCAGCGCTTCAGGCAGTTTGGTTTCCAGGAGGCTGGAGACCCCCGCCAGGCTTGCGGATACTTGCGTGAACTTTGCCATCGTTGGCTGAAGCCAGAGATTCGCACTAAGGAGCAGATTCTGGAGCTGTTGATTCTGGAACAGTTCCTGAACATCTTGCCAGAGAAAATACAGACTTGGGTTTGGGAATGTCATCCAGAGACCTGTGCCCAGGCTGTGGCCCTTGTGGAAGAGTTTACCTTCAGACAGCAAGAGGCCAAGAAATCAGATTTGCAGGTGAGCGAACCTTAGATGTCCCAGGTTTGAAGGGTGTGAGAAAGAAAGCTTTACTTCTGGAACCAGTAGTATACACAACTACCGTGGACTCATTTCACTCTATGGGATCTATATCTTTTATTTGGTGTCTTATTTGTTTTCTCCCATACAAGGAAAGAAGCAGAAGGTTATTTAATCTCCCCTGCATGACGGCAACACAGATTCTGTCTGTATTCTCTTTTTCTGTACTTTAGTTGTTCACTTGTTGGCTTATGTCTAGAAGTGAGTAGCAGAGCTTCATTATAAGGGAAGAGCCTTGCTAAAGCTTCTGCTGCAGTTGATCTCTCTGCCCACACAGCCTTGCTGTGAAATCACAGCGAAATAGCCATTTATTGCCAAACATAACTAGCATGTTCACAGAAAGCATGCTGCAAGCAATCTGTGTGGGTCTGTAGTGGAAACACTTCATGACTTCTTAAGATTAGAAGAGCTCAAGAAGTCCTCCCGCTTAGCCGCCAGCTGTGCGGCATGCGCCTCCGCCCCCGGCGCCCCCTCCGGCCCCCCACACTTGAGGCGGGGGCCTACCAGCCTCAATGGGCACTACATGGGTTTAAAGAGCTCTGGCTATGTGTATTATCAGAATAAGAAACATGGAAATGTTGATTCTAATATTTTAAAAATAAGAACCACTTCAAAACTGCTAACGATGATTCTTAGACAGAGCTAGATTCTGACCAGTGGCTAGGAGCTGTTAACCTGAAACCCCTAGTGATAGTTTGATGGTTACATGTCAGGTATAGAGTTATTTGGGGCAATTCGTCTTCAGGTCTACTGCAGTACAGAGTTTTATGGCAGTGCCATTAATGAAGGGCCCTCATCACACCTCAGGCATCCCATTCCAACTTGGAAATTATATGTTTGGTTCACTCTTCAGGTCACTGTTGGCATGAAAGTGGAGGAAGTGACCTCTGAAGAGGAGCTAACATCTCCCGCCCCATTGTGGGATGTTCCTGGCTCTCAGTCCCACCCTACATGCCACGCACAGGAGGCAGTGGGACGGAATGAACCCCTAGAAGCCCGGCATGGCCTGCCTAGAGAAGAGACTCAGCCTCCACAGGAGATAGGTAATTTATTTTATTTATTTAATTTTATTTATACCCTGCTTTTTTCCCTCTTGGGGACTCAAAGTGGACTATTACATTATTCTTCCTTCTTCCACTCAGTCATTGTACCATAAAATAGATTAGGCTGAGAGATTGTGAGGGGCCCAAAGTTATCTGGCAAGCTTCCATGGTAGAGCGGGGCTTTGAACCTGTTTATCTCACATCCTAGTGTGACACTTTAAGCACTACCACTGGAGTCTGTGAGCTGTGTAATCTTTGTATTAAACTTAAGGGCCCTATTTAAAGATCAAGGGGGGTTGTCTTACTGGTATCTCCTGACTTAGCCCCAAGTTTATATGTCTGGGTAAATTCTTCCTTACGCCCACATCTGTGATGGAGCAAACTAAAAATGTTCATGAAAATAAAAGGAAGAAAACTGGCTGGTTTTTCAAACACGTGAAAGTGTCCTTCAAGTCCAAGGAGTTTTAGTCCAAAGTTTAAGTATATGGCAGAAAAATCTATTTCAGTACTGATTGTTCTGCTGGAATAGAATGGCTATCCTGGATACCTTACTTCTGTAAAAACCCGAAGCTGAGAATATCCTTGTGGGGGATGCAACTCATCTGGTACACGGGCCTTGCTCCTCAGCAGTGATTTGATGCTTGTACTGGATTCTGATGCAGCCATTCTTCCCAGTAAGTGACAAATTCCGCAAGTGTGCAAAGAAAGCGAGTCGCATCAGAACAGTCTTGCCCAGCTTAGTCATAAGTGTAAAAAGTGTAATTCTGGCGGTACCAAGTTACTGCATTATCTCTATATTTCAAAAAAATCTGTACAATTGAACATCTAAGCAAGCCCTGCCTGGCTATGCAGATTAAATGGTTTTGCAGTGAATTTGGCAGGCTCTGTATATATGTGTGTGTTTTCCATTAACAAGTGTCCATAGTTGGTCAGGAGACTGACCAAGAGAGAGATCTTGGAGTCATGATAGATAACTCACTAAAAACGTCAGCACAGTGTGCGACTGCCATAAAAAAAGCTAATGCTATGCTAGGGGTTATTAGGAAAGGGATTGAAAACAAATCAGCCGGTATCATAATGCCTCTGTATAAATCGATGGTGAGGCCTCATTTGGAGTACTGTGTACAGTTCTGGTCGCCACACCTTAAAAAAGATATCATAGCACTGGAAAAAGTACAGAGAAGGGCAACTAAAATGATTAAAGGGTTGGAACACTTTCCCTATGAGGAAAGATTGAGGCGCTTGGGGCTCTTTAGCCTGGAGAAAAGACGACTGAGGGGAGACATGATAGAGGTTTACAAGATAATGCACGGGTTAGAGAAGGTAGAGAAAGATGTGTTTTTCTCCCTTTCTCACAATACAAGAACTCGTGGGCACTCTATGAAATTATTGAGCAGTCGGGTTAGAACAGATAGAAGAAAATACTACTTTACACAAAGGGTGATAAACACATGGAATTCGTTGCCACAGGAGGTGGTGGCAGCTACAGGCATTGCCAGCTTCAAGAGGGGACTGGACAAATATATGGAGCAGAGGTCCATCAGTGGCTATTAGCCACAGGAGATAGATGGTATTCTCTTTGTGGGGAGGTGGTGCTCTGTTGTCTTGGTGCTGGAAGGAAGGCAGTGGGAGGGCATCTGGTGTCCTGGCCTCACTGACAGTCCTTTAGATGGCACTGGATTTCTAGCCACTGTGTGTGACAGAATGTTGGACTGGATGGGCCACTGGCCTGATCCAACATGGCTTTGCTTATGTTCTTATGCTTAGTTTTAAGTTTTGGCATTTCCTGTATGTTAGGTGAGTTCTGAGGGATTGCCGTAGAAGGAAGGGCCCAGGGCTATATTTATTGCTTCTTTTAAGTCCCGCCCTTCCTCCAGTGAAGACCCGGGTTGTGCAGGCAATGACAAACCACCTCTGTTAGCCTCTTGCCATGAAAACCCCACCAGGGGTCGCCATAAATCAACTCTGACTTGAGGGCACTCCCCACCACCCCCTGATTGTCCCCGCCTCCGTTAGGTTAGGCAGAGTGATGGTGACTGGCTAAAAGTCACCCAGTGCACTAAGTGGGGTCTGAATCTGAATCTCTTAAATCCTCATCTGACCAGGACGCTACTCTTGCTCTCCTTATGTGAAGCTGCTTTATACCGAAGGAGATCATTGGTCCGTCGAGGTTAGTATTGTCTACTCAGACTGACAGCAGCAGAGGTCTTTCACCTCATCTACAAACTGACCTTTTAAACGGGAGATGCAAGGGATTGAATTTCGGACCTTCTGCAAGATAAGCAGATCTTTACCCCTCCCCAAATAGATGGATTATGCTGAGCTATTATCCTTGAAATCAATACAAAAATCGTGGAGCCTCCTTGTCCAGAGGACAATCCGTCGAATATCGTTGCTGGGGTGCGACAGGGGAAGGACTTGGTCTCCATACCCTGCCTGTAAGCCTTTTAGGGTTCTCTGGTTGGCTGCTGTGGAAAAGAGGATGTTGGATTAGATGGACCACAAGTTTCTTTACTCAACAAGTAATGAAATTGCAGAATTCACTCTCAGTGGAGGTAGCAATGACTGTGAACACAGATGGCTTTAAAAGTAGGTCAGACAACTCCAGGTTAGTAAAAGGAACCTTCAAGTTCATAGGCTAGGAGTGCTAGGATGTTGCCTCCAATGCTAGGAGGCAACATCAGGGAAGAGTGGGCTGATCTGAAAAAAGATACAATTTAACAAAGATAAGTGCTGGGTTCTGCACCTATGTAACAAAAATGCAAAGCGTGCATACTGGATGGGGGACAGGCTTCTGGGTAGCATTGTGTGTGAAGATCTTGGAATACAGGTGGATGGGAAGCTAAATATGAGCAGTCAGTGTGATGCAGCAGCAAAAAAGTCAAGTGCAATCTTCGGATGTATCAACAAAGGCATAGCATCCAAATCACAGGATGTCATTGTCACATTGGTCAGGATGTCATATACCACATTGGTCAGGCCCCGTCTGGAATATTGTGTGCAGTTCTGGAGACCTCACTTCAACAAGGACGTGGACAAATTGCAATGGGTGCAGAAGAGAGCAATCAGGATGATCAGGGGCCTGGAGACCAAGCCCTACGAAGAAAAACTGAGGGACCTGGGAATGTTCAGTTTGGAGAAGAGGTTGAGGGGAGACATGATTGCTCTCTTTAAGTAATTGAAAGGCTATCACTCAGGGGAGGGAGCTGTTCCTGTTGGCAACAGAGGATAGGACTTAAAATAATGGGTTTAAACTACAGGAGGGAGGATATTGGCTGGATATTAGGAAAAACGTCTTCACATTAAGTGTAGTTCAGCAGTGGAATCAGCTGCCTGGGGATATGGTGGGTTCCCCCTCATTGGCAGTCTTCGGGGAGCAGCTGGACGAATACTTGCCAGGGATGCTTTAGAATATCCCTGCATTGAGCAGGAGGTTGGGCTGGATGGTCTGTACGACCCCTCCCAGCTCTATGATTCTAAGGCTTCAGCCTCTATGCCCTGTTGTTGGACTTCCAAAGTTACTGGTAAACTGCTGTGTGAAAACAGATGCTGTACTCGATGAACCAAAGGTCCTGATTCAGCAGGACTCTTACGTTCTTATGACCATCAGTCTGGTGCAGCATGTCTCTCCTTATGTAAGTCCTAGCTATCTGTGGAGATGCCTCCACTGATAGAGATAAGTATACCAGTGGTCATAGATCCAGAGGAGTTAGCCGTGTTAGTCTGTAGTAGCAAAATCGAAAAGAGTCCAGTAGCACCTTTAAGACTAACCAACTTTACTGTAGCCTAAGCTTTCGAGAATCAGTTCTCTTCATCAGAAGCCAGTGCTGGTACGATTCTTCATGCTTTCTTTTGCACTATGGCTGTTAGTTGATTTTAGTTATTTATCACATTACCATTCCTCCAGGGTATTCCATTTTTTCTTCACAACAATCATGTGAGAAAGGCAAGCTTGAGATGAAGTTACTTGCTCAAGGCCATTTATTAAGCCTTCTGGGTGAGTAGAGGTTGAACCTAGGTCCCTGCTGTAGTAGGCTCAACATGTTAATACACATATTTCTCTCTACAGCTGTTTCTGGGTTTCTTGTTCACAGGGCCGGATTGACGGGGGGCAGGGGGGTAGTCTGCCCCCAGCGCCGCCAAAGAGGGGGTGCCGGGTGCAGCTGCCAGCCCCAGGAGCATGCGGGCAGCAGGACAGGGGGCGCTCTTGCCACGCGCGCCTTGTCCTGCGGGGCAGGCGAAAGGCAGCACGCATGGCTGGCTGGTCTTCGGTTGCCCTGGGCATCGGCAACCGTAGATCCAGCCCTGCTTGTTCATATGTGTTTCCTTCTATCAAGTCTATGGGGGATGTTTTGGGTTTGAGACTTTTTATTAAAATAATGAGAATATGCATAGGTTGCTTTCACCATTATAGTCAGTTGCTGATAACTTGCAAGAGTAAATTTTTTAAAAAGGGGAGTCAAGGGACCTTCTCTTTCTACAAGATGTGGGGCTATGTAGTATCAGGAATGCATAAACAAAAAGAGGTTAGAAAAGGCACATAGGTAGAGATGCACTTTTTCAGTGTAGTAGGGAATTGGTTAGAATGGGGGATATAACCTGATGTCCAGACAACCATAATAAAGAATATGGCCAAATGCTAGTATTCTGTCCATCCATACACACAAAACAAAATCGGGACTGTAATCTAGGCAGGATGTTATATAAGAGCATTGGACAAGCTATACATGCGGCATGAATTATATAGAAGAAAGTTGCTGCAGAAAATACTGAATTTTTGTCTCCTATTTCGTAGTATAGTTTGTGTTGCATTTCTTTTTGGACCTCTATTGCCAGTTTTATTGGTGTGTGTGTGTGTGTGTGTGTGTGTTCCTCTCGAAGGGACAAAAACAGTCACTTTTGACATAGTATGTGTTAACCTGGATATGAATGTGCTCCTTCATGCACAGCAACTCTTACCGGTCCAGCAAGCTCCTGTAGCAGGTTTGGGCAGACTGCCCCTTGTAGTGGTTGCTGGCCTTGCTAGTACAGGCCATGACTGATTTTGTGGGTGGGTGCTGGGATACCTACCCATGAGCCCCTAGGGCTGGACATGGTACTGTGAGCATAGGCAACTTGGTTGCTAAGTAACCCTGGAGAACATAGGGATCTTGTTTGTTCTTTAAACCACTTGGAAATCCAACCGGAACAAGCTGGAGTGGGGAGCTGGGCCTTGCTGGGCAGTAGTGGAAAATGAAGTTCAGCTTCATTTTTTTAACCTTAGCATAGCGTTCTTAGAAGACTGTTTACAGAAACATGATATTCCATCCACACAATGGATATGAAATTTCTCCAGTGCAGGGAAAGGAAAACAAGAATATAGTAAAAAAAAAAGAAAAGAAATCATGTGAGATGTAGGGCCAACAAAATAGCAAATGTATGTGTGGGTAGAGGGAGAAAGGAGTGGGAATTAGTGCTGTTTCCTTTTTAAAGAACAAATAAGCACCTCCGCAAAGGAATCGCATGAGCATTGGGAAAGTGCACAACATATAAAGCTTTTTGAAAACAGGGAGCTCTCAAAGTAGTATGGAGGCAAACTATTCTGTCTGCTGTTTATATTCCTGCTTATAGCTACTGCTGTAAAGGGATTCACAGTCTACAATGTGCAGATGAAACATGCATTTGGATTGCTCATTATTTGAGAGCAGGGAACGATCCCTCTGTCTCTCTTTATTTTCTTGTTTCTGTTAACTCTGTGAAGTACAGTGTCCATTGGCAGTGCATTTTCAGTCCCTGGCTTCTTGTCATATTATTGTTATGTATAATGATACATGATAATAATATGACAAGAAGCCAGGGACTTAAAATATGATGCCAACAGAATGAAAAGGTTCCAGTCTCGCAACACGGTATTCCCATCTCTTTCCCCCCGGCTTTGCAAAGATAATTGACTATGAGGGGCGGTTCTTGTCAATTGAGATATTTGTGAATGCACGGGGGGGGGGGGGGGGGCGGGAAATCATAGTGATTGGCACTTTTTAATTTCCCGTCTACCCAAAATGCAAACTAGGGACTTTGGATGCATGCTTCAAATTGCATTTTTGCAGACTTAGGTCCAATTTATATGTACAGCAGAATCAAGATGTAATACTTTTCTAGGGCTGTACCATTTCAGTCTGCAGACTGAAATTCATAATGCTCTGTGAAAAAGCCCTATGTGCCTAGAAAAATGGCATGCAAGGGAAGAAGGCTCAACTGATTTTTTTCCTGACATGCATGCTTTTTACATAAAATGAGGTTTTTTTGACCAAAAAAATATGTATGGTGAACCGTTCAGATCATCTGCAACATGATGTGGTACAGTCCAGGAACAGCTTCTATCGCTTGCTTTTGCTGTGTCTATAAATGGCGTCCCAGAGATAGCATCCTGTTGCTAAGAATAATTTGAATGGTGGTGAGAATAAAATTTGGATTATCTTCCTTTTTTTAAAAAAAATCAGCAGGTGCCAGGACTGCCCACCAGACTGCAGCTACCCCATCTGTGGATGACCCTGTAGCGCCAGAGATGCCCAGGGATATATGGAGGAATATGGCTGAGGCAACATCCTCAGAGTGGGAGGAGGACAAACATCCAGGTGAGCAGGACGGCTCTTCAGAAGACGAGCTTGCTATCCAAACAAGAGGACCCAGAGAGTGTCCAGCCTTCCTCCGTTCACTGGCCCTTAAGACTAGGGAGGAACCGAAGGGCACAGAAAGCCAAGCAAGGGCATTCTTCTGGGGAGAAAAACCTCACCAGTGTCGCGAGTGTGGGGACAGCTTCAGAGCAAAGCAAGAACTTGCCTTGCACAAGGGAATTCACCGGCGGGAGAGGCCCTTCCCCTGTGCTGTTTGCGGGAAGAGATTCACCCGACTGTACCACCTCACCACGCACTTGCGGATTCACTCTGGAGAGAAGCCTTACCACTGCATCGAGTGTGGGAAGCGATACGCAGATGCCTCCAATTTTTACAAACACCAGAGGAGCCACGCCGCTGAGAAGCCCTACCAGTGTGCAGAATGTGGGAAAACCTTTGGGGACCAGTCCCATTTTTATAAACACCAGAAGGGGCACCGAGGGGACAGACCTTACATTTGCAATGCATGCGGAGACTGTTTCAGCAAACAAAAGGATCTTGTTGCTCACCAGAAAATTCATGAGGATGGGAGGGTGCCCTCTCTGTATTGACTGGAGGTTGCAGGTGGAGTCACCACTCATTGTGACGTCTCCTTGGCGGTGTTGTAAGCTGTGCCCACAAAGCAGCCTGTGATGGAATACGGGACACTGGGCCAGGTCCCCTTGTGGCAGTGCTGTTGTGCCCTACTGGAGGAAATAACAGTGGGTCCAGAATTGTTGCTGCATGCTGGCGCACCTGTGGGTCATGCTCTCTAAGCTCTGATAAAACGTGCTTGGGAAATGCAGAAATGGAGGCTGGGAGGCTAAGGAACTGCAACAACATGGCACCACTCAAAGCGTTTTCCTAAGGGAAGCAGGAATACAGGAAAGGGGGCATGATGTACAAACGCTCAAATATACTTCCATTGTTTAACTCTGGAAGGTGGATGGCTATCAGTTTGCAATTGAAAATGCCTACCACTAATCATTCTTTTATGGATGCATATTCTGGGGCAGTGAATGGAGATTAAGGGAAGAATCTCTTAAGGTGGTACATTCTGCCTCATGAGTTTTCATCTCAGGGAGATTTTCTTTTTAGCAAAAAGTACAGAAATAAAATATAGATATCATACGGATGCCATTCTACGGAAGATTTCTTTATAAACTGGCAAATTCCAACACATGAAACCATCATTCTTTACTTGAATTACCATCATCGGGTTGGATCCCATGGAAGAATTCGGTGTGGGCAACTGTTCTTGCACTTGCAGAAGTCCTAAAAATTACTCCACGCTAATTACTACTTGTGCTAAGTGAAAGTGACTGTACCTCCACTATCTCTGCCTGCATGTCAGACATAACACAAAATTTTTCTTTTGATCCAATTCCAAAACCAGATTAAATGAAATCAGTTCAAATTATATTGAAATGCCGTGCTTTGTTGTAGCTGTGCTACTGCTTGGACAAGCGGAATTGCACAAAGTACATTTTCCTTTTTGCATACACAGCAGTTCAAATGGAGAGGCTTTGAAAAGATATCTCCATTAATGTCTGTATTTCATATTTTTAAGCATTTTCAGAAGCAGTTCTAAGAGCCCTGCCCCCAGCTCTTGCCAATGTTTACAGGGAGACGCCTGAAGCAAAAGTTCTGCTGCCCCTCTAACAAGCATAAGAACCCTATTGCAGGCCAGCCTGTCTAGTCAAGCATTCTGTTTGACTCAGAGGCCAGCCAGTTTCCTGGAGGCCAGCCAGCAGCGCATAGCAGCCAAGGCCTTCCCCAGATGTTGCCTCCTAGCATTGGTGTTTGGAGATTTACTTCCTCTAAAAATGGAGATTCCCTTTGGTCACCATAGCCACTGATGGACCGATCCTCTAGTCTCCTTTTAAAGCCATCCATGCTCATGGTCATCACTTCCTCCACTGGCAAGTGAGCACATCCTTTCAGCCTCGGCTTGTCAGAATAACAATATTGTGCATACAGATTGGTTTTTCAACAGTGGCCCTTCCATGTAAGGTGTATCAATTTATTATTATTCCCATGTGGGAGGCTGTAACTGGTTTACCAAAGGCCTCCTGGGAATTCATGGCCAAGAACTTGAACCGCAGGCTTTGGTTCCCAGCCCAGTCTCATGGCTGCCATGTTTTGTGCAATCCCAGGAGGTAAAGGGGAGCATGAAAGCACTTTCCACTGGCCAAAATGCACAGGTGAGCTAGGGAGAATGTGCTTATCCATCTCCTAAACTCATATCAGATAGATAAAGATGGGTAGCCTTCTTAGTCTGTCTGTAGCAGTAGAAAAGAGCAAGAGTCCAGAAGAGTCAGAAGTGAGCCGTGACTCATGAAAGCTCATATCCTATCACAATTTTTTTTAGTCTTATAGGTGCTGCTGGACTCTTGCCCATATCGGGTAGGATGAGCAAGCATTTTTTCCATGTAGATTTTACTTTTTTGAGGTGTGAGCCAGTCCTGAAACAGCTCAGACTGGTTTTCATTAGCTTCCCCTGTGGTTGCTTTTCAGCCACCTGCTTTCTACATGAAGGTAATTGCGTGCATCCAAACCAGAGCACAGCAAAGGAACCTGAATACTGCAGATTTAGCTCCCTGTGCCTAGCCTGGCCTGGTGTCTGTGGGAGAAAACATTAGAAACACCAGGCCAGGCTGGAACAGCAAACAATTTCTGCAAATTACCATTCCGTCCTCCATTAGTCCATGATAATTTTACTGTGTATGTACATAAATAAAAATTTATTACGGTCGTTGACCAGTAAACACTTTGAAAGAAAGCTGGTAAATAACAATTAAGACAACAGTGATGTTAAAATAGAATACATCCCCATATAAACAGAGGTTTAAAATTTCAGATATTCTAAAAATTAAGTTAAAAAATCAAAATTGAAGATACAATTAAAACCTATCTATACTTCTTTATTTCTTTCCTAATTTGGTAAGCCGACCATCCAAATTTGGCAACCATCCTGGTCAACTTTTGATTGTTTCCTACCAACGTAACTGACAAAAGAATTCTTCTGTTGTGACCTGGATAAGCATTAATAATAGGGTTGATAAAAACTTCCCTGATGTTATGGTATAAACTACAGTAAAAAAAAGACATGTTCTAACATTAACACTGTTAATTTCACAGTGTACAGTGTTTCTTTTTCAACAGATAGCTTTGGAACATTTTCCCCACTTTTAAAACTTACATTTCTATGTTCTGTCTAATTTCAATTTAATTTGGTCATTAGAGTTGATGGTGGATGATCTTGAAATTCTGGCACTGGCAATTAAATTAATGATGGCTCATTCACACATGTGAGCAGTCACTGGAATCAATGAAGGATAAACATGCAAGTGTGAACTGATCCTCAGGCATCTTTGGTTTGCCTTGGGGTATATACTATTTGTTGTCACTCAGGGTCTAGCTGATGTTATGTCAGGGAAAGGGGAAATTTGCCATGATCTCAGTGGCTTTAAGGCGATGTACTTTCCCTCAGTCCCTGTCAGCAATATGGAGACAATAAAACTGACGTATCTTAAGTAGTTGGAAGAGATACTGAGATGATGTCTGGAAAGGGCCATGTACAGTTTAAAGCAATACACAAATGCTAAGGGTTGGATCCAGCCAGCTTTCCCACTCTGTCTCCTTATATCTGCCCTAGTCCCACATGGCTTTAGCCCATGATCCCTAGCATAGTCTTTTTGGGAGTCAGAGGGGATTCCTCCTTCCTTTTTTCAAATAGTTGGCTCTAACTGGGCAAGGCTAAATGAAAAATGTCTAGATCCAGCCCTGCAGTGGGAGTATACATGCAGTGTACAGCCAGATTTATCTGTGTGTTTTGTTTGTGTGCTTTGTTTGAAGCCGATTTGGGCCCCAAATGGGTCAAATTGGACCTGTATGAAGCATGGGAGCGCTCCCGTGGCTGGTGCGACAACGTCACTTCTGGCGGATCTCAGTGCCACATGAGGTGAGTGCCAGGTCCTACCCTCTCCAGGCAGCAGAGGGTATAGGGACCTGGCAAAAGAAAAATTTAACCGAGGAGGTACACTTTAGAGAGAAAATGGTGGCCAGGGAAATGGCATAATTTTCCTTTGCTTCATACACCTCTTCAAGTAGCCTCTCTTTTTTAAAAAGTGTGTGTTTATATGTGTGCGTGCGTGGGGGAAGCGTTTTGATAATACAGTTATGTATGTGCCCAGCCCCTGAGAAATGCAGGTCTGATTTGTTAAAGAAATCGAATTTTGCTGCAAGAAAGTTCTATGGCTCCCCCTGGTGTTCAAATCTCCAAATAGCTACCTGTGAAGTACTGGCCTGATGGCAGAGCAGAAAAACTCTTCATTCAGTTTGAAGAAGTAAATGTGACGAGGTCAAGAAACTTTCAGCATCTTACTAGAGAACTGGAAGAAAAAATCTCCTACAGGGATGACCTTGTAACCGAACTTTTTCTCAGTTCACCAGATGCATACAACATCACCTCAGATCTTTGGCTACTCCCCTTACAAGCAGGGCCGGCGCACCAATTAAGGCCAGGTAGGCGGTGGCCGCAGGCGCGGGGTGCCGGAGGGAGCGCCGGAGGAGGTGCGGCGGGCGGGAGCGCGCACCACAAAGCACCAGCCTCCTATCCCACCCCACACCGCTGCTGCCGCCAGCACAAGCCCCCAGCCAGGCGCAGCCACCGCGGGCAGGCATCTGTGGCGGCACAGGCAACCGAGCGGGAGAGCTCGGAGGCCGCCCGCCGCAGCAATCGGGCTGGTGGCGGCGTGCGTGCTCCCTTGATGATGTCCTGCGTGATGTCATCACGCAGGCGCACGCGGGGGCGCCCGGCCGGCCGACCGCAAGCGTGGCAGATCCTTGCGCCGCCCCTGCTTACAAGTATCTAAGCATGAACAAAAGGGGGTTTCAGCCAACTTTCCCTGTCACTCTTGCCCAATTGGCCTTCTTAGTACAGTTCCTGCTCCACATGACATTTCTTTGTGCAGGCCACACAATCGATCCCTAGCATAGCTTTTTTGGTTGGTCAAAGGAGACCTCCCTTTTTGACTAGAGGACAGAAGCTGGTTGGATCTATTGCAGTGTGCTTTCCCCCTCCCTAGTGAACCTCTGCAGCCTGTTTCCACATACTTGGAATGAAGGAGCGAGGATATACTGCAGGGGTCCCCAACCCTTTTCAGCCTGCAGGCACCTTTGGAATTCTAATACAATGTGGTGGTGAGCACAGCCACAAAATGGCTGCCACAGGAGGCAGAGCCAGCCACTAAATGGCTGCCACAGCTTACCTTCAGTCACACAGTGAAGATCTTTGAACTATGGAGGCAGCTGCTGCCAAAGCAATGTCTTTTATAAATCTACACAGCCAAATACATTTTCAATGGCCAGTTAGAAGCCTTGTGAGGCAAAAGCCTCACCTGGCCCCACCCACTTTCTAAAAACATTTGACAGGCACCAGGAAAGGAGTTGTCACTCAGGCACTATTGCGCTCACAGCACCACGCTGATGTACTGATGTACTGCACTGACCTCACTTGAATAGCATTCTGAGAACAGCAGCACCTCTGTCCTTTAATAAACTGTCAGCAAATTGTTCCTGAGACAGTGTACAATAATAAATAAAAAAATGTGAAAAGATAATACATAAAACATAATTTACAAACAAGCCCATTTCCACCATATAATCGAAAACCAGCAGAAAACAAAACAATAAGAAATATAGGCAGTTAACTGGCAATAGCACAAGAAGGAAACCTGCCTAATAAATCTGTCACAAAATTCTTTGTTTGTTCTGTAACAGTCCAATGCAGCCACCACTCTGGAATGCGATAAGCCAGACATCCATAACACACTGAAGAGAATTACATGTCTCCCTTCCTTCATCAGTTTTCTAATAGGGTGGTGATGTGTGGTAAAATCCTCCACAGCACTTGGCTGGACATTACAAATGACCCACTTAACACTATGTGGTTACAAAAGAAAAGAGAAAACAAAGAATGTGTGATCTATGTTAGAGGATCAGAACAGGCAGAATCCCCATTCTGCCATGGAAGTTGTTCCTTGACCTTAGTCCAGTCACACACTCACAGCATGACTTACCTCACAGGGTTGTTGTGAGGATAAAATGGGGAAGGATGTAAGCCACTTTTGAGTCCCCGTCGGTGTTGTAATGTGTTAAAGCAGCCTCTAGCTTTGCGCATCTACAGGGCTGCTGTAGCAAATTGGTAAATAATCCAGTAGCATCTTTAAGACTAACCAACTTTATTGTAGCATAAGCTACAATAACTAAATTAAAGTTGGTTAGTCTTAAAGGTGCTACAGGACTCTACTATTTTGCACCTACAGACTAACACAGCTAACTCTTCTGGATCTGTAGCAAATTGGGGGCTGCTGCGCAGATGCTTAACTGAGAGGCTGACTAAAATGCAGGCTAAGCCAGAGTGAGAGCTGAATAAAAACCTGTTTATTGTATAAAAAGGATAAACTGAAGCTCCATCTTGGCAAACGACCAGCCTCAGGAGGGAGTGTTTCTCTACTTTTTGGTTGATGTTGTAAGTAGCTCCTCAAAATCGGAGAAAATGATTGCCACTGTGGGGACTGTGTCACAATTTGATCTGCGGCAACAAACTTGGGTCCTATCCTCTGCTGCCAACTGGAACAGCTCCTTGCCCTCCTCCAAATGACAGCCTTTCAAATATTTAAAGAGAGCAATCATGTCCCTCCTCAATCTCCTCCAAACTAAACATTCCCAAGGTCCTCAGTCTTTCCTCATAGGGCTCAGTCTCCAGACCAGATTTAGGATATAAAGTGGATGCTCAAGGGTTAAGCCCGGCAATGGACAAAATCCAAGCAATTCAGAATGCTCCCAGACCAAAGAATGGTCAAATCCACATTACTCATTCTAAGTCGCATGTTCCCCGCATTCCCCACGCAATCCCGAGTGCCGGTCACATTACCTCATTAAACAGACGCATTTCATTCGCATTTCTCCCGAATATGGGGTCACAGGTTTTCAACGGGAGTTTCATGGTGGCCGTGAACGGGCCAATGCGCAATTTACGTGGTTTTTTTAAAAACCACCCCCCTTCCTGTCTCTCCAGCCGTTCCGAGAGTTCCTATTGGCTGATTCAACTTGCAAGTGCTCCGTAGTCTGCAAAAGACTGTTTTTGACTTCATAGCATTGGATTTATTGATTATGCTGTTTCTGAATCAAATCTGGTAGTTTGAAAAATCATTTTGGGGTGAATCCATCCTCAGAACAGACTCGCGAAACTTCCTTTGTAACTGTTTTTTTTATTTTATTTTATATTACTGTAATATCGAAATTATGAAATATTGAAATGATGACACTCCAAGGAAGTGAAACTTCAGTAAAGTTCAGGCACTGAACTGTCCTGCATAAGAAATGCCCACGAAAGCTTCCCACATGCTTCCAAATTTCCAAAAAGAGCCATCAGTGCTGTCAGTGGGGGAAAGAGAGGCATCATTATTTTCAATGATGTTTCTTTATAAGGCAAGATCAAAATAACAGAAAAGTGCGCTCAAATTTTTTTTTAAAAAGTGGGCAGGGAAAAAAAGGTCCCGCCCCAAAAAGCGGTTTTCGAGCAGCCGTGTGACCAGAGGGACGCGCGAGAAAGATGGATTGGAAGCAGGAATGTGAACGAAGAGGAAAAAATCGCGGATTGGAGGCAAACGGAAGATATCTGATAAACATGCGGGTAATGGGTGAATGTGGATTTGACCAATGTTTCCTTGCTAAAAGCTTACTAAGGGCTACTTAATTATTATAGTACATTTTTATCTAACTTTGTAATGTTTCTCCAGGGCCGGATCGAGGGGGGGAAGGGGGGGTAGTCTGCCCCTGGCGCTGCCAAGGAGGGGGTGCCGGGCGCAGCTGCCAGCCTCTGGGAGTGCGCCGATGGCAGCGTGGACGGCTGAGTGGCTGCCCGTGCCATTCGCTTGCCCAGCAGGACACAGGGAGCGCACAGCAAGCTGGCCGCCCCTCAGCTGGGCAGGCGAATGGCACAGAGAGCTGGGAGGCCGCTTGCGCCACGCCCCTGCCCCGCTGAGGGGGCGGCCAGTTTGCCGCGTGATCCCTGTCCTACTGGGCGAGTGGCACTGTGTTTCTCTGGCCTCTTTACACATTGCTTAATAAAAGGGTCACATGGCCCTGGGGAGCATCTTAAGAACAGGTGTTTGAGAAATCAAAACCTCTGCAAACTGCAGATCTATGATCCATTATCAACCAGATAAAGACTTATTTATAACATGTAATGCTTCACCTTAGAGAATTGGGGCAATTTTGGCTCATCAGATAAAGGATGGTCTGAGAAACCCTAGGATTTGTGTCACAAACTTTATTTCCTGCTGAGCACAATTATTCACAGCTGGATCAGAAAGGATTAGCTGTTATGTTGCGAGTTCGAAAATTCTACAAATATATTCATGGGCAAAATTTTACAATTTGCGCGGATCACAAACCTCTGATTTCCTTATTTATTGAGATGAAAGCAGTACCACAGATGGCTTCGCCAAGGATCCAGAGATGGGCTGTCACTTTGTGAGCCTATGAATATAATACTGTATATAGAGCTGGAAAAGAACTGGGCCATGCAGATGCTTTGAGCTGCCTACCATTACCCGAAGGTCCTACAACTGCAAATGATGATGATTGTGTCTTACTCATAGATTGCCTTGCCTCTCTGCCAGTGACAGACAAATAAAAGCATGGACTGATACAGATCCCATATTAGCCAAAGTCAGGGAATTTGTTTTGAGTGGATGGCCACGTACTTTGAAAGACAAAAAACTTGTATTATTCTACCAACATTGATGTGAATTGAGTGTCTATGATGGATATGTATTATGGAGTCCCCATAGAGTAATTCCAACACAGGGATTGGAGACCATATTATGAGATCTGTACCAGGCTCACCTTGGAATCATGAAGATGAAAGATTTAGCTAGAAGTGCCCTATGGTGGCTGGGAAGGGACCAAGAAATTGAGCATATGGAATAGGCATGTGAATTATGCCAAGAAAGCCAAAAAATGCCTGCTGTGGCTCCCCTCCATCCTTGGGAGTGGCCAGCTCAAGCTTGGAGGTGATTACATATAATGCTGATCCTGTTCATGCTAAGATGTTCCTTCTATTGATGGACGTGCATTCTAAATGGATGATTTAGCCAATGTTTATGTCCACTAGTGAAGCTACCATTGAGCAGTTAAGGAGGTATTTCAATATACATGGACTGCCTGAAATGCTTGTGATGGATAATGGAAGTTCCTTTACAAAGTCAACAATTATAAAAAAAAGGAACAAAATGGCATTAAGCATGTTATGTCTGCACCATATCCCTCATCATCAAATGGACTAACGGAATGTGCAGTGCCGTCTTTTAAGGAAGGCATTTCCCAGAATATCAGGTGAAAGTCTCAATATGAAGCTTGCTCGTTATTTGTTCAATTATAGAATTACACTGCATTCCACTACAAATCTATCTCCAGCTTAAATGTTGAAGGGAAGCAAATTGAGGTCTAGGTATGATTTGTTACACCCATACCTTACAGGACGTATTCATCACAAACAACAACATGACAGGCGAGTGAGGGTTTTTTTTTCTGATAGGAGATGCAGTTTCTATTAAAAGCTTTGGCTCGAATCCATTGTGAATACAGTGACAGGGCTGGTGTCCTATTCTGTCACCTTACAGCATGGACAGATTGTGCAAAGACATGTGGATCAATTGAAGAGGCGAGTTCTCTTGCCCTGTCCCTAATATTGCATCCAAGTAGCAAGCCATGGGCCCAAACTATCTGGTGTCTCTTTCAGAATTAGGAGGGCCACTATAGGTCTCTCTGGGAGCCTGGTAACAAATGCTGAGAATTTGGATAAAACTGTCTGCTGTTGTGTACCCGGCAACCAGCCTTGGAATCTTCTACTGTGTAAAGGGATTCAACACTAGAATCTCAAAAATTCCTACTCATCATTCCCTGGCTGTGGAAAGTTTGAAAATCATTGATGAGACCTATAGGTATTACACATCCACACTCAATAACCCAGTGGGTCCCAATGAGGAAAAGACATACAATGAATAAGGACATTCTCCCCCCCCCCCAAAGCCACCTGTATTCCCTTTGCAATGTGAGGTTGAGCCATTTTTAAAAATGCTGTTTTTCCTATTCTCAAGTTATCAATGTGCATTGCATGCACTTCAGAATACTTTTGAAATGACCGTAGTGCTTCTGACAGCACTACCTTCTAATTTTCCTACCAAATTTCAGTGCATCCTTTTTAAAATGTATGTAGATTAGTGCTATAGCACTGTATCATTGTAACAATAAGTGTAGCAGGTTTTCTGAATTCCCAGCCAGTGTGGTGTAGTGGTTAGAATGTTGGCCTGTGACCTGGGAGCCCCAGCTTCCCCACTCTGCCATGGAGGCTTGCCTGCTCACTGTGGGCCAGTCACACCCTCTCAGCCTAACCTACCTCACAAAATTATTTTGAGGATAACATGCAGGAGAGGAGAATGATGTAAACTGCTTTGTGTGCTCATTGGGAAGAAAAATGAAGTACATAAATAAACAACAATGTTAGTACCCAGCACCAAACGAGACACTGTACGATTTAAAGCAGCCTTCACTGAGTTACTGAGCTAACGCTGCAGTGTTTTATGTAAACGTTCTTCCCACTTCTTGTGCACCTGACCTTTAGAAATTTATGATGATCTGGCAGGGAAATCACACCAGTTACAATAACTGCAGTAACCATAAGGAAGAAAAATAGGTGTGTTACCAAGCCATGACTGGGAAATCTTGCCAGTTAATATAACTACAATAATCATAAGGAAGTAAAATAACCTCCACAATTTAAGCCCAGTCAACACTCCTCTTTTGACCTTTGTACACAAGTGCAGAAATTGTTTTCTGTACTGTAGGATTGCACCACTCTTCAGTGTACATGGGAGAAAATATTTTCTGCTCGATTACATCTCATTGAGGCTCCATTTCGGAATATACTGGAGTTGAAAATATCTTTTATGCTATTCCAGTTTTTACCTTTCTTTCCCTCAGAACCCCTCGATTGTCACCAGTCAGAATTTCCTACCAACATTAAAGAAATTGTTCCCAATGCGTATGAGGGATAAGGGCTTTTGTTCAGCTAGCCACCTTCCTGCTTTTCTGAATACAGCCAGCAGAGGGCAATAGGACACAACTCTTAGAAAATACACCTCAATCTGTTTTCTGCATCTAGCTTCAATCCTGAGACCTCCGATTCGATTAAACAGACATAGAGGAACAGGAGGCATCTGCCAGGTTCTCTAGAACACATAAGTATATGAGTCCCCCAAAATTATTTCTTATTTAACAAGCAAGGTTCAATTTGGTATCCTTCCCTGCTTTTTTGCATGATGGATATACTATTGGGTTCCTTGATGGATATCATCATTTATATGTAGCAATCCGATCTATTAGCCTGTGCAACCTGGCCTCTGTCATTTTAGATGTTTAAATTATAGAGAATCAAGCTGTGTTTATGGCTCAAAATGGAAGCTGGACATGTACCCTTAGCACCAGAAGACTCAAAACATTTGTCAGCCTTTGGACCTGGATATAGGGGAGAAATTGTTGCTGCCATGAAGTCCATTATTCCATTGCACAGAGAGAGAAATTGAACTATTGGCTGCAAAAAGTAAAACTGAAATCAGGAGTGAAAAACCCTTCTCTGAAGAGATTAACTTTTGTGAATCATGCTGTGGAAATACATGTGAAACTCTTGTAACTGCAAGAGACAAAGTGGCTGCAAAAACTAGGCATATTCATTAAGATACAATACTAGACATGCATTAACAAAAAAATTAAAAAGAAGGAAGAGCTGATGTAGTAGTAAATACCTCAAAATACACGTTAAGATCATTAGAGACGCAACCACTCTGATTCAGCCTAGCATCTATTTTGAGTAGTTTGACTGTTCTTTCCTTTGAGGTTTTGTTAATGCACTTTTAGTGTTTTACCTTGATGGGTATATTTAGCTTTTGCAGTTGCATTTTTTGTAAGTTTGTCTGCCTGTCACACATGGTCACTGTACTCGCAGAGGTGGGTAATGGAAAATTACTCTGAGGACTTGATAAAGACAGTGCAAAGAAAGAATGCATTCCCCAGTCACTTAGATTGCACTGGTTGACTGTCATATCAAGCACAAATTCCAAACATCAATAGTCTTTTATGTGGTATGACCCTTTGAGCCATGGCATTGAACAGATTTTGGCCTTTACACTTGTGGCAGATTAAGGGAATTCCTATAATATAACGCTCCCTTGATTCCCTTCAAATCCAACTGTGCAAAAGAAGTTGTTGCAGTAAATTGACATTTTAGACAAAAAAATGTGATGGGATACACAATGAAACAATTCAAACCAAGCAGAGAATTCCTGCGTCACTTCCTTACAAACTATTTCTAAGTTACCTCATCAGTGGCTGTAGGTTATCTTCTCACACTGCTCCTTGAGGGCATAGGAGGAAGGCTATTAATGTCCTTATAAAGCAAAGTGATTGGGATTTCTTTTAAGCAAGTATCAACCTACCCAAGGCTGGGGCAAATATTCAAAGATAGATTATGTATGGGCAGATTATGTATAGGCATTTCCCCCCATATGAACTTGCCTGACAGGTGAGAGCATTTTGGAGGCCCTTCTCTGGGTGTCCTCACCTTCACAGCTTAATGACTACTAGAAGTCTGGTTACGGAAGAATTCCTTTCTGAGGGTTTGCCCATTGGGTGCCAGCTCTGATATCTTTTGAATCTGTTCTCTTTGCCAGTGTTTTGGAGTTTTAGTAGTGTTTTTTCCTTCTCCATGTTTTTTCACATGGAGAAGTGGGGCAGCTGCCAGGGCCCATGGCTTCTTGTGGGACCCACTGCTGCTGACTCCCTTTGATGCCTGCACTCACACCCTTCCACTGCCTGCTTGTGAGTGCGCTGCTACCTCTGCTCTCAGCTGCCTAGCATTGCTAGAGAAGGACATGTGGGTGGTGCACAAAGCATCAGCACTCCTGATGTCATGGAAATAGCACTCCTAGCTGCACCCTCCAACCCGCACCATCAGGGAAAGGACATGCAGGCAGTTTGGGAAGCTGTGACTGCAGGTGGTAAGAGAGCTCGTGAGTGGGCAAAGAAAGGACGCACAGGCATGCGGGGGCATGTGGGTGAGAGGAAAAGAAGGGGAGTCTAGTAGTAGGCATGGGGGGAACCTTAGCATTCTCTGCCCAGCCCCTCCCTGAAAACCTGGAACCTGCCCTGCCTATAATATATATTTCTTACTGCTGTTTTGTTGGTGATTGGATTTATTCTTATTGCTCTTTTATTATACTTTGGACTGTCCATTTTAGTTTTACTGCATTTTTGTTTTGTATTAATTGTTTTAAACTTGTTGTTGTTAAACTTGTTTTTGTTTGCATGTGCACTTGTTGTGAATGGTGGCTGTTCTGTGGAATATGAACATTGCCTTGAAGGCCATGTCTGGGCAGAAGGCATTTTTCAAATAAACATGGGTCTTTAAAAGTAGACGTGCTAGTTGGGGGTTCATTATGGGAACAGGAAAAGTGCCTAATGTGGTACTGGGAGTATAATTCAATTGCTTAAGCACCTCAGTTTTAATTTCTTAAAGCATTTTTTTTGTTTTTGAAATGATGCCAACAGGTTTGAAAGCTCATAAACAAGACCGGCTCCAGGAAAGAAGAGGAGCAATTTGGGTAGGGTTGCCCACTCCAGGATGGGAAATTCATAAAGATTTGGGGCTAGACCCTGAAGAGGGTGGGATTTGGGGAGGGACCTCAGCAGAGTATAAGGCCATAAAGTCCACCTTCCAAATCAACCATTTTCTCCAGGGGAACTGATCTCTGTGGCCTGGAAATCAGTGGTAATCCTAGGAGATCTCCAGCCACAATCTGGAGATTGAGCAAGAAGAGTGGATAACACACGAGTAGGAAACAAAACTCAATCACAACAAGTATCAAAATAATATAATGGAGTAAAAAACTCTCCACATCCAATCAAAGAATCATATACATCATAGTCAAAATGCCATGCACCCAATAAAGTAACACAATGCACCTAAAAATGTCCACAAATGGAACGATGTAAAGTCCAGTAAAGGAAGACATTTAACAGGTAAGTACCAATGAAGTCAGTAAATAGTTTCAATAAAGTCAGTAAGTAGTATTCTTCTCTTTTCAGATGGAGTGTTGACGGTGGGTTGCAGCTGAATGAGTCCACCATGCCATTTTCTCCAAGGGAACTAATCTCTGTGGCTTGGAAATCAGTGGTAATCCTAGGAGATCTCCAGCCACAATCTGGAGATTGGCAACTCTAAACTTGGGCTCTGATGAACAAGTTCAATGTAAAAAAAATCCAAACCTCTTTGTTCAGAAATAAGGGCTGCTGTAAAAGATACAAGAGCAAGGTATGTTGGTGTGGTCTTGCAACACTGTATGAACAAGGGTTGCCAGGTACCTAGTTTTTCCCTGGACAGTTTGGTTTTTTATCCAGCTCTCTAGGGAAATGCTGCAAAAACACTGAACATATAAAAGTCTGGTATTTTTGCTCGTGGGGGAAGTGCCCAGCTGGCCAGCCTCCTCCATGTCCGGGAAGAGGTGAGCCTGCTTGCCCCTGAACATCAGAGGAGTGCCCAGCTGGGGCAACCTCTTTCGTGCCCGGGAAGCAACAGACCTGCTCACCCCGCGAGCATTGGAGAAGCACCCAGCCAGGCCAGCCTCCTCCATGCCTGGGAAGCAGCAAGCCTGCTTGCCCACCTGCGCGTTGGAGAAACATCCAGCTGAGCCAGCCTTCTCTTGTGCCTGGGGAGTGGTGAGCCCCTTCGTCCCTGAGCGTCATTGGGGCAGTGATGCCGATGACATCACTGAGTGATATTGTCACACAGGAGATTTGAGTGTGTGTGCCCGCAAAAACGAGAGTGACAGGGCTCCTTTTTCCAGTTTGGTGGGGAGGCCATCTGGAAACCCTAGCATGAAACCAAATGCATTTTTTACTTGCAAAGACCTAGATGCAATCCCCTACGGTGTCCCCAGTAGATTTTTTTTGGATAATCATATGTAATTCATTTGAGCTTCTATTTTATGCTTTCCTCCAATACCACAAAACCTGTTCTGGTAGAATGTACTTAATGTATTTAAAGAAATTGTGGTCCAGGTGCTCCCTGGTTTCTAGCCCACATGACGCATTCAGCAGAAAGTGGCAACCACAATGTTGTTTTCAAAGTTCTGCCTCTACACAGTGTTATTGGAAAAGCTAGATCTAAATGTGGTATCTAGTTCTAGCGAGCTATTTTGCATACTTTGATTATGTAATTTTTTTTCCTTCCCAGTATCTGCATGTACATTCTCACAGTGCATTAATGGCTTATTAATATACTTTGACAACCGTCTCATACAATATGGTTAGTTGGAACCATAAAATGGTGAGTCTCATTTACTACTCCGTTCTCATGCATAGTGGACAATTCCAAACTGCTGATAGCTGAATTTCTTGATGCTTGATTTCAGAAAGAATCTCAGCAATCACAAGTAATATTCAAGAATATGCAGGAAAACAAATTATTTCCACCCTTTCACAATTCTCAGAAAACTTGTAATTGCTAGACCTATTAAATTAGCCACCGTACCCTTTGTGCCAAAAATCAGCCTCCATAAACCTCCTCAACTGAAGGCTGCTGCTCTGGAAGCCAGAGAGATTTCTTTTTCCTCTGTCTGACCTTGAATGCTTCTATGGTAGCATTCAAGGGATTAGGGAGTCTGGGTAATGTAGTATTTTCCCTTGAATTGATCGTATCAGTTGAGAGAGAGAGGGAGGAGGGGAGGGGAGGGCATGATTCCCTACAGCACTGGCTGAAACCAGGGCTGTTTCCCGATGGCTTACCTTCACCCGGGACGTCGCATTTTCCCCACAACGAGGTGCGACATCCCGGGTGAAGGTAAGCCATCTGGAAACAGCCCAGGAAGAAGGCAGTAGAGACAGAGAGAGAAATCCCTGTTTCAGCACCAGGCAGTTAAGTGGATGGGAATGGGAGGGGAACAGAGTTCTTCCTAAACTTCAGTTAAAGTCCAAGCTAGAGATGAACAGATGGGGCTAATGTTCACCTTATATTAAAGGAAAACCCAATCAAAAATCATTGTAAAGCTAAATGAATATGTTTTTTTCTACACAGAATCAACAAGCATTGCTTTACTCAAGGAACAAGAATAATTAACCAAGTGTATTCAATTAATTAAACAGCAAACCATGCAAGCTCAGACCGCTTTCATGAAATAATCTCAGTATGCCAAGTTCAAACAGCCAAAGAGGCGTATCCCATTTGCCCAACACCAGGGCTGGCAAGACGCTGCCTGCTGTTCCATCCGTAGGTACCTCCTCCAGGGCGGTTGCAAACCCACCACAATTTCTCAGCCACAACTATTGACTACAGGAGAATACACATTATGGATGACAATAAGTGTACTCTAAGAGAATCTATGGTAAATTGTAGATTTACACCAGTGAATGATGTCATTCAACAACTTTGTCTGGGAATCTCAACATTCATGCAAAAATGTTGGACATTCACCAATTTGGACATTCTCTCTAAGATTTTTATTAGATTTAAACTGATTGAATAGGCACTCTCTAAATCCTGAAAATTGTGTTTTGGAAAGGGTATGAGCCCAGATCACACTTTATTTTCCTCTGCTGTAAAAGTTCTACTCTGCTATGTATGACCATTTGTGCATTGTTCTACTGTTCTGTCAACTGTTCTATTTATTTTACTTTGTCAGCCATAACTTGCCAAAGTCAGTTTCCTTTTGTCATTTTGTTAGCTGCCACTTTGTTAAACCATAGTACAGCCATGCTTTGCACAGATTGCTCTGCCTTAAGCATGTCAAATAACCCTGCTCTGCTAAATTAACATATGAGCATTGAATGTTTGTAAAGTGTCACACCAAGGCTGAAGATAAAGGGAAGGGGAGATCAAAAGAAGAAATGAAGCAGAACCAAGGCCATCCAGGAGAACCTGCACATGTAGATTCTTCCAGGTGGAGATAACTACACGTGGACAATTTACCAGCACTCTTGTTGGGGGGTAGAGAGGAGACTGTGTTCTGACTGAGAGATCAGAAGATCATCTGGGGAGATTAATAACAGAGCAGAGTGGTGAAAACTCATTCAGACCTCAGTGGATTGTTGACTGGCCAGCTATAAGAAGACCTCACTCCAAATCACTCATCAGAGTCCATTCAACATCCACCAACCTTGAGAGACCAGCATGGGCACGGCTTCTCCCTTCTCCCTACATCTCATTGGAGACTACAGTGGGGAGAGGGGAAATCAGCAAATATCAAGAAGAAAGGCTGATTGGAGCCAAAAAGGAAAAAAAAGAAGAAAAAGAAGCACAGTAGTAGCGTTTCCATGAAATATAAAAAGACAAAACCCTTCAAATCAAGCCCAATGTTGTGCTAAAACTAGTACTTTAATTTTCCACCCAATTTTTTTTCTTCTGCCGGAGTGCCACCATCTTCCTCTGCACCATAGAAAGCAAATACAACATATATTCAAAGTGAAACACTGTGCTAAAAACATTTATTTATTTTTTGCCCTACAGGAACACACCAATGTTTCTGAACAATAAAGCAACAATAAAAATAAACCCCTATAACCAAATCCGTTCAAAGATTTGCTTTCGCTTCTACTTATTTTTAAGTGACTACATTTCAGAAATACAACTCCAGAAGCATGTCCTATTCAGATGCTCACCCCACTTGCCTATCCCATAGCTCGCTGTGCTTGCACTAATTATTGACAGTTTGAATACTGAGTGAGCAATTATGACTCTTGCTGAAAGCAGTTTACATTGTTGTCTTTTCCATTTTATCATCACAACAACCCTGTGAAGTAGGGCCGATTCCAGACGGCCCTCCCCATGCCGAAACGTCGCACGTCGTCGTGCGGAAAATGCGAAATATCGCGTTTTCTCGTGTGAGTTTTGCATGATGTTGCGCAACGTTGCGCAAAACTCGCGCGAGAAAACGCAATATTTTGCATTTTACGCGCAACGACGCACGACGTTTTGGCATGGGGAGGGCCGTCTGGAATTGGCCTAGGTCTGGCTGAAACAGTGTGACTACCCCAAAGTCAGCCAGAAACCTTCTGTGGCCAAACTTGGATCTCTTTGGTCCTCCTAACCTGACATTCTAATCACTGTATCACACAGGCTCTGATAGGTCAGGTCAGGTCAGGTCAGGTCAGGTCAGGTTTTTTTTTTTTGTCACAGAAGGGATATTTTTAGTGTTTAAGGTGCTACTGGACCTGAATTTTTGTCACATACGTTGTTTTTTTATCACATGGAGCATGTTTTCCAGCCTCCCTGTCTGTGCTGCTTTCCCTTACTGGCTTCTTGTGAGTAAACCTTTGCTTCCATTGTAAATACCAGGATGTTTCAGTTCCTTTTATTTTGGGCACTGCAATTCCCTTCATTATTTGGAAGCCAGTGGCCAATTTTGAAGCTCTTAGCTTTAGTTTCTGGTGCGTTACGCCTGCCCTAGACAGAAAGATGGGTTCTTTTATTATTACAGATTTTGAATTTTCCTTCAGTCTGTGGAGAACTCTTCATCATTACTGGAACTGCGAGAGAGATTTTGTTGACCTAATTGTGAAGGGAAATCCCAGTCTCTGTTGTGGCAGATGCTGAGGGGTTCCACCTTGTCTCCCACTTTAGAGTGACCTGGGCTGAAGAATGGATACAGCTTCTCAGAAGTGTCCATAGGAATCTTCACAATGGCTATCATACTGTTTATACTATAGAATGACAAGGTGTGGTCTTCACAGTCCAGATAAACCCCAATCATTTGAGGCTTAACAGAAAACTCACCGATTTCACGATCTGCCTCTTCTGGGTGATACTTCTCATTTGATTTTTTTAGGGACCAATATCCCTCCTGGAGTGCATCAAACACCTGCTTTTTCAACCCGGCTTTTGTGGTCTCTGTCAGCACTCCTAGTTCCCAATCTGGTTTGTCCCACACCCCCACCTGCCAGTACTGTTTTCCTTCCCCAAAACCCTCTTTCCCTACTACAATCAGGGCTCCAGGCGTGGCAGATGCTTCTGAAGATGTGAGATTGTGTTGTGCTTTGCTGCAATCTGCCGACACTGTGAGGTCAGGGTGTTTACAGCATGGATCCAGATGAACATGAACTGGAGAGACAAACCAAAACTTATAAACAAAAGGTTTACTACCAACGTGAAAGGGGATAAAAGAAAAGAACCCCAGGGGACTGAAGAGAATGAAGTGGCCATTATGTCTTTGATCAGAATTCAAGATGCTGTATGTTGCTTTTGTGAACTAAGGAAGACGTACCTCCCGCACTCTAGCAGCCACTGTTTTAAATTCCTTTCTGTTCTATCCTAGGGGAGTTCTACAACATACGATTGCTGTGGGATAATCTGGCAATGCACATGGAAAGTACAAAGTCTGGGAATAAAACATGCATGTATATCATAAGTACACAGAGCTTTTGTGTTTGTTTGTGTGTATATGTGTTGGTACTCTCCAGTACTGAGTACTGGCACCTTTGGGGCACTCTCCAGAAGACAGAGAGAGTAGATTCCCGAAAGGGGAGGTAAAATTGACAAAGCCTTGGGAGAGAGGGCAATGAAATTAACAAACCCTCTGAGGAGCAATCTCTGCAGCTCTGTAGAGAGGTGAAATTGACAGAGACTTTGGCTCTGTCTTTTAGGCGGGTAGAATTTTCTTTATTTAAACTATAAACCATAAACCATAACATAATAACTATCCACAATAAACAGAGAATAAGAAAAAACAACATTACAAAACAGAAGGCACACTAACTACGCTTCCTGGCTAACGTTGCGCTTCTCTACACTGGAGCGTCCCTGTGTAAGATGTAGAGAGACTCCCAGGAAGAACCTAGTGGGGAATCTGCAGTCAGAGGGGGGAATTGGTGAAAATCGGTGCTCTCTTATATATGAGTAATGGCACTATGGTGCCATTACTGCTTGAGAAAACCTGATTGGCCCAGGATTTTCTGATCCCCAGTTGTTTAAAGGTGCTTGCCATACTACAGCAGTTGTAACATCTAACATGAATTACCTCATGCTTGAACTACTTGCCTGCAATGTTGGCCTTGGTGGCAATTCTATCCCACTCCCTACCAACAGACTGCACTCACCTAAGTAGCTTTGAGCCTTCCTGAAGTCTGCAAAACAAAAACAAGGAAACTCAGGAAACTCATACTGCGTCCCCTGCAGAGGAAAAAGAAAGGCTGATGGATAAATGTGATGGGATGAACAGACTGCAGGGAACAAGGTAGATGACATTGTGGCCTCTCCCTGATGTGTCTGATTCAAGAATGCTTGGCAGGATGAAAACCACAACACGGTTTGATAAAAACAAAACAGTGTTTAAACAAATCACTTGTTGAAGCAAAACTATTAAGAATTCAAGAAGGAAGGAAAAGAAGACGATGCCCATTTCCTCTGCTAAATAAGTAACAGCAAACTGGAAATGGTGTAGAATGGGGGACTAGATGAGCACCTTCAAACTTTTCAGGATGTAAATGGGACCATGGTAAGTAAACCATTCCTCCACCTCACATACCCAGAACAGTCTTTTATTTTTTTTAATGAAGGATGTGCAATATGGACTTTAAAAAATCAATGATGTCAACACCTTTAAATTAACAGGGAACCATGTGCATCAGGATCTGTATTTATATACAAATGAAAAAAAAAATTAGGAACAGGACATTCTGTTATCTGAAAGGTATTTGGGACAATGCCTGGGAGCGTGTACTGACAAGAGTACTTACAAGCTGAGATCTTTCTATTAAAGAAACTACTTGTGTTGCAATGCACCCATGTGTTCCAGCCATAAGGGGGAAAATACCACACCAGAGAAGGCTGTAGAAAGTGTAATGAGAATACGGTGCATGCACAGTTTTCAAAATGTTATTGTAGAAACTCTCCAAACAAAATTGGGACACAGAATAGAATGCAGGATGGAGCCAGCCAACTCTTGGAAGAATTATGAAACAGAATGGGGGAATTCTGTTCTACAAAAAATTAAAAGGACGCTGATATAGCCATGTTGTGACTTACCAAATTCAGTCCGTGCTCTTTCTGAAACGAAAAGATTTGGTGTTAGTATAGTATCCTTTGAATCTACACAGAAAGGCGTTTCTTCTGACACACTTGAGGTCAAACCAAATGATACTCTGGACAGGAACTTGTTTTTAATTGCAAGGGCCCAACCAGTGTACAGCCTTAGCCAAGGAAGTTCTGCTGACAATTTTGGGAATAATTAGGCAGTAGTAATAAAGTTTGGAAGCTGCAGAGCATGTTGGGGCCTGGATCTACTACAATAAATTAGCGTACATGGGGGCTTCTATATGACTCATTGTAAACCCAATACTGTCCTGAACAGAGCCAGAAAGTTTGAACAGTGCAGATCCCTGACATTATACAAGAATAAAAATAGTGATGGATAAAATTTAATTGCATACCTGTGCCCTTTCTAATTGTGTTCTTTACGTTGTGGGGGCTGGGGCTAAAAGCCTTCACTGGGGTGGGGTATATGGAGGGCGTGGCCTCCACATCAAAGAAGGTACTGTCGAGATTTACTCACAGCTCTTTCCTTGTTTTGTCTGATCCTTGGATTATAGAAACAACAGTTGTATGGCAGGCCAAACCAGGTAATCTCTTCTGCTCCAAAAGCTGCTGGATCCTATGACTTTTCTTCACAAGTCCTTCTCCCATGTGCTGTGAAGGCAGCCCAGTGTCACCAGGCAGCTTCTTCTTGCTCTAGTATGGTTGCCAACCTCCAGATGAGCAAAGGAAGGAAGGCTACTGCCCACCAGAGGGTAACAACTATAACAATTTAAACACAATTCAGAAGTGTCAATCTGAAAACTTTTTAAACTGCTGAAAGTGCTCTATTATGTAATCAATGAATACAATAAATACAATTTTATGTATATAATATGTAACAGTAGGATTTCTAGGAAGAGTTCAAAAAGTAGCTGGACATTGAACACCAATTTTCTTTTTTTTCTTTTTTTTTAATTTCTAACATAGAAAACTACAAAAAACTACAGAAATATAAAGGAAAAAAGGGGACTGGGGAAAAAGGAAGAGCAACATATAAACAGAAAACACACACTACATCTACATTTCTTGTATTCCCTTCATACTGCAATTTTTCTTTAAAGTTAACTTTCTAATATGCTATCAGATTGGTAGATCTTATAAAATACAGACTACATTCAGGATCAGGTCTTCTCCCCCCCGCCCCCACGTCTTGGTCTCAGTTCTCTCTGCGCAGCTACAATAGCTGCGCTCGTTCCCTCCTCCCCCCCCCACTCTCCCCTTCAGACTTTGGACTTTCTTCTTGCTGAAACTCCTGATGGTTAAACAAAAATTCCCTCAGCTGTACTTCCGATGTTATCTTGTAGGTTTGATCCTTGTATCTGAACCAGGTGCCTTCCGGAAACAACCATTTGTATTTTACTTCACATTTCCTCAGGAAAGCCGCAAGTCTTTTATATTTAAATCTTCTTTTACGAGCCAAAAATGGAACATCCTTCAATATCTTAACCTTATTGCCCAGATAGTCCAAGTCCACATTATACGAATTATATAAGATGGTGTCCTGAGTCTTCTTAGATGAAAAGTCAATAATAATCTTGCGAGGCAGCTGATGCTTCATTGCATATTTTGAAGATGTCCGAAGGACTTCCAGAATATCGCTTTTTAACTCTTCTTTAGTTGCCTTAGCGAATGACGCCAAAAGTTCCGACACCAAGTCTTTTAAATTTTCACTTTGCTCCTCTTTTACATTCTGAAGACGCAGTACTGTTTTGGCACGGTCCACTTGTAATCCTATTATTTGATTCTCCAAGAGCTTCACTTCTTTGCTTGTTGCTTTCATGAGTACTACGTTTTCGCGTGCAGACTGCTCTGTTCCAGACGCTGTTTCTTTAATGGTTTTCACTTCGCTTTCCACTGAATCAACCTTTTGCCCCATTTCATTTAACTTCGCTACAAAGGGCTGCATAGCTTCAAAGACCGCTCGTCTGATCATCTCTTCCAGGGTTTCCCCCTTCCCCTGTAACATCGCCATCACCGATTTACTCATCGCAGGGCTCTGCTTTTTCGTCGCCATCTTAGGGGGGGGGCACCAGCTAAGCTCCGAAACTCCGTGGAGGGGAAGAAATCCGTGCCTTCTTAGCTTCAACTCCCACCAATCCTTCGCATATGCTTAGAAATCAGAAGGGATTCGCTTACTTACAGGTTTTCACCTTAAATCTGCTTATTGCCGTTCTCCATGGCCCGGCGGCACGCAATGTGCTTCGCAAGTCTGCCGACCTCCATTGGAGCAAATGGGCAATTTACCCCCTGCATTGCTTTCAGGGGGTTCTTCCCGCCGCGCTCCGGACCCTGACCCCCTCACTGGGAGTCCTGGGGGTTAACCCTCGCAGGTCAACCACCCGGTCAGGCTGCTCGGACGTTTCCTCCTGGACCTGCGGAGAGGAGCGTCCGACATGGCCGGGAAAACGAAACCGAATCGACATTGAACACCAATTTTCAATAGACACACCATACATAATATTATAAGTCTAAACAGCTTAATGCAATAAATACTAGTTCCTATATATAATCAAATGATAGAAATAAAGTTTGCAAGTAAACAGCAACTTTTCTGGTCCATAAATATGTTGTAATTGTATCTTCTTTCTTTATAGGTCCATATAGGAAAAGATGTGATGTCTGACTTCTTCAGAAGGAACGACTTGTACAGAATCTTGAAGAAGAGACTGTCAAGTTGGAGCCTAACGGGCGTTTGCCAGCATTATTAATCCCATTTTGCGATACCCACTTTCTCAAAGGCTCAACATTATCAAGACCATCAGAACATCTTTTTGCCAAACAACTTCAATGACCAAATGGTGTGTATTTTAGATGTAGCACTTTCTGCGCTTTAAAAAGTTTTCAGATTGACACTTCTGAATTGTGTTTAAATTGTTATAGTTGTTACCCTCTGGTGGGCAGTGGCCTTCCGTCCTTTGCAGTATTGTCTGGGGGAGCCCTTCTCTTTGTTTTTCAACCTCCAGATGAGGCCTGGAGACCTCCCAGAATGACAGCTTTTCTCCAGAGGACAGTTCCCCTTGAGAAAATGGCTGTTGGAAGAGTGGGGTCTATGGCATTATACCACACCAAAGACCCCCTCCTCCCTAAACCCCACCACCCCCAGGATCTATCCCCAGAACCTCCAGGAATTTCCTAACCTGGAACTGGCAACCCAATGCTCTAGGAACTTTGCAGCTCACTGAAAGACAATCGCCTAACGAAAGCAGAAGTGCCTAGGGCTGGAGGAAGTGGGACAGCCTCTGCTTGGAGAGAAGAACATGTGGAGGAAAGGTTTAGGATCTAAGCCTGTGTACAATCCAAAATACACTTACTAAGAAGCAGGGCTTTTTGGGGGGGGGGAAGACGTGTTGGAACTCAGTGGGTTGCCAGCACAGGAGGCAACTCTTGGCAGGAGGTAGTGCCCCTGGTACCATGCACATGCACAAAATGTGTGCACACTTCCAAGACTACACAATGATGTTACTTTGGGTCAGCTGGAACAAAGGGGGAGTTTTTTAAAAGTTTAAATCACCCTTGGCGAAAATGGTCACATGGCTAGTGGTCCCGCCCACTGATTTCCAGACAGAGAGGAGTTTAGATTGCCCTCTGCACCACTTTGGCATGGAGGGCAATCTAAACTCCCCTCTGTCTGGAGATCAGGGGGTGGGGCCACCAGCCATGTGACCATTTTCAAGAGGTGCCGGAACTCCATTCCACCGCGTTCCAGCTGAAAAAAAGCTAAGGAGTAAGTCCCATTGGACCTTATGGGACTGACTTCTGAGGAATGCTTTGGATTGTGTTGCAAGTTTGCCAGCAACCATGTGAGAAACATCCTGGAAATGAGGGTGAGTTTTATTTAGGGGTTCCTAAGTGTGATAAGATTCAAGAAAAATCCATGCTTCATATATAGGCCTTATTTCAGTGTCTGATCAGGACAGCACATTCTTATCTCCACTCAGTATCAAGCCATCATAAGGTACAGGATCTTACCAAGCCTTCTATGCAGGTCCAGATTTTCTATGAGAAACAAAAAAGAACACAGGAAGAAAAAACTCATCAAGGTCACTTGTCTGTGACAAGAGCAATATATGAATGTTAAAAACCTAAAATATTGTTGCTATTGTCTGTGACATTCTAGGCCTCTTGTTATCAGGTTGGATCAAACCTGGGGTTGCTGGGTCTCCTACTATAGTGGGAGCCTGCCAATCCCTGATGCTGCTCAATAGTTTGAGTTGAAAACATAAAGCAAAAAATTCTATTGTGTCAACGTATGGTTGCCAACTCTGAGATGGGAAATTATGGTACAAATAAATAAAAGGGGGCATGGGGAGACATCAGGTCTTCCACTTACAAAGAATAACAAGGAATAGCCCAATAGTACAGATAGTGATGAAAAGGAAAAGTAGAAGCATGAAGGAGAGAAAGAGGCTACTGTCTGGTCATCAGGAGCAGGGTTGCCAACCTCCAGTCTAGAGAGATCAGTTCCCCTGGAGAAAATGGCTGTTTTAGAGAGTGGACTCTATGGCATTATAACCCCACTGAGGTCCCTCTCCTCCTCAAATCCAGGCATCACCTCCAAAATCTCCAGGAATTTCACAACCAGGAGCTGGCAAACCTTATCAGGAGTCTTAATCCAGCAGCTCTGTTGGCACACCTTATTTTCTGCAACGCTGATGTCTCCTCTCCACATCCACGCTTTTATTTATTTTTAAAGTTACAGCACCATAAAAAGCTGTAGTGATCAGAGAGTTGATGACAATTTCTATCTGGGAAATAAAAGAATGATCCAAATACCTGATTCCAAGGTCTCCTTCTGAGAGGCTGAAAATACAAGCAAAATAGATTTAGTAAAAACTACAGGACAAAACACCAGCAGAGACTGCACAGATACATCAAATCACAGAAATCTCCTTCCAAGTCCTAACCAGAATCTACCTTGAATAAATTTTTCCTCCTCTTCAAAGCACCTTTTCATGGAATACTTCCGCTTTTCTTCAAGAGGTTTCCGGGGTGGGGGGTGAGAGAAGCAATGAACAGAACAGAAATGGATTAACTGTTGATGTCATGAAAATCAGTAAGGCTATTAAAAGTCTCAATAGTTTATAGAGAAGAGGCCACCGTTTATTGTGTCCTGGAACAGTAAATTTCAAGATGCAGCTCAGTCTTATATGTTTTATAATTAGATTTTATTTATTTGTTTATATATTTTAAACATCTGTGTACTGCCTTGTGTACTCAAACAGGGTCCTCAACGTGGTGAACGTTAAAACATTCAAAACAACTTTTTAAACATTTAAAATAATATAAAAATAATTCCATAAAAATGATGTAATGAGAAATATGTTATCTTATATGTAGGATATGATATGTTATTTTCTTTCTTATGGTATTGTTATTTTATATCAAAATAAATTTTATTTATAAAAATCCCTCAAGTGTTAGTAAGCAGTTATACTAATAATCCAATGCAAGAGATCACATTTGAAGAACTATCATCTAAGACTAATTCAAGAATATAATATTGATTTATTTTGGAAATCATTAATAATATTGTTATTTGAACATATGAAAATGGCATTTCTAAATCAGAACTTTGGTCTATCTGGGTCAGTATTAACTGTGCTAAATGGAAGTGGCTGTCAGACAAAGGACTTTCAAATTATCTGCTATTTGATCCCTTTAACTGGAGATGCTGGGACTTGAACCTGGGAGTTCTGCATACAAAGGAGATGCTCTTCTGTTGTACAACGTAAGGCTGTCAATCTCCCTGAGAGTCTGGAGTTCTCCCAGAATTACAGGTAATCTCCAGACTGTAGAGATCAGTTCCCCTGGAAAAAGTTGCAGTTTTGGAAGATGGACTTTATTTAGGGGTGCCACTCCCATTGGTGGCGCCCCCCTCTCCCGCTCTTGTACCTCTGAGCTGTGGGAGGAAGGCCCAGGGCCTCCAAGTGGCAGCAGGAAGGCCTAGTACTATGACCATTCTGGAAGCTCCATGGTTTTTATCATGGAGTTTTCAGGGATGGCCAAAGTGTCCCCCAACATGCTGATGCCACATCTGGGTTTTCACGTGGATGTGATGCCATGTGATGCTCTTTCTTCCCATTGCCCTGTCCACCAAAGGGGATGCCACCTGGTGGTCTGACATCCCTAACTCTATTGAATTACAAACCTGCTGAACTCCCTCCACTCTCCAAACTCCTCTGATCCTGGAGATTGTCCCCAAATCTCCAGGAATTTCTCAAGCCAGAACTAGCAGCTCTAGCACTATGGCCCCTCCCTTTCTATTTCTTTTAGCAACTGCGGGGGGGGGGGCGGGGGAGAGCTTATATAAACATGCACTCCTATGTTTTCTGCTAGCTGGATCAATTGGACTTTATAGTACCTTTATATATATAATATCCCGTAACTCCAAAAACTAGAAAAGACAGCATAAACAACACCCAGAATGCAGGGAGCCATGGAGAAGTCTGTGGGAAAACAGGAATGGCAAGACGACGATTCAGGGATGTGCTGGATTTTCATGCATATTTGTACTTGTGACAAAAAAGGATCCCTAAACGGTGAGGTTTGTGCACCAGCATGGCCATTACCCCCCTGCCTTGAAGAATTAGTCCGATTTAAGAACTTACCGTGTGATCTGCCCCTCACATCACTGCAAGTCAGAGTGTACCTGAGCAATCTGAGATGCAGCCACAAAAGAAAAGAAACTTTGAGTAATGGGTGAATCAGGTATTAACTGTTGGTATGCTGGTATTAATAATGATTGTGAATGTGAACAAAACCAAAAACAATCTGAATCAATTGATTTTTATAAATGAGCACAGAATATGGAAACAGATGTCTTTAATCACTAAATGTTCATAGAAAATATGGCCCAGAATGGTGCTGTAAAAACTTGATCAAGAAAGAATGTTTCTAAACAATCCAGAGGAGTACACAAAGAGAACAATTTGGTTGTAGCTGATTATCGGCCTTTCCCCCTCTGAAACTGGAAATCTATGAATGCTTATGGCTTCATAATAATTATGCAGCTCAAAGGATGCTTTACTCACGTGAAAGGAACATGGTGGATTTCTGTTTCATCTGCAAATGACTTCTCACATGGACTAAACAGGTGACTTCTGTTGTGCCTCTTAAGACTGTGATGGAGCTGAAAACACTGAACGACTGGTCATGATCCTGCTTAAGTTCAAATGGATGGCTCTGATTGTCCTTTATAAGCCATTGTAGTTCAGGATGGGGGAACCATCCTGAAGATCTGCAAGTCAGCTTGATTCCCTCACCTTCTGGACCCAAAATACCAATTGACACCATCCCCATGCCTGAAATAGAAGGGAGTTTGGCTAGTCATAACATTATGTGTAAGTGCTATGTTGGATCATAATCAGCAAATATATAGAGCAACACGGTAAATATCAGTACAACCGAAAAATAATCTCCCACGTAACAACAATGTCTCCCTGATTTATTTTTACATTAAATACGTGATTCACAAACGACAGAGAATTGGAAAGCTAATGATTATTATGGAGTGGTAGTTGCATGTATTTTTGACAACTGTGTTCTTTGAAAAAGAGATTTGGAAACGGATTCAATGTGGATCTGGACCATCCGTTAGAGAATTGATGTCACAGAATTATCAATGTACACCAGGAGAATATCACAAAGGGTTTACTTGTAATCTGTGACTTACGCAGTTTATTGGAACGAACTTACTGACTATACCCGATTTCAGTTGGAATACAAGGCGAGCTTGACCTTGGATGGAAGGACTAGTGTACACATGGTGCTAGAAAGCATTTGCACTTTAATATCTGTTGCAATAAGATTATAGCACTTGGAGCACTGTGCACTTTATATATTGATTTTTGAGCTTGTACAACGCCTGTATAAATATTAATCCATGACTGTTATGTGTGGTATAGCTTCTTGTTGAATCACTTATTTAATGTAAAAATGAATCAGGGAGACGTTGTTATGTTGGATCATAAAGCAAAACCTCCATCAAATGAACATACAGTGGAGATGGTGGTTTCGGATTTTCCGGGCTCTGTAGCTGTGGTCTTGGCATTGTAGTTCCTGATGTTTTGCCAGCAGCTGTGGCTGGCATCTTCAGAGGTGTAGCACCAAAAGACAGAGATCTCTCAGTGTTACAGTGGAGAGATTTTTCTAAAGACATGTGAAATCACTGTGAATATTTTAATTATTTTCAGACTGGGGAGAGTGAGAATAAGTAGAGTGAGGCCAAAGCAAACTTATGCTTCAAAGCTTAACCTTTTGCCAGAGACACTAATTATCTTATGACAGGCCTAGTACTCACACACTGGGCCTACTAGATAGTAAATTGTATGTACCACTTCTGTTATTTTTAGTAAGGATATTTTAAAATAAAGGAACACAGAATCATATGAGTTCCCAAATAAAATCTAAACCCTTAAATCAAATCTGCTGTTTGTGACTCTGCGACAGATATGAGATCTGAAAAACAGAGGGAAAGAATATTTTCCACTTGCTCTCACTCAAATCACATCATACTACTGATAATAACATTGTGATTTTTATTATTAACCAGATGTCATTAAAACTTTTCCAAAAGCTCTGAATCATGATCTGTAACAGGTCATATCATTTTACTGTCTGCCACTTATTTATCTGGTATCTTGGAACTATTCCACATGTATCATATAAATTTTAAGAAAATTAGCAGCGCAATCCTGCAGTTACATCTTTCAAAACCCATTAGGATTGCCACCCCTTGGATGGAAACCCAGGGAGCATTGGTGGGGGGAGGGGACTGTGGAAACCAGCAGCATGTGGCACTGAGATGTTACTTCTCGTTGAGTACCCAGAAGTGATGTCACAGTGTTGTGAAATGCTCTAGGCATTCCCAAAATCTTGATAATTTTTTATCATAATGATTTTGGAAGTTCCTAGAGCATTGCATGCTATCAGTTCCTCCTAGGGTTGCCAGTTCCTCACTGGGGGTGGGAGATTCCTTGTTCCTCCACAGTCCCCTCACTTACCTGGCCAGCAGAGGGGGGGAACGTGCCTCCTGGGGAGCGCTCCTGGGTGGCATGCTCCCGCGGCCCAATTGGGGCCAGATTTGGGCCAAATCAGGCCTGAATTGGCCCCAATCAGGCCGCTGTGGAGTGCAGCAGCACTCCTGCACTCCACAGCAGCCCCAATCGGCCCAATTTGGGCCTGATTCAGCCCCCTGAGGAGTGCAGGAGTGCTACCAGGGTGGCACATGGCCTGCATGATGATGTCATTTCCTGGAAATGATATCATTGTGCAGGCCAGGAGTGTGCGTGCTCTGTGCTTGCGCAAGACAGACATCGAAAGATACATGCCAGGCCTCCAACCTCCCACCAAGGGGGTAAGGGGACCTAGCAACCCTAGTTCCTCCCCATTTTTGCTCCTGCTGCTCTATTAAGTTGCAGTGGGAGCCTGAAGCATGGGTGCAAGAGATTGTGGTAGGCATGCAGACTGAGACAAAGCCATATATCTTTCTGCCAGTGACATTAATTAGATTTAGTTGGGGATACTCTCAGCTATCGTGTCTTAGTATTAGATGTAACGAGTATAACATCGATAAAGAAATGTATCTCAGACACCTGGAAACATGCCCTTGCATTTTGCTCAGAAAGTGCCATCAAAGCTTTTCCTAATTTTTGTGCTGCCTCTTCTTCTGCCAATGGAGGTACTGAGCAGAGTGCTGGGAAAGGCAGATAGTAGCATGTTTATCCTGTATCAGATGCCTAAACACTGCAGCTCCCAGTTCTATACTGAATATTCAGTCTTGAACCTTTCCCCCTTGTTCTTTCCATCACTCTAGATATTTGCACGTTGCTTTACTGGGATATATCAGATAGTTGGTTTCCAACCTGCAACATGAAGAACTGTTAGTGTGTTATCACTCCAGCCAGTAGATTTGACAATGCACCTGTAGATTCCTTCATCAGTAACTTGCACATTCTTTAGCTGCAAAGACACATTTCCTGTGGGCAGCCCCTCCTTGGCCAGTACTATCCGGGACTTGTAGCCTTGCCCAAATGTTTCCGGGCCAGAGGGAGCTTTGAACTGGTAGATGATAACGTTACCATCACCAATTTTTTGCCACTGAACTTCCATATTCTGTGGCTGTCTCCCAAGAGAGATCTGGCATGGCAGTATCACATTCTGACCCACAGTACCATTGGCAGATGGAGAAGAGCTCAGTTCAAAGTGTTCTGGAAAAATCAAACACAAATAGGATTTTTTAAAATGTTTAAAAGTAATGGATGTAGAACTTATATTAGAAGGTGAAACTTATCACCTTAAGAGATTTTGATTCAGCTGTTTGGATTTACTAGTTAGAAGGAATAGCTTGTCCTTTCAACATAAAACTGGGTATAAATCAGTGTGCAAGGATGCTTATATTGTTGCTTGACTTGTTACCATCTAAATGATGTTGATTTTTGCCATGCTTTCCATTGGATGGGCTTCAACACTTGTTGCATTGGCACTGAAATGACATTTTAAATGTAATTCACTTATTTTGTGGTCACATCAATGACTGCACAATCTGGCTACACAGGTAAATGCCTTATACTGAGCGAGACCATTGGTTTACCAAGCTAAATATTGTCTGATGGGCAGTGGCTCTTTAGGTCTTTTGAGTCACACACAACCTTATTCTTTTAACTGGAGAAGCCAGGAATTGAACCTGTAACATTCTGCATGCAAAGTGGCTGTTCTACCACTGGGCCATAACCTTAGCCATGAAACAAAGCTTTACCATCTTTTATTTGAACTCCCATTTAAATTTATCCTATCATTCCCTTCTGGAATGTGCTGCTGCTCAGTCTAACAATTCCATCTATCTTTGGTACATTATCAGAGACCACTCCTGATTGAAATAAATATAAGATGTGTTAATAAAATAAAAAATGATTCTTTTGGTTGTTTTGGGTCTGCGTGATCCCCAGCTTCCCTAGTTACAATCTATCAGCATCTATAACTGCCAAATACAACTTTACTGGCTCTGGAAATTCCATGTGTACAAGTGGAACTTACAAATTGCTACCTAGAGAAGCAAAAAGAACTCCAGTTATTGCAGACATTCGTTTACCGTACAGCAAGTGGTGCCCCATGCACACATGGAGCTCTGGCTCAGTTAAATTCTTCTTGACCAAAATCCATGAGAACATAGCGCATTCCTAGAATTGTTCTGAACATTTTACCTGATAAAGAGATTGATACCAGGATAACAACACAGAAGAAACCAAGAATGACACATTGCTTGAGATCCATGTTCCCTCATATCTCCTCAGGTAGTTCTGATCTAAAATAAAACAACAAACAAAATGGTGAATATGTTCTGAAGTGCTCTCTGCTGCCTTCACAATCAACCCAACAACCCATTGAATTAAAAGATAAGAAGCCTAAAATTATATATCTTTGACTACCAATAGAAACTGACCTTGTTCTCAGCATCAACAAACTCTGGAACTCTTCTGCCTTTCAAGACACCATCGTTTCGCTACATTGCCTTATTCCCCCGTTCTTCCTCTTTCTTGTTACCTTTGCCTCATTTTTCTTTCTTTCGTCATCTTCCAGTACTCCAAATGGTTTTCTCCAGCCTTGGCTTTCAAACTGGAGTGCTTTCTTTGGGAGCTTGAACATGACATTGTGAGGTAATCGTTCTCTTTCCAAGTTCTTCCTGTCCTCAATACTATGTTTTCTAAACCTGCTTTGCTCTGATCTTTTTGGAAATAATTTCATGCAAAAGTCAGACTCAGAACCATTTCCCCACCGTCAGTCCCTTGTGAGTGCCATTTCCCCCAAATGTTTCCTGTTCTGTCACTGTAGGAATTTTTTGGATGATTTTTTAAGATTGTAGTGAATATTGCACTATAATAACCTTCTAATGATAGATTGCTATTAATCTATTTCCGTTTCAAATTTTAGTCTGACTAAATTGCCAGTTTTCATCCCCCCCCCAAATGAAGTGTTCAACTCTTTTTATTGCAGACATATAAAGGGAAAAATGTGGGCAGTCTTTGTAAAAGTTGCCTGAAAAAAGTATGGGGACAGGAAAGCTGCAAGATAGTTACAGGCAGGGTGGGAATTAATTGCACAACCACAGAAAACTCCATGTGTGGAAGCTTTGTTGGTAACATACATGCCTGTGCATTCACAACAATGATGAAAGCAAAGCAAAGAATCCTTACTATGTGGTAGCAACTTTTGCTTGTAAGCCCCATGCAACATGGGTTAGTTATGTTGCTGTTTAAATAAGTGATTCTCAAAGTTTTTGAAACAAGTCCTGCTTCTAAATGTACTCTAACATTTGGAAACCACTTGAGAAGTAACTGCATGCTTGCACATCAGTTAAGGCTAAACTATATTCTATTTTAACATTGATTCATATTACTTATTTGGTTTAATCAGGTAAAATTTCCAGGGAACCTACCTGAGGCAGCTTACAGAGTAAAACACAATAAAAACAGAAAACATTAAATGTTATTAGTTAAAATCCAGCATTAAAAACCCAGAATTAACAAACCCAAACAGCCACAGCATAAAAACTGTGATCATGGTGCAGTTTAAAATAATAGTTTTCAGACTTAAAACAGACTGTAAAATGGCATTAAAAGATCAACCTCTTAATTTAAAACATGGGCTTAATTTAAAGCATGTTTTGGCCTGATTCCTAAAAGTGGGCAGTATAGGTGCCTGGTGAGCCTAAAGGGGAAGGGCATTCCCCAGCTGAGGTGCTACTTCTGAAAAAGCCCTGTCTCTGGTTCACACCTACCTCAGCCTCTGAACAGAGGGAACAAAAAGCAGGGGTTATGAGGCAGATCTTAACTCTCAGGCTGGATAATATGTTGAATTACTGAGCAACAGATTCTGTCTCATGATTATTGTTTACATTATGCAAAGGGAAACCCAAATTTGTCATTGCTGCCAAGATCCTCCTCTTCTAGGTCACCTTATGGCACCTCTTGTCTTCTAAATGGTTATTACCAACTTTTTGGTTCTGAGAACCATTTGTTTAGTACACAACACAGTGAGCCAACCTGGCTCAAGTTGTAGCCATGGAATTCCTCTTGGGTATGTTTCTGGCTGACAGGTAAGTTCCTGTCAGTCTCTTTTCATGGTGACAGAGGAATACAGATGGCTCAGCCTGGTTCAGGGGTTAGATAGACTTTTTTGGACCATTTCCCCAGACCATTCATGTTTCTGTTGCTACCAAAACTTGTCTTCCCTCCTGGCTCCGGCTGCCCAGTTTCTATTTTGGCCATCCTATATTCAAGACAACTCACTTCCTAACTTGATGCGCCTAAAGAGGGTGCTGCTGTGGAGGGAAACCCAGATGAGGCAGCCAGACCTCCCCCAATCACACCGGGTTGATGGCTGCACCGCCCAGTCATCAACCCGGTGTGATTGGATTCCCCATAGGGTGCTTCACATCCACAGTGCGACCCATCCCAACTCGGAGTTTTTCTTAGGGACCCTCAATGCTTTGCCATCCGTGGCTAAACACTCCAGTGAACTATGGGAATGAACCTGGAATGTACTGCATGAAAAATCATTTACAAGTGTTGTTCACTGGTGGAACTCATTGAGGGTTTATGGTCTATTGTGAAGCAATTAGTCACATTGTTAAGAATGTTTGATTATACTGTCATTTTTGTATGAACATACTTTATTATTGTACATAGTATACATGACTAAATTGATTTGTACTTTGTTATATATTTCATTGTGACTCCTTATTGTTGGTTTGTCGTTTATAGGATCGGGAGTGCAGCAGGTGGCCATGCCCGCCCCCCTTCATGTGGCCGTGATCTGGTGCAGAGGTGGTGGCCATGCCCGCCCCCCTGTCTTCATCTGGCCGGGATCAGTGACAGAGGAGGAAGGAATGCCTGCCTGACCGCCCTCCCCTTTCTAGAACTTGTTGTATTTCCCCCCACAACAGGCTTTGTTGCTAGTACCAATATAAAATGCACACACTTTGCATCAATAGGAAATCATGCATTCACTGGAATAACTATATGGGGTCCAACCAGTAATAACCAAAGATGATACAATTAAATTGTTACTAACATGAATTAATTTTCAAATATCGTGGGACGTAACTCAGATTGTTTGGTTAACTGTAGCAGCAACACAGCTCAGAATTAAACAAAGATCATCCCCCCCCCCCCCCCGACGCAGACACAATATGATAGCTTGGATGATTTTTGATGTTATCAAAAGTAAAAATTATACAGACAAATGTACCTTTTCCTGAGATTTAGAAGTAATCCTGATGTTGCCGGAAATTTTCATTCTGTAGCGATTGAAAAGAGAATAGTGTAGGAGAAAACAAGTGCTGAACCTTGACCAGGAAAAAATGAAAGCAAACAGGGAGCATTTGCATGTTAAATATTAACCTCTAAAAGTCATGTGAAGATTACTTCTCTTTTTCAGTAGAAAAACTGTTGGGGAAGAGCCATGGCTCAGTTGTGCAGCAACTGCTTGGCATGCAGAAGGTGTCAGGTTTAATCTACAGCGTCTCTAGTTAAGGATCAAGTTATAGGTGACTAGAAACAAAGCCCATTGTGGGGAAAAATACAATGGGCTCTAGAAAGGGGAGGGTGGGCAGGCAGGCATTCACTCCTCCTCCATCACTGATCCCAACCAGTGAAGGAGGGAGACAGGAATTGCCACCTGCTCTACAACTGATCTCAACAACAAGAAGAGGTAGTGGACTTTGCTACCTGTTGCATGTCTGATACAGACTGGGTAAAGGGGGGCAGGCATTGCCGCCTGCTCCGCTCTTGATCCCAGCCGGGTGAAGGGAAAATGGGCATTGCCTTCTGCTCTGCACCTGATTACAGCTGGGTGAAGAAGGGCAGACATTGCTGCCTTCTCCAAGCCTGATCCCAGCTGGGAGAAGGGAGGTGGGCATTGCCACCTGTTCCCTGCTGGGTGAAGGGAGGAGTGAACACTACCTCCTGCTCCTTGCCTGATCCTAACAGGTGAAGGCGGGCAATGGGCTTTGCTATGCGCTCTGTTCCTGATCCCAACTGGGTGAAGGAGTTGCAGGCATTGCCACCGTCTCTGCTCCTGATTCCGGCGGGTTGAAGGGGGGTAGAGGTTGCTGCCTGCTTGGCACCAGATACCGAAAGGGTGAAGATGGGGTGGGCATTGCTGCCTGCTCAGTGCATTATTCCACTAGGTTGAAGGGGGTGGGTATTGTCACCTGCTCCATTTCTTGTCCCAGCTGGGTTAAGGGAAGAAGGGAATTGCCTTCTGATCTGTGCGTGATCCCACCAAGGAGAAGGCACAAGGTGGGCATTGCTAACTGCTCCACTCCTGATCACAGCTGGGTGAAGGGGGTGGGCATTGCCATCTGCTCTGCTCATAATGCCAGCTGGGTTAAGGCAGAGAGTGGGCATAGCCACCTACTCCATTCCTGATCCCAGCTGGGAGAAGGCAGGTGGGCATTGCCACCTCCTTTGCTCCTAATACCCACTCTGTTAAGGCAGGGGTGGGCGTAACCTGCTCAGCTCCTATTGCTAGTTATGATAAGGAGGGTGTGTGTATTGCCACCTGCTCCACTCCTAATACCAGCTGGGTTAAGGGAGGGGTGGGAATAACTTGCTCAGCTCCTATTGCCAGTTATGATAAGGAGAGGGTGTGTATTGCCACCTGCTCTGCTCCTAATAACACCTGGGTTAAGGTGGGGGTGGGTATTGCCATCTGCTTCTCTCCTAATGCCAGTTGTGATAACGTGAGGGTGGGGATTGGCACCTTCTTCACTCCTAATACCAGCTCGGTTAAGGCACGGGCAGGCATTACCACCTACTCCGCTCCTGATCCCAGCTGGCTGAAGGGGGGCTGGCATTGCCACCTATTCTGCTCCTAATACCACCTGGGTTAAGGTGAGGGTCAGCATTGCCACCTCTTCCGCTCCTAATACCAGCTGGGTTAAGGTGGGGTGGGCATTGCCACCTTCTCCACTCCTAATACCAGCTGGGTTAAGGCAGGGGTGGGCATTGCCACCTGCTCTGCTTCAAATAACACCCGGGCTAAGGTGAGTGTGGGCATTGCCCCTCCTCTGCTTTTAACAGCTGGGTTAAAGTGGGGTGGGCATTGCCACCTGCTTCTCTCCTAATGCCAGTTGTGATAATATGGGGGTGGGCATTGACACCTTCACTCCTAACACCAGCTGGGTTAAGGTGGCGGTGGGCATTGCCACCCACTCTGCTTTTAATACCAGCTGGCTGAAGGGGGGCAGGCATTGCCACCTGCTCTGAACCTAATACCAGCTGGGTTGATATGGGGGTAGGCATTGCTAAGTGCTCTTCTCCTATTACTGGCTGTGTTAAGGCTGGAGATGGGCATTGCCACCTGCTCTGCTCCTAATACCAGTAGAACTACCAGAGAGAAAACTCTGGGGAGAAATCAACCACAACCTTGTAACTTATCACAATTATTTCAAAAGTGCAATGTGCTATAATCATATATCAAATTCATATCCAATAAATATATATCCATATACAATCATTCATATACATATACAAGAATAACCCAAACAAGATGGGCAATAAAGTCCAAAGAGAATCTCCTTCAGTATATAACTTCTTTTGCCTTCTTGTAAACGCGCATATGCATGCATGGAAATAACCCAACCGGGAATGGCAATAAGACAGTAGCAATGGTTGGTATATTAGTACGTTATGACTTTATATTATAGTGGAAAATGACGCCCCTGAAGAAGTGGAGGCACGAAATCTGAGTTTTTGAGCCGGCCCCAGATAGGGCGGGAACTGTATTCCATCCGTTCCGTTTTCTGCCGTTTAAAGGATAAGAAAAAGAGAAAAGAAGATACATCACTGAAAAAGATCTTTCTCTGGCCTTTATTGCCGTTCCCGGTTGGGTTACTTACATATATGCATATGAGCGTATGAGATTGGGCGTTGGGCGTTGAGAGGATTTTTCCACCAACCTCACCCTCACGGCTTTTTTCTTATTGGAAGAATTCAGTAAATAAAGACACGGAAGAAGAAATAACAACGGAGACGGTGTTTGGATAATAGGTTTATTATACATGGTCGTTCCAGTGGAATTTATTGAGATTAAGAATGGACTGCTGCTGCTATTTTCCTACTGGAATATGTTTTCATTGAACGTTCATATTGATTGTATATTTATGAATTGTATGATATGTAATTGTTATTGATGCACTAAATTAATTTATAGCACTTGCACTTTAAATATAAAAATTCTTATAAAAATTGTTTACAGTGATTAAGGCTGACTATTGCTTCCCATGGGTTTTCCCATTCTTGATTCTGATCTAGAGTAGGAGAGCAGAGAATCCATTGGAGCTTAAATTTCACCCCATGGGCTTCTAATATTAGCAACATCATCTGGACCCACTGGCATTCGATGAAACATCTTCCTGGTTGTGCTGAAACACCTGTAATAGGATATAGGAAAACTAAAAGTTTAAGAGATATACTAGTTCATGCAGATATTAAAGATCACAGTGTGAGTAGGAATGGTCCGACATCATACCTGTGGACATTGCAGTGTATGTAATTTAATTATTTTGGGCAATTTATTGAGTGTGCCAGATCAGGGGAGAGATGTAGCTTTAAGGAAATTCTTGACCTGTAATACCCAAGGGGTTACTTACATTATTAAATGCCCCTGCAATAAGTTCTATGTAGGGAGTACGTCTAGAGCAGTATGAATTCGTATACAGGAGCATCAGTCTAAAATTAGAAGGAGAGTCATGGAAGCACCACTCACAGCCCATTTTCTTGCATTGGGACACGCTGAGCAGGATATTAGATTTATGGTGCTTGAGGTGGTTAGAGATAGGGAGGACTGTATTTCAGCAAGGTATTTGCTCCAATGGGAGAGCTTTTGGATTTTCAAGCTACAAACTAAGGAACCTAAGGGTCTAAATGTGGACTTAGATTTATCATGTTTCCTTTAAGGGATGTATATGATTTAGGGAGGGGGTGATTCGGCCCCTTTAAGACAGATAAATAAATAATTGGTAATACTGCCACTATTTACAGACATTATCTCCGTAGAAGCCTTTCCAGGTTATTCTGGCTTACTTGAGTCAATGGATATGTTTGTGAGTATGAGCTTGCACAGTTTATATTAGTTTGTTGTATAATGCAGGCATGTTGAATGTTATGTCATGTGTTACGTCTTTACTCTGTTTAGATAATATAGCCCCTGAAAAAGCTGATAAAGCGAAACAAAGAGTGTTCACGTTTTGTCGGGCTCTGTCTTCTGTTCTGTTCTGCGGGTCGGATGTCTCCACTGAAGTGGCACCTTATGGGGGCTCTGCCTAGAAGCTGAACCATGATTTGGCTTTTGATTTTGAGCTGCATCTCTATCTTTGGCTGAAAGCACCTTGGGACTGAGTTCCTTTACTACGTTTTCGAGCAAGGCGCCTTCACTCTTTGCTACTTCTTTATGCAGCAAGAAGCCCTATTGCACATTGGAGATGCCTGAGAGTCTTGACATTATATGGAATATACTGTGGTTCGGTGGAGTCAGATATTTCATTGCTATGATATTTAATGTGTGTTTGATTGGTATATGGTGTTCAATTGTATTTATACATTAACTGTATTGATCATTGTATTTACTACATGATATTTATTGGAAGCACGTTGCACTTTTCTTACTTATAACACTTTACAGTAAATATTTTGGAATAGTTTACAGTTATACTTGGTTCTTGAGGGAGTCTTTGTTTGGCTAAAAGATTCTGATTCTATGATTGACTCCATTTCTGCAGCTTTAATGAGCTCTATTGGTTTTCCATCTACTCCAGGTGCTTTGTTTCTCCCAGTTTCTTTCAGTGCAATTTTACTTCACTTTCTAAGACTTCTGGTTCTTCATCAATGGACTCTTCTTCAAAAATATCTGTCATCCTTCCATCTCTTCTGTATAGTTCTTTAATGTATTTTTCCTACTTTCCTTTATTTTGTCCAGTTCCTAAGTTCATAAAGACATTAATAAATACAATGAATATATATCACTCATAAATAGATAATACAATGAATATCACTTGCAAAAAATAGTTATATGACTAAACTAGTTTGATACCCATGCTTTGCTATGGTTTTAACTACTTTAAATTCAGTTATAATATATATGGATATGTAACATTTTTTGGTTTGTGGGGTTTTTTTGGAGTTGGTTTTGTAGTATAATAGCATAGTATCCGAGCTTCACAAAGGTGTTTGAATAAAGTGAAGCATGTAATCCCTATTCAGGAGTCTTGTATTGTTTTTCTTCAACTGTCTGCAGTTTTCTTTACATGATTTTTACCTCAGAACACAGAGTTCCACAGCTGACCAATCAGAGAGGGGGGTGCAAGCAGGCAGCAGCCTGTCAGCCACATTGGAAAGTTGTATCCCTTTGGCAAGAAATAAAGTGAAAAATACGTACAACTGGTTTTTTTCTACTGAAGGACCTCTTTGTAGACCACATTGGTAGTTTCCCCTTCAGGTGCTAGGATAACCAGGCTGCTGGGTGAGCACACTCTGGAGCAGGCCTTGTAGAGCTGCCAATGTGAGAAGCAATCCTCCCTCGTCAATTCCTGCCACCTTCAGTGTCTTCCCCGGGACTTGTTTTTTTTATTTTTTATTTTTTTTTACATACAACTACTACATACATACATACCCTACAGAACAGTAACTACAAAAGACTACAATAACACAAGGGATAGGAAAGAGGAGAGAAAAAAGAGAGAGGGAGGGAGGGGTGGAAAAAAGGTGAAGGTACCCTACAAACACTAAACACTAAACACTACATTTCTGTTTTCCCTTCATACTGCCATTATTCAAAAGTTAAAGCTTTATATTATATTGATGGAGTGGTTGACCTTACTAAATGCAAATTACAATTTAATTTCAAGTTAAATTTTTCTTCCCCTCCTGGGTCCCGGACGGAGTTCTCTCTGCGCAACTGCAGCCGCAGTGCTCGTTTCCTCCCCCTCCCCCTCAGACTTCTCCTTTTCGTCTTGCTTGGTGCACTGGAATTCTGGGTTCCTGTCCTCAAAATCCCTTAGTTGATCTTCTGATAATATCTTAAAGGCTTGATCTTTATGGGTGAACCAGATTCCTTCCAGAAATAACCATTTGTACTTTATTCCACGTTCTCTCAGAAGAGCTGCGAACTTTTTATACTTAAAACGTCTTTTCCGGACTAGAAATGGGACGTCTTTCAATATCTTAATTTTGTTGCCCAAGAAGTCCAAATCCGCATTGTATGAATTATATAGGATAGTGTCCCGGATCCTCTTAGATGAAAAATCGATGATGATCTCGCGCGGCAACTGACGCTTCGTTGCATACTTTGAAGTAGCCCGACGGGCTTCCAAAATGGCGCTTTTAACTTCTTCTTTAGTTGCCCTCGCGGGTGTCGCCAATAGTTCCGAGACAAGACCCCGTAAGTCCTCGTTTTCCTCCTCTTTCACATTCTGGAGGCGCAAAATTGTCTGTGTTCGTTCCACTTGTAGCCCGATCAACTGATTCTCCACCAGTTTAAGCTCTTTATTCGTAGCCTTCACGAGTGACGCACTTTCCCGAGCAGACTTCTCTGCCCCCCCCCGCTGCTTCCTTGATGGTTTTCACTTCGCTCTCCATTAAGCCCACCCTTTGATCTGTTTCATTCAGCTTGTCAACAAAGGGTTTTATAGCTTCACCAACCGACCTCCGTACAATTTCCTCCAGCGATTCTCCCTTTAAGGCAGCCGAAACTGACTTGCCAAGGGCAGGACTTTGTTTTTTTGTTGCCATTGGGGGGGGGCACCAACCAAATTTTGAGACTCAGCAAAGGGGAAGAGTGAGCCTTCTTAGCTTCAGATCTCACCTCTCCTTCATGTATGCTTGTAATAACAGAAGGAATTCGCTTACTTGTAGGCTCTCGCCTAGTTCTGCTCTTTGCCGTTTCTCATGGCCCGGCAGCACTCGAGGCGCCGCGCACGTCCGCCGGCCTCCGTTGGGACAAACGGGCAATTAACCCCCCGCATTGATTCCAGGGGGCTCTTCCCGCAGCGTCCCGGACCCAGCCTCCCTCACTGGGAGTTTTGGGGGCTAATCTTCGCAGATCAGCCGCCCGGACAGGGTGCCCGGCCGCTTCCTCTCGAGCCAGCGAAGAGGAGCATCCGACATGGCGGAGAAAACGAAACCGACCTCCTTCCCCGGGACTTGTTGATAGTTATAACAAAGCAGGCCTTGAGTCTGCAGCCTCTTGAATTCAAAGGGGTTCTCTGATGGTATGAATGGTATGAACACTGACCACCCCCCCTGCCTGAGCACTGCCAGTGAACAATGTGGCCTCGATGATGTTCCTATGGAGGGCTTTCACTTGCCGTCTGGTGCTGTTGCAGAGTTTGGGAGGGTTGAGTTTCTGGAGCAGCATCACTGGAGCTCCCACTTTGAGGAGAAGCTTGTGGGCTGGGAATCCAAGAGGGTTGAGCATGTTGAGGAACTCCACGGGGTAGTGGACTGCATCATCCATTTGCACCACTGAGTCCACAGATCTGTACTCCGTTTCTGCCCGTTTTTTTTAAAACATTTTTAAATTTTTTTTTTAAAAAAACAACCAACCAAACAAACAAAAACAATGTACAGAAGTAAAATAGAACAACAACAAAGTCTTAGTGAACTATAGATGTGAAATTTGTGAAATGCTTTAGTTTTTATACAGGAATAAGGAAATTAGATAATAAACGTCATGCCAATATAGTTAAAACAAAGACAACTAGCATTTTTTTTTCAATTATTTGATAGTCGTTGCTTCAAATCTGAGTAACAAAAAGTAAATGCTTAGGTGGAGAGTGATTTGTATTGGAAATGAATTCAATGAATGGTAACCATTTTGCAATAAAATCAGTTTCTTTCAAATGTTTCTGCCCGTTTGAGGGAGTTAAGTTGTGTTTCATTAATGATGGCAGCCTTGTCGTACTTGGGTGTCAGAATGGCACGCTTGCACAGCCAGTCCATGGACTTCTCTGTGATAGTGGCAATAGCATACATCTTGGCTGTTAGGTCTGCTAGGGTCATCACTACTGTGCCCAGGCCTGCAGGGATGGTCATCTGTCCCTTGGACTTGGGACCTGCTGGTACTTGGCCACTGCTGTTCAGTGCACCTCAGGAGTCTTGTACTGTCTTTCTTCAACTGTCTGCAGTTTCCTTTACCTGATTTTTACCTTAGAACACAGAGTTCCACAGCTGACCCATCAGCCTCCCAGCCACACAGGAAAGCCAGGAAGATTGGCATCCTTAGAGGGGAAGACTGGGAGGTGTATTTTTACCTCGGGACACATTCAGTAACGTCCAACAGCAACAGGCTGCATATGCAAGTGGCCTCAAGGAAAAGTGGCTGAGTTAGCAGTTGGCGGGGGCGGGGAGAAACCTGTCAGCCATACAGGGAAGCTATATCTCTATGGGAAAACACATTTTACTCCTTTTTACCCCCTTAGGGGGCAAATTTCTTAAAATCCCTTCTTAGTGAACCTCTAAATCACAAAAGGAATGTTCTCTCCAAATTTCACATTTCTGGGTCCAGGGGTTTGGGCTGGGCGTTGATGAGTCAGTCAGGACACTTGTCTTTATATATATAGATGGCTGCAGCAATTTTAACATCAGCCCAGCATGAATACACCATAACCAATGAACAGTCCTTCTGATTCCTTTTCTTTAAGTGTGCTGAGAGAAGAAGCTTCAGAGTAAGTAATGTAGATAACAGTGTTGTACTGACTGTTTCTATTGTTCTCTTTCCAGTGGAGTTGTAAACAACCAGAACTATGAGAATCCACACCCACCTAACCCTACAGGGGGTAAGCTACTGGAACACAAGTTTTGTCTGAAGATTTCCTCAGGGGCAAAAATGCAGTCCACTTTGATAATATTATTGTAATCTACAATCTTTCCCACATCCTTTGAAGTGGCACACTACAATCAACAGCTGTGCGCCTTTTAACATCAACCCAGCATGAATACACCATAACCAATGAACAGTCTTTCTGGTTCCTTTTCTTTAGGTGTGCTGAGAGAAGAGGCTTCGGGGTATGTATGTAGATAGCAATGTTGTACTTACTGTTTCTATTGTTCTCTTTTCAGGTGGTGTTATAAAAAATGGGAACCATGAGAATCCATGCCTGCCTAGCCATACAGGGGGCTGGCTACTGGAACACAAGTTTTGTCTGAAGACTTCCTCAGGGGCAAAAATACAATCCACCTTGATAATATCTGTAATAATAAATACTTCTCAAAAAGATATATACCACACTCATTGAATTCTTTCCTTACAAATTAACAGTAAAAGCTTACCACCATCACCTAGAATCTCTCCCACATCCCTTGAAGTGGCACACTACAATCAATGGCCATGTGCACACCCTTCAGGTCAAATTACAAGGGCTGGATGTAGAGGGGGTGGGGGGGTCACTTGCACTGGGTGGTGCCAAACAGAGGGCACCGGGAGTGGCTGCTGGCTGGGAGTGTGTGCTCCCGGCCATCTGGCAGCTGCACAGGCAGCTGTGTAGGTTGGCTTGGACACTGTCCGTGCCACCCTGGCTGCCTGCCATGCTGATGGGGCAGCAGGCTTGCCCCACACTCTCGGCCCTTCGGAGGCAGCGCATGTGGCTGAGTGGCAGGGCTGAGAGGCTGCCCACACCACCTGCCACGCTGATGGCGTGGCCCTCTAGTGGCAGTGTGAGTAGCTGTGTGGCAGGGCTGGGACACTGCTTGTGCCACCCTAGCCATCTGCTGCTTCAACTGGAGAGCCATATTGGGGGGGGGCAGGTGCCCTGCATGATCACTCATGAAGTGACATCATCACATGCTTCTGGGAGCATTGCATGCACTTTGCACGCACACACATGTGTAGCCACAGGGGCGCCGCCGGACTTGGGTTGCCCCAGGTGCTGGCAACCCAAGATCCAGCTCTGCAAATTACCAATTTATCTGGCTACCAATTACAAACAGCAAGTCAGTTAAAGCGACCAACTGTCCTCTTAACAGCAATACAGCACTACTCAAAACAATACATAGTATCAATGTACATCCTAAGAATTACTATAGGAAACAGATTAAGGTAAGAGCGTTGTTCAGTCCTTGCAGTTTCAAACTGCTCAAGTTGTGAAGAGCAGTTTCAAACCGCTCAAGTTGTGAAGAGATAGGACTGCTTGTTCATTATTCATACTACCATTAAATATTGTGAGGGGGGGTGAGCTATGGGTCTGATGAAAGGAGTGAGTAGGGGCAGAGCCATGAGTAATGAAATAAAAGTACAATGGAATGCATCCAGTGAACAGTGTAAATTGGGAAATTGTCTACCTTTTCAGACAATAAAAGCACAATCCTATTCTTTTTATGAAACAGCATTCTTGAACAATTCTGCTCCTTTGAATATTTGTCTTTTTACTGTGCTTCCCCACATAACAACAGCAGCAGCAGCACAATAGAGATCTTTTAGAACTCTCTCTTTCTTAACTGTTCCTTATGGTTTAGTTCAGGCCTGAGGATAATTATGTGGCACTTGGGGAAAAAGATACAAACCAGCATGCCTGTACTAGAGGCCAAAATGGAGAAGATCTCCACAGCCACCTTGTATTTGCCTTTTGTGCTCAAGTAAGTGGGAATAAAGGACACCCATACACTGCCAAACACCAACATGCTGAAAGTGATGAACTTGGCTTCATTAAAACTGTCCGGCAACTTCCTGACTAGGAAAGCCAGCACAAAATTGACCATAGCCATGACTCCCATGTAACCCAGAACCAAGTAAAACATAATGGTGGTCCCTTCATTACATTCTAGAACTATTTCTTGAGCCAGCGAGTGTGTGTCCAAATCTGGAAATGGAGGAGCCATAGAGAGCCACACAGTACACATTCCTACTTGAATAAAGGAGCAGGAAGAAACAACAGAGATGGCCAGTCTTTTCCCCACCCATTTCCTGATCTTGCTTCCTGGCTTAGTGATCGTGAAAGCCAGAGCCACAGTGATGGTTTTGGCCAATACACAAGAAACAGCTATTGAGAAGATAATGCAAAAAGTTGTTTGTCGCAGGTAACAGGTCACCGTATGTGGATGACCAATGAATAACAAGGGACAAAGGAAGCAAAGCAGGAGGGAGATGAGCAGGGAGTAGGTGAGGTCCTGATTGTTGGCTCTGACGATGGGGGTGTCTCTGTACCTGATGAAGATTCCAAGCACGAAAACAGAAATCAGTGATAAGGACAGTGCCCACAAAGCTAAAGCGATACCCAATGGTTCTTCATATGATAGGAACTGTGGGACTTTGGGAAGGCATATATAGCGATTCTTGTTTGGATACTGATCTTCTGGACACTTGAAGCAGTCATCCATGTCTGTAAAGCAGAACAGGTGTTATTTCAACTTCTCTGAAAATATCTTAATTTCCCCTGTCACATATTTAATTCAGTGCCCAATGAAGTTAATGGTTCCATCCCAGATAGCCATATAAAGTACTTATTTTAAAGCATTCATGAATGATTGTATACACTACATCTTAGCCCTGTTCAGACATTTGAGCATGCACAAGTTGAACATGAAGAGGGAACCACATCACACCTGCTGGTTTTTCCTGTAAGCTGGTCTCATTCAATGGAAGGCCTAACACAGCCATACAGTTTTAAACTTCAGCAGGCATCTTACAGTCCAACAAGATTTTTAGTGTATAAGCTTTTGAAAGTCAAAGCTCTCTTCTTCCGATTTAAACTTGTACACACGAAGGTTTACTCAGATGACTGGGAAACTAGAAAAAGCAGTATCCCTAGTCACGTGTAAAAGAACTTATGTACTTACATGTCTTTCAGTGAAATCCTAAGCAGTGTTACTTCAGTCTAAGCCAAGTCTAAGCTTAGACTGGAGTAACTCCACTTAGGATTTCACAGTTTATTTATGTAGATATTTATATCCCATTTTGTCTCCAGTAATGACCCAAAGCAGCTTCCAATATCGTTTACCTCTCCTTCATTTTATCCTCAAAACAACAACACAGTAAAGTAGGTTAGGCTGGGAAAGAAAGTAACTAATTCAAGGTCTGCCAGGGAGCTTCTATAGCAGATTGGGGATTTGAACCTGATTCTCCCAGATCAAAAGGAGCTCCATGGCGCAGAGTGGTAAGCTGCAGTACTTGTCATATGTGCCTGACTGCATATCTGCCAATAATGTTTTGTATTGCCAATTATGTTCCTGTGTTGCGCATTTGGTTCTTTGAGAACATGGGAAATTCTTTGTTGATGCTAGCTTAACCTGCTATCTCACTTGTGGCTCGAGATGTATCTTTCCTGAGAACTGGGATGAGTTCATGTCTAGCCCAAACCTATTTTTTTCCCAGGGCTCTTTCGCGCCCAAACTTCAACGGCCCTTAACCTTAAGGTGAGAAGCTTCCCTATAACTAACACTACCCATCCCGTTTATGTTACTTCTGCCAATTCCTGAGCACCTTGAACTGGATTGATCTCCAATAAAGTTACTTCAACCAATACACCTGAGTGTTTGCTGTGAGGGGCTTGGGGATCTACCTGCCAAGGACTGACAGTACTGCAGCCCAAGCTCTGCTCATGACTTGAGTTCGATCCTGGTGGAAGCAAGGTTCAGGTAGCCAGTTCAAGGTTAACTCAGCCTTCCATCCTTCTGAGGTTGGTAAAATGAGTACCCAGTTTCCTGGGGGTAAAGTGTAGATGACTGGGGAAGGCAATGGCAAACCACTCCATAACAAAAAGTCTGTCAAGAAAATGTTGTGATGCGATGTCCTCCCCATGGGTCAGTAATGACTCAGTGCTTGCATAGGGGATTACCTTTACCTTTACCTTTTACCTCCCAGATCGTAGTGCAGCACTCTCACCCCTACACTATGCTGGCTTGATGTGTGTATTGTTCAGAGTTTCTATTGAACATATGGAGGTCAGAGGGTCGAGCTACCAGGTGAGGTCTCATTTCCTTCTATAAATATCTGTATAGGCTACAAATGTTACCTATGTTTCCTGCATAGCAGGAAGGCTATTAATGTTTTTGTTTCCTGTCCTAAACCCTGGTTTCTCAGGATGGATAATGTTATTAGAGGTATCCCAAAACTTCAGTTTGTGCACCAAAAATTTGCTGTACAACTTGGAGGCTATGTCCAGCAGGCTAATTGGTCAATAGTTTTGGAGGAACGATTTATAGCCATTTTTAAATACTGGGACTTCAATGCTTTTTTTAAAATTTTTTTTTATTGGATTAGAAATCACTATAATATCCATTACTATCAATTTCCTTTAAATATTCCAGTTCTAACCCCCTCCCTTCCCCCCCCTTTTGTTGACTTTTGTTGACTTATCCGTTTTTTCCATCCTGAGGGGAATCACCAGTTCGATTGATAGATTCTTGTTAAACAGGTATTGTTAAACACACAAGAGTTTCAGATTATGACTGCATAACACAATAAACACTGAGCAAAAATGGGGATGCTCTTTGGATGCTGGAAGGGAAGACTGAAGAATCAAAGGGTAAAGATCACTTTGGGGAAGATACTGGAACATTTTCTTTTATCTACTGCAAGATCTTTCAGAGACTAGGGTGGGGATGGAGGCCTGAACTTTTCTTCCCTATTGTTGTACTGTCATATGAACAATGATGTCCCCAGTCCTGCAACTATGTTCTCATGCACCAGCTTCTGGCCCTGGCTTGTTCCACATGAGGAAAAACTGCCCCCAGCAGTGAGCAGGATGTATCTTGAATGTTATGATTCTTACCCTTCTGGTCTGAAACCTTCCCTTCTGGGCAAGGATCACAATCATAACAACAAAATGGCTTCCCTTCCTTCATTTTTCTGCTGTGGCCTGGTTGGCAGTTGTCATTACACACAGCAAGTGGTAGCACCTATGTAAAAGAAAGTGAAGATTATTTCATTTTCATCTCATTGGCTTTCCTATGTTTTATGAACAGGTGTTAAATTACATCATAATTCTGAGAAAGAACTCTGTATTGAAGGAACCATTTCGACATCCTTGGACAGGAGAAGGATCTCTATTACCACTAGGGGCATGCATTCAAAATTCCTGATCATAACATATACACAACAATTGCTGTTTTGTGTCATTGCCATGATTTTCCAGAATGGTAACAGAAATCTGGTATTCTTAGACATTACAAAAGACATCCCCTGAAAAAACCCACATTGTTTTTCATTTTTGGGTGCTTACTGTCAGCAGTTGGCACCTTTTTGTTCTTTTATTTTCCAAGTTTTGCAGGCAGTAGTATTTCTCACAGGAGGTTCTTTGGGATCAGGAAAAAGGCTGGGAGGGGGAAGCAAGAGCCCCCTCCTCCACAAGTAACTTTTATGGCTTTTAAAGCAATGTTCTTGGAACTAACATGTGACTGTGATCAAAAAGGTGAACCTGGAGACAACTCATAAATAAACATATCATATAGCTTATATCTCAGACTCGCATGCCCCAACTCTCCACTGCCACCTCCTCCTATTCCAGGAACTCCATAAATTACTATTAATTACTACTAGTTAATCCTTAACTACTCCTTAAATTACTACTAATTACTACTTATTACTACTACTAGTACTAATTACTAAGAGTCTCTCTACACAAGACATCTTACACGAGGACACTCAAGTGACAGGTCTTACACTTGTTCTCCCCGGTGGATACACATGCACTGCTAGGGAGACCGAGTACACTTGAATATAAGACCACACAGAAAGTAAGTCACTTGAGTGTCCCTGTGTAAGATGTCTTGTGTAGAGAGACTCTAAGGAACCCCTTACAGTGGATGCCCAGTGTGAAGGCATGTTTCTCATAGAAGTTGGATGATTGATTCATTACATGTAATCAAACACGTGCAAACACACACACACATGCTGTATTTTCTTTTGAAAAATTTGAACTATTCTCAAAGACTGCAACGATGGGACAAGGGGGAGGTTTTCTGCAAAGGAAACTTTCCTTATTTTATGAAAGGAATGAAGGATCACAACAATGAAGGATAGCTAATGCAGAATTTTAAGTAGAAAGGTAAATTGTTTTATTGTCAGTCAGTCACTATAAGATAACATTAAAATTGGATGCAAACAGGGATTTAAAAAAAATGCAGTGGCGAATGCTGTTTTGTTGGTCTGCTGTCACCCCCCCCCCTTCATAGGGATTAGTAGAGATAAGTGCACTTGCATCAAAAGGCACCTACTGTGAGGGTCTGTAAAATCAAACCCCTTTGTTTATTCTCCTTGAATTTAAAGGGTTCTTTAGATTATAAGAAGGGCTATGTTCTGTGCAAATTTGGTGCCATTATCTTTAAAACAGCTGCCTCAGATCTCCATTGAAAATAATAGTCCTGAAATTCCAAAACACAAGAAAACACATAGAATTGAATCCTATACTGCTAATGTCCTATCCCAGAATCAGCATTCATTCTAAAGGTTTCTTATCCTCTGAACCCCGGATTTTTTTCTTGGAATACACTCCTAATTACAACTGTAATGCTGTTAGGGAATGTTTAATAAAGACCCCTACCATTTTAGTTTTGTGAACAAGAAACTTTGCCTGGCATGTGAAAGTTATGGAAAACACCTAAACAGCCCATTCCATGTCTCTTGGGACTGTTGCTATGCTGCAGGTTGGTATGACACTACACAACTATGTAAATATGTAATGATAAGCAATTTTTATCTATAAGGGTTCCACATTCAGCCTTGCAAGTTGCAGATTGTTTTTGTCCCGGCCTTCTCACAAGAAGGCCAAAAGGATTCTTATTTGCAGGGCTTTTTTTCCAGCAGGAACACGGTGGAACGGAGTTCCAGAACCTCTTGGAAATGGTCACATGGCCGGTGGCCCCGCCCCCTGATCTCCAGACAGAGGGGAGTTTAGATTGCCCTCCGCGCCGCTCGGCGCGGAGGGCAATTTAAACTCCCCTCTGTCTGGAGATCAGGGGGCGGGGCCACCGGCCATGTGACCATTCTCTCTGAGGGCAACCCACTGAGGGCCAAGCTACACATGACGAATGACACTTGAATGGCAAGTGTATTTCTCCCTGTTCACTTGCCCTCCACTCAATCCACTTGCCGTTCAAGTGTCATTCGTCATGTGTAGCTTGGCCCTCAGTTCCGCCACCTCTTTTCCCAGAAAAAAAGCCCTGCTTATTTATATTAAGTATTTTGGTTGTATCTTGCCATCATTCTGTGTAAGATGAAGTCTAAGTGAACTGTTTATCATAACCTTTTTGACCTTTTGATTTATTTTGTTTTGTAAACAATTTAGCATTGAAGTATTTAGGCATAAGGATAAGATAATTCAGTACACAACAGGCCCTGGTAACCTCAGGTGTCTGAGTTTTGTGTAACAATAAAACTCATATGTCACTGTATCACTGTGGTTGGTTTATATTTGGGTAAGTGGTAGAAGGGAAATTTATAATTGGCAGCAGAGTACTATTAAAGAAAATTCCCTATCAAATGGAAACAAAGTTACTATGATCAGTATGTTGAACTGCCACAGTCCAGTCAACTATGTATTCTCAAGTTAAGATTTAGAAGCTCCAAAGGGTTACTTGCTTACTTAGTCCTATGAGCCAGAACTGCTTTGTTCAGATGTTATCCCCAACACTGCAATCACATCCCCTTTGTATGGATGTCCTCTAGTAGGTGTGGAGAGGTTTCTCCTTTTATGCTTCAAGTGAAAGAGGCCTAACAGAATTTTATCATTGTGGTAGTCATTACACACTATTTATGTCATACACACACACACACGCACGCACACATGCACACACACACGCACGCACGCACACGCACACACACACACACACACATATATACATACACATACACATTTACACACACAAACACACACACTCAAAGTTTGTTCTTGTCTCTTGCTGCAAATCAATCATTCCTAATAAAACATTCGTTAAAAGTGTTTGAAAAAGGCAATCCTATGCGTGTCTTGTATTTTCAGAGCTCAGAGGCATTCTCAGCTGTCATTGCAAACCCCTTCTACAATCTGAGCCACATTTGAAACTCCGACACCACAACATTACTTCCTATCTATGCCTCTTTGGTTTGTTCTGTGGTTGGTTGCTGTTTTAAAGATGTTTCCCCACGTCTTAAAAATAGTGTCCCACTCACGGACTGCTGGTGGCTTCTTTGCTCAATTTCCAAGAGAGAGGCAGGCAGTCATGATTCTGTTTCCGTGGCACCACGAAGTGGTCCGTGAGTGGGGTGCTATTTTTAAGATTTAAGATTTCAGATGTCACATTTTGAGCCTTACTGGTAATCAGATATATGCACCTTGTTTCACCTTTGTTTGTGTTGGGAAAATATCCAAACTGTTTAAAAATTAGCATGTTAAAAAAACTTTATAGAGAAATCAGATAATTTAGATTAATCACACTATGAGTAACAATATGACAGACGGTACAGAGAAAAGAAGCAGACCATGCTGTGCCCTCAGCCCTTTACCTTGGGAGCTTGTTCAAGCTAATAGTTTAAATATCAGAAATATTTGATACCTTAATAATAGTGATTTCTTAAAGGCAAGATAAAAAAACACTAGCTGATAGTAGAAGGACAGAATAATGGATTTAGTTACAATTGTAGTTGCAAATAAGGCAGAATAAAATTCCAAATACTTCTCTCAGTACAGTCTATTGATCTTTTCCAAATGTTCTTTCCTGTACAATATTCATAACTGCCTATCCTCCTATGATATTAAGTGCTTTCCAAATGATCATACTCAGAAGTGCTGGATAAATTACTACTGGAATTCTTTCCTGTTCAGCCTTGTTAAGATCCCACCTGGTTAAATGCGCTCTGCCATAAAATGACCTTCTCATTAAAGGTGACCTCTTTGCTTGATGGAGCCCAGGGATTCATCCTTCCCACTTTTACTCTTGAGAAGGATTGGTTTGGGAAAGTAACCCAGTTGATAATGTCAAATCCAGCTGCTAATTCACCATTTTGATTGAAAGCCACCTCATCTCCAGCACTGTTGTTAAATGAAATGGTCTTTAGAAAGGAGTGAAGCTACAAATGAATGAAGCAAAACAGTTTGTACAACATTGTTAGAAGCTCTTTGTGGTATAGAGTTTTCTTTCTTTCTTGTACTGCCATGTCAAGTCAGTTATTTTAGAGCAAGAGAACTCCAAAAACCTTCACTCTATAGCAAATTTTCACCCCTCATAAGACTACTTAAAATATAAAATACAATTTTTAAAAAATAAAAAGAAGTGGGAAATGAAGGTATGAAAAATATGTATAGTGATTCAACCTTAGGTGAATTGAAGCTAAAACTAGGGACATTTCTCTCTTTTTTGCTAGGTCTCCACAAGCATCTGGTTGGCTATGCTGCTGCTGCTGCTGCTGTAAACCTTAGGAAACTACAACTTCTGATCACTACTCGACACCATTCTTTACCGCCTATGGCCGAGACAGAGGAGCGGGAAGGGTCGCGCGGCAAATAACAGCACACACACACACATGGCTGGGTAAAAAATGGCCACAACTTTATTAACATAACAAAAGAGACAGGAGTATTGGCGCGGCATGTGGATCAGATCCACCGGACTGCATCGGCTGACCCGCCTGCCAGCCGATGACCCCCCACTCCCCTCAGGCGCCCGCTGAGGGAGGGGACCAGAGGAGTGGCATTGAGAAGGGGGGGAGGTCACCTGGTGTACACCCTTGGTGATCCCCCTGCCACCTGGGAGGGAGGATGCCCCGGCAGCCCCCGAGCTGGGCGTGCCTTCATACTCCCTCCCAAGATTCCTTATGGGAATCCCCTGCCTGGGGAGCCTGCGCCCGAGGGCCTGGCTCCCCAACAAATGGGATCCGATCCAATGCCCAACCGCCCAAAGTTGTGACAGATAACACAAGAAACAGGGAGCGGAGGGTGGGTGCACGCTCGCCGCCGCAGAAGTGTGCGGGGGCGTGTCCAGCAGCCGGCTAAATACCCGGCTGCCGGACCCAGCTGCTGGACCTTGGAGGGAACCGCCGCCAGGGCCGCGCGGCCGGCCCCGCCCACCGCCGGCTCGACCCCGGGCCGCCGCTATTGGCTGGCCCGGAGTTTGAACCGATTGGTCGCTGGCTCGACCGGGGCATGCCGGGCGAGCCAGCGAGCATGGTGGCCGACGCGGTTCCCGCTCCCCGCCCGCCGGCGGCAACAGGAGGCGCAGGTAAGTCTGGGCCCCCCATTTACTTGAAGACCACCCCCTCTCCCTTCTCCTCAGACATCTCTCCTCTTCCTTTTTCTTCAGAAATATTTTCTTTCTCTTCTTCCCCAGCAACATCCTATATCTTCCTCTCAGGAACAAGCTGTGTTCCCTGCCAAAATCAACGAGGGCCAAATCCATAGGATTACCCATATATCAGCATGTGTTTGCTTGTGCATGCACATATAGATAGCCCTCCATTTTCTGCAAAATATTAAAAAATGAATTATTTTCAGGGTGCAAAAATGTCAAAGGAAAATTCACTGCATATTTCTATTTTATCCCTTAAAAAAAATACAGACTGATCCACCACTACCCCTTCTGTGAGGAAAAAGCTAATTCAATTCATATTCCATAGGCCTGCACTGCACGTAAGATTTTCTATAGAGCATCCTTTGGGTTAGGCATTCAGTACCTAAGAATTTTACCCCAGTTGGATGGTTGTGGTGGAAATATTCCCACGGAAACCAATGGAAATGAATAATGAATATAAATAAGGAAAATGACTACATGTAATAATGATACAGAAACAAAAAGAAAACTATAAATTTTAAAAGTTGTCTGCATGTCTATAGAACTGATATGGATGTGGACTATAGAACTAAATTGTCTGTAGAACTGATATGGATGTGAAACATTACCTGCCATAGCTGCCATTTTAGTGGATGAAGTCTTTCTCCATCTGCTCTGTGTTTGTGTCTCAACGAGTACATGGCATTTAAGGCACGTGCTATGGCGTGGACAGCATTGTAGATGCTGTAGCTTTGGACAGTCATCCTCATTTCAAAAAAGGTCCCTGGAAGGTCCTCCAGCTTCTCCGTTCCACTGCAGATTTCCCTGTCCTCCTCACCTGTATTAGAACCAGGGAATGAACAGCTGAACGCCTGCTCCCAGAAGGCTCTGATGAAGCCGTCTCCTTTTGGATCTTGAGGATTTAAGACATGAAGGAAATTTTGGAACTCAGACAGCTCACTGGATTGAATTGCAAAGGATAAGGAACCGCTGAAGACTTGTGCATCCAAACCTTCTTGATAAGTGTTTGATGTGAAATCCCATTCCGCTGTCAGAATCCACACCTTATTCATGGCGGTCACTGCCCTATTTCCCAGTTTTGCCAGATGCATTAACCCAAACAGTGCAAATGCAGTCTGAATATGGGCACTGAGAACAATAACGTTGGCCATGTTTAAAGAAAGGGACATACTCCCCGTGTACTCCATTAAATAGATAATGTCAAACAAGGACACCATGGTTGGTATTCTTTCAGTGAAAGCAGTACAGATGCCATTCTGGGAAAACATTGAAGTCAAAACCTGCATGAAATGAATTCCTTTGTCATCATCCATCGCAACAATTCCAACCCAAATCCATTGGAAACGTAGAAGTAACTGAACAATTCCTGTGAACTGATACGCTTCTTTGGGGACCATTTGGTACAAAAAAGGGAGATGGGTTTTATCATTTATGAAGCAGTAAGCGACCTAAGCAAAAGACAATGAAATAAAAAAACTAGGGCAGAAATTATGAATCTTTTATGCAATTCATGTGTTTGCTGAGCTGTAATGCTTCCTCCTACTTCTGAGGTAATATTCACTGAAAAATCCTGGAGTAGACAACCAAAATTTTCTTAAGCTATGTTCACACCAGGCTTCTTGATTAGGCAGTCATGTGCAAGCTAAAAAGCATAACCCCCTATCCCCATCCCTGAACGTGTAGAAGAATTGCTTTTAAGTGTCCCAGGATATTCTGTCACATTGGACAACACGAGAACCTTACTTGTTGTGAGTAGAATGCCATATGGGGAGATTATTTCCACTATATGATAGTTTGAGGGGCTTACCTACAAATGGACAATTATGTGGTCTATCATGTTGTATTGCATGGTACTGGAGCAGTACCTGTATGTCAACTGATTTACTCAATATAATCTATCTGCTGCAGCCTACCCTTTCATGTAGTAAGGAATATATTGGATCAAGCCAGCTTTCCTGCTCAGTTTTGACCAATTCCCCTCCTCATTACAGCCCCTGTCTCACACATGAGTTTTGTCCATGCAGTTCTTATGATTCCCAGCATAGGGCAAACATTTCCTTTTTTTCAACAGCAGAAAAGCAGGTTGGATCCAACCTAAGGTGTTCTGGATCAGACAAATGGTCCATATTTTCCAGGATCCTGTTTCTGATAGCAGCCAAGGCCCTTTTCACACTACTTACCTGCTCCCAGAACATTGCGAAATATCGTGCAAGAAACGCAGAAGATAGCATCTTCTCGTGAGAGTTTTGCGCAATGTCGCACAAAACTCTTGCGAGAAGACACTATCTTCCGTGTTTTTTGCACGATATTTCGCAACGTCCTGGGAGCAGGTAAGTCGTGTGAAAAGGGCCCAAGAAAGAAAAAAAGGGAGCCCTTCCCACTGCCAAGATAAAAGCACAAAAGTACTTGATAGCAATAATGAATGTTTTTTTCTACAGTGCTTGATTTATTTCAGGCAGTGTTTTATCAAGAAGATTATTCAAAGTGAAATCTGCTAGCAAACCATTTTTTTTCCTTTTGGACTTGCATTGAACTTATTTATTAAATTGTCTAATATTTAATTCTTCGTTCACTCTTTTCATGTGTGATTATATTGCATGAAGTAGTTTAATGAGCTGCTACAGTAAATGTGATTAATGGTATTGTTTACGGTATATTGTTGGAATACATTTAGTATTTTCTATGGTAAATTTTATCATATCTATTATTTTTAGAATGGAATACAACTTGTTGCCAGACTCTCACATCTGATCATATCATGGTGCTTGTGAGCAGACCATGCTTTCATAGGAGAAAGAAGCCACTATCTTGACCTTCAGCTATCTATAATTCCTCCTAGATTAGTTCTCCTTGCTTGGACATGAAGATAACAACAACAACAGCATTCCAGTTATATACTGCCCATCAAGATAACTCAATGCCTACTCAGAGCAGTTTACAAAGTGTGTTATCATCATCACGATAAACATCATGTAATGTGGGAGGGGGGCTGAGAGAGCTCTGAGAGAGCTGTGAGTGACACAAGGTCACCCAGCTGGCTTCAAGCTGGAGTGGGGAATCAAAACCAGTTCTCCAGATTAGAGTCCTGCCATTCTTATCCGCTACACCAAACTGTAGACTGACTCTGCATAGACTGAGAGACATAGGACAGAACAGAACCAGTTAAATAGAATGTGCCAATCCTGTATTTCCCCCCCTTGAGAGAATTCTTAAAACTGCTTTTCTCAGGATAGATTTTTCTGTCAAAATAAGGCAGACTTTTCTGCTTAGTATCAATAATCTCTCTCTCTCTCTCTCTCTCTCTCTCACACACACATACCCTTCTCCATATAAAAGCTCAACAGATGGAAAAGAAAAAAAGAGACAAATGGTACATCAAAGCTATGAACCTTTCATGCCCTATGACTTACTTGTGGAATCCTGTAGAGGCCTAAGATGTTGGTAACCTGGAGAGAGGTTTCAGAGTCCAATGTCCCAATGATAGCTACTAGATTCTTCTGAATGCCACAGCTGAAATTGGGAATCGGCCGATTCCAGGTAGACTGAAGGAACAGGGTATTCTGATACGTCATCCTTGCATCAAAGTAGTTTTCATAGATGTGGAACCCTAAAGTTACATTTGGTAAGATCTTGGGGTTTTTCTTGATCTCATTCACAGCAAATACCAAAGCGAGGACATGCTGGTAGTTCTTTGGCACTGTGCTGAAGCAAGATTTGATTTATGTTGAACACATAGATATTTTTATTAAATATTTATAAATAGTAATTTTAAAATGTATATTTTTACTCCCCTGCCTCTTGTCTCAAGCTGGCTTACAAGATTAATTAAAAGTTACATATTAAAATATTGCAAAAAGTGGAGGCAAAGAGGGATGATAAAAATAGAAATATGAAAGCCATAGAAAAGCCATAGGACTAGAGAAATGTGGCAGGGAAAAATAAGGAACTTTTACCCTTCCATGACCTACAATAATAGTTTAGTAATTATAAAGTAATAGCATGTGTTTTACACAAAACCAACTTCCTTACACAATTGGTTCCATTTTATGGCTTCCCTTGAAGGACGTAAGGTCTGAAAAGACAAAAAGTTGAGAAACAATTCCCCCAATAACAAAGTCTCCTTGCTGATAATATTCATGTGGGATCTGCAGAGGGCCATTCATGTCACACATCATCTGGTATGCCTTGAACCCAAGAAGATGCAGCAGAAAAAATAATGCAGTAGCCGTAAGACAGAGGCCAGCCATCTTGAGGGAACTGGGGTGGGACTGTGGCTTAGAAGTATAACATCTACTGGGCATGCGGAAGGTCCCAAGTTCAATTCCTGCTATCTTCAGTTGAAAGGACCTGGTAGTAGGTGATGTGAAAATTCTCAATCTAATACCCTGGAAAGCTGCTGCTAGTCTAAGTGGTCAGCATGTACCTTGATGGACCAATGGTCTCATTCAATAGCCCTGTTCACATGTTATAGTTAACACACATACAGCCTGCACATATGTACATACATCAGTTTGTAAGAAAAGGCCGATGTGCATACACTTTACAAATGAAACCAGTGACCAGTACCTGGATAAATGTGGGGTTACAACGTTCAGCCATATGTGCATTAAATGTAACATGAGAATTACTCAATGCATGTATAAAGACAAAGCAAGAACGATTTGTACATGAATGCATTGTAACTTGTGAAAAGGGCTAGTATCAGGGTAGCTTTAAGCATTTGTGCAAGTCTAAACTAGGAATGACGGGTGTACTGCCAGTTCACAGTCCCTAGCCCCAGGGCTGAATATTACAAGGGCATGTTCAGACTGGTTTATTTGATTGCATTCATGGTCTCTGAAAATGCACACAGGAGTCATAATTTCATAATTGCAGGGTTCATAATTTCTTCCCCATTGTATTATGATTGTTCTCTATCGTGTGTAGTTAAACAGCGTGAACTGGCAGACTTTCACCGCTCAGCTTCACTTATGGTCTCTGTTCATCGAACCAATTCTTGGAGAGAATTGGCCAATATCTTTATCAGAGTCCTTTCTTGGTTCATGATCTTGGCACAGCTGATGGTGCTTTATATACGTGAGTTATCACATGGCCCTATCAGCATTGTAGTTCTGCTGCATCTAGATGTATGTTGTAGCTCAGTATATGGTGATGATACATGTCACATCTTAAAGTTACATCATACCACACCTCATGATTCATTATATCATTGTTCTTTGCAGCTCTTAATGGAAGCAAAGTGAATTGCTTTATATTCAACCAAAAAATTATTGCAGATTATGATCTACTGCCTAAACAGAGCTGTGTCATGCAATATATCTAGCTAAGCAATACATGAAATATGAATGGAGTTGGGGTTTCCCTGACCTGGCCTTGAAGAGGCTTTAGGCTTTCTTTTTGCACCATTTTCTCAAGAGGAAATGGCTGCAGGGAGGAGGGAGCTGTTTGCCGCTTTCTCAGGCTCCATGTGTCCTAGGATCATGTGACTAAAGATACGGTAGAGCCTGAGAAGGAGGCAAACAAGCCTTCCCACTGCCATTTCGGGTTGGGAAAACAGTTGCAGCATTCATGAGTCTCCATGAGCAAAGGGTGCTTCGGCAGGTGATGCTTCTCCTGGTGGTTTGCCCCATTGCCCGCTGGACCCCTTCCACTGCCAACACTTGCCACCAACAGGCAACCTAGGAAAGTGCGCACTAGGCACTCTCCCAGTGGGATGCAACAATGTCACTTTCCAAAGTGATGTCATCGCACCAGCTGTGAGTGTGTGCTCACACTTCAATGGGGCCAGTTGGGCTGAATTGCCTCCACACAAAGCCTGGAAACACACTCTTGGCTGGCGTGATGACACTACTTCCAAGAAGTAATGTCATTACATGTTGCTGGGAGTGCGTGCACGAGAAGAAAACTCTCTGTAAGTCCTGTATCCCCCACACCCCCGCAGGGAGGGTATAGGGACCTGGGAACCCTATGTGACTCCCTTGATACTATATACTCTGACCCAGCTTGAATCACATGCATTTAGATAGACCCTGACAAGAAGTGAGAAAGGGGGCCTTCATAACTGCATTCTAGTTCAGTTAAATCACAGTCAAGTTGTAAGTTGTGTGAAAATAAACTCACTTTTGCGTGGTTTAAATAAAATGGAAGGATGCAATGCTATGAGCTGAATGCACTGGAACAAACTTGAGCATGTTGTTTTGAGCAACTCTCTGCTCCTTATGGGACTATTACCTTTAAAAAACATAACCTTGAGTTTGTGATTTATTTTTAAAAATGGATAATATGTGGTAGGGAGGAAGTTATAGAAATAGGAATAGCATACCTTCAAGCCTTTGAAAGCTCAGTTAGAGCCAGAAGGGTGTATAAACTTGAGGGTACAATGAATGCCATGAAAAACAAAGATATTTTGAATTTGGCAATATACCCAATAAACTTTTAGCTTGAATTTTACAGAAAGGAAGAAAGAAAACTGGTTACATCAATCTCAGTAAATGAAAAAGATTTACATGAACAAAGGATATAGGTGTCTGAAGGGAGCTCTGACTCTCAAAAGCTTACATCTTGAAAATTTTGTTGGTCTCTAAGAGTTTCGTATGGGTTAGAATCTACATGAACAAAGGTGTCTAATGAAGGGAGCTTTGACTCTTGAAAGCTCATACTTTGGAAATCTAGTTGGTCTTTAAGGTGCTATTGGACCCAGATCTTACTCTTTGACTGCAGAGTACAGACCAACACGGCAACCCAACTGAAATAACTGAATTTTATAAAACTTTGAAAAACAAACTTAAAAGACGGTTTACTTACTGTAATTAATGACATTACAAAGAATTCCAGATTCTGAGAAAGAAGCAAAAATAATAGTGTCGAAGGCTTTCACGGCTGGAGAATGTTAGTAGTTGTATTTTCCGGGCTGTATGGCTGTGGTCTTGGCATTGTAGTTCCTGACATTTCGCCAGCAGCTGTGACTGGCATCTTTTGAGGTGTAGCACCAAAAGACAGAGATTTCTCAGTGTCAATGTGTGGAGAAGATGTTAGCAGGTAATTTGTCCAGAGGAGTTAGCCGTGTTAGTCTGTAGTAGCAAAATCAAAAAGAGTCCAGTAGCACCTTTAAGACTAACCAATTTTATTATAGCATAAGCTTTCGAGAATCAAGTTCTCTTCATCAGATGCCTGATCAAAACTGGGCAGATACAGAAGAGGAGGGGGAAAGAAGGTGGGTTTGGGCTGAGTCATCCTGAGTAGATATAAATTACCTGCTAACACCTTCTCCACACATTGACACTGAGAGATCTCTGTCTTTCGGTGCTACACCTCTGAAGATGACAGTCACAGCTGCTGGCGAAATGTCAGGAACTACAATGCCAAGACCATGGCCATACAGCCCAGAAAATCTACAACTAAGTAAAAATAATAGTGATTCCCAAACCAGAGAAAGATGTATTTCCATTAGATTAATAGAAAATTATTGCTAAGTGTATTGATTCTAATCAAAAGGGGTTTATTGGAAATGGTGTATGTCATCAAATATCATTGAATGTAATTTATGGAGCACACAAAGCACATGATAAAGTGAGATTTCCCCCTCCAATTTCCCCACAGCATTATGGTTCATTCACGCACATCTGGGGTTTCCTCCAGCTTTTCTGTGATCTTTCTCAAACCTGCTTTGCACTGAAGTTTAGGGAAAGATCACAATGAAGCATTGATGGCTGCTGTGGGGGGAGAGGATCTGGATTTTCAGACCTACACATGGCAGCTATTTCCTTTGACTCTGTGTCTGGAGGCAGCTATTTCCTCCCCCTGCCACTGGGGTTTTAATTTTTTTTAAAAAATGGCACAAATGTATTGTTTACCGATATGTTCTTGTACTGGTAGGTGCAGCAGTTTCTCGGAATTCCAGACATTCATTTTTTTAAAGTAAGCCTCTAGCCCCTTCCTTTGCAGAGATAGGTCTTTTCCCTTATTTCTTTGTAAAGGAAGGGACTAAAGACTTACTTAATAAAAGCTGAGGATTCAGAGAAACTGCTATGCCTATTGGTACAGTGGTATATTAATATAATGAAATTCTAGTGCTGATTTAAAACAAAAATTGCAAAAGTGTTGGCCCAGGAGAGGATAGTGGTGGTCAGTTCTGGGGGATTTAGGCTGGGAAACTGAGGAAACCAGCCACATGGAAGCTTCATTGCTGCTGTGCTTTTTCTGCATCTACACAAGCAACAACGAAACCATAAAATCCCATCCCTGTGTAGAAGACACCTATGTTGGTTTTTTTAAGATGCCAAAAAGGGTGTGATAGAGTTAAAGAGTTATACTTACATTTTAGAATATGTTAACCTTGGAAAACAGTTTAAAACCTGGACCTCCCTTATATATCAGTCTCTGTATGCTGGGATTTCAATTAATAGTATTAATTCAGAAAAGTTTCCTCTAGACATAGGCACGAACCAAAAAAAATTAACGAACTGGTGGTTCGTGGTTCAGTGCCGATGACGAACCCAAACCAGCGAACTGCAATGAACTTTTCCCATTGCTGAACTGGTTCAAGGTTCGTGGTTTGTGGGCATCGGAACCGCCCCCATTGCACTTAGCCCATATTCACAGGGAGTGTTTAGCAGGCTCTCCTCCAGCCAGCATCCAAGTTTAGTCAAGATTGCAATAGGGATCTTGGAGTTATACCCTCTCCAATCTGAGGCCCCCAGGAAACTCCCACTCAATACAATTAGAGCCACCAGTTGACATTGGCCCAGTGTGCAAGGGGTTGGCCGTCAGAACTGCCTATCAGGGTTTGCAGGGATGAGATTGGAGTGCCTATGGCTACAGAACAACCCCCTTCCCCCTCCCTCCCCCAGGTGTCTTCTCCCATGTAACCAATTGTAACCAATTTGCAGCTCCATGATTGGAAGGAAGACCTGCCAATCAAGGTAAGCTGGGCTTTGATTTAGGTTTCCAGGGTGACAGAAGGAGTGCAGACAGAGTTCAGGAATTCCCCCAGCTCCGTTTCCAAGGGAATTGATTGATGGTGCCTGACTGTCTGGCTTCACAAACCGCGGGTGAATGCAACGAACTGGGCTTCCAATGAACGCTGGTTCATTGGCCATGGACCCTCATGAACCGCTGGATAGTGAACAGAAGATCAGGCAGTTCGTGGGTTTTTTTGGTTCATAATGCGGTTCGTGCCCATATCTAGTTTCCTCTCTTTAAAGTTATCCACTGGGGTGGTCCTTTTCACTGTGGTTATTTGTTCTTGTTGCTGAACCTCTTGCAATAGCAATCAAGAAAAATGAAAGAGTATTTGGGATCAGTTTTGTTAGTCAGCTATCAAAAATTTGCTTATATGCAGATGAGGTCATTATTACTCTTACCAAACGCATGGATTCAATCAATGAAGTCACATCTTTGATGTGTTCATTTGGCTCTACATCTGGATATAAAGTTCATCTAGGAAAATATGAAGGGTTGAGCTAAAATGTGTCTATATTTTACACAAATGATAGAGCACAAAACATTTCTATTTTGTGGAAAGTTAATCCAGTTAGACATTTAGGCATCTGGATACTGCAAGATCTTGATTTTGTAGTACATTGTAATCACTGTCAAATACACAGGGAACCTGAAAAAGAACTGGCCACTGGAACACACTTTCACTTTGATGGTTCGGTGTAATCTCCAATAGTAAAATGAATATACTATCAAACATTTAATTTTGTTTTAGTAAAACCTTTTATTTTTACAACCTGGGGGAAAACTGATGAAGGTCCCTGAGAAACAGGCCCTGTACAGTGGCAATGAATAGTAGGGAGAAGCCAGCTATCAGAGAGGGAATTAAGTGTTGCTAATATAAAGCTGTATTATAAAGCTACTAAACTGGCAGATATGAGGAACTGGCATACTTACGATAAGAAATGAACTGTGACTCATGAAAGCTCATACCCTTTCACAAATTTTGTTAGTCTTATAGGTGCTACTGGACTCTTGCTGTTTCCTACTTCTATAGACAGACTAACCCACCTTGATCTACACTCATGATAAAGATATTCTTTATTGAATCACCTCTCATTGGAGATTTGAAATAACCAAATCAAAGATGTATTTCATTTGGGTCACCCAACGTTTGGAGAGATACACTGAAAACACTAGCAATTAATCAATGCTATGGAATACGATGTAATTGTTTTAAAAATGGGAAGTATTTTCAATTTTTTTCAAATTAGGCATTTGGTGAATATACTTTTGAGAAAACATAGGGACTTAGATCAAAATGTCTTTTGAAATATTAATAAATGGTCATGTACAGAAAGGACTTATTGATAATTTTTTTAATAGACTTTTTTTTCCAGCATGAAAAAGCTTTTAATGTCTGTACAGCATCAGACAGAAGATGACATCAGGAAGAAAGCTGGAAGTGCAGAACGAAGAAACCAAGAACAAGTTTGGAATGAATAAAGTCCATACAGCTTCAAACATAATTTACAGATGTTAATGGGCAGGGCCTTAGGCTGCCTCCTCCTCTGCTTCATCTCCAAACTCACCCTCCTCCTTAGCTGTAGCATCCTGGTACTGCTGATACTCAGATACCAGGTCGTTCATGTTGCTTTCAGCCTCTGTAAACTCCATATCATCCATGCCTTCCCCGGTGTACCAGTGCAAGAAGGCCTTTCGGCGGAACATGGCTGTGAACAGCTCCTGGATGGTGGTGCTGTTACCAATGAAGGTGACAGACATTTTCAGGCTCCAGGGAGGGATGTCACAGACAGCTGTTTTCATATTATTGGGGATCCACTCCACAAAGTAGCTGCTGTTCTTGTTCTGCACATTCAGCATCTGCTCATCCACCTCTTTCATGGGCATGTGCCCCCTAAAAACAGAGGCCATTGTGAGATAGCGCCCATGACGTGGGTCGCAAGCTGCCATCATATTCTTGGCATCAAACATTTGTTGTGTGAGCTCTGGCAGTGTTAGAGCATGGGACTGTTGGCTCCCACGGCTGGTGAGTGGGGCAAAGCCAGGCACGAAGAAAGGCAGCTGGGGGAAGGGGACCATGTTGACTGCCAGTTTGTGCAGGTCAGCATTCAGCTGTCCTGGGAAATGCAGGCAAGTGGTCACCCTACTCATGGTGGCTGACACCAAGTGGTTCAGGTCACCATAGGTGGGAATTGTTAGCTTGAGGTTTCTAAAGCAGATATTATAGAGGGCTTTGTTGTCAACGCAGTAGGTCTCATCTGTGTTCTCTACCATCTGGGGCACCGAAAGAGTGGCATTGTAGGGCTCCACCACAGTGTCTGACACTTTGGGAGAGGGGACCATGCTGAAAGTGTTCATAATTCAGTCTGGATACTCTTCATGGATCTTGCTGATTAAAAGGGTACCCATGCCAGAGCCAGTGCCTCCCCCAAGGTAATGTGTGACCTGGAAACCCTGGAGACAGTAACAGCTTTCTGCTTTCCTTACAACATCTAGCACTGAATCAACCAGTTCGGCACCTTCTGTGTAGTGGCCCTTGGCCCAGTTGTTGCCTGCTCCACTCTGCCTAAAGACAAAGTTATCTGGTCAGAAGATCTGCCCAAAAGGACCAGAGCGCACTGAATCCATGGTCCCAGGCTGCAGATCCACCAGCACAGCTCAGGGGACATACTTGCTACCAGTGGCCTCATTATAATAGATGTTGATTTGCTCGAGCTGCAGGTCGCTGTCACCATGGAATGTGCTGGTGGAGTCGATGCCATGTTCATCCAAGATCACCTCCCAGAACTTAGCACCTATCTGATCGCCACACTGGCCAGCCTGTAAATGCATGATCTCTCTCATGAGGGTGGGTGGAAGATCGGGTAGTGTCCGAGCTCTTAGCTGTCTCCACTGATCTCGCCAGCGGCGTGGAAAATACTCATTTTTCATAGCCTTGAATAATAGTGTTTGAATATATACTAAGAAATATGGAAAAGATCTATAGATTAGTGTTAGATTGGAGGAATGGGGGTGACTTTGGAAGAATGCTATTCCTGAATTGATTTCAACAGGTCTCAGAGATCTAATTAAGATCCTTTCCCGATGCTATTTAACCTCCCATAAATTGCTGTTATATATAGATCAGTACAGGATAAGCATTAGTGGTGCAGTTTATCATTTGCAGTTATATTACACTTTTTTTTTAGTCATGTCTGCTCATCCAGTTGTTTTGGAAGGCTGGGGTTGAGTTTATTAATGATACGTTGCAATATACGTTTTGAGCATCAGGTAATTTTAGAAGGATATCTGAAAAGTTATATAGATTTTTCAGATATGGAATAAGTTTTGAGTTTCTTTTCTGTGGCAAAAATGGTTATAGCAACCAAATGGAAGAAATCACTATCATAAGTGAATGATTTAACATCATCTGGAACTTTGCTTTATCGGTAAAATGTCCATACGGCTTGCCTAAGGAGCAGGGGCAGACTGGCTGTAAAAGATGCCAGGAAAAGTCCTGAATGGAAAATGGTGGTGGTGGTGGGGGGCTTCCCACAATTTTCCACGGCTGAAGCCACTCTGGCATAAACTGAGGGGTGGCCACAGCCCTCCACTGAGAGCAAGGCTGCCCTCAGCCCCTCAGAGCTGGCAGTCCTCACCAGTTAAGCCCTGTGCTTTGTGGGGAAAGAGGTACCCAGCTCCAGAGCCCCACGCTGGACTTCGTTGCACCAGAAGAGAGTTGCTTGGCGTAGCAGCTTTTATCCTTCCCTCTCTTCCTTCTTTAGGGGTTGGGCCATGAGCACGGCATTTTCCAGGGCTGTTTTTCCCCTTCCAGTGCATCCCAGCTGAGGAGGCTTACAAGACCAGTACAATATCTATAACAGTACAAAAAAAGTGCCATGAAATTAGAGAATTATGAAATTAAACATGGAATGAAATAAATTCAGTAAACAATACAAATACAGAAAGCTGTTTAATTTTCCAGACATTAAATCTACAATTAATGCTTTGTATTTAAAAAAGCCCTCTTGAACAATTCCGCTTCATTGAACATTTCCCTTTCTACTTCCCAGTTCCACACAATAATACCATAGAGATCTTCTAGAATTGTCTCTTTGTTAACTGCTCCTTACAGTTCAGTTCAGGCCTGAGGATAATTATGTGGCACTTGGGGAAAAAGATACAAACCAGCATGCCTGCACTAGAGGCCAGAATGGAGAAGATCTCCACAGCCACCTTGTATTTGCCTTTTGTGCTCAAGTAAGTGGGAATAAAGGACATCCATACACTGCCAAACCAACATGCTGAAAGTGATGAACTTGGCTTCATTAAAACTGTCCGGCAACTTCCTGACTAGGAAAGCCAGCACAAAATTGACCATAGCCATGACTCCCATGTATCCCAGAACCAAGTAAAACATAATGGTGGTCCCTTCATTACATTCTAGAACTATTTCTTGAGCCAGCGAGTGTGTGTCCAAATCTGGAAATGGAGGAGCCATAGAGAGCCACACAGTACACATTCCTACTTGAATAAAGGAGCAGGAAGAAACAACAGAGATGGCCAGTCTTTTCCCCACCCATTTCCTGATCTTGCTTCCTGGCTTAGTGATCATGAAAGCCAGAGCCACAGTGATGGTTTTGGCCAATACACAAGAAACAGCTATTGAGAAGATAATGCAAAAAGTCGTTTGTCGCAGGTAACAGGTGACCGTATGCGGATGACCAATGAATAACAAGGGACAAAGGAAGCAAAGCAGGAGGGAGATGAGCAGGGAGTAGGTGAGGTCCCGATTGTTGGCTCTGACGATGGGGGTGTCTCTGTACCTGATGAAGATTCCAAGCACGAAAACAGAAATCAGTGATAAGGACAGTGCCCAGAAAGCTAAAGCGATACCCAATGGTTCTTCATATGATAGGAACTGTGGGACTTTGGGAAGGCATATATAGCGATTCTTGTTTGGATACTGATCTTCTGGACACTTGAAGCAGTCATCCATGTCTGAAAAGCAGATCAGGTGCTATTTTCAGCTTTTCTGAAAATATTATAATTTTACTGGTCACATATTTCATTTTGTGTCCAATGATGTTAATGATTTTTTTAAAAACAAACAAACAATAGAAGTATCACCTATAGTTTTAAGAAATGAATACCCTGAATGGCCGTTGTGGGGGTTGCTAGGTAACCACAACAGCGTTACCATTCTTCAAACCTTTTCAGTTTCATGAACCACGAACTCTGATGAACTTTTCCTGGTTCATGAACCAGTTCGTGGTTTGTGGGTCATCGTAGCCCAGGATGGCCCCCTTCAAATGCAGAGATCCCAAACTCACACCGAGTTTTCAGCAGGCTCTCCTCCAGCCACCCTCCAAGTTTGGTCAAGATTGCAATACGGATTTCCGAGCTATAGACTCCCAAACGTGACATCCCCAAGAAAGACCCATTTGAGACAATTGGAGCCATGAATGCGAATTGACTTATGGCTCCATTTGAAGTGATGGACCCCCAGACGTGGTTAATGTCAGTGGCCACCCCCTCCTCTCAGGCTCGGGGGAGCGGTCAGCTGCCTCCCTTCTCAGGGGTGGGGGGTTTGGCCACCAGCCGGTGGCACCCCCTGTGCCTGCTCGCACACCCCAACAGGTGGCCACCTTGTCCAGCAGATGGGTGATGTTGGTGGCTGCCCCCTCCTTGCGGGCTTGGGGAGGCGGCCAGCCGGCTACCTTCTCAGGGGTGGGGGGTGAACTGCAGTCACAGTGCCACCCCTCATGTGCCTGCATGCACGTTTGGACTCTGGACCCATGGGTTTTGTTGGAGGGCACCCTCTCCTCATGGGCCCAGGAAGATGGCCAGCCATCTCCCTTCAAGGGGGTGGGGGTGGACCACAGCCACAGTGACACCCCCATGTGCCCCTCTGCATGTCTGGACCCATGGGTTTTGTTGGTGGCTGCCATCTCCTCACAGGCTTGAGGAGGCGGTTGGCTGCCTCCCTTCTCAGGGGTGAGGGGTTTGGCCGCCAGTAGGTGGCATCCCCTCTGCACCTGCCCGCACACCCTAATAGGCTCAGGGAGGTGGTTGGCTGCCTCCCTTCTTGAGGCCGGGTGGACTGTAGTCACAATGTCACCTCCCATGTTCCGGCCCACATGTCTGGACCCATGGGTTTTGTCAGAAGGCACCCCCTCCTTGTGGGCCCAGGAGTGCAATCCTCCCTGGGGTTCTTGTGAGAAAATGAAGGAGAATGATGTAAGATGTTTTTAGACCCTCCTGCAATTCTGCCAATGCAGAACTATAACCATCCCATGCCAGGGAAGAACAGTACCCATCTCCTGGACACGGGGGGGGGGGGTGGAAATTGACAAATGCCTTTCTCTTTTTGGGAAGAGGGAAGTGTTAGTCCTGCTTATGGGGTGGGGGCACACCCCCCATTTCAGGACAGCAGAGTAATGCAATGGAATTAGGTTTGCTGGTTGCGGAGCCAACAGAAGCCCTCCACACCTTTTCGGGTGGGACAGGTTGACAAAATAAGGCTCCCACACAGAGACCAACAGGTACCTACATAACCTGCCTTCCAAACATGGCAGGCGGGGCAAGTCAACAAAATAAGACCTCCATGGTCCAACTGTGGAGAGCAGCAGGAGTGAGTGGAGGACTGTGTCCCTTGCCGGGAGATCTTGGGCCACATTTCATGCATAGGGACCGTGAAGGATGTGGCCACTGATAAAACTCATGATCTGGCCATGGCGGGTTGTTCTATGGCCAGAGCAAGAGCAGTTGCTGAAACACCCTGGGGGGAGTGGCAGCTGAGAAAACTCATGGTCCAGCTGTGGAGGGCAGGTGGCACTGATGCAACCCCTCACCCTGGTGGGGAGAGTGAGTGACGGACCCAGGGCCAGGCCGGACAGGTTCACAAAATAAGGGCCCCACACAGAGACCAACAGGGACCTACAGAACTCACCTTCTGGACGTGGCAGTACCGATGGAGCCCCTGCCTTGGGGAGGGGAGGAGAACAGATGGTTCCCCTTTTCTCCGCATGGAGACTGCAGGGCAGCAAAGCTGAACTACACTCACACCGCCTGCCAGGGAGGGACCAAAAGGGACCCAAACCCACCTTCCAGATGTGGTGGCAGGAACAGTGACCCACTGAATCCACCTGGGGAAGGGAAGGGATGGATGGACCAATTGATGGATGCATCCCCCTTTGGGGGAGGATATTCTAAATGCCCAGGGGGACCGTCTCCCTCACCCTGGGATGTGCATGGAAGGGACTGAAGGATGGATCGATGGATGCCTCCCCCATAACCCATGGTCCGGCTGTGGTGAACTGTTCTTTTGTCAGAGCAAGCGCAGCTCCTGAAACACCTCGGTGGTGGTGGGGGGGGGAGTAGCCGCTGACAAAACACATGGTCTGGCCATGACGAGCAGCAGGAGTGAGTAGAGGACTGTGTCCCATGCCGATTGTGGGCCACATTTCATGCATGGGGGCCGTGAAGGATGCGGCTGATGACGAAACTCATGGTCCAGGCTTGGTGGACTGTTCTGTGGCCAGAGCAAGAGCAACTGCTAACACCACAGGGGGAGTGGCCACCGACAAAACCCATGGTCCGGCTGTGGAGGGCAGCAGGAGTGACTGGTAGAATAACACAGAACATGCTCAAAACAGTGCCCCGCCCCGCCCTAGAAGACGTGGCTTCTGACAAAATCCATGGTCCGGCCGTGGAGGCAATAATGGATGCCCTCCCCAACCAACCTGGAAGGACAGGATTCAGCATCAGGATGGGGGGGAGGGGAATCCTAAATGTTGCTTTCAGCAGCAGAACCGCTGGCTGTGGCGGTGGGGGAGGGCCATTCTAAGTCCCACTGATAGGGGGCCCTCCCACCATCCTGGACAGCTTCATGTGCAAACTGTCCCTAATGCTGAGGAGCGGCTGCCACCAGCATAACCCATGGGCCCCATGCCTACTGCTAGACTCTTTGCCCAATCTTGATGTGTTCCTTGGCTGAGGGCTTACAGCACACCTTTTTATTTTGTTTCTTAATTCTTCTTTCTTGGAGCACCTGTCCTGCATGGGAAGGTGTCTGGGTGGTAGGTTAGGGGCCTTTTCTCATGCCAGAGCAAGAGCAGCTACTGAAACACTCTGGGGGGAGTGGCTGCTGACAAAACCCATGGTCCAGGTGTGGCGGACTTTTCTGTGGCCAGAGCAAGAGCAGCTGCTGAAACACCCCAGGGGGAGTGTTGGGAAGGTGTCTGGGTGGTGGGTTAGGGGCCTTTTCTCTTGCCAGAGCAAGAGCAGCTGCTGAAACACCTTGAGGAGAGTGGCCACCGACAAATCCCATGGTCTGGCCGTGGTAGACTTTTCTGTGGCCAGAGCAGGAGCAGCTGCTGAAACACCCCAGGGGGAGTGTTGGGAAGGTGTCTGGGTGGTGGGTTAGGGGCCTTTTCTCTTGCCAGAGCAAGAGCAGCTGCTGAAACACCCTGAGGAGAGTGGCCACCGACAAATCCCATGGTCCGGCCGTGGTAGATTTTTCTCTTGCCAGAGCAAGAGCAGCTGCTGAAACACTCCAGATGGAGTGAGTGACAGACCTAGTCCCAGGCATGGGGGTCATGAGGGATGCAGCCTCCGACAAAACCCATGGGCCGGTTGTGGTGGCAACGATGGAGGCCTCCCTCTCCTTGAGGGGAACCTATTATAAGTCCCACTCTTGGGGACCATGGGGGGTTACCTCACAAAGTGTTATGTTAAGCAGCAAAACTTACTTGCCGGACAGTGGCAGCAGCCTTTGTCAACCAACTGGAAGTCCCCTTGCCGGGGGGAGGTGCCTGGCCCTACCGGTGGGAAAGCAGGAGGGAAAGAGAGTGAACATCTTCCCCTCTAGGAGGAGCAGTGGCTAAGGGAAGGGCATAACTCACCTCACCAATGGGGAAGCCTTGAGATAGGCCTTCCACCACCACCTTCCACAGATGGCTGGAAGCTGCTGCAAGACCCAGAAGAACATGTCATGAAAATGGTGGCCACGACGGAAGCCTTCCTCTTCCCAAGCGGGAGAGGGGCACAAAGCAAGAGTAATGATAACAGAAAATAAAAGTTGGTCCTGTGGGCTCTCGGGCAAGGTGCCCACTTAGCTTGGCCCCAAAGGCCAGCAGTAGCCCTGAGACAGGGGGTGGGGGGAGCACCCTACCCTACTCTACACAAACACCTGACCTGGCCAGGCAGGACAGGTGCACAAAATAAAAAGAGAAGAATAATAAACTCAAAAAGAAAGAACAAGAATGTAGGCCCTCCTTAGAGGTTCCCACTTAGCTTGGCCCCAGAGGCAGATGGTGGCCCTGAGACTTTGAGCCCACAGCAGATAGGATAGGATGTGGCAGCCACAGACATCACCCACCTACTGGCCTTGGTGGCAAGGATGAAACCCCCTCCCCTGGCGCAGAGGAGACCACGGGTCCCATTAGGGACCATGGAAGGATGTGGCCTCAGACATCACCCACCTGCCGGCCATGGCTGTAAGGATGAAACCCCTTCCCCCGGTCGGGGGTTGAGGGATATACCAAGTACCATGACAGGGGACCCTCCCATGGTCCTGCACAGTGACATGTGTAACACTGTTCCTTGTGCTGAGCAGTGGTGGACACAGACATCACTCACCTGCTGGCCATGGCAGATGAGAAGGATGCCTCCCCCTCCTTGGGGGGAAGTCCCACCGCCCTTCATGGTGTGCATCCCATCATGAGCAGGTGCAGTTTATTGGCAGCAGGCAAACAGTGCCCTCAAGGGATGCCTCTTTCAGGGCTGCCAGGGGGGACAACACAGAATAACAACAACAACAACCACCTGTGATTTATATACCGCCCTTCTGAACAACTTAATGCCCACTCAGAGCAGTTTACAAAGTATGTCGTTATTATCTCCACAACAAAACACCCTGTGAGGTGGGTGGGGCTGAGAGAGCCCCAGAGAACTGTGACTAGCCCAAGGTCACCCAACTGGCTTCAAGTGGAGGAGTGGGGAATAAAACCCAACTCTCCAGATGAGAGTTCTTAACCACTACACCACTGCACTCTTAACCACTACACCAAACTGGCTCCTAACCACTACACCAAACACACAGAGAAATGATTCTGACCCCCCCCCTGCACCAGAAGATGTGACTGCTGACATCACCCACCCACCAGCCATGGCGGCAAGGGCGGAACCCCTTCCCCCCTTTGGGAGGTGAGGGACCAAGTCCCATGGATAGGGGAAAGTTGCACCCAGAAGCGACAGAGACATCAATCCTCATTGTGTGGGAGCCCCAACCCACCGCACACAGACACCCAACCTGAGCAGGCAGGACTGTTGCACAAAATAAAGAGGTAGTAGCCCCTGCCCCCTACACATCAGGCCATCGCAGGAACGGCACCATGCTGCACAGGGGTCATTGGGAAGGGTCTGAAAGTGCTGCCAGAATGAGAGATTGAAACTGGGAACCGGGGGCTGGGTCATGAGGAGAACTAAGGATTTCTGGCCACGGAGTGGAGCTGGACTGGGAAGACGGAATGAGGGGACGACTGTGGGCAGGGACAGCCTCAAGAGTTTGGGATGTGGGGAGGGGTTGAAGGTTTCTCCAAACCCCTGTCATTCCTCCTGAGATCCCTCGAACACTACCCCATCACACACAGAGATGTGACCTGAGCAGGCAGGACAGGTGCACAAAATAAAGAGAGAGTAATCAAATCAAAGAGAAAGAACAATGTGAGCCCTCGGCTGAGAAGCCTACTTAACTTGGCCCCAGAGCCTAGCAGTGGCCCTGAGACAGGGGAGGGGTAGAGTCCTACCCTGCCACACACAGATGGTGAGCCCTCACCTGAGGTGCTCAGTTAGCTTGGCCCCAGAACCAGATGGTGGCCCTGAGACTTTGAGCTGCAGCAGAAGAGCTTGGCCCTAGAACTTAAGACCCTGATAGACTGGGATGGCTCAGAGCCCAAATAAGTCCAGGTCCAGGGTGGGATAGCCAAGCAAGTGGAAGATAACCTTAATGAAGGACAACATGTCCACCAGGTCCGGGTGCAGACATGCACAGTGGAGAGAACACCCGCTCGATCTGGACACTGGTGGGAGGGCAGGAGAGGATGTTAGTGGCCATGACGGGGAGGTCCAGCCAGACAGCAGAGTTTGGTGCCCAATATTCCAAGGGGTTGGAGTGGGGGGGGGGGCTCTTGGCCCCAGAGCCAGACAGTGACCCTGAGACGGGGGAGGGGTAGAGCCCTACCCTGCCACACACAGAAGCACCTAATTGAGCAGGCAGGATAAGTGCACAAAAAAGATAGTAATTAATCCCAGAAGGAATAAGGAGAAACAAAGAAAATCCAAGGGAAAAAAAGGTAGCCCTCAGTCAAGCTAGGTCCCAGCCCAGAGCCAGGCATGCCCTGGGACTGGAGTGGGGTGGGATGGGGTGGAGGAAAGAAGGCACCCTTCCCAACAATGCAGACTGAAGCAGAAGAGGCTTTTCAGTCTCTCCTTTCAATCAGCTAGCAGCAGCCAAGCTCACTTCCCCCACTCTCTCTCCCTCAAGTGCCAGCAACAGTCCTCTTTCTCCTACGTCTGCTGAAACTGAAAGCAGGAGGCAGAGAGCTGTGCCTTATATAACAAGGGTCCCATAGAGCGGAACAGGAGCTCTCTGGTTGGCAGTCAGACCTACCTAACAGGGTTTGGAGGGATGAGATTGGAGTTCCCATGGCTACAGAAGGCCCGTTTCCCCCCTGCTTCTCCCATGTAACAGAATGGGAGCTCCACGGTTGGAAGGGAGACCTGCCTATCAAGGTTAGGTGGGCTAAGATTGGGGTTTCCATGGCAACAAAAGGTCTGCAGACATTCTGGGCCTATGTTGCCTAGGAAATCAATTGAGCGGCGCCAACCTGTCTGGGGTCATGAACCGCTCATGACTTTCACAAGTCGTGGAGTTTGTGAACAATGCGGCCCCATGAACTGCATTTTTATGAACCACCAACCGGCCCAGTTTGTGGGGTTTTTTTGGTTCGTATTGCAATTCGTGCCCACCTCTAACTGGGACTAGACCTAGCAGCAACCACTGGGTACTCAGAAGAGTTGAATGGTTTACTCAGGACTGGCTGCTTGCTATTGTTCAACAGCAGTCCCCGCCCCCAATAAAAGCTAGTGTTGTGTAGTAGTTAGAGTTTCAAACTAGAATCTAGAAGACACAGGTCAAATCATGCCTGCTGTTTCTACCCCTGTCCAGAAGGGCTGAGCAGTTCTCAGATTATGTCTGCACAACACAATAATCACCAGATTGCTAGGGAACAATATGGGTGCTCTGTGGATGCTGGAGGGGAAGACCGAAGAATCAAAGGGTAAAGAATGATCACCTCAGGGTGATCGTGGAACATTCTCATTTATCTACTGCGATTTCGCCCAGAAAATGGGACAGGGATGGAGGGCTGAACTTTTACTTTCCTGCATTTTGGGCTATGATACAAGCAAAGATGGCTCCAGTCCAGCTACAACAATAGGTAGCTATTCTTATGCACCAACTGTGGCCCTGGGCTTGTTCTGCATTGGGCAGGAAAGGCTACCTCCGGTGTTAAAATAGCAAGAAGTGGAATATATGCTTTGTAGTATCGCATATTACGGACCCTACCCTTCTGGTCTGAAATCTTCCCTTCTGGGCATGGATCACAATCATAGCAACAAAATGGCTTCCCTTCCTTCTTTTTTCTGCTGTGGCCTGGTTGGCAGTTGTCATTACACACAGCAAGTGGCAGCATCTGTTAAAAGGTGAATATGATTTCATAAAGTGGGGGTCACCACAGAAAACTCACATGTACAATCAGTTGTTGATTTAGCACATTTACAGAATGGTACCTGCAGATGCCCCTGTTCAGCTGAGCAATGATGCCATGGTGGAACATAGGGAAAGGGGTGGTCCCATAGGTATGAGAGACCAAGGCAATGAAGGGCTTTGAATACGATGGACAAAACCTTGAACTGAGCCCAGTAACTGATGGGTATTACATAACAGCTCTGTGGAAGTATTCTATATTGTAGGAGCCATTTCAATGTTCTTAGGAGAAGAATATCTGTTACCAGTGATATTAGCAAAGCTTGCCAATGACATCATGACATCACTGATGATGTGGTGACATCACTTCTAGCACAATTGAGAAATGACATCAACATGTACTGGCTGATGCTGAAGCATTTTGGTATAACCATAGCGTTTGGGGTGAGTGCTAGTGTTATCCAATGTGATGATGGCACTTCTGGATCACATCAGAAATGTCACCATGGTGTCAATAAAGATGCTGATGGTTCTCCCTTTCTCCTAGGAATTCTTCTCCCATTACCCAGTTGGGAAGGGAAGTCTCCCACTATAGTTGGAGACAGGGCCAGCGCTCCCATTGAGGCCAGGTAGGTGCTGGCCTCAGGGCACGAGGGCACTGGAGGGGCGCCAGAGGGGGTGTTGGGGGCGGAGGCACGTGCCGCAGAGCTGGTATGGCTGGGCTGCAGCTGCTGCAGCCAGCCAGCCCTGTGCCACCACATGCCACCAGCCGGGCGCAGCAGCTACGAGTCGCTGCCGGGGCAGCATGCGGAGCGCAGAGCAGCCTCCGCCCGCCACCCCAGCCATCCGCCGACCAATGCCCCCGGCTTGCTCTGTGTGATGATGTCATCGCATGATGACATCATCATGCAGTCCATGGCACGCGCGCGCTGCGCATGTGTAGGGGGGGAGGTTGCCGCAGGCGCCAGAAATCCTGGTGCCGGCAGTGGTTGGAGACCAGGTTTCCCTGCTTAAATATTCTCCTGGCTGCTGCTGTAAATCTTTCTTTAAGCATGTAAAAAGGTGTATGTGTTGCTTATCCTGTTTTCAGAGCTCAGACACATTCTTATCTGTCACTACAAACTCCTTCTCCTAAAATCTGAGCCACACTTGAAACTCCCACAGGATGACATTTCTTCTTATCCATGCCTCTTTGGATTGCTCCGTGGTGGAGTATTGGTTGTCTCCTGTTATAAAGCAGTCTTTGTAATCTGATATTTGAAAGACAATGAGAGTGTGTTTCAGATGCCTTTACTACTAATCAGATTTGAACTACATATGTACCTAGTTTCAGCTTTTTCTGTGCTGGGAAAATATTGAAACATTTTGTTTTTAAAAAATGGAATGTAGTCTGATAAAATTTTATAAAAATATCAGCCACCTTTGTTTGCATCAGTACAGTTCATGCCAGTAAGCATCAGCATTAAAGATGTAGCTGAATAATGTGTCCACAAAGCTGGCCTAATTTAAATTAGGATAATTTAAATTAATCACACCTTAACTACCAATATAGCAGAAGGTAAGGAGAAACATTGTCGACCATGCTGCTTACTCAGTCAGTCTCTGGGGGAATGTTCAATAGTAATAATATAAATATGAGAAATATTCTTGATTTGGATAATTTTAAAAGACAGAATTAAACAAAGACTAGCTGATTGCAGAAAATCAAAATCTGGACAGAAGAAAGGGTTTAATTATAGTAGTTGTAAAGAAAGCCGAATAAAATTCACAATATCTTCCACAGTTCAGGCTATTGATTCTTTCCAAATGTTCTGTTCTGTACAATAGTCGGTACTTTCCAAATGAGTATAATCAGCAGCGCTGGATAAATTAAGGGTTATGATTGGAATTCTTTGCAGTTCAGCCTTGTTAACAACAACCTACAGTCTGATCCCACCTGGTTAAATGCGCTCTGCCATAAAATGACCTTCTCATTAAAGGTGACCTCTTTGCCTGATGGAGCCCAGGGAGCCATCCTCCCCACTTTCACTCTTGAGAAGGATTGGTTTGGGAAAGTAACCCAGTTGATAATGTCAAATCCAGCTGCTAATTCACCATTTTGATTGAAAGCCACCTCATCTCCAGCACTGTTGTTAAATGAAGTGGTCTTCAGAAAGGAGTGAAGCTACAAATGAATGAAGCAAAAAGCAGTTTGTTCAACACTATTAGAATGTATTTGTGGTGTGGGACTTTCTTGTATGCCCATGTCAAGTCAGTTTCAGGTAGTTTATACTCTGGAAAATCTTGTTGGTCTTTAAGGTGCTGCTGAACTTGAACTTTGCCCATGTCATATCTGTTATTCTAGAGCAGGAGAACTCTAAAAATAGGCCAATATGTTAAAAAAACCCACTGATCCTCTAGCAATTTTTTTACCCTTCACAAAGAGAACTTAAAATATAAAATACATTTAAAAAATAATAAGTAGGAGATCTAGGTAGGAAAAATATGTGTACAGATTCAATCTTAGGTGATATAATTTAAGCTAAAATTAGAGTCCTTTCTAGGTATCTCTGGCTGTGCTATTGCTGCTACAGATCTTGGGAAGGTATACCTTCTGCTTACAATGCTACACTGATCTCTAAATGAAGAACACCTCCTTTTTCTTAACTCCTCAGACATCTGTCTTCTCTCAGGAACAAGCTTCTTTCCCTACCGAAATTCACATGGAGGCCAAATCTATAGGATTACCCATACATTAGCATGAACAAGCACACATACACACACACACAGATATCCCTCCACAAGTCACCTTATCATGGAAACCTTAGAAAATGGATTATTTTCAGGATGTGAAAAAATTTCAAAGGAAAATTCATTAAATTCACTTTATTTTGTAAAAATTTAACCTGTTTCTATCCCAGCCTTCCTTCAAGGAGTACCTTCCTACTTTATCTCAACACTAGAAACAACGCCCATTGTGGGGAAAAATACAACGGGCTCTAGAAAGAGGAGGGTGGGTGGGCAGGCATTCACTCCTCCTCCATCACTGATCCCAACCAGTGAAGGAGGGGGATAGGCATTGCCACCTGCTCTGCAGCTGATCTCAGCAACATGAAGGGGTAGTGGGCTTTGCTACCTGCTGCACATCTGATACAGACCGGGTAAAGGGGGCAGGCATTGCCACCTGCTCTGCTTCTGATCCCAGCCAAGTGAAGGGAAAATAGGCATTGCCTTCTGCTCTGCATCTGATTATGGCTGGGTGAATGGGGGCAGGCATTGCTGCCTGCTTCAAGCCTGATCCCAGCTGGGTGGGTTGGGCATAGCCACCTGCTCCACTCCTGATCCCAGCTGGGAGAAGGTGGGTGGGCATTGCCCCCTCCTTCACTCCTAATACCTGCTCTGTTAAGGCAGGGGTGGGCATTATAACCTGCTCAGCTCCTGTTGCCAGTTGTGATAAGTAGGGGGTGTGTATTGCCACCTTCTCTGCTCCTAATACCAGCTGAGTTAAGGCAGGAGGTGCATATAGCCACTTGTTCCGCTCCTAATACCAGCTGTGTTATGGCAGGGGTGGGCATTGCCACCTGCTCCGTTCCTAATAACACCTGGGTTAAGGTGGGGGTGGGCATTGTCACCTGCTTCTCTCCTAATGCCAGTTGTGATAAGGTGGGGGTGGGCATTGCCACCTTCTTCGCTCCTAATACCAGCTGGGTTAAGGCAGTGGCGGGCATTATCACCTACTCCACTCCTGATCCCAGCTGGCTGAAGGGGGGATGGCATTGCCATCTTCTCCGCTCCTAATACCAGCTAGGTTAAAGTGGGGATGGTCATTGCCACCTGCTTTGCTCCTAAAGCAGCTGGGTTAAGGTGGGGATGGGCATTGCCACCCACTCCACTCTTAATACCAGCTGGCTGAAGGGGGGCAGGCATTGCCACCTGCTCCGCACCTAATACCGGCCGGGTTAAGGCATAGGGAGGGCATTGCCACCTCCTCCGCTTCTGTTCCCTGCCTGGGCTTCCCACCACGGCAAGTTTTCTGGAGCGATATGGTGAGTTACCTGGGCTTTCCTTTGCAGCAGCGCCCTCTGGTGGTGCACCAAGGTATAAAGTGAGTTGTCTGAAACACACTTACTCAATTATATATATAGATGCTTTGTTGTTTGACTGGTTCCAGTAAGGAAAATTTCCCCTTATTGGGAGAATAAAATATTTTAAAAATGGAACGCAGCATGGTAAATAAATACATAAAATACCAGAAGTATGTCTCTTTGCCAGCACACACTTCAATTCACTCCTTGGTGGGCCTGCTAGGCATTGGCAAGTGAAATTTTTACAGAGCTGGGATGCTTTCTCCTACCTGCCTGATATTTGGCAGCAAAGATCGTTTGGGTGAGGCATACAGTTCCCAAGAATTTCATCCCAACTGGATGGTGGTGGAGGGGAGTTACATTTGGAAATATGTTTCCAATGGAATCGTATAATGAATATAATAAAGAAACTTGTATAATAATGATAAAGAAAAATTGTAAAAGCATTTTGTGTGCATCTCTGCCTTACATAGGGATGTGAAACATTACCTGCCAAAGCTGCCATTTTAGTGGATGAAGTCTTTCTCCATCTGCTCTGTGTTTGTGTCTCAACGAGTACATGGCATTTAAGGCACGTGCTATGGCGTGGACAGCATTGTAGATGCTGTAGCTTTGGGCAGTCATCCTCATTTCAAAAAAGGTCCCTGGAAGGTGCTCCAGCTTCTCTGTTCCACTGCAGATTTCCCTGTCCTCCTCACCTGAATTAGAACCAGGGAATGAACAGCTGAACGCCTGCTCCCAGAAGGCTCTGATGAAGCCGTCTCCTTTTGGATCTTGAGGATTTAAGACTTGGAGGAAATTTTGGAACTCCAACAGCTCACTGGATTGAATTGCAAAGGATAAGGAACCGCTGAAGACTTGTGCATCCAAACCTTCTTGATAAGTGTTTGATGTGAAATCTCATTCCGCTGTCAGAATCCACACCTTATTCATGGCGGTCACTGCCCTATTTCCCAGTTTTGCAAGATTCATTAACCCAAACAGAGAAAAAACAGTCTGAATATGGGCACTGAGAACAATAACGTTGGCCATGTTTAGAGAAAGGGACATGGTTCCCATGTACTCCATTATATACATAGGGTCAAAAAAAGATACCATGGTTGGTATTCTTTCAGTGAAAGCAGTACAGATGCCATTCTGGGAAAACATTGAAGTCAATGTCTGCATGAAATGTATTCCTTTGTCATCATCCATCGCAACAATTCCAACCCAAATCCATTGGAAATGCTGAAGTAGCTGAACAATTCCTGTGTACTGATACGCTTCCTTGGGGACCATTTGGTACAAGAAAGGGAGATGGGTTTTATCATTTATGAAGCAGTAAGCGACCTAAGAAAAATTATAAGTCTGTTATGCAAATTAAGTTCTTGTTGAATTGTAATTATTCTTCTGAGGTAAAATTCAGTGGTGAATCCTATGGTAAACAATTGGCATTTTCTCAAGCTATCAAGACTTCTTGATTCTGTAGATTCACATGTATGCTACAACGTACCCACACTAAAAAAAGCTGTATATAACAATTATTTTAAGGTTTCCCAGCATATGTTGTGGAAGGCCTTTATTTAAGTTCTGAATAGAATGGTTGGTGGGTAGAGGGTACTCATTATATATCCGGCTGAGGGACTTACCTGAAAATGGACCTTCTGCAACTCAGGGCCAAGCTACACATGACGAATGACACTTGAACGGCAAGTGGATTGAGTGGAGGGCAAGTGAACAGGGAGAAATACACTTGCTGTTCAAGTGTCATTCGTCATGTGTAGCTTGGCCCTCAGCCTGCTGTATTGAGTGGGACTGGAGTGGTACCAGTATCCTCCCTATCCCTCAGGAGATCTACTGATAAGGCATTCTATATCTTTTCAAGACTGTAGGGGACAATATTCTTCATGCTACCTGTCTATGCACCACGACCAACATTTAAGGGAATTTAGTGTCTAATTAGTGCCTGTTTAGGGTTGTTACTTGGATAGTTTTTTTTGGTATGTTCTGGGAAACATTCCAGGAAGAAGAACTGTGCAAATGCACTTTTATTCCAGAAGGAAGTGCAATAATCATAGGGAAATTGAAACCTTAGATCCTACCTCATAAAATTCATAGGATTCTATATGAGAGGGGTTGGATCCAGCCAGTTTTTCCACTCAGACTTTTCCATTCCCTCTTTCTTATTAGTTTCAGGTAGCTAGCCATGTTGGTCTGCAGTAGAATAGCAGTATTTGAGTCAAGAGTCAAAGCTCGTGAAGAAGGGAAGATGAAGAAGGGGGCTTTGACTCTTGAAAGTTTACACCTTGAAAATCTCTTTGGTTTCTAAGGTGCCACTGGTCTCAAATCCTGCTGTCCTCATTATACTCCCACTCATACTGCATGTCTTTTGTCCATGCAGGTTTAATGGTTCCTAGCTTAGGGACTCATCTTCCCTTTATTTGCAGTGGAAAAGCAAAAAAGGAGCAAGCAGCAACTATCCTGAACTCTTATATCTATATTTCCTCTGAAGTTAGACGTTCTTACTTTGTCATGAACATTCAAACTGAATTCTAATCAGAGTGACATAAGCATGGAACCAGTTGAGTGGAAATCTCAGTCCTGCTTTTTACTCGTAAGTAGCATCTAGTTTACTGCATCTGGAAAAGAATGCCAGATTCAATGAATGTTTGGTCTAATTGAGCAGAGTTCTTCTTTTGTGTTTAAAATATCACTGAGAAGCTTTACATTTATGGTTATGGTTATAAAGATTACAATTGATATCACACCAAGAAGTGTTCCCTTCTTTTGAGAGAATACTGCTTTTCTCAGGCTGGATATTTTCTGCCCCCAAAAGGAAGAGGTGTCTCTGCTTAGTATCAGTCACATCTCTCTCTCACTCCCCTACCTTCTTCATATAAAAGTCCATATAAAAACGGCAAAAGCATATAATATTCAAATAAAAATGGAAAAATCGCATATCACAGCTACGAACCTTTCATGCCCTATGACTTACTTGTGGAATCCTGTAGAGGCCTAAGATGTTGGTAACATGGAGAGAGGTTTCAGAGTCCAACGTCCCAATGATAGCTACTAGATTCTTCTGAATGCCACATTTGAAATTGGGAATAGGCCGATTCCAGGTAGACTGAAGGAACAGGGTATTCTGATACGTCATCCTTGCATCAAAGTAGTTTTCATAGATGTGGAACCCTAAAGTTACATTTGGTAAGATCTTGGGGTTTTTCTTGATCTCATTCACAGCAAATATCAAAGCAAGGACGTGCTGATAGTTCTTTGGTACTGAGCTAAAACAAGAGTGACATGATTTATAAGTTGGATATTCTCTCTGCTGTTCTTTTCTAAGCATTAGCCATAGGGCATGTGAATAATCAAGCAATGCAAATCTTTAGGGTCATTAGGAGAGAAGGGTGCATCGTTTCAAACTGATAAAAAACATGGGAGACACTAGAGATAACACAGTGCAAATGAAGACAATGTACTGCAACAAGAGAACATTTATGGTTGAGAATTAAGGAGATAGTGAGAACAAACCTAAAAAGGTCTGCTCAAAAGATGCGTCTCATTTTATTCAATCTTACTTCCAGGATACTGTTTTTAGGAATGCAGCCTGTATGCCCCAGTGTTATTTGTGAATCTAATATGGAAAAGATTTTATTGCTATTGAGGAGACATAGAGGGACAATAAAGTAGAAACAGGAAAGCCATAAGATGACTAGAGAAGTATGGTGGTGTTATTGGGGAAGGAACAGATATAAACAAAACAGAAACTATGAGCATATCTCATCAAAGGCACTGCATAAACATTTTCTATAAGACTGAAGTAATCTTAGAACAGAGTTTTAAATCAAAACACAAATAGATGACATTCTATTGTTTCTTGACAGACAAATCTATAATTATAGTTCATTACTGGTAGCATGCTGCGTGTTATGGAAACCACTTCCTTACATAATAGGATTCAGTTTAGGTTTTTCATTGAAGGCAGCAGGGTCAGAAAGGATGAAAAGCTGAGAAACAATCCCACCAATATCAAAGTCTCCTTGCTGGTAATATTCATGGGGGATCTGCAGAGGGTCAATCATGTTGCACGTAAGCTAGTATGCTTCGCAATCAGCAACAGATAGCAGAAACAATAAAGGAGTGGCAATATGACAACGTCTATCCATCTTGAGATCAATAAGAAAGACAAGTGTGATGGAGTACTGCCTGTCCACAGTCCCTAACCACAGACTGAATGTTACGAGTGCATTTTATATACATGTTCAGACATGTTCATTTGATCCTACTTGTTGCCTCTGAAAATTCATGCTAGCTTCAGAAAGCAGGACAATGAATAACAATTTTTGAGATAATTGCAGGGTTCATAATGTCTCCCCCAAAGTATTACTATACTTTGCTGCATTATGTGTAGTCAAACAGTGCAGATGTGTTTTTTAGATCCTCAGAGGAATCCACATGGTGAGCTTTCACTGATCAGATTAGTTTATGGTCTATATTTATCCAGCCAGTCAATTATTTGGGTAATCAAGAAAAGTCCAGTCTATTTACTGTAGTCTTTTCTTGGTTCATCATCTTGGCACACAGTCTCTCTACTAGAGATGGGTACAAACTGGAAAAACAAACCATGCAGTTCGTGGTTTGTCACATTTCACGAACCACAAACTTTCATGAACCTGCACCAGTTCATGAATTGGTTCATTTTGGTTTGTGAAAATGTCACTTCCGGGCCAGCAAATCTCCACTTCCAGGTCAGCAGCAGGTCACTTCCAGGCCAGCAGAAGGTCACTTCTGGGTCAGCATAAAGGTCTGCAGAAAGCTCAAGCCCCGTTGCCTAGGAAACTGATTGATTGGCACCAGGCTGTCTGCAGTGACGAACCAAAAAACAAACCAAACCAACCGGCCTAAAGTTCGTGGCGGTTCATCAGAAATGGATTCTGATGAACCACTGGTTTGCAAACCATGAACCAGCCTGGTCCGTAATGAACTTTGGTTTGTATTTCAGTTCGTGCCCATCTCTACTCTCTACACGTTACTAAGTACCTAGGGATGCTCAAGAGAACTTCATTTCACATGTCCCCTCCAATTTCCAATGCACTCACTTGCACAGTCATACTTCAATTTGCTCCCTGTGAATACATTTCCCTCTTGGATATCAGTTCTTCCTCGACTGTTAAAAGTATCCCAGTTTCTCCAGCTCCCACATCCATTCATTGAAATGTACATCTTGACACTTTCTCACATCTTAAAGAAATGCAAATAGGCAAGTCAAAGTTGCCTACATTACTTGTTCTTGAAGTGAAAACAGAGCTGAATTGGCGCTTTGCCGTCTGGAATCACTTGCAGAAGCAGTCACACAGAGAGAGTATATATGAATTGTCACATAGCCCTTGCAAAGCTGTAGTTCAGTTGCTTCAAGACACACATTGAATGTCTTCCTCAGTATATCATGATGCCATGGGGCACATCTTAAAGTAACATCATGCCATACCTCATGAGTCGTGACTTGTCGTGACTGGATGTACATTTCTTCTTTGCAGCTCTTAATAGGCCCAGTGAAGTAACTAATGGTTTTATTTTACATCAAAACATGATCTTTGAATTGTGATCTGCTGCCTAAACAGGAAGTGACAAAGAGGGCTTTCATAACTGCTTTCTAGTTCAATTAAATTCCAGTCATGTGAGCAGCTCACCTCAAGCTTAGAGAATTGCTCTTCTGCATGCATCATTAGCTAAAAACATATGTCTTGTGTTTGTGAGTAATTGTCTAAGATGGACAGCATGTGGCAGGGAGGTGGTGACAGGAACTGAATGGCTACTGGATATCATCTTCTACATATATAATTGAGTAAGCATGTTTCAGACAACTCACTTTATACCCTGGTGCACCACTAGAGGGTGCTGCAGCAAAGGAAAGCCCAGGTAACTCACCATATCACTCCAGAAAACATGCCTTGGAGGAGCCTACAGTATTTGTTCTTGCAGAGAAAACACCTGCATTGGTGCTTTGCCCTCTGGACACACTTGAAGATACAATCACACAAAGGGAGCTCCTGTGAAAGTGGCATTCATGTGTGCCAAGCAAGAACAGCCTGCATGTGAATTGAGGACCACATATAAAATCTTGCACTTGAACACTTCACAATATGTATTTCCACTCCTTGCTGAATCCTGGAAGAGAGAGAACTTTTACAGTGCAAGTACAATTTAACACTTCCTCCTTCAGCGCTTCATTTTCAGTTCACAGTTAATCAGTAACTGATTACCTGCAGGACAGCACAGAGGAAGACTGAAACCGAGACTTCGCTATTCATGGTCAAAGGTAGCAGCTAAGAGAGAAAACCAGCTCAGGCTAGAAAATGAATTTTCCCTTAGGTTTAGGTCTTTGAAAAAGTAAAACACTAATATTGTTGGGAAGAGGAGAAGGTTCATGGTCCCTGAATGCTCAGCAGTGATCCAGTCTTCTTTGTTGTATGGGTGTTTTCTCCTCATGGAAGATACAGTCACTATGGAACTACTTCCTGCCATTTCTGCTGATGATTCATTCGACTGTGGGTAAGTGGATTTTGTGATTTTTTTTTAAAAAAAACTAGAGTTAGAAAGTTCAATTACCCATTAACCAATTATATATTTAGCTAATTAAGTGAAAGATCTCAATTCTAATTAGTAAGGGCTATGAGTTAAGGGCCCCACTTGTTTAGACAATTGAGGCTAGTGTGTTTTGGTTTCTTATTGTAAAAGATAGAGACAATATTAAAACCCCGCGAAAAATTTTCACAAGACAAATCCATGTCTGTTTTGGCACAAGCATTTCATAATACTTACACTCGGAAACAAAGATATCAGGATACTACCATAAATTGTAAGGGGAGGGGCAGATGGATTCAGCAGTGGGCCCCAGTCCCCCCTTAAAGGCTAGACCCCCAGCAAACAGAATGATTGCCGCAACATGAACAACGGAGGCCCCTTTCACCCAAAGCATGCCCCTATCCCCAACCAAATCCACGCCACTGTGCACCATCCCAGAAACACAGCAATGTTGGGATGGTCTGCTGATGTAAGTTTGGATTGTGCCAGTATATCTTCAACCTATGTCGGCATCGCAGCTAGTTGGCTCCTATTAGTGCAGCTTTATTCCATATTCTCTTTAAAAATCTCAAGGTGGAACCCATGGTTTCCTCTTTCTCCATTTTTATCTTAATTTTATGAGGTAAGGTAGGTTGAGAGAGAATGACTGGCCCATGGTCACCATGTAAGTTTCATGGAGTGTACAGATTTAAACCTGGTATTCCTCAGGCCTAGTCTGACACTCTAACTGCTCTACCAAACAAATAATGGATACTTCCTTCAGTATCTCAAAAATGCATCACTATTGAGATTGTGTTGAAATGCAAATATATTTAAATTCCATCGATTGATCATATTTTTTTCACCTATTGATTAACCAATCATCATCATCATCATCGTCATAGCAACAACATTCAATTTATATTCTGCGGATGACTTAACACCCACTCAGAGTGGTTTACAAAGTATGTCATTATTATCCCCTACAGCAGTACTCTCCAGGGAGCCAGACGTACATGTTCGGGCTTATCCCTGGGACTTTCACCCCCAGAGGCTATTCCATCTTATTGCTATTCTTTAAAGATTCCAGCTCAATGCAGAGCCTTCACATTGGCTAGACTTAACTCCTTCCCCTCTAAAGTGCTTTCTGGTTGTTTCTCTGGACTCCCTTATCCTGAACGAGTTTGTGACTGTGGACAAGGAAAGTTAGAGACCTTGGATCATATAATATTTTTTTGCCCTAAGTGGAGTAAGGAAAGAGAGATTTATTGTTCCTATTATGTCAAAAGAAAAGCTTCCCTTCCTTCCTTGGGCAATCTCAGTGTTATTGTCTGATAACTTTCCTGACAATCAAACCTCTGCTATAGTGGCTTCCTTTTTAGCCACGGTGATAAAGAAACAAGATTTTCATTAGTTTAGATAGTTTAAAGTGATAATGACGAGTTATGTCTATGTGAATTGGGTATGTTCAAGTGTGCAGTTCATATTTTGTTGGTATTTGTATGGCTTATGGCTTCGGCCGGAAAAGCAATAAACATTATTATTATTATTATTATTATCCCCACAACAACAACACACCCTATGAGGTGGGTGGGGCTGAGAGAGCTCCTAGAAGCTGTGACTGACCCAAGGTCACCCAGCTGGCTTCAAGTGGAGGAGGTGGGAATCCAACCCCGTTCTCCAGATTAGAGTCCTGCGCTCTTAACCACTACACCAAACTGGCTCTCAGCTAAGAGTTTGTTAATGGGTTGTCAGCCTTAGCTTTTATTGTTTTGTGTTTCCCCATACTCACCCATTTCTCAACAGGCAGTTCGGAGCAAGGTAAAATATGGATGGATTTATGGTCTTCACCTTTTCCCTAGCCCTGGAAACTATATGTAGCCCCAGCTAGAAATATGGCACTTGCTTGTAATTTTTTGTACAGTATGCGTTGGATCCAGTTATTTTTCACTCAATCTCATTCCATTACAATCCTTGTTATCCCAGATGGTTTTTGTCCACGTAGGTTCCATAATACTCAGTAAAGACTTTTTGTTGATCAAAGGGGACCCACCCTTCCCTTTTACATCAGTGGAAAAGCTGCATGGATAAAACACATATCTATCTCTTTCCCTTTCAATTTACTGATCTCAAGGTTGGGGCATGATCTACTGTGAGTTACAGCAGGCCAGCAGATGAAGAACAATGCTGCATATAAGCTAAGTCAGAGAAATTAGTACAGTTTATGAAGTTCAGCTTCATAAGCCCTCCTGGTGTTTACAGTTTACACTCACCCTATTTCCTGTGTCTCCAGGTAACAGCAGAAGCCCTTTGATTGTGCTGGACCAATACGAAGGCAGCGGAATCAGACTCATCTGCACATCTGAGACGTTGCCACCTGAGCTCCAGCTGCTATGGGTAGACGGCAAAGGACAGGAACTTGCTGCTCCAGCCACAACCACTCCAGGCAACACCAATATTGCAAGTTCTTTTCTTCTACAGCCAGGTTCTGGGAATGCTGTGACCTGCAGAATTGTCAGCAAAGTCACAAAGATATCAGCAGGATCAACTTCTGTCATCATCGCAGGTGAATGAGAAAGAGCATTGAGTAGAAGTTGAAGGCAACTGTGCAGGATGTACTTCATGAACAATATAAAACCATATAATAGTGACCTTGCTCTCTTTCCAGACATCTTCTTCCCCTCCACTTCTCGATGGATGGTTGCCTTTTTTATGATTGCGGTTCTTGGCATGATTGTCATCATTGCTATCTTCTGTAAATTGAACAGTAAGTTTTATCGTTAATGTTCTTCCAGAACACCTAGACTTGTGCGTTAAAAGAGTAGTGGTACATTTTTATTGTCATACTAATTGTTCTCTTTCAAAATCCTAAATTTCCCCCAAATCATCTTATGGATATTCATTATTAAGCTATACAAATTGTAATCCTATACTGATAGTGCAGAAAAATGTGGATTAAGAAGTTATATTAGAACTGTGTTTATGTTCTGTTCTTTGATCTGTAGTGTTGTTTCATTTTGCACATTACTTTTGTGGGTGTACACTTAAAAATATAGGGTTGGATCCAGCCAGCTTTTCCACTAAATCTTACGCAATTCTCCTCTTTATCACAGCCCCCCCCCCCCGGCTTTTGTCCATACAAGTCCAGTGATCCTCAGCATAACCTTTTTGGGAGGTTAAAGGGGACTCTGCTTTTCTTACCAGCTGAAAAGCTGGTTGGATTCAACCCATAATGTGGGGATAAGACTAACAGATATCATACACCAGACAGCCAAGATAGGCCATAGTGCTCCAGTTTGCTGTCTTCTAGGCTTAGGTTTGTTGTGGCATAATACAGGGAAAGGACTTCAAACTTTCCTCAGCAATGAATATATGAAAATCATAAGCATAGAAGCATATTAAACATTATGTTCTTTATATGATTTCAGAAAACCGTTGGAAGCTTGCACTCTCAGGTTAGTTACTGTATCAATTTAATGGTGATTTATGGGGAGAAACAACAAGGGAGGGTAAAAAACTATGGTGACTTCAGGTAGCACTGATGCAGGCGGCACAAAGAGGACTACAGCTACTCAAGCCGTGTACGTTGAGAGTCATATAAACATTCAGTGTAGTTTGTTGCAAAATTTGATGTGATTTTAAGCACCAGATATTTCAACATGGATGATTATAATTCTAATACATATTTCCATGTACACAGATAATGAACGGAAGGCAACAGAAGAAGGTAAGTACTGGTGTTTCTTTATTCTTCCTGTATTAAAATTGTATATAGATGAACCTTTTCTGCACAGAATGATGAGACCCACATGTGTACTGCAGCATTTCTACGCAGGGAGTATACAAGAGTATAGGTCAATTATGAAACATCTAAGAATTAAGCTGTTTCTTTTTATGCAGGTAAAATAAAAGGAAAGAAGTAGACTAAGGGCCAAGCTACAAGTGACGAATGACACAGGTTGGACACTTGTCAGCTTCCCTCAAGTTTTGATGGGAAATGTAGGCATCCTGGTCTTGCAGCTTGGCTCTCCAACTGCTGTCCAATGGACTTTTCAACTATCACTTGTCCAACATTCCACCAAGCTGCCTACATTTCCCATCAAAACTTGAGGAAAGCTGACAAGTGTCCAATCTGTGGCCGTTTCCAGACGGCTTACCTGCCTCCGGAACGTCGCGCCATCTTGTGGGGAAAATGCGAAATATCGCGTTTTCTCGCGCGAGTTTTGCACGATGTCGCGCAAAACTCGCGCGAGAAAACACGGTATTTCGCGTTTTCCCCGCAAGATTGCGCGACATTCCAGAGGCAGGTAAGCCATCTGGAAACGGCCTGTGTCATTCGTCACTTGTAGTTTGGCCCTTAGATCCACTGAAATCCCCCAAAGTGTGTGTGTGTGTGGGGGGGGGGACCCAGAGGCAACAATGGAAATGTTAAACTGAAAAATCAGTAGATTAGTTGATAAGACATCATTTTTCAATTCTCTCAGGATCTTTAGTAATTTAAAATTTGAAGGGAATATAGTCATTTAAATATTGAGGATAGATATTCATGCAAGGCCTTTTAAAGATTATTGTAGGAATAGAAGGACTGAAAATTAGACAGGACCCCTGCATGTTTCCTCAGAATGATAAATTCAAATATAGGTTTATTATTCTCAAGAAATGTCCTATTCAGTGGCAGATAGGTGATTAAGGACACTGGAAAAAGTTGCAGTATGAGCAAGCTAGCAGCAGTAACAACCACAGTCACAACAAGCCATGGGTGGCCTGTTCTTCCTCCTTTAGTCTCTTGGTTGGGGGGTGGGGGGTGGGGACAGGCTGGGAGGGGCGGGGCCCTTTTCCAGGACCCCTTTTGCCTCCCCGTCTGCCCCTGATGCTATGGCTTTGTTAACTGAAATTTAAGGATAGTTTAGGCGGGCATCTGTTTTGGTCTGCAGTAGAACAGCAGGATATGAGTCCAGTGGCACCTTAGAGACCAACAAGAGTTTCACAGTGTAAACTTTCAAGAGTTACAGCTCCCTTCTTTGGACTTGTGTCAGAAGAATAGAGCTCTGACTCTCAAAAGCTTACTCTCTGAAAATCTTGTTGGTCTCTAAGGTGCCACTGGACTCATATCCTACCGAAATCTATGGGGAAGAAATTAACAATCTGAATATGAAACTTTCTCAGCTTCAGGAAATGTAAAGATTCATATGTACGAGAACCCATTTTTGGAAAAAATCAATTCTGTTGGATAAGGAAAATGAAAAGCAACATTTGGATTTTGAAGAGGTTAGATTTTGCAAATGTCTGAGGGATCTCAAGGACTATGAAGATACAGGGCCGTATTAACCCATGACCAGGCCCCTAGGCTTTCAGGTATTTTGGGCCCCCTCCAGCATTTCAGTCTTTCACCTCACTACAGCTGACAGCCTGACCCTAGTATTGTTGGTACTAGACCACAGTACATAGCCCTATATCCATTTTGAGGGTCTCCTGAAGAATTCTATTCATATATACTTATGAGAGTAGTTACATGGATAAATATGTATGTACACATATTGCTATGGTACAGAGTATAAAGTGCCTTTAACCTAGGGCACAGGTTATAGTGCTTCAGCAAAGAAAATTGATGGGCCCCTAGTTCCTGTGGGGCCCCTAGGCTTCAGCCTAGTTAGTCTTATGGATAATATGGCCCTGTGAAGACGGTGCTCAGTTTAGGGTTGCTAAGTGCCCCCTAATCGCAGCCAAACTCTGGCGGTTTGTGTCTCTGTCTGCTGATTTCTGGCAATTGGTGGGAGGAGATAAGTTACCAGACTATTGCCTGCCACCAGCAGGCATTGTGGGCAAACAGGCACACATGCCTCTGTGCCCTGCTGTGATAATGTCACTTCCAGAATATGTGTGTGTGTATTTGTGTGTGTGTGTGTGTGTGTGTGTGTGTGTGAGAGAGAGAGAGAGAGCGAGCATGTGTGCACTTTGCAATTCCTTAAGAATCAGCCCAAAATATGCCCACCCCATGCCACAACATCACTTCCAGAAGTGTAGTCATCGCACAGGGGCATGGAGGCACACACATGAGTGCTGCATCTCCCTGCACTCCCAATCTCCCAATGGTTGCCAATGAGACCTGGCAACCCTAGTTCAACTGGGGGTAGTCCATGGGTGACTGACCTGTTCAGAAATTGTGTCTCTTAATGATACTGCACACTACTCAATAGGATGACATTAGTGCTACCTCAAATTGGCAACATTATGATGTAAAAGGCACTAATCTCCAGGATTTTTTAGAACAATCATGGTATGGGCTTAGAGGGATATAACACTACTTACGATTGCACTATTAATTACTGCCAAATACTAATTAGATCTGAAAGTCCATAATATTAATAAAGATCAAACTAAATCTCAGGTGACTAATGAGTAGCTGATCACAAAACCCATTTTGCAAGTCTTCATGAGGTGCTGAATTATGTTACTAGATCCTGTTTTACACTCTTATTGCAGTCTTCTGCTCCCGCCATTTAGTTTAAGTAGTTTAAATGACATATACTGTATAACCGAGCCGCAACTGAGTGTGAAAGTTATGGACAAATTTAAATCTCTTTAACGGAACTGAATGGAATGTTAGAGGTGAAATTAGATGGGCGTTTACCTGGCATTAAGTCACATTGAATACAGTGGGATTTATATCTAACTCTAAACAGGATCATTCTGCAAAATTTTTACTTTTGGCTATTTTATACCCTTAATTTATATCTTTTAAAATGTACTAAAACATGGGAAAAATCAAAGATTACAACTGCCCTTCCTAATCCTAACAAGAAGGTTGTTATGTGTGTTCTCTCCAACAATATTCAAATAATGTAAATTTTGTGTCTTGCAGAAATAGGACGCCTTAACATTATCCTGGGTAAGACTGCCTTTTAGCTCTTCCAGACAGAATGATATACTTGACTCGGGCTGTAACCCTAAGGACATTTTTTTAAAGAGTAAGCTCTATTGAATAAAATGGTATTTCTGAGTAGATCTGCCTAAGATTGCTCTCTTAGATGATTGTGTATTAATAGAAAGTTGAAAAATAACTTTCTCAAATGTTCATATAACAATATACGGTATTAGTTAGTGCCTTTGGTAACAATTCCTTTTTTATTTTTTATTTTTTGTACAAAATACAAAAAGAAGGAATGAGAATGGGAAATCCCAGAACTTAATTGGTTCTTGCCAGGCCATATATGCTATTCTTAGAAACAGAGATGATAAATATTTCTGTAATCACTTTGCTTCAGGTGGGTAGCCATATTGGGCTGTAGCAAAAGAGCAATATTTGGGCTCAAGGGTACTTTATAGACCAACTAGATTTTCAGGGTATGAGACTTCAAGATACTCTTAAAAGCTCATGCTCTGGAAATCTAGTTAAGATGCTACTGGACCCAATTTTTGCAGATCTGGTTACTTAATATAAATTCAATTTTAATTCAGGTTAAATAACTGAAGTGCCTCATTCAAAAAACACTGGATATTTCTTTGTGTGGTTTCACAAGTATTCTAACCACCAAATGTGTCAGGATTAACTGTACTATTTGCTTTCTCTTTCAGAAAAAGAAAAAGTAGTATCTCAGGAAGGTAATTCCAAATTCCCCTCAGAGATGTCATCAAATTACAAATTTCTTACAGTCCCACCAAGGATTGCCAAGCATGGCCTGGCGACTGGTGGAGGGTAGGGACATCATGCCTCTCTTGGAATTGTACGTAAAACCATAGCATTTGTGGCGATTCCTAGAGTGGACTGATGTCACGTCTTGGAAAATCTGAAAGTGATATCATGCCATTCTCCAGGGGTGATTGTTTTATATTATTTTCCTCCTGCCATCCACAGGAGCGGCTGCAGGAAGTAAGTGCCAAGGTAGGAGGTGCCCTGGCCCTAGTGGGGAAATGGCAGCCCTAGGCCTATTTTATCTCCAGCAATACCTATTTTAGCTCAAACATGTGCTTATGCCATAACAGGTTGACTGCTCTTTGATTAATATATTCTTTACCATTCTCAATGGTAATATTCTTTACCATTCTCAAGGCAGTTTCCACTGTATAAAATACATTCAACTGCTAAAATACAGTTTAAAAATCCCAATACAACAAATAGCAGCTTTAAAATCAAACCAAAAACAGCATCCATAAAATAGTTCTATAGAGTATTAGGAAAAGCAATAAAACTAATCAATCAAGTGGCAAAAAAATCAAACAAGGTAAAACAGGAGATACTCTCACTAAATGGATGATGGCTGAAAGTGGCAGAGGAAGATTGGAGATGAAAGGGTGTAGTTACACATTGCTGTCAGGACATGGAGGGATAAAGGGGATAGTGAAAGACAGGGCTGGGGCTTACCCCAAAGAAAACATTCTGCACTTAAATAAAGGTAATCTTCAGTGTTAAAAAAAAAGGAGAAAAGCCAAGGAAAGATCAGTTCTGTGGCTGATGCAGCCTTTCTCCAAGCAAAATGCAAAGAAGTCTCGGAAGCAGTTTGGAAACTGAGGGCCAAGCTACACATGACGAATGACACTTGAACGGCAAGTGGATTGAGTGGAGGGCAAGTGAACAGGGAGAAATACACTTGCTGTTCAAGTGTCATTCGTCATGTGTAGCTTGGCCCTGAATCAGGGTATTTTGACCCTGTGTGCAAAACTTGAAGATACATCAAAACTGTATGGAGCCAGAACTGAAGAAAAAGCCCCATGCAGAAAAGAACCTAGTATAACACCCAGCTGCTGTTCTGACCAAGTTTAGTCCACTAAGCTCTGAGCAAAAGAAAGAAATTCTGATCATCCATTACCCAATTAATTTCCAAGGGAAATTCTTGGAGTACTCTGATCCAATGCAATGTTACATTAGGAACCCCCAGTCCTTAGAACAGCAATTCCCCCCTCCTGAAATCTGAAATCTGTCTGGATTCTTTCTTGGCTAGTCCCAGATCTGGATTTTGGATCTGAATATGTCCCTTCTCCAGAATTCACAACCCTAAATATTCTAAATATCCCAAATGGTCTAAAATATAAATCAAAAAAGGGGGGAAAGCACATGCTGTTTATATTGGAGGGATCCTTTTTCCAGATGTTTCATTTAATTGCTCACTTTGTTCCTTTGCAGCTTTGAAAGAAGTACAAGCTCGTTATGGTAAGATGATGATTTTTGGCATAACATTCAGTAATTCCTCAGTTCCTTTTCTTGCATAAGACTTAAATTGGTTTTGTTTACAATCCTAATGTGAATGAAGAACTTACCTTTATGTACCTGTGATAAAGGATGTGGATATGTTATATTTTGGAATAACTGTGAACATTTTTTAGGCTTTTCCGTATTAATTAGAGTGAACAATACCTTTTAAGATGATTAATAAAACTTTTAAAGATTATTCCAACCTAAGTGTATTTTACATTCAATACCAAAATGTGTGAAAAAATGACACACTGAAAGCTGAAGGCAAACGTTCCTCCGCAGACAGCAGCATCTGGGTCGAAAATGCCCAGAATTACACAAGCAGCAAGGCCAGCAGCAGAACACATGGGCAGTTCAGGGCCGATTCCACACGGCTTACCTGAAGCCGGGACGTTGCGCAACGTTGCGCATCATGCCAGAAAAAACGTGGAAGATCGCGTTTTCTTGCGCGAGTTTTGCACGACGTCACGCAAAACTCGCGAGAAAATGCTTTCTTTTGCGTTTTTTCCGGCATGATCCGCAACGTTGTGCAACGTCCCGGCTTCAGGTAAGCCGTGTGGAATCGGCCCAGGAAACGAGGAATTTGGAACACTGGCCTCTTTGTGTCCCAGAAATAATTGGCTAAAAGAAACACAGCTTAGAACTTGCACTTGGGAAGCATTTCTTTTCATTCTTGATGTTATCACAGTCATCCCAGGGGCTATAAGATTTACAGAGGGGCTATAAGATGTACAAGGGGAAAGTTCTCTTACTACAGGAAAGGCTTCCCTAGCAGGGATAAATGAAAGCATCCACATGACATGATCTAATATATACCATTCCTCAAATGATCTTTGCACACCTATGTTGCCATTTTAATGTTTTTGATGAAAGAAAAATTAAGGAAAAACCTCTGCTCCTTATTTCTATATTACGTAGCCCTTCATACCCTTTACAGCTTCTTGGTTGTTATAGCATCTATGTTTGCCCAAAGATTTGTGTATAATAATTGCTAGTATCTTTCATTTTAGAGAACACCATGGCAGAATTGGGTGAGTATAGTGCCTCTTTTTGAAATCAAGCAAGCTAAATTCTTCAAAAATAAGCTGTTAAGCATTGCAAATACCATTACTACCTACTGTTTTTCATTGCAGAGTTCAGAAGTGCAGTTTCCCATGCAGGTATGGTAAACTCTAAATGTAATTCCGCTAGCAACTGTCACTCTAGAAACTTGCACTGCTAGCCACACCTTCATAAACACTCTGCTAGGCACTTGGACCTTCTGTTGTTGTGAACACATCTGTTCCCCCAGCGGAACGGGAAGATCTATTTAAAACTGTCCGTCTAACTGGAATTCACATGCATCTCAATTGATGGGTCAGAATGCTGGTCTTTCCAAGGGCTATTCAGGCAGGTGTTTTCATTTTGAGAGTTAAAGGTTCAGTTTACATTTCATTAAAATCAGTGGTCATCACTGAAATCGAAACTTTCCTTTCAAGTTTTCTTCTAAAAAGTCCAAAGTTTCTATATTAAAATGCTTTATTGCAAGTATGAGCATTTGAAAGTATAATTCGCTAAACAACACTGAATCAGTTTGGTTATCTTTCATTATTTATTTTACTCAATTTCTATCCCTCATTTTCCCCCAATGGGGACTCAAAATGTCTACATCTCCCTTTTCCATTTTATCCCCACATCACTGTTGCAAGGTAGATTAGGCTAAGAGTGTGTGATGGGCTAAGGTCATCCAGCAAGAGTGGCAGAGTTGCAATTCAAACCTGGGTCTCCCAGATCCAAATCCAAAACTCTAACCACTGTACAAAACTACCACATCCAAACTTTCTGTGGAGTTTTAGTGGCATGACGGTTTTGGAAATATTAGTTACCGAAGAGAGAAATATCAAGCATAAAATCCAATTAAATGGATTTGTAGCATCTTCATAAAAATGCATGTTTCTGTTGACCTCTTTGGTGTAGAATCATACATAGAAAAACTCAGAGTACCTGCTTAGATAGTAACATTAGTGGAGAACAACCAGTTTAGGGCAAAGGATAATAACAGCTGAGGCTTGGTCCTCTAGAACAAGTGAAGAGATCTCTTCTAGCCAGATTGGCTATGATCAGTTGTGGTGAACTCCTCTTAAAGAAACAGCTCATCACAATCCCATCTACAAGTCAGAACCAGCACATAAGGGCTGCTTTAGCTCAGGTTCTACATTGTGGCTTTTAACCATTTCACATCAGATAGATCTGAGTTTACCGCAGCAAGCTATTGAGTTTTGGTGTGATACAGTGAAAACTACCCAATCTGAATTGTGAGCTTAACTTGTAGGGTTACCAGCAGGTCTGGAGAAAAATGTCTTAACCTGTTAATAAAGGCTTGGTGGTGGTGGGGAGTACCTACCGTCATGTCATAGCTAACTTATGGCAACCCCTGGTGGGGTTTTCACGGCAAGAGACTAACACGGGTGGTTTGCCATTGCCTGTCTCTGCACCCCTGGTCGAATTTGAGGTCTCCCATCCTACTACTAACCAAGGCTGACCCTGCTTAGCTTCTGAGATCTGACAAGATTGGGTTTGCCTGGGCTATCCAGGTCAGGTAATAAAGGCTTAAGGAGATACTATTTATCTATGCCATGAAAGGCTCTGACAACTTCCGCACATTAATCCTCTACTAAAAGCACAGGGCATTTTCTTCCTGACCTGTTGGCAACCCCATCAACTTGCTATGCAGTAACATTCACCATGTGGGATCAATACAAAGTGGCCTTCATGAAAATGCTAGTACATGCAGACCAGTTGCTATTCCCCTTGTTATTTCTTTTTGTTTGAATATGAATGACTGACCAATGATAATATTGTTTCTTCCTGCTTTCTAGTCAATATCACTTTGGATCCTCATTGCACACATCCCAAACTCATCATCCAAGGGAAAAACAGAGTTAAACTGAATTCTTCAGACTCAGGACAGAAGGACCTCAAAGGCACTTTGATTGCAGTGGCAAATGAGGGGTTTTCTTCTGGGAAACTGTACTGGGAGGTGGAAGTGGGAGGCAGACCTTTCTGGGAGCTGGGGGTACTTGCTGAGACAGTAAGAAAAAGACTAATAAATGAGAGGTTGGAAAAGCCATTGGAGGAAGGGTATGTAAGTATTCAGTGGTTCCAGTGCCAATACCATTGCACTGGAGGAAATAGCTTAACTGATAGTCAGAATAAAGAATGTGCAGTTGTAGGTGTTTTTCTGGACTTTGAAGAGAACATGCTATCCTTTTATGATGTTGAGTTAATGTGTCTTATTAGGTCAATTCCAGTAGAGTTCTTTGAGAAAATGTATCCATTCTTCAATCCTGGGAGTGATGAAAAGTACCTGGGTGTTTGGCATATGAACTCCCCTCCGTGCTTAGCTTCCCTTTGAAAGTAAACACTACACTCGTTTTATCCATGCTATTGAGGCTTGTACATGGGCTGATTTACACATGCATCTACAACACTTGATGTCTTTCTCTACATTTGATGACTTCAAGTTGAATGTGTGAACCCTTCATTTGAAGGCACTGCATTTGAAGTGATGTGAGGAGATGGAAATGGGATACAACTCATCACTTGATGCTGGAGCCAAGACTCCAGAAATGAATGATATATGAAGCAATCCAAAGAAATGAGATAGATATTTTTGAAATAGAAGCTAAACAAGGGAAAACATTTAGTTGGGGTTATATGTACAGCAGAGAGAGTAAAGAAAAAGAAGATCTAGTGCTATTCAAAGAAGGTAATATTAGAGAAAGCATTTTTGTATTTTGATTTTGGTTCAAGGAATATGAGGCCACAATCACTCATATGTCTGAAATGATAGTCAAAACTTGTGTCAGAAGAATGAGTGGTGCACACCATAGCACCAAAAACCCAGAGGGAGAAAAAACTTCTGAAGTATTTATGTCTGTAGCTACAGCACAGATCCTTTGAAATGTAGATGTTTCCAATTATCTTTACCAAAACAGCAGTGTCTAGCATGCATTAAGCAAACTGAAATGATAAGACTCTATATGTATAACAGGCATAGAAGTGGTATGCATTTGTGATCCTGTGGATCCTATGCTTCATGGGTCATGTGTTTGTTCTGATCCATATCCTGATATTTGCACAGTGGTCTTGATCTCTTTTCAAATATTTTAGTCATAAAACGTACCATAAGCAATGACCACTATTCTCAACAATGCCTGTACATATTCTGAAACAATAAATGAAACAATAACTTTGCTGCTGTTGTCTTTCATCTGTATGACTTAGTGAAGTTTTGCATTAATCCAAAATTGTTCTGAACTTTAAAAAATTGAAACCAGGGGGCACTAGTCATACAAAAGGTTTTCTGAAACTGATCCCCATTCACCTTTTTTCTCCTTCATTGATGCTTCTTCATCTGGTCTTGACAACAGTAATTGCAATCTGTCTGTCGCCTGTCTTATGATATATGGTTAGGAAGCTGGGTCACAGAAATGTCTGTGTGAATGTGGTCCACTGTTCCATTTCCTTCCAGTTTTGACTAAGATTGCCTGAATATAAGGTAACTGCTGGTAAGTGGGGGTAAACATTTTACCTTTTTTATGATCCCTCCCTCCCCATAAATTTGAAACATCTCCCATCTTTTCAGCTTGAAAACAAAGCTGCAGAATTGGGAGGCATGGATTTTGCTCTGCTCTACTAATAAGCAAAAATGACACAATTGTCAGTGGATTTAGCACTTGGTAGTTTAAAATTAAAAAAAAACATTGATAGTTTAAAGTTCAAGTTCAGCTTTGATATTTTTTGTTCATTAAAAAAGTCTCCCTTGAAAAAGTATTTATTCCAATTAGTTCATTCAGGTTGCAACATCTGTAGTTAGAACTAGAGATGGACACGAACCTGAATACGAACCAAAAAACCCCACAAACGAGCCCAGGTTGTGGTTTATGAACCAGTGGTTCGTGGAAGCTGGTTTCCATGAACTTCTGCGAAGTGGTCTACTGGTTCATTTGGTTTGTTTCAAAGGGCAATGCCCCTTTCCATGCCGCTGCAAAGCGGCAAGGCCATTTAAATGGCCCAAACCCCACAAACCCCAGCCCCAGTTCCCCCGGCCTCCTCCACTGCTGCGTGGGCCCACAGGACAGCAGAGGAGGCTGAAAAGGGCCTTCCCGCTGTGGTAGCCATTTGAGGGGTGGGAATGGCATTTTTGGCCTCCTTTGCTGCTGCGCAGGCCTTCAGGGCGGCAGAGGTGGCTGAAAATGCCCTTCCTGCCCCTCAAATGGCTGCCATTTGAGGGGCAGGAAGGCCCTTTTTGGCCTCCTCCGCTGCCCTGTGGGCCCACACTGGTGCGGAGGAGGCCAAAAAGGGCCTTCCTGCCCCTCAAATGGCCGCCATGGTCCTTCCTGCCCCTCTCTGGAGGAGGGGGAGGAGGCCATGGGCTCGCAGGCCGGTGGAGAAGGCTGGAACCGCTGCTGCTGGGCTGCAGCCTCCTCCACCCCAGCAGCAGAGCCAAGGTAAGTGGGGGGCTGGGGCTGGGGTAGGGGGCTGGGTGTGTGTGGTTTGGGTTGTGGGCTGGGGCAGGGCAGTGGGGTTTGTGGGCTTTGGGCCATTTAAAGGGCCCTGCCGCTTGCAAGCAGCAAGAAAGAGTCCTTTAAACTATCAAACGTTCCTTTTCCTGCTGCTGCTAAGAAGCCGGAAAGGGGCATTTAAACCCCACGAATTATGAACTGGTTCATGAACTTGCCCCAGTCCATGGGGGTTCATTGTTCCTGGTTCGTGAAAACACCATGAACCAAAAACTGCATGGTTAGGTTTTTGTGGTTCATGCCCATGTCTGGTTAGAAGAACAGGAATATTGCCCAAAAGAAAATTGTTAAATATGACTTGGGGCTGCTACCAAAAAAAGACACTTCTGTTTCTAGCTCCTGCCAGCCTCCTCTGTAATGTGTACTACAACTTACTCATGCTCTGCTGTTATTATATGATGCATGTCCCTCCCCTGTGCCCAAGCCACATCATGCACTGTCACTGGTGAGTACAGAGGAACAGTGGGAAGAATCCAACCAACTTTCCTGCTATGAAAAGGGAACAGGGAGTCAGGCAAATGGTGTGGAAGTCTGAAAGGGTCTCATTCTATCGAAGGCAGTCTGTGTGGAGCCTGAGAGAGTCTGTGTCTGTGTGCATGAGATAATTGTTTTGTGAAATTTGTGCGCAAAATTATTCTTTGTGACTGGGTGTGTGATACACCTAAACTCTGGTTTAGAATCTTGGGGCCAAGCTACACATGACGAATGACACTTGAACAACAAGTGTATTTCTCTCTGTTCACTTGCCCTCCACTCAATCCACTTGCCGTTCAAGTGTCATTCGTCATGTGTAGCTTGGCCCTTGGACAATTAATTTGATGGGCAAGTGGAGTTATTTTTAAACCAAGATTATTTAGCTCTGTAAAAGAACAGAGCAGGGAAGAATAAAAACTATATTGGTGCATATGTTGGGTTAATATTGAGTGCAGCTATGAATTGCAGTGGACTCAGAATGAGGAATGAAGGAAAGTTATGTGGAAGAATTGTGTGTGGGAGGGAGAGAGGCATAGTATGATACAGAGCAAAATGGAATAAGGTAGAAACGGAACATGAGGGGAGCCCTCATACAGGGCCAAGGGACAGTGTGCTTGTTTTGCATTGTTAACAAAAGAATTCAGGACCACCTAACGACACCCACTTCAAAAGTGAACACTCATATATTCAATACAATTATTCAATATAATTACAATTTGCCAGATTACACGCAATTCATACAATATTCAAAATCCATTCACAATGCAAAGTTATATTAATCCATACAGTCTTTGTGACAAGACCCCAAAGTACTCAGTGCTGGTATAACAAATAGTCCATAACCACAGCTATATAGCTAAATACATGAATCCATAAACAGAATAACTCAGTCCAATGCAATTTAACGCAACAATATAGCTGGCCAGGAAGGCACTGTAGGTCATAAATCATGTAGAATTATCCATCTGACGGGAAACCGGTGCAGAGTCCCGTTTCTGGAATCCCTTTCTCAAAGATGGTATATGTGCACTCCAACGTATCCTTCATCCACTTTTGACTTGCACTTAAGCCCTCAGTAACATAACGTCCGGCGCTGAGTCGAGCAAAGGCTGCAAGAATATTGTATGAATTGCGTGTAATCTGGCAAATTGTAATTGTATTGAATAATTGTATTGAATATATGAGTGTTCACTTTTGAAGTGGGTGTCGTTAGGTGGTCCTGAATTCTTTTGTTAACTTACTCCGTCAGGACTCTCCAGTTTCTGTTACGTTGTTTTGCATTGTTGGCAAGAAAGGCATACCCCACCATCAGATGTTTGAACACAGAAAGACTGTAGAATAGCATGCCAAATGGCAGAATGGCCATAAAAAGTTGTGTGTGTGGAACTGAATTTCATTTATTGATTTGAACTAACTAATCATGCTCCTATAGAACTTTATATAAAAATATTATGCAGGGAAAGAGTTGTAAAAGTTAATCATTGACAGGAAGCAACCGTCGATAAGCAGGATGTCTAAGGGCCAAGCTACACATGACGAATGACACTTGAACGGCAAGTGGATTGAGTGGAGGGCAAGTGAACAGGGAGAAATACACTTGCCATTCAAGTGTCATTCGTCATGTGTAGCTTGGCCCTTTGTTCTTTTTTGTCCTGGCTCCACTCCTCTGTGCTTTGCACTGTTAACGTGAGGCTCAATAGCAGCCATTTTGGTGGGAGAGGAGATTTGTTTAATACCATGTCTTGGGGCTGGGGTCAGCATCCTCCAGCATCAATGGAAAATAAAAGCCAGTTCTTCTAAGTTTTAAGATGGCTGCTTTGGAGAGATTACTGACAAAAATTGTGTATGTGTGAGAGAGGGTGAGAAGGGAAACTAGGTTGTTCAAATAAACAGGAAAGGGAGGACAGAGATCAGTGGTATTATCTCAGGGTGTGAGTATGAATGCTGATGTCAGAAAACTCAAGGGAAGGGACCAGAATATTGCCAAACCTAATGAGGAGCATGAAAGACCAAAACAGAGTGCTGACGCACCATATACAGACAGGACAGCAAGAGAGAAGAAAGCTCTGTGTATACAAGATACTAGTTTTCATAACTTAACACAACCATCCAGGCCACAATCTCCCCTGGGAGAGCAGAATGGGAGGGAAGGACCACAATAACCTTTTTGTCACTGCCATTTTCTCTCTTCCATATAACCATTCCATACTAGTAGTAGATGTATAAGAGAAAATACATACGAGTTGTGAATTTGCCCATAATTGTGTCAACATTTGCAAGAGATCATTGTGATAACTGTTGAGCATGAAAGGAAAGGGGCCTGTTCTTCACACAAACTCACCTTAAGCAGGAGTGTAGGGGAGAAAAGCACCTGCAGTCAAAAACAATAGTTGCATTAGCCTAGTGCAAACAAAATGAGAAACTAGGCAGATAAGTAGACTCCTCTTCCCCCATTCTTCTTCTGTCTTTTAATTCTCCTTTCTTTTTTAAGAGAGAAAGAAATTTACCAACAACACAGTGATGATCTACCAATTAGCTCATGCCATGTATTAGCAGGCTATGATCAAAAGCTTATTATTGATTTTATTTAGTAAACATTAAAATGATTACTAAGGGTACAGTCTTGTTTGTATTTTGTATGAACCACTACTAAACCCTTCCGATGTGCATATTTTTCTGTGCTTGTGGGCTGACAACAGGGTGGGAGGGTTAATTGTAGGGGGCTCCCATATGTAGCAGGCATGGGAAGGGAAGGAACATAGATGAAATCCAGCTTGCTCTGAGCAGTTTGTTTTACTGTCAAAACCAAAGGTCCTTATAATAAAGAAGACAGTTACTTAAATATATATTAACCAGTATTTTATACTAGTCAAACATATTATTATACAAAAGTAAAATAACTTAATAGCTATTTTAGTGATAAACCTAATGATATTGTCTTTGACTGTAAGCAGAAATAGGTGTAGTCAGAAGGGGGCTAGGCAGGGTTGCCAATGCCAGCTCGGGAAATTCCTGCAATGTTGGGGGTGGTGCCTGGGGGTGATGGAGTTTGGGGAGGAGAAGAAGCCATAAAGCCTGTCTTCTGAAGCTGCCTTTTCCTCCAGGAGAACTGATCTCTACAGTCTAGAGATCAATTGTAATTTCAGAACTCCAGGTCCCAGCCTGAACGTTTACAAATAAAGCCACTTTCTCTCACTATCTCTTCAATGACCAGATATTTCTTCCTTATGAGCACTATATATATAGGAGGGAGGGGGAAAGACAAGTTAAGACATGATTTTGCTTAGGTAATGTATGGTGTTTTTGAAACAGTTACACCACAAAAAATGATGGTGTGGCCCATAGGCACCCATGAAAAAGAAAAGTCAACTACCCCATGCATAGTCCCACCCATATGGCCTGGAGGAGCACAGGATACTGACTACAGCCCCAACAAATCACCTCATGCCCTTTTGGTAGCCAAGTCCCCTTCCCAGCACCCAATCACAGCCTCCCCATCCAACATATACCCTAGCCAGGGTGACCATGGACTCAGTCATATAACCATGGGCCTCTGTCATATAACTCCCGGCTGAGCAGACTTAAATCACAGGGCAGCTCAGTGGCCAGAAGAGCACAAGTGCACACTTTGCAAAATTGGATGAAAACTTAGCACTTACACTCCCGGGGGAGAGCAAATACAAGTATGTTTGGCTAACTTCTCTCATAGCAAACCCCTAACAGGTAAGAAGGAGCTGGAGAGCCTGCTGCACTGACTGGCTTATCCACATCAGCCTGTCATGTTCTCCTTGTACAATGCTGGGCATTGACCTCACAATGGTAGCCTCCACAACCAATGCCAGAGGCATGCTGTGAGCCTGTCCTTCTAGGCACCATAGCCCATGTCTAACAGTGGAGCAGACTCCTGGGGAGATGTACTTGCCAGAGCTGCCTTGGCAAGGTGGTGGGTTGGGGCAGGGGGTGCTTTCAGCCCATAACAGGGCTGTTTGCTGACTCCCTCAATTGAACCTACCCCCTACTTTGGACAGAGAGCAGGTCACAAATGTGGGTCAGGGTGGCTGGGAGCTGCTCCTCTGTGCCCCCGTGATAAGGCAACCAAGTAACCCTGGGACTTATTTCCCTTACAGTCCTTCCATCTTCCTCAGTTTATGCCAAAGCTTGAATATGCCTCCTTACTATACCTGAATATGCCCTTGCTGTGGCATGCTGTTTTTTGGGGGGGGGGGGGGTTGCTGATGTAAGCTTTAAGAACCTTTCTGTTTGTCACTGTTTTCCTGTTCCAGGCACAATATCATGGGGCCAAGCTACAAGTGACGAATGACACTTGAACGGCAAGTGTATTTCTCCCTGTTCACTTGCTCTCCACTCAATCCACTTGCCATTCAAGTGTCATTCGTCACTTGTAGCTTGGCCCTTGGAGGGGCTTAGATTACGCACCTGGCACAATGGGGCATAAATCAACACCTAATGAAGGGAGGCTTATAGGCAATCAACTCTTGAGTAGACATGGGCACTAACAGAAAAAAACAAACATGGTGTTCGTTGTTCGTTGCCATCCACGAACAACGAACACTGACAAACATGATCCTGTCACAAACATGTTCATTGTTTCTTGTTCGTGGGGGCCAGCAGGCTCTCATCCAGCCATCAAGATCCCTACTGCACCACTCCCAGAATCCCTATCTGAGCAGGCAGCAATAAATGTACCTATAATAAATAATAGCTTGGCCCCAGAGCCTGGCAGCAGCCCTGGAACTTGAAGGGGTAGATCCCTTCCACACCACTCCCAGAAACCCTACCTGAGCAGGCAGCAGGAAAGGTACCAATAATAAATAATAGTTTGGCCCAGAGCCTGGCAGCAGCCTTGGAACCTGAAAGGGTAGATCCCTATCCCACCACACTCAAAGAAAATTCAAGCTCCAATGCATTCACCCTGTCTCTCTAACAGCAGCTGTCTCTCCCTGAAAGCCAGAGCTGGGAGCCTCCCCCCCACCTGCTCTTTGCTCTCTTGTAACAAATTTGGAGCTTCACACTTGAAAGGAAGATCTGCCTATCAAGCTAAATTGGGCTTAGATTGGGGTTTCCAGGGCAACAGCAGGAGTTCAGAGAGAGTTCAGACAATCTCTGCCTGAATTGCCATGGGAATTGATTGCAGGTGCCAGACTGTCTGGCTTGACGAACAGCAACAAACAGCAACAAATGAGGCTTGCAATGACCACCTGTTTATTTAGAATGGGGCCTCACAAGCAGCTTGTTCGCAAACAGCAGATTCGGCTGTTCATGGTTTTTTTTAGTTCATATTGCTGTTTGTGCCCATCTCTACTCTTGAGCCAGTTCCAGGTGCCTAGCTTATCTATTTGCTTTGTGCAATCAAGACAGCTTGGACACTAAGGCATTCCTGGCCTTGACCCTCCCTTTTCTGACAATTAAGCATCTTTTCTTTAATTATCTCTTTTTTGAAGAGGATTAAGGTGCCAGGTGGAAATATGTAGGTTCAATCTAGATATGCTGCAGCAGTGCCGTGCAAACAGGGCCAAAGAAGTCCACTCATTGCTGTCAGATGGGGTTCCCAGTAACAGGAAGAGTGTTGTAGCATTAGATGATATAGTTCCTCTGTTATTGTATGTCTTGCATGTTGGGATTGTTACTGTTATTCCATTCCTTGTATGTTGGGATTGCTACTTGGTTGAATTCATGCACTTATTTCTTTCCTGTATTTCAGTTGTTTACTTGCTGTTTGTTGAATACATTCTATTTTCCATCTACATTTGTTTTGTTATTGCCTTTGAATCCCAAAAGAACCATTTGCCCCTTGGCAAAACAACTTGGGTGTAACTGACACTGAGGATTGATAGTTAATCAGCTCTGCTTTATTGCATCTTTTAAGATGAAAGATCTTCCATCCTAAAGAAGGCTTGTTTGAAGAAGGAGAGTCAAAAGCATGAATGGTTCTATTTATATTGTTCCTTCTATTCGGTGTCTCTCGCTGGACACAAAATGGGCAGCAAACCATCCTGCATAAATTAAAACTCAGTATGTAGTACCTATGCATTGATTTATTTATTGAACATTGGATTGATCTGCATAGTGCTTAGAAAACAGGTTCCTGCCACAAGGAGCTTACAATCTAAAATTTGATCCAAGGAGAAGAGAAAAGGGAAGGAGGGGAGGTGGGGATAAAAACAGGAACCAAAGATATACACTAATTATGAGCTAAATTTGGAATGTTTTACATGTATAGCCCTTAGGGCTACCAAGTCCCCCAGTGGAGGATCCCCCACTCCTAGCCTCTGCTCCCCGCCACCACTCACCTTGCTAGCAAGGGGGAAAGGCCCTAGGAAACAGGCCCAAGAGGCAAAAAATCCTCCTGAGCCAGCACGCAGTAGGCATTGCTCCCTACAGGCATGATGACATCACTTCCAGAAGTGACATCATCATGCCTTCTAGGAGTGAGTGTATACTTTGCACGCATGCAAGAAGATCCAGGTCTCTGTCTCCCAGCCAGGAGGTTAAAGGGGCCTGGCAAGCCTAATAGCCCTGTACATATGACATATTATGTGAATGAAAGGTGAGTGGTAATCACATGTGCTGACCCGAAGCCACATCCAGAATTAAGCATGTTGGGCCTTCAACACACTTATGAGCATTCATCCCAAAGTGGGCACAGTGCCTAAGCATGTACAAACTTTACATGCATCAGCTCCAACCCTGTGATTAGGAATGTTCAAAGAGAAGAATTCCGTACCTGGGACAAAGAGCATAAGTGGGTCATGGGCCATGTGCTCAGTCCTGCTACAGGTAGCCGTATATAGGACAACATACATAGGGAAGGTCCTACGTGTGTTACCATATATTTTGCCACCAGTAGAGGGCTTTTCATTCTTCCTCAACAGTCTTCTTCAAACCATGGAGAAATTCTCAGAGGTAGGCTATCCATTTCTAAGCCTGTAGAGAAGAATGGATACAACTTCCCAGAAAAATTGTCACAGATTGTAAAAGTGTACAATTTAATTTTCCTGTGGACATCATAAAAAACCAGACTTTTGTCTGATAAATTTAGAAATATACCTATTTTTGTAGGTTTTTCATTCACTTTCAGAAACAAATAGTTTTCCTGATCCCAGTAATATTTGCCATCTTCAAGTTTTATAACCCAGCAGCCATTGTCAGGGGAAAATGAGATTCTTTCTGTTCTGCTAATGGATTCAGACACAACTCCCAAGATCCAGTTTTTTTTTGGGCCAACCTCCACTTCCCAGTAATGTTTCCCTTTGGAAAATCCATCTTTTGCCAAGATGAATATAAGAGTGCTAAACCTCTTCTCATTCTTAGAAACACATGACACATTTCCTGTGTCCTTCACACATTTTCCATCTTCAGACACTTCCAGCCTTGAGTGAGCTGTCTCAGGGTCAAAGACCACATTTTCTGCAAAGGAAATGAAGGAGCCTAATTAAAAGTCACAAAGAACAGATACTAGTATCTGGAAATTAGTGGACATAAAACAAAAGTCATAATCTTCTCAAACAGAGTTTAGTTTGGACAGCTCATGGATGGTCATCTGCTGGAACAAGTTCAGTTCTGTAGACCTGTGGGCATTATATTTCAGTCTTCTGGTATACATCTGCATTATGCACAGATGAAATCTCAACAATCTCCTTGAACTGCTACCTGATTTTTTTAAATATCAAAGGTAGATGATTTGTTCTATCATGATTTGGGTTTACAAGGCCACAATGGTGCCTTAATTACTTTATGGTGTTATAAGACAAAGCTTGTGTCCAGGGTCCACAGCCCAGCCCCTGGACTTACCTGGAGAGAAGGATGGGAGACCCCTGGGAGATGACCGCCCAGCAGCAGCAACAGGCAGTTGTAAGGGGTGGAGCAGTCATGGCACCCCAGCCATTTCCCCCCCTTGCTGCCTGCCAGCTGATAGTTTAAAGGGACCTGCCACTTGCAAGGAGCAGGAAAAGTGCTTATGTTTTAAGTAATTTTTATGTGTTTTTAACATCATACTTTTATTATTTTGGGGGTTACTATTTGATATTCTGGAACTGTAACACTAATCTGGGCTCCCTGGGAATCACCCTCCCCCACCAAATCTATGTTGTTTACCCCAAGTTCCAATGCTTACCAGCCATGCAGTGTGAGCTCATGTATTCTTTTGATTCTATAGATTTCCTGGACAATGACATTTCTCCTTCCTATCAGATCCTTGCAAGGAAGGAGCACAGAGTACTTTCAGGTACTCCTGAGCTACAGAGAGCTGCCATTCTCCCCCCCCCTTTCCTCTCTGAAAGTAGAAAGCTTGGGTTTGTACAGAGGCCTGTAAAATTCAAATCCTTTGTCCAATTTGCTTTAAATCGGGGGGGGGGGGTGTCCTTTGGTAAACAGGCAGAAAAATCTCTGCTGCAATTTTGGTGACATTTAGTTGAAATATAGTCCCCCAAGACACCCATAGGTAATATTGGAAGTGCAATTACAATGGCTGAGCGGGACCTTTTTCAGGGTCCCATAAATTCAAACACTTTGCCCAATTTGCTTGAACCTTGGGGGTTCTTTGAAAGGGTTTTTTGAAATTAAGATACTCTGCTACAATTTTGGTTACATTTGGTTGAAAAAAACGAATCCAGACCCTGCCCCCAAGTTCCCCATAGAAATAATGGAAACAATTATGATGGCCGAGGGGGACCTTGTTTAGGGGCTCATAAAAATTAAACCATTTGTTCAGTTTGCTTCAACCTTGGGGGTTCTTTGAAAGGGTTCTTTGAAATAAGATACTCTGCTACAATTTTGGTTACATTTGGTTGAAAAAAATGAATCCAGACCCCGCCCCCAAGTTCCCCATAGAAATAATGGAAACAATTATGATGGCTGAGGGGGACCTTGTTTAGGGGCTCATAAAAATTAAACCATTTGTTCAGTTTGCTTGAACCTTGGGGGTTCTTTGGTTGACAGGCAGAAGAAAAATTCTGGTGAAATTTTGTTGAAAAATGAAGACTCCATCCTCATAGACTCTGTCAAAGAATAGTGGCAGACTGACTGTGTGTGAAGACGGAGGGGAGCCTCCCTCATTTTGTGAAAGAAATCAAATGGAAAACCACAACAAGGAATGACAACAAATGCAGAATTTTCAGTAGAAAGGTTAAATGAAATTGTAGTTAGTTATTGTAAAAGTAGGGAAATGAAATGAATGCAACTGGTTGTTTTTTAATGCTAGTGGATGGCTAGAGTTCTCGTTGTCTGCTGCTTGATAACCATTTTAGGAACCAGTAGAGAGAACTTAGAGAACCTAATTTGACGGTCTGTAAAATTGGCCCCCTTCATTCAATTGACTTGAAATTTAGGGATCTTTAGATTAGAGGGAGGACTGTGTTCTGTGCAAATTTGGTGCCATTATCTTTATAAACAGCTGCCCTAGAGTCTCGTATACATTCCCTACTTAAAATAATGGTCCTGGAATTCTAGTATCCCCTAAAACACAGATTTGTATCTGAATCAGTAATGTCCTACCCAAAATAAGCAACCATGTAGGCAAAAATGGGGCCAGTCTGACTCCTAAGCAAAGAGCCCTGCTTCTGCAACTGGGCCTGGGAGGCAGTTCCTAGGTAGGGCAAGATTCCAGACACAGGCTGTACCATCAGGAGAACTGGGGGTGGGGGGCAGTCAAGAGGCTGCTCCAGCCTCCTTAGGCACACCTGAGCCTAAGTTGCAGGCTTTTAAGGGAAACCTGGAAGGTGGGGCAAAAGATTGAAGGGTCAGGGGAGGGTCCCATTGGCCCTGGCTCTTGTCACTCATGCCACCCCACAGTGGAGGGTTGGGAGACCTCAGGAATGACCTGCCTCCTGGGGACCCTTTTATAGGATGACCAAGGAGGAGGAAGGGAGGAAGGGCCAGAATCTTCACAAGATGCCATGGGAGATGAAGATGACTTGAGAGAGAGGCACCAGGGAATGACAGAACCTCCCTCCTCTCTGTATTCTGAGGTTCACCCAAGTCTGCCAGAAAGGCAATGCTAGAGGACACTACAGCTCCGGACTGACACATTAGATAGGGAGTCTGACAGCAGATAAGGGTAAAAGACCCCCCCCACCAACCTTGAATTTCAGGTGATTGAGAACTTCCAGGGGAGACTTCTGATGTAGATCTTGGATTGCACAATTCAATTTCCCCAAGATTCTAGAGCCTGTGTGGCTTTAAAAATGAACTCTTTCAGGGATGCTTGTGTTACCACAGTGTTTTTGCATGGCATTTTGAGTTTCTACTGCAAGCCAATATGCTGCCTGAATTTAACTATTTAAATGTCTGTGCATACTAATAGTTTGTAACTCTGTGCATGCGAATTGTTGGTAACTCGTATAGGTTTTTTTTGTCCCTTTCACCCACACATTAAAAAAAAATAATTTTCCTGTAAAACAGGATTTTCTTGGTTTGCAGAATCCTCATTCGCGGCTCAGTGTTGCTTGCCCCAGTTTGAAAATTTTTTTTGGAGACGTGACCAGAGGAAAGCACATCATTTTCTATGCTGCTCTGAGTTGAATTATGCTATGAAAAATATGATATTAAAACAGGCAACAAGGTGGAAGCAAGGCTACTTCTTATGAAGGTAGTGATTAGAATACTGCCTATACATTTTCATGGCAATTAGAAGAACTAGACATTTATTTATATATAAAAAAATGATAGCTAAAAATCTGGGAACAACTATAACCTTGGCAAAATTTGAACTGTTTGAACTGCATGGCAACTGTACATTGAGTGATGATTACAAAAGAGTTGTGGTGTGATGATTTATGGTTTAATCTGGATAAGCGCCATGAAACAAAGAGAGGTGTGCAGAAGTTGCTGCCTGCCCATACTGTTTTCCTGGTTTTTGTTCTTTCTTTTAAAAAAAATGTTACACTTACCTCTGTAGGAATGGGCATGCCAAAATTCTGTGATGAAAGAAAAAGACAATTCATATACAAAGATGTAAAAGATAGTTCTGTTCACAGAGTCATCAACAATGCTGGCCCAAATCTGTCATGGATATAGCCAAAAATACAGTGGAACTGTTGCTGGATTTGACCAAGAAAATCATAGAAGATTTCTTTGCACACAGAAGCTAGCCTAGCCCCATAGCTAGATATGTGAGGAAGGGAGTCTGGAGGCCTAGAATAGAACAACCTAGGAAAGGGGCATGAAACAGAGGAGTAACACAGTTGTAATGCCTTGTGTAGTTTAGAAGAGCAGTCTAACCCATATCAATAGATACCATGTGTTGAAGACTAGGTGCAGACAGCATCTCAGAATGACAGGACTGCCCAACTTTACAGAAATGGAGATATAACTCAAGGATGGGCATATCGATCAATGGCCAAAAGATATTGTAATCACTTAATTTTACATAGTCTTTGTTAAGATAAAATGTAGCAAGAATGAACTACATTTTTATATATTTTGAGAAGATGTTTCAAATATAGATAATCTTGTCTGGTGTTTGGAGTTATAAGATATGTGAACCCTTCTAATGCAGGACAGTTGATTGTTGGGAGAGGATTCTGAAACCCCATAAATACAAGAAGCTGAATTGTTTGGGAGCTTCTGCCTAGAAGGGGCTCCTAGCTCATGACCTATTTATTTTGGGGTAAGATACTTCCTTGGAAGCATGTATTTGCTCTCATTTAATCATCTAAGTAGGTATGATGGATGGTATGTTTTTTGTTGACTGAGCTAATATTAAGAATGCTGAATAATCATGGATGGAAGCATTCTGTAATAGTATTACTTGTGTGCCATACCAGGCAATGAACCCAAAATGTTATTTGTGGTATATCTTTTGCCAGGAGTTAAATAATTTGATATAGGAAAGCTAACTATACACTTAGGGCTTCTTAAATACACACCTATATATGAATAAGGCCTGACCAGAGTCATCCAGAAGAAGTCCAAAACCTATTTTGGCTTTGGCAGACCTTCATGTACTGGCCTTGCTTTGCAAGTTAGAGGTCAGTCGGGGAGAGGGACCAAACATGTACTCATCTGTGCACTGATTTTTCTGGCATCAGGGCAACTGAGGGCCAAGCTACAAGTGACGAATGACACTTGAACAGCAACTGGATTGAGTGGAGCGCAGGTGAACAGGGAGAAATACACTTGCCGTTAAGTGCCATTCGCCACTTGTAGCTTCGCCCATAGCTACAAGAAAATTAAGCAAGGGTAGGTCCAGCAAAAGAGAGACTTTACATTTTACTACCTCCCCCAAAATCAAAACCATTTGAACCACAGTTATGAGAATGGATCTGTAGCAGCATCCCTTGCTGAGGTAAGATCCTGATTTTCATATTGTGTGGTAAAAAACTTAGATGCATCTTGGTTTACCACAAATAACATAGGTTATTCTTATTTTTAATCAACGACACTGGAAAAGGCCACAGAAAACTCAGAGTTACCTTTTTCTTCCTTCAGTTTTTCTGGAAAAAAAAGTATTACATTCAGTTGAAAAATAAGCAAACAAGAATGGTGGCCTAAGAAGTCCAAAATGCATTCTTGCTCTGATGGAGCTCCATGTACCAGCTTTGTCTTGGTCAATTTGAGAGTGGGATCAAAGATAAAGTCTTCATTTGCACTGATTGTTTTGAGATCAGTGACACACATGATCACACAAGACAATTGAACAAAGGTAGGTCCAGCCAAAGAGAGACTACCTTTCCCAAAAAGTACCTTTTCCAAAATAAAAACTATTTTAACCGCAATAATGAGGATGGAACTTGGGGCTGTAGCAGCTCCCATCTTTATGGTAACAGCCTGCTTTTTATACTGGATTGCTGAAAAACCTAGATATATTTAGCTTTACCACAAATGACACGGCCAGTTCTCATCTGTAATAATAAACGGATCCATCTCTATCTCAATTTCTCTGTACATGGCACACATAACACCTCAGAAATTAATCTAGAGTCTCAAAACTGGCCACTGGCTTCAGGATGGTCATACAAGATGCAGTGCCAAACATAAAGGGAACTGGAATATCCTGGCCTGTGTGTAATCTTCAGACCCTCCCCCTCCCCCATATTTTGCTGTGGAAGCTATGGGTTGTCTTTGGCAGACAAAACTCGTGATGAAATAAAGCTAGGGTTTTTAAAAAAGTTGGCAACCAGCTTCAGGATGATTATGGAAATTGCAGTGCCAAAAATGAAGGGAATCAGAACATTCTGGCCTGAGTATTCTGCAACCCCGCAACCCCCTCATTTGTAATGAAAACTAAAATGGTCTGTGGCAGGCATAACTCACCAGAAAAAACAGCTAGTTGCCTCAAAATCAGCTACTGGCTCCTAAGTTATGATGGTCCTGCAGTTTAAGAAACTCCCTTACCAATGACAGCCTGTGTTGTGTTACAAATGCTGTTTGTTGTACATATAATTTTGCATACAGCTTGCTAACAAAAGTTGATCACTCTTGCTTTTGTTTCTTCTGGTATTGCTGTAAGTGTTTTAGCAGGGGTCTTACCTCTCCTGCAGTATGCAAATTACAATCAAATATGGCAGGCACAGGGAGCTATGGAGTTGGTGAGTGGACCAAGAGGGGCAGAGCCTATAGTTGCCAATTCTGAGTTGGGAAATTCCTGGAGATTTGGGAAGACTGGGGAGGGTGGGGCTTAGGGAGGGGAGAGACATCAGAGGAGTAAAATGCCACGGAGTCCACCTTCCAAAGCAGAATTTTCCCAAGGGGGACAAATCTCTGCAGTCTGGAGATCTATTGTAACTCCTGGTGATCTTCAGGCCACATCTGGATGTTGGCAACTGCAGAAAAGCCTGTGATTTTTAATAAAGGACACTGGAAATGCCACAAGAAAGTCACTTACTGTTTTCTGCTGTTAAGTGTTCTGAAAAAAGAAAGAACATTTGGTTAAAATATAAACAGTTTTATAGTAAAGACAGGGACATTTCTGAATATTGTCTTTCCACTTCATGACTCAGTGATACCACTACAGGAGGAAATTACCTGACAGCACCCTTTTCTCTCTGAGGGTGAAGATGACAGTGTTACATTTCAGCCAGTCCAGGCTAGAACGGCAGACAAACTAAACTACGAAATATTATGTGAAGGGCTTATGAAAGTGTGGAGTCCCCTCTTTGATAAAATAAAGCTAAGGGGTTTCAAAAATTGGCAATTAGCTTCAGGATGATCATGGGAATTGCATTGCCCAAAATGAAGGGAATCAGAACATTCTAGCCTGGGTTATATGCAGAAGCACCCCCCCTCCCCCAATTGTAATGGAAGCTCACATTGTCCATGGCAGCCATAACTCTCGTGAAAATACAGCCAGGTGCCTCAAAATTGGCTCCTGGCTCCTGAGTTATGATGGGACCTGCTGTTCCCCGAAGAAAGAGAATCTCGACATCATAGCCCATGTTACTGCGAGAAATCGCCACTCCAATTGCTAGGGAAGCAAAGTTGCCTGTGGCAGACATAACTCATCCTGAAAGAAAACTAGGCATTTAAAAACTGGGCACCAAGGTGATAGTGATGGGAATTGCAGTGTCATTGGTCTAGGATTGAGGCAATCCCAGTTTGAATCCTACTGCTGCCGTCAAAGATTCCTGGCTGACCTTGAGCCAGACACCTTCTCAGCTGGCCCTACCTCATAAACTACAACACCAAAAACATTTCGCAAAATCTTATTAAATATTAAGTCATAACCAAGTAATAGATATAATTCACATAATCATTTACTCAAGAATCAAACAGGCAATTCATGTATAGTCACAAAGTTTTTGGATGAACAAGCAAAGTGCTCTTTCACCAGATCAACAAGGAACTGCTCTCTTACAATGGCATGTGCAAATGAACCATCATTATTCAAATCTCAAATATACAATAGGGCTGCTTCCACAGACATAATCCACTTTCAATACTCTTTAGTGAACATTTGGAACTGCTTTTCCATGTATGGAACAAAAAATCTACTTCCAAAAGATTGCTAAAGTGCACTGAAAGTGCGTTATTCAACGTGTGTGGAAATGGCCTATGCTATTCTTACTAAAGTGCACATGCTTTAGTCTTCATTAAACATAGTAATTATAAGGCAAGCATAGAATATTCCACAATTCCATGGAAGAGTTCAAAAAGTTCATATTGCATCACAGTAATAAAGTGCAGAATTAATTCATTATACATCCATAGAGCTTGGTTTCAATATCCATGTACACTCAATCCTTGTTGAATAAATTCATCAATCACTTAGTTCATAGGGTATCACTAGGTCCTTCATGCAGATATAGGGGGAACTGTGATCAAAACTTGTTCTACAGGTTGTCTATATCCTTTCAATCCCATTTCAATATAAATCTTTTTTCAAAAAATCACAGACTCTGTAATATATTTAACAAAACACTGTATCTCCATACAAGGTTACTGAAAATAACATACATTGATTGTATTCTCCTATACGCACATAACAAGCAGAATTATTCAGGCATGCTGGCGTGTTCAATCCTTAGCTGATGATGTGTGTGAGTTGTATTTTCCTATGTTAATTATACTGAATCCTCTTGTACCCGCCTCCCATGTGGAGTTCAAAAATTTAAAATTTAAAGTGAAGTATTAGCTAATTGTTAGCCTAAATTTAAGTAGATTTGGAGTTAATAGACATTGGCAAAATTAATAAAGTAGATATTTTATTTAATTGTTAGCTTAAATTTAAATATATTTGAAGTTAACAGATAGTAACAGATAATAGATTTTAAGTTAATAACAATAGATTTGAAGTTAACAGATAGGGCTTAGTTTAACAAAGCAGAATGTAAACATGATATAATGAGTGATAGAAAAAGGGGATAGACTAGGAATAGATTAAGATATAGGGTTGGAAAGCTGTTGGAAGTCCTGAAAAAGGGGAGGGAGGGGAAGGGTGGGGAAAATGATATTGAAATGTTATTTGAAAAAATTAAAATTTAAAGGGGACAATGTAACCATTCTCAATTTCTGCTTAGCCCGCCCAAAAGGAAAAAATAATTGTGGGAATTTAAGCCCTTTGGAGCTAAAGAACAGAACTTAAATATCCAAAGAGTCTCCTTCCTGTGTAAGTCCCTGATAATTAATTCAGTGTTGGTTTCTAGTGATCTGTATAGGATGGTAAATTTCATGTCAGTTTCTCCATGAGACTTCTCTACATAGTGAGAGACCATGGGGGCTTCTAAGATTCGGTTCCTAATCTTGATCGCTAAGTCTGACCTTGACTTGACATGTAGTGTAGTAAAGAGCCACATGGGCATTTTATCAGATAAACAACATTGTTGGTATTGCATTTCATAAAGAACCCTGGTTCTTTAAGTTGTAAATCTATTAGATCTTGTTTTTTCATAATCAATGGACACATTTTACATTATCCACATCTATGAAGCCCTGCTGGAAATACGGAATTAGGATGCTTTATTGGAGATCCTAAATCCAAACAAATAATAATGTCCCTAATGCTCCTAGTCCATTGGAAGGCTATTATTGGTGGCCGTAAACATCCAGGTATGTCAGAAACCAACGTCCAGAACTTGAGGGCTTCATAGATTTGGACAATGTAATGTATGCCTATGATATTTCCCAGTTTTTGGGCTGAGCAGACACTGAGAACTATATTGTCCCCTTTAAATTTTAAGTTTTTGATCTCCAGGAAAATCGTGGAGAGTTGGGAAGGCTGGGGAGGGAGGGATTTAGAGAGGGGAGAGACATCAGTAGAGTAAAATGCCACAGAGTCTGTTAGAAGAAGGGACAGCTGATGTCTCTTGCTCAGGCCTTTAGGATTGCCAGCAGAGAAGAAGGAAGGCAACAACCATAGAGACAGTTAGATAGGCTGCTATTAGTCTCCTTCCTGCCAGGGGAACTTCCTTCCCTTCTCTCCCCCTCTCCCTCTTTCTCCCCTGCATGCACCAGGAGAGGCAGCATGGCCTACTTTCAATCTAAAGCCATCCTAGCTAGTTAGATCAGTTACTAGTTCTTTCTCTCCCCTAAACTTATCTATATATATAATTGAGTAAGCGTGTTTCAGACAACTCACTTTATACCCTGGTGCACCACCAGAGGGCGCTGCCACAAAGGAAAGCCCAGGTAACTCACCATATTGCTCCAGAAAACATGCCTTGGTGGGAAGCACAGCCAGGGAACAGAAGCGGAGGAGGTAACAATGCCCTCCCCATGCCTTAACCCAGCCGGTATTAGGAGCAGAGCAGGTGGCAATGCCAATCTCCAGCCTTAACACAGCTGGTAATAGGAGAAGAGCACTTAGTAATGCCCACCCCCACATTAACCCAGCTGGTATTAGGTGCAGAGCAGGTGGCAATGCCCGCCCCCCTTCAGCCAGCTGGTATTAAAAGAGCAGCTGGTGGCAATGCCCACCGCCATCTTAACCCAGCTGGTATTAGGAGCAAAGAAGGTGGCAATGCCTGCCCCTGCCTTAACCCATCTGGTATTAGGAGTGGAGCAGGTGGCAATGCCCACCCCCACCTTAAGCAACTGGTATTAGGAGCAGAGGAGGTGGCAATGCCGACCCTCACCTTAACCCAGGTGGTATTAGGAGCAGAGGAGGTGGCAATACTAGCCCCCCTTCAGCCAGCTGGGATCAGGAGTGGAGTAGGTGGTAATGCCTGCCCCTGCGTTAACCCAGCTGGTATTAGGAGCGAAGAAGATAGCAATGCCCACCCCCACCTTATCACAACTGGCATTAGGAGAGAAGCAGATGGCAATGCCCACCCCCACCTTAACCCAGCTGTTAAAAGCGGAGGATGGCAATGCCCATCCCTGCCTTAACCCAGCTGGTATTAGGTGTGGAGCAGGTGGCAATACATACACCCTCCTTATCATAACTGGCAATAGGAGCTGAGCAGGTTATGCCCACCCCTGCCTTAACAGAGTGGGTATTAGGAGTGATGCAGGTGGCAATTCCCACCTGCCTTCTCCCAGCTGGGATCAGGAGCAGAGCAGGTGGCTATGCCCACTCTCTGCCTTAACCCAGCTGATATTATGAGCAGAGCAGATGGTAATGCCCACCCCCATCACCCAGCTGTGATCAGGAGTGGAGCAGATGGCAATGCCCACCTCGTGCCCTCACCTTGGTGGGATCAGGCACAGATCAGAAGGGAATTCCCTTCTTCCCTTCACCCAGCCAGGACAAGAGATGGAGCAGGTGGCAATGCCCACCCCCTTCAACCTACTTGAGTAAGGCACTGAGCAGGTGGCAATGCCCACCCCATCTTCACCCTGTCTGTATCAGGCGCCAAGCAGGCAGCAATCTCTACCCCCCTCCAACCTGCCGGAATCAGGAGCAGAGAAGGTGGCAATGCCCGCACCCCCTTCACCCAGTTGGGATCAGGAACATAGCATGTAGCAAAGCCCATTGCCTGCCTTCACCTGTCGGGATCAGGCAAGGAGCATGAGGTAGTGCTCACTCCTCCCTTCACCCAGCAGGGAACAGCTGGCAATGCCCACCTCCCTTCACCCAGCTGCGATCAGGCTTGGAGCAGGCAACAATGCCTGCCCCCCTTCACCCAGCCGTAATCAGGTGCAGAGCAGAAGGCAATGCCCATTTTCCCTTCACCTGGCTGGGATCAGGAGCGGAGCAGGTGGCAATGCCTGCCCCCCTTTACCCAGTCTGTATCAGCCGTGCAGCAGGTAGCAAAGCCCACTACCCCTTCATGTTGCTGAGATCAGTTATAGAGCAGGTGGCAATGCCTATCCCCTTCCTTCCCTGGTTGGGATCAGTGATGGAGGAAGAATGAATGCCTGCCTGCCCACCCTCCCCTATCTAGATCCCACTGTAGTTTTCCCCCACAACGGGCTTTGTTTCTAGTTTTAAAAAACTGACCCTGGAAAAGATCCCAAGAATCTCACTTACCAATTTCTCCCTTTAATTGTTCTGAAAAAAGAAATTACATTTGGTTGAAAAACAAGCAATCAACAATGATGGCTTAAGAAGTTCAAAAGCCATTCACACTTTCTCAGAGCTCCATACACTGGAGTTTTCTTGCAAGTTAGAAATCAATTTGGGAGTCTCTCTGCACGAGACCTCTTACACGAGGATGCTCAAGTGTAGGGAGATGCAATGTTAGCTGGGAAATGCAGTTTTAAAAGACAGAGCTGAAGGGTGGTGAAACTGACAGAGCCTTCCGTGAGCTGAAGATGAAATTAACAAAACCTCTGAGGAGCAATCTCTGCCAGGTACTGTAGAGAGGTGAAATTGACAGAGTGGTTATATCTTTTTAAACTACGCTTCCTGGCTAACATTGCGTCTCCCTAAACTTGAGTGTCCATGTGTAAGAGGTCTTGTGTAGAGAGACTCTGGGAGCAAGACCAAACTTGTGGATTCTTCATCTGTGCACTGATTGGTCTGGCACCAGAGCCACAGGATCACAAGAAAACTGAGCAAGGACAGATCCAGCAAAAGAGAGACTTTATATTGGACCACCCAAAGATGGTTCCAGTTTTCTGTGGGCACTGGGCAACAGAGTACCCCTGGGCAACCACACCCCTTCCATTTAACCTCTCCATTTTCTTTTTAACCACTCCTTTTTCCATTTCAATTTGCTTACTATGGTAAAGAGAAATAATATTTTTGCTTTCTTAGTGACTTTTTATCACTTTGTATAAAACCAGAGAGAATGAAAAAATGCCTTCAATAATTTTATTTGGGGGCTATTCAATAAAATTGGCACCATTTGTGTAAAAGTAATACAAATGTTGTTTTGGAGGAGCCTCAGTCTCAAAGTCTGCTGAAAAGATTCTTCACTCTCTTCATCAGAAGCGAAGAGGCCAATGTACATTCTTCCAACTGAACAATTCCAACCGAATGAAGATTTTCATTTGGAACCATCCAGTAGAAAGAAGAGAAATTAATTGTATTATTCAGCACTGCATCAAAGGAGCCATAACATAGCTAATACAAGGGGGGAAACCCTCCTGATTCTACTATATAAAAGGCTAAGCATATTCAAGACAACTCACTTCCAAACATGTTGCACATCCAGAGGGTGCTGCTGTGGAGGGAAACCCAGGCCAAGATCAGGTGCAGAGCAGGTGGCAATGCCCGTCCCTGCCTTCAGCCAGCTGGGATGAGGAGCAGAGCAGGTGGTGATGCCCACCCTCAGTCTTCACCCAGATGGGATGAAGAGCAAAGCAGGCAGCAATGCCTGCCCCCCATTTTGACCCAGCTGGGATCAGGCACAGAGTTGGGGGCAATACTCACCTTCAGCCAGTTGGAATCAGGAGCAGAATAGGTGGAAATGCCCATCCCCTCTTCACCAAGCTCAGATCAGGAGCAAAGCAGGTGGCAATGGCCACTCCCTCCTTCACCCAGCTGAGATCAGGAGCAGAGCAGGTGGCAATGCCTGCCTCCTGCCTTCACGCAGCAGGGATAAGGAACAAATCAGGTGACAATGCCTGTCCCCACCTTACCCAACTGGGATCAGGTGACAACGCCTGCCCCCCGCCTTACCCAAATGGGATCAGGGGTGGAGCAGGTGGAAATACCCACCTGCCCTTTACTCAGCTGGGATCAGAAGGGGAGCAAGTGTCAATGCCCACCCCCACTCTACATAGTTAGGATCAGGAGCAGAGCAGGTGGCAATGTCCGCCCTCCTTCACCCAGCTGGGTTCAGGCATGGAGCAGGAGGCAATGCCCATTTGCCCTTCACCCAGCTGGTGGCAATGCCCGCCCCCTCCATCTTCCAGCTGGGATCAGGAGTGGAGCAGGTGGAAATGCCCATCTCTTCTTCACCCAGCTTGGATCAGGAGCAAAGCAGTGCCCACACCCTCCTTCACCCAGCCAATATCAGGAGTGGAGCAGGTGACATTGCCCGCCCCCTGCCTTCACGCAGCTGGGATCAGGACTGGAGCAGATGGAAATACCTTTCTCCTCTTCACCCAGCTCAGATCAAGAGCAAAGTAGGTGGCAATGCCTGCTCCTCCCTTCACCTGGCCATGATCAGGAGCAGAGCAGGTAGCAATGCCCACCCTCTCGCTTCACCCAGCAGGGTTGAGGAGCAAAGCAATAGCTTCCTGCCGCCTTCACCCAGCTGGGATCAGGAGTGGAGCAGGTGACAATGTTCAACCACCACCTTCACCCAGCTAGGATCAAGCAGATGGCAATGCCTGCCCATCCTTTACCCAGCTGGGAATTTGCACAGAGGAGGGGTTAATAACCGCCCTCCGCCCTCACCCAGCTGGCATCAGGAGTGGAATAGGTGGCAATGCCCGCCTCCTGCCATCACCCAGCTGGGATCAATAGTGGTATCAGACAAGAAAAAAATTCCCGTGTACTATAATGCCTCCACAATCAACAATAAAGCGTGTAATATTGTTTCCAGAATTATTTATTCACCAATATATAAGGGGTATATTAAACAACTTGTATTTCAAATTATCTCTCTTAGCACATTCAAGAACTGTACCACATATTGCACTCCCCCTCAACCTCAATCATATAGGCATTTCAGACGTCCTGTAATTATTCTATTAAAGTGTCACGTGCTCCAAGTGCTATAATTATTACAATTAAAGTGCATTTACTGGTCAGGCATCCTATGACACTACTTTTCCTATACAGGGTTTAAATTGCCTTGTTCACAATTATAATATACAGTCACAATATAGGTGCAGTCCAAGAATGATTCCAGACACTGTGGGTGTCACAGCTCATGGGTAGACCTATGTCCTTCCAATATACGTTGTAAACTCTGTGACTGAGTTCTCTAACGGACGGTCCAGATCCTTGTAAGGTCCGTTTCCAAAGTTCTTTTTCAAAGAGCACAGTAGCTGGAAAAACATACATAGTCATAAAGAATCCCTGAGTATCTAATGTTTACACTAATACATTCATAGTACAATATACTCACTCGGAGATTCTTGCAATTAACCTTCCATATCCCCTTCTAGTATTCCAATTACTTCCATCTGCATCTTGTTAGCTAGTAACCGTTTTATCCTCTGAATGTAATCCACGCCCCCATCATATAGTTATTCTCTCTTAAAGAGATATTAGTCCCATAAGTAGTTATAAGAAACACGTATAGTCATTGGCTATATTCAAGCCATTAGGTATGAGAGTATTGAGTTTATATATCCAAAAGGTTTCTTTTTGGTGTAGTTCCCTAGTAGCAGTCATATATTCCCTCTTTCGAGTCTTGAACAGCACTGTAAATAACATCTCCATGTCACTATGTTTTCTCTCCAAATAATGTTGGACCATGGGTGCCTCTAATACGTTATTCTTTATTCTGGACTGATGTTCACCAAGCCTTATTCTAATGGAGCGTGTGGTACTTCCTACATATAATAGACCACATGGGCATTTCAAAACATACACTACCCCCTCAGTGCCGCAGTTAACAAATTCATTTGTAGTCCTTAATCCTGACTGTTCCAAATCTTCTGTAGTCATTATTAGGGAGCATTGTTTACATCTCCCACATTTGTATACACCCCTCGGCAGTCCTATGTTCCTGGTGCCAATATCATAATTTAAATCCGAATGTATAATCTGATCTTTGATGTTCCGGGTCCTCCTGAAGGCTACCAGTGGGGGAGTCTCACAGCCTGGGATATCATTGACAAGCGGCCAGTATTTCAAGATTGCCCTGCGGATGGCATTTGCTTTCTCACTATAGTCAAGAACACCCACGATACGGTCTCTGGTCGTTCGTACCTTCGGTCTAAGTAATTCTTCTCTGGTCGTTTCGTCAGCACGTCGTCTTGCTTGTAATAACACCCTATCTGGGTAACCCCGTTGCTTCAAATGTTCTTGCAATATATTACTCTGGAGAACATAATCAGCAATACTAGTAGAATTTCTTTTAAGTCGCAGGAATTGTCCAAAGGGTAAGTTGGCCCTTAGATGTCCGGGATGAAAGGATCTATAATGGAGTAATGAATTTTTGTCTGTTTGTTTCCTAAAAGGTCTTACCGCCAGGGTCCCATCCTCCCCCTTATACACTGTCACATCCAGATAATTCACAGACTCCCTACTTGTGCTCCAAGTAAACTTTATATTGGGATGTATACTGTTCATCCATTCCCCCAATTCTTGGATGTTGACATTTTCATTTGTCACTAGGAAGAGATCGTCAATAAAACGAACAAATATGATGATGTCCTTCCAAAATGGATTAGTTACAGGATTACAAAAATAGTCCCTTTCCAGCCGTCCCATAAATAGATTCGCTATACATGGTGCTGCAGAGCATCCCATCGCGACCCCTCGAAGCTGAATAAAAAATTGGTCTTCTACTCTAAAGTAGTTGTTTTCTAGTATTATTTCCAAAAGTGATGTCAAAAAGAAAGTGGGTGGGCGCAAACACTCTCTTTGATCTAAAGTTTCCATTACCACTAGGCGTGCCTCTTCATGCGGAATATTAGTATACAGTGAGGCAACGTCCAGTGTTGCTAATATCGCCCCTGTTGGTAATTTGAAGCCTTCAAACTTCTTGACAAAGTCCCCCGTGTCCAGTAAAAAAGTCGGTAGTTTTCTTACAAAATCCTGGAGAAAAAAATCCAAGTATTTAGACAACGGTTCCAGGATAGAGTTGCTTCCCGATATAATTGGGCGACCCGGAGGGGGAAAACCTTCTTTATGGATTTTAGGCAATAAGCCTTAGAATAAGGCTTGGTGAACATCAGTCCAGAATAAAGAATAACGTATTAGAGGCACCCATGGTCCAACATTATTTGGAGAGAAAACATAGTGACATGGAGATGTTATTTACAGTGCTGTTCAAGACTCGAAAGAGGGAATATATGACTGCTACTAGGGAACTACACCAAAAAGAAACCTTTTGGATATATAAACTCAATACTCTCATACCTAATGGCTTGAATATAGCCAATGACTATACGTGTTTCTTATAACTACTTATGGGACTAATATCTCTTTAAGAGAGAATAACTATATGATGGGGGCGTGGATTACATTCAGAGGATAAAACGGTTACTAGCTAACAAGATGCAGATGGAAGTAATTGGAATACTAGAAGGGGATATGGAAGGTTAATTGCAAGAATCTCCGAGTGAGTATATTGTACTATGAATGTATTAGTGTAAACATTAGATACTCAGGGATTCTTTATGACTATGTATGTTTTTCCAGCTACTGTGCTCTTTGAAAAAGAACTTTGGAAACGGACCTTACAAGGATCTGGACCGTCCGTTAGAGAACTCAGTCACAGAGTTTACAACGTATATTGGAAGGACATAGGTCTACCCATGAGCTGTGACACCCACAGTGTCTGGAATCATTCTTGGACTGCACCTATATTGTGACTGTATATTATAATTGTGAACAAGGCAATTTAAACCCTGTATAGGAAAAGTAGTGTCATAGGATGCCTGACCAGTAAATGCACTTTAATTGTAATAATTATAGCACTTGGAGCACGTGACACTTTAATAGAATAATTACAGGACGTCTGAAATGCCTATATGATTGAGGTTGAGGGGGAGTGCAATATGTGGTACAGTTCTTGAATGTGCTAAGAGAGATAATTTGAAATACAAGTTGTTTAATATACCCCTTATATATTGGTGAATAAATAATTCTGGAAACAATATTACACGCTTTATTGTTGATTGTGGAGGCATTATAGTACACGGGAATTTTTTTCTTGTCTGATAGCAGTATTACCGTGTTGCTCTATATTTTGGGATCAATAGTGGAGCAGATGGAAATGCCCATCTCTTCTTCACCCAGCTCAGATCAGGAGCTAAGCAGGTGGCCGTGCCTGCTCTCCCCTTCACCTGGCTGAAATCTGAAGCAGAGCATGTGGCAATGCCCGCCCCCTGCCTTTCACCTGGCTGAGATTAGGAGCGGAGCAGGTGGCAATACCCTCCCCCCACATTCACCCAGCTGGGATCAGGAGCAGAGCAGGTGGAAAAGCCCACTCCCCCTTCACCTGGCCGAGATCAAGAGCGGAGAAGGTGGCAATGCCCACCCCCTGCCTTCACCCAGCAGGGATGAGGAGCAAAGGAGGTGGCAATGGCTTCCCCCTGTCTGCCCACCCCCCTTCACCCAGCTGGGATCAGGAGCAGAGCAGGTGGCAATGCTCACCCACTGCATTTATCCAGCTGGGATCAAGTGCAGAGTAGGTGGCAATGCCTGCCCACCCTTTACCCAGCTGGGAGGAGGGGGCAATACCCGCCCTCTGCCCTCATCCGGCTGGCATCAGGAGTGGAGTAGGTGGCAATGTCCGCCTCCCACCATCACCCGCTGGGATCAAGAGTGGAGCAGGTGGAAATACCCATCTCCTTTTCATCCAGCTCAGATCAGGAGCAAAGCAGGTCGCAATGCCCACTGCCCCCTTCATCTGGACAAGATCAGGAGTGGTGCAGGAGGCAATGCCTGCCCCCCTCCTTCACTCGGCTGGGATCAGGTGCAGATGAGGTGGCCTTGCCCACCTCCTCTGCCTTTATGCGGCCAGGGTCAGTGATGGAGGAGAAGGGAATGCCCACCTGTCTTCCTTCCCCTTTCTAGATCCTGTTGTATTTTTCCCACAACGAGCTTTGTTGCTAGTCTTTAATATTGAGAAAGGTATCACTCAGTTTTTAAACAAGAGTGACATCTAAGAGTGCCAGCACTCCTAGTGATGTTTCTAGGCTCTGCTTTGTGCCTGCTACTCCTGCTCACTCTGTAGGGACAGCTTCTACAGATATAGCTTACACTCTTGTGCACTCAGAGGACCTAGTGATCTATTGACCAAGTGCCTTGCTTTTCCAAGCACCCTTTTAGTAATGGGAATTGCAAGTTTTGCAGTTTGCCAGTTGTATAATATTACTCACCTACTTCTGCTTGGCTTGGTGTTCTATTGTTGTGTTGGTGTCCTTTAATTGTATCATGTTGTACTTGAGGTTCACAAGTCTTAGAGAGCTCTGCAATATTGGACACAAGCTCAATGACTGTTGATATCCTATTAAGCCTGGTTGCACTCTCCCTCCTCCAGCCCCTGCCTTGCTGGATGTGCCAGCTGCATGCTGAACTGACATGGCCTCCTCAGAGTTGCACCCATCTCCTTGCTTTGCCCCTCTCTGGGGCTGGTGCTTATAGGGTGGTTCCCAGCCTAATTAATTTAATTTAATTTCTTCAATTTATAGTCCACCCTCCCCACACAAGTGGGCTCAGGGCAGATCACAACAGACTTAAAATACACCACACTACTAAACACCACCATTAAAAGCATAAATAATACATGTCATTCAGTTAAAATGTATACTACAACTATATAAATACAAATATAAAAACAAAGAACATGGCAGCACGTAAGCATTTTACAGTAACTATGTGAAGGACAAGAGGCAACATTGGGTGGGAGGGCATAAGATTTTAACCCCCCCCCCACCAAAGCCTACCTTTGCTGTTGCTGCTGAGGTAGGGTTGCCAGGTCCTGAGGGCTCAAAGTGGGGGTTGGAGGGTGCTACAGCATGTGCAATGGGGATACCTATCATGGACGTGTGTGCAGAGCGTGCAAACACTGGAATACTTCCATGTTGCACTGGGAATCTAGCATTTGCAGCTTATTTTTTATCAAGTTGGCACCTCGCAAGACCCCTTGCTTCCACATTGAACTGGGAATGACATAATTGCCAGCATGGCACAGAAATGTTCTGGAGCACATGAGAGCTCACTTTCAGTCTTTTTTTTTTTTACCATTTCCATGCCTTTCTCTCCACTGGTCAGGTGAGTAGGGTTGCCAGATGAGGTCCAGAAAAAGACTGGACCTTGGAGAAAGGTAAAGGGGTGAACCAACCTTTTTTTTTTGACAAACATATGCATGCAGTGCATACATAATCCCAGCCAGTGTGATGATGTCACTACCAGATGTGACATCATTGTAATGACGCACTTCTGGGTGCCCAGGCTGCCGTCCACTCCTGCTGGTGGTGCCACACAGCCACAGGAGACTGCCTAGGCACCTAGCCACTCTTGAGGAGTGCTGTGCAGCCACAGGAGGCCACTCAAGTGCCAGGGCTGCTGACCCCTTCTCTGGGTTGGTGGTAGTGCCACATAGCCACAGGAGACTGGCCAGCCAGGCTGGGCAATAGGGGAGGGGGAAATGAAGGGAAGGGCCAGGTGTTCAGTATCTGGATAAGGTTTCCCCAGACATTCCCCCCAAATACCGGACTGCCTAAGTGAAAACTGGACACCTGGAAACCCTACAGGTGAGAGGTGGTGATGAGTGGAGGCTGGGAGCAGGGAATGGTACCAAGGGAATGGTAACTCTATGATTGGTCCTCTTTAAGTCATTGAAATCACCATGGCTGGGGATGAACTTGTCTATTTCTGTTTAAAAGATGCTGGACTGGAACCTGGTACCTTTTGCATGCAAAGCAGATGCTATTGCAATGAGCCCACTTACTGGAGGCATACTTTCAAAGAAGTCTTAAAGGGCAGAGGGCAAGAAGTGATGCTTACAGTTTATGAGGATGGATCTTGGGACTGTAATTGCTCTCCCCTCTGAGGTAACACCCTGCTTTACATATTGGGCTGATGAAAAACCTAGACCCATTTAGGTTTACCACAAATGACATGGACTGTTCTTATAAGAAAACAATTCATCTGTCTGTCTCTGTGGTATGCATAAGCCCTCAGAAATGAAGCAAGGAATCTTAAAATTGGCCACCGGCTTCAGGATGATCATGGGAAATGAAGCCAATAGAAACACCCTGGCCCAGTTTATCTCTAGAAATTTCCCCCCAATACACTATTTGAAAAGCAAGCTAAAGTTGGCTGTGTCAGGTCATTGGCATCACGGTGGTTGTGGGAGATGTAGTGACAAATGTGGAAGGAATTGGAACATCCTGGCACACACAATCTCCAGAAACTCTATCCCATTCCAGTTTCTGCTTTGGAAGACATGTTTACTCTGGCAGGCATAACTCATCCAAAAATAAAGTTAGGAGCCTCACGTTTGGCCAATGGCTTCAGAATTATGATGGGACTTGCAGTGCCCCCAAAAAAGGGAATTGGAACATTGTGGCCTAGCATTTTCACCAAAAATCCCCCCTTCAACTGGAATGCCTGTGGTAGGCATAACTCATCGAAAAATAAAGCTAGATATTTTAAAACTGGCCACCGAGGTCAGAAAGATGAAGGGAGTGGCAGTGCCCAAAAGAAAGGGAATCAGAATACCCTGGATGAGGTAACTTCCAATAGTCCCAAATGCTATATTCAATGGAAGCAATTATCTGTGGCAGGCATAATTCATCAGAAAATAAGGCTAGGAGTTTCAAAATTGACCAATAGCTTCAGATTGACTGCAGGATCTGCAGTGCAAAACATGAAAAGATTGGAACATCTTAGCCTAGGCAATGCCCTTGGCCCCCCCGCCCCTTGAGTTTTCTCATTGGAAGTTATGGCAGGCATAACTCATCGGAAAACAAAGCTAAGCAATTAAAAATAGTTGACCAGCTTTAGGATCGTAGTGCTACTTGCAATAACAAAACGAAGGGAATCATACCATCCTAGCACAGATTATAACCCTCTGGTATTTGCAATGGAAGCAAAGGTTTACTTACAAACAGCCAGCAAGGGCAGTGAGCTCTGATAGGGAAGGCAGAACATATCCCATCTCTAACAATGCAAAGAGAATTTAACAACTTCCCTGACCTATTTAACCTTGTGTGGTGTAACTGTTAGAATGTCATTCTAGGATCAAGGAGATCTAGATTCAAATCCCCACTCTGCCATGGCAGGTTGCTGGCTGAGTTTTGGCCAATTCCACACTCTTAGCCAGACCTATTTTCATGGTTGTTGTTGTGAGGATGAAATGGAGGAGGGGGAACAATGTAAGCTGCCTTAGGTCCACATTAGGGACAAAGGCAGCACAGACGAGGAGGATGGAACACATCCCCTCCTTTATTAAGCAAGGGGGTTTAAGAACCTCTTTTAGCAGGAGGCAGAACCACTCATTCACTATTAAAACTACCATTAAATATTGTCAGTGCGGTGAATTGTGGGGTTGGCAAGTGTGAGTAGAGGCCAAGCCCCTAGTAGATGAATATTTTTCACTTTGTAGTGTATCAGAGGCTTATACTACACTGGGGTAACTGGGCCTTCAGCTAGCTGTTCAATGCTCTTAGTTATGACTAGTATGCTTCTACGAAAGGTCAATGTGTGACACTTTAAACTGTAAATAAATTCAATTAAAATAAATATAAATAAAAGATATTTACTGTACCTCTTTTGCAGGGGCAGCAGGGCATACTGCTTTCAAGAGCTAGGAAAGCTTCTACAGCAATATCTTGAAGATAAGAACTGGGTAAGAAGTACGCAAAGAAGTGTTGCCTGGAGTAAAAAAAGAATGACAAAACATAAGAAAAGTATTAGCTAAATCTTGGGAGGGGTTATAATTAGACATGGGCACAAACCAAAAAAAATTAACAAACCCGTGGTTCCTGGTTTGGTGCAGCCGCCGAACCTGAAGTCGCAAACCACAACAAACTTTTCCTGCTGATGAACCGGTTCGAGGTTCATGGTTTGTGGTTCACGGGGCTCAGAACGGCCCCTGTTGGACTTAGAGAGCCCATATTCCCAGGAAGCGTTTAGCAGGCTCTCCTCCAGCCAGCACCCAAATTTGGTCAAGATTGCAATAGGGATCTTGGAGTTATACCCTCTCCAATCCGAGGCCCCTAGGAAACTCCCACTCGATACAATTAGAGCCACCAGTTGACGTTGGCCCAGTGTACTTGAAGGTGGGCTGCCTCCCCTCTAGGGGCGGGGGGGGGTATGGCCACTCGCTGGCGGCACCCCCATGTGCCGCCCGCCAGGCCTCAGAGGAGCGTGCGCTTATTCCCGGCACAGGCTGGAAGTTGGGTGATGATGGTGGCCACTGGGCCTGGCGGGCATGGGGAGGTGGTGACGAGCCACCTCCCCTTTAGGGGGTGGGGGGTCTGGCTGCTCAACAGTGGCACCCCCATGTGCCCGCCCACCCGCCAGGCCTCAGAGGAGCATGCTCTTATTCCCAGCGCAGGCTTGAAGGTGGGTGATGACGGTGGCTGCCGTGCCTGGTGGGCATGGGGAGGCGGTGGTGTGCCACCTCCCCTCAGGGGGTGGGGGGTCTGGCTGCTCACCAGTGGCACCCCCATGTGCCCACCGGCCAGGCCTCAGAGGAGTGCACTCTTATTCCTGGCTCAGGTTGGAAGGTGGGTGATGACGGCGGCTGCCATGCCTGGCTGCCCCCGAGCCACACCCACTACTGCTTTCCACAAGTAAACCAGGAGGACTGCCATTGCACTCCGCTCCACAACCACCCTTGGTGGCCAACACAACAGGAAGACTTATTGTGCCAAGAAAGTAGAATTAAGGAGGACAGAAAAGGAGATGACTCTGTGAGCCCTCAGCCATGTTGCCCACTGAGCTTGGCCACAGAGCCAGGCAGCAGCCCTGGCACCAGAGGGAGGGAGAGACTAGAGCCCTAGCCCACCACTCCCACAGACCCAACCCGATCAGGCACTAATAATACTGTGTGAGCCCTCAGCTGAGGTGCCTACCGAGCTTGGCTCCAGGGCCTGGCAGCAGTCCTGGAATCAGAGGCTGAGGTTAGAGCCCTAGCCCAGCACACCAAGATGCCTGACCACCAGATCAGGCACTAGTACTAATAACAGTGAGCCCTCAGCCGAGGTGCCCACTGAGCTTGACCCCAGGGCCTGGCAGCAGCCTTGGAACCAGAGGTAGGAGATAGATCCCTATCCCCAAAATCCCAGCTCAATTATACTCTCTCTATCTCTCTCCCCAAAGGCTAGCAAGTAGCAAGCAATAGCTCTGTCACACTCCACTGCTTGCTGAAAGTGAAGCCCAGCCTGGGAGCCCACTGCTATTTATAAGCACAAGTCCCATAGACCAACACAGGAGGTCTGTGGTTGGCTGTCAAAGCTGCCTATCAGGGTTTGCAGGGATGAGATTGGAGTGCCCAAGGCTACAGAACACTCCCCTCCCCCCTCACTCCCCTGAGTGTCTTCTCCCAAGTTGTAACCACTTTGCAGGTCCATGGTTGGAAGGAAGACCTGCCGATCAAGGTAAACTGGGCTTCCATTTGGGTTTCCAGGGCAACAGAAGGAGTGCAGACAGAGTTCAGGCATTCCCCTGGCTCCATTTCCAAGGGAATTGATTGATGGTGCCTGACTGTCTGGCTTCATCAACCGTGGAAGAACGCACCAAACCGGGCCTCTTACGAACGCTGGTTTATTGGCCTTGGACACTCATGAACTGCCAGATTGCGAATGGACGATCGGGCAGTTCGTGGGTTTTTTTGCATTCATAATGCGGTTCGTGCCCATGTCTAGTTATAATTTTTTCATATCAAAACTTTCTTCTCAGTTTTGTCTAAAATGTCAGGTTAGAAGTTCACACGCCATCATCAATATATCGTTCACATGGCCCCATCTATGGATACTAAAATCCCTAGAATGGGGCCATGAACAAACAAAACATGTCTTTCAACAAACCCAAGAAAAGCCCCAGGTTTGCAAAATAATACCAAAAAAAATGAAATATGAAAAAATATGAAATATGAAAAAATACAAAAAAACCCATTAGGGTGTTACCCCCCCTCCCCAAAATTATAAAAGCATTGCCTGTAGTTTTAAGAAATGAAAGCCCTCAGTGGTCATTGCTAGGCAACTGCCACAGTATTGCCAGCCTTCAAGCCTTAGTTTCTTTCAATAAACAACAGAGGTAGGGTCCCTTACAAGGCTATTTTGGCCTTTGAAGGAGGATTCATTGGGGCTAGACTCTTCAGCAATCCTTCAGCAATCATGAGAAGCCAGCATAAGCAGTTAGCTCAGATAGGGAGGATGGAAAATATCTCCTCTTAGACAAAACTAAAGGGGTTGGAACAAGAACTCTACCATGGAAGGTTGCCGGATGACTTTGGGCTAGTCACACCCTCTCATCTAGACCTACCTCTCAGGATTGTTTTAAGTATAAAATGGAGGGGAGGAAAACAATCTAAAACATTTTGTTTTCATATCTGGGAGAATGACAGGATATTACATTGGTTATAAATCAAATACTGGCCACTATTTGCCAAAAGGGATGTTGCTTCTTCCAGTATTACTGTAGCTCTTTTGGCAGGAAGCAAAACTACTCAACTACTGTCACATATAGAGAGAGCAAGGAGCTTAAGAGTTGGCAACCAGAGTGAGTGAATTAATGAAAATGTTGAATGGATTTCAGTGTAAAAGAGCCTAATTTACTGACAAAATATGAATATAAGACCATCTTTGCTGGATCAGACCAATGGTCCATCTAGTTGAGCTTCTCGTTTTCAACATTGGACAATCAAATGTCCCCAAAGACCCCCCAAACAAGATATGGTGGCCTAAACTATCTCCCGTGGGCTCTGAACATAAATGTAGTCTTCTTGGTTAATAGCCACTGATAGCTCTTATCTTCTATGTATGTTTCCATTCATACAAGGAAGTCATCTATGGATTTCATGCTGACAGCACAATTTCACAATTTCATGCTGACAATTTCATGCTGACAGCACTAAAGGTGATACAATTTGATCAGTAATACAATTTACACTAGTATGTGAATGCACTTGCAGAGGGGGATGCCCTGACCTGGATGGACCCGGCAAGCTTGACCTTGTCAGATCTTGGAAATTCAGTATGGTCAGTTTCAGGGTCATGGCCCCCGAAATAAGCCATGCTTTACAAGCTTAATGGTCTTAGCAGCCCCTGCCATACTTTAGGGACTTAATGTTAACTGTTATGCTGGGTGCTTGATATTCTTTGACATGCTGTGTAAAATCTTGTGTGTAAAAGATCCTGCTAGCTGACACTGTTTCCTCTTGGCACGCTGGCCTGGGAAAGCAGGCAGAGACATTTATCTGTCTATATCTATGACCTTATAGCCAGAAAAGAGCCGTTGCCGTAGATACTAACCTTGAACTGGCTGGATTTTTAAAATACATTCTAGTAGCTTGCATTCTTTTAGATATGTACTGTAGCTAGATTCTTTCTGTAACTGTTTGCTGTAGATAGAAGGGGGGGAACAGGGCTGTGCTTAAATGTCTGTATATGTTGGGTATTGGGAAACAGACTTTATTCCTAACAAAGAATGTTTTGGGATGCTGAACTGAAGTGGGATTATCGATAAAGTTTTCACTCATGCAGTCTTGGACTCTTGCAGTGAATTTATTGAGATTCAACTGGCAGATCCTTACAGTCAGCCACGGTCAGTATTTGGATGGAAGACCACCGAGGAAGTCCAGGGTCACTATACAAGGGCAGGCAATGGCAATCCACTTCTGAATATCCCTTGCCCTGAAAACCCTATGGGGTTGCCATCAGTTGGCTGTGATTTGCTGGCACTTCCCACCATCACCACTTAAAGAGCTAATGAGATTCTTTGGCAAACAGAATTGGCAACACATCTCAGAATTATTAACCTGCCCCCAGTTTCACAATATTATTTAACCCATTTTTGTTTTTAAAAATTCACAAGAAAGAGCTTACCGTTTGCTGAAATTTAGGAGTAACCACCACAATGTAGTAAATTACTGAAAAGAGACCTGCATGTGTGTCCTGCTCTGAAGAGGTAAAGTGAGAGTTGAGATTTTGTAGGAGAATATAAATCAACCACTGAACCTTAACCGGAACAAAATGACACCAGTAAAAACAAGTTACATATTAATCAATCGGGGCAAAGTCACTTAGTAATTTAACTTTGCCTCTATAGGTGCCATATGGTCCTGATGAGTTTATGTAGAAGCATTTTTGTTTACGAAGAACAACTCCCTTTCCCACAAAGGAACCCTCACATGCACCCCCTAACAAATTGGCTATATTAGAAATATATCCATCATTAAGCAAGGTGCAATATACAGAAAAAGACTGCTTATTGCTACAACATCCACTGTTGTGGCGGAGGGTAGGTTTTTGTTTCACTACGATGTCCCCAAGTACAGTGTTTACTTTTCATTGGAGCAATAGATGGCAATGATTAACTCTCAAAAGATAATATTTTGGATAGGCCTGTTCTCTGTTTTTAATTATCACAACTATCTTGTGCATGGGAGTTTGTTTTGTTCCTTTTGTTTTTATTATTAAATCCCACGGGACTGTTTTGTTATTGGGTTGTTTCATATGGCTTTGTTTCATTATTGTTTCTTTAGTTCGCTCAGCAATATTATTGTGGTTGCCTTCAAAATGGAAACAGTGAATTCAGTGGGCATTCTTTTCTTAAAACTACAAGCATTGTTTCTATTATTTTGAGGCATTTTAACCCACCAATGAACTTTTTAAAATTTAGCTTTCAGATTTTTCTTCAAACTTCCTTCAGATGTGTAGAGAAATCGCCCCAGCTGTCCTTAGTTCCATTTTGATTTTAATTCATACTCTCTTAATTAACACTCTATGGCCTGGTTTAGAAGTAGATACATAATTATTATTTTGGCTTGTTATCATGTAATTAGCATGTTGCTTAGATGCATGAGGCTTGTAAACCCATAGATGTATATTTACTGTTAGACAAACAGCATTTTCTGTGGACTCTGACCATTTACTGCTTGTCTTTGCGCTTTTACTGTGCTCTACCCTTTTATCACTTGGCTCTACTCCAAATTCTTTTGGCTGTGCCTTTTGTCTTCTACATGTCTTGTGCCACAGCTACAACTCTGTTATTGAGGAGCGAGCAATTGTATAGGTTATGGTGTGTGAACGAGCTCTTAGCCACTGTATGACACCAATCCACATAAGTATCTGTAAGAGCACACAAGATTAGTCTTTGTATGGCACAAACTTAAGTTTAGAGTAGAGGGATGTGGAACAATGAACTGCAGATCATATTGCTAACTCCTATCTACATCTGTTCAGCAAGTGGAAAATGAAAGAACAAATCTAATCAGCGGTAGACTTTTTCCATGAAAGGCAAAGAAAAGTGAAGCAGAAGCTACAGAAAAGTGCAACAGAAGGAGGATATATTGGAATATTCTGGGCAGGTGAGAAATTACATTTTACCTGAAACAAAATTAAAGCTATTTTTATGTTAACAGGAATGTCCTTTTAAATTCTGAATCAGTGGTTTTGGAAATTTCCGTCCTCATTTTAGAAACTAAATTAATCTGTTCCTTAACTACAGATACACTTTGATACTAGATTTCCTAATACATTTCTTTAGGCAATATCAATTAATCATTGGGAGAAAATATTGTGTATCTTACAGAAAAGATTTTTTTTGGTGTAAACTGAGAATTACCGCTCAAGTATAACAGATATAAAATATTTGTTTTTCAGCCGTTTTCATTCCATATCAGCAAATTATATTCATCCACCAGCACAAACTTCAGTTCATTTTTCTTTCAATTCATTTATTTCAATAGATAGCTATAACAAGGTCTACATGCTGTTTGTAGTGGTTCAAACAGTTAATAAAAAATGGGGTTTTGGCAAAGAAGCCACTTTTCTGAATGTGCCTATTGGAAAGAAGAGTTTTATTCTGTGTGAATTTGGTTAGTGTTCATGTTTTTATTTTTTCAAAAGGAATGTATTCCTTATACAGTGAAGTAGCGAGAGTCAAGTAAATAATGGATAGAAACTTTTAAATTATGTGGGTAAGTTCATCACCTCTGTGATGAATGATTTATCCATTTTAATGAAATGCTTCAGTAATGTTTATTTTTATTGTACTGTATCAAGGAGCAATTTTGTTTTTATTAAAAGTGTCTGTGTGCATTTTAAATTGCTTTTAAACTCCCAACAAGCAGCAGTCTCTCTAGTTTAACTAAAATAGACATTGGAAAACTGTGTAATTGTAGCATATGAACATCCTTCTGATGCCAAAAACTCTGGTCTTACTTTATAGAGTAAATTTACTCATGTAGACATAATTTTTGAAGTATCTGTTTGGACATATTTTAATGCCAGTAACTGAAGGTTGATAAATGGATCTTCAACCAGTGGAAACACTTCTGTTTTTTTTAAAAATATTATTATTAAAGGGTATAATTTTGAGATCCCTAGAACAGTTTTCAGTATTATATTATGAAAACTCAGCATGGAAAAGTAAATTTATTTACTTTATTTATAGTTTGCTTTTCTCACTGAGACTTAAGGCAGATTACACAGTGTAGGAGAGCCCACATGCTTACCAGTGTTCTTGATCCTCTAGTGGAAAACCTTTCCATTTGAATGAGGGCAGCCTTAAAATGGCCCAGTTCACAAGAAATACCATGGCCCCAGGTATTAAGGGAAGTACTGGTGGGCACGATGGCACCTATGGGCACTATACTAGCATACAGTATTAGACATGATAATTAAACCAGTGGTCTCTAAACTGTTTGAACCTCCAGGCACCTTGGGAGTTTTCAGAGAGGGTGGTGTGCACTACTCCAAATGGCTGCCACAGGAGGCAAAGCCAAACTCAGAATGGCTGCCGCAGTACTTCCCTCCTCACTTTGCAAAAGAATCATGGAAGAAATATAAGGAGAAATGAAGGAAAGCCCAAAAGGGAAAGACAAAATAGAAAGAAAAATAAAAAGAAATGAAGAAAATTTTCCTCATTGTGGATGCAGAAGGGAGAGAGAGAGAGAGAAAGATATTGTAAATTAAAAAGAAATGATGGGAAGTCCAAGGAACAGGAGAGTGGAACCACACAGTAGCTAAAGCCTGGGTGCTTACCAGTCCTTTAGAGGTTGCAGCTCTTATTTCAGCCATGCAAAGCCCTTTCATTTAAATGAGGGAAGTCAATAACAAGCCCTGCCATACAATGCACCCATTCACTTTCTCAAAGCTTTGCAGACACCAAGGGAAGTATTTTCAGGCGCTATGGTATCCATGGGTGGCATGTTGGTGAACCCTGTGTTAAACAATGCAGGATAATGCAAATAGCAAACAGATAACACATACTGTGCACAGTGGTATAGTCCACAATCTAATTCCCTTTCTAAAAACGCCTTCCTTAACTATTCCGTTATAATATACCCTATAACCTTTATAGAAATGGCCTTCTGAACAATTTTGTTTTACATAGTTTGTGGAATTATAGAAATGTGGGGGCCTTTCTGACTACCTCAAGTAGGCCATTCCACAATGTGAGGGCCACAATAAATAATGCATATGTATCAGCAGTTGTTGATCCTGACATTTGCAATATGGCACCCCCAGAAGGCCCTATTCAGGTAAGCAAAGCTGTCATATAGAGCATTGGAGGAGAGGTGACACCCCACTTTCTCCAGTATTCCCCTCCCAACACAATTTCCCTTTTTCTGGAAACCCACACATTCTCACCCTTTTCTGCTTTTTTCTCTCCTTGCCACCCACCCACCCACCAACGTACCTTTTATCTGCCCACTTATCTTTAGCTATATTTATTATTTATTTACTTCATTTATACCCCTCCTTACTCCTCAATGGGCACCCAAAGCCATTTACATCATTCCCCTCTCCTCCATTTTATCCTCAGAACAACCCTGTGACCAGGGACAGACTGAGAGTGAAAAACCCAGGAAAAAGGCCCCTCCTCCAGGCCAACCTGGTCCCACCCCCAAAATAAGGGGGGAAGAAAGGAAGAGGCTATCTTTTTGATCCTGCCCCATGCTCTGGATGGAGGAACGAAGAGGCAGCCTGTCTAACAAATTACCAGAGGCCGCTTTCCTCATTCTGAGCAGGTTTTTGGAGGGTTGGATGCTGCCTCCCTTGTGCACCTTGTACAGAGCTCGGCTGGTGCACTCAGCCCTTCTGTCACAGGTCTGGTCCAGCCCAGGTGGCATTCCAATGCTCTAAATGGCCAATCTGACTATTCCTGTGAAGTAAATAAGGCAGAGATTTGGCTGAGAATCTAATAGCCAAGTGGCCGTAATCTGAGGATACTGAAATCCAGACATCGAAGCCATGAACAGACAAGACGGATCTTTCTACACACTTGAAACCTGCCCCAGGTTTGTAGGTTTCAGGAGTTTAAAAAGCCAAAACGATAAAAGAAGTGCCTGTAGCTTTAACCAGATGCCCTCCGTGGCTGTTGCTAGGCAACCATAACACTTCTGCCAGTATTCCAGGCTTCCCCCCCCCCAGGAAATGGCAGGACCCTTTCTAGAGATGCTTTGGCCTTTGAGGGAGGACTCATTGGGGCCAGGCCTGGGTTCAACCACTGGGTGACTTGATACTAAATGATTTACATGACTCACCAGCTTGGCCGCTTGCTACTCTTCAACAACATTCCCGCCCCCAAGCCAATGTGGTTAGAATTTTAGAGTAGGATCTGGAAGACCCATATTTGAATCACCACTTTGCTGCAGAAGCTCACTGAGTGACTTGGATCTAATCACACACTCTCTTAGCATTGTTTTGAGGATAACGTAGAGGCAAGGAGAATGATACAAGCTGCTTTTTCGTTCCCCATTGTGGAGAAAGGCAGTATATAAGTGAAGTAAATTAATATAGATGGAGATAAAGGGCAGATAAAAGGTAAGTTGTTCAGTGGGTCAGAAGGAAAGAAGAACATAGGGAAAGATGTGCATATGGAGGCTGACAGGAAAAGTGAAAGTTGAAACAGTGTGGGGAAGGGGATACAAGGGAAACTGAAGTACCTCTACAAGTCCTTGCAGGTTCCATACCATGCAACTGAGCTCAACTCAGCATGCACTGTCCAACTAGGCCATAGGAGAGAGACTGCCAGGGGAGGAGGGGGAAAGATGAAGACAGGGGGCAGATAAAGGTGGGTTGGAAGAAGAGAAGGAAACAGGAAAAGGGGGAGAGGCTATGAGGGTAGGGAAGGGAGAGATAATATAATAGGGGATGGAAAATTGAGATGCCTCCCTCAAGCCCTTGAGGTCCTTCACTTGTTAGATATATTGACAAGTGGGGTTCTGCAAGAAACTTGTGGAGCTAGGAGTGAGTGGGGGACTATGGTGGTGACAGTGCAGGGCAGTGAACCATGCTGGATGCAGAGGGGGGATGCGGAGGCGGGCAGTGATGCCACCAACAGCTGCACTGTGCCTGGGGGAGACTGTGGCAAGAGGGGCAGAGAACTTCTCGGGAGAGAAATCCCGTTACCCTTGCCTTTGCTTCTTCCCATTTCTTCCAACACCTTCCCTGTTACACTTCCCCCCTATCCCTACCCTTTCTGTTACTTATCTTCCAGAGACAGTGGTGAATTATGGAGCTATGCTGTGCTATGTTGTGAGCCTGGCAACAGTGAGGCTGAGAGGAGGTGAGGCCCATTTCCAGTCCCCTGCTGCAACTTCTCAACTGGCTTTGGAAGCTGCTGACAGCTGGGACATGACCTGCTCCTCTGGTGGCAGTGGTACCAATTCCTTCCTGACCACTTTTTCCTTCAGCCAGGCTGTTGGGACTGTGCTGCCACCCTCCAGATCCTGCAGGTCCATCTGGTCAGCCACAGGGAGGAGGAGTCAGCAGTGGCATTTCCCTCGCCAACCTGGCCTCCTTTATGCCAGCTGGGAATTGGGGGAGGGGAGGCTGCAGCAGCAAGGCTCAGAGGAGCTGTTGTCTGCACATGTGCTTCTTTGTCAGGAGGAATTTAAACCGCTCTCCCTTTTTCAAAGTTTTCAGTTTTCAATATGTGTTAAAACACTGTTTTTAAAATGAGATGAAGCAGTCTGAACATTTTTCCTGTGATGTTCATCACTTGATCATGCTGTCATCAGGTACTGAACATTCATGTGTCAACTGGTCACAAAAAATAGCAGTAATATATAAGCATCATTTGGGAGGAAGGGAAAATGAAGGATGAAGTAGTTTGTCCCAGTTTACTCCCTAGTGAACTCAGTATCAATGTGTTGATAGTTCTGTGCTCTTTATATATTAATGGTTGATCTATTGCTCAATACAGCCTCATTCTTCTGACCCATGTGTTCCTTATCAACTGCATTTTACATCTGGACACTTCTACAGATCTCTCATGAGGTACATGCAGGTAAACTACTTTTGTGCATAAACCTGAGTGATTCTATACTCAGTTAAACCCAGAAAGATGCAAGCATGGCACCTATGAGGTGTATGCTGACGATACTCAGTTCTATTTTTTTCCAGCAAGGTCAGGTGATGTTTTAACCAGTGGATGTTTTAACTAGGTTCTAGAGGGGATGGATAATGGCTGATAAACTTAAGTTCAGTTCAGACAGAATGAAATGCTGTTGAGCTCACAGTTATGCTAAGCAAACCACCTCTGTTAGTCTCTTGCCATGAAAACCCCACCGGGGGGGGGGGGGTCCTAAGTTGGCTAGGACTTGAGGGCACTCTCCACCACCAAGCTGCTGATTGCATAATGGAGAACTAGAGGATGAGTTCTGAGCAGAGCTGCTGCAAACTTTGCATAAACTGCAACTGACATTCAAATGTACCATGTTTCCAGTGCCTGTTTTGTGTCTACTCCAACTCTTTATGTAATAGTAGAAAAAAGCAAGAAGCCAATAGCACCTATAAGACTAACAAAATTTGTGGTAGATTATGAGCTTTCATGAAGAAATCTGTGACTCACGAAAGCTCATATCCTACCACAAATTTTGTTAGTCTTATAGATGCTACTGGACTCTTGCTCTTTTCTATTTCTACAGACAGACTAACACAGCTACCATCTTGATCTACCTTTATGTAATAGTCTTGATAATTTGATTGCAATTCAAAATGAACACCACCTTGAGTAGATTTGCACCCTGGCGACAGTCCACATGATGCTACAAAATCAGATGTTATGGCTTGTTTGAATTACATATCCTGCAGGGTTGTCATGAATAGGTCATATTATAGTGCAAGTCTGTAAAAATCCTGTTTTCATACCAGATAACTAGTTTTGAATATTTTGACTGGCACTCAAACACTACTGTTCAAATAGGGGGAAATCCTGCTTATTCCTCATTTGCATAAACAGCTTAAATACGTGCGGAAGTATTACTGTGTTTAGCATTGCATGTGATCTTTAAAAAGCATGTTAGGGATCAAAAAAGTTCTCTCCCAGCTAGGTTTTTTTTATAATCTATCTTTGAGGCAACCCTCTTTGTATGCATTACAGAGACTTCATTGTTATAGATTTGAATCATAGCTTTTTCTGAGCGTATTTTGAATTTATTATGTTACGACTGCCTCGTTCAGTTAGTGAAGAGTTAAGCATATGCACAAATGTTGGCTGGGATAGTATGATCCTGAATCCATTATTAGTATATTAGACTATTCCTTCTATTTTTGTGACATAGAAAACTCTTCTTGAGTATTCCTGATTGGCAAACTTAAAAACAAAGGTGGAAAGTGTATATGGACAAATATAAGAAAAAGGTAGATTCTAACTTAAAGCAAACAGGAAAGGGATATATCTCAGATGGATTTTTGCTTTGTTCTTCCCTGAAGGTCAGTTTAGAATCACCCCACCCCCAAATCCTGTCACTGGATTTCTTGGAGCGGACATAATCCTGCCATGCCAAGTAACAGACTTGAATATACCTGACAGCAACAGGATCACTGTCCAATGGACCTATGACAATTCCTCAGGAAACAATGAAGTCATGTCCTATGATGGAAGAAAGAAGGAAGACAAACAGGACAAGAGATACCAAGGCCGAACAGAGCTCTTCCACTCTGAGTTTAGTAAAGGGAACATGTCCCTCAATCTGAGAAACAGCCAACTCTCTGACCAAGGAACATACACCTGCATGATCTCCCTTGAAAACTGGTATGACCAGGCAGTTGTTGAGCTGGTTGTGGTAGGTGAGTTGATTGTTTAATCAGTGACAGGAAAATGAGAAGTCTAGGACCTTGAGGCATCCTTTCATCTTGAAAGAAATCTCCGATGAGAGGCCCTCAGATTGAGACTTGTTAGCTGCTTAGAGCCAACTTTAGAAAGAAAAGAGTAGAGGCTTCCCCCATTCCTGTGTATTTGGAAGAGTTCCTTTTCCATGTTGAGGAGAGAAATTGGCCCTTAACATGAAGAGCAGTCTGAGTGTTATGAACTGAGGTTTCATTATGACATTTGTCTTAATATGTGATCACCCCTAATCAGGACATTCCAACATTATAAACTTCAATGAGTATTTATGTCATGGATTACATCATTAGGAGTTGAATGAGGATTTCAAACAAAGAGAATGAGCCTTGCATTTCCAAATAATTGGGGAAATTCTTGTCCCACCAACTCACAGGCAAAAAAGTAAAGATAAACTAGAATGAGTTCTAGCATCTATCCCTGCTTACATGGCTGCAGTTCTCAGTATAGCTCTTTGCTGTTGAGAATGCAGGGGCATTTAAAGCAGCAACTGAGCTTTCAGACAGCATTATTGTCTGGAGTTTTCCCTGCCTAGCCCCCTACAGCCCCCATTCTTCCCACTGCACTATAGGAATGCTTTTTTGAAGCTTTTAAAAAAACTGGCAATTGCTAAATCATTCACCGTATCACTATCATATATCAAATTATGAACTGGGCCATAGAGTGAGGATGTAAAAAAAAATCTGTACAATGGAGCTGGTGACAGAAAGAGAACACTTTCCTAGCTACTTGAAGAAAGCCCCAGGTCTGTAGAACAATCTGAATAAAAAAAGTACAGTTGGGGAATTAAAACTCCCCCAAATAATAGAAACAATGTTGCTTTAAGAAAAAATGCCCTCTGAGAGTACAGTCTGATATCTCAGTGACCAGTTAGGTGGTTGCTAGGCAACCACAACATTATTGCCCAGCCTTCCAAGCTTTGGTTTCTATAAAGCAAACCCATGGGGGGATGCAGAGGTGGACCAGGAGGCCAAAACTGCCTTGGAATGCCCCCCATCATGTCCCCTGATGGAAGAGGGCTCGCCAGAGAAAGCCCCAGCAGCAACCACCGGAGACTCACTCTCCACACAACTCAGATGGGCCTAGAAGCATCCACTGGATAACTTGGCCAGACTTCTCCAGGAGAGAGCCTACTCAGGGGAAGGAAAGGGGGAAAGCTTAAGATGTGTAGAGGAGGGAGAGATAAATGTTGGGTGGGTGGGTGGGAAGGAGAGAAGGAAGGGAGGAAAGCTGAGAGCCTAAGAGAGTACTGGGGAAGGGAAAGAGGAAACAGTGGGGAAAGGGGATAGGGGGAAAATGCGATCCCCCCAACAAACCTTTGAGGGTCTATTGCCATGACCTACTAATTCCTCTGAATTTCTAGCTTTCATTTTAAAAATGTCTAGTTCTTTTCAGTGGCTGATTCCGCACATGTTGGATAATGCACTTTCAATGCACTTTATCAATCCTTTGAGGTGAATTTTTTGTTCCACACACGAAAAAATCCATTCCAAATGATCTATAAAGAGGATTGGAAGTGCATTATCCAACATGTGCGGAATCAGCCATTGTGTGAACTCAGAGGAACAAGCAGATTGTGTTAGGACTGTCATCTGACAATGATTTTAAAAAAGTCTAGAAAAAAGTCTTTGTGTGGTGGGGAAAGGTGAATGTTAGCTATGGGGGCTGAGGTAAGGAAAATGGGGCTGGTGTGGCCCCATAAAAATGTTCACATACTCATCCATGTGGCATCCAAAGGTGCTTTTATTGTAACTTTCCAAAAAGATTGTGTCAGACCAGGTTTGGGAAAGATCACATCAAAAAAGGGCATACGGTAGATGGATTCTGCTGTACCTGAGGTAGTGGAAACTAAATATGCCTTGTTATTTTTGTGTAGCAAAAGGAGAGGCGCCTTCCATTTCCTTGGACCTTTATAAGGGCCATGGTATTGGCCTCTCTTGCAAGTCTAAGGGTTGGTACCCAAAGGCCCAGGCTCTCTGGCTGGACAGCAAAGGGAAGAATCGAACTGAGAAATCAGAGACTACAAACACAGAGACCCCACCTGGGATCTTCAGTATTTCCAGTTCCATTGTGATACAACCAGGAAGAGACAATGAGGTTTCTTGCAAAATCATCAGCAATGTCTTACAACTGGAGAGTGAATCCAGGATCCTGATTTCTGGTGAGTAGAGGGGGAGCAGAGTGTTGTACTACAACAGCTGCATTCATGATCTGACATATTTTGATGCCTGTTGTAAAGCTGTCAGAGAGATGTTCTATACATGCTGAAGAGATGTAAAGTTTGCAGCTTAAGATTGAATTGTTGATGGTGGTTCTGATGAGGGACTCCTGATGAAGCAGTGGGAAACAAGTTGGACATTAGCCGGCCCCTTGTTTAGTCCACGCCAGACACGGGCTTTGATATCTTCTCAGCCACCTGAAACATACAACAGGACTTTATGAATAGCCTTGTGTACACTAGCAAAAATTATTAGCCTTGTGTGCACTAGCAAATATTATGCTGCATTCTCTTAGGACCTATACCCCATTGATGAGACTTTTGTACATCGAAGAGAGGGGGGTCTGAGCTGTTAAAAATATTTAATTTTGGAGCTGTTGCTACTATAGCTGTGTAAGAATTGTCTTTGTGAAAATTACTAATATATATATATTATTCACTATATGGAATATAAATTATTGTTCTGCATTTTGGATTAGATTGTTTAATATTTACATTGAGGTTCACTGAGCACAGAATATAAGAACAAATATTTACTTTATTGTTGTAATTATTTATTTGGACCCTCTGGTGTGGTTTCCACTGTTGGTTTGCTACCTCCAGGTGGTGGCTGGAGATCTCCTGGAATTACAATGGATGCCCAAGTGACAGATATCAGTTCCACTTGAGAATGTGGCTGCCTTGGAAGCTGGATTGTATGGCATTATACCCCACTGAGGTCCCTCCCCTCCCCAACCCACCCTTTCCAGGATCCACTCACAAAGTCTCCAGGAATTTCCCAACCCAGAACTGGCAGCCCTAAGTACAGCCTCTATGACATTTGAGTAATTGTGTTTTGCAATTTGGATTTTTTTCTGTAGAAATAAAAATTAACACAGATTTTAATGTGTCTTTCAGATGTTTTTTATCCTACCACTTCTGCTTGGCTTCCTCCTTTCATAATAATTTTATTTCTTACCCTGGGCCTTATTCTTTTTATGTTGCATAAATTGAGAAGTAAGTATTTTAAACTTATTTTGGTAGATCTAAGAAACTCATAAAAGCTGTCTGTTTTTTACAACTGTGAGTAGGATCCAGACAGTTTTTCTGTTACTGAAAAGGAAGGCAGAATCCACTTTTGACCACTCAAAAAGACTATGGGTGGGGAACATGGAACCATCATGGACAAAAGCCATGCGGAATGGGGCTGTAGTAAGAACAAGTATTGGGTGATATTGTGTAAAAATGTTGGCTGGATCCAACCATCTGTTTATAAAATAAATGCTATGGAAGAAAAGCATGCCAGTTAAACTGGGTATCTTCTTGACCAAGCTCAGTTGCCCATCAATGTACTCTACAAATTGCTTAGTACAGCCTAGTCATCTTCTAAAAGAGATATGGCAGTTCACAAAAACCAAGTAAATCTTGTCTAATATATAAAAGGCAACCGTGAGGCTGACAACTCACTTTTTACCCTGGCGTAGGTGCACTCACTGCAGCATATGAGGGGCCTGTGATTGTGCTTGTGCCAGGATAAAAAGTTAGTCATCGGCAACACGGTGACAGAGAAGCTTGGTACAGGACTCCTCTGGAGAGCCGTGCCATCATGCCAACCTTTTTTGTGGCTATGGTGGCCTCCTTGAGGCCTTTGGAGGGCCGTGCTGGCGTGGCAGGCCTCCTTGCTGCCTCCGTGGCTCCTGAGGAACCTTGGGAGACCCGGCACAGCGCCGCTCCCAAGGCCTTGCAGCAGCCGTGGATGTGGCAGGGAGGCCTGGTGTGGCAGCATGGCCCACCCAAAGCCTTGCAGCAGCCACACAGACCATAATGAAGAAGGATGGCAAACACAGAGTTTTCAGCAGAAAGGGAAAAATATTATCAATCAGTCACTATAAAAGTAGGCAAAATAAATGCAGACAGAAGGTTTTTAAAAAATACTAGTGGCTTGCCAGGGCTTTTCCGCTAGGCTGTTGCTTGAATGCCGTTTTAGGGATCAGTACAGAGAAGTGCATCTGCACAGAGAAGCACCTAGTTCAGAGGTCTGTAAAATTGAACCCCTTTGTTCAATCTGCTTGAAACGTACGGGATCTTTCAATTAGAGAGAGGACTGTTTTCTGTGCAAATTTGTTGCCTTTATCTTTATAAACAGCTGCCCCAGACCATCATATACATTCCTCATTAAAAATAATGGTCCTGAACTCCAGAGACTGAAAACCACATAGATTTGAATCCTGAATTGGTAATGTCCTACACAGAAATAAGCAATCACAGTACCCTCAAACCCCCAAGCACAGATCTAAAATGATAATGAAAATTTTCTCTACACAAACTCCTATAAAGTAGTGTGTTTGTTCTTCAGAATTTGTTCTGCTTTCTTTCAGAGAGTAATCAGAAGGCAACTCAATCAGGTGAGTAATTGACAATAACATCCTACTATATAAAAGGCTAAGCATATTCAAGACAACTCACTTCCTACCTTAGTGCACCTCCAGAGGGTGCTGCTGTGGAGGGAAGCCCAGATGAGGCAGCCAGACCTCCAAAGAGCATGCCATGGTGGGAAGCCCAGGCTGGAATCAGGGGTGGAGCAGGAGGCAATGCCCGCCCTCCACCTTCACCCAACTGTGACCAGGAGTGGAACAGATGGAAATGCCCACCTTTGCCCGCCAGAGATCAGGAGCAGAACAGGAGGCAATGCCTGCCCCTTCTTCACCCAGCTGGGATCAGGAGCAGAGCAGGTGCAATGCCCACCTCCACTTCATCTGGCTAGGATCAGGCACAAAGCACATGTCAATGCCACCCCCCCCCCCGCTTTCACCCATCTGGGATCAGGTGTAGAGCAATGTGGGTAATGCCTAACCCACTTTCACCCAGCTGGAATCAGGTGCAGGGCAGGTGGCAATGCCCCCCTTACTTCACTTGGCTAGAATCAAGCACAGAGCAGGAGGCAATGCCCACCCCTTCTTCACCCAGGCAAGATCAGGCGCGAAGCAGACGGCAATGCCTGCCACTATTTCCCTTTGTCAGAATCTGGCACAGAGCAAGAGGCAATGCCCATCTTCCCTTTACTCATCTGGGATCAGGAGTGGAGCAGGTGACAATGCCTGGCCCACCTTCACCCAGCTGGGATCAGGCATGGAGCAGGTGGCAATGCCCGTCCCCCCTTCATGTGGCCAGGATCAAGTGTGGAGCAGGTGGCAATGCCTGCCCCCCCCAACTTCACCTGGCAGAGATCAGGAGCAGAGCAAGTGGCAGTGCCCACCCCCACTTCACCCGGCCAGGATCAGGATCAGGATCAGGCATGGAGCATGTGGCAATGCCCAACCCTCACATTCACCTGGCCAGGATCAGATGCGGAGCAGAGGGTATTGCCTGCCCCCTTTTTACCCAGCCGGGGTCAGGTGCAGAGCAGGTGGCAATGTCCCCCCACTTCACCTGGCCAGAATCAAGTACAGAGGAGGATGCAATGCCCACCCCTTCTTTATCCAACTGGGTTCAGGAGCAGAGCAGGTGGCAATGCCCTCCCCCACTTCACCCAACTAAGATCAGGCATGAAGCATTGCAGCAATGCCCTCCCCTTCACATGGCCGTGATCAGGAGTGGAGTAGATAACAATCCCTATCCCCCTTCACCCAGCCCAGATCAGGTACGGAGCAGGATGCAATCCCCGCCCCTGTTTCACCCAGTTGGGATCAGGTGCAGAGGAGACGGCCATGGCAGTCCCCCTGCCTTCATCTGGCTGGGATCACTAACAGAGGAGGAGGGGATGCCTGCTCTCCCCTTTCTAGAGCCTGTTGTATATTTCCCCAGAACATGCTTTGTTGCTAGTTTCATATATGGAAACAATTTATAAGGAAAAGGGCGTTTGGTATGTGGGTAGCAGTTAAAGAGTAATTTTTAGAATCTCCACCTTAAAAGTAATTAAAAGCAACAACCATGTCCAGTAGCACCTTAAAGACTAACTTGATTGCCAGGGTCTGAGGTTTGACTCTTGAGGGCTCATATCCTGGAAATCTAGTTGGACTTTTAGGTGCTACTGGACTTGATTCTTGCAAACCAACACTGCTACCCATCCAAAACTAAAAGCGTCATCAGTATAGATGTAGGTACCTCTCCCTTTTCTGTTCCTTTTAAGTTCATCTGTCTTGTAGAAGGTCAATTTGTTCCCACCAAAGTTATTTTTAAAATTAGGTTATTTCATTGAATTTCAGTCAAGCTCCTTTTGTCAGAGCATTTTATGAAGGGAGCTTGACGAGAGCTTATACCCTGGAAATCTTGTTAGTCTTCAAGGTGCTACTGGACTTGAACCTTGCTCTTCGACTGCAAACCAACATGGCTGCCCATCTGAAACACGGAATATGATAAATTCTTACAACAAAGTATGCTTTGTTTCCTTGTAAGAAGATGCAACCTCTTTAGATTGGCCTAGTTTAATAATCATCCATGGCTTATCTTAGAATAATATGCTTTTTGTGTAAGAAGTAGTAATAGTAGTAAAAATCCAGAGGCAGGGTAGTAAAAGTTTGTATCTCAGAGAATTGTTAGTAATTTATCATATTTATACCTCTTCTCTCCAACAGTTTGAGCTGGGTTGTAAAAACATTAAAATTTCAATTTTGTGGTACACAGCATATTTGAATCAAAATTCATATTTTAGTGTTGTACTTTGCCCATAGCTGATAGTAAAGAACTGATATATTGCTGTGTTTCTCTTTTGATATTTGCTACTTTGATACCATCTGATCCAATATTAGTAAAGCAAACTTTATATCCTACTAAATAAAAGAGTAAGCATGTTCAAGACAACTCACTTGCTACCCTGGTGTGCCTCCAGAGGGCGCCGCTGTGGAGGGAAGCCCAGATGAGGCAGCCAGACCTCAGAGAGTGCGCCACAGTGGAAAGGCCAGGCCAGAATCAGGCGTGGAGCAGGTGGCAATGCCCGCCCCCGGCGAAGTAGATGCAGGATTACTATCTGCTATCAAACATGGTCTATATCAGAGGTTCCCAAACTTATTTGGTCTACCGCCCCCTTTTCAGAAAAAAAATTACTCAGCGCCCCCCTGGAAATCTAACTTCAAGAAGTGGACAAAAAATCTAGTGACAAATTTGCTCCCTCCCTCCCTGATCCCAGGGAAGACCAGGAGAAGGCAAAAAAAGGCTGCTTTAGATAGGTTCTGGACTCTTCTTTCTTTATGTTTCCACTGTCCCCTTATTTTTATTCAATGCCCCCCGATTGTGACCCAAGGCTCCTACTGCCCACCTGTTTCATTCCAGCGCCCCCCAGGAGGGAAGTATTGCCCACTTTGGGAACCACTGGTCTGTATGTTTCTGTATGTCAGGTCTGGATTCTGGGTTCACACAGAACAGCCAGGCAACCTCTCTTCCACTGTCCTTGGAGGCAAATGTAAATTTATGCGTGTGGGTGCTGTTTTTGATGTAGTACATTTAATGGAACATGTAGTTTCAGCCTAAAATTTTCAGCAAATAAATAATGCAAAAATGTTTTTTTTTCTTGCAGAAAACAAGAAGAATGAATTAAAACAAAGTAAGTTATATATAGTCTAATGTTTGATTTTAAAAGCTCGCAATGGAGCGGTAGGTCTTGCTAATATAACCATAGAGATGGGACAAAACTAGAGTGACAGGAAGAGTAGAGAAGGCATAGAGAAAGGGATGGATAAAGATAAAGTTCCAAAGGGAATAAAAGGAGTGGGGCAAAAAGAATTAAGGGAATGATCTCGCTAGAAAAGAAAGATGGTTTGAAACTTTAGAAAAGAGCAAGAATCCAGCAGCACCTATGTGACTAACAACATTTGTGGTAGGGTATGAGCTTTCGTGAGCCTCAGCTCAGTTCTTCAGATACAGCTAGGTGTTAAACTTGCCATTCAGGCTTGAGTTAGCTTAAATCCAAGCAAAATAACTTCTTCTGGCTTTCTAGGGATATTCTTGTAGTGCTTAGGACAATAGCTTTAGATGATAAGATACTCCTGTCTATGTTGGCAGCTAGCTTAATCAGTACAATCACCTCATCTTGTTTTGAATGTCTGGCTGATTGGAATGGGAATGACTGTGCTATGTGGTTGATATTTTAAAAGACTCATCCCCAATGCATTTGGCTTACAGTCCTGAATAGAATTACACCCTTCTAAGCCCACTAAAGTCAGTGGGCTTACAAGGTTGTACATTTGCTTAGATTTGCACTATTAAAATGAAATATGACACTATGGACAGAGACAGAATATTGTTGTTTAACTGGTTTCTGAATTTTAAATGGTGTTACAGGATTAATTGAACCTGCATGTGAGTATGAGACACTGCTAGGTTAGAGAGCCTTATGCACTCTAAAATGGAGTAGAATTTTTAAAATGTTGGTGGAATGAACCAACTTATACTATCACAATGTTGTGGCTATCTGATACACAATAGCAGTGCTGTTAAACTATTTTCAGAGGTAATGCAGCAGAGGGTTGTTGTAGACTAGAATCAAGCAGAGATGGAATTGGGTGAGGAATAGTCAGGTTAGAGCATCCTAAAGATATTCGATCCATCAAACAATCAGCTATGTCAATACAGTGGTAGATGATACATATATGATATTGAAACTTAACATCATAGGCAAACTAACAAGAGGAACGTGTTTCTTTCTTATGTGTGGTTATCAAAGAGAGGTTATGGAAGATGCTGAGCCTTTTCTTTGGGATTAATTCTGTGGAGCACCAATCCTATTTTGTATCTGGCTAGCTAGCTAGATAGGAGAGAACAAGGCTGTTAGGCAGGCAGCCAAGAACAATCCAAGCTAAAATTGATCACTAATTCAGAAGCAGGAGCTGAAGCAAGTGACCAGGGATCTAGGCAAAAAGCTGCAACAGGTTGAAGAATTGGAGCTGTCATAGCAGGCTGATGCCCATGCTGAAGTATGAGGTAAATTTTAGAAGATAGTTAACCAGTAAAGATTAGACCAAATGAGGAGTCATATAGGGAACTTGAAGCCCCACCCTTTCCTGCTGCCTGAATAGGTATCGTGATTAGAGATGGGCATGAACCGGAAAAGAAATGAACCATGTGGTTCGTGATTCGTCAAATTTCATGAACCACGAACCATGAACTTTCACAAATCTGCCCCTGATTTGTGAACTTGTTCATTTGGTTCGTGAAAATGTCACATCCAGGTCAGAAAATTGTCACTTCTGGGTCAGCAGAAGGTCTGCAGGAAGTCCATCCCCTGTTGCTTATGAAACTGATTGATTGGCGCCAGGCTGTCTGCAGTGACAAACCAAAAAATGAACCAAACGAACCAGCCTAAAGTTCGTGGTGGTTCGTCAGAAATGGGATCTGATGAACCGCTGATTCATGAACCACGAACTGGCCTGGTTCGTCATGAATTTTGGTTCGTATTTTGGTTTGTGCCCATCTCTAATCCTGATCCTACATAAGAACATAAGAAAAGCCCTTCTGGATCAGACAGCATCCTGTCTCACATAGTGACCAACCAATTCCTAAGGTGGACAACAACAGGGCATAGAGGCCAAGGCCTTCCAGTGATGTCTCCGCCTGATACTGGTATTCAGAGATTCACTGTCTCTGAATATGGAGGTTCCCTGTGGTCACCAGGGCTAGTAGCCACTGATAGACCTATCCTCCACGACTCTGTCTAATCTACTTTTAAAGCTGTTTCTGCCTGTGGCCATCACTATATCCTCTGGCAGTGAATTCCACAGTTTAATTACTCATTGAGTAAAGGAGTATTTCCTTTTGACAGTCCTGAATCTGTTGGGTGCCCCAAATTGTATTATTATAGGAGAGGAAGAAAAAGCTTCTTCTACTCATTTTCTCCATGTAATAGTTTTATAAACCTCTGTCTTCCCTTGTTCACATTTTCCTAAATTGAAAAATCCCATAGCTCCATACTTTCCTCATAAGAAAAATACTCCACCCCCTAATTACACCTTTTCTAGCTCTGCAATGTCAACTATGCTAAACCTGCTGCTGTAACTTCAAGGCTAGACTCTGTAACATGGTGAAATATACTAGGTGGGGCTACCTACCCACAGAAGATGATTCAGAAACTTCAGTTATTGCAAAATGTGTCAGTTAGGCTTTGAGCTGGAGTGAGCTAATATTGGCATATTTCACCTCTATTAGATCATCTTCATTGGTTGCCTATTTGTTTCTGGGTTCAATTCAAGGTGCAGGTTCTTATGTTGAAATACACTGGGGGCCATAGTACCCAAGGGGCTGTCTCTCCCAGTATGAATCCCTGCACTTGTTTTGGTCCTCTCAGCAATCTTTAATTCCTGTGGTTTTCATTAGGATTATAAAATCTGTAGCAATCTGATTGTGTGTCCCCCTTCCACTCCAGCAGTATCCTAGTCCCTCTGGAATGATCTTCCAGAGTAGGTATCTTCCCTGCTGGCCTTCAGAAAAGACTTTAAGGCTGGGTTATTTAAAAGTGCTTTTTATGCTTCGTGTTGAATATGGTAGATGAATTTTTTCTGGTGTAATATGGGAATATTATGTACTTTGATTTTCTCTTTGAAGGACATTACAATCGGAAGGACATTACAATTTTGTATTATTTACAAATCTTGTTGTAAGTTACCTTGGGCTCATTCAGGGGGGAAAGATGGGATTAAAATATTTCAATGAATACATATATAAATTCTTTGTGCATTTGATGCATCACAACCAAGATGATTAAAAGGCTAAAGCATCTTTCCTGTGAGGAATGGTTAAAAAGTGGGATTTTCCCATTTAGAAAAAAAGACAACTGAGGAGGAGACATGATAGAGCTTTACAAAAGTAAGCAAGTGGATGGAGAGAATCCCACCCTCTCAAATAATGCTTGCACTCAGGGGCATCCAATTAAATTGATGGGCAATAGGTTCAGGACAAAGAAAAGGAAATACTATTTAATGAGTAATTAAATTGTTGAATTCCCTGCCAGAGGATGTAGCGATGGCCATAAGAACAGATCACTTTAAAAAGGGGTTAGACAGCTTTATGGAAGAGAGGTCCATCAATGGCTACTAGCCACGGTGACTAAAGGGAGCTCTTCATATTCAGAGGCATCAGACCTCTGAATAACACTGCTGGGAGGCAACATCAGGGGCAGGCCTTGGCTTCTGTGCCTGTTTCTTGACCCTCCTCGTCCTGTTTCTTGACCCTGTAAAACAGGTCGCTGGACCAGATAGACTGCTGGTCTGACTGCAGATTGTCTTATAGGATACCCCTTTAGTTATTTTCATGCAGGTTACTCTTTATACCATTGCTTTTATACTTATTGATGGGTTGAGAGTGGTCTACTCTAGAAACAATTTGTTAATAAATAACTGTCTAATAACACTTCAATATCAATGTTTTCAGAGCAAGAAATACTACAGAATGCATTAGGTAAGATGGAATTGTTTTTCTGTAGATTGAAAATAAAATTTAGAATGCAGAAATTAATCAGATCTGTACCAATGTGTGCGTGTGTGCATGTGTATGATCAGTACAAGCCATTCCACAAGAATGTTGCCAAGTAGAGAACGATTCAAAGAAGGGCTGAGAGAGAAAAAGCTCCCTGCTCCTTTCTCCACAGCCAGATGGAGCAGATTTTCCAGTCTCTGTATCCCCATGATTTTGCCTAGAAGTACAAATAAGTACAAAAATGATAACAAACACTTTCAGCCCCCTCTGTAGTACCAAATGTATACTGCAAAGCATCAAGGCACTCTTGAACACTGACTGTAGAGTCACACTGACACAAAGTACAGAAAATATCTAACGCAGGACCCTAAATATTAAACAAGATATTCCTCCTCTACTGTTTCTTCCTCTGTCTCAGAAACCTGTCACTCATTTAATGTTTCAGTGAAATGTTCAAACAACGTATCAAAAACTTTCTTCACTGAATAGCTACTGTATTTCTCCTAAAAGGGTGAAATTAACAAATAAAAATTTCACTATGAATGGGGCTATGGAACTTTTTCCAACGCTTGTCCCAAAGGCTACGGCCACATTTCAGGGCAATCTTCTAAACATAAATAATAAATTCAGCGACTGTAGCGCAACACTCTGCCCCATCCCTAGCCAGCAGGCGTCAGGATTCCAGATTTACTTTCCAGCTGCAAGTCACCATTGATGATTTTGCAAGAGATCTCACTGTCAGCTCCTGGCTCTATTCTAATTGAACTGGAGGTGCTGAAGGTCCCAGGTGGGGTCTCCGTGTTTGTGGTGTCTGATTTCGCATTTCAATTTTCCCCTTTGCTGTCAATCCAGAGAGCCTGGGCCTTTAGATACTAACCCTTAGAGGTACAAGTGAAGCCAATTCCTTGGGCCTTGTAAAGATCCAAGGAAATGGAAGGCTCCTCTCCTTTTGTGGCACAAAAATAACAAGGCATATTTAATTTTCACTATCTCAAGTAGAGCAGACTCTGTCTAAGGCATGCCCTTTGAGATTAAGCACTAGAAACATAGGAATACATGTAGACCTCCATTGAATCAGACAATGGTCCCACCTAGAACAACACCCTTATTCCTGCAGCGGTCAACCTGATGCCCCCAGAATGCCAATAAATAGATCATAAAGGCAATATCTCTCCTCCACTGTTTCCCCTCAGCAACTGGTGTTCACTAGCATCCTACCTCCCCTCCCCACACCCACAGTGCGTCCTGCTCCATGCCCAGAAGGTGGCAAAACACCTCCAGGATCCTTAACCAAACTGGCCTGTGGAAAATTTCTACTTGACCCCAAGGTGGCAATCACCTGGCTCCCCCATGCTACACCTCTGCTGTACTATCCTCTATACGACAGTCCTTCAAGTACTTGAAGATGGTTACCATATCACCTCTCAGTCGTCTCCTCTCCAAGCTAAACATTCTCAGCTCCTTCAACCTTTTCTCATAGGACTTGGTCTCCCCTCACCATCTTCATTGCCCTCCTCTGGACACGTTCCAGCTTGTCTATATCCTTCTTAAATTCTGGTGCCCAAATCTGAACACAGTACTTTAGGTGAAGTCTAACCAGAGCAGAGTGATACCATCACTTCGTGTGATTTGGACACTATGCTTCTGTTGATACAGCCCAAAACTTCACTTGCCTTTTTAGCTACCACATCACCCCGCTGACTCATGTTCAAGGTATTTATTGAATACAATAAAATGCAATTATTTTTAATTATTATTATTACAAATGTTAATTTCTGAAAATAAACAACCCTCTGAAATTCACTAGATATTGCTACGACTTTACCCAAACTTAGGTTGTAACAGCCCACTTTGGAGACTTTCATATGTATATGTGGTGAAATTTTATGAACTCTGGTGCATAATTTTCTTCTTTCTTTATTATTGTAGATACAGAAAAAACTACAAGGGAAGGCAGTGAGTATTCATCGCCTTCTTTAAAAAAAAAAGCAACCCACAGAATGCTTTCTTTTTTGGCTCCATTATTTTTTCAAAAGCTAAAACATACTTGGAAGGTAACAGAACACAAGAGCAGGACCTGGAGATGGAACAATCTAGGTCCCCCTGTAAATTTGAGCTCAAGAAAGATGCTACTCAGATTCTATGAAGCTCATAACTCCAAGAATAGAGATGATGGTAAAAATAGTAATGCTATTTTTTACACTAGTTCATAAGAATGCCAAGCCTCTGATGGGGATAAAGGATTCCCTGCCACCAGGCCCCATTGCCTGCCATGGCTTGGATCTGTAGCAGGATAATTTTTTAAAAACAAAGCAGCCCCAAGGACTGACCAGAAGTTCTTACTGGAAGTGTGATAAAGGGTAGCTCTAGAAATGGCTGGAAACTCTATAGTACATGTAGAATTACCTAGTGTAACTTCCAGGGTAACTATAGAATTTCCAGAAACTCTATAGTAAACCATAGTTTCTGGTGATTTCTAGAGCTACACTTCAAGTAAGTACACAAGTCTGCGTTTTTAAATAGAAAAATGCAATGATACTCCCCTCACCACATTAGTTGCCAGTCACTGCCTAAGTCACTCCCCCCCCCATCATTTCATGAGACAGTGTTCAAGCACTTCCTAGTCAGCCTTCAAAAGCCTGGGATTCTGTGGTCTTAGCCATGAGGAGTATATAGGATATGTTGTGGTTAATTTGGAGTGTCCCTCCCCCGCAAATATGCCCTGACCTGAATAGCAAAGGTGAACCTGATCTCGTTGTTACCGAGATCAGGCTCACCTGTGCTATTCAGTCTCCTGTAGGTCTCCTTGTGAGTAGGGGGAATTAGCAGCAAGGAAGACGGCTATACAAGCGGGATAACAACTGGATCTCCATCAGTATTTATGGAGTCCTTTCCCCAAGGAGCCAAACGAAGCCAGTGTTCTTAATTAAAGAGTGGTTTTATTGAAAGGGAAAAATTCTCTCACACACACATGCACGCACACACGCACACACAGAGAAGATTGCATACAAGTGCACAAGATGCCTAGGAAAAGCAGAAGTGAAGTTGGAATAGATTTGAGGGATTGCAAGGTGATAATTACCTATGTGGAGTATGGAGAAATCTGTGGAGGAAGAGCTTCAAATGTCCAGCATTCTTGGCAGCAAGAGAGAGAGACTTAGGGAAGGTAATCCCAAGGGAGCAGCACTTCAGATCCAATAAGTGTGCACTACTCAGTTTGCGGCAAGAGTTCCTATTCTTATAGGGCAAAACATGCCTTGAGGCGGGAGAACCCTCCCAACCATTGGGACAAAGACCCCAATGGTCAGTTCCTGGGTATAACAAAGAGTTGATTACCTTTTGATTGGTGCTGCCGGGGTGGGGCAAAAAAGTAAGATTTTTACCTCCTCTTGAATCATAAAGGAGCATTTGCAAATTAATGTCCCTGGAGCTGAGTTGATAATTTAGTTGGGGGATGTACCTTTTCCCAGGAATGAATTACAAAACTTATGGGTGCTAACTGATTTCACCTCAATCTTGGGCTGGGGATTTCATCATGGAAGGAGGGGAAAGGAATGTGTTAAATGGGATGACACAGCAAGACCTTTCTTGCTCTGGCTTCACCTGGGGCTGAGAGGAAAGTAAACTAATCACCTCTGGTCACTGCATTTACATTTGGCATTCCATTCATGCCTGGGTCTCCTGGGCGGGACTCAGCAACTGCTAGCTGGAATTCCCCCGTTTGCAAATCAAACTGCATTTAATCCAGGGGCCTTGTGATTCTCATATCACAGGTAGTTTATTAAATAGCTATTAAACATGGTAGAGGCTGGGCTGACTGCTTACATTGTCAGATCTCAGAAGCTAAGCAGGGCTGGCCTTGGTTAGTCATTGGATGGGAGACCTCCAACGAAGACTGGGGTTGCAGAGGCAGGCAATGGCAAATCACCTCTGTTAGTCTCTTGCCATGAAAACCCCCGCAAGAGTCACCGTAAGTCTGCAGTGACTTGAGGGCACTCTCATCTCCACTCCCCAAAGCATAGCTGGGGTAAGAGAAGTTATAGATACTGCAGTCTTGATCTGACTTAACCTAAAGGGAAGTTATGAACTATATTTGCTGATTCAAACAAATTGAAATTTATTCAAAGTGTTGGCTGACATATATCACCAGAAAGGGTGACGTCCACTCTGAAAATGTGCTGTTTCATACTGTAAAATAGAAACTGAGAGATATGATTCCCCAGTTGTAAAAAGTAATTTTCACTGGATAACAAACACACTGATATTTTCTGAAGGAACTAAAAAAAAGATCCCTATTTCTGACAAAGAAAGGGCAGTGTTTTGTTGATTGGTCAGTCTATGGAAGAAGGTGGTTGGTTCCAGATTCCTAGTCAATTCTTTGACCCAAACACAGGCCAGTGTTTTAGCTATCAGTGGCTGATTATATGATGGCATGCCAGTGAGCCACTTATACAAACTGTACATTGACTTGTTACAGTGTTTATTAATAGGCTCAGGTCCAATGTGCAGAGGAAGGAACATTTACAAGTCATTTAATGGTATTACTTGAATAAGCATTTATATGTAGTTCAATGGGCTGATTTGCTGGGAGTGCAAAATTGAATATTAGCATCATATATTTGTTTAACACTGGGTTTTTAAATGTCTGCTTCTTAGCTGTCTGATAGTTAAACAAATTATGATCATTTATATGAAGTGTGTTCCCTCTGCGCTTCTTATCAAGTGTCCCATTGTGATCAGTAATAGTATTACTGAGAATGCTGCCTGACCTTACCTTTGTTCATGGCTGATTCTTTCTGAATTAGTGCTAATTGTTCAGAGATAGCGCCGTATGCAAAGAGGCAGTAAGTGAAACACATGGAATTTATCAACTAGACATCATTGTTGCTTGAATACATGGGGTGATTTCTTTAAAAAAGAGAGAAATAAGTGGCATCAATCCATAATTCTAGCATTAGCTATTACTTAGCTAAAGCTAATTAAAAAATAATTAACTTTCTGAAGAATCTGTGGAGCATATGCATTTTATTTTTCAATGCACTCTGCTTTTCCCAGATCAATTGGTTTGAAGAAATAGTAACAATATCACTGAAGTTCAAGAACAATATACTGAAAATAAGAATGTTCATAGCTCACAAAATTCAGTCACATTGCAAATTAAGCTTTCTTTAGACACTCAAAGTCTCTCCACATGATACTTCTTACACGAGGATGCTCAAGTGAAGGGAGACACAATGTTAGCCAGGACAGAAGGCTCTGTAAATTTCCCCTCTCTACAGGAGGATAGTTTAAAAAGACAGCAGGTAGAGATGCTCCTCAGAGGGTTTGTTAATTATATGCAATTAACAAACCCTTTGAGGAGTGATGGGGTTCTTTCTTTTCAAACTACCCTTCTGTGGAGAGGGGAAATTGACAGAGCCATTGGCTTTTAAACTATGTCTCCCAGCTAACGTTGCATCTCCCTTCACTTGAGCATTCTCGTGTAAGAAGCATCGTGTAGAGAGACTCTCAGACATGCAGCTTCACAAGAGAAACAAAACACTGAAGGAATGTAAAAAAAATGACAATAAAATAGGAAAATAGAAAAAATAAATAATAGAAATATAATAAAGATAAGCTTTTGTGACACACAAGAAATTAATTAAACACTATGGTTCCAGTTAAGTTGACGGCCATGAGAATTTCTTTTGCAGCCCTAATTTGCCACATTCAAGAAAGGGGAAAGCAATGCCAGCAATTTAAAAGAAATGGGGAAAAATGAAAATTAAAACAAGCCTCATATAGAACAGAAATAAAAACATGACAACAATAGGGAGAGATTTACACATAAACATCCATGAAAGGTTTCCAAATCTATAAAATAAGGCCCTATGTAATTTTCATCCGTATGTCATACAGTTGAATACCAATAAAGTTGTAAGGTCCTCCTCAGTCCATTGAATTAGGAGAGATGGGCATTTTTCTTTCTAATGTTATAAGTCTGTTATCTACAGTAAGGGCACAGAGGGTCCATTTCCATTGATGATTGGTTAGGTTCCTGGATACAGGCAGGTAATTTAAAGGACATAAACATCCTCAAAAACCATTGAGCATTCTAATACAAAATTAATATGAATAGTGACGAGCACTTATTTTCAGCTATACCTAGGTAGCTGAGAAACTCACCATTCCACTTAATCTATATTTAATGAGGGTTGAACAAATTATGTCAATGGTTGTTGTGGGTTGTTGTCGGAAAACCCACAACAACCATCGTTCTCCGGCCGTGAAAGCCTTCGACAATACAAATTATGTCAACTTGTAAATTTGATATTTTCTAGGTTCAGCTTAGCAAAAATGATAGCTTGGTTGTTTTGATCTCTTTCTAATAAACCTGTCTTACTAACTTATGTCTTTGCCATAGAAAGAAGAAGATGCCCCCGTTTCTATGACAAGAATGCCTATGTATCAAATTACTTGGCTATCTAACCTGAGAGATCTAAAAGTATCTAGTTTGAAATGGACAAAACATTCCTAGGCCTACACAAATCCTCCTACATTTTTAAAAGAAGTTAAGAGGGGTAGGCTACCAACATTCTAGTATTTAGTCTTCATTCCCTGATGACTACAGTGTGTAAAGTTATGTATAGGAATGGTCATAGTGGTTTTCAAAGGCAAAGTGCTATAAATGGTCCTCTAATTGCTCCATATAATTGAGGGAAGAACCATACAGGCCATAGGCAGAGGCACAGAGTCAGTGTCACATTCTGTCAGTGGCAGGATTCAGTGGTATCTGTGGGTCTGCCCTAGCCACATTGGTTTCCTGGGCATGAAACGAATGTGGGAAATATGCTTAAAAATAGGCATGATTTTCTGTTATGTGAATGGCTTCCAAATTTGTGCTTCTGTTTCTTTTCTTATATGAATTTTTCATTATTCTAACTTAAGTAATTGTTTTATAGTTGTTGCTGAACAAGAGGAACGTTTTGGTAAGACTTCTCATATGGATTTGAGGGATGATGAAAGGGGTGGGATTTGTTGATAACATTGAATGGGATTCAGATAGCTTTTTTTCAGTCTTATCCAAGTCCCCTCCTTACTCCAGCCCCGCCCCATATGGCTTTTGGCCATACAAATCTTGTGGGCCTCATCACAGCATTTTATTTTGGTGTGGTGAGGTCAAACTGATCCCCCTTCCCTTTTCACCAGTGGAAAAGCTGGTTGTATCCATTCCCACCCATAAGGCCAAGAAATGCAGGTTTATTTGAATGGCAGAACAGGTTGGCAAAATTTATATAATACTACTGCTTCACTCTATAGTATCATTGTCAATAAAAACATCGATATATTTTGAAAATGATGTCACTAACGGGAACTTCTTTTGATTTCAGCTCGACTCACAATTGAACTTGGTAAGCCTCAGTGCTTTTGATTAAAATAGTTCTGCATAGGAAAATGATTAATTATGTATTTAATATTGTGTTAAAATATACTCAATAATGAAAAAGTGTTGTCTAGCAGAGCCATGGTGAGCCCATTTGCCTATATTGGTTTAAGTTTCTAAGTTCTTACAGGCCCAGTTTGGCCTGACACCCTAGGAGTGGAATGTGCAGCTCAGTAATTAATTACACCTGGAGCTGGTGTCCTTGAGAGACAAGGGAGTTTGGGATCTGCACGTACGCCTTCTCAGCCTAGCAACGCTGATTACAAGGTGCCTCTGATTGGCTGGCAATCTTAGAAAAGGATGGCTCCTCGCTGTTCAAAAGGCGCGCAATTACGCCACACACACTCACTGAGATGTTTGTGAACTATTCCATGCTGTGTTAGCATCTGAGAGACTTTGCTCCAGGTCAGGCCTGAGATGACTACCTGCCTGGCATGGATTATGGATTTGTGAGTATGAGCCTCAAGCCTCTTCAGAAATGCAAGTTAGCAAGTTTATGTTTTTAGTCAGTCAGCTGTAGTAAAGAGTAGTGTAGCTGTTCGTTGTTTTAATGCCTCTTGTTTGTGCCTTAAAGGGAGTGTTTCCTGCCGTTTGCATACACTCCTCTGAGTTAATAAAACATCTGTTTGTATAAAGTCTTGTGTCTGAGTGCTTGACCATTCGTGTGCAAAATCCTCCAGACTGAGAACCAAAGAAAATAAGGATGTTCAGCCTTCTCCAGGAGCTGCCAGAGCTTGAGGGCTGTGGTAACATGTGGAACTGTAGCTAAACGGGGGGTGAACCCCTTGATAGGTGTATATCATTATGTTTAGGCTGTATATCTAGGCTGTATAGTGTGGATAAAAAATCCATACAATGGGGCCAGGGCCAGGGGTTACAACTGCCCTCCAGTCATAGAAGCAATGACTACTTCTTTAAGAAATCTATGGCACTGAGATTTTGCAAGACTATGTGGTGAGATCTCACTTGCCATTTTGTATGTTGCTAGACAACCACAACTAATATGAGGCCACTCAAAACCTGGGTAGGGGAGCAGAGGTGGACGAGGAGGCCAAATTACTCTGGGAAGATCCCCATCCACTGCTACATCAATTACATGACTCTCTACCACTGCTTAGGTGAAGACAATGGCAACCACTATACAACGTGCTTGGGTGACTTGACATCATGTGGCTTACATTAATCAGCCAGACTCAGTAGAGGTCACTATGTGAATCACCCAGGAAAGTTGTAATTGACTGACCAGTGCAACTCAGCCAGGCCTGTTAGTGACCAGAATGCAACTTGTTCAGGTAACTTGCTGCCATTTGACCTGCAGTACTTGGTGTGGCTCAATGGTAACTAATGCACAATTTACCTGCCTGACTTGCCACTGTGCAACTTGCATGACTTGGCCATGCTTGGCAGTGGACAATGCAACTGGCATGGCTCGGCCATGCCTGGCAGCAGCCACTGTGCAACTCACTGTGCAACTACTATACAGCTTGCCCAACTTGGCAGGATTTTTCCCAGTGACCACAGTGGCCAATCAGATCCTTGGGGGTGGGAGTGTACAAGGGCATATGAGATACAAGTTCTTGTGGGGCCCCCACTTGTCTGTTTTATATTCATTAAACTGACCAATTTTTCTTTATTTTTGTAGAATTTAGAAGAGCTCAGAGTTATGAAGGTGAGAGAGCTACATAATGCTATACTTTAAGACTAGTTCATACTAGAGATGGGCACGAACAGCATAACGAACGCAAAAAAGCCCACAAAAAGCCTGTTCGGCTGTTCATCAACAAGCTGTTCATGAGGCCCCATTCTAAACGAACAAGTGGTCATTGCAAGCCTCGTTCATTGCTGTTCATCAAGCCAGACAGTCTGGCACCTGCAATCAATTCCCATGGCAATGCAGGCAGGGATTGTCTGAACTCTGTCTGAACTCCTGCTGTTGCCCTGGAAACCCCAATCTAAGCCCAATTTAGCTTGATAGGCAGGTCTTCCTTCCAAGTGTGGACTGGAGCTCCAAATTTGTTACAACAAGGGAGCAAATACCATGGGGGAGGGGGGCTCCCAGCTCTGGCTTTCAGGGAGAGACAGCTGCTGTTAGAGAGACAGAGTGAGTGCATTGGAGCTTGAATTTTCTTTGTGTGTGGTGGGATAGGCATCTACCCCTTCAGGTTCCAGGGCTGCTGCCAGGCTCTGGGGCCAAGCTATTATTTATTATTGGTACCTTTCCTGCTGCCTGCTCAGGTAGAGTTTCTGGGAGCAGTGCGGTAGGAATCTACCCCGTCAAGTTCCAGGGCTGCTGCCAGGCTCTGGGGCCAAGCTATTATTTATTATTGGTACATTTCCTGCTGCCTGCTCAGGTAGGGTTTCTGGGAGTGGTGCAGTAAGGATCTTGATGGCTAGAGGAGAGCCTGCTGCCCCCCATGAACAACAAACAACAAACAAGTTCGTGACAGGCTCATGTTCGTCAGTGTTCGTTGTTCATTGTTTGTGGATGGCAATGAACAACAAACACCATGTTCGTTTTTTCTGTTTGGGCCCATGTCAGGTTCATACATGTATGACCTCGCTCAGTATGCCATCCTTCAAAGACTTACTGCTTGCTGAGAGACAGAATATGCTGGTATGAACATATTCTGGTATTTTCCCTCCAGCAGAAAGCTAGTTTCTGATAGTGTCCTCTTTTTTTGTCTTATAAAAACATTTTGGCAGTGAAATCTGGAATCCTGATATCCTGTGATATCTTATGAATAGTAACAGTTTGCTAATAGGAACAAATTCATGGGAAATACTATCATTGAGAAAATACTAATTATAGCTTTTAATGTTGTTGTCATTGGTGCTGCTGCAGTTGTTGATGTTAATGCTACTTTCTCCCTTCACTTCCTCCATAGCTGCTGTCACTTGGGATCTAGATTTTAACCTACATGAAGTTAAAAAAAGAAGCCATCGTAATAAGCTTCCCAAGACTGGGAAAGCAGCAGCACCTTCTGGGACTCCTTTTGTAGTGGCAAAGGATGGTTATTGCACGGGTAAACATTACTGGGAGGTGAAAGTAGGGGACAGGATTGATTGGGAACTGGGGGTGCTGACTCAGTCTGAAAAGGAAAAAACCCAAAATGAGAAGTTTGAGAAGTCCCTGGGGAAAGGATCCTGGGCTCTGAAAAGTCTTGGAGGAGACTTCTTTTCTAATTCAACTGAAGATAAGATTGAAAAGAAGGATGTACCCTATTCAGCAATTGGCATATTCTTAGATCAAGACATGAAAAATATCTCATTTTATAATGCAAATTTAATGTTCCTTATAAAATCTATTCCTGTTCAGTCAACTGAAAGATTGTACCCATTTTTAAGTTTTGGTAAGGCTGCAGAAACCTCAAATGAGAAGCCACTAGATCATCCACATCAAAGTCCCTGTTGTTTGTCAGAGTCCAGTAGAGAGGAGGAGGCAGAAAAGTTGACTGAAATTTCCAAAAAATCTATAAAAATAAAGAGTAAAAATCTTTGACAAATTTAAGTGGTGTGAGTGTGTGAACCATTTTTAACACATACTACATTCATAGCACAATCTTGATTCCCATAGTGATCCCACTGAGTTCTTCCCTCTCCTTCTCAGGGGAGCTCAGCCAGGTAGATTGTTATGCTTACAGAGATTCTAGGACAATCAGGGATATACTGGGTATTATGTATTTTCATGTACTTTTCACCGTCTTTCATATTTTTATTGTGGTACACATTAAAATAAAAATGAGTAACAATGTAATGGTCAGGCTGGATTTATTTTTTACATTACACTTCACTGAAAAAACCCTGCCCCTTCAAAGATTCTTTAATACATTCATTTATTTTGCTGTCACAAAAAGTCTCCATCATGAATCCTAACTGACTATGCTAAAGTTTACTAAACTGGGATGGATGTATCATAGTATGACTAGCTTCTCCTAACCAATGAAGAAAATGTTGATATTCAGAGATGAGGAAAATAATTAATAGTGGCACGTCCTAAGGATTTCTTAACACATTTATTTTACTTTATTTCATTCGCAATCCCTTCAATCTTAGGTTGGTGGGATTACAGATAAAACAGAAATGGAATAAATCAATAAAACAAAAAATACTAAGATCATTTAAAAACATTTACAAGGAATCTAGCAACAGCTTCCGGCCAACATACATCATTTGAAAACAACAGTTTCAAAATAATATAATTACTACAGCACTGAACATCAGAGTTGGCAAGAGGTCCTAATATATCATTACTAGCTTCAGTAAACAAAGGACAATGTAACAGCACGTGTGAGATGATCTTTATTGCTCTAGATGCACAAGACCAATTTCTTTCAATCCAGGGAATACCTTTAATATGTCTTGTATATTCAGCTATCAGGAGTGAATTACATCTTGCCAAAAGAATTGTGTCTGTGTTTGGGATATTTTATGGTAATCAAATAATTAGCAACTATAAAGGAAGTTGTACGAATATAACCATAATACAAAGGAGAATGTTTTCTGTATGAATCAGTAAGTAACCCAGACCAGTCATGTGACAAAATTATTTCTGTTATAGTTTTCGATAAATAATCTGAATAGTAATTAAATACGTTATCATTGAAAATCTGAGTTCACACAGTTTGTCAAAAAAGGCACTTGCACTTGGTGATAAAAATAAGTCTTGCTTCATCAGAGCCCCATGGCACAGAGTGGTAAGCTGCAGTACTGCAGCCCAAGCTCTGCTCATGACCTGAGTTCGATCCTGGAGGAAGTTGGGTTCAGGTAGCCAGCTCAAAATTGATTCAGCCTTCCATCCTTCCGAGGTCGGTAAAATGAGTACCCAGTTTCCTGGGGGAAAAGTGGGGAAGGCAGTGACTGAGGAAGGCAATGGCAAACCACCCCATAACAAAAAGTCTGCCAAGAAAACATTGTGATGCGACATTACTGACATGGGTCAGTAATGACTTGGAACTACCTTTACTTTTTACCATTAGATTAGAGAGACAGTTTGGTGTAGTGGTTATGAGCGGCAGGACTTTAATCTGGAGAGCCGGGTTTGATTCTTCACTCTCTGCTTGAAGCCAGATGGGTAACCTTGGTCAGTCACGGCTCTTCCAGAGTTCTCTCAGCCCCATCCACCTCACAGGGTGATTGTTGTGGGGATAAAAATAACATACTTTGTAAACCACTCTGAGTGGGTATTAAGTTGTCCCGAAGGGTTGAATGCTTATTATTCGAATTATCTGAAACACAATCAACAATAAGCAGAGGTCACATGTTATTATTGATTGGCCTTGCTAAGCTGATACAAGTTTCCGTCAGAGACCTAAGTATCAACCAGATATTGGCGTAATATGTACGCTGTTCCAAGTAGTGCCGTCTTTTGCAGTTCTGTAGGTGTTATGTTAGAAAGCTGCAGTTTTTCCATATGAATTGCAAAGTTTTCGAGATGGTTCCAAGTGCCCCAATGACAATGGGGACTACAGTTGCATTCTTCTTCCATAGTCGGGTGGTTTCTATTCCCAGATCTCTATATTTAATAATAATTTCTTCTTCTTCTTCTTCTTCTTCTTCTTCTTCTTCTTCGATTCAGGGGTTTCAGTAAGACTATTGTAAACTAAATCTTAATAGCGTATTTCCATGTGATTGATTGTAAGGAACACAGTCCATTTTTTAGTCTAATTATTGAGTTGGAGACACAATTGGGAATTCCCAAGATGGTTTGGAAGAAACTAGCTTGCAGCCTCTCAAGATCTTTAGCAATTATATGCTGCTATAATGGTGCTCCTTATAGAGTTGCAGGTAAGATCTTAGAATTGTATAGTTCAAGCAATGCTGAAAAAGACTCTCCGCCTTTTGCAAAATAAAATATCTTCAGAGATATGGACAGGAGCTGAAATCTACTTATAATATATTTTAGATAACTTTTCCATGTCGTTAGAGCATCAAAATAGATGCCTGGGTATTTGTAAAAATGAATTTGTTCAAACTCCATTCCTTGCAACCTCCAAGGACACCCTACCTTCCTAGGGTCTCCAAACAACAGTATTTTAGATTTATTTTGACTTATGCTAAATTGCTCCATTTCACAATAATTAATAAATTGGTTGATTTGGTTCCTTAAGCCCTGCCTAGTCAATGATAGTAATAAGTCATCATCAGCATAAAGCATTATGTTAATTTGATGCCCCCATAACGATGTCATCTGATAACCAAATACTCATTGCTTCAAACCTGGCAAGGCTGCAGGTCCAGATGGCGTCCCCTCTTAATTGTTCTTCGTAAATCCCACTTGGTCTTCACTTTGGCTAGTTTTTTCCACTGCTTTAGATCAAACAGGTGACATTCCTGCTGACTGGCAGTCATCCATTGTGGTACCCATTTATAAAAATAAGGGTACTCGCCTAGATTCCATGAATTACAAACCTATTTGCTTTCTGTGCTGGGCAAACTATATGCCATGCATTTGGAACTCAAATTGAAGTCTTGGACAGACAATTGTAATATTTGGGACCTGAATAGTTTGGCTTTAGGAAGAGTTATTCTATAATGTATACATTTTGTCACATTTGGCTGAGAAATACTTACAGACTAATGGACTATATGCTGCCTTTTTTATTTAAAATTGGCATTCGATACTGTAAGTTGTTAGCCAAACTGCTCTAAAGATGGGGAATTAATAGGCAGTAGGCTAGAATTAAGGGATCAAAACCAATGTATACCAAGGTCAGTAATCCTGGATTCTGCCCAATAATAGAGGAGACTAATATTTCAATGAATCAAGGCTTTTACTTAATACGTATACAGAGTACAAGAAACACACACACATTCATTACAAGACTAGGAAATGAAAGGGTAGAAGGCATATAGAGACAATGCATTATCAGGAAGGTCGTTGTTTGGGCGATACTCACTTATCCATGGAGGAGCAGAGATTCCAGCAGCAAGGGTACTTAGTGTAGTTGCCAGCACTACACTAGGTTAAACATAGTAGGAGTGAGACAGAGGGAGAGATGGGGGTAGGTAGGGGAGGGGTCTGAGCATCTCCCTTATATAGTTAATTTCAGCCCCTAGACTAGACCTGGGGTGGGTTTATGCCCTGTCAAATGGTAAATAATGTGCCATTCAGGTGAGATAAAGGAGGTCTGGAATGGGTACTTTGGAGCCTAATGTTTGTGTTTGTGACACCTCAAGAATAACAAAAGGGACAGGAGGAAGAGAAGATGAGGGGAAGGGCAGATGAAAAGTGATCTGCATTTTATGACTGTCCGTTGCTTAATGGGTGGAAGCGATTAACTTGATTGTGGGATTACCAGGAGATCCTGAAAGCCTTTTGTTCCTGGCATCTCCATATCAAGAAGACCATCTGGAAAACAGTTCATATCGAGACACTGACATATCATGGCTTCCACAGGAAAAATAGTTGTCATTTTAAAACTATCTCTGGGAAGATGGCTTCTCTCTCTTTCACTGCTAGTCTTGATTCCTGCAGGCACCTCAGGAGTGGTTGGCATCTTGGCCAAGTAGGCATGTTTCTCTGGGTGCAGGGTGGCCATTTCAGCACTTTTGCAGAGGGAGGCCGCTTGGGGATGCTGGCTCAGGAGCTGCTCTGCCAGTTCCTTGGCTTTCCCATCTTCATGCATTGCATTGGCCTCACCATCCAGTTATGCACTGTTCCCACATAAAGTCCATGCCCAAATTATAATGAAAGGGGCTCTGGGCAACAAAGTAGAGAAAAGTTGTGGGCCAAGCTACAAAAGCATGGCAATTGCAAAATGCTTACTGTATTTAATTCAGTTACTGTACACTAGTACAACCCTACAGGTTAGATGGTCAAGGAAAGGTTTTTTAATAGATAGCATACCTGTAGTAAAAGGAGTGTGGCAGGGTTGCATCCCCGATGGCGCAAACGCCATTATCAGGGTTTTTTTCAAATCGTAATGCCGACCATGCCCATCTCTACTCTTTAGTCCCACAGCTGACTTATCATGAACAATCAAGGAGAGTGGTTGTTATTGCTCCTTATCTGCCTTGTTTTAAAAGAAACTCTAGCTTGCTGCTTCTTGCAAGTAATGTGGCAAGAGTCGGGAATCTCGGAGTTCAAAGCAGTGATAAACAACAAGGATATAATTCACTCCAAACACTCGGAATCATTTCTTATAGCCAAGGAAGCCAAAGAAGCAATCTTTAAGCTGAATTTGAGCAGTTATTCACCATAAGAGAAAACTTATGAAAAAGCAAAGCAAGAGGAGCTTAACATCAAGAGTCTGCTCAGGTCATCATCTTGTTTCATACATCTTTCTCCGTGATCCCATCACCCCATGTGTTTATGTGTACAAATGTGTTTGTGTAATTGTATATAGGTGGGTGTATGGGATTTTTATACTGGTGAAATGGGGAGAGGACCTTTGACCACTCAAAAATTCTATGCTGGGATTATGAGACCTGAAAGGACAAAATGCCACGAAGGACAGGGGCTGTAGCAAGGAGGAGAACTGGTTGAGCTTGGGTGAGAAAACTTACAGGATCCATCCCTATATGATGAGGACATGCAATACATGGTCATGTATGTGCAAAATGGTTCTGAAGCAGGTTAAAAAAAATTCTGCAAATGTTCACCGAAAACCACGTATTTTTATTTGCATGTATTTCTATTTCCCCCCTTAATCTATTGTTATTGAGGTTTGTAAATCTGAAATGAATGAATGAATCAACAAAGTGACATCTCATCTCTAATGCATTGGCACAATTTTAAGTACTCCCTCTTTTCACTGTGGATCATCTGGTTTGACCAGCTGGGCAATATTCATATTGGAAGGTGTCTCTCTTCCCGTAGGGTTCCTTCCTAGGCATAGCACTGGAATAGTTTGGGGATGTGGCTCCTGCAACATTGCCATTGTGTTAAATCACCGCTTCCTGCCTTCTCTCCTACTATTCCCTATTAGTTATTTCCTTCTTAGCAAGTAACAAAGTTATATCAAGATTTTTTTTACAGATGGCTACAAAATGGATCAGGAAATGTTTGTTTGATGGAACAGAATCCATTATTCTTATGGGTTCGAGGTGTGACACAAGTAAACCAGTCATGTTAAAAAAAATCTTTTACTTAAAAACAGTTTTCTTAGAATTAAAAAAACACACTTGTTTACAAAAACATTTGAACAGTATAACATAATTCCCATACAGCAATGAAGAAGGCTGTATCGCCTATATGCACACTCTTGTAACATGTTTTTGAATCTGTAATATCAATGCTGTATTTTTATGAGTCTAACATATTAAAAATTGTTTCCATTTAGGCTTCTTCCCCTAAGAAGTTGTATCAAGTGGTGCCTGGCTATACGTTCACTTATATGATGATCTCTACCTGCTAGCCTATTCTTGGCTGTGTCCTAGAGACTTCGTATTCTGTTGAAACAATGTTTTAGGCCTCTCTCACAAATTATGGCCAACTAGCAAAAAAGCCTGTTGTAAGAAAAAATACGACGGGCTCTAGAAAGGGGAGAGCAGGCAGGGGGTATTTTCAATGATTTTTGTGAACAAACCTCTAAAAAAATTATTGGTCTGAAAGAAACAAGCACCCCACCTAAGCTTTCTCCTCTTTTATGGAACAGATTCTCATGGCTGTTCCTTTGTGTGTGTTTTTAAAGAATGGAAATATTTCTTCTGTGAATGAGCAGTCTTTAAATACAAACAGCACAGACATATCAGCAATGTTGAAAAAAGCCACCTCTTTCTCTTGGAAACTGAGATAAACTCCAATTTTGCTGAGCTTTCTTTGCACTGTGACTCTTGTCCACGGATCTGTCTTTGCCCAGTAATCTTTTCCACTCCTCCCCAGGACCCAAAACCCCTCTATTGGTAACAAGGAAATTTGCCCCTTCCTCTGTATCGATCTTATGGCCACTCCCAGGTCCCATGCAGTGCTGTTCCCAGTATCCACTGTCCAGTAATGATTTCCAGAGAAGAATCCTTCGCTGCCCAAGACAGACACAATCCTGTCAAAACGTTGAGGATTATCTAAGTTCTGGGTGTGATCTTCGTGGGTGAAGCTTTTCTTATCAACAGTAATGGAGAGATTGGGGTGGGCTGAGGATGCATCTAGGGTGACGGAGTCTGAAAAGAAAGTTCTTGGTTAGGCCACTGGGAGCCAGAGGACAGAAGCTTGGTTTTGGGTCTAAGAAACCTTATCAGCTATGAAGTCACTGGATTGTCTTGGATGTATCACTATCCTCCAGCATCAGGCCACCAAGTATAAAATGAAAGTAGGGGCAGACTGACCATTGAAGTTGCTGGGAAATTTCTTGGTGGGTCGCTGCTCTAAGGGGCCACTGGCAGCAAGAAGCAAACAGAGTGAAGACCCAGCAACTTTGCCAGTGCCTTACGGGCCACTTGGCTTGGACTTTTCACTGGCAATGAACATTGTCAGCTCATTAGTTGTCTTCCCCTGCACAGCTGCCAGTTTGCACCAGGAGTTAATGCCCACTGTTTGCTTTGTTGAACAAAGTGACTCCTGCTGCACTGACTTGCAGCCATTTTAACTTTCTAGTCCATTCTGGATGAAAGTGAATAATCACGTACAGTGGCTATTGTGGATATAAATTGGGGATGCCACAAATTCCTTAGTGAACTTGTTTAGTAGTCAGACTTATCTTGTTTGACACTCACAAGCCAATTGTGAGTGGATCAGAGATATGCTGAGATTGAATCCAGAAGGAAAAAGTAGTTGGGTTCCAATCTCAGCAGCAAAGATTGCAGAATGGGAAAGCAGTAGAACCCAATTTCCAATAAGAGTTTCCAGCTCCACTTAATTTAAAAGCAGGGAGTGGGGAGCATTAGGCAGGTGGGGGTCCCTGATATTGGTTCTTCATACGTGTGTGCTCTGGTGGCCTCGATGACATCATTTCCAATTGAAAGCCAATTTTGCTATGTTTGGGGCCAATATGGTCCCACCGAGACCCCATAGCTTCCAGTTTTCAACTGGAAGTGCATCATCAAGGCCTCCAAAGCATGTGTGTGCACCATTTTTCTGTATGCTCTAGTGGATCCCAACCTCCTCCCTCCTTTCTTCCATATTTGTCCCCAACCTGCATGGTTTTTGTCCCTGCAGTCCATGATTCCTAGCATATCCTTTTCCAGTTGAAAGAACTCCTCCTTCAGCAGTGGCAACATTGGCTGAATCCAGTCCCATGTTGATGTAATCAAATGAATGACAGCAACACATACTTACAACTGTATGACCATAGCAACACTGCAGCAAGCCATCTGTGTTCTCAGGATATTCAGAGTTATTCAAAAAGTTAAGGCAAGGATTCAATGTGAATGTGTGTGTTATAATCCAAAAATCAGAGATGGAGTTGTGTCAGGATGGGAATTCCTACATCAACCACATTTATGCTAAAATGGGTGGATTCGGTTTCGTTTTCCCGGCCATGTCGGACGCTCCTCTCCGCAGGTCCGGGGGGAACCATCTGAGCAGCCTGACCGGGCGGTTGACCCGCGAGGGTTAACCCCCAGGACTCCCAGTGAGGGAGCCTGGATCTGGGGCGCCGCGGGAAGAACCCCCTGGAAGTAATGCAGGGGGTAAATTGCCCGCTTGCTCCAACGGAGGCCGGCAGACTTGCGCAGCACCTCGTGTGCTGCCGGGCCATGGAGAACGGTAATAAGCAGATTTAAGGTGAAGACCTGTAAGTAAGCGAATCCCTTCTGATTTTTAAGCGTATGCGAAGGATCGGTGGGAGTTGAAGCTAAAAAGGCGCAGACTTCTTCCCCTGCACCGAGTTTCGGAACTTAATTGGCGCCCCCCCCCTAAGATGGCGACAAGAAAGCAGAGCCCAGCAATGAGTAAATCGGTGATGGCGATGTTACAGGGGAAGGGGGAAACTTTGGAAGAGATGGTGAGACGAGCAGTCTTCGATGCTGTGCAGCCCTTTGTAGCGAAACTGAATGAAATGGGGCAAAAGGTTGATTCAGTGGAGAGCGAAGTGAAAGCCATTAAAGAAACAGCGACCAGAGCAGAGCAGTCTGCGCACGAGAACGCAGTACTCATGAAAGTAACAAGTAAGGAAGTGAAGCATTTGGAGAATCAAATAATAGGATTACAAGTGGACCGTGCCCAAACGGTATTGCGTCTTCAAAATGTAAAAGAAGAGCAAAGTGAAAATTTAAAAGATTTGGTGTCTGGACTTTTGGCGCCATTCGCAAAGGCAACTAAAGAAGAGTTAAAAAGCGATATTTTGGAAGTCCGGCGGACATCTTCAAAGTATGCAATGAAGCGGCAGCTGCCTCGCGAGATTATTATTGACTTTTCATCTAAGAAGACTCGGGACACCATCTTAGACAATTCGTATAATGTGGACTTGGATTATTTGGGCAATAAGGTTAAAATATTGAAGGATGTTCCATTTTTGGCTCGTAAAAGAAGATTCAAGTATAAAGGACTTGCGGCTTTCTTGAGGAAATGTGATATAAAATATAAATGGCTGTTTCCAGAAGGTGTCTGGTTCAGATATAAGGATCAAACTTACAAGATCACATTGGACGCGCAGCTGACAGACTTTTTGTTCAACCATCAGGAGTTTCAGCAAGAAGAAAGTTCGAAGTCTGAAGGGGAAAGTGGGGGGGGGGGAGGAAAGAGCGGGCGCAGCTGCTCCAGCTGCGCAGAGAGAATTGAGACCGAGACGCAAGGGGGGGGGGAAGAAGTCCTGATCCTGAATATAATCTGTATTGTATAAAACCTACCAATCTGATAGCATATTAGAAAGTTAACTTTTAAGAAAAATTGCAGCATGAATGGAATACAAGACATGTAGTGTAGTGTTTGTTGTTTGTATGTTGATTTTCCCTTTTCCCAGTCCTCCCTTCCTTTCCCCCCCTCCCCTTTATACTTTTGTAGTCTTTTGTAGTTTTTTATGTTAGATATTAAAAATAATAATAATAATAATAATAATAAACCCCACATTTATGCTAAAATGGGTATTTCATCTCACCTGCATTGCTACAAGCTCTTCTCCATTCTGAAATCAGGGGAAAAAAAAACAGTCATGGTCTGGGGACAGATGGATCTCAGATAAAGCAACCAAGCCCTTCCTGTTGTACCATTCTTGATCCAGCTCTTCTGCTCAAGTAAACATAATAATATTAAATAGTCTAAGCACATTTTAATTGAGCTAAAAGTGGCCCTGAGTAAAAGCTCACTTCTATTTCGAATATGCTTGGGCGTATGATAGAATGTTTGTGCCAAAAGCTCACTTGTTGCTCAAAGAGTCTTTCCCCCCAGATTCTCATCAACAAAGTGTTTTAAGTTTGTTTGACATGAAATTAGGAAGACCACTTAGTGATTGCCAGAGATCGACAGGCAATTCAACAACCCCCTGGGAGATTGTCCACTACTGGTGGGCAACTGGTAAGCTTAGCAACTGGGGCTCCATTGAATGCTGCAAAAGACCAAGGGAGTATCCTCGGAATGCTCCCTGGCCATACAGCTGATAAATGGCTGGCTTAGATGAACTCCCTTCATCAGTAGCGTCGCTCAGTGCTTGCCAAGTTTTCCCACCCATCTCATTTTTTCACAAATTCTATTTTATTTAACACTTTTTAAGTGTATATTTTTACTTATTTATGTTCCAATAAACAACCTGTCCAGCTTTTTCAGATCTGTGTCCAATGTTGTAGTGTCCTCCAATGACCTCTTTTCTTTGCCTGCTATGAAGGAGCCTCAGAAGAGAGAGAGGAGAGGAGTTTGGGAAGTACCCTTTCCCCTCTCTCTCTGCAGCCAACTAACCCTCCCATGGCCTTGCAGGAGCAGTCTATCTCTTCCTCTCTGGTTCCTCCATGGCAGACTATTTAAAGGGTTCCCTGGGACAACTCTAGGCATTCCCTCCCACTCTCATCTCAGGGTGGTGTCTGGGGGACTGGCAGACTCCTCTGCCATTAGGGTATTCTCCCTAGCCTCTGACCTTTCTGCCTTTCCCCCTGGGAGACCTTATTGGCCAGCATGGGCCTATGGAAGCTGGTGGGGCTACCACCTGTCCCTCTCCTCAGGCCTCCGAACTTCTTGCTGGGCCTTACAATGGGCCTCAACAACTGTTGGCTCGCCCTTTCCTCCGGACGTGGATGGCGTGGTGATCTCCCTGCCTCTTTCTCCAGCTGTGGGGTGTACCAGTCTCACAGCGGGTCTTCCAGTGAGCCCTCCTTGGTCAACTTATGTTATGTTGCCCTGGACAGCAGTGTCTCCTGATTGTGGTTGCTGGGTGGTTGGGTGTGGTGTCACCAGACTCTCCTCCAACATCATCTTAGTCACTGTCATTGGTTGGGGCTGCTCCGGCCCCAAAGGTGAGCGTAGGGACAGGGGGGGCAGTATCTAACTGAAATGTACTTTTATGGTTTTTGTTGGGGGCAAAATGGGGGGGGGGTTCCCACCTATGGCTTCAACATTTCCAAAATGTAAAGTTGGGAAAAATCAGCAGGCCAGTGAGCCCCCTTGGCATATCCCTGGGGAATTGGTGAGGAATTGGGGTCTGTTGGGAGCAGCTGGCTGCTTTACGGTCCAGTTGCAAGGAAAGACTGCCTGGTGGGGAACCCCTGGACTAGCCAGTCCTCCCCTAGCTTGATGGCCAGATGGGGAAGCTTTAAGGGGGGGAACCACTTCGCCTGGCTGGGCTGGGTCCCAGCCATGCACATGGATGGTTTGCACTTAGGGCAGTGGGTGGCTCGCTCAAGCAGGTCAGACAGCCTGACCTGTAGCGCTAGTTAGGCCCTTGCCATTATGTTGTAGTTTAATAAAGCGGCCCTTTAATTCCCAACTCTTGTGTCTATCTTTTCATTCAGAATGGGGGGCAAAGACATCATACATCTCCAGTGCTGTTAAAGAAAATTAAACCCTTTAGTGCTTTTTTAAGAAATGCCAGAGTTAGGAAAAGAGGAGAGCATTAAGTTGCTTGCTTGCTTAACTTATTCTCCTTTTGCTGATCTTCCAGGAGGTCATAGAAAAGTGCAACGCATGAAAGCTTTTCTCTCAGAGCATTACAAGTCCTACTTAATGCTCTCCTACTGCTACCTTTCATTTTGGAGATATTACTGATATTGCTCACATGTTTTTAAAACCAGCCAGGAAGGTTGGTGACATACATTTTGATAATGAAAGCTACAATATCTATGATGATAAAAGTCACACTTAGTTCTTAATAAACACATTCATATCCCTTCTTTGTAAACTAAGAACAGCTTCAACATAAGACAATGCAAATGTCATGTTATTGAAATAAATCATTGCAAAGTGGATCAAAGTTCTAACATTCAACCTTCAAGGGAGCTCTGACTCTCGAAAGCACATACCCTGGAAATCTAGGCGGTCCTTAATAAGTTACTGGATCTGAATCTTGATGATCAAATAACTACTGTATAATCAACAATAAATTTTTCTCCAAAAGTTATTGAAAAACATAATAAAGAAATAAGACATCCCAGAGGAAATAAAGACAAAATGGAAAAACAAGAAAAACAAGATACAGGAAATACGACAAGACAAAGATACAGGAAATTGCTTCAGACTTACGGACTTCAATGCAGAGTTTTTGGAGTTCTTCTGAAGAGGAAGAAAAGGGAGAAAAGGGGTAAAAAGTCATCTCCATGCTTCATAATACTGCAAGGAGAAGAACTGGGTAGGATTGAGCGAAAGAGCTGGCTAGATTCAACCCAGTGACATTATGTAGATGAAACATATAAGAAATTGCTTCAAACATACCAACTTCACTACGCAGTTTTCGGAGTTCTTCTGAAGGGAAAGACATGAAGAAAAAAGTCATACATATCTCCACACTTCATAGCACAGATATCAATGTTCTATTTATTGGCTTTTTCTATATACCAAGTTCTTGATTTAAAGCTTATTTCTTTTCAACCCATAACAGGCATTTGACAGTGCATCCCTAAATGCAGCTAGACTCTTCTAGGTTCATTGAAATCAAGGGGCTTAGAAAATGTAACTCTATTTAGGATTGCACTGTATAGTGAAACAATAGGAAGAAAACAACCCTGTGTGGGTTGGTTCTTAAAATGACATGGCTAGTTTCCAACTGAAATGTAAATTGAGAAGCTCTTTGCCATTTAGACAGGTGTTTGGAAAACAGACAAGATGGGAGACCTCTCAGAAACACACAAATACTCAGTCTTGTCTGTCTGCCATTACGTACCTTGTTCTGCCTTACGTACTATCTGTTGCTTTAAGTATGACCCTATTTGGTAGTTCTATGTTGTCTAAAGTCAGTCACAGAATTCCTTATGCTCTGTTTCAGCATTTCTCCAACTCTGTATTGGATATGTGCTAATGTCTTTGTAAACTTGCATATAATTATTCTATGGCATTATTTATTGAAATGTCCTTGATATTGACTGTACTAATCTCACACTATGTAATCCATCTTGAGTCTCAGTGAGAAATGTGGATTATAAATTATACAAATAAATAAAATAATAAATAAATGAGGAGAGTGCCCTTAAGTCATAGATGACTTATGGTGACCTCTGGCCGAGTTTTCATGGCAAGAAACTAATAGAGGTGGTTTGCCATTGCCTGCCTCTTCAACTCGAGTCTTCGTTGGAGGTCTCCCATCCAATTACCAACTGTGGCCGACTTTGCTTTGCTTCTGAGATTTGATGAGATCAGGCTCACCTGGGCTATCCAAGTCAGGGTAATCAATCAATCAATCAATCAATCAATCAATCAATCAATCAATCAATCAATCAATCAATCAATCAATCAATCAATCAATCAATCAATCAATCAATCAATCAATCAATCAATCAATCAATCAATCAATCATCTTTTAGGAAACCAATCTTATCTAATAGAGTACACACTATGCTAGCAAATCCCCAAAGATATCAACTTCAGTCGCCAAATATCCATACTAACTCAAATCCTTTCATACAATACAAGAGCAGCAAAAGTATGCCATGTCTTAAACCCGAGATTTAAACTTATTGCCATTTTACCTACTCCCTAGTATCACTCTGGAGGAAAACTTTGTAAGTTTCACTTTGTTCAAACATGTTTTTCCTCATTAAGGTTATCTGAAATGAGGGTGGGGGAGGTTCTTTACAATGCAAGTAATTAACAGAAATCTTGTTGAATATTGAAACTGACAATCTAATAATTATTCATTTCTTTGTCAGAGGAGATTCCTGCTTTCTATGAAAAAAGGCTATGCATGGGACGTGCATGGGAAAATAACATCTGTAATGGAGCAGTAGTAAGGAGAATAATTGGGTGTGATTGAGCAAAAGAACTGGCTGAATCCAGCCCAGTGACATTATGTATATGAAACATATAATAAACTGCTTCAGCATACCAATTTCTTCACTACACAGTTTTCGGAGTACTTCTGAAGGGAAAGACATAAAGAAGGAAAAGTCATACACATCTCCAAACTTCATTTCACAGATATTAATGTTCTGTTTTATCTATTGGCCTTTTCCACAGACCAGGTTCTTGATTTAAATCTTATTTCTCTTCTGCCCATCATAGGTATTTAGGTAGGGGCATCCCTAAATGCAGCTAGATTCTTCAAAGTTCATTGAAATCCAGGGGCTAAGAAAGATCTCTGTTTAGTTGCACTGTATGTCTGCACATATTGAGAAACTGGGAAGAAAAACCCTGTGTGGGCTGGTTGTCAGAATAACATAGCTAGTTTCCAACAGAAGTGTAAACGGAGAAGCTGTTTGCCATTTAGAGAGAATGCTTGGATAACAGGCAAGCTGGGAAACCTCTCAGAAACACACACACACTCTCACACACAGAGACTAACCTTTGTCTGTCTGCCATTGACCTGTAAGGAAAGATAACACATTTCAGGAAAATAGTTTCAGGTAGGTAGCCATGTTGGTCTGCAGCAGAACAGCAGGATGTGAGACCAATCAACAGATCAACAAGATTTTCAGGGAATAAGCTGTTGAGAGTTAAAGCTTCCTTCTTCAGATATGAAGGTATGTGTATTGAAGAATCAGATGAAGGGAGCTTTGACTCTTGAAAGCTTATACCCTGAACATCTTGTTGATCTGTTGATCTCTAAGGCGCTACTGGACTGAATCCTATGCTTCAGGAAACCAGTCTTATCTTATAGAGTGCACACTGTTCTGGTAAATCTCCATTTCAACCCAAAGATATCATCTTGAGTTGCCAAATATCCATACTAACCCAAGTCCTTTCACACAATACAAGTGTAGCAAAAGTGTGCAAAGTCTTAAACCCAGGACTGAATTTTCCCCTTAAGGAATAAGGGGGGGGAGTTCTTTAAAATGCAAGTAATTAATACAAATCTTGTCGAATGTTGAAACCGACATTCTAATAATTATTCCTTTCTGTGTTAGAGGAGATTCTTGTTTCCATGAAAAAGGCTATGCTGGGAATCATGGGACCTGCATGGAACAGAAATATGTATGATGGGGGCAGTAGTAAGGAGAAGAATTGGGTGCGATTGAGCAAAAGATTTGGCTTGAGCAACATATAAGAAACCACTTCAACATCTGTAAATGAAACATAAAAGAAATCGCTTCAGCATACCAACTTCTTCAGTGCACAGTTTTCGGAGTTCTTCTGCAGGGAAAGACATAAGAGGGAAAAGTCATATACATCTCAACACTTCATAGAACAGATATCAATATTCTGTTTTATCTATAGGCTTTTTTCACAGGCTAAGTTCTCTTTTACTCATCATAGGTGTTTAGCAATCCATCTAATGTGTGACATGAATGGAAAAGAAACATATTGTGATGGGGGCAGTAGTAAAGAGAATTAGGTGTGATTGAGCAAAGAGCTGGCTGGATCCAACCCAGTGACATTATGAAGGTGAAACACATAAGAAATCACTTCAAACATACCAACTTCACTGCGCAATTTTTGTAGTTCTTCTGAAGGGAAATATATGAGAAAAAACGTTATACACATCTCCTTGCTTCAGATATCAACATTAGGATTGCAAGGTCTCCTGCTGATGACTGCCACTGCGGTATCAGCTGGCTGGAGCAAAATGAAGGGGAAAATTCCTGTTTGCATGACAGCATTACATAGCTTCCAAGGAAGGTTCATTATGCCTCTTTAGGAATTGCTGGGAACTCTATGGTAAAACAATATGGTAAAACCATAGAGTTTCCAATAATTCCCAGAGAGGCATGATGTTCCTTCTTGGTTTTCTTCAAAAGTGATGTGATTCCATCACACTGATGGCACCCCCATGCCCCTGGCTCTCTAGACTGTCTCTTTTGTCTTCTCAATTAGCTTTACCACAAGTCTAAACACTTGATTTAAAGCATATTTCTGTCCCACCAATCATTGGTATTCAACAAGATGTTCCTAAACACAGAAATACAAAATGGGAAGCCCTCAGCAATTTAGAAGGGAAGCTAAAACCACAGAAAAAAAGGAGCTGTGCTCCCAGAAACATGAATGAAACTCACCATTGTCTGCCTGCTGTTGACCTGCAAGGGAAAAAAAAACACATTCATTGGGTCTAGCTATATAATAGATGTGAAATGAGCTGGGTAAAGAGGCCACTGACCAAATACATACAGTCAGGGAAATCTCCTTAGAAACTGCTTTGTTGCTTGGTGTGGCCACAGAGCATTGAAAAGTGTAGGGAGTGTTGCTTTTCCTCCTGCACCATTTAGCCTAGTGCAAATAACTGTATGTGTGAGTGGGAAAGCCTGTTTGCCCCTTTCTTGGGCTCTCTGTTTCCTGGGATCATGTGACTGGGGATCTGTGAAGCCCAAGAAAGATGCAAACAGGGCTCTGAAACCATTTTGGCTAGGGAAAACAGAAGAGAAAGCAGAAGCCCCTCCTTCTCCCTTGCAACACTCCAGAGCTGCACTGATTGACAGAGTGATTTGTAAGGTGAATCTCCCCAATGGTATATGTGACTGCTACTCAGGCTGGGGGACCCCTGACCCAACTCATGACTAGACATGGGCACGAACGGGAAAAAAAACCCAAATACCTGTTTGTTGTTGCCATCCACGAACAATGAACAATGAACATGGATGAACATGAACTTACTTTTTTCCTCATTAAGAGGAAAAATCTGAAAATGTTAAACAAAAGGTTCTTTACAGTGTAAGTAACCAAGCCAACATAAATTTTGGTGAAAATCACAAACTGATACTCTTATACGTATTAATTCCTGTGTCATAGGCTAATCTGGGAATTGTGGGACCTGTATGAAGAAGAAACATGTGGATGGGTTCTGTACTAAGAAGGAAAACTCGGCAAGATTAAGTGGGAAAACTGGGTGGATCTGGTCCAATGACATTACATAGATGAAATATACAAGAAATCACTTGAGGCTTATCCGCTTCACCATGGAGTTTCCTCTATTGTTCTGGAAGGAAATCCTTCTCTTAAAATTTAAGCACATCTTCACAGGTTTCTTTGCTTTCTATGAGGTTGTGGCTCAAACCTAGGAATTAATACTTGAACTGAAGCTTATTTCTATGTCTCACCCATCCTACTATATAAAAGGCTAAGTGTATTCAAGACAATTCACTTCCTACTCTGTTGTGCCTCCAGGGGGCACTGCTGTGGACAGAAGCCCAGATGAGGCAGCTAGACCTCCAGAGAGCATGCCACGGCAGGAAGCCAAGGCTGAAATCAGGAGCAGAGCAGGTGGCAATACCTGCCCCCACCTTCACCCAGCTGGGATACAGAGCAGAGCAGATGGCAACACCCCCACCTTCACCCAGCTGGGATCAGGAGCAGAGAAGGGGCAATGCCCACCCCTAGCATTCATCCACCTGGAATCAGGAGTGGAGCAGGTGGCAATGCCCATCCCAGCCTGCACCCAGCTGGGATCAGAAGTGGAGCAGGTGACAACGCCCACCCCCTCACCTTCACCCAGCTGGAATGAGGAGCAAAGCAGGTGGCAATGCTCACTCCTCCTGCCTTCACCCAGCTGGGATCAGGAGGGGAACAAGTAGCAATGCCTGCCCTCTGCATTCACCCAGCTGAGATCAGGAGTGGAGCAGGTGGCAATGCCCGCCTATTCTTTACTCAGCTGGGATCAAAAGTGGAGTAGGTGGCAATGCCCGCCCCCACCATCAACCAGCTGGAATCAGGAGTGGAGCAGGTGGAAATACCCATCCCCTCTTCACCCAGCTCAGATCAGGAGCAAAGCAGATGGCAATGCCCACTCCCTCCTTCACACACCTGAGATCAGGAGTGGCATTTACTTTTGTTCAGATAAACAGTAAGTTTTTAACCATGCAAGTAAATCAGTAAAAATCTTGATGAAGAAGAAAAAAATCACCCACATCTCAACTTGCCTTTTAGTGAGCAAGAGAGGAGGTATCTGTAAATTCATGAAGGTTTTCTTTTTAATTTTTTATATAAAAGGTATTGCATTATTTCTATGCAGCACTGTGTTATTTGTGCTCCTCAAAAAAAATCAGGGTGAATGGAGAATTCTGTAGATCATGTGCGAACACAAGGAGAGCGGAGGAGACCAGGTCTGAAAAGGAAATCATAGCTAAAAATGGAGAGAAAATGGATCTGCCTTGAGTCTCAGTGAGAAAAGCAGACTATAAATGACAGAAATAAATAAAATAAATACCCTGGGCTGTCCAGAATCTCTGCTGCAAGGGCAATTTCACACAGAATTGCATCGGCAACCACACTACCATGGGAAATCACCTTGGTATGGACATAGCCATGGAAATCAACAACAACAACAACAACAATATTCACTTCATATACTGCCCTTCAGGACAACTTAATGCCATATTCAAGTGGTTTACAAAGTGTGTTATTATTATTCTCATGACAATCACCCCTTTGACCGCACAAAAAGGTTTCATTAGGGATCATGGGATCTGCATGTACAAAGGCCATTTTGTAAGGAGGGGGATTGGGTGAGATCAAGAGATAAAAGCTGGCTGGATCAACCCATGAAGCTCAGATACACATTTTACAAAATGGTGTATATTTAATAAAAAGCATTAACTTACCGATATTTTTAGGCAAACACAGGGCCAGAAAGGGTAAGCAAAGGAGATCTAAGTATAAATGAAATATATTACGGTTTTAAAAAACACAAGCATTAAATAAAGATGAATACTTAGAACTAACAGGGCCATCCTAAGAATGCTGCATAGACCTGCTTAGGCTCTCTCTGTGACAACACAATCCTAAACACAGTTATATTATTCTAAATCCATTAACTTCAATGGTGTAACTGTTTCACTGTAAATCTCCCAGTGTAAATCTCCCAGAAAGAAAAATATATATTTCTGCCCTGGCGTGATGCAAAAAGCAAGGATAGCAAGGGCCAGTTCAATGCACAAGTGATTCAAATGGCTGCTTTGGACATCATTGATAAAAGGCAAGGGGTGGGAGGAGGCAACTAGCGTGGCCTCTGACAGTTTGTTCTGGATGCCTCTAGTCAGACCTGATTCAGATATAGGTGTGCACTTAAAAAGCCCTGAGCGTCTAGTTAGCTTTTATATACCAAATATTTAACTCCTAGCAAGAGGTACACCACAGATAACATTTTAGGTTCATTACTGAGTATTTTACTTAAGTAATACTATTACAGAATCTCTGTTTCCATTCTAAGCCTTTATCATTACAACATGATTATTTAGCATTCCTAATATCAACTCATTCAACAGAAAGTCCTCCATTATAACTACATTGATCTTTACATCAGTCCAAAAAAGTATCTTACCCAAAAATAAGAAGGTCACATAGAAGGAGCCTCTTCAGTTTAGCTTCTCGTATTTATAGGGTTTCAGAATCTTCTCCTAATAATAGCTGTCTGTACTGCTAACTTATTTGGCTAATTTACTATCTTGTAACTTTAAACACCAGACAAAGCTATCCATATCTGAAATTTCTTATTAAAATATATAAAAATAGTTCATTCTTGCTACCTCTTATTTTAACAAAGGCTGTGTAAAATTAGTGATTAGAAGTTTCTCATAACTAATACATCAATCCTTGGATTTTATTTCTGACTTCTGTGAAGTTATACATTCCTGCCATTTTCAGACACTCTCTGCATCCAAGCCATTATATATATTGTTACAAGGGTCTTCTATCTACACATGGCCATACAACTGTGTTACTCCATAGTTTCATGCCCCTCTCCAAATTTGTTCTATTCTACGCCTCTAGATTCCCTTTGTGTGATGTCTAGTTATGGGCTGAACTAGCCCTGTCTCTGTGTGCGAAGGCATCTTTTGTGACTTTCTTGGTCAAATCCAGCATCTGTTCTCCTATAGTTCTAGTTACATCCCTGACAAGTTGCTGCCTCACAGACCCATTCCTGCCTTGGAGCCAGGGCAGAAAGCAAAAGAAGAGTCACCCACCAACACTTTTACCATTGCTGGGCTCTAAAATGGACTGCAGCTCACCTTGGAGTCTGTGGAGGCAATACATCAGGAAGTATATATCCTCCCTCAGGGCTTTTTTTCTGGGAAAAGAGGTGGTGGAACTCAGTGGGTTGCCCTCGGAGAAAATGGTCACATGGCTGGTGGCCCCGCCCCCTGCTCTCCAGACAGAGGGGAGTTTAGATCGCCCTATGCACTGCTTGGCAGCGCGGAGGGCGATCTAAACTCCCCTCTGTCTGGAGAGCAGGGGGCGGGGCCACCAGCCATGTGACCATTTTCAAGAGGTTCCAGAACAGCATTCTACCGTGTTCCAGCTGAAAAAAAACCCCTGCCCTCTCTCACGCTATCACTGGGTTCCAGGACAAGCAGTCTGCCTTGGAGCTCACAGGGACAAAACAGGAGGAGAGTGTTTAGGAAACTAGTTCCTCAGAAAACATAGTAAATTCCCTACCTCCCTTTACCAAGGGAAACTTACAAGGAAGCACAAAAGAGAGAAATGTTGAGCTGCCACTCATATCCTGGTATTGGTTTCCTGAAAGACAGCATTAAGGATGAGAGATCACACCTCTGTTCAGTTCACAGTTTGATGATACATTATAAGCAGAACTCTCAAACACTTGTGAAAACTGCTTTTTCCATGTTCTAACTTTGAAACTGTATCAAAAACATTTTGTGTATACATTTTTTTCATATTGCTATCTGCATAGCTATCACCTGCCTTTCGTCTACCACATATATATTGATGTTAATGACTTATAAAAGAAGTGTTTCTATCCTGGTTGGGAGTGGGTAGCTGAATGTATTTGTTTTTTGTTTTCCAGTTACAGTGTAGGGGAAAAGTGGCATACCACAGGACCCATTTTATTATTTATGTTGTTTAATATTTACATCAAGGCATTAAATGAGATCATCTGGAATTTGGGGGGAGGGTTGGTGTCATTCACATTTATTAATTATAAATGAATTATATAAATTAATTACATTTATACTACTATATAAAAGGCTAAGTGTATTCAAGACAACTTACTTCCTACCCTGATGTGTATCCAGAGGGTGCTACTGTGGAAGGAAGCCCAGATGAGGCAGCCAGACCTACAGAGAGCATGCCACAGTGGAAAGCCCAGGCCAAAAACAGACACAGAGCAAGCGGCAAAGCCTTCCTCCTGCCTTCACCCAGCTGGGATCCAGAGTGGAGCAGGTGGAAATGCCTGCTCCCACCTTCACCCAGCTGGGATCAAGAGTGGAGTAGGTGGTAATACCCATCCCACGCATTCACCCAGCTGGGATCAGGAGCAAAGCAGGTGTCAATGCCACTCTCCTTCACCCCGGCCGAGATCAGGAGCGGAGTAGGTGGCAATGCCTCTCCCCCCCACCTTCACCTAGCTGTGATCAGAAGCATAGAAGGTGGCAATGCCCACCCGCTGCTTTCACCCAGCTCAGATCAGAAGTGAAGTAGGTGGCAATGCCCACCCCTGGCTATCACCCAGCTGGGATCAGGAGCAGAGCAGGTGGAAATGCCCACTCCCCCTTTCACCTGGCTGAGATCAGGAGCAGAGCAGGTGGAAATGCCCACCCTCCCTTCACTTGGCTGGGATCAGGTGCAGAGAAGGTGGCCATGCCCGCTCCCCTGCCTTCACGTTGCCAGGATCAGTGACAGAGGAAGAGGGAATGCCTGCCTGCCCACCCTTCCATTTCTAGAGCCCATTGTATTTTCCCCCACAACGGGCTTTGTTGCTAGTTCGTTATAAATTAGTTATATGGGCTGGATCAAACCAAATTCTATTCTAGTGAAGAAGGAAGGAGGGGTTCTCTTTGACCACCAAGAAAGGCTGTGCTTGGTAGCATGTGACCTGCATAAACAAAAGCTATGTGGGATCAGGGTTCTACAAGGAGTGGGATTTGGCAAGAAAGAGTGAAAAAACTGGCTGGATCCAACTGTATATTTATGCATGAAATAAATAAGTAAATCCATCTCCATATTACATTAACTACATTATCTGGATGAAATTTCTTCTGACTTAAGCCAGTGCTTGGGTGGTGTGATCAAGATGAAACTGAATCCAGACAAGCCAAGGATGATGCTGGAAAGTAGAGCTGATGTTCTAGAGGGAACTGACTTGCCCATGTTGGATGGCCTGAATTTTCTCTATCTGGGAATGTAAAGACTTTTGGGGTATTATTAGATGCTCTCTGAAATCAAGCTCAAGATGTGACAATACGTGCTTTTTCCCATTTGAGCATGGTTAAGAAATTCTCCTCCCTTCTATATTTAGTTGATTCAGCCACATTGATCTATGCTAGTTTTTGACTACTGGAACAGTAGTTTCTACATAGAGCTTCCCCTGCTGCCCTTCCAGTTTATTTTCATTTCAAATTATTACCTTTAAATTCCACAATGACTGGGAGTGTATGCCTTTCCCAGTATCATCCTGGACATACATGGAGGTCAATCCTTTCTGACCCCACCCCCCTTCACTGTGGCAGTCCATCTGGTCTTTGCCAGAAATTGGCTTAATATATAATAGCCTCCCTGAGGATATATACCAACCGGCCACTTGTTAGCAAGCTTGTAAAACTTAGCTATTTTAGAAGCCCTTCTGCTGACAGTTTTCAGAAGTTTTATTTTTGAGTGGAAGTTGAAGGCTATACATGAGATTATGGGGAAAATCTATCTATATATTCCAAAAAATCTATATTTCTGATTATTCTCATATATATATATATATATATATATATATATATATATATATATATATATATATATATATATATATATATAAAATAAAACAAAGACTGCTTCTGAATTAATATTGAATACATCCAAGATCAGATTTCTAAACTTTGCTGCTGTGCAATGTTCATTTTCTTTGCACACCAGCCTCTCTATCCATGCAATCACAGGCAAAAGCAACAAAAAGGAGGATGTGATTGTCCATGTCTAATTTATTCTGCTTACCTTTTACAGATAGTTGGAAGGTGACCTGTTTGTGCAGCAAGTTGGACTTCACCGAACATAAGTATTTCCCGGCATCCTCTTCTTGAATATTCTTTAGTTTCATATACCCATTTTTGCTACTGAGTTCATTGCTTTTGAAGATCTCGGCCTTTTGCCTATATTTCTTCCCAAACCAAACTCTACTACTGGGAACATTTGAAGAATTACACCTGTCACCATGAGTGTCCTCAGAATAAACCACTGGACTGGTGCCCTGGTACAGGTAAGAATAGATGGTCTGTTCCTTTCCAGGACTAATTCTTCTCCAGTGCATCTTTAAATAGGATGGGTTATGTGCCAAAATAAGTGGGCATGGCAGAGTGGCATCTTCCCCAACAGAAGCATTAATTATACCTGGAAAATATGCATTTAATTGATCATGTTTTTATTAACCAATGATATTTTATGTCCACACCAGAATCACTTAATGAGCATGTGCCTAGAAAAGGTCAGAAAATCAGATAGTGTATTTCATTAAATCAAATATGACAGAATTTCAAGATTCAAATTTGATTTTTCAAAATTTTACATATTTTAGCACCCAAAACATTATGTTGATGGCTATTTTTACAGTGCAATTGTAAGCTAACCTTTCTACAGTGCTTTTTTTCTTTAAAAGAGAGGTGCTGGTACTCATCCTGTTTGCCAACTTGGGAGCCCAAGCCTGCCGGCTGAAACAGATGCTGGTACTATGGAAAGAGGTGCTGGTACTATGGACTGGTGCATACCACCAGAAAAAAAGCCCTGCCCTTCTAAGTCAATTGAACTTAATGGGCTTAGAATGCCTGCTTTTAGTTAAGAAAGAACCCAAACATTTGAATAACCAAAATTCTACTGAGGTGCAACAGTTTAACTTTGAATGCCTGAGATAGTTTTTTTTTAAAAAAATGATTTTCAGCATTTGAGAGAGTTCTGGTGCCTTACCTGCTTGGTCAGGAGTCAGTACTGCAAATTACAGGGTTTTTTTTAATGACTGGCAGGCTAATGAGTTCTCTTTGACTTGGTAGGTTATGCAAGGATGGCTAGAGGAAAGTTCTAACCATTAAAATGTTCATATTTACCTCCTGGTATCACTTCCATAGTATCTTCTTTGTAGACTTTTCCACATGTTAGAGCACATACGTACTGTCCAGCGTCTGCTGGTTTCACCTGTAAAAGAGTCACTTCAAGGAGTCCATTTATATAGCATCCTTGTTGAGTTTCATTCTTCTCTCTCTCTTCTGAGTTGCTTTCCTGAACTTTCATCTGTTTTGTGCTGTTATAAATATATAGAGTCTTATTTTCAGAGCCTTCCCATTTATATAAGTGGACTTGCAGGTTTGGGAATCTGCAGCCTCTTTCTAGGCAGGACAATATCACATCTTCTCCAATCTGGACATTTACTGGGTTAACATTTCCAACAATTGAAATATCATCTGCAAGACAGAAAACGAGACAATAACTTTATTTAGTATTGAGCAGTATTGGTGACGATGACTCACTTTTTATTCTGATGCAGGCACACTGACAGCCCTGCAGGTGTACCTGCACCAGGATAAAAATTGAGTCATCAGCCCAGCAGGCCTCTGAGGGGCCATGGAGGCAGCAGAGAGGTGCAGAGAGACCCTGCAGCTGCCACAGAGGCAGTGGGAAGGCTGCGCAGGGGTGGGGCTCCCCATGGCTTTGGTGGGGCCTTGGGAGGTCTGTGCTGGGACTCAGTGGCAAGCCTTTGAGGGGCCGCAGAGCCAGTCAGGAGGTGCAGCATGGGGGATCCCCCCTGTGGCCTTTCCACCGCCTCTGCAGCAGTTGCGGGACCTTGGGAGGGCTGTGCTAGAACCCATTGTATTTATTTTCACAATGGGATCTGTTGATAGTCTTTAATATGTGTATTAAAAATTCCAAGAAATCCCACAGATGTATGGATTTTGCTCCCAAGGCAGTATTCAATGGGTGAAGTCATGACACATTATCCTGAGAAATAAGAATAATCTATCTCATTGGAATTTGATAGTAAATAGACTTAAAAGTAAACTACAAACATACAATGTAATTATTTAGCAGAGTTACACCCTTTTAAACCCATTAATTTCAATGGATTTAGAAGGGTGTAACTCTACTTAGAAGAGTATAACTGTCAGTATCACAACTCAGTGAATCAGTTTAGACTGAGAGATAGCAGCTTGCCATAGATCATGGAGTGAGTTTCACAGCTGAGTAGGGATTTTGCTTATCCAGACCCAACAATGAAGAAGTGGTTTCCTGATCTACTCATGCTCACATGTAGAGATGTGTAAAAGAAAATGTATTTTGGAGAAATACATTAAATGCATTAAATTGTGATACATTGTTTATATCCTAAAGTTACAATAAAGACCATATCAGACCTGGAGGCAAGTAGTTGGGGGCGGGGGAAAGTTTTTAAAAGTGGCATTGCACTGACAATGCAATGTCCCTTCCGATGAATACTTGGTGACATATTGCTGGCATGGTGCTAATGAGGTACTTTGGGATTCAGGCAAAACTCTATGGTTTTACTATGGAGTTTTGTCTGAATCCAAGAGTGTCGCATCAGTATCATGCTGGTGATGTGACATCCTGGTGATGTGACATCACTTCTGAGCATTTCTTCCCATCCCTGACACCTTTCTCTCCTACATGGAAATGAGTTTCTGTGGTGGCTGCAGTTAATGTTTATATTAAGATGATTTTTACAAAATTCTTAGAGATCCTCTTACTGCAGGGGTCCTGTGGGCACCTTTGGTAGGTGGTGGGCACAACCACAAAACGACTACCTTTGTAATCACGAGGGATGTTTTTCATTAGCATGGTAATACTGCATGTGATTGGGCCAAAACAAAAACTAAGAAAAATTCAGCTCCCTTACACATGTGAGTCAGAGTTCACACACAGCGAGCTGATTACCCTTGTGATCAGTAGTTTCCAGGTAACATCTTTGTAAAGTTGTACAGCTTTACAATAAACAATATCCTGAAGTCAAAATTCCTACTTTATGCATTAAACTAGAGCCATTGTGAACCTCATTAACCCCTGTAACTTAGCTAGCTGACCCAAGTACCAGAACAGTGAAGTAGTTTCACAGGAAATTAAATATTACAATGCTGTGAAAAGCTTTATGTGGTCTCTGCTTAGCGATTTAATTGATCCCCTTACAATGTTCTTGGAGAAGAAAATTTGCCCTTACCTATCCACCAGTATACAGCCAAACTAATATAAGACACAATGGTGAATCCCAGCTCTTTTATCATTGTGATCAGAAGTCACTGGCATCCATCCAGACCTTTGACATCACAAAAAGGAAAACAAAACCACAAAAACTCAATTAACTATCTGTGACACTCTAATACATTATTTGCCCTAGTGTCTCAATCTTAACAACTAACTGAATGGATATTGCCACAAAAACAACCACATGGAAAGTAAAAAAGTCTCTTTTGTTAAATTAAAGCAACAGATGACCATGATTTCATGGTACATAGTGGTGAATGAATATACCCTCTGGCCCTAGCCTCCACCACTTACAGAGCCTTTAAAAGAAAAATCAGAACTTTGTTTAGTATCTCATTTAATTTAATATTTATTTAAAACACCTGTATGCTGTTTTTCTACCCAAATAGGGTCTGCAAGGCATTGAACTTTTAAAAATTAAAACAACATTTTAAAACAATTTAAAACATTTAAATATTATGAAAACTATTCAATAAACACATACACACACACAACATCAAGAACAGGAAGGAGGTTCAATAATAGTTATTGGGAGATGAACATTCCAACAGGAGAGTAATTTCAGAACACATGTAGTTGTTCCTCAGGAGCATATACTCCTCTAGTCTATCTGATGATTCTACATGGTGAATGTTTGTATTTACAAGCAATTAAGCAAGGCTATGTTTTAGCTACTCATGTCAAAAGCATAAATACCTTTTCTTCCAAAAAGATGTGTCTACATCTTTTTGGAAGACAGCAGTTTGGTACAGCCTGATCTTGTCAGATCCCTGAAGCTAAGCAGGGGCAGTACTTGGATGGGGGGGCGGGCTCTGCAGAGGAAGACAACTGCAAACCACCATCGCTTCTCATTTGCCTTGAAAGACCGTTGCTGGAGTTGACATAAGTGGGTTGTAACTGTAGGGCACATACAGACTCGTATAAACTATATGACTCAGTATAGTCATAATGAAGTTTTAAAAAAGAAAATAGCCACAACAATCATTCTTTAAACTTTTCATAATTTATCAGCATATCTAACAGCAGCTCTTCATATCTTGCTGTGAATCTCACCTTCAGGCATGCTAAGTGTAACAAGAAAGAGTTAAACAACTGCAAAACAGGCTCAGAAAGAATGAGAACACTAGAACAATATAGGCTCTTCACACATTTCCATAGCTTTTCCTTTACCTACTAAGATATATGCCCAGAACTGGATAGTCCAGGTGTGCTTGATCTCATCAGATCTCAGCCGCTAAGCAGAGTTGGCCCTGGTTAGTAATTGGATGGGAGACTTCCAACCAAGACCAGGGTTGCAGAGGCAGGCAATGGCAAACCACCAATGTTAGTCTCTTGCCTTGAAAACCCCAGCAGGGTTCACCATAAGTCTGCTATGACTTGAGGGCACTCTCCATACACACTAAGATATATATAACACTTTTTTAAAATGGCAGTATTAACGAATCAAAATACAAGCAGATCTGTTAAGTATCCACATGATCTTGGTCCATTCAATATATTCCAAATTTACAACTCGCCACATTTCCATTGATTTTTTAAAAAAAATAGAACCCTGACCACTTCTCAGCTTTAGCAGTATTTTTAAAAGAATGTTCATAAAGTCAAGAGACCTTCCGGTTTGAAAAAGGGCTGCTGGGCTTACCTTTATGTGTCAGTGGACAGAACAGAAAATACTCGACCTTCTTACAATGTTGGAGTCGCCACTCAGCATCAATTCACCTGTAAAATCTTTGGTAAAGATGCATTTACATAATGTTTTTCTTCATGAAGTTACACTATAGACTAATGCAAGTTGCTTGAGCATTGTCTCAAACTTCTTGGAGCTTCTCTTTATGCACAGCAGAGAAAATGAATGGAAAAACGAAAGTAGTTCTCGGCACATCCTGCATTTCAAACTTTGCTCCCTTCTGTCACTGATTAACTTTTCCAACCGTTTTTCTTTGATTTTGATTATGCATCTGAGACACAACTGGTTAGTAAGTTCAAATCAATAAGTGAATCCCACCTCCTCCCTCCCTCCCTTCTTGGGCTGTTCCTTTTTGGTTACCTAGACCACTGCCCTCTTTATCTAAAACTCTCATGCCAATTAATGTGCCTGTCAACAGGTTATAAGTAAACATGGTAATGTGAGAAGTTTTGACTCTGTGCCTTGAATACATCCAGCATTTAGTAGAACATTCTACATGAAACCAACGTAGAAGAAAGTTTGAGCAATGTTCTGATGAATTAGTCTCTCTGGGAATAACCCCAGCATGTGTACACTTAGGAGGCAAGACTGAGTGGAGGCTGGGAGCAGTGATGGATCCAGCGGCCCCTGGCAGGCAAGGGTGGTCAATCTCTCTAGCTCATTTGCAACAGTTTTTTGGACCCACAGGCATTGATAGCAGATTCACACCTCACTGCACCACCTAAGCATCAAACATAACCAAGAAGGAAGAGCCTAACTTTATTACTTGGATAGCTAGCTAGTTGTTGGCCTTCTAAAAGCTTTGCTCTGCCCTTTCTTGGCTCTGGACTTTTGGCAAATGGACTTTTCACACCCCTTTACATTGCAAACAGGTGTCTTGGACTGCAGTGCTCTCTGTGCTCTCCCAAAAGTGGAAATGTTCAAGAACACGATTTTCTTCCTCAGTAGAATCCTATAGTTGTCCAAGAGCCACTATGCTGTGACAGAGAAAGAGGCTCAGGCTGCTAAATGGGCTGTTGGTGCTCTATAATATGGTGTAGTAGTTAAAGTGTCTGTCAGACTAAGATCTGGAAGATCCAGGTTCAAATCCTCACTCTGCCAGGGAAGCTCGCTGGGTGACCTTGGGCCAGTCACATTCTATCAGCCTAACCTACCTCACAGGGTTGTTGTGATAATAGCATGGAGGAGTGGAGAATTAAGTTAGACACTTTAGTTGACCAGTTGGGAGAAAGGCAGGCTAGGGGATAAGTAAAGCAAATAAAAATTATAACAACCACTTCATTTTAGTTATAGACCACACCCCTTTACAATGGATGTGCCTGATGAAGAACCACAAGAGCAGATTCTTATACTGGCACTTACCCTTTTACCTTCTGAAGTTGCCATTCAGCATTGCCCTGGCCACCAGCACTCCAATTCCAACTATTTGTCCAGAATCTTTGTCCCTGAGACCACTATCCTGCTGAGCATGTGTGTCTAGAAGTAACCTCAGCACCCCCAAACTTACCAAGGACAAAGATATAAAGGCTGGAAGCAGCAAGCAGCTCCAGTGTAACCTGGCAGGTGGGGCGGTCAACCTCATTGGCTTTAGAGGAGGTGAGGGGAAGAGAACTAGGTGGAACAGCTTGCCCAGTGGCATCCCCCGGGCAGCAAAACTTGAGCCTGCCCCTGCTGGTCACAATAGAAGGATGTCCAGACATCTGGTTGTTGGGCACTATGGAGCTGGTCCTGACCCAGAGCATTATAGTGGTTTCAGCCCTGCAGGGCCAAAATAGAGAAGCAAAGCTGTATCCTTGGAGGATTCCAGGTGCTTGCACCCATCACTGGCTAGCACCATGGGCCAGGGCAGTCATTCAAGGGAAGTGAGAGGTAGGGGGAAAAGTTAGTTGAGCTACAACTGGGGCAACCCTCTGGGAACACTGAGAAAAAAGGGGCAGGCACACCCCAGGTAGCCTCTCTCATAGGGGTAGGGGTCTCTGGCCTGAGAGGACATACCTCCAGCTCTCCCACTTGTTAAATGGCCACAGGGAGGGCAGTAGGGACAGAGGAGGAGGGCCCAGGGTGGAATTAACCCATCCCCCCTCTCAAGCCTGAGACCTGTCAAGGGGGCTCTGTCTGGAGGGTTCATCTGCCCTGCCCAGTGATGTGACAGATCCTCACTTAATCTAAGATGTAATCCTTGGAAAAGTCTTCTTCTATTGTACAAAAATATTATTTTTTAAAAAAACTTGTTTGTTAAACAGATATAAGATAAAGCGCTTTCAAGCCCCGCCTTAAGTAAATTATACTTTGACCTTCAACTATCTGGGCATGAGTGAGTTTAGAGATATACAAGAAGTGAATTTTACACCCACTTCAGATAATGTTAATTTCAAAGTAACGAATGATTAAGTTGTATGATTCGTTCTGAGTGCCTGAACGGAAACGTGATGACTTCTTATATATACTTGGGGATACTTCCAGTGGAAAAGTATCTTATGCTGCATCTACACGGAGATGCAAAAACACGCTCCTGCCGTTATATAAGCAGCAAGCAGCAGGGGTGGGTGGGAACAGCATCCACATGCAGCCATTCCCCTGCTGCTTTCTGCTGCCACTCTCACCCCTTTCCCTTCTTTTTTGCTGTATCAATCAAACCCCCACAAAGGAGGCATTGAAAATGAAACCAGTGAACAAGAAATCTAGTTTCAGAAAAAAAAATGCCCTCTGTTTCCTATCCAGTGTCAAGCGAAATCAAGTTAAGCTATACGTACGTTATTGCAGAAATATCATCTGAGGAAAGAGCAGGAAAGGACACAGAAATACAGTCAGGGCCAACATATTTATTGAATTTGACTACGGATGAATATTAACAAAACAGTGGCCCTCACTCATTGTGCTGTTTGTGACTGACGTAAGACGATCCCTATGTATAGACACTTGAAAGCTATGCTAACATCAGAAATGGCAGTCAGACCAAATCAGTCGTGAATGACACTAAGGCTCTTCAGATGCTCACTCAAATTATCTTCTGTGAGGATGGATATTATACAACTAATCTACCAAAAGAAGCATAACAGTGAAAATAGGCTAAATAACAGGAGTCTTGGGAGGACTGCATGGTGAAACAGACCAGAAGAGTATAAAAAGGACAGAAATCTGTACACTGGATGCTGGAATACTGAGGAGCATGTCAAAATAAAGCAATAAAACAGAGAATGGGATGGAAGTATTCTTCGGCACCTTTCTGAGTTCATCCTTCCATATTTATTCTCCTTTATCCATCTCCATGAAGTGCCATTAGCTCTGAGAATTCCTTATCTGCACATGATGTCTCTGAGGAAGGTGCAAGGTGGAGGGAAGAACACCTGTTTTGTGGAACCAGGTTTGCATATACTGTTCTTTCTGTATTCTTGGGCTGCAGCAACTTGGATTAAAGAAACAGAAGATTAGCCACTTGCTGTGAGGAAAATGGCCTATCTTGACTGGATTTCTAAAGCTTGGTTAATTTAATTTGAATAGCTTCACCTTTTCTAAAGATGCACACCCACCTCCCTTTTGACAAGGTCTCTGACCAAAAACTCCTGAATAAGGAGATAAGAGGATGAGTCTGTTTATGGATTAAAAATTACTTAAATGGCAAGAAGCAGAGATTAAGAATAAATGGACAGTTTTCACAAGGGAGGGAAGTAAGCAAGTGGGATTCTACAGTTATTATTGAGATCAGTGTTATTTAATGTGTTCATAAATGATTTACAATTGGGCAGTGTAGTAGCTAAATTTGCAGATGACAACAAATTGTGCAGGATGATGGAAATGAAGGCATATTGTGAAGAGCTACACAAGAATTTCTCTGAATTGGGTGATGGAGCGAATGAAATTCAGTGTCGGTAAGTGAAGGTGATGCATTCTGAGAAATCCCCCCCCCCCTTTTAAATATATGCTGATGGGGAATGAACTGCCTGATACTGAGATTGAAAGAGATCTTGGGATTGTAGTGGAAAGCTTAATGAAAAGGCTGAATCAGTGTGCAGTAGCAGTGAAAAAAGGAAAACTCCATACTAGGTATTATTAGGAAAGGTATTGAAAATGAAATAGCCAGTATTGTAATGTCCTTGTATAGTGCTTCATTTTGAACACTATGTACACTTCTGATCACCTTATCTCAAATGGACATTGAAGAGCTAGAAAAAGTAAAGAAGGAAACCAAGAGCACTTTTTGTATGAGGAAAGTCTGGTAAGGCTGGGACTTTTCAATCTAGAAAAAAGGAAACTAAGGGGAGGCATGATAAAGGTTTATACAATTATGCATGGGATGGATAGAGGGAGCTTTCTCTTCTTCTCCCATAATGCTAGACTTCAGGGGCACCCAATGACATTGATGGGAAATATATTCACAATGGAAATTGTTGGGAAATATGTTCATGACAGAAAAAAGAAAATATTTCTTTACTCAACAAGTAAACAAATACCTCAACCAGTGGAGGACCTCCACTGGAGGTAGTTATGGCCACAAGCATAGATAGTTTAAAAGGGGATTGGACAGAGTCATGGAGGAGTGGTTCATCAACGGATATTAGCCATGGCTAGTAAAAGGGACCTCTATATTCAGAGGAAGTAAACACCAGGGCTCAGAGGAAACATCAGAGGAAGGCCTCGGCCTCTGTATCCTGTTTGTTTGGCTTTCAGGGCAGCTGGTTGGCCACTGTGTGAAACTGAATGCTATACTAGATGAACCACCGGTCTCATCCAGCAGGCTGTCATGTTCTTATATTCTTTCCCTCTTGAGCAGTTGGTGTCATTATGAGAGTGTGTGCTCTATTTCCTGAGAAGCCTATGCTTCAGACAGCCAGATACATTTTCAGGTTAGGTGATATCTCTCTATAGATGCATCCCGCTTCAAAACCTAGTTTGTCTACTCTTTTCTAGCTTGAATATTTTCAGTTCTCTCCCTCAGTTTTATCTATCCTTCTATTTCAGTTTTTAAAGAGAGCTTTCTGCCAATTCTGGATGAGTACATTTTCAGTAAAAAAGGAGAGCTCCATGATATTTAAAGGAGATGTTCTTTGTACATTTTAGCATGAGTAACCTGCTTCTTCTTGTTTATTTGTCTGAGACAGAACATGTTACTATCTCTATTTGGAAAATGACATGGACAACGTGTTTCTCTTTTGAGTTTGAGCACACTCTTGAAGGCATTTCAAAATGTCTTTTGCCTATGACAATTTGCATGTTGCTAGCTTTTTTTGCTTTATTTAGAAGTGTTCTGTCTATTGGTTTTAAAAAAATCATATAAATTCTGGAATCTTTTATATAACATTCAGTTCTCTTTTTAAAATCTATAGTTCTGTGTCTGAGCTCTGCCACTTAATGCCTATTCACATCTATCATTTTGGTCATATATATTACCAGAGTTTGTACCAAAATAATACTTGTGTTTTCCTTTTTATAACAACACTATGCTCAGTTAGGAAAAGGTCAATAATGAATAAGATCAGGGCTTTTTTTCAGCAGGAACGCGGTGGAATGGAGTTCCGGAACCTCTTGAAAATGGTCAGATGGCCGGTGGCCCTGCCCCCTGATCTCCAGACAGAGGGGAGTTTAGATTGCCCTCCACGTAATCTAAACTCTCCTCTGTCTGGAGGTCAGGGGGCAGGGCCACCGGCCATCTGACCATTTTCTCCGAGGGCAACCCACTGAGTTCCACACCTCTTTTCCCAGAAAAAAAGCCCTGAATAAGATACACTAGAATCATGTGTCTCCATAATATATTGTTATACATTAAGCTGATCTGTTTCAGGGCCTGCTGAAACTGTTTGCTAGGCCTGCTCTTTTCCTCTTTCCCTGTCTTTGTTGGGGGGTAGGGTGGGGGTTGGCCCTAGTCCTCTTCCTCTTTCTTTTGCTGGCATGATGGAGTGCTAAGAATGGGCAGTGACTTCTTTTCCTTTCCTGCCCTGAGTGAACAAGGAGGGTGGATGCTGCTGTGTCTTATCCCACAGCTGTGCAGTGCATGGAGATGAGTATTACCATGCCATGCTTCCGCATAGGGGGTGAGAGGCAAGTGAGCACAGCAGTGCTGTGCCTCTGTGCCTCACCTCATGGGTGAGCAGCAGCTTCATAATGCACTTTGCTGTGGTGGTATTGGAGAATGCTGTGAGTGGGGAGGTGATTGCTGTTAAATGGTGGGTTCAGGCACTGAGTGATTCAACAAGCTCTTTATTCAATCAGAACATCACTGAAAACCTAGGCAGCAAGCTGCACATATATACACAACTTTCATTCCCAAACCACGCCCCAGCTATCTTAACATCCGATGAGAATACGCAGAACAGGAACCCTTCATTTGCATCAACTATATACATTATAACTTATTTACAGCTCAGTGATTGGTCTTTATTGTGCTGCCCTGATTGGCTGCTACCAGCAAAACACAACCAATGACAGTGCAGGCTTCAGTACCCTTGTTTGAGCTAGAGGCTTGACCAATACATAACAATTGCTGCCTAGAGGTACCCTGTCCATTACTCACCATAGGTTCGCCAAGCCCCATAATGCCTGCATCTGAGGAGAAAATCACAATTAGTCTAATCTTGTAGTACATTTTCAAAAGAGCATGCATATGATTTATTCTATGGGAATGTGAAAACCTTTCAGAAGAAGCCATCCTTAAAAATATTTTGGATCTCAAAGACAGCCTTGGAAATCGGGTTGCCAAACCAGGTTGGACCCGGAGAACTGATCTCAAGCCAACAGAAATCAGTTGCCCTGGAGAAAATGGCTGCTTCGGAGGGTGGAGTCTATGGTATTGTACCCAGCTCCCTCTCCAACCCCCACCCTCCCCGAGCTCCCCTCCAAAACATTTTCAGGAATTTCCCAACCCAAAGTTGGTAACCCTACTTGGAAATACTTCTTCCGCAGTCCAAGAAACAGCAAGTGTGATATTTGAGCCCTTGGCAGCTTATCCTTTTCCACAGCAAATAGCCATAAAGAGAAGGGTATTTAGCCAACGGCTTGGTCAGCACATAAATAATTTACTGGGGACAGGAAAAGAAAGTGAGAAATAAGATCGACAGTGACCATTGCATTTCACTGGCTGATAACTGTGAGCATTCAAAACAAAAGCAGACTTCTGCCAAGCGCAGTATCAGTGACAACAGAATGATTTACTGGTACCTCTCAGGAGTGCACAGTGACAGAAACAGATTTTTACCTGTGATTCTGGCCATCAATGCAGCATTCAAAGGCACAGAGGCCTTGATTCACTTAGAGGGTTAGAAATCCCATTTGACTGACTTGGTTTCAGAATTCCATTCTGGATGTTGTCCAATAACTTAGTGGCTTATTGCACAGCTGTGTGGCTCTGGGGGAGATAGGGATCTATGCCCACCCACTATTTGTTATTAAGCTCATTGGGAGGGGGCTGTATAAGGGAGGGGGCAGGTACCTCTGGTTCCCCTCAAGATATAAAGCACATAGATATAAAGCATGTAGCCTACATGGCAGAAAGTGATGATTATGAATACGGATGCTGGGATGAATAACAACAAGTACTGGTAATCTGATGAATGCAGAAGAAGGATGGCTACTTGAGAAGGTACAAAACAAAATTATTGCAGTCTAGGACAGCCAATTATCATGAGCTGCCCATCCTCAGTGACTGGCTCTGATGGTACAAAATCTCAGCACTGGGGTCAAAGACATGCATGTTAACTTGTGCAATTCTATAAAGCCACCCCCCTTTCCCATGTTTCCTACTCTGTTATGTATATCAGGTTTCGACACTGGAACCGATAATGGATTCCAAGCGCCCCATTCATCTTCTTTTTTTATTCTCCAGTATGTCTAGTAAGTAGGAGCCCCATGGCGCAGAGTGGTAAGCTGCAGTACTGTAGTCCAAGCTCTGCTCACAACCTGAGTTCGATCCTGGCGGAAGCTGGGTTCGCATAACCAGCTCAAGGTTGACTCAGCCTTCCATCCTTTTGAGGTTGGTAAAACGAGTACCCAGTTTCCTGAGGGTAAAGTGTAGATGACTGGGGAAGGCAACGGCAAACCACTTTGTAACAAAAAGTTTGCCAAGAAAACATTGTGATGTGACGTCCCCCCATTGGTCAGTAATGACTCGGTGCTTGCACAGAGGACTTTACCTTTTTTATGCCTAGTAAGTATTTAGAGGAATGGTGTATACTTTGTGAAGTGTGGGTTCTAGCTCTGCTTCTTCCTTCTGTTTTGCTGCTGCTAGCCAAAATATGAACTTAATTTTATTCCCAAATCCCCCTTGGTGAAATACTTTGTTCTGGTTTCCCACACATACTTTTGCCCAGAGAGGTATGGGAGAAGTGACAAGAAGACTTTCTGTGAATGTTGTGTTTTGTGTTCTGTTGTTGTTGTCCTTTTGTACTCACTTGCTTTGAATCAAGATGCTCTTTGAGTCATTACAGTCCTTAGGACCTGAACCTTTCTATAGAAGAAGCCTTTGCCTTTCCATAGTACTGTTCTTTGCCAAGAAAACAGTGGACGTATCTGGGTGAGGTAATATGAATAGCCATATTCCTTCTCTTTGTGTCTATCAGGAGAGAATGTGTTTGCATGAGGTGATTTCCCCCCTCTTCTGTGTAGCTCCCCAAAGTGCAGAAGGTAAAGGTCTCCTACTACGCACACAGTAAACTTTCCCACAGCAGGTGTGGTGCTGTGTAGCCATTGTTCCTTTTTCTGTAGGTTTCTGTGGGTGAATGGGTGACCTCACAAAACTGTGTAGGCATCATTGTGTATTTATTGGCTACAAGCGTAACTGTTTGGTATGGGGGCATCATCAGCATGCCATTCTATGACTGGTGGTTGCTGAAAGTTTTGCTATGGACTCCAATGTAGTTGCTACGATCTCAACTTCTTGGAATTACGCCTTGTTTTGCCATTGCTTTTCTCTGCTAAGAGGGCATAGGACATAACAGCTAATGTCAGCGCACTAGCTGCACCAATGCCAGTGATGAGCTAGCATCCAGAACTTGAAATTTCTGGGACCCTTTCCTGTTCGTAAAGTGATCAATGAAGTGACTGTTGCCTTAGATTTGCCAAAGAACTTGCGCCATGTTCATGATACCTTCCATGTCAGCCTTTTAAAAAGGGCTCCACCAGCAGACCAATGGCACGCTCGAGCCCCTCCTATCCCGACCTTGATTGATGATCAAACCCATTATGAAGTACAACAAATTTTGGACTCTAAACTTAAAAGAAATCAACTGTTTTAACTTATCAGATGGAAAGACTTTGACTCTGGGTTTGATGAATGGGTGCACTCTGTACATGTTCATGCTCCTAGATTAGTCAAGGCATTTCATAATCGTTATCCGCATAAACCTGGGGGAGGGGCATCTTAAGGGGAGCAGAAAAAATGTCAGGGTTAGAATGTTCTTCCTGTGTGTGTAGCCAAAGGGACTCCATATTAATTCTTTCAGTATTCTAAGTGCTTTATTCACAGGGGCCAAGATGTTCCAAGCAGCTATCTCACAGAAGAGGATTGTTTTGGCTATCGCTTCTCCAGCCTTGGGAAACTTTCGCTTTCTCAGCTTCAAAGGGATTGTTTTGAGAACTATGGGGGGAGGTTGGGTCTGCTGGGATCTGATACTTTGTACCTTGTGCTTTGCCTGTTATTCGTAACAATACACGTGTACCAGCCCAGATATTGCATCTGGGCCAGTGGACTATAATGATTGCTTTTTCAGTAAATCTTTTTGGAAACAATGGACTCTTGTCTGATTGCAGAAGGTAGTCTGGATTACAATTATTATTTAGCCACAGATCTGACATTTTGTTATGAATCACATATTTCCAATGCCTAAGCCGGAGAAGACGGATTCCAAAGCTGTACCTGACAGGGACCCTTTGTTTGATCCATATGCCTCTCCCGGCTCTCAAGGACTGGAACCTCAAGGACCCGTTCAAAGAGGGACAGGGTCCTCTGTTACTACAATCTACACCCTCGCGCCCAGCAGGACAGATACCCGACCCACAGCCGCCGCTGACCCGCTGATTTCCTTGCCGACGCCAACGCAGTGGGGATCGAGGCCAAGGGACGCGAGGGAGAGGAGAGCAAGTATGGTGTTCGTGCAAGCCCCGATGGAAGGCCGACGGAGTCTCGAGGTGATTGCAGAGCACTCCAGTAGTCAACTTTGGTATTATTGGAATCAAGAGTCTGACAGTTGGAACGGGATTGAACAGCCTCGGAGAGTACCCACACTTGGGAAACGTTGCACCGTGATGTGATGAGTTGGGACTATGCATAGGTCGTTCCGTGGACGGGACACCAAGATCCGAATGAACATTCGTGGATACAATTACAAAGTCGAACCATAGCTGTGGATGCTAGAATTTCGGCGGTCACAGGATTGGCGAAAGGAATCCTGGCAGGGAGATCGCAAGAAGAGCAAGGTGCGGGGGCCCAAGGCATGGGAGAGATAAAACCTTGGCCTGGAGCAACCTGTGCAGAATACTATACAGAATACGGAGAGGCCCCGCAAGGACCCGGCGAAACCCCCTACCAGGGTGTGGGAACCGAGGCCACCGCAGGGGACTCGAGTCGGGTGCAAGTTTTAGAAGAGAGTCTGATGAGCATGGAGGAAAGTTTGGCCCATGCAGTCCATTTACTCTCCGTACTAGTGGTCAGGGGAACAGAAGGGAATCAATCAGTCCCTACAGGGATGCAGACTATCAGTCAAAGTCTGGCAACTCTGCAGAAGATCGTTCCCCAGACAGAGACAACGGACCCTAACCAACCGCCCCCGATTCCTGAGGAGCCAAATGAACAGCCGTCAAACCCTGTCCCAGGACAAGAAGAAGAAGAAGAAGAAGAGTGTGAGGAGGAAAGAGGAGGGGGACAACCACCAGAGGGGACTCTGACAACCTCGTCTCAATCTGGGGGTACTCCCCAGCATCCACCAAGAGGGACCCCGACACTCACGCCAACTACAAGTCAGCCTCAGGGGCCACCACTCGTCACGCCAACAACAGTCCTGCTACAAATAGTTCCGATACCTATAACCCAGACGGGAGGACAACCGTTTTTGCCGAGACTTGTGGCTCCGATACCAAGAGGCACCACTCCTAGGTGAACCCTGACGCCAGGGCCGAGAATAACTCCCTTGCCCATTCAGCCAATACCTGGAGGAACTCCTCAGCTACCTCCTCCACATCGACTTCCAGTTCCGAGGGGTCCGCCGCTGCCGCGACAGCCGGTGCCCACAGGGCCTCCTCCACCGCTACAGCCAGTGCCTAGAGGACCCCCTCCACCGGTTCGACCAGGGCCAAGGGGTCCTCCCCCGTTGCAACCTCAACCGGGGCCCCAGTACCCTCCACCTCAGCCCCAACCGGTACCAATCGAATATTACCCTCTACCGGCGCCAGTCGCCCGAGCCCCGGAACTGCCTACGGGGTGGGTGAAACTGGAAGCCACGTTTGATGGAGATCCCTCCAAACTAGGGTTCTTCCTAGTGCAAGCCTTACAATTTTTTAACCGTTGGGGACATTTATTCGGAGACGAAGCCAGCCAAATCGAACACTTGGGGTCTCGTCTGCAAGGAAAAGTGGCAGAATGGTATGTAGCCCTTTATGACTTAGGGGCCCCTGAATTGAATACTCTGCAGGGTCTTGTCGATGCGCTTCGCGCCCAATATGAAGAGCCCTTGGAAGAGAGTAGAGCCAGAACAGAATTACAGTCTATTAGGCAAGGCAGCATGTCGGCGAGAGACTATGTTACAAAATTCCAACAGCTGGCTGCAAAATGCCCAAGGTGTGAGGAGTCCACCAAAATAATTCTGTTCAAACAAGGTATGAATCCCAAATTGTTGGATAGAGCCCTCATGCAAGATAATCCCCCCACCCTCTTGGGGTGGATTCAGTTAACTTGTGAAGTAGAAAATTGCATGCAAGAAGTACGCTTAGTCGAGCAACAGCAAAACACTGGACAAAGGCGCTCTTCAGTACTGGTGAGAGGAAGTAGGGGTGCTGGGTACGCTACCAGAGGAGCGAGAGATGCTAGATGGCAACAAGGATTGTGTCTGCAGTGTGGACAAAGCGGTCACTTTGCGGCGCAATGTCCATACCGGCCTGTGCAAAGAACTCCGTTCTCACCAAGGCGTCCAGCCCCCACCACTCTACCTGCGCCAACCCGCCCGACGCCAGCTCCAAGAGCAACAAGAGGCAGAGGGGCATTTCGTAGAAATCCTCCCGAGAGAGGGTTGGAATTAGAGGAAATTATGGACTATTCAACAGCTCTAATCGGGGAGGAAAATCCAGAGAGTCCTGCCTCGGGAAACGAAATAGATCTGTCGTAAAAGGACCCAAACGGCAGATCAAAGATCAGTCAGTTCCTACTCCGAACAGACCTCATGGGTCCATACTCTTCATACCAGTAACATTGGTTAATCCAGAAAGAAAAACGCATGTCCGCGTTCAAGCTCTCATAGACTCGGGCTGCTCTAGAGACATTATTTCACCGGCCCTAGTAAATGGATTAGTACTTCCCATTAAAGAGCTGGAAACTCCGGTCATCTTTGAACAAATGGATGGCACTAATATGAATCCTGTCACTGCCGAAACTGTGCCAGTCATCACAGGCATGGGACAACATTGGGAGACAAGATCATTCGTAATTAGCGCCACCGCCAAATATCCGTTGATTCTGGGAAGCAGATGGTTGTGGGATCACAACCCCTATATAGACTGGGCAGTTGGAAGTATCACTTTTTCCCATGATACATGTAGAAATCACCGCTGGAACCAAAATTGGGGTAACAACCCTACCCTCATTGAGCAAGCCCTTCTAACTCAAGAAGATATTAATCAAATACCTAAACAGTACAGGGCTTATATCCAAGCTTTCACTGAAGAAGAAGCCAACTCTTTACCTCCCCACAGGAGGACGGATTGTGCCATGGAGATATTACCGGGTGCATCTTTACCCAAAGGCAGACTGTATCCCATGAGTCCTAACGAACGTGAAGAGCTCCGCAAATTCATTGACACCAATCTGCAAAGAGGATTCATCCGACCCGCTAATAGCCCACATGCCGCTCCAGTACTTTTCGTTAAGAAAAAAGATGGAGGACTGAGACTTTGCACGGACTTTAGAGGACTAAATGCAGTATCCTCCAGCAACGCCTACCCCATCCCACTCATCCGAGATTTACTCAATGTCGTGGCGCAAGGTAAGATCTTTACAAAATTGGATTTAAAAGATGCTTACTTCCACGTTCGTATCAGAGAAGGCGATGAATGGAAAACCGCTTTTAATACGCCCCTCGGCGAGTATGAATACTTGGTTATGCCTTTTGGCCTGGCCGGGGCCCCTTTGGTTTTCATGTCCATGATCAATGAAGTTTTGCATGAATTCTTATACAAAGGAGTAGTAGTGTACCTAGATGATGTCTTAATTTATTCAGAATCGGAAGAAGAACATGTAGAGCTCGTGAAGAAAGTTTTGACTACTCTAATGTGTAACAAATTGCCCATTAAACTGTCCAAATGTGAATTCCACAAAACGGAACTCACCTATCTGGGATATTGCATCTCTAAAGATGGTCTAAAAATGGACCCGGGCAAAGTACAAGCCGTACAAAACTGGCAAACACCCACTACCCACAAAGAACTACAATCCTTCTTGGGCTTTGCCAACTTCTATAGGGAATTTATAGCAAACTTTGCTCAAATAACACTCCCCATAACCGAACTGTTAAAAACCAAAGACAAGGGGGACCAAGCCAAAAAACCGAGTGCCAAATTGTCCTGGACGCCGAACTGCCAGGCAGCATTCAATCACCTTAAAACCCAGTTCGTTTCTGAGCCCGTTCTACAACACCCTGATGAAAATTGCCCCTTCATAGTACAGGTTGATGCCAGCGACACTGCGATTGGAGGCGTCCTCTTGCAGACAGGGGAGGATGGTATACTTAAACCCTGTGCCTTCCTATCCCGAAAATTTTCTGAAACTGAAAGAAATTGGAATGTTTGGGAAAAGGAGGCGTTCGCTGTAAAAGCAGCACTCGCTGCCTGGAGACATTGGCTAGAAAGAGCCCGTCATCCTTTTGAAGTATGGACGGACCACAAAAATTTAGAAGCCTTACGCAGTCCCAGAAGATTAAATGCCAAACAACTGCGTTGGGCGGAATATTTCTCTAAATTCAATTTCACTTTAAACTTTTTGCCTGGCAAAACTAACTTTCTTGCTGATGCTCTGTCGCGCATGCCCCAACACAAAAGCAAGAGGGAGGAGACGATAGACACCGTCTTTTCGCCTACGCAATTAGGGGGAGTGGTGACAACGCGCAGCCACTCAACCCAACCTCCTCAACCCGATCAAGGGTGGAGACTAAAACTGAAAGCTGAAGTAGAAAAGGAGGGGGGGAACGTACTCAAAGAAAAATTGCAACAATCTGAACAAGGAGAATGGCTTTGGGGAGACCGCTTCTATGTACCCAGCAGTTTAAGAAAAGAAGTATTACAATGCTGTCACGACGCCCCTATGGCTGGACACTATGGGTACTTAAAAACACTCCATTTGGTGCAACGGCAATTTTGGTGGCCGGGCATGCGCAAAGACATTTCTCAGTATGTAGCATCATGCCCCATTTGTCTTAGTGCCAAGTCCCGCAAGGGCAAACCCCCGGGACTGTTACAACCGTTAGAAACGCCAAGCAGACCATGGGAAACAATATCCATGGATTTTATCACCGACCTTCCCCCCTCCAAGGGTCACAATTGCATTCTGGTTGTAGTGGATTTATTCTCCAAACAAGCTCATTTTATACCTTGCACCACTATACCTTCGGCTCGAAAACTAGCGGATATCTTCCTAAAACACATTGTAAAACTGCATTCTTTTCCGTCAAAGGTGATTTCGGACCGCGGCGGGCAATTCGTTGCCAAGTTCTGGCGGGAGCTTCTACAAATTATGGGGGTTGAGCAAGGTTTAAGTTCAAGTCATCATCCTCAAACCGACGGACAGTCCGAAAAAACTAATCAAATATTAGAACAATTCCTCCGCTGTTATATTAATTTTCAACAAGACAACTGGGTTGATTTGCTTCCCCTAGCAGAATTCTCATATAATAACAGTGTGCATGCCTCCACTGGAGAAACTCCCTTCAAAGTTGTTTATGGCTTCCACTTCAAACCCTTCCCGTTTGAAGCGCTCCCCCCTCCTACTTCAGCAGCCAAGGACGTTTCAGACTGGTGGGGGGAAGCTGCTCAACAATGGACTCTAATTAAAAAACATCTCGACAAAGCCAAACAGGATTACAAAAAGTACGCCCAACGCCATCGTGTGGCCGAATGGGATTTACAACCAGGAGATCTTGTTTACCTCTCAACAAAAAACTTGAAAGTAACACAAACCAGCCGCGAACTAGCTTTGAAATTTCTGGGACCCTTTCCTGTTCGTAAAGTGATCAATGAAGTGACTGTTGCTTTAGATTTGCCAAAGAACTTGCGCCATGTTCATGATACCTTCCATGTCAGCCTTTTAAAAAGGGCTCCACCAGCAGACTAAAGGCACGCTCGAGCCCCTCCTATCCCGACCTTGATCGATGATCAAACCCATTATGAAGTACAACAAATTTTGGACTCTAAACTTAAAAGAAATCAACTGTTTTATCTTATCAGATGGAAAGACTTTGACTCTGGGTTTGATGAATGGGTGCACTCTGTACATGTTCATGCTCCTAGATTAGTCAAGGCATTTCATAATCGTTATCCGCATAAACCTGGGGGAGGGGCATCTTAAGGGGAGCAGAAAAAATGTCAGGGTTAGAATGTTCTTCCTGTGTGTGTAGCCAAAGGGACTCCATATTAATTCTTTCAGTATTCTAAGTGCTTTATTCACAGGGGCCAAGATGTTCCAAGCAGCTATCTCACAGAAGAGGATTGTTTTGGCTATCGCTTCTCCAGCCTTGGGAAACTTTCGCTTTCTCAGCTTCAAAGGGATTGTTTTGAGAACTATGGGGGGAGGTTGGGTCTGCTGGGATCTGATACTTTGTACCTTGTGCTTTGCCTGTTATTCGTAACAATACACGTGTACCAGTCCAGATATTGCATCTGGGCCAGTGGACTATAATGATTGCTTATTCAGTAAATCTTTTTGGAAACAACGGACTCTTGTCTGATTGCAGAAGGTAGTCTGGATTACAATTATTATTTAGCCACAGATCTGACAATCTGCACATAGCATCTAGAATGGCCTATCACTCTCAGCTGCAAGCCCTTCCACTAAGGCTATATAGGCCTTCCAAAATAGCCATGTGGTTGTCACCGACTGTTGCATATGTTGTGTGGGCCAGAAACTAGAATGAATACATTAAATACATTCTCATCCACAGATCACAATCTTTATAAATAAGCCCATATTAACAACTTTGTGCTATTCAGAGGCAAGAATAAAGTGGAAACTCTACTGAATCTGGCTTCTTCTAAGAAGAACTGTGTGGGTTTTGCATGAGAGTGAAGCTCCATTTTAGTTCACACAGAAAGCAATCCTAACCAGCTCTATTCAGAAATAACTCCCGTTTTAATTAAGGGAGTTTACTCTTAAGAAAGTGTTCTTAGAATTGCATCTGCAATACATATGTGATGGACAGGACTGGCTCCAGCACCACCTCTCCTGGGTCAGGAGACTCTAAGGAATGACAAGAGGAAGATCTGTAGCAGGAAGGGGGAATTGCTGGAAATATCCACTTTAGTCTGGCTCCATCCAACCTGTTGTCATTTATTTACTCTATGTTAACATTTCTTCCATTATTGAATTTAGTAGGTATTACATAGGTTTCCCCTGAGGTTGGGAATTGACATTAGGGCATTGACCAGACCCTGACCTATTTAGCTTCAGCAACTCTACTACAGCATGTACCTTCAGATTATGCTCTGCTATCCCTTAAAAATGTAATGTGCTGGTTTCTGCAGGATAAGCTGTTGTTAATTCTGCAGAAACCAGCAAATTAAGCTTTTCAGTGTATGGTGAACAGTTCAGGGCTGGATTGAGGGGGGGCAGGGGAGGCAGTCTGCCCCTGGCACTGCCAAAGAGGGGGTGCCGGGCGCAGCTGCCAGCTTCCAGGAGCGCGCTGCAGCTTGCCATGCGGGAGGCTGAGTACAGGGTTGGGAAGCCCTTGCCTGCTCTACCGATGAGGTGGCTGGCTTGCCGTGCGCGCAGGACCTCCCAGCCCTGCGCTCAGCCTCCCACGTGGCAAGCCAGCTGCCCCATTGGTGGGGCAGGGAACGGCTTCCCAACCCTGTGCTCAGCCTCTCGCGTGGCAAGCCAGCCACCCCAGCGCATGCCTGCGCTGCTACCGCCAGCTCTGCGGCGCACTGGGTGCTTGGGTGGTTGGCTTGCTGCACAGGCGGCATGGGGCAGCAGGGCAGGTGAACCACACAGAGGGCCTCCTAGCCCTGCACTCAGCTGCCCGCACAGCAAGCTGGCCACCCCAGCGCATGCCCATGCTGCCACCGCCAGCTCTGCAGCCTGCCAGGCGCTGGGGCGGCCGGCTTGCCGTGTGGGTAGCACGCCTCCCACCCTACATGATGACATCATGGAAGTGATGTCATCATGCAGTGCTGGGAGCGCATGTGCATGCTGCGCGCATGCACACAGGGCTGGACAAGGGTTGCACTGGGCGCTGGCAACCCTAGATCCAGCCCTGGAACAGTTATCAGGTGGGATCAAGTCTGCTTTTTCACTCAATTTCATCTTATGGCCCCCGTCCCATGTGGCACAATGTTGGCCTGAATCCACTTTACCTACATCACAGCATGTTAAAATGGTTGAACAAATAAGAGTTTTATATATACTTTCCTTGGCATCCTTACGTAATTATAGGATATATTTCTCTGTCTGTTGGGTAGAGAGTAGGGATTGTCAGTTTCTTTCAACTCCCTGCAATTGCAACCAGAGAAAACCTGTTGCTTCTTGGTGACTAGTGTTATATTCAAAGCTCTTAAGGAGATATGTAGTTTCTATGTGCTATGAAAATAATGGTTGGATCCTAAAGTCTTTCACAGAATAGCTCACCCATAGGAATACTAATGAAAAATCTTACATCATAATGCAAAATTCATGTGGGTTTTACATAAGAAGTATGGGAAGGAAGAAATATTCTAATCCCCTGTTCACAGAAATTTCAAGGCCTGATTATAGCTCCCTGACTGTATGAAGAACAACACAAACAGCTTTCTAGGTTTACAGCAGGAAGTGTACAGATTTTTACCCCACAACCATGAAGTCCAGGCCTGTAACAAAAGTAAGCAGAAGGTGCTCCGCATTCTATAAGGTCTCTAAAGTGTGTGCTAGATTCTATAACTCAAGGGCCAAGCTACACATGACGAATGACACTTGAACAGCAAGTGTATTTCTCCCTGTTCACTTGCCCTCCACTCAATCCACTTGCCAGGCAAGTGTCTTTCGTCATGTGTAGCTTGGCCCTCAGATGTAGGCTTGCCAGGTCCCTAGGGGGCAAATCTAGGGATTGGGGGGCCCAGGGGGGACTTACCTCACACGTGCTTTGTGCACACATGCTCTGGAGCGCTCCACACTGCATAAGGAATGATGTCATTCCTGCCGTGATATGGAAGATGTCATTCCTGGGATGACATGGGCATTTACTGGGGCGCTCTGGAGCATATGCTTCACCTCCAGAATCACATTCCTGCATCTTTCTCTCCCCCCTCCCACTGGCCAGGTGAGAGGCGGCAGGGGGCAGTGGCTGGGGGTGGGGGATTCCCCTCCCCAACTGGGGGAATGGCAAGCCTACTCAAATGTATTTCATGAGACCTTATTCCAAAGGGGGAAAGAAATATCTCTTACATTGAGTTTCATCGTAGACACAGTTTCTTATGTTTTCAGCTGGAGCTTGTTCTCTGGGAAAAGTATGCAGCAAGTTAGTTTGTGATTCTGCCTGTTTTGACTCTAAAACATTTGGGCTGCCTCTGTTTTTGCAGAGGATACACATTTACCAATAGTCAAACTATACAAGATACACTAGATCCATAATTTTAAATCCTAGATCCATAATTGAATTTCATAATTTTTGTTTAAAAAATAAAGTAACCCTTTCCCCTCTATAATTTTCCTGATAGGCAGGACACATGTACAAGGACACAGGAGCGTGTGCACACACACAAACACACACACATTCTGGGGTCAATAGCTTGGGCAATGGAGTGGAATCTAGAATTAGGAAACCATCACAAGAGTAAGTTGTCACTTCTATCCCTAGCTCTGCTGCTGTAACAAAAAATAAGAGTTTTCTTGGTCTTCCCAATATGATGGTAACATGAGATGTTTAGTTTTCTGTTAATAAAATCATGATTACCTGCTCCATTCTGAATTTCACCTTTCCCACCATGCTTCATCAGGATTGGTTAACTCTACTTAGGATCCTGAAGCAGATATTTTTGATTTATGAAGCCTGATTGTGTGGCTTGCCATACAACTGGGCCATCAGATGCAAAGAAGAGCATGAAATGCACCTGTTGGAAATCTCTCTTCTATCCCAAAATCAACATGTCTGGTCTCCTTAGTAATGTCTGATTGATGTGACATATTTGGAAAGAAAAACCCTTCCCAAATTTAAGAGGCTGTTTTAAACATGCAATCAGGGTCTAAGAACACATTACATGTTCTTCATGTTGTGTAGGTCTTCACAATCAGATGTGTGTGCAAAGTTTCATGCTGGAAACTCATACAGGGGCCAAATTTGGATCAGAATTGTGGTATGCAGAAAGAGGGTATGTAGAGAGATGGTGCTAGTGCCTTAGTTGATAGTCTCCACTTGAATGTAGACAAGGGGTGTGCCGTTATATTGCTCTTACTAGTTTTATGAGCAGTTGTTGACACTGTGTACCATGAAAGTTCTTCATTGCGGTATGTTTTATTACTGCAAAAGTTACTAGTTCTAACTCATACTGTGTGAATCTTCTAACTTGATTTGTGTTTATACGCACAAGTGTGTATTGGCCCCAACCTAAGCAAGTCCAACAAGCTGCTTTTTAATGGAATATTTTACTGTGAGTAAATGAATATGTTCTACCTTAGACAGTTCATGTTGTCTTAAGCAGGTTTTGTTTACATCATGTCCAGTTCTATAATACTACTGCATTGCTTAGTGGAAATTTTTGTTGTCTGATTAAATTGATTTTTATATTTTGTAGTCTGCCTTGGTAAGTCTTGTAGTCTTGGTAAGAAAGTTGGGCTAAAATCAAGTTGTTATTAACAGCAACACCTTCCATAGTTTTCCTGACCTAAAATGACCTTGACCCAAAATGACTTTGCCCCACTGGGGGTTCTACATATACTGATTAGCTACATACATATAAGTTTCCACAGAGGGCCAAATAGCACTCCCCTGGAGCCATTTCAGGTTGGAAAATGGGATGGAAGAAGAAGGCTCAAACAACCCCTTCCCAAATGACATGGCCTTGATTTGAATCAGACCCCTGTGTCCCTGAGAAATGAGCATGGAACTCACAAGTCAAGTTTGATCATACAGATCTGCAGGGGACACAAGGAAAATGTGACAAAGACTTCAGCTGTTTCTCCACAGTCCAAAAATAGTGTGATACTCACAGATCACTGACAGCTTCCTTGCACGATTTCTGACATTGCCCATTTACAAAATGCGATTTCTGATGTTGCCCATTACAAAACATCAGAAATCGTGCAAGGAAGCCAGCAGCGATCCAGGAGCAGCTATTTTTAGACTGTGGGGAAATGGCCTTCATTTTGGGATGTCATTATTTAAACTGACCATTATAACCCTGTCATAACTTCACATAGACCAATAAAGAAATAGTCACATTCATAGTAAAGTTGTACACAAAATGTCAAGCTATGGGGTTTTTGTTTCTTCCTACCTTGAAGATCTCTGACAAGAAGCAACTGAAACAGAAAAGAAAAAAACCCTAAAACTATTTTTCTCATAAGAAGCAGAGTATAAAACAATCACTTTCATGGAAAAACAGATATCTCAGAAAGCTATAGATTTTCAAGTGATTTAAATACCACCTGCATAGATTTGGGTGGTAGCTTTGCCAATCTTACTTTCAGAAAGTCAAATGGAAGACTTTCAATCCCTTGGGTTAGTGGGTTGAAGCATAATAGCCTAATAAGTTCTGCCTTTGCATCCTTGTTGCCCCATATGCTTTTTATATGACCGCTTCATAGATGCTCAGAGCCAAAAGATGACTATAAGTAGAAGGTAGGGGGCAAACATTTCCAAAATGAATTTGCTATCCTAGAGTGTGAGCCACATCACAGGGCTGGGAACAATCTGAACTCTTCTAAGGAACCTAAAAGAGTGTGGATATAAGAGTGTAACTTGTAGAGAGATAGATCAAGATGGGTAGCCGAGTTAGTCTGTCTATGGGCCAAGCTACAAGTGACGAATGACACTGGAACGGCAAGTGGATTGAGTGGAGCGCAAGTGAACAGGGAGAAATACACTTGCCGTTCAAGTGTCATTCGTCACTTGTAGCTTCGCCCTGTAGCAGTAGAAAAGAGCAAGAATCCAATATCACCTATAAGACAAACAAAATTTGTGGTAGGGCATGAGCTTTTGTGAGCCACAGCTGCATGAGCTTTCATGAGTTGTAGCTCATGAAAGCTCATACCCTACCACAAATTTTGTTAGTCCTATAGGTGCTACTGGACTCTTGTAGAGAGATAGTAAGGAATATTAGTAGATATTGACAAGGCAGATTTTGTATAACATATATTAGATACTGCTGGTTGCAAACCCCTTGCCACCTGCATGGACTTGTGATTGATTGGCTCCCTGTATACATAACATATGCAGGGAAAGCCCACATGCTTAGAAAGGGAGCAGTAGCAAGCCAACTGGCCTCACTAGCCACCTATATGTATTTGTCCTAAGTACCCTGTAAATGTATAAAGTAAGGATGCACAGGTTCCATCCCTGTACAAATTGTTGAACATTCCCAGTCATGGGGATGGTGCCTTCATGTGTGCAGTTTTATATACACTGGCACTATATCCCCACTTTGGTGTATGTGTGTATGGTGCCTTCAAGTCATCTAATTGGTGGAGGGGCCAGCGTGCTTGCTGCCACTTTGTTGGCTTGTCCCTGCATATGTTATATATACATGACTGTGATCTGCTTTAGCTACATACATAAACAATTTCCTGCTATGTTCTCATGTAGACACCTTATCTTCAAATGCTGTTCATGGCTTGGACCCAACCAGCTTTGCTGCTGGTGAGAAAGGAAGGAGGGGGTCCCCTCTGACCACCTATGCTGGGGATCATAGGACCTGCCTGGACAAAAGCCATGTGGGAAGGGAAGGGGAACTGGGCAAGGGAATGAGGCAAGACTTAGTGAAGGGGCTGGCTGGCTTGAACACCATGACACTTTACAGTGCCATCCTAAGATGCTTTACTCAGAAGCCTACTCCAGTCTATTCAGTGGAGCTAACTTTCAAGAAAGTGTTCATAGGATTGCACAGTTACTCTCTCAGCTCCAGATTCACTAGATTCATGCAAAACATCCTTTGTTTCTGTCTGTTCCCATTTTTTTTGCTTGAACCAAAAGACATATCATTTTAACCTCTGCTTCTCCTGAACAGAAGTGTTGTGTACTGGGCCGAGCAAGGCCTCTAAAGTATTTACTGTATTGATTGCAATGCACTATACTGTGTTGAGCTTAAGGTTCAGTCAAGGCTTCCAATGCCTGCATGCTCATTGGTCCTTAATCCCTGCAATATCACAGGTTACTTTCTCAAGGCAGCAGCCAATTGGTCCTCTATAATAAAGACCAATCAGTGGCCTGCCTACTTCAAACATTGTATATAGTTTATGCAAATGATGGTATTGTAAAGTATGTATTCTCATTGCCTATCAGTTATTCTGGGGGTGGAGCTGCTGTATATATATTGAGGGCTTCTGTTCAGTCAGTCAGTGTGTGTTGTGTTCCTGCTAAATAAAGAGCTGTTGAATTACCTCATGTCTGAACCCACTACTTAACAAGAAGTATGTCACGCGGCACCATTTCTTTTATTTAGAGCAAAAAATGTTACAATTATTGGGCTTTGCAAAGGGCTTCCTTCCCCACATGGGCACTAATATTTGACTAATAGTAAGGGCTCCTATGGAATGAAGAGCAATATCCCTTCTCTAGATGGATGAGCCATGTACTTCAAAGTATAGTGTGAAGGCTGAACCTTTGTATTTCCTACAAGTATTAAGCAGTTTCAAAATTCTACCTCTGGTGGTCTGACATGGCTTCATGCTGCCATCACTCACCTTTCTTTAACAAGAGATAGATCAAGGGAACCAGAACCAGAATGGCGAGAGAAACAAATATATATATCCATTTCTGGCCTGTGAAGATAAATATTTATCAGAATTAGATCAAGGAGGAAAGAGCATTTCTGTAAGACATTTGTACACCAGGCAAAGCTCATCTACCTGCTATTTTGAATAGGTAAGCTATTAATTGATTTTTATTATAGACTGTCATCTTTAATTTCTCTTCTTTAAACTTCTGTTCTTGAATCTACTTATTCAAACAGCCTGATATCCTGGTTTCTACTTAGGTTTCCATGTCCCCCTGTCCTCTTGGCAGGAGGGGTGGGGCTGGCCCCTACCTGCTCTGATATCAGTTGCGTATGTGACTGATTGTCATTTCTGAGAAGTGACGTCATCATGCAGGCCGCGGCTGCCCCTGAGAGTGTTCCCATGTTCTGTAGGGGGCTGATTCAGGGCCGAATTAGGCCCAAATCTGCCTGGATCAGGCGCAAATTGGCCTGGAATGGGCCACTGCAGAGGGTGGGAGTGCTCCCATACCCTGCTGCTACCTGATCTGGGCTGAATTAAGGCTGAATCAGCTTGGATTGGGTCTGAATTGGCTTTGATCCAACCCACTTTTCCAGTAGTAAAAATGGGAGGAGTAGTCCATGGGAGCTGCCTGAACAAATGCCATGTGGGATGGGTCTGTAGTAAGGTGAAGGATTGGTCAACACTGAGTAAAAAAGATGGCTGGATCCAACCCATTACATAGTGTGCAAGTAAGAGATTTTTTATCTCAATAATATTAGAATGTAATTGAAATAATGGGTGCAATCTTATCAACTTCCCCACTCGTTCTACCCCAGTTCCTCCCCTCTCATTGCATGCCCTAACCTGTGTGGCATTAGTTTATGGAACTTCCATGATCTTTAACATTGCCTTTTTTGATATTCTTCTGCAGCTTTTATGAGTACAAAAGCTGTCAGAACAGAACTCAGTGATATTAGTGAGTATCACACGCATATATTAGCATAATGTCATATTGTCATCTTCTATGATAGGAATTGATATTCTAAGAAAAAGGAGCTGAAGAAAATTCTGAAAAAGAAGATAGAGGATGATAACAGCATAAATAAATATTGAAATTCACCAAATGGAAGAAAAACTAAAAGAAAGACAGGATGATAGTCTGTTTTGGAAAGAAACTGAAGACGGAAACATCAGAAGTCTACCATTTCAACAGCAGATTAACTTGTTGTTTAGGTTAACTTGCGTTTCTTAAAAATTATCTGTTTTAATGTAGTTTTAAATACATTCATTAACAGTGCAATCCTAAGGAGAGTTATACCAGTCTAAGCTCATTGAAATCAATGGGCTTAGACCGGAGTAACTCTGTTTAGGATTGCACTGTAAAAGTATTAAGGCACCTTAAGTTATGATTGGTTGCCTGTCTGCTTCTCTGCTGTTATAATGGATTGGGAACCTTAATCATTACAACTGACAACCAGACATTGCTTCCTCTGAGAAAGCTAGAACAGAAGTGAAGGTCAACTGAATAATTCCAAAATCAAAAAGAGTCCAGTAGCACCTTTAAGACTAACCAATTTTATTGTAGCATAAGCTTTCGAGAATCAAGTTCTCTTTGTCAGATGCATGGTACAGAAACTGGTCAAATATAGAAGAGGATGAGAGGAGAGAGAAGAGCATCTTCTCTCTCCTCCCCTCCCCTTCTATATTTGACCAGTTTCTGTACCATGCATCTGACGAAGAGAACTTGATTCTCGAAAGCTTATGTTACAATAAAATTGGTTAGTCTTAAAGGTGCTACTGGACTCTTTTTGATTTTGCTACTACAGACTAACATGGCTAACTCCTCTGGATCTTTGAATAATTCCAAGGGTTTTTTTTTTAAAGAATACAACAATTTGTTTGTAGATACAACAAGAAGTACAAATTGGGATTAAAGCCCAAGTCCAAAAACTGAAAGATGAGCAGTGACTCCAAAGATGAATTTTGAAATATGGCTTTCAAAATGTGAAGACCGTGTTGATTTATCTAGGCAGGGGCACCTAGCTGAGTGTAACCAATGGTGGTTCTGGATAAAGATCTGCATCCCCAACACAACAGTATCTACTTAGTCAATGAGCTGTAATACTGATAGTAATGCATTAAAATAAAATCGACATCCCCATTGCCTATGCATGCAAAGGGCTACTTTGGCGTTTCAATGTCAGGACATATGTTTTAAAATAACCTCATATAAAAGGTGTATTGCAAAACACAAAAATACAGTTGACCTAGAAGATGATACAGATCACTTGGATGGCTTGGCTTAAAGGTTTGTGGAAAAAAAGAATTAATGCTCAAAAGATGCGTAGTTAATTCTTTACAAAAACAGACACAATCCCCAATGGACAAAAGTTTTTACTCACCAAGAATGAATATGATCTCCTGGATATGTAACAGAGTAGTAATAAACTCTGGATCATTAGTGGCCCAAGAATATGAAGAAACAGCATGGATAAATACTTACTTGAATGTCCTGTGTCTCCTAAGATAAGGGAGAATAGCTTCAGGAACAAATACTGCGGCCAAGGATTTAATGTAAACTATTGTAGCTCCAAACTCCAATCCCCTCCCACCCAAGAATCTTGAATGTTACTAGGGATCTGATACTTAACAGTTTAAAGCATTACAAAGGGCCTTGGCCTCAGAGGACACTGGTTGCAAACATATGACCAAATTCCATTGAATTCAGTAGGATTTATGTTGAGTAAGCATACATAGAATCAAGCTTGATGAGAATCATAGAATCTTGAGTTGGAAGGTACTTCCATGGCCATCTAGTCTAACCCCCTGCACAATGCAGGAAATTCACAACTAACTTCCTGCCACAACCCCAGTGACCCCCTGCTCCATGCTCAGAAGATGGCAAAAAACCTCCAGATCCCTGGCCAAATTGGCCCAGAGAAAATTGCTTCCTGACCCCAAAGTGGTGATTAGCATTACCCTGGACATGTAAGAAAGGGCCACGAGAACTAAGCACTGATGTAACCCTTCCTGTCCTCCCTCTCATGATCTGCCTAAGTTCACAGAATCAGCTTTGCTGTCAGATGGCCATCTAGCCTCTGTTTAAAAACCTCCAAAGAAGGAGCGCTCACCACCTCCCAAGGAAGCCTGTTCCACTGAGGGACCCGCTCTGTCAGGAAGTTCTTCCTAATGTTTAGGTGAAAAGTCTTTTGATTTAATTTCATCCCATTGGTTCTGAGGCAATGGAAAACAACTCCATGTCATCCTCTATATGACAGCCCTTCAAGTACTTGAAGATGGTTATCATATCACCTCTCAGTCTTCTCCTCTCCAGGCTAAGCATACCAAGCAACCTTTCCTCATAGGACTCGGTCTCCAGACCCCTCACCATCTTCGTTGCCCTCCTCTTGACATGGGCCGTCGTCACACGGGCTTTTTTTAGCGCTAAAATGGCGCTATTTCCCGGCAAACACCCACCTTATTCCAACACTGATGCGATTTCCTCATTGCTGTTTTTTGCTTGATAGTTGCGATATTTTGCGCCTCAGTGTGAATGCCTCACATCGATGTATTTCGCCTCGCAACGTCCTATGCCCTCCCTTCAATCCCAGAATCCATTTCTTCCTGCGACTCCCCCTTTTTTTATTTTATTATGTCCTTATAACGCCATAACGACATAACACAATGAAAACTTTCTGCTGAAGTAAAAATGACTCAGTTGCCATGGCAGTCTTCAGCGATGGGGATCACGTCAGACAGGGAGTTTTCTGCGGGCAAAGGGCTATTTATATAATTTCAAAGTTGGAAAAACAAAAGGGTCGTAATGTTTATATGCTGTTAATCCGTTATAGCGGAATTAAACGCCAGAAGAATTAAAAAAAAGGGGGAGGAGCTGCTTCTGCGCGGTTAGAGAGAACAGAACAGAGTGCTTCGGTGTGGACAGCTGGTGGCGCGAAGAGCCGTTAGGTGACCCAAAGAAACGTTACTGTGCCGATAACAGGTAGGACGCTATATGCTGTAAATTTAATGGAAGAGATGCCCGTGTGACGACGGCCATGTTCCAGCTTGTCTATATCCTTCTTAAATTGTGGTGCCCAGAACTGGACACAATGTTCTAGATGAGGTCTAACCAGAGCAAAGTAAAGTAATACCATCACTTTGCATGATCTGGACACTATACTTTTATTGATACAGCCCAAAATTGCTTTTGCCGTTTTAGGTACCACATCACACTGCTGATTGGCCATCTGGCTTGGCTCATGTTCTGTTCATCAGTTACAAACAGGAACCTAAATTTTGATGGTTGTTTTGATAGTTCATTGATCTGTTCATTGGCACAATATGATAAACGCCACAATTGTACTAAGGGGAATTAAAGCCCAGTACTCATCCTACTATATAATTCCCTTAGCATCTATCAGATGACTCACATTGATACTGGTGCGCCTGCGCACCCTCCCTAAACCCCCATTGCCTCCCTCCCTGCCTTTCCTCTCCACACCCCACCTGGCTCTCAGCCCTCCCCAAAACTCCATTGCCTCCCTACCTGCCTTTCCTCTCCACACCCCACCTGGCTCTCAGCCCTCCCCAAAACCTCATTGCCTCCTTACCTGCCTTTCCTCTCCACACCCCACCTGGCTCTCAGCCCTCCCCAAAACCCCATTGCCTCCCTACCTGCCTTTCCTCTCCACACCCCACCTGGCTCTCAGCCCTCCCCAAAACTCCATTGCCTCCCTCGCTGCCTTTCCTCTCCACACCCCACCTGGCTCTCAGCCCTTCCCCGAACCCCATTGCCTCCCTACCTGCCATTCCTCTCCACACCCCTCCTGCTTCTCACCTATCCCCAGACCCCCCCTTGTTCCCCACCTGCCAGCCCTTTCTAACTACACCCTCCCACCAGCCCTCCCCAGCCCCAGCTTTCTAGAGCCCGTTGTATTTATTTGCACAACGGGCTCTGTTTCTAGTCACAAATAATCATTGCTACACCACCTAAACTCCTGATCCATTCTTGCACTTATGACTTCAGTAGTCTTACCTGGCAGAGCAATCAGTTTCCATACATTGCTGAGAAAGGACCTTTTCTCCTGATTTTTGCTGTCCTTATGCTGATAACCACAAGAATATTGGCCTGCACTCTTCTTGGACATACTGAATGTGTAAAAAGCAGTCTGGGATTCTGCTCTCTTAGTTGTTATGTGATGCCCGTCTTTGCAAAAGAAAAATTTGGTCACAGGGACGGTTGATGGACATATGCACCCTGCCAAGACCCAGTCTCCCTCCTGAGCAGAAGTTGTATTTATAAACATCTTGGGTGCAGGAAGTTCACCTACAGCAATAAAGGGAAGATGTATGAAAACAGAGCAAGAGGAAGGGAATGCTTACACATAATAGAGGAATACAGGAGTTCTGGACATGTTCTGCCATGGAGAGACTCACAGCAGATTTTATACCTTTCCTAGGCTTTTGGAGTCAATGGACTTAAAAGGGTGAAACTGTGTTTAGGATTCCACTGTGAGTCATTCAGTTCTGTGGCAGCAGGGTCATTTCTCACCATTCAGTTTCTCATCTTCATTTGGCTCTCACCCACTAGGAGCTCCACCCTTGCTTGTCCTGGTCACCAATCCCATACCTTGATGCCTAGCCTGTCCCAAAGAGATGGCTGGACAGACAGAAGGATACTTTTATTATTATAGATCAGGACTCTGCTCTTGCTTGCTCCACTTACCAACCCTCAAGGTCCCTGAACTTGTCATACATAATGGTAATCAGAATACTGAATGAGAAGTTTGGTCTTCTGCCAATAGAGCTGCAGTAATACCAGAGGAAGCAACAGGAAGAGAAATCATCCTTTTTGCTTCCTGAACCCAGCAAGAGAAATCATCCCTTTTTGCAAACTATTGCCAAAATTACAGTTACAACAGACATTATACCCTGTCACTGCCCCCAGCAAAGCAGCTTACATTGTTAGATTACTCCATTTTATGCTCACAACAATTCTGTGTGGTAGGGCTGACTGAGAGGGGGTGACTGGATCCAAATTATCTGGCAACCTCTTGTGTCAGATCTCCTTGATCCTTATCCTACATTCTAACCACTTACCATACAGGCTCTGATTGATTATGGCCGGTGTTAAACCACCTGTTGTTTTGTCGGAAAGGGGACATTTTTACCCTCCTTATCTGTGCAGCCTGCCTGTGTCAACTTTTCATGAGTAAATCTTTTCTTCCATCACAAAAGTGGTTTGTTTCTGAAGTAAAGTGTTCCAGGATGGTACAATTCCCTTCATTTTTGCCACGGCCAGTCCTGCTGATGTCCTGGAGATGATCACCTATTTTTAACCCCCAGCGTTATTTTCGGATGGCTTATGCTTGCTACAGACAACCCGCCCTCCCCCTAGTCCCCCATGAATGATCAATAGGGATTTTGCAGGCCTGGAAGTTTCAGTTCTCTTCACATTTGACACTGCAATTTCCATGACCATCCTGAAGCCTGTTGGCGAATTTTAAGGATCCTAATTTCATTTTCTAAGGACTTCTGAATGCCCCAGTTGGTCAGACAGAAGGACAGATGGATGGAAAGATACACAGACAGATCCTTTTATATAAATTATCATTTTTGTTTCATGTGTTTTTAAGATATAAAAAATACATGTCTTTTTTCAACACCAGGATTAATGGTTGTACTAAGCATAAGAAAGTTTTAGCTTCAGGTGGAACCTTTTCTCAAATGTCAGAAGTTCCAGTGCTGACAATTATATGGGAAATATTAGTGAGAAGAACCAGGGTGCACCTGAAGCAATCCCTCTCTGCAGGGCCGGATCTAGGGGGGGCAGGGGGGTAGTCTGCCCCCAGCGCTGCCAGGGAGGGGGCACCGGGAGCAGCTCCCAGCTGCCGGAGCGTGCAGGTGGCAGTGCAGGCAGCCCCACAGCCCCCCGCGCTGCCTTTTGCCTGCCCCGCAGGACAGGGGGCGGCTGGCTTGCCGCGCACCCCCTGTCCTGCAGGGCAGGCAAAAGGCAGCGCAGGGGGCTGCGGGGCCGCCCGCACCATTCACCTGCCCCGCAGGACCGGGGGGGCGGCCGGCCGCCCCCTGTCCTGTGGGGAGGCAAATGCCGCGGGCAGCCTTGCAGCCCCCCGCACTGCTTTTGCCTGCCCTGGAGGGCAGGGGTTGCGTGGCAAGCCGGCCACCCCCTGTCCTGCGGGGAGGCAAATGCCGCGGGCAACCTCGCAGCCCCCCGTGCTGCTTTTGCGTGCCCTGGAGAGCAGGGGGTCGCAGCAAGCTGGCCGCCCCCTGTCCTGAGAGGCAGGCAAAAGCAGCGCGGGGGCTGCAAGGCCACCCACGCCATTCGCCTGTGAGGAGGCGAATGGGACGAGCGGCTTCCCAGCCCTGCACGCTGCCTCCATCCGCCCTGTGTGATGACGTCACCAAAGTGATGTCATCGCACAGCGCGGGGAGCACATGCTTGCTGTGCGCGCGCGCGAGGCGGCCGGACAGGGGTTGCCCCCAGGCATGGGCAACCCTAGATCCGGCACTGCCTCTCTGTTACATACACAAAACTTTGCAAACAAGGATGGAAACGGCAAACATTAAGCATTTCTTCCCAAAACAGCAAAATGGCTTTGATCTATTTTTAGATTGAATTCTAGCACTGAGCCTATAGATCAAGCATTTAAAAGCATACATTATTGCATGTTCTGAAAATCACATGGCATTACCTTGTCCTGTCTCTTCCTGTCAGACTCACCTGTGGAATTGCAGAGTCCAAAATCTATATCACCAACATCTTTGCTCAGACAGCAGAAAGCTGTAGACAGACCATCTGTCATGACATGCACAAAAAATTCAATCAAAGTTTTAAAAAATAAATGCAAGGATACAATAACTTTCACATTCATAAACTCTAAGTCTTTGGGACTATGAATATTGCTTTAAGAGGTTTTTTTTCCCACCGGCCTGGCAATCTTCAGTTGTGCAACATAATATATTTATCATATGATACAGATATAAAATATCTTAATTGCAGTCTGTACGCAAGTGCAGAAACTGAGTGTGGTTTAGCTTGCATGTTTTTGAATGTAAGAAAAACGAGGGTGTTTTATGCTGTTCACATGAAGCTGCTACTGACCCTCTTCCCTGTTCTTTATGTTGTATGTTATTGAATTGTTTTTATACCATTTTAAACATTGTTTTAAATTTAAATTGTTTTTAATTTTTAAACAATTAAATTTTAATTTTTAAAAATGTTTTATAATGCTTGTTGCTTTAAGATAGAAACATGGTGTATCAATATTTTAAAATATGTAAAAAGTAAATATACATGAAGGTGCCTTCTATTGAGTCAAGTTAATGCTCTGTACAGGTCAGTATTGTCTACTCTGCGCAGTGGCGGCACTCTGGTGCCTTTCATATCACTTACTACTTTGCTATTTAAAATGGCCAGGATTGAATCTGGGTCATTTCATGAGCAAAGCAGACAAAGCATTGAGCTATGCTTTCCTCATTGCACAAGTGCAACTGTAATTCATAAGCACATATTAGTGTAAATGAGTAGCTCTAAAACTTTTGAGTGTTAATGCACTTGGTTCTTTTGATCACACAGAAAATAAGAGAGGAAAATGCTGAGGAGCCGAAGTTTTCCTTGAAGTTTCCACAGCATGTTGAAAAGGCAACCCATTCTTCAGTTTGTTAGAATCCTCCATATGTATGTATAATTTTCCATAGGTCTACATGCTTTTGTTGGATTCTTTTTATGTTCCTTTAGGTAAGAAATGATGGTGATCAACAAACAACAAGAATATCCGTTAAGTGTTCTACGAAGATAAAAAAACCCCAGTAGGACCTTTGCTATAGACATAAATTACTCATACATATAAAAAGAAACAAGATTCCAGGGATCCTCCCTCCCTCCTTCCGTCCCTCCCTCCCTCCCTCCCTCACTCAATGCTCTGTCACATCTTTTTAAGGAATTTCATGCCATTACCATCAATTAAAATAATACAGAGTAACTTCTTGAAAAATGGTTGTTGTGGGTTTTCTGGGCTGTATTGCCGTGGTCTTGGCATTGTAGTTCCTGATGTTTCTTGAAAAATATCCAGCTTTCAGACTGTATCTAGATCATTTGTCCTTCAACATCAAAGTCAGCCTATATGGAGTCTCGGTAAGAAAATTGCCAAAGCAGTGCCTCTATTTTCTTGTTCGAGCTCCCCAGGAGTGAAAATAAGAAAAATAACTTACTTTCGCCCCGGCTTTTCTTCACTTTTAAGGCTACATTCATACAGACCTCCCCCCCAGCACAATTTTATCTAGGCAAGCTTGGAAAGGAAATGCAGGAATGCTTGTTCCCCAGAGTTTTCTACTCCACACCAGAAAATCCCTTCCCTGTTTTCTCCAACTCACAGGAAAGCCAGAATAGGTTCATAATGGAGCAGAATTTGGTCTGTCACAGTCCTGCCGAAGCTGGTGGCTGTTCCTTTCTTGGCTATCTCAGTTCTGTTTTCTTTCACTCCGCAAACAGACAGACAGAATAATCTATTTTGTAGCACAAGTGGCTCTGTCCCCTCCTACCCACACACAACACTTACGATATGTGGCTACAGCTGAAGACAAAGACTTAAAGCTTGTATTCAGAACTTGCATTTGGAAAGCAATTTTTTCAATCTTTCACTGTCTGATGTGCATGTTTAAAGTTATGTTTTGAATGGCTTGACAGTGAAAGAAACAATTTTTCTCCCCCCTTCCCCAAACAAGCTACTTTTGGATGTTGCTAAGCTAGATCACATTGTGGACATGAATTTTCTGAAATGTTGTAGAATTTAGCTACAGGTACACTTTCATAAATTGTGATGATTCTTCCTCTAAAGTGACAGGCTAAGACCAAATTCTCAGATGGGATTGATTCCTGGGTGCGCTTTTTCTTTTTTCAAGGTATTGTGGATTCCCTTTCTGTCATTCTTTATTTTCCTCACACTTGTCAAAGTTAGAAATGGATATTTCTTTGGATTACTTTGACTCCATATACATGCGTTTGCAGTATAAATTTAAGCTGTGTGTATACTTTCTCAGATGACAGTGTCTTTCAATCATATTTTTATCCTGACCTTCTTCCAAGGGACTTTGTGTGGCATATACAGTTCTTCTCTTCCGTTTTTATCCTCACAATAATCCCTTGAGATTAAGTTTTCTTGAAGAAGAAACTTTATTTATTGATTTATTTGGAATTTTTTAATGTCACCTTTCAGTGAACTTGCCTGAGGTGGCTTTCACAATAAAAAAATAATTTAAAAAATTAAAACATTTTATTCAAACTCAAGCATTAAAAACCCAACCCAACATAACAACTGAGGGCCAAGCTACACATGACGAATGACACTTGAACAGCAAGTGGACTGAGTGGAGGGCAAGTGAACAGGGAGAAATACACTTGCCGTTCAAGTGTCATTCGTCATGTGTAGCTTGGCCCTTAGGCCACAAAAACAGACCTTTGACTGATTAAAACAGTATCCACACTAAAATGGTATTCAAAAATAGACCCCTTAGTTAAAACCCTGGGTGAACAAAAAGGCTTTGGCCTGGTGCCTAAAAGGGAGCAATGTAGTTCCAGGCAAGCCTCCAGGGGAAGGGCATTCCACAAATGAGCTGACATTACTGAAAAAAAGCCGTGTATCTGGTTGCCACCTGCCTCGCAGGTTGGGGCAAAATAAGAGCTGACTTGTGAGGCAGATCTTAACTGGTAAGCTGGACAATATGAGAGTACTCTGGTGCCAAGACATTTAGGGATCTAAATATAAGAACCAGCACATTGAATGGTTCCTGGAAACAAATGGGCAGCCAATACAGAACTTTCAGAACATTCATCTGAGTGGGAGCAGTGTAACCCTGCAAATGGGCAGCCCGGATAGAGGGGGGGCAGGGGGGTAGTCTGCCCCTGGTGCCGCCAGGGAGGGGGCGCCAGGAGCAGCTGCCAACTGCCAGAGCGAGCAGGCGGCAGCATGGGCAGCCTTGCAGCCCCCTGCGCTGCCTTTCGCATGCCCCGTGGGACAGGGGGCAGCTGGCTTGCCACGCACCCCCTGTCCTGCAGGGCAGGCAAAGGGCAGCACGGCCGCCCACGCCATTTGCCTGCCCCACAGGAGAGGGGGCAGCTGGCTGCCCCCTGTCCTGCGGTGCAGGCACATGGCACGGGTGGCCTCGCAGCCCCCTGTGCTGCCTTTTGCCTGCCCTGAAGGACAGGGGGCTTGTGGCAAGCCGGCCGCCCCCTGTCCCGCTGGGCAGGCAAAAGGCAGCATGGGGGGCTGCAAGGCCACCGGCGTCATTCGCCTGCAGGGAGGCGAATGGCACGGGAAGCTTCCCAGCCCCGCATGCTGCCTCCGCCACCCTGTGTGATGATGTCACCAAAATGATGTCATCACGCCATGCCGGGAGCGCATGCGCAGGGTTGCCCTGGGTGCCGGCAACCCTAGATCCAGCCCTGCAAATGGGCAAGATCAATAACTGCCTGTATATGTGCATTCTCTGTAGAGGCAACCACCATATGGAATGGCCTGCCTGAGGAGGTCATGAAGGCTCCCGCTCTCCTGGCATTCTGCAAATTGTCCAGAAAGGCATTTCTATAAAGGTTATCAGGTGATAGCATAACAAAATGGTTCAGGAAGATGTTTTAATAAAGGGAATGGGACTATGGATTATTACGTATAGAGAGTATGCTATATGTATTATGTTGCTTCACTGCACTGTATTTCTACTTATGTAATACCATTTTCTGCATTGTTTTAACATATGGTGTCTAATATGCTTTGTTTAAAATTTATACTCAGTTTCAGATTTCTGCAAACCAACCACTATTACATTGTTTATTAGGTGTTCCATCCTGTTATTTACATAGATTTACACTGTGTAATCTGCCTTGAGTCTCACTGAGAAAGGCATACTAGAAATAACAAAAAAAATTACAAAAAGCTATTACATTTTATCCTTACATTTAAGTTTTATTTCTTAAACTTTCCAGTTATGTGTAACCATAAAATAAAATTTTATTTATTCACAATTTCTGAGTAAAGCATATGAAAGCTAGCAGAGGTTTAGACAGTCAAAAATTTGAAGAGCAATAAGCCAAAGAGGCTGGAGTACACCACTAGTGTACAGCATATCCTAGAAGGTGTCCCTGGAATATAAGGTGGCCCTCAGGAAAGGTAAACAGTAAAGATCTCAAAGTGCCAGTGAGTAAGGACCAAGAAGGAGTTAATAAAGGCAATCATTAAGAGGGTGATAGTGATTAGTACTCCCAAAGTGACAGGCTATACAGTGTCAGCCAGGGTGGGAACCTCCTGAAATCAAAAAAATCAGTTCCAGCCAGGTGGAAATGAAAGGTAAAAATTCTCCTCTTTCCTGAGCTGAGAAAGGAGTAAGATTTCAGCACAGATGGATCCAATTGTATCAAAACTTTGTGTAATAGAAGCTGTAATGAAGAAGGGCATTGAGTAAGATTTAACAAAGAATTTGGCTGGATTCAACCCAGGCACAAATTCATTATTAAACTTCTGCTACCAGAAAACGACTGATCATTTGAAAGGATTTGCTTGTAACTACCCTCAAGGGTTGCTGATTCCAAAATATTACAGTATGTTAACAAAAAAATCTGTCCTATAATTTAGTATCTATTATAATAAATGATCTGTCTGTCCATATATCTGTCTGTAGGTCTGTGGCATGCATATCTCCTCAGAAATTAAGCCAGGCACCTGAAGATAGGCCACTGTCTTCAAGATAAGCATGGGAGTTGCAGTGCCAAACATGAAGGGGTCGAAACATCCTTGCCCACACAATCTTCAGAAACTCCCACCCACAAACTTTTTCTGTTTTGGAAGCTGTGGTTGTCTTTGGCAGGCATAACTCATCAGAAAATAAAGCCAGTCATTTAAAAATTAGCCACCATGTTCAGGATAATGATGGGAGTTGCAGTGGCAAAGATGAAGGGAACTGAGACATCCTCCTGACCCACTTATCTGCAGAAATGCCTTTCCCCTCCCTGCTATTTGCAATGGAAGCTAAGGTTGTGTGTTTGTGACAAGCATAACCAAACATAAAACTAAGCTGGGAGTCTCAGCATTGGGCACCTGCTTCAGAATGCACATCGGAGTTCTCATCAAAGAGGCAGTGGGTTGCAAACACAGAAAGAAAGGTACGGGCTAGAGATACTCTTAAACTAGCTTCATATGTCAAAAGGCCTTGGAGAGAAGAAGGAAACTTGTAAATCTCTGTTTTGCAACTTATTTGAAAGCATCCATATTTTGCTAGCATAGAGCAAAGGTTGAAGGGGTACCAACACCAGCTCCATCCCCAGACTCATTCCTAAGCAAATAGGCATGCCAACCATTCTTTATGTCAAGGAACTGTCTCTTGCTTAAGAGTACTCAGAATCACTTTTGGAAAAAAAGAGATGCACCATATTTTCAGGAAGCGGTTTTAATTTAATTTATTACCATAGCAGTATGCTTTACTGAAGTACTGTAAGTATTCTTGCACATTCATGCACAGGAGTTCAAGACAGACCTGCACTTCCAGAGCTCAGTCGTGATGGTGCTGCTGGAGGCCAGCGAAGCCTACCTGGTGGGGCTGTTCGAGGACACCAACCTGTGCACCATCCACGCCAAATGGGTGACCATCATGCCCAAGGACATCCAGCTGGAGCACCGTATTCACGGGGAGAGAGCTTGAAGGCGCCCGTCTCTCGCTGCTTGCTCCACTCAGTCCCTGGGTGCCCGATCACCCCACCCCCCAAAAACCCAAGATGACCCTAGAGGTCCCTCCCAACCCTATGATTCTATGATTCTACATGATACATCATTTTCTTATGTGGTCATAATGTGTTCCTTATTTTGTAGTACATTAGATGTGTAGACCCTAGACCCCACCAATATCCTCCCCACAATGAGAACAGCAGTAGAATTCCAGAATCTTCCATATACACATCAGCAGATGGCTCTGGTACCCAGGCCCACCTAGTACTAACTTCAAGATAGGCTTTTCACAGAACTTTTGCTCTGCTGTGCTTTTCTGCTACTGATAGCCAGTAGATGGTACATTAGTTTGCACACATAAGTGAATAGCATATAATAAAGGAAGAGGCCTTAGGATTGGGAGCTATTTGGGGAGGGAGATGGGAACTCAGAGCATTTAATTGATCTTTGAATCAATGAATTTTGTGAATCAATGGATGAGCAAGAAAGATGAAAGTGGTAGGAGCTGGCAGTGGACTGGAGCCATGTTCTATTCCCAGTTGCTTTGTCGTCAAGACAGGAAACAGATTCATTTCCTCAAAAAGTAATTGAAGATTGGCACTGAGAACAAGAGGAGAAACACCACGGCAGTGCGGATTAGCCAGGCATAGAGAGGAACTGTTTGGCCTAGATTTAAAAGAAAAGGAAAAATAGCAAGATTCTTTCTTTCTTTCTTTCTTTCTTTCTTTCTTTCTTTCTTTCTTTCTTTCTTTCTTTCTTTCTTTCTTTCTTTCTTTCTTTCTTTCTTTCTTTCTTTCATTCATTTCCATTTCTACCTTAACATTTATGTTCCAATGATCAGTTAAAAGAGTTAAACAACAACAACAACAACAACACCCCCGCAAATATTCAAAGTTATCAAAGCACACCGACAGACTATGAAATAAATCGAGCAATAGAAAGTAAAGCAATGATAAAACTAGTAATGTTCTGTTATAAATCCAGCAGCTTAAAAGATTAAAAGTCACTTAAAGTCACTAAATGACTTTATTTTTATACACCTCATATAAAGAATATACGTTTATGGCTGGTTTACTCCTGGTTATTGGATAATTAAATGATCAGAACAGAAATTATGAAATACTTTCCATGAATGATAGGTAATTATTGTTAAAATAAACAGAATTAGTATTAGAAATAGGAAGTAAAAATAGTTTTAGCTTATTTTTTCAAACATTCATATTTGACCTTACAGCATGCACAAGTTTTTTTTAAAAGACCAAGAAGTGGAAGGACACAATCCTGCCAAAATTAAGCACTTTCAGGAATTGTCGAGTTGGAGTGGTGTGCTAAACACAGACTTAATTTTCCCTTTCACAATCAATACCCCATTTTTTTAATGCTTGCCACTGCCAGGCAGGTTCCCTTTCTGTGGAAACTCTGTTAAAAATCTCTACTGCTTTTTGTGCATTCTGATAGCATAGCCAGGAGATAGCATGGGCTGAAGAGAGAGCAAGTGAAAAAGCTGGCTGTCTCCAACATAATAATATGCATGTGGCCAACTTATTTCTAATTGATATTATAATTGAAATCATAACTTTAATTCTACCAGCTTTTCCACTCAATCGTACCCACCTCCGCTGCTCAGGTCCCATCCCATGTATCATTTGTACACAGAAATCTGAAGCATAGATTTGGGGGGGGGGGTCAATAGGAGCCACTCCTGCTGCTTTTACCAGCGCAAAAGCTGGTAAAATAGAACTCACTGAGATTAGTATCACACACCTATATTAATGTTATTTTATCAACTTCTGTGACAAGAATAACCATATATGAAAACCATGCATCAAAGTGAAGAGATGGACTAGAAATGCAAATAAAAAAGATATTTAATATTGAACAAATGGAGGAAGTAACCCTGAGCAATGCTTGGCCAAGGGCAGTTGTTGCATTATGCCTTATGGAATAGAAGAAGTAAAGGGAGGAACACAAAACATGGGAAAGAGAATGCAAGGATAAAGAAGACAGCAGTTCCAAGAAAAGGGAGGTGAAAAAAGTTCTGAGAAAGGAGATACAGGACAAAAGGAGAACAGGATAAATAAATATCAAAATTCACCAAATGGAGGAAAAATTGAAATAAAGAGAGAATGATAGCCTGTTATAGAAAGAAACTGATGGAAGGACGTAAACATCTGAATATTGGGTGATAACAGTAACTTGGGTTTCGGGGTAACTTGTGTTTGTTAGAATTGTCAGTTTTAATTCTCTATTTTAAATTCATTAGCATACATTATGATTGATTGCCAGTCTGCCTCTCCGCTGTTATAATGGACTAGAAACAAAGCCCATTGTGGGGGGGGGGGGAAATACAATGGGCTCTAGAAAGGGGAGGGTGGGCAGACAGGCATTCACCCCTCCTCCATCTCTGATCCCAACCAGTGAAGGAGGGGGATAGGCATTGCCACTTGCTCTACAACTGATCTCAGCAACATGAAGGGGTAGTGGGCTTTGCTACTTGTTGCACCTCTGATACAGACTGGGTAAAAGGGGACAGGCATTGCCACCTGCTCTGCTTCTGATCCCAGCCGGGTGAAGGGAAAATGGGCATTGCCTTCTGCTCTGCACCTTGTTACAAATAGAGTAGAACTCCCGGGAGAAAAAAAGGCACACACTTATAAATTATCAAAAAGTATTTTCAAAGTGCAATGTGCTACTAGTTTGTGACAATTATACAACCATGCAAATCAACAATTCCAAACTGGGAAAGAACAGAGTCCCAAAATAAAGTCTCTCTCCATGGGTATGTAAACAATATTGTATCTTCCGTGCGAGAGAATGTACAGCCACCACTATCCAGGTTTCTGGAAATATGAATGTCTCCATTAGGACTACAGCGGGAAACAATGCTCCTGAGGAAGTGACAGACGAAATCTGAGCTTATGAGCCAGCCCCAGATAGGGCGTGGAATTGAATTGGGCATGGAACTGTTTTCCATCTGTTCTGCTTTTCGCTGCTAACAAGGTGTCATGAGTCAGCCCCAGCCCCGACTGGCCACCTTACCTAGTGCCTCAGAGTCCTCCTCAGAGTCCTCCTCAGAAGATGAGCAGGAAGGGCCAGCAGGATCTCCTCTAGAGTCGGAAGGCATTGCCACCTGCTCCACACCTAATACCAGCCGGGTTAAGGCACCGGGAGGACATTGCTACCTGTTCCGCTTCTGTTTCCTGCTTGGGCTTCCCACCAAGGCATTTTTCTGGAGCGATATGGTGAGTTATCTGGGCTTTCCTTTGCAGCAGCGCCCTCTGGTGGTGCACCGGGGTATAAAGTGAGTTGTCTGAAACACGCTTACTCAATTATATATATAGATTGGGAACCTTAGTCCTTGACAACCAAACATTACTTCCTCTGTGAAAGCTAGAACTGAAGCAAAGTTTAACTGAATAATTTCTAGGTTTTTTTAAAACATAATAATCCATCAACATGTTTTAAAGTCTGTTGAAACATCAACAAGTTTAACATTTGTTTTTGTTTTTTAAAGATTTTTTATTCTTTTTATTAACTACATTAACTAACGATACAGAGGGAAAGAAAGGGGACAAGGGAAGGAAAGAAAAAAAAACAGCAACATATAACAACACTACACTACACATAATGCTTTCATACTGCCATTATTAAAAAAATTACAGCTTTGTATGATATTGATGGAGTGGCTGACCTTGCCATATACAAATTACAATTCAAATTAAGTCTTCCTCCCCCTCCTGGGCCCCGGATGCAATTCTCTCTGAGCAACTGCAGCCGCAGTGCTCGTTTTCTCCCCCCCCCTTCAGACTTCGCCTTTTCTTCTTGCTTGGTGTCTTGCTGAAATTCCAGATTTTTGTCCTCAAAATCCCTTAGTTGATCTTCTGATGTTATCTTGTAAGCTTGATCTTTGAAACTGAACCAAATACCTTCCGGAAATAGCCATTTGTACTTTATTCCACGTTCCCTCAGAAGAGCTGCGAGCTTTTTATACTTAAATCTTCTTTTCCGAAATAAAAATGGGACGTCTTTCAGTATCTTGACTTTATTGCCCCAAAAGTCCAGATCCGCATTGTATGAGTTGTATACGATAGTGTCTCGGATCCTTTTAGATGAAAGATCGATGATGATCTCGCGAGGCAGCTGATGCTTCGTTGCATATTTTGAAGAAGCCCGACAGACTTCCAAAATGGCGCTTTTTACCTCTTCTTTAGTTGCCTTCGCGGGTGTCACCAATAGTTCCGAGACCAGACCCCATAAATCCTCATTTTCCTCCTCTTTCATGTTCTGGAGGCGCAAAATTGTCTGTGTTCGTTCCACTTGTAGCCCGATCAGCTGGTTCTCCACCAGCTTTAACTCTTTATTCGTTGCCCTCACGAGTGACGCATTTTCCCGAGCAGACTTCTCTGCCCCCCTGCTACTTCCTTAATGGTTTTCACTTCGCTCTCAATTAAGCCCACCCTTTGATCTGTTTCATTCAGCTTGTCAACAAAGGGTTTTATGGCTTCGATAACTGACCTCTTCACCAATTCCTCAAGCGACTCTCCTTTCCCCTGTAGGGCTGCTGAAATTGACTTGCCCAAAGCGGGACTCTGTTTATTCGCTGCCATTTTAGGGGGGGGGGGGTGCCAACCGAATTCTGAAACTCAGCGAGGGGGAAGAACGAGCCTTCTTAGCTTCAGATCCCACCACTCCTTCACGTGCGCTTGTAATAACAGAAGGGATTCGCTTACTTACAGGCTTCCGCCTAGTTCTGTTCTTTGCTGTTTTCCATGGCCCGGCAGCACTCAAGGCGCCACGCACGTCTGCCGGCCTCCATAGGAACAAACGGGCAATTTACCCCCCGCATTGGTTTTCAGGGGGCTCTTCCCGCAGCGTTCCGGACCCTGCCTCCCTCACTGGGAGTCCTGGGGGCTAATCTTCGCAGATCAGCCGCCTGGTCAGCGTGCTCGGCGCTTCCTCCCAGACCTGCGGAGAGGAGCGTCCGACATGGCTGAGAAAATGAAACCGAATCAACAAGTTTAACATTTGGATTTCAGTAGAAGTCCAAAAACTGAGTGGTGAGCTTGAACTCCAAATTTGTGCTTTGAAATTCAGGCTTCACATTGTGAAGATTGCCTTGATTTATCTGTCATCATACCCATCCCACGAGCATCTACCTGTCAATGAGCCATAATACTGATAGGACTATTCCAATGCACATGTGCATTTCTATCACATAACACCTATGCATGTAAAGGGCTACTTGTGTGTCTCAGGGTCAGGGTATATGTTTAAAACTAAGTTCAAATGAAAGGTATATTGCAAAACACATGCATTTCACATTTAAATATATGTTGAAGATATACAATTAACCTACAAATGTATTGAATGAATTCAGTTAACAGCTCTGTGGAAAAACTTAAAGCTTTAGGCTAGGTAGTATAATGGATGCTTTAAAAAAACAGAGAAATTCCCCCAATGGGCAAATGTTTTTACTCGCCAATATTGTTGCCATTATCACCAGATGGAATGGGATCACCTGGATATGTATCAAACAGTGGTAAATAATATCAGAATACTGTGGCTCATTAACGGCCCAAGAACATTGTATGGCTAAATAGGTCCTCCAATATCTTGTTTATCCCATGATAAACTCCCCAAACAGTTACTGTGACAAGAGATTTGATGTAGACTATTATATTCTCCACTCCCAACCCCCATCCATCAAAGAATTAGTGCTTTATAACAAGTTAAAGGATTGCCTCAGAAGGCATAGACTGTAATTACATTAAAATATCCCAGTAGGATTTGTTTTGAGTACGCTAGAATCAACTTTTGTAAGAAGCATTCAGTTCTTTGCAATAATAGTATCTCATCTATTTCCCCCTGAGCTATATGGAAAACCTCCCTTCAGAGGAAAGGACCACTCTTCCTCATACTTTAATTGTCACTTGGTACTTCAGCTGCTATCTCCTCCTTCCATAAGCCAGAATGGCCGCAGAACAGCTAACAGGTCTAATGGAGTTCATAAAAGTCCAATTCTAGGTTAAACTGGCAAGAACTGGCAAACAGTGGGAACAAGAAGAGGTTGACCATGCTAAAGACGACAGAGAAATGTGTGCAATGGACAGATGGAAACGGGCAATGTGAGAATTCCATATTTCACTGTCCAGCTATGAAGACTGTGATTTTACTCATTTCTGTTCAAGCACTTTAAACATTCAGCACAATGAGATATCACCACTGTACTCATCAGAAATTATCATCTGTATACTGCCTACATTTGCAACTCCTGATTCATTCCTGCTCATATCACTTTAGCATTCTTACCTGACAGAACAATAAGTTCCCATGTACCACTGAGGATGGACGTCTTCTCCTGATTTTTAGAGTCCTTATATTGATAACCACAGGAATACTGGCCTGCACTCTGCTTAGAGATACTGAATGTGTTTACTGCACTGTGGGATTCTGCTCTATGAGTTCCAATGGTATGTCCATCTTTACAAAAGAAAAATTTGGTGACAAGAATGTTTGAGGGACAAACACATCATGCAAAGACCAAGTCTCCCTCTTTGGGTGAAGTTGCATTCAGGAACATCCCAGGTGCAGGAAGTTCACCTACAGCAATAAAAGGAAAGTGTGTGAAAAAAGAAAGAGAGGCAGGGAATGCTTGAATGTAATAAAGGAATACAGGAGTTCTCTGATGGAGAGGTTCACAGTGCATTCCTAAGCGGAGCCACATCTACAACAGTGACAAGATAAGGGGAATATTAGTGAGAGCCAGACAGCACATATACAGTCCACAAGCTATTTCCTCTTTGCATCATATGGGTTATGGTGAGGCTGGTGCCACAGCAAAGAATATACAACACACAGCATGACTGGATGTGATGGACCACAATTTTATTGATTGCAGCTATTGGAGCATTGGTAAGGCATAGGGCAACGGATCCACTGCACTGAATGGCCTGCCACCCTTTGATGCTATATTCCCCCATCATGCCTGTTGGGCACCGTGGGATGGCAGGTGATTTACAACCGTCTTGGCATGGCCAAACGGCCCTTTCCACACAGGGTGAAGCCTGTAATGGCCCACCCAGGCACATACCCTTTGGCTCCAGCCCAGATCCCTTAAAGGGACCCCAAAAGAGGTGGGGTGAGCTGCCCATTCCACACCACTTACTCCAGTGGATCTGGCTCAATGCCTCAAATGCTCTTAAAGTTGTGACTAGCCACCCTCCTTGCCTCTGGCACCCAGGAGAGGGCAGGCAGGAGACGCATCCTGTTGCCTCCACTGCCACCTGGACAATGGCGGTGACCATGTGGGCTGCAGGGGAGGAGCCCGCCACATCTGTGCTCCTCCCTCTGTGCCTCCAGCTCATCTCCTTGCCTCCACCCCAGCCTCACCCCCAGCTGCTACCTTTCCTGCCAGTAAGTCAGCAAGCTTCTTTTCTCACACACAAAATAACAAATAGAGATAGAAACAACAAACAACATTGCATTTCTTCCCAAAACAACAAAACAGCTGGGACCTATATTTAGATTGCATCTCTTGCAATGTGTCTCCAGGTTCAGCATTTAGATATATGGGATAGCATGTTATAAAAAGTCATGACATGTCATCTCTTAGACTCACCTGTGGAACTGCAGAGTCCCAAATCCATGTCACCAACACCTTTGCTCAAACAGCAGAGAGCTGCAAAGAGACCATCTGCAATTGCATGTACATGTCAGACCATGTTTGAAAAAATAAATGCAAGGGTACCATATCTATCATTTTTGGGTACTCACATGTTCCTAAATCTACCTAATATTTGGTTGTCTTTGTGGACTATGACAATTGCTTTACATGTTTTTCCCCTCTGGCAAGTTCCAGCTGTGTAAGGCACAATTTCATAGCATAAAGATAAATATTGTAAAGGATCTTAATTGCCACACCATTGAAAAAATTGACTTGGAAACTTATGCAGAAAGTGTATGTGGTTTATATGTTTGTGTATGCAAGAAAGAACAATCAGAAACACATAAACTCCTCCTTTCCTGAATTGTTTCAAGCTGTACATGTGAAAACATGCATCAAGTTGCCCTGTAACGTGTCAGGGCACTGGTCTATCAAGGTCAGTATTGTCTTCTCTGACTGACATCTCCTCTCTTGGATCTCAGGCAGAGGTCTTTTATATCATCTATTACCTTTTAAACTGTAGGTGCCAGTTTTGGAAGAAAAAATATTCTGTATGCAAAGCAGATGGTCTACCACTGAGCTATGCCCTCACCCTCCACTACTGCATCTTTATTTTGTAAAGTGCAAGTCAGTGTAACCAGTTTCAGGTGGGTAACCTTTTTGGTCTGTAGAAGAAGAGCAAGATTCAAGTACAGTAGCATCTTAAAGACCAACTAGCTTTCCAGGGTATGAGCTTTTGAGAGTCAGAGCAGAGTTCCCTCCATCAGATATCTGATAAAGGGAGCTCTGACTCTGGAAAGTTCATTCCCGGGAAAGCTAGTTGGTCTTTAAGGTGCTACTGGACCTGAATCTTGTTCAGAGTAACCAGTATTTCTTGGCCTTCTAGGTTACAATGAACATAAAAGAGGAAAAGCGGAGAAGCCAAAGTTCTCTTTCATATTCCCCTAGCATGCTGAGAAAACAACCATTTTCTCAGTTTGTTAGAATCCTCCCACTGTATGCATAGCTATCCCATTGGCCCACATGCAGTTTTTAGATCCTTTCTATGAGTCTATAAGGTAAGAGAGATGGAGGTTAGCAAAGCAGCTAACCAGGTAAGTACTTTGCAAAACTAAACAAAAAAACCCCACTTAAAACAAAACAAAAAAGGAGGGTCTTTTCTGCAAACATAAAATATTGAAACAAAGAAGAAAAAAACATAATTTCAGAGATCATCGTTCACTGACTGAGGCCAAGCTACAAGTGACGAATGACACTTGAACGGCAAGTGGATTGAGTGGAGGGCAAGTGAACAGGGAGAAATACACTTGCCGTTCAAGTGTCATTCGTCACTTGTAGCTTGGTCCTCAGTGCCCTGTCCTGACTTGTCTTTCTAAGGTATTTCATCTCAGGGCCAACCTACAAGTGACGAATGACACTTGAACGGCAAGTGTATTTCTCCCTGTTCACTTGCCCTCCACACAATCCACTTGCTGTTCAAGTGTCATTCGTCACTTATAGCTTGGCCCTTATTGTCATCAGCTAAAATAACAAAGAACAGCGTTCTGGAAATATCCAATTTTCAGGCTCTATTTAGATCACTTGTCACTATTCACAAGGGGTAAAAGTAAGCCCATTCAGAGTAATTTTAAGAGAGTCACGTTGCAATCCAAAGGACAGTTTTCTAGGAATAAGCCCCATTGAATGAAATGAAAGGTACATTTGAATAGACCTGTTTAGGATTGCTCTCATCGAAGGGCTGCCTCCTGTCTTCTGCACTGAGGGCCAAGCTACACATGACGAATGACACTTGAACGGCAAGTGGATTGAGTGGAGGGCAAGTGAACAGGGAGAAATACACTTGCTGTTCAAGTGTCATTCGTCATGTGTAGCTTGGCCCTCAGCCTCTCAAGAGAGACAGTTCCAATAAGAAATTGAAATTACTTTCATAATGATAGTCTCTATTTTCAGGACTATGTTCATGCACACAAACACACACTTTTTGCTAGACAAAAGGAAATGCAGGAATATGATTTCATCAGGCTTTTCCAATAGACTAGAAAATCAACTCAATGCTTTCTCCAACTCACAGAAAAGCCAGAACAGGTTCATCAGGAGCTGGTTCGTTGATCCTGGAGAACAGGAAGCAGGCGTTAGTTTGCTGATCCTGCAGAAGAACTGGCCCTTTCTTCTCTGAGTCTCTCAGTTCCTTTCTCTTCACTTAACAAACAGCCGGAAGTAATAGTGTCTTTTGTAGCATGGGGAGCCCCATCACCTCCTGCACCACACACACATACAGTGTTTGCCACCAGACATAAAGACTGAAATTGTTGCTTTTTTATTTATTTACTAAATTTATACCCTACCTTTCTCCCTAATGGGAACCCAACACGATTATGTGATTCTCTTCTCCTGCATTTTATCCTTACACAACAACTCTGTGAGGTAGGTTAGACTGAGGGCCAAGCTACAAGTGACAAATGACACTTGAACGGCAAGTGGATCGAGTGGAGAGCAAGTGGAGGGCAAGTAAAAAGGGAGGAATACACTTGCTGTTCAAGTGTCATTTGTCACTTGTAGTTTGGCCCTGAGAGAATGTGACTGGCCTAAAGTCACCCAGTGAGTTTCCATGGCAGAGTTGAGATTTGAACTTGGGTCTCCCAGATCCTAGTCTGACACTTTAACCACTGTACCACACTGGCACTCTGCTGCAAAAACAGGCATTTGCTGTGTGAGGGCCAAGCTACACATGACGAATGACACTTGAACGGCAAGTGGATTGAGTGGAGGGCAAGTGAACAGGGAGAAATACACTTGCCATTCAAGTGTCATTCATCATGTGTAGCTTGGCCCTCAGTGGAAGAGCCAAACTGGAGTCTGTGTGCTATTTCCTCCATCAGATCCCCCTTTCCGATTATCTCTTCTCCCCTCCTCCACTGCATCACCAGAGTGCTTTTCACATTTTTTTTAAAAAAACCAGTAATTGGTATTGCATTATAATATTATTAATGTAATCTAATAGTTTGTCTGAATTCCCAGCTTTCTTTCTCGTCTAAAAAAAGCAGGTTTCTAGCCATTTTGTTGTGGTGAGAAGGGATGCCTCAACAGGCAGTGTGATGTGCAAGTATATAATTGTGCACGTGTGTGCAAGTAGAAGCAAGTGCATGTAAGTGTAGGCCTCAATCGATTGGTAAGCGTACATCTCTGCTGATCCACCCCCAGTGAGATCTTCAATAATCAACTAGGAAATGTGGTCTCAAGGACAGGTCATATGTTTTTATTACCACACCCATACCCACATACACACAGACTAGGATTTTAGGATTAATGTTAACTGGTAAAATAGTTAATATTAGCAGTGTTTGTCATGTATGTTTTGTGAGCCTGGATCAGTCTGATATGAAGTGTGTCTCTGACAACACTCCCTTTTTCTTTTCCATATACATTGCCATGCATGTCCCAATTTGTGGTTTTGTAGCCATTCCACTGTTTGCCTATTTGATAGTAATAAAACCTCATTATTATTTGTAAGATTTTTTGTCATTCCCCAATAACTGTGTGAAGGTCCTCTGTCACAACGCTTGCAGTGCAGCTTATGGGACGCTAGTATATAAAAGAAAAAAAAACAATCAAAAAGGTTAACACTTGTGGTGCTGGTCCTCAGGGGTCTCTCCTGGGCCCAGAGGACAGTCACATGTAGCCATTTGGGTAATAAACCCCTTGAATAACGAATTGGCACAATAGATGGATCCATGGGAAAGACATTACCCAGAGTCTGAATAGGATAACTTTGCCCAAAACATCATAGGCTGATTTACATGTTATTAGATATTATATTCCTTCAATCATTCATTTTCTGGATTTTCTAATAATTTCACTTCCCCAGATTTCTGGACATAAAAATCCAGGAAGTGGATGATTACAATAGTACAATGGGGACTAGCAAGGACTTCTGGGGAGCATCTCATTTCCACTTCCTTTCCCTTCCCTGCCCCACATAGCTACTCCCTCTTCTCCTGCTTCCTTGGCCGTTTCCACACGGCTTACCTTTTGTCGGAACACAGCATGTTCGCATGCGAAATTGCATGATAACAGCGTCTTCCTGGTGCAATTTCACGCAGGAAGACGCTGTGTTACGGCAAAAGGTAAGCCGTGTGGAAACGGCCCTTCTCTTCTTCCCACCCACCTTTTCTGCCTCTCTGCCTTCACTTTTCCCACTTTCCCAACCCCACAGGCAGGCTCTCCTCAGTGGTCCTGTTGTGTGGTGCTGGTTGAATGGAGCTCAGTTGCTTGCTGGGAAACCTACAAGGGCTTGTAGGGGGTACTTCACTTTTCCCTGTATTCCCTTCCCCACACTGTTTCCTCTTTCCCTCCTCCTGGCAGTCTCCATATGCTCGCCTTTCCCTACATCCTTCTCTCCTTCAAACCCACTAAACAGCTTACCTTTTATTTGCCCCCATTTTCATCTATATTTCATCATTTATTTCATTTATATGCTGCCTTTCTCCACAAAGGGGACCCAAAGCAGCTTACATCATTCTCCTTGTCTCTATATTATCCTGAAAACAACCCTGAAAGGTAGGTTAGGCTGGGAGTGTTTGACTGTTTCACTCAGTGAGCTTCCACAACAGGGTGGAGATTTGAACCTGGGTCTCCCATAGGGTTTCCAGGTCCCCTTACCCTTCTGGTGGGAGGGGGGACCTGGCACTCTTTTTTCCTCTCCTTTCTTCCAGGAGTGATGTTGTTATACAGCACCAGGAGTATGCCTGGGATGCCTGTTCTCCCGCCTTTCTCCCCCTGGCCAGGTGAGTGGTGGGAGGGGGTAGAAAGCAGGGGGTCCCTTGGCCCCACCATGGTACCTGGCAGCCCTACATTCTACTCTGAAACTTTAACCACTACACTACACTGACTTTTGTAGGGGAGCTGGCTGCTCTTGAACAGTAGCAAGCATCCAGGTTTGAGTGAGTCATGCAAGTCATGTGGTATCAAGTTATCCAGTGGTTGCTTCTGGCCCTGGCCCTAAAGAGTCTTCCCTCAAAGGCCAAAGAAGCCCTGGAAAGGGCCCTGCCTCTCCTGCCTTTCCTGACAGAAACTAAGCTAAACTGTTATGGTTACCTAGCAGCAGCCATTGAGGGCATCTGGTTAAAACTACAAGTGTCCCTTTAATCATTTTGGGTTCTTTTTTAAAAAACTGTTTTTTATTTCATTTTTTTCTGCAAACCTGGGCCATTTTTTAGGTGTGTAGGAGTATCTGTCTTATCCATTCATGGCTCCAGTCTCTAGATTTAAGTATTCTTAGATCTTTACCACCATTGCAGTGAGGGGAATTCAGACACACTAAAAAATATATTGTTCAGCTTAGATTTTTTTTTTTTAAAAGCAAGGTGCTGATATATGTGTGTGTGTAAAAAAATATGCCTTGCAACCTATAACATGTATGTTCCCAAGATGGTTTCCAGCAATCACTTAGGAGTTAGGGCAATTATAATCCAATAATAAAATATTCAATATTATATATTATTATAATATTATAATATAATCCAATAATAAAATATTCAAAACTTATCAAAGCACATCGACAAGAAACTATGAACATATCCAGCAATAAACAGGAAAAAAAGCATTTTCTTATAAAACAAGAAGAACAAAGATTTAAACAATCAAGTAAGGGCATTATTTTTATGCACCTAGTTTTTTTAAAAAAAGATACTGATGGATCCAAATAGCTTTTCTACTGGTGAAAAGGAAAAGAATCCTCTTTGACCACCAAGGAAAGCTATGGGATCATGGAATGCGTATGTACCCAAGTAATGTTGGACTTAATGTACTGTCGAAGGCTTTCATGGCCAGAGAACGATGGTTGTTGTGGGTTTTCCGGGCTGTATTGCCGTGGTCTTGGCATTGTAGTTCCTGACGTTTCACCAGCAACTGTGACACTGAGAGATCTCTGTCTTTTGGTGCTACACCTCTGAAGATGCCAGCCACAGCTGCTGGCGAAACGTCAGGAACTACCCACAACAACCATCAATGTTGGACTTAAGCATGTTAAAAATACATGATCAGCAAGTGGGTAACTCACAAGGACATGTTGGGGTGGGGTGACTTCATTTTTCACTTTATCTCCTTCTTAGGGTTGCCAGGTCCCTTTACCTGCCTGGCAGGAGAAGGGGACCTAGTGCTTACCTTTTTCTTGTTGCTAGCATGCGCTTCATGCAAGTGTGGCCCTGTGATGGTGCAATGACATCATTTCCAGGATGTGACATCATTATGCAAGGCAGAGAGCACTTGTGTGCTTTGCAGCAGGCTGATTGGGGCCCCAAACAGTCCTGATTCTGCCCGTTTGGGGCCTAAACCAGACTGCTGCAAAGTGTGGGAGTGAGCTCTGCAGCAGTGCTCAAGGCGAGGAGTGTGTGTACTCTCCTCAGTGGGCCAACAGGGGACCCAATCGGGCCCAATTAGTCCTGTTTTGGGCCCAAATTGGCACACTGCAGAGTGCATGAGCATTCTCAGGGCAGCATGATGATGTCACTTCCAAGAAGTGATGTCATCACACAAGGTGGGGAGCATGCACACGCTTTGGTGCAGGCTGATTGGGAGCACTCTTTGGGTGGTGTGATGATGATGTCACTTCTGGGAAGTGATGTCATCATGCAAAGCAGGGCACTGGGCACACCAAAATTGGCCCCAGCAAAGAGTGGGAACATGTCTGCTGTGATATCACTTCAGGAAGTGATGTCATCACGCAAAGCAGGGCACTGGGCACACCAAAATTGGCCCCAGCAAAGAGTGGGAACATGTCATGGCTGCTGTGATATCACTTCAGGAAGTGATGTCATCATGCCCCACCTGGAGCATGCCTGGTGCATATTTTCCTGGGTTGCCTGCTGGTGTTGGGTGATCTCTGGGGGCTTGCAACCTCTTGCCGATTGCTGGCAATTGGCAGCCAACAGGGCAAATCCCTGGGAGATTGCCTGCTTCCGGTGGGCACTTGGGAAGTCTATTAACTGACCCAACTTGCAGTCATGTGTAATATCAGGGAACAAATGTACCCGAGTGAAATATATAGTCTAAAGTATGATAAAATAGCAATATGAACAAATAAAATAGCCTGTAAAGTAATACTAAAAGTAGGTATTATACTTAAAAACAACTAGTAATCTCCAAACCACAGGCAAAGAGAAAATAATAATATCAAAAATGGCACCCGGTAAGCATTAGGGGTGTGTGTAACAACAACAACAACAACAACAACAACAACAACAACAACAACAACTGATCTAAAAATACACTCGGAAATTGCTGGTTCAGCTTGTTAAAGCAATTTCTGGAATAGTGGAACAAATTTGGGAAATGAGGTTTCCCTTTGCCAAATGTTTGTGTGTTTCAATTTGCTTCTTACCACACAGGCCAGGCAGTGGTGTGGGCCGTCTGGAAGCATCTTGTTTTTTTAATGGCATGTCTGTTTGCACTCATCAATGCAACCAAGTGGATCCAAAGGACTGCACCCTTTGCCTTAACTCCACTGGAGATGTGTGTAGCGTGCATGCGTGCATTTTTTCTTCAGTGTTTCCTGAGAAATGGCATTGACATTGAGTGGCTAGTGGAGATCAAATCGCAAAAGTGGCTGAAGAATGTGTATAGTATGCATATAGTATATTCCATCTAGCTCATGATAATAACTGGAGCGGCAGCATTCTGTACCAACTGATGTCTCCAAATTGACTTCTAGGGGAGACCTATTTACAATTCATTACAGGAGTCCAGTCTCAGTGTCACCATGGCATGAATTCAGGTGGCCAGATTGGTCAAGTCAAAGTAGAGGGAAGCACATTTGGACTTAGAATGGTGTAACTTTGTTTAAGATTGCACTGTAAGAAATAGCTCCTAAGAAATAGTAGTATTTGTGTCACCTTAGTAGTATTTGTGTCACCTTGGAGAATAAGATTTTCAGGGTATAAGCTTTAGAGAGTCAAAGCTCCTTTCTTCAGATATTTGAAACTAGCTCCTAAGAAAGTTACACAGGAATGCCTTGTTTGATGTGTTGTCGAAGGCTTTCACGGCCGGAGAACGATGGTTGTTGTGGGTTTTTTGGGCTGTATTGCCGTGGTCTTGGCATAATGCCAAGACCACGGCAATACAGCCCAAAAAACCCACAACAACCAATGCCTTGTTTGTTTGAATTGTTTTATTAGGCTGAATCCAGCCAACTTTTTCATCCCATATTGCCCAGTTCCCCTCCTTACTACAGCCCCTGTCCAACATGGCTTTTGTACATTTCGACCTCATGATGATCTCTAGCATTCCTTCCTTGCTTCTTTCCTGGTCAAAACTTCTCTTTCCTTTTTTTCACCAGTAGAAAAACTGGTTGAATCTAATCCAATCTGCTTCATATTTGGCTAAAAAATCAGTTTATTGCAAATGCTGTTTTAGTACTGTTGGATTTGAATAAGCTCAAGATACTGGACTATTACACTATAGGAATTCCCTTCCAGTGCTTCACCTTATCAATTTAAGTAGCCACAAATGTCAAAGTCAAACTTTATTTAATGCTATTGCTAAATTGGACAATTATTACATAAAAGGTGGTGCTTGGAATTTGTGCTTGGTATGACGGAAAACCACTATCATTTGATTGACTGAGGAATGCATTGTTTTTATCAAGACCTTAATTTTCTAGAATCCACCTCTGCAAACACAATAAGCATATCATAAGCAGACAAACATGCAAATAATGCAATTGTAAAAGTTAAAGGTATCCATCAAGATAAAATATTGAAAGTACAGTAACAAAACCTCAAAAGAAAGAAGAGTCAGATTACTGGCTACCTCAAAATAGATGTTAGGCTAAACAGACGTTAGGTTAGGTTGGGTTAAACCTGTGTGGTTTTTCATCTGTGACAAACCTAACATCTATTTTGAGGGCTCCGCTTCTTCAACTCTTTTGAGCATTTTTGTTGTTGTTAATGCATTTTAATATTATACCTCAATAAATATGCTTAGTTCGTTGCAGCTAATCTCCTGCAGATACAAGGGTTTTAGCAGCACCTATTTAAGAGTCTCTCTACATAAGACACCTTGGCCCATGTTCATCAAGTGTAGGGAGATGCAATGTTAGTTGGGAAGGGTAGTTTAAAAAGACAGAGTTGGTGGAAATGGCTCCTCAGAGGGTTTGTTAATTTAATCTTCTCCTCCCAGAAGGCTGTCAGTTTCGCCCTCCAGTCTAAAACTGTGTAGGATCAAGCCAGAGGGCAGTGAGGAATGGAAATTTGCTGGAGATGCCTTTCAGAGCCAAGCTTGGACCTGGAGAGATTATAATGGGCTGAAGTTTCCCTTCTGGCATTTCACAGCCCCTTCATACAACTCCAGTGTATAGCAAAGCCTTTGCCCTGCCACCGGATCTGTTTTTTTAAACTATCCTGCCCAGCTACCATTGCATCTCCTGATAAATGTTCTTCACATGTCAGATATCTTCTGTAGAGAGACTCTTAAGTAGAGATGGGCACGATCCCAAAAAAATTAATGATCCAGCTGATCGTGGATTGGCGCCGGCAATGATCCCAAATTAACGACCCACACCGATCATCTCCCGTTCCCAATCTGTGGATCGTGGATCGTAAGTGGAGGGGTGCCACGCTGTTCCCAGTGATACAGGAATGGTGGGTGGTGGCGGCGGCCGCTGGGCCTAGCGGGCACGGGGAGACGGCGATGAGCCGCCTCCCCTCAGGGGGCGGGGGGTCTGGCCGCTCGCCGGCGGCACCCCTCCATGTGCCCGCCCACCAGGCCAAAAAGGAACATGCTGGTATTCCTGGCGTAGGCCGGAATGTGTGTGCTGGCAGCAGCCGCCGGGCCCAGTGGGGACAGGGAGATGGCAACGAGCCGCCTCCCGGTGGGTGATGCTGGAGGCATCTGTGTTTGTGTTTGGCTGTCTATGTTTGGCCGTCAGAGCTGCCTCTCAGGGTTTGCAGGGATGAGATTGGAGTGCCTATGGCTACAGAACACCCCCTTCCCCCTCCCTCCCCTGGGTGTCTTCTCCCAACTGGTGAGTGCTTTGCTGCTCCGTGGTTGGAAGGAAGCCCTGCTTATCAAGGAAAACTGGGCTTCCATTTGGGTTTCCAGGGTGACAGAAGGAGGGCAAACACAGTTCAGGCATTCCCCTGGCTCTGTTGCCAGGGGAATAGATTGCTGGCGCCTGAGTGTCTGGATCCCTGATCGAGCCCGATCGCCTCGATCCAGGCCCCTCCCGATCGCTGGATCGTTGGCCTTGGATGATCACGATCTGCCGGGTCACGATCGTGCAATAGCCATTATTGTGTTTTTTTTTCTGATCGTAATGCAGATCGTGCCCATCTTTACTCTTAAGTAATTTTGGAAAATTAGTTGGTAGCATATCTCCCCTACACATACCCACAGCCATGCCGAGTCAGGGACTCATTGCCCCTAAAGCTTTCATTTCCTCTCTCTCTCTTTATGAAAAGCAACCACTCATCTTCCCTGCCAAATGGATTTCCTCTCAAACTCCCATCCTCTGCTGCTTTTCTTCCTGCAGGGAGGGAAGTGTGTGTGTGTGTATGTTGGGGGGATATACAAAATAAAGTAATAGTGTAATAAGCAGTTTGGTCTTAAAGGGAATATGTTTATATTAGATATATCCCTACCCAACTAGAGATGGGCATGAACTGAGAAAATGGCAGTTTGACGTGGTTCATGGTTCATCACGTTCCACGAACCATGAACCACAAACCACCCCAAACTTGCCCGGTTCGCAGACTGGTTCATTTGGTTCACTTCCGGGGGCCATAGTAAATTCAGGGCTCTTTTACTCTACATTTCTGGGGTTAATGGTATATTTCACACTGTCTATTCACATCTACCACCACTTAGGTTATGTTACTAGAATTACCAGTTTTCTATAGATAGCTCAAGAGATAGAGAGATATGAAAGTACAGCCTAGCAGTCCGGTGATCTATTACTCATCATAGTTTTGTGGAATCACATAACTGAATCATCTAGTCCAACCCCCTGCACAATGCAGGAAATTCACATCTACCTCCCCTCACACTCCCAGTGACCTCCCCCCCCCCCCGCCATGCTCCATGACCAGAAGATGGCAAAAAACCTCCAGCATCCCTGGTCAAACTTGCCCTGGAGAAAATTGCTTCCTGACCCCAAATTGGTGATCTGCCTTACCCTGGGCTTGTAAGAAAAAGCCATGCTAATAATAGCATCTGAGGAGAAAGTCATATAATCACAATTTGTGTGTATAATGCATTACTGTACTATAGAAAATAAATCTTCCAGAAGTGGTTTATCTGTAATCATGAAGTTTCCTTGTAAGATATTCTGGGTCCCAAAGACTGCAAGGTTCGAAGAGATTGTGAATATTTTCTTATCTCTTCTACATCTAAGAATCAGCAACCCTTAATATCTGAGCCCTTGGCCACTGATGGACCAGGTTATTTATATCATGAATGAGAGAATATTAACTCTTGCATACAATTTAGAGACCTCACTGAATTCTGAGCATCTTCTTCCTGGTTTAAACCCCACCCTTTCCAATGCAAACTGCAACTGTTTCCCCCTTTCTATAGTCTTCAGCTGCTCACTTCCTTTTTGCAGTGTCTTGGTCCACATGCAACATTGAACGGCTGGGGACCCACGGATGGGAGGCCTCTTGGAAGCCAGACGGGAAGTCTCAAGAGACTGAGCTGAATTTCTAGCCTGTCAATTGCCAAGCTTTATTGGATGTGAATAGCTGGGTACGATAGACAAAATAGATGCAATAACGAAGCCAGTGTGGTTCTTAGTTTCCAGGTCAGCCTAAGCAGTGTCTCCATTATTTCAAGAAGTTGCTGATTATGGGTGCTGAGAAAAGCAGGAGAATAACCATTGCAGAACGGAGAATCCAAACATAGGGAGGTATCGCTTGGCCTGTATCAAAGAGAGAAAGAGCAGGACACTTTAAGTGTGTGTATCAAATCTTAGGTATATTCTGTGATGCGGTTGCTTCTTTCTCATTCCTGAGAGCAGCCAGGCCCTCACTCACTGAGTCTTCTTTAAAAAGCTGTAATTCAAAGAAACAAGATAAATTCCTCCCTCTCTACCCCTGAGGAACTGTGAACAGAGAAGGATGGTTCCAGATACAAATTCCCCTTACTGGATCAAGGCAGAGGAATTTAAAAAACAGTAAAATTCAAACTAAGACACTACTCCAAAACATACGATTGCCAAATTCTTGTTATATGTCTAGGGAAAGAAATGAAAAAAATTGCCTGAGTTGAATACAAGTAATTAACATTTCAACTGAAATTGAGAATATGCATAACTGTGACGAAGATCAAAGCCACATAGCAATGGGCAAATATTTTTACTCACCTGTGCTGCTATTAAACTGATCATATTCATCATTTTCATCTGGATGGAGAAAAGCATAGATGGTATCAGAATACTTTGGCTCACCAACTGGCCAAGAAGAAAAACATAAAGATAAATAAATTTTACAAGGAGAACTCTTAATTTTGTGAACTCAGCTGATTTAAGCTATTGCATCATTGTTTGTTTAGACAATTTATATCCAGCCTCTCTAGAGACATGCTCAATGTGGTTTACTATTAAAACAACACAAACAAAAACCAAGCCAGGGTATAAAGTGGCTGTCAATAGCTTCAGAAGTGGTCCACATGCTTGAGAAAGGGAATCGATTGGTTGGTTCCATGGTGGTTAAAGACACTCTTGTTAAAGGGTAACAAAATAAGTCTTCTAGCTAGCACCTCATTGGGTGTACCTAACCGGACATTCAAGGATTTCATGCATGTGAAAAACGAAACAGGGAAGTCATCCATTTTGAATATTAAACATTAATAGAACATATTTACCTTTGGGCTTGGGAGAATCGTGGCTGCTGGCAGAGTTCTCTCCACCTGTGGGAGAGGAGAAAATAGGACTTAATATTGGACTTTATGGCCACCTGTTCTCTATGTTGGACTGACATTGTCTTTATACTATACTATACTATACTATACTATACTATACTATACTATACTATACTATACTATACTATACTATACTATACTATACTATACTATACTATACTATACTATACTATACTTACCTTTGGGCTTGGGAGAATTGTGGTTGCTGGCAGAGTTCTTTCCACCTGTGGAAGAGGAGAAAATAGGACTTAATATCAGACGTTACGGCCACCTGTTCTCTGTGTTGGACTGACATTGTCTATTGTATTTATAACTAATATATTTATTGTATTCATGAATGCTAAGTGAGATATTGATGAGAAATCAGAACGTTTTAGGGAAGGGTATATCCTGTTGGGAAGTATAAGTAAGTATTCATTGCACATGAGCACTTTGGTTACACCACATAATTATATATAGTCTTGAAATTACATTTGAAATATTAACTGATTTTTTTATTTTTGCCCACGGGAGGGTCTGAGACCCTTTGTGTGGCACATAGGATATAAAGAAACATCAAAATAATGAGCAGCACAAAATACTATTAATAAAATAGTTCTTGTACTTAAAGCAAAGCTTGAAAGAACTTAAAAAGATGGAATTCCTCATTTTTAAAAGCCAGGGTACAAAAGACTAAAGGAAAGGAAAGTAGGCAGGCAGCAGGTGAGCCTCAAGAGGGAGAATCTCTGGTTGCCATCCTCCTCCTCACCGGTCACCTCTGAAGGCAGGGGCATACATAGCAGGAGTTAAGAGGATCTTAACTGGTAGGTTGGACAACATGGGAGGAAGTGGTTGTTTAAGTACCCTCCCTACCTTAAGCTGTTTAAGGCTTTAAAGGTAAGAATAGATTTATGTCCAGAAACAGATGGGCAGCCAGTGCAGACATGACCCCCATATCCTGCTCCTGACAGTAACCCACCTACCACGTTCCATGAACTCCTTGAAGTTTCATGGCAGTTTTCAAAGGCAGCCGCACATGGAGCACATTACAGAATTCTAGTAGGGGTGTGATCAGAGCATGAGTCACTGCTGAGGAACATCCAAAGCTGGCACACTAGGCAAAGCTAAATCAGCAAGAAGCGGTAGGGTTCAAAGCAATATAACACCAACTAGGGAAACCTCCCAGAACCCAACAAACACACTACTCGGTGTATCAAATATTTACTTCATTACAATTGTACCAATACATGCAATAAATACATAACATAACACCATACATATCAATCCGTGTCTTTTTACAAACTGTAATATCCAGTCCTCTTCCTACAAGATTCAAAATTCAGTCCTGAGTCCAATAGTTATTGTGGTCCTCAGTTACAACATCAGTCCAATGTGTCCTTCTGACCTTCAAATAAATTCCACATGTGTAGATTCTTTTGGCTGACACTCGCCCACCAAACGGTCAACAGACCGGGAGATTGGCAACGAGCCTGCCAGCTTCTAAAGTGCTCGTTTCGGCAATTCTTCTTCACAGCCAATTATTTGTCCAGCCACAGTAATACTGTCAGACGTCCATATCCAAAGAAAGCTCCTGCCCTCTGCCTGAGCTACTGCTAAATTAGCATGGATTACACCTGTTAGAGTCATATGAATTTAACACCATTCTGGTGTTAAATTCATATGGTGTTAAATTCATATGACTCTAACAGGTGTAATCCATGCTAATTTAGCAGTAGCTCAGGCAAAGGGCAGGAGCTTTCTTTGGATATGGACGTCTGACAGTATTACTGTGGCTGGACAAATAATTGGCTGTGAAGAAGAATTGCCGAAACGAGCACCTTAGAAGCTGGCAGGCTCGTTGCCAATCTCCCGGTCTGTTGACCGTTTGGTGGGCGAGTGTCAGCCAAAAGAATCTACACATGTGGAATTTATTTGAAGGTCAGAAGGACACATTGGACTGATATTGTAACTGAGGACCACAATAACTATTGGACTCAGGACTGAATTTTGAATCTTGTAGGAAGAGGACTGGATATTACAGTTTGTAAAAAGACACGGATTGATATGTATGGTGTTATGTTATGTATTTATTGCATGTATTGGTACAATTGTAATGAAGTAAATATTTGATACACCGGGTAGTGTGTTTGTTGTGTTACACTAGGCAAAGCTGACAAAGACACTACATGGCACAGAGGAGACCTGAGCCTCCAACTATAGGCAAGTATCCAGCAGCACTCCCAAAATACAAACCAGTTGCTTTAGGGGGAATGCAACCCCCTCCAGGATAGGCTGACTTCCCAATCTTGATCAGTTTTGTCATTTAGCAACAGCACCACTCTCTAGTCTGGCAGGGGTACCAGATTCCCCACTATGGTGGGGGGTCACACACCCCTGTGCACCACTAGCCACTGCTTCCACCACTGCTCATCTGGTCAGCAGGGAGGAAAAGATGTTGGGAAAGAGGAGAGGCAGGTTGGCAGGTGTGCATACAAAACATATGTGCCATGCCTCCCAATGACCCGTGGCATGACCTGTGGCTTTCCCACTCTCCATTTTCAACTTGGGAGGACCTTACGACCCTATGGTCTGGACTGAGCTTCAAGTTATTGGCCATAATCCATCCCGTTATCTTCTCCTGATATCTATTGAGGTCTTCTGCAGACCCACTTGACTCAGTTGATAATGAAAATAGAGTTGGTTATCATCTGTATATTGGAGACACCTCACTGCAAGACCCTGGACAATATCTCCCATCAGTTTCATGTAGATGTAAATCAGAATGGAGAACAAGATGGATCATTGCAAGACTCTACAGCATAAATACAATGAGGTTAGATCAAGATGGGTAGCCGTGTAGTCTGTCTGTAGCAGTAGAAAAGAGCAAGAGTCCAGTAGCACCTATAAGGCTAACAAAATTTGTGGTAGGGTATGAGCTTTCATGAGTCGCAGCTCACTTCTTCAGGTACAATGAGGCTGAGCAACAGTCTTCCAGCATCAACTTCTGGAATTAATCAAGTTACCTGAAACATGGTACCTCCCCTGCCCAATGCAGCCAGCCTCTCCAGAAGGTTTAATGTCACCAGGGTTTCAGTCCCCTGTCACTTTCTTGGCAAAGATCATCACACATGGCTACCAAGGTTATTACTGTCCCCAGAATAGTGCTGAATCTGGATTGAAATGGGCTGAAATAATTCATCTCCAAAATCATCTGAAGCTGTATAGCACCACCTGCTCAAGTCCTTTGGCCAGTAGTCATTTGATTATTCAGGTCCAGGCATGCCATCTTCATGGGAAGCTTGCACCTTTTTCGAAGTGGTTGATGCTGCACCCTTCCAGAAAGGAGGGTTCATTATGTCTCAGACCCATTAGACAAATCATTAGAGGCAAAGGTCAAGCCTAGGTGTAGTGGACTGTAGTATAAACAGCCTTTCCATGTAAATCAGGCCTCACAAACTGAAAGTTACCCTCACAACTAGAACCAGAAAGCAGTTCATGTATACAACAGTTCATGTACAACAACAACAACAACAACAACAACAACATGCCATCATCATCTGCCAGAATTTATCTGTGCTTTTTCTGGCATGTATGAAGAAGATCAAGCAATCCTGATAGATTTCACAGAAACCAGAAATCTCTGTTATTTACAAGAATGTTTGAGCAATGAAGTTACTGGAGATGGGCTGCATTAACTATGGCAGGTCAATTTTAAGTGGGGAGGCCCAAAATAGGGAATCCAGTTTTGAACCTTACAAATTTCCATACCTCTGTCCTGACAGTCTAGAAATTCAGCACCATGAAATGCCTCCTTAAACCCAAGGCAAAGTCACTCCCTTATCCTTGCAGAAATAAGCACCTGTATACAGCCTAAAAGAGCTACTATTAGGTGCTGGCAGCTCCTGTCCCTTTCCCACTTTGAGCAATTCAAAAGATTTACCTGGCAAGACAGTCAGATTCCTAGGAGCACTGAGGATGGACTTCTTCTCCTGGTTATTATTGTACTTGACTTTATACCCACAAGAATATTGGCCAGCACTCAGCTTTGAGATTTGGAATGCCCGTTTGTATGCTATCTCAAGGGGCCTTGCTTTGTGGGCTGACTTGGGTTCTCCATCTTTACAGAAAAAAAATGTAGTCACAGAAGATATTGAGGAAATTACGCATTGTACTGAGACAGTGTCTCCCACTTGAGCTGCAGTTACATTCAGGAATATCTCTGGTGCAGGCAGTTCCCCTGGGGCAATAAAAGAAGGATATGTGAAAATGGAGCAAGAATGAATATTCACCGTATTTTAAAAGAGAATGAAATCTTTGCAAAACAGATCTCTTGTGAGGAAGTTCTGCCACCACACAAAACTTCAGGATAGGCTTTCTCCTCCCACCTCTCTGATAATTGATTATATTTTTTTAATTTGCCTACCTGCTTCAGTGCCAAAATCTCATGGGGAAAACTTAGTGAGAGCCACACTCTATACAAAAAGCAAAGCTGGTATACTCAACCAGGGGAAAAAAGCAAATAACTTTAGAAATAGGTACCCCAATTTTTTAAAAAAAGACCTTGGCCTTCTTTTAGACCGAGGAATTAACATTGATCAATTGGATATGCAACTTTTAACAAAATCACAGTATGTAGGCATTGACATTTCCAGATGTATAGTGAACTCTCCAACTTACCTCTAAAGCTGCAGTCCCTTAAACGTTTGTCAGAAACACCTTTGCCCAAACACCTGTGAGTTACAAACTGAGCACCTGTAATCATATACACATTGCAAGATTCAGGCAACATGTTAAATTGAAAATGCAAATCCCGTCATCACCTAGGCCGTTTCCAGACGGCTTACCTGCCTCTGGAACGTCGCACCACGTTGCGGGGAAAACGCGAAATATCGTGTTTTCTCATGCGAGTTTTGCGCATTGTCGCGCAAAACTCACACGAGAAAACGCGATATTTCGCGTTTTCCCCACAACATGGCGCGACGTTCCGGAGGCAGGTAAGCCGTCTGGAAACGGCCCTAGTTTATTGTTGCTTTACCTCTTTAAGACTGAATAAAATGGCTAATGCTGTTTATGAGTATTTCTGATAGTCCTCAACTGCACAACAAACAGCATGCATACTCAAAAGTGAATCCCGCTGATTTTAAGAGCAACAGTTGTGCAGAAGGGGAGATATAGGAAAGAGAAACAGATACAATCCTCCTTTCTCATGTGCTCAGCACAAGAAAGGAAAATACTGCAAAGTCACATCCTGAAAAGGCAAGTCTTTTTTATACACACATGTAAAGCCATTTTCCTAGGAACACGTAAAGCTGAATCCAGCCTGCTTTTTTCACTGTCTTCCTCAGATCGCCTTCTTACTGCAGCCCCTTTCACATAACATGCTGGCTGGGATGGGAAAGAGAAACAGATGACACCTTCTTTCCTTGTACGTATAAAAGAGGAAAATGATGAAGAGCCACACACTGACAAGGCAAGTCTTTTTTCAGTTATGGTAGAATGGTTAGAGCTGTGTTCAGTTTCCACCATTTGTGAACATTAAGTTGTCAAATGCATGGTGGTATTTTTTAATTCAAAAGCATCTCCTGCAAGTAAAGAAAAGAGGAGGATCTACAAAGAACAGGCACACGAGAATAGTGTTCCTCATTTCTATATCATGGAAGATCCTCTCATGTACTCAAAGCAAGGGAAGCAAGGGATTTCAGTCTCCCCAGAAGCATCTTTCATTCATTCAATGCTGATCCTTCTATGGATTCACATCCATCATAATCATCCTCAATTGAAATAACAGGGAATAACTTTCTGAAAATATTGTTATATATTGTTCTCCTCTTTAGGATGACATCACACACATATAGACTTTCTCCAAAGTATGCTCTAAAAAGAAATTAAGGCGGAATTGTTTTCCCAGCCCTTCCTGGAAGCAAAGGGCATCTCTATAAAATCTCGTCACCATTACCCTGAACTTACAGAGAAGCCACAACAGGTTCATCAGGGTACAGGAGTTAGTATGTCAAGCTGATTCTCCTGTAGAAGCAACTAGTCCCTTCTTCCTTGATACACAGTGTCTCCTTCACTTCACTTACAGAACAGCCGGAAATAATCAGGTCTTTTGAAGCAGGCAGAACTCTGCCCTCCCCTCCACACGTATTTAGTCTCTCTCTCTCTCTCTCTCTCCCTCTCTCTAACTCTCTCTCTCACACACAGACACACACAGAGTCTGGAATGGAAGATTCTTGACGATATTAGAAGTAGAAAAAGTTGTACAGCCGTATCAGTCCATGCAAAATCTAAAACCAAGAATAAAATTCATGTAATACCTTATGTTGGGACTAACCAAATTTACACAAAATATTGTGCAAGCTTTTGCGCTCACCAGAACTTTCCTTCAAGATGGATGTTACAAAATTTAAGAAGATGGAAGAGTAGAAAGTAGTTTCTTCAAGAAATGGTATAAAATTCTGATCTCGTATTTGTTTGCTACTAAAATCTGTCAGATGAATGTGATTCAAGTTATCTTGGTAAATAGAGTTGTGCAACACATAACAAATGAGCTGAAAACACAACTGGAAGTCATTGGTTTGGTTTATTAAAGCAGCTTTCTGAACAGGGAAACAACTTCGGGAAACAAAGCTGTCCCCCACCTAAAAATTCATGTGTTTCAGATTAGTTCTTACTGAGCAGCACGAGCCACAAAAGCTCATGTTATGCAGATTAGGGTGAATACTGGAGATAATAAACAATTATTATTAAAGGAGAACCACACAGAGGAGGGAGCCAGGAATTTGTGGACCAGGTCGCCCATTCGGTAGCCTGCTGCTGCTGCTGTCCTTTGTTTAGATGCCACTGCAAGCCAATTGTGACTGTAGAAGTCAACACAAGATAATGGGGCAAGGAGCAGCAGGAGATGCTTCATCTTGTCCGTCTTGGGCTCTGATTAAAACTGTTAACCCAGTGTTAAATACATGGAGATAGCAATAGGGCCATGAGCTGCAGTTGCACGTAGATGCTCAAGTCTTTCCAGATCAGTATTCCACATGGATGGATCTGGTTAAAGAAGGCACAGCTCCCTTAATTTTCCTTATTGAGACTGTGGCTTTGGCTTCAGTTTAACTTCTTTTCCTTCATCCTTCAACTTTGACTTAACCCCCAATGTCCCATTAACAAAACCAAAGGACCACACACCCCTCCAAATCTCATCGCAGTGGACTGTTTTAGGAAGGAGAGGAATTCTTGGTGTAGGAGGTGTGAAACATAACACTGACTCTCATGATGATGACATAGCAGCACGTATACATTTCTCTGCCAATGCTCTATCACATTTTGGGTATGGTGTGAAACAACATCATGGCCATGTCAAGTCATAAGGGCCAAATGCAAAGGATTGTGGTAAATATGGTATGCATGCTCTACACAGTAACATTTGAAGAACAACAGGTGCTCAGAGGGCCAAGCTACACATGACGAATGACACTTGAATGGCAAGTGTATTTCTCCCTGTTCACTTGCCCTCCACTCAATCCACTTGCCGTTCAAGTGTCATTCGTCATGTGTAGCTTGGCCCAGAGGCAGAGGGCATAAAGTCACAGTTCCAGCAGTTCTCTCCACTGTGACAGCAGGTTCACTGTGACAAGAAATCTGATGCTGAAGTTAAGGCCTTTATGGGAGCACTTTGCTCTTAAGTTTGAAGTCTGGAAAGATCTCTACAATGCTCTTTCTGGGCTTTTTGGATCTGGACAACAGAACTTGGTCAGATTCACCTGCATTGACCCTGGGTGGCGGCTCCTCCAGAGAGTCAAAAGGAAGAACTCTCCCCTTATTGTAGGAACAACGCTACAAAGTGCAGAGAAACATGGTATCAACAGGCAACAACAGGACATAAAGGTAATTTATTGACACTATGATAAAGCAGGAATTTTTAAAGAAAATTTTGCTGTGCTGAGTTGGTGGGCAATGGAGTGCTCTCCTTAGTTTTGTGCTGGCCCACCGCTGCTGTTTTGCTAGTTGGTTTCCAGCCATTGTGTGTGCCCTCCGATACTTGCCTTCATTGGAGTCCATTGTTGTGTGTGTTTTGTGCTTAAGGAGAAACTCATTGGATCGATGAATTTTTTATCTAGGAGGAGGGACTAATGGTTGGTAATGATGTGGATTTTGGTTAAGTGCAAATAGAGCTTCATTTCCCCAAACCCCCTTGAAAAGAACAGTGTGTGCATGTGCAGCTACTCAACATTCACCTCAACATCTTTCCCCAGGCATTCTTTGGGGTTCATAAACACTGAACCCCATTGCTTTGTGTTTGCTCAAATTTGGTGGGTTGATGGTTTAGAGAGAGGACTGTGTTCTGTCTGATTTAACTGGTTACTGGTTCGGGTTCATTTGGGTCATATTGAAAAAGGGACAGTTTAAATGGCCATTTCCCTGAGGAAATGGCCGTTTAAACTTTTCCTGCAGCTTGCAAGGGATCCCCCCTTGCCGCCTGCCAGCTGATAGTTTAAAGGGACTTGGTGCTTGCAAGTGGCACGGCCCTTTAAGCGACCCACAAACCCCAGCCCCAGCTGGTGTTGTGAGCAAATAATGCACTTCCACACGTAAACTTGGGCGGAAAAGGTCACAGCTTTATGGATTACAGCCATTGGATCTTTGTTTGGTGTGGCACAGATCCCTGGCATTGACTGACCTACTTGCTGTTTGATGGAACAGCCCCCAGCATGCCTGCTGGTCACCAAACATGGGATGGCAGGAGCTGTAATGCCTTCCCAGGCACAGCCCTATCACTTGGGGGGGGGAAACCTGCCCAGGGCCCCTGAGCTGGGCATGTGCCCTTCAGCTCCCCCCTAGATCCCTTTAAGGGGACCCCAAAAGGGGTAAGCTACTGAGCCAGTGTGAACTCACCCTAGGGCATCCAGCTCAATGCCCTAAAACCACCTAGAGTCATGACTGGCACTCCAACTAATGTTGGCAACCACAGGGTGGGAGAGTAGGTGACTGTCTCATTACCAATGCCACATAGAATGGCTGTGAGACCCAGGATGGGCTATGAGGGCAGCAAGGCTCCGCTTCCCCCAAACTCTGTGCCCTGATAGGGCACACAGCGTAGTGTGAGACCCTGGGGGCCTTCCCAGTCTGCCCTGCATAATGGCAGTCACTGTGCCACCAGGGTGGAAGCTATGGCTGTCTCTGGCAGGTATAAGTCAACAGATACAGTTAGGACTTTGAAGGCAGTTCAGGATGAACGAAGGGAACCAGAACATACTGGCCAAGTTCTCTCAAGAAATCCCACACTCCTATGCTATTTGCAACAGATGCTAAGGTTCTTTGTTTGTGTCAGCCAGCTTGATGGCCCTAATGGGGCAGAAAGGTGGGGTATAAAATAAATAACTCATCAGAAAATGAAGAAGCAAGTCTCCAAATTGGCCACCAGCTTCATGATGATGATGGGACTTGCAAAGCCAGAAAATGAAGAGTATTGGAATATACTGGCATAGTTTAGCTCCCCAACATCCCTTTGGTATTTGCAATGGAAACTAAGGTTTACTCACAACAAACTAGGAAAAGCAAGCAGCACAGGCTGAGATACAGTGGAAAATACCCTCTTTTTTTTACAAAAGAAAGAGGGTTTAACAATTTCCTGGACCTATCAGAGCCAGTGTGATGTAGTGGTTAGAGTATATGACTAAATCTGAGAGCCAAGTTTGAATCCCCAGTCTGCCACAGAAGCTTGCTGGGTGACCTTGCACCTATCACACCTATTAGCCTAACATACCTCACAGGGTTGTTGTAGTGAGGAAAGTGATGTGAGCAGCTTTGGGTCCATAATGGGAAGTCAGCACAGACAGAGAGGGTAGAAAATATCCTTTCCAGAGCCAGTGGAGTGTAGCGGTTAGAATAGTGGTTAGAATGTTGAATTAGGATCAAGGAGATCCAAGTTCAAATCCCACCTCTGCCCTGGAAACTTCCTGGGTGAACTTTGGCCATTCAGACATTCTCAGCCTAACCTACTTTACAGGGTTGTTGCGAGGGTAAAATGGAGGCAAGGAGAACAATGTAAACTGCTTTGGGGAGAAAGGTGGGTGAAGGTATTCATTACCAATCTGATTTTGGCTATCATTCACAAGAAAGGCTGATCACTCTGACTGTTGCTTCAGGTAAGGCATCAGTTCTTTCAGCAGAAACACCCATTCAGTATTCAAATGACTGTAAATTATTGAGGGTGCAGCAAGCTACAGCACTGGTGAGTGGAGCAGGTGGGCATATAAAAAAGAAATCAGAACGCTGAAATATATAGCCAAACAAAGTATTATAAAATAGCAATAAGAACAATTAAAAGTCAGTAAAGTAAAAATACTTATTAGGGTTTTTTTGTAAAGACCCTAAAAATCTCTAAACCACATGCAAAGAGAGCAGACCTGTTTGCGCATTTTAAATATACCAAAAATTGCACCTAGGAGGGGTATGTGTATATGCACACTAAGAAAGAAGCAAGATTGTTTTTTTCTGGTTTGGTACTACATTATAGCTGCAATTGTGAGGACACTTGCCTGGGAGTAAACCCCATTGCATAACATAGGTTTTACTTTTGAGTAGACCTACTTAGGATTTCTCCTTATGTGACCCGAAATGTACCTATACCTTGATGGTCCCAGATGCAAACCTATACAATTCTTCTCATTAATAACTAGATTTTCTCCAGCAGTTTGACATTCAGTAGAGTCTCTACTTGCCTCCAAATGCCATGAAACCTGTTTTAAAAGGGATTATTTAAAGAGATTGTACGCTGTGAGAAGAGAATGTGGTTTCTTGCCCACATATCATATTCAATAAGCAAAGACAACCACAGGGCTATTTTGGAATGCTTGTCTCCGTGCAGCCTTAGTGGAAGGCTTTGTGGTAGAGTGTGGTTCCAGAGAGTTCCAGAGAGCTATTTTTGCAATTTTGTACAATTTGCCTCCCCATTTGCAGCTTCTTTTCTGAGCTTTCAGTCAGGTGCATTCTCATTAGCAAGATACAGAGTTATTAACAACACACCCTTTAACCACCATTCCACAAAGCCAGCATGGTTGAAGAGTGGTGAATATGGCTACTAACTTTTAAACTGGTTCCTCTAGCTGTCCCTCTAATATCAGTTTGGTTTGCAAACAGCTATCAGGTGATATTTTTGTGCCATGAAAAGCTTCAACTGTCCTTTCCCACCCACGAAGCTTGTTAAAGCAACTGGACATTTTTTTCCTGTCCAGTTGGGAACTTTAGTCCTCATTCCAATGGAAAGAAGGCAATTCTCTTACATTGAGGTTCCTCAGAGTTTCTTCAGTTCTTGGCTGGAGCTTGTTCTCTGGGGAAAGCATGAGGCAAATGAATTTGTGATACTGTATATATTGTTTCCAGTGAATCTGGGCAATTTCTGTTTCTCTGAAGGGGAAAGTAGACAGATAAAATGAATTTCCTTATTTTCAGTTTAAAGCAACCACAGAGAGATCCAAATTAGAATAGAAAAGAAATACTGTGGGAGCACTGACAGTTTTCATGATCTAAATCATAAATCCAGGGGGAAATGCTAGTTTTCTTCTCCAGAGTTCAGACTGGCTTGAGGAAAGCAGTAGAAGGAGAAAAAGTTAAACCTACTTCCACCAGTACCTGCTGCTCCAGTCAAAACCAGAGCCCTTCTCCAATCTTCCCAAGGTGGTGGCAACATGGGACACTAGTCTTTTGTTCATCAAAATGTGATTACCTATCCCATCTTGAATCCCACCTTTTCCTTCATGTTACATCATAATTGGTTCACATGAGTAAGATCCTGGAGCAGATTGGAGGGTTCAGCAAGCAATGGGATGATCAGATGCAAAGGAAGACGCAGTTACTGTATCTTCATTAAAAATAGGCATTTTAGCAGACAAAGACTGAAATCTTAAGAACACTTTCCTGTGAGTGAGCCCCATTGAGAAAAATGGGACTGGAGTCTACACAGACCTGTTTTATTCTCAAAGCTCATCAAGTAGGACACTAACTGTAATTCTCCCTTCTATCCAAATATTAATGCTAATGATTTCCTTAGCAGCATCAAATGGATGTGGCATGTTTTAAAAAGCACTGTTGACCAATCTTTCCAGTTTCCACAGACAAAACATTTCGCTATTGGAATGTCAGAGTTCAACTTAGAAGTAGGGCTGCCAAGCGCCTCTCCCCTCTGCCCCTGGTTTCATTGCCTGCCACTGCTCTGAGCAGCAGCAGGTGATTTTTTTTAAAAATGCAACACTATGTCACTTTGCTTAGGTTTGGGCCGTTTAAAGGGCCCTGCCTTGCAAGTGGCAGGTCCCTTTAAAATACGAGCTGGCCTGCAGCAGGGGGGGATTCCCCCACCTGCCAGCTGATAGTTTAAAGGGTCCTGCCCCTTGCAAGCGGCAGGAAAGGGCCCTTTAAATGATTAAATGCCCCTTTCCCAGCCAGAAAAGGGCATTTAAACCCCACGAACCACGAACTAGTTTGTAACTGGGCCAGTTCCATGCCAGTTTGTGGTTCGTGGTTCATGAAAACCCCATGAACCATGAACCCCATGGTTCCATTTTTTCCTGGTTCATGCCCATGTCTACTAGGGATGAGAAGAAAAGCAAATTCAATAGTTGTTTATCTAGGCTGCTTTCACACACGCGGAATAATGTACTTTCAGTCCACTTTCAGTGCACTTGAGAGATCATTTACAAGTGGATTTGTCCGTTTCACCCAGAAAAATTTAGTTGCAGAGTGGATTGAGAGTGGATTATTCATATGCTGAATGAATAATTAGAAAATTGTAGGAAAACACTAAGGAGTTACATTCTGAAAAGGCAAGTCTTCTCCCTTTCTCCCAGAAACATGCTGGTTGGATACAGCCAGTATTTTCATTCAGTCTTGCTTAATTTCCCTCCTTACTACAGTAGAAAAGAGCAAGAGTCCAGTAGCAGCTATAAGACTCACAAAATTTGTGGAATGGTATGAGCTTTCGTGAGTCACAGCGTATCTGAAGTAGTGAGCTGTGACTCAAAAAAGCTCATATCCTACCACAAATTTTGCTAGTCTTATAGATGCTACTGGACTCTTGCTCCTTTCTGCTGCTACATACAGACTTATGTGGCTTCCCATCTTGATCTACCTCCTTACTACAGCCATCCTGTACCATGCCGGTCCGATAGTCTCCAGCATTGCCTTTTCAGGTGGTCAACAAGGATCCTTCCTGGTTTTTTTTCAGCAGTGGAAAACCTAGTGGCATCCAATCCTCTAAAAGGAAATGCAGGAGAAATGTGCATTCCCAACCCTTCTCAAAAGCAGAGGCTGTCTTCACAATATCCTGCCCTGTTATCCCAAACTCACAGAAAGCCACAAGAGGTACATTGAGACGCAGGAGGCGGTTTGTCAATCTGATTCTCCTGCAGAAGCTGATGGTCTTCTCTTCCGCAGGACTCTCTCAATTCCCTTTGCTTCACTCATAGAACAACCAGAAATAATCAGTTTTTTTGAAGCAGGCGTAGCTCTCCACACACTCACATGCACCTTTCATGCACACTATTGCTGTACTAAAAGGCAAAGACAAAATTTTTACATTTTCTCTTTCCACTGTTGTTCTCTGTATCTTTTATTATCAGATACATTTGCTCAAAGAGGCCACTCAAAAATCAGAGCCAACTGTCCCTTCCCGTCCCCTTCTGTTAGCTCTTTTCTGGATCTTGTGCAAAAAGTTCACACTGTAGAAAGAAACATTCCTTTAAAGAGCTTCTCATGACAGGCTAGGTAGGGGTTGGTGGTCCCAGTTCTTCTTACTATCCTATCACTTCCTTGCTGTTAGATTAAGACTAGGAATGAAAGATTCAGCAATGGCAGTGGGATTTACATTGTGCACATTGTCTTTAAGGTGGTGCTCATCCTAGAAATGCAGCCTTGCTTCTGGCACCTCAATTTAAGTTGACTGGTCACATATATTTATCTGCAGTGTTATCAGAGCAAATATGACTGAAAGAAACAGAGAAATATAAATTTTACAGTCATCCTGCCAAAGCCACTTCTATACATCAAATAAGATCTTGCAGGGAAAATAGAACATTGAATACCTTTGATCAGCTGCGAAGATCTTAACAGAAATCATATTTTATGTTTTTCAGTGGCTAGTTGTTGGTCTGTAGCAGAAGAGCAAGATTTGGGTCTAGTAGCACTTTAAAGACCAACTAGATTTATATAATATCCAGTCTTTTGCATTTAGAAAGTATATTTTATATTATGCATGAGCCGAGTTAGCAACACCGGCTCTAGAAGCACTCCTGTGCAAGTAGAGGTTTACACAGAAGATGATTTTGCTGTTCTCATGGTGTGTGTTAAAGAACTTGTGTTAATTATATACACTGGCACTTAAATTCCAGTGGGCAGTAGACAACTTGCTAGCATGAATCGCAAAGCAGGCTCTACCCAAGCATACCCTTTTAGTATTCTTCAGCTGCCCACACCTATTTTGCACTTACTTGGTGCTCATGTAGGAGTGGGTAACCTGGAGGGCAAAATAAGCGGACCTGGAATTGTGTGATCTCTTGGGAAATAGATAGGATGTCCCAGGGGGGTTGAATAGAGTATCTGTGTTGCCATAGGGCAAATATTATTATAAGGACATTTTTGAGTGGGCAAATAATGTGATAGATGCAGGATGGGAGCTAACGTCATAGGGCAGGTCACCCAGATCAAATCAAAAAGTTGCTCAATTTCTTCAAGAATCAGTTGATTATTGGTGCTGAGACAAGGAGGAGAACCACCATTGCAGACTGAAGAATCCAAATATGAGGAGATTTTATTTAACCTGGATCAAAGAGCGAGATTGAGCAGAATACTTTCAGTATTGATGTTAAAACTTAATGCCTAAATTGCAATGTGGAATAAAAATGTACGTTCCTACAACCTGTTCTTCATCATGAAAGTATAACAGCTCTGCTTTTGGAACTGGTCATTCTTAGCAGTAGTTAAATGGATCATCTAGTTACATTTTCGGCTAAGATTCTTCTGCACAAACACACCCTTGCCCTTTGTATGCAGATGTTTTGGATGATGGATATCTCCCCTTCCCCACTCTTCAAGTCAGGGCTTCATTCATAGAGTAAAAAACAATAATGATCACCTATCAACTATTCCATGGAAGTAGGAAGCAAAGGGGGAAAATCCTCCCCTACTGTGACCCTGACAACTTGGCAAATTTTCATACCACTCTTAGGTCCTCATCTCATTGTTCTGTTGCTATTCTCAGCATCCATGAAAAGAGAGCCAAGAGACATGGTAGCCTTATTCTCTGTGCAGGAGGTTTTTCCAAAAGGCAGTCAAAAGTGGAAGCTCTATAGTGGCTCACAATTAGACATGGACACATACAGAAAAAAACCCTAAACATGCTCTTCATTGTTCGTTGCCATCCACAAACAATGAACAACAGACACTGATGAACCTGACCTGTTTAATGAACAAGTTCATTGTTTGTTGTTCATGGCCCTTTAAAGATCCCTTTAAACTATCAGCTCGCAGGTGGCAGGGGGGATTCCGCACTGGGAGAGCGGGTGCCACCAGGCTGCTGCTGCCTGGTGCAAGACAGGCGGGGAGATTCTCCCTGTCCCACTTGCACCAGGAGAGCCGGAGGCACTGGGCTGCTGCTGCCCGGAGCGAGATGGGCGGGGAGATTCTCCCCATCCCTCTTGCACCGGGAGACCCAGTGGCGCTGGGCTGCTGCTGCCCGGTATGAGAAGGGTGCACCATCCCTCTTGTCCCCATCCCTCTTGCACCAGGAGAGCGGGTGCTGCCGGCCTGCTGCTGCCTGGTGTGAGAGGGGTGGGGAGATTCTCCCCGTTCCTCTCCCACCAGGAGAATGGGCGCCACCAGGCTGCTGCTGCCCAGTGTTAGAGGGGCAGGGAGATTCTCCCCTTGCACCAGGAGAGTGCAAAAAACCATAGGATCCGTGTGGATCCTGGTTTTACTTTCTTCCTGTTTAAAATATGCTTTTGGAAGACTGGCTGCTTGCTTTTAAAATCGGGTGGGGAGGAATGAAGGATTCTATCCCTGCCTTTTTAAAAAAGCTGGCTGAAAAAGCTGGTATTTTTTTTTGGCTCATGCCCACCTCTATCCATGAGTCCCTTTCCTGACTTTTTCTTCTCACAGTGGCAAAAACTGGACTGTCTGCTGGAAGCTACTTTGAGGGATTAACTTACAAGTCAGAAGGAAAGCCAGAAGGAGTTCAGACAGAGTTCAGACAGTCCATGACTATGTTGCCAGGGGAATTGATTGAAAGGTGCCAGACTGTCAGGCTTGACGAATGCAACACGAGACTTGCAACAACCACCTGTTCGTTTAGAATGGGGCCTCATGAATAGCTTGTTCGTGAACAGCAGATTGGGTTGTTTGTGACTTTTTTGTGTGCGTATTGCTGTCCGTGCCCATCTTTACAATCCAGCAAGAGGAGCTCTGCGCCTCACCTGAGGGTAGCATCCCCTGGGTTGAAGACCACCGCTATGGAAAATTAATTATAAATTTCCCTGTGTGGCTCCACAATAAAAAGAACTAGAAATATCTTTTTTTAATGAAAGCTGGAAATTCGGGGAGTGGCATTGCGTATTTCTGAAGGGGTATTGCCCCAAATGTTCTCTGAAGCCTCTGGCTTCATTATTATTCAGCAGGCATACTTCAAAACAGTGCAAAAAGCATCTAAGAGCGGGAACCATACGTGACGCCTGACACAGGTTGGACACTTGTCAGCTTCCCTCCAGTTTTGATGGGGAATGTAGGCAGCTTGGCGGAATGTTGGACAAGTGACAGTTGAAAAGTCCATTGGACAGCAGTCGGAGAGCGAAGCTGCGAGACCAGGATGCCTACATTTCCCATCAAAACTTGAGGGAAGCTGACTAGTGTCCAACCTGTGTCAGGCATCACTTGTGGTTCCGCTCTAAGATTTGTGGTCTTTACACAGAGAGAAGTGTTTTCACTTGCTAACGTCCCTAGACACAATGAAATTATCACAAGATTAATGTACCTGATAAAGGGAGCAATCATAAGAGAGTCTACTCAGAAATAGCTCTCATTTCATTCAATGAGGCTTGCTCCCAGGAAAGTGTTCTTAGGATTTCACCCATTTCTCCCATGTGGTGATAACTGATATTTATTAAATTAAGAGAAAGGCTTGTGAAAGAACTGAGAACAGGAACTAGCAAGAAGAATAAAGTTCTCAAAGGCTTCACACAGGGATAGATAGTCCTTTAAGTATGTGGGCAACGTCTAAAGGTAAAAGACAACATCTCAGATTGAACTCAGAAACATACTGACAAACAATGCAAAGATCTTAAAATGGGAAATATGATCCTAATGACTAACGTCAGCTATCAAGTTGTCTGTAGTAGTTCAGTAATAAATTGGAGTTTTCACTTGTCTTCAAGGGCAGCTCCCATGTAGCATATTACAGCAACCAAGCCTTGAGGTTATTGTGTTGCCTCTGGAACAAGGATTCTTTCTCCTATCTGTCTGAAATTTTGAAGAGAGGATTCCTAGAGTGAGGCATAAAATTTTGACAATTTGATCCCAAGGGGAGGATGGAAGTGGAAATGCAGTCCCAACTGAAATTTATGAGAACAACAAATTGATGTAACTGAATATTTGCTAATTGCTATTATGATATATTAATTAAGAATCAAAATGACCTGAATGCGAACCCAAATATAATTTCTGTATGCACCTCTAATGATCACTCAGATTTATTTTGTGCTGAAGAAAAACTTAATAAGCACTACTAAATTGTGGATTCATCATAATCCACAATAAAAGGAACTAGAGTTGAACATTCAGCACGTACTGAACATTATGCAGTTTCCTCATTTTATCAGGTTGAGTGTGGGGACATCCAATTCCTGTTGATGTTGACAGGATTCTGCTCCAGAGAACATTTTCTTATGTCTTGCTAGTGATTTCCTTAGGTTTGAAATTCTTTAAAAAGAATACAAAGCATTTTATATGAATGGAATGTTGTAAGACCACGAAGAAAATAAATTTTAAAAAATATTTGGCATGAGGTGGGTGGGGGCCTATAACTTAAAAATCTGTAGCATGGTATACCATCACCAGTCTAGGGAGAAACTATGTACATAATCAGATGAGAATAATGTGTCACTTGAATTACAGCAACTAGCACTGGCTTCCAGAGCCATCTTGCAGCTTTCCCATCTCTATTTCTTGCAACGCAATTGGGTGAAATATTAGAAGCTCTTTTTCAGTTTAACTCATATACCCAAATTCTGTTGCAGGCTGCACATTTTAATCTAGGTAGTATCTTTTTATCCTGTACTTCCTTCACAACAACCTTGTGCAATATGTTAAGCTAAAAGTGAATGACTGCCCCATGGACACCTGACAAGCAGGCTGGCAATGTTGAGATCTAGATCTCCCCAGCCATAGTCTGGCACTCCAACCACTACTCCTTATTGGCTGTAATGTATTGAGTACCATTCAACATGTTGTTTAGGAAAGGTGGGCACTGTGGGGTGGAGATGGCTATTAGCCAGTATTTTACTTACTGAAATCAGAGGTGCTAGAGTTTCATCTGGCCGCAAGTCATTCCATCTATCAAGAAATTTATTTTCTAATACCAGGAGGTAAGCATATTTATTGTACAAAGAGGAAAATGCACTTTGAACATGCCCAGGAGTATTCTATTTACCTTGTTACAGTCTCTTGGTAATGATAACAAGACTTATTTCTGTCTCGAATATATTCACATTTTATCCCCAAACCTTTTTGCTGCTGTTAAACATGCCAGGGCATAAGATAGCATGAATTGTATGTCCTATCAATTCATTTGACTAAGTACAATATCATGTTTATTTTTTCATCACAAGAGGTTCTGATGTTACCTGCCTGAAAATTAAACCCTCTTCAGACTGTAAACCCTACTGGCAGATTTGGGGGAAGGTGAAAACATTTACAAAAGGTTATTACTTGGTGGACAAGGCACATAATCATATGAGAATTTGGTTTAAGTGATGCGTTAATTGAATGGTAGAGCTAGCACTGGCTTCCAGAGCCATCCTGCAACTTTCCTGTCTTTATTTCTTGCAACACACTTAGGTAATAAACCGTGTGCAATTTCTCTTTATATCCCTACTTTAAAAGGGCATGATTTCATTTTTAAGAGTCATCATTTAATTTTTAAATGAAACTGAGAATTCAGAAAGGGAGCCTAATTTATTCCTAGGATAGGGTTGCCAGACCCAGTATAGATATGGGAGGCACTGGCTGATGATGAGCTGTCACTTCCAGGAAAATCTGGAAGTGACATCAGTTCTTTCTAGGAATTCGGCCCCTTCCTGGCAAGCAGCTTTGCTGCTCAGCCAGGGGCCGTCCATTGCCACTCCTGAGGAATGGACGGCACCACCCCTTTGCTCCTTATAAGGAGTGGCTGGGAGGGCGGAGCGAGCGTTGCGACGCAGCTTTGCCCTCCCAGCTCAGTGCTGCTCAGTCGCTCGGAGGGGACAGACGTTCCCAGAGAGCGACTGAGGGCCTAGAGGGCGTTCTTGCCTGGCTCTGGGCTGGGTCGGCAGCGGAGGAGCTAGGCAGCGTCGGGAGGCGTAGTCGTCGTTGCCGTCGTCGTCCCGAGGCCCGGGAGTGCGACGGGCGGTTGAGGCGCGGCGCGGCTGCGCGGCCTCCAAAGTCTCCGTCGGCGGCATCAAGCCGGCGGGGACTTGCTGGTTTGGTGGGCCTTGTCTGGAGGCCCGTGGGCGAGCCGGCTGGCGGCGGCGTGGCGCGGCTGGGCGCCTTTTTCCCTTACCTGCAATAGGGCACGGGGAGGCAGGCTAACCGAGGGGGTGTTGGGGCGTGGGGTGGAAGCGGGCCCGGCCCCCCCCTTTTTTCCTGCGTGGAGTCTGAGTGGCGTAGTTTGCACGCTGCTTCAGGCCCGGCCGCCATTTTGTTCCTGGGCCCGGCGGCCATCTTGTGTAGGCCCCTTTGGAGTCGCCCCCCCCCCTTTTCTGTTTGGCCACTTCTGTGGGCAGGGGGCATTGTGCCCTAGTGGGTAGGGCCTGTGCTGCACGTTAGTGGTGCCTACCGTGTGAGTGAGGGGGTCTGGGTCCTTCTTGCGGGGGCCCTTCCCCCCCCTTTTTTAGAATAAAGTGCAGCCAAGGCTGTGTTGCCTAGTGCTTGGTGGGATTTGGTTTTATAAAAAAAAAAAAAAAAAAGAAAAGAGAAACAAGGAGGGAGGAATAAGTAGTCCCCAGTTGCTTTTGGTGACTTGCCCACATCATTAGAGCTTGGAAGCTAAGCAGGGTTAGCCTGTTTGGTTTGTGAACCGGGCTTGGAGCACGGCATGGCTCCCAAGAAAGGTACGGGAGCTTCCAAGGGGAAGCAGCCTGCTCGGAGGGTGCCGACTAAGAGGGCCCCTCCTCCGGCTATTTCGTCCTCTGATGAGGATGACTCCTTGGGGGACCAGCAGGACATCTTAAAGCGCCTGGAGGCACTTGAACGGGCAAGAGGGGATACGGGCTCTGCACAACAGGGGGCGCGAGCAACACGGCCTGTGCGGCGCGCAACTAGGGACGCAACTAATCGAGATATTTTGCGTCGTTTAGCTGTCTTGGAAGGCGCTTCTGGATCTTCGGCGGCTGGAACCAGCAGCGGTCGTGCAGCGATGGTGGCGGATGCCCAGGAACCGGCAGCTGAAATGGTTGACTTGCCTGAGGAGTTGCCGCCTGTTGCAGTAGCTGTGGATTCAGTGGAGCCGGCTGGTAAGGACAATGCACCACACTACACTTGTCCGTGGCCTTGGGGCCCGTGGGCGCAGGGCTCAGCCAGTGGGATGGTGAGTGGTATGCAGGATGCCCCCTCCAACACGGCGGCTACTCTTGCAGGTGCGGTGCAGACCGGCTTTAACCAGGGCATCCCAGTTGGCGCTCAGCAGCAGCATGCGGTTCCCTTTCAGGCTTGGGGGTGCCCCCCCTTTGGCTGGTCAGGCTTGTCAGCCGGCCCTTGGGGCTATTATCCCTATCAGCCGTTGAACTATGGCCAGGTCCCTTTCCATGCCCTGCCGTTTGGCGACACGGCTCTACCATTGGGTGACCACTTGGCGCAAGCCACGAGGGATAAAATCCTTCGTGGTGAGTATGTCGACGTCTTTGCCCTTCTCTACCGTGAGTTGGAGAAGAAGGACAAAGATGAGATGGATGATAGGGACAAGGAGCGATTAAAAAGGAGGCGAGTCGACAGAACTTGGAACAATTGGCTGCCGGGCTTCTTGATTTATGCCGGGGTGATTGCCAGGGCGCAACCCAGTCGGGCCGCGTCTCTGTTCCAATACCTCGACATTATATTGAAAGGTTATACGGGCTTCACAGGTGCTGCATGGATGCAGTACGATGAGGAGTTCCGTATGAGGGCGGCCATGAACCCCAGCTTACCGTGGGACCGCATTCACCAGCAGCTGTGGTTGTCGGTGATGTCCCCGGCTAAGCCCAACTTAGGGGATCGTTCGGACAGCGGACATGTGGTTTCCCGTAATGCCCAGGTGACCAATACCCGCGGTGGAGCGGGGCAGCAGGTTCAACCCCGGCTGCTCTGCTGGGAGTATGCTTACAAGGGAACCTGTCCTAGAAAGCCTTGCCGGTTCCGGCATGAATGCCCATCTTGTGCGGGCCAGCATCCCTACAATGCCTGTGGGAAAGCCCGACAAGGGTGGGGTGGCAGAAAGCAGGGGGGGTGGCAGTTCCGGGGGCCAGCAGCCCCCTGGAAAAGGGCCCCAGCCCGGTAAGGCTGAGGGTCCTTGAGCGCTTGTTGCGTTCTTATCCTCTTAAGGAGGATGCGGTTTACTTGTTTGAAGGTTTTCGGGATGGTTTTAGAATCCCTGTTCAAGGTTCCAGGGCCCCATTTATGGCCGAGAATTTGCGTTCTGTTCAGGGCAGGGAGGATATAGTTAGGCTTAAGATTCAAAAAGAATGTGCTGAGGGCAGAGTTTTGGGACCATTTGTGACCCCTCCAACCCCTAATTTTCGGGTGTCTCCTTTGGGGGTGGTACCGAAGAAGGTGGCGGGCGAGTATCGCCTCATTCACCACCTTTCCTATCCTAAAGGGGGGTCTGTTAATGACGCCATCCCTGGCCACCTGTGCTCGGTTCGGTACACCTCTTTCGACCAGGCTGTGCAAGTAGTGCGCAGATGCGGGGTGGGCGCAGAGCTGGCGAAATGCGATATTAAGTCTGCATTTCGCCTTCTTCCAGTTCACCCGCTAGATTTTGAGCTTCTGGGGTTTGCCTTTGAGGGCAAGTTTTATATGGACCGGGCCTTACCAATGGGCTGCTCTGTTTCTTGTGCAGCCTTTGAACGATTCAGCTCATTCCTGGAGTGGGAATTCAGGAGGCGTGCCGCTTGCTGTGACTCCGCCCACTATTTAGATGATTTTTTATTCGTTGGGCGGGCACAGTCGTCTCAATGTGCCAGGCTCTTGGCCATTTTTATGGAGCTGGCAGGTGAGCTGGGGGTTCCATTGGCTCACGAGAAGACGGAGGGTCCAGCTACGGTACTCACTTTCTTGGGTATTGAGTTGGACACGGTACAGCAATCCTTGCGATTGCCTTTTGATAAAGTCGAGGAGCTCAGGGCCCGTCTGCAGGAGTTTAGGGGCAAGCGCAAGGCTTCCTTGGTAGAGCTGCAACAGCTTGTGGGGCACCTTAATTTTGCGTGCAAAGCTGTAGCCCCTGGGAGGCCATTTTTGCGTCGCTTTTGCGACGCTATGGCTCACCTGCGTGCACCCCACCACAGGTTGAGACTTTCAGGGGGTATGCGCGCCGACTTAGAGGTGTGGATGGACTTTTTGAGGGATTTTAATGGCATTACCTTTTGGCGGGACGACTTGCTACTTGAGGCGGAGTTGCAGGTTACGTCTGACGCCTCTGGCTCCACTGGCTTCGGAGTTTATTTCCGGAGGCACTGGTGCGCTGAGCAGTGGCCGGCGGATTGGCTGGCTTCAGACGTGGTTAAGGACTTGACTTTTTTAGAGTTTTTTCCCATTCTGGTGGCAGTTCAATTATGGGGGGCGGAGCTGGCGAACCACACTGTCCACTTTTGGTGTGACAATTTGGCTGTGGTGCATGTTGTCAACTCCTTGACCTCTAAGTCCACGCGGGTTATGCGATTAGTAAGGGCGTTTACATTATTGTGCCTGCGGCGCAATATATTGTTCAAGGCTAGGCACGTTCCAGGCGTATGCAACGGTGTGGCGGACGCTTTGTCTCGCCAACAGATGGAGCGTTTCTGGCAGCTTGCCCCGGAGGCGGATCCTCGTCCGGCAGTGATGCCTCCAGAGCTTTGGCTGCTTGGGAGGTCGAGGCGTGCCGCGCCATCCAGCTAGCCATCGCACCCAGTACGAGGAGGGCGTATTGGAGAGCGGTAGGCCAGTTAGAAGGGTTCAGACGGGAAGCTGGCATTGGGAGCACCTGGCCCATTCCGGTAGAACACATCCTTCAGTTCTGTGTCCACCAGAAGGGGCGGGGGCTGGCAGTGAAGTCCATTAAGGGGCAGCTGGCCGCCCTCGCCTTTGTTAGCAAAGCCCGGGGATTTCCTGAGGCCACGGGGGATTTCCGGGTGAGGAAAGTGCTGGAGGGTTGGGCCAGGGAATGCGCGGTCCACAGGGATCCGCGACAACCCATTTCCCCGTCCGTACTTAAGGGCCTGGGTGCGGTATGGAAAACGGTTTGTGCATCGGGATACGAGGCGAGGCTCTTTCATGCGGCCGCATTGACGGCCTTTTTTGGGGCCCTCCGGGTGGGTGAGCTGGTGGTCTCGTCTGGCAAGGATGCCTCGGGCCGTGCTCTTATGGCCAGTGACTTGGTTTTTGAAGGGGATACGGTTGCTCTGACAATCCGCTGGTCCAAGACGGACCAGATGCGCAAGGGGACTTGTGTTCGGCTGGGCTCTTGCTCTGAGGTGGAGCTGTGCCCAGTCCGTGCGTTGAGAAGGTATTGGCAAGTGCGGGGTCGGGGGCAAGGATGCCTTTTCCGGCACCAGGATGGCTTCCCCTTAACTCGCTACCAGTTCTGGGCTGTGACCAAGCGAGCTCTGGCGGCGCTGGGTCTGCAAGGCGTGAGTTTTGGGACTCATTCCTTTCGAATTGGAGCGGCTTCGACGGCCGCTGCCATGGGGTATTCGGGTCAGGTTATTCAAAAGGTTGGTAGGTGGCGGTCCGCAGCTTACCGCTCCTATGTGCGTCCTTTAAAGCATGTTTAAACGTTTCTAATTGTTGTTTTTTCTTAGGTCCTGCGTCGCGGGTTGGACGTCAGCGCATCTTGATATGCGGGCACAGTTTTGTATTCTGGGCTGCCCATCAAGCACGCAGGACGCCGGTTGGGTCTCAGCTGGGGCTTAGCGACCGGGCTACGGTGGAATGGCGGGGTCGTCGGGGCCTTCGGTGGCCGGGCCTGTTGCCATTGTTGTTTGGAGTTGGGGGCGATATGCCACCCAACATTCTGGTTATACATCTAGGGGGAAACGATTTGGGTCTGCTGCAGGGTAAGGCATTATCTTATCAGGCGCTATTGGATATGCGTCTTATTGCGGCGCGTTGGCCGGGGGTGCTGATCATGTGGTCGGCTATGATCCCTCGGCGGGTTTGGAGGGAGGCTGAAGATCGCCAGGCCATTGAGCGGGCGAGGATGAAGGCCAATAGGGCCATCCAAAAGGGTTTGGCGGATGGGTTAGGCGTTTATTTGCCTCACCCTCGGATCAGGGCCGAATTCCCCGACCTCTACAGGGGTGATGGGGTGCACCTGTCTCAGACAGGTAACATGATTTTTATAGAGGATCTGCGGCAAGGACTCCAGTTGGCCTTAGGCCACCAGTGGGGCGCCTGGCCCTAAGCGGAGGCTTGGCCCGGGCGTTGGCTGGTTTGTAGGAGTAGGGTGCGGGACGGTGAGCTCCCTTGGCGCTTCCCTATGTGGGAAGAGGGGCCTGCCTAAAGGGCTGGTACTGCTGTGACGGCTGCCAGGCCCACAGGCAGGCTGCCTTCGGGAAACCCTGCCTGAGAGTCCTTTCCCTCACTGCTATACGGCTGAGGTGTCAGGAGCTTAAAGGGGGGTGACCAAAGTTGCCTGGCCGGCTGGGTCCGCCCCATCCACTGGATGGGTCCCACCTGGGGCTTCGGGAGCTCGCCCAGACAGGTCAAGGCGGTGGTCCAGGATGGGACGCCGTGGCTTGACCTGTACCGCTTTAGGTCCTTGCCGCTGTTTTGCCTGTGTTGTTTGTATTAAATTAATAAAGTGGCCCTTAGATCCAACCTGGTGTCCGTCTCTTTTCTGAATGGGGTGGCAATTCGGCCCCTTCCTGGCAAGCAGCTTTGCTGCTCAGCCAGGGGCCGTCCATTGCCACTCCTGAGGAATGGACGGCACCACCCCTTTGCTCCTTATAAGGAGTGGCTGGGAGGGCGGAGCGAGCGTTGCGACGCAGCTTTGCCCTCCCAGCTCAGTGCTGCTCAGTCGCTCGGCCCACCCGCCTCTCCCTATGTTATGGGTGCAGGATAAGCCGGCTGCCGTACGGAGCCAGGTAGGAATTTTTTCCCCCCTTTCCGAATTGGCTTAGGAAAAGGGGGGTTTTTCGCCTACCTTGCATCTATACTTGGGGATTGAGGAATTTGGCGAGGTGGTGCCTGTTAGGTGTGTCATGGCTGGTTTGTAGGAGTAGGGTGCGGGACGGTGAGCTCCCTTGGCGCTTCCCTATGTGGGAAGAGGGGCCTGCCTAAAGGGCTGGTACTGCTGTGACGGCTGCCAGGCCCACAGGCAGGCTGCCTTCGGGAAACCCTGCCTGAGAGTCCTTTCCCTCACTGCTATACGGCTGAGGTGTCAGGAGCTTAAAGGGGGGTGACCAAAGTTGCCTGGCCGGCTGGGTCCGCCCCATCCACTGGATGGGTCCCACCTGGGGCTTCGGGAGCTCGCCCAGACAGGTCAAGGCGGTGGTCCAGGATGGGACGCCGTGGCTTGACCTGTACCGCTTTAGGTCCTTGCCGCTGTTTTGCCTGTGTTGTTTGTATTAAATTAATAAAGTGGCCCTTAGATCCAACCTGGTGTCCGTCTCTTTTCTGAATGGGGTGGCAATTGCTGAAATCAACAAATTCCTGGAGAGGTGTAATATCATTTCCAGGTTCTGCTGGAAGTGACATCATGCCATTGGGAAACAGTCATTATTTTATTTTATTTTTCTGTAAAATACCAGCTGGGGGTGAGGTATTCCCTGCCCCCCCCCTCAGGCTGGCAATCTTACTCTAGGAGAAGCAGGCTTCCAACATACACAACAGCATGGATCTGATGTATTTAGCTCTGACCCTCTCCACAGAAGACCAAAGGACTGTCCCTAAAGGAATACATGATTGTGCACCCAATCACAGTGATCTAACCTCTTGCCACTTCCTGCTTAGATTACTATAATTCACTGTCCTTGAAGGCTGCCCATGAAGACTGTTTAGAAACTTCATGTGGTTCAGAATGCAGCAGCAAGGTCAGGCATGCTGTCCGGCATTAACTGCAGGCAGCATATTACAGCAGTTCATAAAGAGCTTGTCTTTTCATATTTGGGCCCACTTTAAACTGCTAGTTTTAATTTTTACATGTTTATATGGCCTAGGTCCTGGGAATACGCGTGTTCTCATTAGGGTTGCTAGGTCCCCAGGATATTAAAGTGGGGTGGGTGGGTGGGAGGGTCATGGAGGGGAGTGATGGGAGCACTTATCCTGTGAGTGCATACAGCACGTGTGCACTTCAGAACATTTCCATGATGCTCTGGGAATACATCATTCATGGCATGATGTGGAACTGAGGAGTCACACACACAGGGTAATTTGGTAAAAATTAGCCCCCCATCTAGTGTTTGGGGCTGATTTTTACCAAGTCAGCCCTGAGCATGACCCATCAGTTCCTTGTTGAGCTGAGAATAGCATTATCCCTGGAGCAATGTGGAAGTGTTCTGGAGTGTGTGGGAGCACCTGAGGGGTTCCTAGGCCTGCTCCTGTGACTCCCTCCACTGCCGGCCAGGTGAGAAATGGCAGCAGGCAAAGGCTGGGAACAGGGGATCCCCTGCCCTCAACAGGGAGCTGGTAACCCTAGTTCCCAAATATTCCTGCCCAAACATTATAGGCTTTACTTTGCAACCCTCAACCTTCAGAGGGAATCAGATGGAGAACAGAGCCTTCTCAGTGGTGGTACCCTGTTTATGGAATACCTTCCTTTCACCTGGCTCTGTTGTTGACCATCTTTAGAAACTTTTTATTTCAATAGGCTTTTAATTAAGGAATTACACTGCTTGTGAGTGTCTGCTTCTCAGTCCTAGTGTGTTATTTGGTAGGATTACCAGGCCAAGTCTGGCAACCAATGGAAGGTTTGGGGATGGGAATGCTGCTAGACTTAAGAAAGCCCTTCAGGATCAGGAAATTCTATCTTATTTTCAGAAATTTGGTTGATTGATGATCCAGGACACACAGACCTTAGAAAATATCCCTCTAAATAAATCCTATTCTTCAGTCACTCCATTGGCTTCCCATCAGCCAGTTTGGTGTAATAGGGAATCAACCCCGGTTTCCAGGTTAGAGTCCCGCGTTCTTAACCACTTGATCCAACTGTGATAATTTAGCTTTGAGTAACCTTAGTTTCGATACCAGGGAATCTTGCTCCACCTGCAGGTACATCAGTAAATCCTAATGAGTCTCCATCTATGTCAATTAAATCCAAGGTTCTGTATCTATTGTAAAAATCAAGTTGATTCAGTTGCTCATATCCTTTTTAGTTGCCCTGTTATATGTCACTTTGTAACTAATATATTACTCCCTGGACTGACCAACTACAGAACATTTCAGAACAACAGAAATTAAAAATCTTATTATCAGGCTAGATAAAACAGTATACATGTGATTTAGCCATATTTACCTATGTAGCCATGAACTACTCGTAAAATACTTCGACGTATGGCTTGTAGGCTATTAAGTTACAGGGAGAGAAAGAATGGGAGGGATATGCATGCTTTGCTTATCTCCTGATAATAATTGGGCTATAGTTTTCTGCACCAACTACAGTCTTCAAACTGATTTCAAAGGAAGAGTTCTGTAAACTGCACTATAGTAGTCTAGTCTCAGTGTTACTGAGGCATGGATCCAGGTGTCCAGATTGGCTGTGTCAAGTAGAAGGGCATCTTCCTGGCTAAACTCAGTCTGGAGAAGGCATTTTTTATAGCTGCTTGTTTACTTGTTTCTGTAGCAGCAATGCTGGATCCAGTGTAATTCTTGGGCTCTTAACCGAGTCAGCAAGAGTCAACCGAACCCCATGGAAAGTGGGTGATGCAATGTCCTTCAAGATCTTTGCCTTCCCGGTATTACCTCTTGTCTGGGTTCAGTTTCAATTTCTTTACTTTCAGCCTCTACTGTATCACTCGGGAATGTGACATAGGTGGAGGCAGGGTTGCCAGGTCTCTCAGGGTCCAAATCGGGTGACAGCCTGTGTCTTTGGAGGTACTTACTGTGCACACTGGGAATGACATCATTTCCGGCAAAACTACAAAGGGAAACACACACACACACACACACTGGGCATTTCCCATAAAATTGGCCTGATTTAGAGGAAAATACCCCCATGCAGGGGCTTTCCCTTCATTATCATGCTGACAATGACATCATTCCCAGTGTGACAACAAAAGTTCTGCAGCACATGCAAGTGCACTCCAGAGCTCCCAAGCCTGTTCCCCACATTCCCCCCCTCCGTTCTGCCCAAGTAAAATCCAGTGGGGGGCAGAGACTGGGATCAGGGGATCCTTTGCTTCCATCAGATGACTGGGAACCATAGCTGGAGGCTTGGCAGCCCTAGTTATTAATTAGCCTTTTCCAGGTTTTATCGTGGTTGCGTTCTCAATGTTTTGTGATCGTTGATATTAGGTTTGGTTTTAGTTTTGTTTTTTCATTGTTATATACATTTGCTTTTGTTATATTATGTTCTGAATCACCTTGGACATGAATATAGTGATGTAGTATGCATATATTTTGATTAAACAAATGTAGGAAAATGTCTTTACCAATAACATTTTGAGACAGCCAAAATAGTGGGGGGGGGGGGGGAGGCAGCACAGAGGAAAGCAAGGGGACAATGTATAGGTTACCACTTCCACTCCAAAATTAAGTGAAACAGCTTGCATTTGACGGCACTTCCAAAATCCTGTTGAACGCTAGATTCTTCCAGTCTCTTGTCAAGCTTTCTTATGGCTGCTGGTGGAGAGAAGGAAACTCTTCCAGTGCAATCCTATGGAGTTACTCCAGTCAAAGACCATTGACTTCAATGGGCTTAGACTGGAGTAACCCTGTATAGGATTGTACTGTTCATGTGATGATTTCCGTCCACATGGGAAACCACTCTTCTCCTCCTGGATGCAGTGTGGATTAATTTTCTGGGATGTGGCAACCACAATAACGTAAACAAACAAACAAACTATAATATTAGAGACAGCAGTGCTAGTTCAACTTTTTTTTGGGGGGGGCACTTCTGGCTTGCAGGCTTGATATTTCAAATCCATCCCACCATAGGCACTGCTGTATTCTGAGCAATATGTTTAAAGCACATTAAATGCTGAAAAGTCGCGTGGATAATACTTTTTGATTTTCCTTTTGACACTCACCGTTGAGTCCGTGAGGCGGGGGCAGCGGGCGCCGCGGGACCGAAGGGGGGGCCCGGGGCAAAGGCGCGTGTCCCGCGCCGCCACCACTGCCCGCCTGGCAGACACGGGCCAGGAACGACAGGTGGCCGGGGCGGCATGCGGGCAGCCTCCTCGCTCCGCCCCAGCCACCCGTCAGCAGCACTGAGATGACGTCGTCACGCAGTCCGGGGCGGAGCGCGCGCGCGCGCGGGTGGCCTCCGGCGCCAGAAATACTGGCGCCGGGGCTGAGTGTCACTAATGTAACCGTTAAGCTAATTTGACACACATTCATTAATCTGTACTAAATACTACCCCTTAGTTCTAAACAACATCACAGATTAGAATATCCATTTCATCTATCAGCATGGATTGGAAAAACCTATAAAGATATGATAAGATTTTGAGCGCTGTGACTCTTTGGTTAAATAGGCAAAAGGTGAAGAACATTGGACTCAGCCAATAAGCCATAAAGTGGTTCCTTGCAAGTGCAAACAGCCTATCTATCCAAGACATTTACTTATCTAAGCAAGTGTCTCTTCACTTCAGCCCCCTTTGGCTCTAGCTTTGGAAATAGAAAACAAGTTGAGGATATGAGACCTGCTGTACGTCAAATCTCTTCCATGCAACAGATTACTGTAAGAGTAAAATTGTTGACTGGAGCATGACCCTGCCAAATAGTCTGCACACATCCCTTTCATGTAATTATTTGGAAAGCAGGGTTGTATCTCTTGAGCAATTCTGAGGGTTCTGTTTGGCTTGATTTATTCGCTTCTGCAAACAAATACCTCCACATCAAATAATTTTTTTCTTTGACTACTGCTTTGGAAATGACAGCACTTAAAAGGTTACGTTGATTTGGTCCAAAATGAGGGTTGCTAACTAGCCTGGAGAAAATGCTCTGTCCCGTGAACAGAGGCTTAATATATGGAAATGGGCAGCTGAAGCTTTTCATGGTGTGGAGAAATGCCCTCCACCTGAGAATTCACCCCAACAATTCAATGGTTGAATTTACACTGTCCATATCATGACCTCTATGTAAATCTGTGGCTGGCAGAAAGGAGAAGTACAGGAAACGGTCCATAAATCCCCCAAGCACCTCATATTTCAATGTTTAAAATGCAAATGGCTCTAGCTGAAGGAATGACAAAAGGTTTACCACCTCATATCTTGCTGGAATGTCACACCACAAAGCGTATGGAGAATTGGAAAGTCAAATGGCTAGATAGTATTTTCTTCCTCAGGAGGTAGGAAGATCAAGACTGAATGGAAGCAGGGAACAGAGACTCCCAAGAAGAGATTATAAATTCTCAGGACATGAGAAAGAAGTTCTCTTATCTTCCTTGTTCATCTTCTTTGTATGGGCATCAGACCTGAAGAACTGTTTACCTAGGGACTCGATCTCATCCACTTAGCCAGGAGCAATAGAAGTCCCAACACTAGACCAAATGTAATTCTTGATTTTAAATGCTGCAGTTTTAAGAATTACTGACCTATCCTAGCAAAAATATCACTAGAATAAATATAGAATTTAGGCTAAAAAGACTGCATGTTTTGACTTTTTTGTATGCTTGCTCAGCTGATGCTTGAGTAGGCCATGTGCACTCTTTTTATATTTTTATTTATTTATTTACATCATTTATAGTCCGCCTTTCTCACTGAGACTCAAGGCGGATTACACAGTATGAGGTTAATACAATCAGTATCAAGTAAGTACATTTCAATACAATACCATAAGGTAAACATATACACGTTTAAAGACCTAGCATTAACAAGGATCCAAGACAGAGTAGAAAATACTGAAGCAAAACATAATCAATTCTAGGACTAACATTAGACAACATGGAGCGCTGGTTGTACATAGGAGTACATATTTAAAGCAGCAGATAATATATAAGGCAAAAATGGTGATGAAGTCTATGATCCCCAACTTGTTAGCGAAGCATCTGAGACCCCATCCTGACAATGCAGTCCTCCCATTTGAGTAAAAAGCCTTTTTGAATAGTTTGGTTTTGCATCGTTTATGGAAAGCCAGGAGAGTAGGGGCTCTTCTGACTTCCTCAGGTAGGTCATTCCACAGGATAGGGGCCACCACAGAGAAAGCCCGTGTACAGGCTGCTGTTGATTTCTCCTATGTGCAGCCTGGCACCTGCAGGAGACCGTGCAGATGAGCGAAGCTGCTGTGGAGGAACATAGGGAGGGAGGCGGTCCCATAGGTATGCCAGACCAAAGCCATGAAGAACTTTGTATGTAATAACTAATACCTTGAAATGAGCACAATAAACGATGGGTAGCCAGTGGAGCGACTGTAGGATGGGAGTGATGTTCATGCTCCTGCTCGCTCTTGATAACAATTGAGCTGCAGCATTTCGCACTAATTAGAGGAGCCTCCTAGTTAACTTTGATGGGAGGCCAATGTATAGAGCATTACAATAGTCAAGTCTTGATGTTACCATAGCATGGATCCAAGTAGCCAGGTCAGCCATATCAAGATAAGAAGCCATCTTCCAGGATAGAGTGAGGTTGTAGAAAGCATAATCCTTCTTATATTTTGAATGCTCAAAGCTTGATCTCTGTAAACTCATCATGGCTGCCTGGTCTTGCAATCTAAAGGGGAGGGGCAGCAGGTAGGTGTGCCATCCCTTGATAGATCGTTCCTGCACAAGCTTGTAGGAAAGAAGTGGGAGACTAGGCAAAAAGCTGGAGCCTTTATATGGCAATGTAAATACAAAGTGCTAGATGCGCAAATTTATCTAGCGGGAGATAGCTTTAGATTGGCAAGTGACAGCTCTTAATACCAGTATGAAATTTGATACACTATGGAGTAAGGGAAAGGGACAGCATTGCTGAGCAGATACATGAGTCAGCTGTGGGACTTTAATTTTTTATTTATGTCATTTATATTCCGCCGTTCTCACTGAGACTCAAGGTGGATTACATAGTGTGAGATTAGTACAATCAGTGGCAAGGACAAGGGACATTTCCATACAGTCTCAAGAACATTTCCAGAAACATTTCCAGGACTTGAGTGAATGGGCCTTGTGGATCAGTTCTTCACACATGGCATGGAGTAAAATAGCATTCCATTAAGCCTCCATGGAAGGGACAAGACATTTTAAATCAAAGCAATGAATGAATGAATGAATGGTTGTTGCTGTGGGTATGCCAAATCATGTAGAGAATTAAGTTACCCACCCATGGTAACATACAGTTTCTGCCATTGTTAATTTTTCAGTTTTCTTTATTCTGATATTTAACAAAATGAGAACATTTTACTAAAACAAAACCCAGGTGTGATCCAGTCTCTGTGTCATATTTTCTGAGGAGAAGATATTTATTATGGGTTCATTCCAAAAAAACAGTGAGTGAAAGCAACACACTGCTCTGTAAATGTCTGCACAACTTGCACAAGAGTTTGTGTAATGTTACAATGAGTAAGTTTTTTGAGAAATGTTCATGCATCCAGTTGTGCAACATATTGCACAAACTCTTATACAAACATAAAAATATCTTTGAATTTAAGACCTAACAAGACCAGATGCTGGGAAATTTGCAATTGGGTCTTCCTGGTATTTTTTTAAAGCTGAATAATCAAGCAGGACCCTGATTCAGATTGGGGCCACATGCAAAGGAGAGAGGGGTTTAATTCTTCCACAGTCACATGGTTTCACCTTCTTAACATGACTTTCTTTTCAGGCTATCATAACAACAAAAAGAGGGACTCACTCTCCACCCTTCTTGGGGTGAGAACGGTGCCTGAAGGGCAATTTTAAAAGCTGAAGCTATGAAAGAGGGAGGGTGATTCCCAGACTCATTCTGGATCAAACTGCAGTTTGCCTTTTTAAAATGTTGGGAAGCTCTGACCATGGGTTACTTAGATTCTCACCTACAAGGACCCTTAATTTTCTCACACTAGAGTGTGAATTATAAAAAAGCTTTTTCTACCTGTACAAGATACATTCTGTATACAGAATACCTTTAGATGCAATGAATGAGAGGGCTGGCATGACATGTATCAATGGGACTTGGCTGAGGGAGAAGAAGAGGTTATCCTCTCCCAGAGTACTCAATGATGCATAAGGTTACCAACCAGGTAGGGCCTGGAATGCTCCTGGAATTAGAAGAGATATCCAAGCTAGAGAGATCAGCTCATCTGGAGCAAATGGCAGCTTTGGAGGGTAGACTCTATGGCATTACATCACCACTGAGCTCCCTCTCCATGCCAAACTCCATTCTCTACAAACACTGCCCACATATCTTCAGTAATTTCCCAAGACAGAATTCGCAACCCTAGATACATCAGCATAGGTGGGCAATGAGGTGGTATCATTGCATCCTATAGGGATTCTGTCCCTCTGAACAGGGTACTTCTGTTTTTGAAGCTGTGTACTTATTGGCAGGATTGTGGGACAGAATTAGGATTCTGTTGGCATATCCCCCATCCTGCTGTCCAACAGTACCTGCTTGAACTTGGACAGATGGTCTCAAAGATGGTGTTGAAGACTGGTTGTCCTGAGGAACTTCAACATTCATGCCAAGAATGTTGTGAGCAGCTCAGGATTTCCTGGCCTCCATGACAAATATGGGCTTGTCTTAACAACAACAACAACAACAACAACAACAACAACAACAACAACAACAACAACAACAACAACAACAACAACAACAACAACAACAACAACTGCTTATACGCCACTCTTCTAGACACAGCCTCAGAGCGATGAAAAAAGTCAGTGTTATATTATCCCCACAATACAGATGGGGAGCTGAGGCTGAAAGAAGTAGAATCTTAAATAATATCTGGTCCCACACATTGTGTAGGTCACACACTTGATACAGTATTTTGCTCTGAGTAGGATGAAGGCAATCTGGGTGGAGAAATTTATGACAGTTCCTTTGTTATGGACAAATAAATCTCTGCATGGATTTAGATCTAAGAGGACATTAAGACTTAAGGGGATCTATTAAAATGAGCCTTCCAGGGAGCGAAATAGATCCAAATAGTTTTCTGTCAGGTCTACAGGATTGTTCCTGTTGATAGGGTCAGTGTTTTTGTTGATTCTCTTGATGACCACTGAAATGAGGAAATAATCTGGGCAATTAACATGCTCATGGTCTCTCAGGCTTAGTCCACAAGTAACCTTTTTGTTTACTTAGGTGCTACAGGTGATGAAAAGACAAAGGAGATGGCTAAGGAGAAAAGACAAAGGAAAGGGCCTTCTCGTCATGGCACCAAAATTGTGGAACTCCTTCCCCAGGGATACTTGTTTGTTCCCTTCCATTATTGGCTTCTGCCTGCAGGTAAAGACTTTCTTATGTTATATGGCATTTCCTTTTTTTCCTTTTGCTTTTATTATGTGTTTTAATGCACTTTTAATTGTTAGCCACCATGGCAATCCTAATAGGGCAGAAAGGCAAGATGTTAATTTTGTAAATAAATAAACAAATCCATCATGAATCCATTGAAAGCTTGAAGTGTGTAATAAACTCTCATGTTACACTGGGCCTCCACATCATATGAACCCAGCAGGCCTAAAGCAGTCCAGCAACTAAATAAAGCACACTATAGGAGCAGCATTTGTTTGTTTGTTTGTTTTTTATTGTCCAACTTTCTCACTGAGATCCAAGGCGGATTGCACAGTGTGAATGAAAATACAATATAATCAACTTCTAGGACATCAGCTGAGTAAAGTACAATAGTAAAGTACAAGTACAATAGTAAGGACAATCAGGGAAAGAGATACAATGGGCTACAGTAGCAGAAGATTTGGAAAACCAAGCATAAAGCCGAGCATAGAAATTAAACCTTTGCGAAACAAAGCACAATTAATTCACTTGGCATGTTTTGCAATGAGAAACTCCTTAGTAGGTACGTGTCTACATCAGCAGACAGTACTCAACAGAGTAGTGAATAGTCCCTTCCCCTACCAATGCATCTTTCTGAGCTACTTCTTATGACACAGCCCTATAAAATGAGTAGAAAGCCCTGAAGGTTGGCAACCTTAAAGTATAGAATGTAGGCAATTGTCAGGCCTTTGATTGGTCTCCACTATACATGGCTGAGGGTTGCATTTATCTTTGAGGTAAAAATTGTGAGTTTCACAGAGCTTTCTGCTATACAAACTTAGTATATGAGAGAAATAGAACTGACCATCTGGGAGACAAGGAAATGAGCATTGTCAGGGTTACAAAATGTTTTAAACAGCAAAACTGACAAAAAAAAAGCAGCAATGCGTCTAAAACCTGGAACACAAACCATACCCCCAGTGAAACATTCAGAATCCCCACATCCAAATATTCAGTTCTACATCACTTCAAGAGCTTTTCTACATGGCACTGTCTTACCGCCCCTCTCCAGAATGCCACCAGCGCCTTCCTGACTCTTGCAGGTTCGTGCTAACCAAGTGTAGGGGCTGTCACCAGGAGGGAGCTGCTGCTGTTTTCACTTGCTTATAAGGGAGAGGAAACTGCAGGTATGTTCAGAAATGCTACTCAAGTTCCTACTGGCTCTGCTCACAGAAGTCATAGGGAGTAACACCAGGGTCCCTTAGGAAATCTCATATCACCGTGTCTTTCGTGGTAGTTGCGATACCCATTTGAGGGAACTGAAAGTTGATTCACATTGTTGCAAATGCTGGAATCAGCAGAACCAAGCAGATTTGCCAAATCAAGTTCAACTTGACTCCTCCTTCCCAGTTTGCACCAGTCACTCCCCAGCATTTTGCCTCCACTCCCAACCTTTGCCCATGGCATTGACCTAAGCAAGTGTCCCATCAGGACAAGCTGCAGGCAACACGTCCAGGCCTTGAGTACTCTGTCCAAGGGAGGAATCTGCTCCCACCTCACAGGATTCCTGGGGGCAATGGCTGCCTTCACTCTCCCCTCTTCAGCGAGACATCTAGAAAAGGGGCTGAGAGAAATGGCAATGACCCTTCTTCTCCTGACCTGTCTTTGGGGTGAGTGATTTCTCCTTCAGTTCCACAAATGTGTGCCTTCCCTCTCTCCTCTCTGCTGTAACTCCATTGCATTGCTTGTTTTGTAGAGATCGGAATGGAGAGTTGGTGGGCAGAAGGTGGTTCAAGGTCCACCAGCCAGTTTGGGGTGTACTGCCTGGTTCCTTCCCGTAACTTGGGTTCTTGTGGAGAATGTTGGATCAGGTAGTTCTTGCTCTCAAGCAGCAAGTCTCTCCTCTTGATCATAAGCAAGAGTATACTCAGGATTACAGCACAGAATTACTGATTTATTTAAGATGCTACCAACAGGGATCCTAGTAATAAGTAGGTGAAAATATCACACAAAATTGAAGCCAGCCCATTCCTGGATTAGACTGCTAGGGGCTTTGGCTGAGGCAATTCGCCCCTCCTGACTGCCCATGTCCCCCCCCTGCCTTGGATATGAATTTTAATCTGCCAGCTGCTTTATAGCATATTCAGCCTTAAACTGAATCGGATAGCAGATGCCTTTTTGTATCTGTAACTATTGAGATTGTTGGTTTTAAATATTGTTTTCATGTAAATTGCTTTATTGTATATTATATCTGTATGTTTTTGTGTTGTTGTGACCCGCCCTGAGCCTGCTCATGGGAAGGGCAGGATATAAGTCTAATAAATGAAATGAATGTAAGCAGGAATAGAATTATGGTCCCTGCTAAGTAATTACTGCTCATTGGGGATTCAGATAAATGCATCCAAATAGTGCTTGACTTTTAAAACCTATCATTTTAGAAATTATTAAGACCCAGACTAAAAGTTTCACTGAATTGTGTATATGGATCTCTCCTATCAAAGAAGGCTTGAATTTCATGAGAGCAAAGAATTTGGGGGCAAAATGTTTAACTCCTCCCACAGCTTTCCTGAAATTTAGACTCGGAAAGTAGCACAAGGAAAAAGGATAAACATGCCCCAGTGATGCTCTTTCCACCATGAATTTTTAAAAAATAAAATACATCAAAAGTCCAATCATGATGACTCTAAATTTCCACAGTGAATGTTTTATCCTTGTTATTTGCAGAGGAGGTACTATGGGTGAAGCTACAAGTGACGAATGACACTTGAACGGCAAGTGTATTTCTCCCTGTTCACTTGCCCTCCACTCAATCCACTTGCTGTTCAAGTGTCATTCGTCACTTGTAGCTTGGCCCTGAGAGTTCTTTCTAGGTAGTGAGGAAAAGCACTTAAGGAATTTTCATTGACTAGAGATACAAAATAGGCTGGATAGAGCGCAGTATTTGAACTTTCCCCTTGCTAGTTTGTTCCCATTGAGAATTTTGTTATTGTGCTTATCCTACACTGCAAGCACAGTGGCCAGTGTGTATGACCCACCCGATCCCACCTCTCTTGCAGAACAACTGAGAGTACAGGAGGTGGGGAGGAGTCCTGGAACTTATCTTCATGATTTTTTTAAAAAATAAGGCAAAGAAAACAAAGAAATGCAGACTTTGATCATCGTCTGTAACACTGGCTGCCAAATCATCAAAGGCATGCAAATATTAGCTGGATGCTCTGAGCGTTCTCCAGTTAGCTTCATAGCAAGGCTTCCAAAATACCCCCTCTGTTTTAGAGGGACCAGATGCAAAAATGTGTAGGGCTTTATTGTTTAGGAAGGGCAACAGCAAACACATCTACGTTCAGTTAAGAACTACCTGGAATCTCCAGGACTTGCTACAATCATCTCAAGGACTTGGGAGTGTGCTCGGCTCCAACCCAAAATTAGAAATATAGAAGTGTTTTGTTATTGTTGTTTAGAATGCGTAAAGAAATAACCAAAAAAACCCTTCTGCCTTAACTTCAAGGTTTGAACTGAGCACATTCCCAAGCTGGACATAACCGATTGTCTTCTTCTGTCTTGTTGATTCATAGAAAAATTCTATTAAATCACACTGCTGGAAATGGCAGTAAATGTGAACAGGCACCTATATTGTTAATAATTATATTAGAGTTTAGAATTTTAGCAGGTGAGTCTTATCTTTTATGGGTAAGGACAGTTGGCCCTAGAAAATTCCTTCCTCCTTACAGGTATTTATTTATATAAAAAGTGTATAGGCCACCTCACTGGTGAATTGCTCATGGCAACTTACAACATAAACCCCAAAAAATTCAGATTCAGAGAACCAAAGAAATAAAACTAGCCCTTGTTTAGCAAAATAATAACAAAAATTGTAACAAGTATAATAACTACAACATCCAGCAGCCATTAAACCAGCAGCTCCTCAGCTCATAACAACAGGCTAAAACCACCTTAAAACAAAGAAGGATGCAGGCCATACAGTCTTTGACTTGGTGCCTGGTGGTGGAGAGTGCCTGCAAGTCATAGCTGACTCATGGTGATCCCTGGTGCCTAAACATCAGCCAGCTGAACAGTGAGGAATGCTATCAACAAAAAAATCTGCCTCTAACTGCTACTCATCTCTACTTTATGACACAAAGATCTTGAAACCAAATTAACTGCTGAGCAAGACAGTACAGGAAAGAGGCAGCTTTTAGGAGGTGGTCCTTCAGATATTAACTATCATTCAGATATTACCAGACAGAAGCCCTGTCTTACCTTGTAGAATCTGAAGATCTTCAAAAGTTTGTTCTATTATCCCCCCCTCCCCCCCCACACACACTTTCTTCCTCTTTTCTGCATAAGCTTAGCAGATTAAGTTCACCAGTTCGGGTTTTTTCTTCTACTATTGATGCCAAATGTTCTGGATTCTGTGCCAGAAAGAGTCTCTACCAGTCTAGGAGGTATAGTGGCAAGGGCTAGCGATGGGCTTGAACAGGGGAAAAAAATGAACATGATGTTCATTGTTTGTTGCCATTCACAAACAGGGATTCAGGAACATCGACGGACGTGACATGTTCAGGAACATGTTTGTAGTTGGAGGTTCGTGGGAGCCAGAATGCCCCCCTTGGGACTTAGCTGAACTTGAGCCAGGGAAAGGAGAGTCCATGGGTCTCCCCCTTTCATGTCATTTTCTCTTCACAGTGGCAAAAATTGGACTGTCCGCTGGAAGCTAATTGAGGAGTTACAAACTGACCTTCCCAATGTCCAATACCCACCAAATTTGCAGGGGGCATAGTCCTCACTGTCCTCCGAAGACCCCCCCCCCAAGTTTCAGAGAGATTGCACCCTGGGAAAGGCATGATCCATGGGTCTCCCCCTTTCATGCCATTTTCTCTTCACAGTGGCAAAAACTGGACTGTCTGCTGGAAGCTTCTTTGAGGGGTTACAAACTGATCTTTCCAATGTCCAATACCCACCAAATTTGCAGGGGACATAGTCCTCACTGTCCTCTGAAGACACCTCAAGTTTCAGAGAGATTGGACCCTGGGAAAGCCATGATCCATGGGTCCCTACCTTTCCTGTCATTTTATCTTCACAGTGGCAAAAACTGGACTGTCTGCTGGAAGCTACTTTGAGGGGTTACAAGCCAGAAGGAAAGCCAGAATGAGTTTAGACAGATTTCAGACAGTCCATGCCTATGTTGCCAGGGGAATTGATTGAAAGATGCATGACTGTCTGGCTTTATGAACGGCTGGCGAACGGCACGAAGAGGGCTTGGAACGAACACATGTTCGCCAGGAACGGGGCCTTATGAACAGCTTGCTCATGAACAGTGGATTGGGCTGTCCGTGGCTTTTTTTGTTCATATTGCTGTTCGTGCCCATCTCTAGCAAGGACATGACGTTGCATGAGCATTTACGTCACTTCCAGAAAAAATCAGAAATGACAGAGGATAGCTCTAGGAATTGTCGGTGATAAGCATTTCTGGCAGCCATCTATATAAATAAAAGGATCTATCTGTCCATCTGTCCACATAACACCTAAGAAAACGAAGCTAGTAGTATCAAAATTGGTCATCCACTTCAGAATGGTTGTTGAGGTTGCAGCGCCAAACATGAAAGGAATTAAAATTTCCTGACATGCATAATTACCAGAACTGCCCCTCCTTCTTTTGTACTGGAAGTTGTTGTTTCTGGAAAGCGCAGCTCATCAGAAAAAGGAAAAAAAAGCTAGGCATTTGGAAATTGGCCACAGAGTTCAGGATGATGATGCCAAAAGAGAAAGGGAAGTGAGACATCCTGTCCTGTGTCAAGAACCACTACCATCATTTGATGCTGTTTGCAATGGAAGCTAAGGTTGTCTGTAGCAGGCATAGCTAATTAGAAAATAAAGCTAGGAGCTTCAAAATGGCCTTCTAGATTCAGAATGATGATGAGAGTTGCAGGGCCCCAAACAGAGGGAACTGGAACATTGGGACTCAGGTTATCTCCAACTAGGGTTACCAGGTCTCCCTATTGTCCTGGCAGGAGGCGGGGGATCCTGCACTAACCTTACTTGCACTCCCATAATGCTTTTCACATTTGTGTGCCTGTGCAATAATATCACTTCTGGGAAGTGGGTGTGTGTGTGTGCTTCACTGCAGGCCGATTTTGGTCTCAAACGGGCCTGTTTGGGGCCAAAATCAGATCACACTGAAGCACCAGAGTGCTCTTGGGGTGGCACGATGACATCACTCCTGGGAGGCGGAACTCGTCTGAATAAAAAGTTTAAAAAAAGAAACCAGCTTCAGCATGACTGTATGACTTGCAGTGATAAAAATGAAGAGAATCATGCCATCCCAGCACAGATTACCTTATGAACAAACCTCTGGTATTTGCAATGGAAGCCAGCACAGGCTTTCAGCTTAGATAGGGACAGTGGAAAATATCCCTTCTCTGACAAAACAGGAGGGGATTTTCATCTTCCTGACCTATCAGAGCCTGTGTGGTGGAGTGGTTAAAATGTCAAGGAGATCCAGGTTGGAACACCCACTCAGTTGTGGAAGATTAGAGGATGACTTTGGGCTAGTTACAGCCTCTTGGCCAGACCTTCCTCACAGGATTGTGGTGAATATGAAATGGAGTAGAGGAGAACAATGAACGCCACTTTGTTTCCCCTTTGGGGACCATGGCTACATATAACATTTCTTATAAATCTAATTTTGGCTACAGTTTGAATTAAGGGATAATTTCTCTTGCTGTTTCTTCCTCTGGTGTTGATGCAGCTCTACTGGCAGGAGGCAAAATTGCTCATTCTTTATTCTAACTACCATTATACTTAGCGAGCACAGTGGGCTATGGGGCTGGCCAGCAGGGTGAGCCGGGGCAGAGCCCCTAATGTAAAATTGGATACTTTGCTTAGCCAGACAGACGGAGACAGAAGGTGAAGGCTGGGGATCAGCAGAGTTTCCCCTTATCTCTATGGAAAGACAAAAGAGTTCCTTTGGTCCTTACCTGGGTCTGGGAGGCCCTTCTGGACTGGTGAGGTAAGAGAAGGGCATTGTGGAAAGAAAGCCACTGACTATTTATTTATTTATTTATTAAAATACTAGCAACAAAGCTCATTGTGGGAAAAAATACAATGGGCTCTAGAAAGGGGAGGGTGGGCAGGCAGGCATTGCCTCCACCTCCATGACTCATCCCAGCCAGGTGAAGGCGGGGGGGGGGGTGGTCATTGACACTTCCTCCACTCCTGACCCATACCGGGTGAAGGTGTTGGGCAGGCATTGCCGCCTTCTATGCAACTGATCCTGGTAGGGTGAAGGGGGGAGGGCATTAACTCCTGCTCCCCACCTGATCCCAGCCAGGTAAAGGGGGGTGGCCATTGCCTCATGCTCTGCTCATGACCCCAGCCAGTGAAGGCATGAGCAAGCATTGCCACCTGCTCCACTCCTGATCCCAACCGGGTGAAGGGGGGGTGGGCATTGCCATCTGCTCCACGCCTGATCCCAGCTGGGTGAAGGGGGTGGGCATTGCCAACCTGCTCCACTCCTGATCCCAGCCATCTGCATTGCTCTTGATTCCAGCTGGTTGAAGGTGGATGTTGGGGATTGCCACCTGCTATGCTTCTGATCCTGGCCAGTGAAGGTGAGGGGTGGGCACTGCAAGCTGCTTCACTCCTGATCCCATCCATGTGAAGGGGTGATGGGCATTGACAACTGCTCAGCAGCTGATCCAGGCCAGGTAAAGTGAGGGGGGCGGGCATTGCCTCCTGCTCCATGCCTGATCCTGGCCAGGTGAAAGTGGGGGGTGGCATTGCTGCCTGCTCTGCTCCTGATCCCGGCTGGGTGAAGGAGGGGTGGGCATTGCCTCCTGCTTCATGTCTGATCCTGGCCAGGTAAAGGTGGGGGTGGACACTGCCACTTGCTCCACTCCTGATCCCAACCGAGTGAAGGGGGAGTGGGCATTGCCTCCTGCTGTATACCTGATTTCAGCTGGGTGAAGTTGGGAGTGCATTGCCACCTTCTCCGCGCTTGATCCTAGCTGGGTGAAGGGGGGCAGTAATTGCCACCTGATCCAAGCCTGATTCCAGCAGGTTGAGGAGAGGGCAAGTGTTGCTGCCTGCTCTACTCCTTATCCTGGTTGAGTGAAGGGGTGAGTGGGCATTGCCTCCTGCTCCATGCCTGATCCTGGCCAGGTGAAGGTGGGGGGTGGGCATTGCCACCTGCTCTGTTCCTGATCCCAGCTGGGTGAAAGGGATGCAGGCATTGCCACTTTCTCCACGCCTGGTTCCAGCAGGGTGAAGGCAGGGGGTGGGCATTGCCACCTGCTCTGCTCCTGATTCTGGCTGGGTGAAGACAGGGCGTGGGCATTGCCACTTGCTCCATGCCTGATCCCAGCCATGTGAAGGGGTGGTGGGCATTGCCACCTGCTCTGTGCCTGATCCCAGTCTGGTGAAGGGGGATGGCTTTACCACCTGCTCTGCTCCTGATCTCAGCCGAGTGAAGGGGAGAGGGCATTGCCTCCTGCTCCATGACTGATTCTGGCTGGGTGAAGGGGGAGGGCATTGCCGCCTGCTCCACTCCTGATTCCAGTTGGGTGAAGCAGGGGTGGACATTGCCACCTGTTTTGCTCCTGATCCCACCCGGGTGAAGGGGATGGGCACTGCCACCTTCTCTGCTCCTGATCCCAGCTGGGTTAAGGCAGGGGATGGGCATTGCCATCTGCTCTCCTCCTGATCCTTGCCTGGGCTTCCCACCGTGGTGCACTCTCTGGAGTGATAGGCTGCCTCACCTGAGCTTCTCTCTGTGGCAGCGCCCTCTGGTGGCACTCCAGGAAAGAAAGTGAGTTGTCTGAAACAAGGTTACTCTTTTATATTGTAAGAATTTTACCTCGTCTTTCCTCATGATTCAAGGTGGCTTACAATAGTAGATTAAAATGATAGATAGCTTAAACCAAAATAAACAACCCTCTCCTGCTGATCCTTCTCTCTCTGGGACTCTTCCATCCGTCTGCCCAGGTGTCATAATTCTTGGTGCCAGCTCTCCTGTTTCTACCATGGGCCAAACTATGGGCACTGGGTCTGCAGAGAGCTGTGAAACAGTCCCAGTTTCTCTGTGCTCAGCTTGATGGTTGCGCCTGAAAGAGCCAAGGCTGCTTTGGCCAGTTCTAATCTCTCCCACCGTGAGGAGAAGGCAACATATGTCAAAGGCTCAGACAGAAGCCGGGCTGGCTTCCAAAGCTAGGCAGGGGAGGGCAGCGAGATGCTGGCAACAATGCAATGTGCCTGTGCTGGCTACAGGCCTTTCATCTGTAGGCAATGATTGAAGGGATACTGATGAGAAGAGAGTCAGGCTTACAGGGATTCCTACAGACTCATGCATTTAACTCTCAGGGTTGGAGAACTCACATTGCATGCAAGAGGTCCTTAGGCTCTGCCTAATTAGTTTTTATATATATTAATTTTATTTACTTAGTTCTGAATAAGAATATCTTATCTCATAAGGCAAACTGGAGAACAATGGGGATAGGCAAGGTTTACCATGTTGAGAGAATCAAGAGTATAATTGGTTAAAGAACTGGAAGCAAGCTGTAGGGAGGACAATTTTTCCCAAAGGAGGAAGCAGTGGAGTCTCTCAGAATCTGTACTGAGAACAGGAGTCAGGATAAACACAGAAGTAGCCAACTATGAAGATGCCCAAATTGTTCTGGATGACCAAGTCCAAAAAAGATTGTGAAATGTTCCAAAAAATCTCTCCAAACATAGTGAAAAAGTAACATAACGGCAGATGGGATTTTAACTTCCATGAAAATCTTAACCAGGAACACACTGATGGGTTAGAACCAGCTGTCACTCACTATCCAGAGTTTCTCTATACAAGACATCTTACATGGGGACACTTGAGTGAATAATCTTACCCTTGTCCTCCCATTGTGACAGATCAAGATGGGTAGCTGTGTTAGTCTATCTGTAGCAGTAGAAAAGAGCAAGAGACCAGTAGCACCTATAAGACTAACAAAATTTGTGGGGTATGAGCTTTTGTGAGTCACAGCTCACTTCTTCAGATAACACTCTGAAGCTGTGACTCACTAAAGCTCTTACCCTACCACAAATTTTGTTAGTCTTATAGGTGCTACTGGATTTTCCCATTGTAGATACACATGCACCTCTAGGGAGACAGAGTACACTTGAATATAAGACCTCACAGAAAGTAAGTCACTTGAGCGTCCCCATGTAAGATGTCTTGTATAGAGAGACTCTCCGGACAGGGATAGAAAATTAAATGAGTATGACATTTCCATTTGCTGAGTATGCAGTGAAACAGGAAAGCTTGCTATTGGGGAAGGAACTGAAAATCGGAAAGCAAGTATGATAATGCTTGTATGTAAATACAATTTATATAAGAATCACTAAGGAGGGAAACCGGTTGAGAAACTCTCCACTTCTGTTGTGCAATAAAGAAAAAAAGAGCCGCTGCACTTTATTAAACAGTTTCCAGGCTGCTTTTCCTTAAAAAGGTAACTGAGAGGGCAGTAGATGAACAGCTCTGGTGTTTCCTTGATTTGTCCTTGACTCATTTAAGTCTGCTTTTAGGCTTGTTTATGGAACAGAGATAGTCTTGCTGGTTCTAGTGGACAATCTCCACCTGAAGAGCCAGTTTGGTGTAGTGGTTAAAAGCTCGGGACTGTGATCTGGAGAACTAGGTTTGATTCCCCACTCCTCCACTTGAAGCCAGCTGGGTGACCTTGGGTCAGTCTCAGCTCTCCAGAGCTCTCTCAGCCCTACCCACCTCACAGGGTGATTGTTGTGGGAATAATAACAACATACTTTGTAAACCGCTCTGAATTGGTGTTAAGTGAAGGGTGGTATATAAATTGAATGTTGTTGTTATATTATTATTGTTGTTATATTGAGAAGGGATATGCTTCAGTGCTAATTCGATTAGCCTTTGACATGGTCCACTCCTCAACATGATTGACTTGCTGGAATGAGAAGAATTTGAGTGGATTATCTTTCTTTATGTAAGCCACCAGGAGCAAATTTCTCTGCCCTTGGCCAGTGCCTGGATGTTGTGGTCAGGTCAGGTGAATAAGGTGTGGGAAGTATGAGCTGAAGTTGAAGGTGATTGATAGAGCTGAAGGCTGATTCAATGGAAAGTGTTATACTCCTCATTTTTGACAGAATGAGTTTCTCATTATCTGACTCTTTTAGGAGGAGCTCAAGGCCAGTCCTGTTATTAGAAAAGCAGGTTGGGACTGTGGTAAAAAGCTCATTTCTTCTATTCAGCCTAGATCAGAAATTCCCCTTTTGAATTCGGCTGTCCTGGCTGTGCTTGATCCATATTATGGTAACCTCAAGAATAAATGGTTGTAATATGCCTTACATGGGTGTTGAATAGGGTGTGTGGTTTAATAATTTTCTTATTAACTTCAGATCCAGACTTTGATGGTGCGTGCTCTTCATTATCCTGAAGTTTTCAGACTCTTATTACCATTTTGGACAGGAGGAGGTACTTCTTCAAGTCTCAGATAAATGAGACCATTTTTCTACCACCGTCACCGCCACTGCCTAATTTCCTCTCCCAAAGGCAGTAGGAGCAGTAATGGAAGGAAGGATAGAGAGAAAGTTGGCCCTATCAGATGTTACTAATCATCTCTCATCACTTAAAATTGTAAAGGGATTTGAACCCTGGCTAACAGCTGTCAGTTGTCATCTCACATTCTTTTAAACATTAAATGACTCTGACAGACAGGTGGCCAGAGGTCTACCAGCCTTTGGGATTAATGAGTGGTGTCCAGAAGCCAGGTAATAGCCACTACCAGCTGATAGTTGGGGGAAGTAGGATTTATCAGGCCAGCAATGGATTTTTTTAACAGTTACGTTATATGCCTTTTAAAATTTTTTAAAGAACTGCAATTATTTATGTCCATTTCAGAAAGGGGATTCACAGTGGCAGGGGTTATTTTGTAGATAAAGAACTGGAGGAACTCATTAGCATAAATCATTAACATAACTCATTAGCATATGTCACACCCCTTGCCATCACCGGAAGTGTGTCATTGGCATAACTGATTGCATATGCCACACCCCCTGACATCACCTATCCTGGCTGTTTTGGACCCAATCCTGGCCATTCAGGGCTGGAATTGGGCCCAAAATGACAAAAAGGGGCTGAAAAATGGCCAAAAGGGGGCCCAAAATGGTCAGGATCGGGTCACTGCTGAGTGGGAGAGTGATCCACCACCCGTCAGAGGCCCAAGGACCAAACATCTCTGAGAACACTGCTGCCACTGTTACAAACTTCAACAGCAGTCTGTCACATCTCTCTTAATTGGCCGTGCGCAGAGATGTTTGGTGAGGAGGTCTGTTGGCCCCTGATGCAGTCTGGAAACAAGCGTTGTTGATGACCGGTTCCTTGTCGGGTCTCGGTCCTCCAGAGTGTTCCATCTCCTTGTTCCACCTGTTGAAAGAAAATGAGAAGAGTACATCTATCTAAGAACTTACCTTGAACAGGAACGAGGGGTCCTCACGGCTTCCCTGGTTTGCTGTCTATGTTTCATCTCTGCTTTGAACTCTGATATGAACTTGATTGCACCATTTGATATTTCTGTATTGGCCGACTTTGAGCTGTTTATTGCACATTGTTTATGTGTTTTGATATGCTTATAACAGTATTGTTATTTATTCATTGCACTGCGCCACTTTAATACACTAGAATTTCAGAACCTGACTGACTGTATCCCTTAGTTGTGGGTTTCCACTTTGATTACTCAGGTTGTTGCTAAGGGAGCTTCCTTTTGTTCAATTAGATTGGTGGGCAGGATCCAACATTTACAGCCATTCCTCAGGAAGTAGAGGAACCTGACCACGGATCTGGCAGGGCAGCAGAGCCGCATAGGTGGGCAAGAGCCCACTGGCTGAACAGGCAGGGCAGTGCTGGAACCCAGAGATGGTTGCCTGCCAGCCCAGCCAACCACCTCTATTATGTGATGTTGGCTGGGTCTCATCAGTTCTTGGAAGCTAAGCAGGGTCAGTACTTGGATGGCAACCACCAAGGAAGATCCTGCAGAGGAAGGCACTGGCAAACCACCTCTGTTTCTCATTTCCCTCAACAGCCCCTTGCTGAGGTCACCACATGTCAATTGTGACTTGACAGCACATATGTACACACATATCCAGATGCAACCCCCTATCATTGAAGACAAACCAGGAATTTTAGCAAGTACAAAATGCAACAGCTGATTATTATAATTATGCAAATATTTCATTGATTATATGTTGTGTTTCCAGATTCAATGTAAAGTGCTGATATTTTCCTTTGAAACTGTTCATGAATATCATATATGACAGCTAATAGAACTTCTAGGAATAGACAGTATATACTTAAATTCTAGATTCCTATGCGGATGAATATAGAATGGCCAATGCCTGGAGGTATTTGGTTGCTTGGTGCCGAAGAACCCTGAACTAGGTAGACCTTATCTGATCCAGCAAGACAATTCCTTCTGTCCTTTTTTCTTAGTCCTAACGCTACATCTCCAATGATAATTCAAGGGAGAAGCTCTCTTCTCTAACCTGTTCTCTGAATATTGATATTCCTAGGTGTGGTTCGGTGCTCAGATCCTGCAACTTCAGATACATCTGAGGTGAGGCTAGTGAATGGATCAAGTCGCTGCAGCGGAAGAGTGGAAGTGCTCCATAATAACCAATGGGGCACTGTTTGCGATGATAACTGGGGCATGCAGGATGCCAGAGTCGTGTGCCGGCAGCTGGGTTGCACATCAGCAATAGCAGCTGTAACCAGAGCACATTTTGGAAGAGGAACTGGCCGCATTTGGCTGGATGAAGTTGAATGCAAAGGCACAGAATTAACTCTCAGTCAGTGCCCGGCAAGGCCTTGGGGTGAAAACAACTGCAACCATGGAGAAGACGCTGGCATCATATGCGCAGGTAAATTCATTCATCTATGGGTTGATTCACATTTTACTTCTTTCCTAAATGGTGTGGTCAGCTGGCCAGGGCAGCTGTGGCTTGGTATTCAGGAATCAGAAGATGAAGCTTTGCATGGCAAGAAAATAAATATTTTCACTTGCACATCTCATTGCTGTTAAAGGCACAACAAGGAGGCTATTAACAAAAAAGGTGGCAACCCTAAACATATGGAAACTCTCATGAAATTAATTAGTCTAGAAAAAGTTCATGAGGTGAATTTTTCTTAAGAACATTTGGTGACCACTGTCTTATCAAGGGGAAGCCTTGTGAAAAAAGCAAGTTTTGTGAGGAGGTAGATTTCATTCTGAGAGGGAAATTTACAACTTCTGTAACAGGAGTATATACACATGGACAGGGCTTTTTTTCAGTGGGAACGCAGTGGAACAGAGTTCTGGCACCTCTTGAAAATGGTCACATGGCCGGTGGCCCCGCCCCCTGATCTCCAGACAGAGGGGAGTTTAAATTGCCCTCCGCGCTGCAGCAATCTAAACTCCTCTCTGTCTGGAGATCAGGGGGCGGGGCCACCAGCCATGTGGCCATTTTCGCCGAGGGTGATTTAAACTTTAAAAAAACTCCCCCTTGTTCCAACTGACCCAAAGTGACATCATTGTGCGGTCCTGAGTTCCACCATTGAGTTCCACCATCTCTTTTCCCAGAAAAAAAGCCCTGCACATGGATATATTGTAAAGAATCTCCATGAAGTAAAGTGCCATAGAACAGGATTGGGATGGCTAAGGGAAGCTGCTGAATAAAGGAAATTGTCTGGAGATAGTTCCCTTGACTCTGTCCTTGCCCTGTCCAGTGGCAGCAGAGCCATCCCAGGATCTGGGGCTGACCTGGGATTCCCTGGCAGATAAGGATGGGCAGTTGCAACTTCTCTCTACCCAGCAAGACTCAGCTCTGGGAGGATGGGATGCTGTCACTGTGGCAGGGGGCTTGCCTGCCCTATCGGTCTCTTTAGGGAGGGGTGGAGGTAGGAATGACAGCCACAGTGACACAAGGCAACAGCTCCATTGTCCTGTTGCCTCCCAAGGCAGAGGGGGTGGGTCCATGAGCAAAGACATGGGGCAGGGTACGGCTCAACCTTGAGTCCATGGCGGCAGCAAGAGGGGGAACAGCCTCCACCCAGGACTCCATGAGGACCGCAGAGATGTGGTTGGAGAATACAAGCCAGGCAAGGGTAGTGTTGCCTGCCTCAGCTTCCAGGGAGAACACACAACTTTGCCACTGTGGTAAACTGTGGCTGCTAGGGAGTGGGGATCGGGGTGGGCGGGCTCAAGGGGCCTTTCAGGCCCAATGGCCTGGCAGCTGCCAATGAAGAGGCTGGCAGGAAGAGCCTGGGGCTGCCCCACACCCTGAGGAGCCTTCCAAAGGCTTGAGGAAGGGGGATGAAGAGGAAAAGGAAGGATGTAGTCTCAGAGCAGGAGAGACAGCCGTGAACTGGAAGAAGAGAGGGAAGAGAGTGAAATAGTAACTCACTCCTTCCCTATTTCTGAAACCCATTCAACCTACCCCGCACCCAAAAGGCCTGGAACAGGAACCTCGGGAGGGGGCTTCTGCTCTTGGCGAGGAGGAGGCACCCACAGAAATCCTTGATGGAAGACTGTTAGCTGAACGTCAGTTTACCATCTCCAAGTGTACAACTGAAAAGAAAGGTGTATGGAGTGGATGCTGACTAAGGAGGAACTCAAGTCCCTTTGCTTCATCTTCATTCCTGACTTCATGTCTTGAAGGGAGTAGACTTTCCTTATCCACCCCAACATCTCTGGTTCCCATAGTTTCTCAAAAAAACTGATTGGCAACTGAATAACTGGGAAATCAACATAAGGAGAATAGTGCCATAGGATTTTGTGCTGATTGTTGGGCTTTGTGGCCCTAAAAAACAACCTGATAAATGCATGAGTTCAACCTGCTATTATTATAAATGAAAAGCTTGCTAAGAAAGCCTACTGCTTTACCATGAACTGCATTGGTGGTGACTGTCTTTCTATTTTCCTTTTAACAGAAGTGAGGCTGGCGGGTGGCTCAAATCCCTGTACTGGCCGGGTCGAGGTCTTTCATAACCAACAATGGGGAACAGTGTGTGAAGATGGCTGGGACATGAACGAAGCCCGTGTCGTGTGCCAGGAAGTGGGTTGCGGTGATGCTATAGCTGCACCCGGTAGAGCTAAGTTTGGACAAGGGACTGGTCCTACTTGGATGAATGGAGTCAACTGCACAGGATCTGAAGACAGTCTAAGCCAATGCCCAGCAAATCCCTTGGCAGAACACAGCTGTGACCACAGCAAGGATGCTGGTGTAGAATGTGCAGGTATTCACCATTTTTATGTCATGTAGGACAGACTGATAGTAATCAGGGGACAGCCATCAGAATGCAACAGGAATTAGGTAAAGAACCATGCAATCATATATGTCATCTTCACCCAAAGATACAGCTGTTTACTTAGCTCATGGGAAGAGAACACCTTCTTTCAAGAGTGTTTGGAAGGTTGCTGCTTGGTCCACCAGTTGCCAAAGGCAATGTTCCTTCTTTGTCAGAAACAGAAACTGAAGTTTCAAACAAGCATAAGGGGGAAAAGGAAAAATGAAAGAAAGTGAGAAAAGATGGACAAAGGATGAAGGAAAGGAGAAAACAGAAATACAGTGAGAAAAGATGGGCAAAGGATATTGGATGAGTGAGCAACTATTGTCTTAGGAAAGGAGATGTACCTCATAGCTCTTACCCTACACTCCACTCTCTGACTCTGAGTAGGTCACAGAACCTAACCCTGAGTAGGTTAAGTTCTTCTTAAAAAGTCTAGCGAGATCAAGTTAAATCACACACAATACTGTTACATTTTTGAATCAACCCAATGTATTAAGCATAACGACTCACTGTTCTAGCAATAGCAAATAGTGAAGAAAAGTGCACACAAAGGTGTTTAGTACCTCACCCACAGGCTTCAGTGGAACCAAAAAAAATTACACGCTGGCCAGCAGTTCACAGCAGTAGCAGAGAACATGGTTGAGATGGCTCTTGTCAAGGAGGGCAAGAAGGAATCAGATGTGCCTAGCATTGATTTTGCTGCACTGGATAGTATAGAAGTAAGCTTTGTTTCCTGGGGTTATATAACTTTCTGTGTTTTTCCTGCCCTGAGCCATTCCATTGCCCAGATAGTATAAATTTATAATGAAAAGTTTCTGTAGTTTCTAGTGAGCATGTCAAAAAGCCATTAGCAACACCTCATTGAGATAGAATCTTTTTGATGAGAATCAGCAGTATCTTTCCACCACAAATAGTTCAAGGAATCTGTACAATAATAGCTAGTTCTCATATGATTTCTTAGCATGTCTCATGTTCTTATTTTGAGTATGTTGCTTAGCCAGCAGTTCTTTATTGAAGTAATAAATCAGTTAGTAGTTCTCCAAATTTCCAAACACTTCATGTTGAAACTCCCACACTGATTTCTGAACTCTTCTCAGTTTAAGCACAAATTGCTTAGCCTATTTCTTAATCCCTAACAACAACAACACCCCCATTTTTTTCCTAGTCAGGGTCTTATCTCCTAGAAATAGAAATGCATTAAGGCAACATCAGCTGAGCATTCTAAGATATCAACAGCATGCTGTTTTCCAGTAGAGGGGAGTAAACAAGGAACACCCCAGTATCTGTATAGGAGTAGTGATAGGTATTTTTTCATAAATGATCTGCAATTTCTTGGATCCAACGCCTGCCTGGAAGACTCATACTCTGCCATAGAAGCTTGCTGGGTGACCTTGGATCAGTCACTCTCAAGTATTTGTGAGGATGAAATGGAGAAGCAGAGAATGTTGTCAGCTACTTTGGGTCTCCATTGGGGAGAAAGTGGGGTATAAATGAATAAAATATATTTTTTAATAAACCCTTGAAAAATCTCCCCTGATCTCCCCTCCTGGTCTTGTTGTTTATTTCTTATAGTTCACCATCCTCTGTATAGGGTCTGAATGAAAGGGGTGTGCAATACTGAGCACCGCATCAAGTAGTGACTTTATTGGATTTGTACTTATAATGCTGATAGATTTTATTTATACTGTTGTTTTTATAGGTATGACCAATGTTGTTACATTCATGGGGTGAGTGTGCTATAAGTTTAATAAAATAAAAATAAAATAAATAAAAATACTATTTAATAATGAGACTCACCCAATTACTATCTAGAGTGGTGCTGTCTAGAAACATGTTTTGTAACGTATCTGCTATTTGTAAGTTAGGTCAAGCAGAATTCGAAGGAGTCAAAACAGACTAAATTTCAATTGCTTGTTTTAGGTCAAGCAGAATTCGAAAAGTCAAAACAGACTAAATTTCAGTTGCTTGTACCATCCCACTACAGGTCTACCTAAGCTGCATGCAAACACAAATGCCACAAGGTATTTTTTTAAGGGATGAATCTGACTTAATTCTGTGTTTGCAATATAGATGACAGATGTTCTTATCAACCATGTGAATAACGCCATTTGTTCAATTAGTCACCTCATGACTCAGAAGGGCTCTTTATCTTTCTCTAAACTTTAAAGCATTGTGTGGTCATTTATTATCATTTTTTTAAATTTAATTTTAAATAGATGGAAAATCCAGGCAGGGGGAGGAGGAGTTGGTTTTATTACATCACAGATTCCAGCAAATCGGAGCACTGTGCAGCAAAGTTCTGTGTCAAGCGCACTGAAGCTGTTTTCCCTGAGTGTAAGCCTGGAGAGAAGATTTGCCAGTTTGAACAAAATGCCACAGGAACATTTCCAGAGTGACCTGCTGCTCAAATTATGTCCCCTGTTTACATTCCCCATTCAACCAGGATCAAAGTGCGCTTGTAGCAGTGACAATGCAAAAAAACAAAATTCATTCAGTTTCAGAAATGCTCATTCTTTGTTTGTCTCTTTCTTTTTCACAGAACCACCTGAGATAAGATTAGCAGAAGGCCCCAGTCGCTGTTCTGGGAGAGTTGAGATATTCCATGAACAAATTTGGGGAACTATATGTGATGATGATTGGGACCTCGAAGATGCCAATGTTGTGTGTCATTATCTCGGATGCGGAAGTGCTGTATCAGCCCCTCGAGGTTCTCGTTTTGGAGCAGGAAGTGGTCCCATCTGGCTGGATGGCGTTAACTGCACAGGGTCAGAGAATTCTATCCGTAAATGTCCTGCTAAAGAATGGGGGCAGCATGACTGTACTCACACCGAAGATGCTGGTGTCATATGTACAGGTAAGAGGCACATGCACAAAATCAAAACAGAGCAAAGGAATATGAACATTTCTTTCTATTCAATTATTTTTATATCATCCAACATGTGACAGGCTGGATCGTGTATTCACTGTTTCCTCTATTTCCTCTGCCCCCACATATGCACACACTTGCCCACCCAAAATAAACCCATGGATTGCAGAGTACAGCATGGCATGAGCAAAAATCGGGTGTATTGCAAAATGGTACCTGCAGAGAAAGTAGCTTCAGATGACTCAAGCAAGCACAGAACAAAAGCTGCAGAAATGCCAAGGGTAATGTCTACACTACAAACTAATGTCTGTTTCACACTATTTTAAGTGGTAGAGTTCCCTCCCCCCAAAAAGAATCAATTGTACTTTTATGAGACAGCAGAGCAGAATGCTTTAAGAAACAGACAGCAATTGCAGGAATTGAGGTGCACCAAAGTAAAAAGGCAGCAGACAAAGATGAGCACATCTCAGCTACACTGAAGATGGTATTCCAAGCAGCAATTGCCAGCTTGCTTGTTCTAGTCATCGCTCAGATCTATGATTCTGTTCTAGCAGTACAGAAGGGATGGGCAAGGAAGAGGATTTTTCTCATTGCCTAGTTCTCTTTTTTTTTTTTATAAATTTTTTATTTTTCAGTATACTACACAACACTACAATAACACTACACAAGACTATCACAAGGAAAGGAAAAGCATGAAGAGAAAGGGAAGGGGCGGGGAAAAGGGGACATAAAGGGAAGGATAAACTACATTCAACACTACACTTCAATGTTTTCCCTTCATACTGCCATAATAGAAAAAAAATAGCTCAATAAAATGATGATGGAGTGGTTAATCATACAGATTACACATTTCAAATTCTAATTAAACTTTCCTCCCCCTTCTGGGTCCCGGACGCAATTCTCTCTGTGCAACCGCAGCTGCGGTGCTCTCCTCCCCCCCCCCCTCAGGCTTCTCCTTTTCTTCGTTCTTGGTACACTGGAATTCCGGGTTTTTATCCTCAAAATCCTTTAGTTGATCTTCTGATAGTATCTTATAGGCTTGATCTTTATGTCTAAACCATATTCTTTCCGGAAGTAACCATTTATACTTTATTCCATGGTCCCTCAGAAGAGCTGCGAACTTTTTGTACTTAAAACGTCTTTTCCGGACTAGAAATGGAACGTCCTTTAAAATCTTGACCCATAAAGTCCAAATCCGCATTGTATGAGTTATATAGGATAGTGTCCCGAATCTTTTTAAATGAAAAGTCAATAATGATCTCGCGAGGCAACTGTCGCTTTGTTGCATATTTTGAAGAAGCCCGACGGACCTCCAAAATGGCGCTTTTAACCTCTTCTTTAGTTGTCCTCGCGGGTGTCGCCAGTAGTTCCGAGACCAAATCCCACAGATCCTCATTTTCCTCCTCTTTCACATTTTGGAGACGCAAAGTTGTCTGCATTCGTTCCACCTGTAGCCCGATCAGCTGGTTCTCCACCAACTTCAGCTCTTTTTTCGTAGCCTTCACAAGTGACGCACTTTCCAGAGCAGACTTCTCTGCCCCCCCCCGCTACTTCCTTAATGGTTTTCACTTCGCTTTCAATTGAGCCCACCCTTTGATCAGTTTCGTTTAGCTTGTCAACAAAGGGTTTTATGGCTTCCACCACCGCCCTGCGCACCAACTCTTTGAGCGACTCTCCCTTCTGTAAGGTAGCCGAGATTGACTTACCGAGAGCGGGACTTTGCTTCTTTACTGCCATTTGGGGGGGGGGCGCCAGCCAGAACCTGGAACTCACCGAAGGGGAAGAGCGAGTCTTCTTCAGATCAACCTCTCCTTCACAAACGCTTGTAGAACAGAAGGGATTCGCTTGTTTACAGGCTTCCACCTGTTTCTTTTATTTGCCGTTTCTCGTTGCCCGGCGGCACTCAAGGCGCCGCGCACGTCTGCCGGCCTCCATAGGGACAAACGGGCAATTCCCCCCCCGCATTGATTCTGGGAGGTTCTTCCCGCAGCGTCCCGGACCCTGCCTCCCTAACTGGGAGTCCTGGGGGCTAATCCTTGCAGATCAGCCGCCCGGTCAGGGTGCCCGGTCGTTTCCTCCCGGACCTGCCGAGAGGAGCGTCCGGCATGGCTGAGAAAGCGAAACCGAATCCCTCATTGCCTAGTTCTCTGATAGCACAAATACATTTGACGGAGCAAATCGTCCAGCCAATGGTCCCTCCCCTGGCTACCTTACAGACTATATCCAGCAAGAATCAGGTTCTGTACCCATGTTATCTGCATGACAGAGCAGAGATAACAGAGTCCATTTCTCCATCACACCACTGTACCAAACAATAGGGTACAGATACTCAAACCACATCATATTTTGTCCATTATGAATGGCACGTACACATAGTCTGCTACTTTCCCTTTTTTTTAGAACTACAGAAATGGTAATCAGTTCAGTCAATTCAATCGATTACCCACTTGCTTATATTTTATCAGGAAAAAAGCCTGCAATTTTCACCCTAAGGTCCTATTTGATTCAATTTGCATGAATTTTGACCTGTGGTACAAATGTTTACAAAGAGGAGCAACCCGAAACTGCCCTTTCCCAATCCTCATCAATTATTGTCCAGGAAACTTCTTGACACAATAAATGCATTTGGTTTGTGTTTGTGTCCGTGAATTCCTTCTGCCCCAGGTATTTAAATGATGTTATTAATTTGTATTAGTAGTACTAGCAATGGGATGTTCAGGGAACTCTTTGTAGGTTTATTCAACAGATGTGATTCTATGTTTAATGTGTGTGCTTTTTCTCCTATCAGATATCCGACTAATGAATGGCTCAACTCGCTGCTCAGGGAGAGTTGAGGTATATCACAACAAGCAGTGGGGGACTGTTTGTGATGATGGCTGGGATGTGCAAGATGCTGAAGTTGTGTGCCGGGAGCTGGATTGTGGAAATGCTTTATCAGCAGTAGGTGGAGCACGCTATACACAAGGGTCTGGTACTATCTGGCTAGACAGAGTGAACTGCACAGGAAAGGAAGCATCTCTGAGAGAATGCCAAGCAAGACCTTGGGGAGAGCATAGCTGTGACCACAGAAGAGATGCGAGTGTGGAGTGCTCAGGTAATTTTGTATAACAAGATATAATTTGAGAACCTGTTTTGTTTCATTATAAAATCCATGTAATGCCTTTGATTAGGATCAACCAACTCAACACAAAATGTGCAAGCTTTCAAGCTTGCTAGAACTCTTAATCAGACTGGATGTTACAGAATTTTAAAAACATTAAGGGATAGAAAGCAGATTTTTGGGTCATAATATTCCAACCTGATCTTGCAAACTTCCTTTGTGTGAGGCAGGCTGGTAAAAAGCTGAACAGTATTGCAACTAGAGATGGGCATGAACCGGAAAAAAACTGAACCATGCGGTTTGTGGTTCATCGGATTTCACGAAGCACGAACTTTCATGAACCTGCCCTAGTTTGTGAACCAGTTCGTTTGGTTCGTGAAAATGTCACATTCAGGTCAGCAAATCGTCACTTCCGGGCCAGCAGAAAGCCACTTCCAGGTCAGCAGAAAGTCTACAGGAAGTCCATTCCCTGTTGCCTAGGAAACTGAGTGATCGGCGCCAGACTGTCTGCAGTGATGAACCAAAAAACGAACCAAATGAACCAGCCTTAAGTTCATGGTGGTTGATCAGAAATGGGCTCTGATGAACCACCGGTTCACGAACCACAAACCGGCCTGGTTCATCACGAACTTTGGTTCGTATTTCGGTTTGTGTCCATCTCTAATTGCAACTATTAGGTTATAGAAAATTCTCTGGGAAGAATTAGTTAGATAGTATACACATTTTTCACATGTTAGAAGTACAAAAACCAGCTAAAGTCCATCTGAAACCACTCCAATGGGATGTGGCAAGACAAACTTTCTGGTTTAAAGCTGCATTGTCTTCTGAAAGAAGTTGGTTACAGCCCATAAATGATGCCAGAAACAGTCAGCAAACACCACCATGAATAATGCTTATATTCAAAGCAGTATCAGTCCCCTAAAACCAAGAGCACATGTCTGAGTTGCATTTACACATTCTGGAATATTACTTACTACATCCATACTCCACCTTTCTCCCTAGTGGAGATCCAAAGCAGCTTACACCTTTCTCCTCTCCTCCATTTTATCCTCACAACAACACTGTAAGGTCTGGCTAAGAGGGTATGGCTGGTCCATGGTCACCTAGCAACCTTTTACAGAGGGGATTCAAGCCTGGGTCTCCCTGATCCTATTCTGACACTCTAACGATTACACCACAATGGATCTCTTGTTGTGCATCTGTGCTCTATAGCAATATTTCACAGTTGGATCATCCTATGCAGGCAAGCCAATCCACTGGATGATCTTTTGTGCAAACTACTATAGTAGTGCATAGATTCCCATTGACGTATAGATGAAGCTTTGACGTCCCTTTCCCAAGGCTCATTCACACCAAACAGCTCCAAAAATTATCTACCCAGAAATGATAAAAACTTCAGCCCCTACTTGTGAAAAAAGAATGTGGCCCACAGCTAGTTGCCACCAGCAATTAGAAACCATCAGTGGTCATTTAGTCATACATCTAACCATCAACATCTAGTGAAAGAGCATCTATATATCTATATCTGTCTCTGTCTGTGTGTGTGTATGTGTGTGTGGGGAGAGAGAGAATTTCAGAGCACTTACTATATATGATCTGACTAATTCATCCATCATCCTGTCAAAGAGAGATCAGTATGAGGATGAGAAATAGCGGCTTAACTAAGTTCACTTCTTAGCCTTTACAATGTCGAGCTCACACTAGACCAGGGCCTATGGGATAGAAACCATTCTTTTTCCCCATAAGACTTTCTGGCAATAAGCACAGGAATCTAGCCTGGCAGTGGGTCAGAGGTCTGCTTTATTTCTGTATTGCATCTTCCATGGCCAGCTACCCATTTGAGTAGCCTCAATGGATCTCCTTCCCAAACTGGAAATGAAAACGAGAGGATGAGGAGCTGTGAGAATGGGTGAACTAACAGTTCCTTTAACTGTTTCAGATCCAAATGAGGTCAGGCTGGTCAATGGTTCAGGTCGTTGCTCCGGAAGAGTTGAGGTGCTCCACAACCAGCAGTGGGGGACTGTGTGTGATGATGGCTGGGATATGAACAGTGCCCAAGTCGTATGCAGGGAACTTGGCTGTGGAAAAGCAGTATCAGCCCCACGAGGAGCTCATTTTGGAAGGGGAATTAATCCTATCTGGCTGGATGATGTCAAATGTAAAGGGACAGAAGCTGCCCTCAGGGACTGCCGTCTAAAGCCTTGGGGAGAACATAACTGCAACCATGGAGAAGATGCTGGCGTGGTGTGCTCAGGTAATGGACAAATGGGAACTAGATGGTGATGTACTGGAAACTGGCTAAAGTGTGAATAGTCATGGCTGTTTGACAACAACCATATTTGCATGAGATCTGCCACATTGAAGGAGGAGGAAGGACATTCCACAACATTTCTCTCCCATACATTTTTGCAATCTTATTTCCCCATTTACTGCACAAAATGATGCATCTGCTGAAGAGAGCTGTGATTCTTAAAAGCTTATGCTACAGTAAAGTTCGTTAGTCTTAAAGGTGTTACTGGACTCTACTATTTTGCACAAAATGTGTACCTCATTAAACAGTTCTGTGATTAGATTTCCAGCCCATGGCAAACAATAATTCATTTTTTTCTTCTATTGAGGTGAGAGCTGAATTAGCATCATTGCACCTAGGTACTAATAGATCTAGACACCTTCCTCATTTCTTCTGATAGGAAAATATTAAAAACTAGCTCTTCCATGATGTCAGAAACCTGGTTCCAACACCAAGTCTTATAATCAGCTCCTTTAGTGCTGTGTCTTTCCATTTTATATCCAACATATCATCTGAATCTTACTTAAAAGGTAAAATGGCAAAAAATCGGCACATTAAAAGTCCCAAGCATGCAATTCCAGAAGGCAATAAACAAAAATTGTCTGGGGTCAATAAGCGTCTAAAAAGTGCAAAGAGAGAAGAATCTTCTGTATACAACCTGTGTTCTATTTAAGTTATCACAGCCCTAGTGCAAATGCAAAAAGCCTCCTTGGCAATTAATTTTTAACAAGAGCCATAATCTGAATTTAGCAAGAACCATATATTTGGGAAAAAGTTAGTAGCACTCCAAACTGTGGGTGGGGATCAGTGATCAATCTTAAGAAAGTGATTTCCTCATTCATAAGCGCTTTGGCTGCCTAAAAATTCTATGCAATGTCTGTAAGACAGGCCTCACACATTGGATCCATCAACTTTGCTAAAGAAAAGCACTTCCATAACCAACGGAAGGATGCAACACATCTGCTTGTGGAGGAAGGCGTAGGGTTGTTTGTTTGTTTCTTTTGGTGGGCTGAAGATCTTTTAGCCAAGTGATCTATTCATGGAATAAGGAGTCCAACTTGTGTGTTGGGGTCATCATTCACCGACAAATTGAACAGCTCTGCAAACTGTTTACACACAAATAGTAGCAGGAGGTTCTGGAAGCAAATGGATTAAAGAGGGAAAGATTCTTACATCTCATTATGAAAAAGAACCACCTCATATGCACATGCTGAAGGATTGAAGTAGTTCAGCCTCCTGAGAAGAATTGAGGGGTTCAAAACTCTTGCCACTAATTTCTTTCCTTTATGTGGTGTGTTCTTCAACATTTTGCTTCCTCTTAGAACTCAGACTGGTGAATGGTTCAAATCGCTGTTCTGGAAGAGTTGAGATATTCCACGACTATCAATGGGGGACCATATGCGATGACCGCTGGGGCATGAAACAGGCTGAAGTTGTCTGCAGAGAGATGGGCTGTGGTGTTGCTTTAAAAGCCACTACAAACGCTGTTTTTGGATCGGGATCAGGGCCCATCTGGAAGGATGATGTCAATTGTGTTGGAACAGAAAATTTCATCAGTGAATGCACATCAAGTGCTTGGGGCCTTAATAACTGTCACCATGGAGAAGATGCTGGTGTCGAGTGTGCAGGTAATCCATAATTTGTGCTTCATTTCCAAAATTAGAGATTTAAGAAACATTACCCTCCAGTCTCAAAACCCTTTCACTTATTTCTGTTTTGCATTTTTGGGATGAAAATCTGTGTTCTGGACCTGTTTCAGAACATTTTTATCTATCCTTTCTTCATATAATTGCTTCAGGAACCCCAGGGATTAATAAGTAGGTAGCAGATCCTTTAAAAATGTCATTACGAGGGAACCTGGGCAGGCTCTGCCAGTCTGGGCAGACAATTCTGCTGGCTCTATAATCTGCCCTGATATAGATCAGCTTTGCATGTTTTTGTTACAGTATTTCCTGTTACTTAATTAGTGCTTTTTTGCCCACAGTATCCTCTGGGTGAAGGCGCATCTCATTATTAAGGTTGGATCAAAACGAGAACTTCTAACAGATCTCAAATGAATTGTAGCCCCCTCCATCTACTTACACATGAGTAAATCTATGGCTAAAGGCTATGCCCCTCCCCTGATAATTGTAACCTCAAGCTGAAGTTATGGGCAGCCTCCAGTGAGGACAGAATTGCTAACTAGAGATGATTCCAGGCTGCCATTTCAAGTGGGGAGTTTATTCAAGGGCAGAGCCACTAGTAGCATAACCAGTGTCCCATAATAATGATGTAAGCCATGTACATACATTGAAGTGATCTCCATACTTCATTCTAGAGATCATTGGGGCAACAGCTTAAATGCACATAAGTAAAAAAAGGCCTGCCATGATCTGGATAGCTCGTCAGATCTCGGAAGCTAAGCACGGCTGGCCTTGGTTATTAATTGAATGGGAGACCTCCAATGAAAACTAGGGTTGCAGAAGTACGTCTGTCTGATGCTAGTTAGTGCTCCCAATATAACCTTGCTGGTTGCTAAATTTCTGTTTAGCATATTTTCCTTTAGAAATTAAATTATTATTTCTATTAGTCGCTGCTCAATATGATTTGATCATAGGAGCTCTGAAAAGGAAAGGAAGGTAGGCAATGGCAAACCACCTCTGTTAGGGCCAAGCTACACATGACGAATGACACTTGAACAGCAAGTGTATTTCTCCCTGTTCACTTGCCCTCCACTCAATCCACTTGCCGTTCAAGTGTCATTCGTCATGTGTAGCTTGGCCCTTAGTCTCTTGCTTTGAAAACCCTAGCAGGGGTTCCCATATATCAGCTGTGACTTGAGAGCACTTTCCTCCTGCACAAGCAAAATAAATCCTATCTCAGTCCGAGTTGAGACTCTTCTTTTAACATCTGGTGGTTTGTGATGTTTCTACAACACCTCTTTTACCATTTTAGACCCAGTTGAGATTCGGCTGGTCAACGGTTCGAGTCGGTGCTCTGGAAGGGTGGAGGTGCTTCATTTGCAACAATATGGAACCGTGTGTGATGACAGCTGGGACTTAAATGAAGCCACAGTGGTGTGTAGGAACATGGACTGTGGAACACCCATATCTGCTCCACATGGAGCCAGGTTTGGACGAGGAATGGATCCAATCTGGCTAGATGATGTGGAATGTACAGGAACAGAATATTCTCTCTCTGACTGTAAAGCCAAGCCTTGGGGAACCAATAACTGCAACCACGGAGAAGATGCTGGTGTTATATGTTCAGGTAATCTATTTTGATGTGATGTTCTACAGCAGAAAAGATCCAAAAAAGGCAAGTGGGCCATTCTTTTCAAACATTCTTTTTACGTATTCATATCTGAACCATTATTAAAAAAACACTGACCTCTGTCCCTCATTGTCTATTCAAAGTTTTCTACTGCCAATGGTGGCTCCTTTCTCAAGGAAAAGAGATAATTTGCCACCAGTCAAGAGCAGAACCGCCACTCAGCTCATAGGGGAGAGGCTGGCAGCTGTGTGTAAAACTGCAGGTCTTTACAGAAAGTATGATAAAGAGGAATAGAGTGGGTCTAGGCTCATGGAGCACAGCCATACAGTGTGCTGTTGTTTTATGCTGACAGCCAAAGAGGAAGGGGCCCACTAGTAGTCTGTCATGTGTGCCTCCTTTAATCTGATGCATACCACACATCCATCACAGGAAATCATCTGCCACACCACTCAGTTCCTGTTGGTTTCTGCCAGCTGTGAGCACCAGTGGAAGACTAGGTCAGGCCGAGTTGTTCTGCCTTTGGCTAGTGAAACAGCAAGCCTCTGAAATGTTGAGAGCCATCTGGGCATGTTTTCTATGAGATAATCACTTTATTGCTTTGTTCTCAGATGATCTCAGACTGGTAAATGGCTCAAATCGCTGCAGTGGAAGAGTTGAGGTTCGTCCACCCCACACTGAGCAGTGGGGAACTGTCTGTGACCGTACCTGGGACATAAATGATGCTGAAGTTGTGTGTCGGCAGCTGGGCTGTGGAAAGGCTGGATCTGTCCTAAGCGGAGCTCATTTTGGACAAGGTTCGGGTTCCATCTGGATGGATGATATAAACTGCAAAGGCACTGAAGATGCTGTCACAGAATGCCGTGCAAATACCCAGGGAAACAATAACTGTAATCATGGACAAGATGCCGCAGTTATTTGTTCAGGTAATGGGTAATGGCAACTTCGTTTTTGCAAAATGGAGCTAAAGGATAGTGTACCAAAGGAGGGGTGAGGACAAAGAAATGTGATGTGAGGGAGGCATAGGAGACCAGGAAGCACAAGGCGCTTGCCCCCTCTCTCACACACTTGCCTTCCATCCAAAGATGGATTTTTTAAAATCGCAGAGTCTTTAAAAGTGATAGGTAGTCTCCAGTTTAGAGCCTGATAGGCTATGCAGAAGACCAGACATGTCAACTCACAAGGCTTGGCAGACAATCTAATGTGCATCCCATGCCTGTCGTTTGTTAATTGTGCATATCAATCACCATCAATTGCTGCATTGTCTGATCATTTCTTCATGCCTGGCTTTGCTCATGCTTTCCTAACAGACAGCTGCAAAACCTGGGAGGGAAAAATGGTAGCAAGCATGTCATTTGCAGCTAGAGCAATAGGCAGTGGAAGTGGGCTTCTTTCTTATTCAACTTGGCAGAATTCTGCCTGCATATGTTGCCTCCTGCACCTGAATCCTCAAAGCCTTACTTTAAAAAAAACAAAACATGGAATCTGGGCTAGCTAGGGGCCCAAACTAGGTGGCATACCCAGATTCTGGGCAACCAGGACATGTAGTGACTAGAGATGGCATGAACCGAAATATAAACCAAACTTTGTCAAGAACTGGCTTGTTTGTGGTTCGCAAACCGGCAGTTTGTGAGAGCCCATTTCTGATGAACTGCGATGAAATTTAGGCTGGTTCATTGGTTCATTTTTTTAGTTCATCACAGCAGGCAGCCTGGCACCGATCAATCAATTCCATAGGCCTGTGGGGGATAAACTTCTGCAGCCCTTCTGCAGCCCTGGGAAACCAATGTCAGTCCTCCAAAGCTTGATAGACAGCTGTGGCTGCCAACCATCCCTCCCAGATGACAGATGGTATCCCATGATGCACCTTCTCTTCAAGCATGCTCAAACCTTCCTCTACAGCTTTTCTGAGAAGGAGAATTGTTTATTCAAATGGATGTATCAGCGGAAAAAACCTGAGTTTCTGGGGGGGGGGGGAATGGGTAAAAACAGGGGTTCTACACGTCTGCTAAGATCTTGCAGCTCAACCCACCAGGAAAGGGGGCATCTATGCAAAGAGGAGTGGGCAATCCCCACTCTGGGAACCATGGCAGCGTTCCTTGCTGTCAGCCAGAATCAATTCTGTCCTGCCTGTTTGTCCCCAGCCCCCTCTGATCTCCATTATTTCCTATGGGGAAAATTATGGAGGCTATCCAGGGGGAGGGGGTGGCATTTTGCAAAATATAACTACAAAATTTTCAGGGGAACTACTGCTAACTGTCCTCTAAAGAACCCCAAGTTTCATGGAGATTGGACCTCGGGGAGCCATTTTTTGGGCCCCCGAAGAAGGTGCCATCAGCCACTCCATTTTTTCCTATTGTAGAGAAACTCTGACAGCAACTGGGGAAACCCATAGATCATGCTTTTCCCAAGGTCCAATCTCCCAGAAATTTGGGGGGTCTTTAAGGGACAGGACTAGGTCCCCTGAAAATTTGGTAGATTTTGGACTTTGGGAAGGGCATTTTAGGATCCCCGCCCCTAAAGAAAATGCCATCAGCCATCCCATTTTTTCCTATTGTGGAGAGAAATTAACAGCAATTGGAGAAACCCATAGATCATGCCTTTCCTGGTGTCCAGTATAACTTTCCTGGAGACACCCATTTTGGGGGTCTCTAACTTGGACATCTGAAATGCAATCTTTGCCAAACTTGGAGGGTGATTGGAGGAGAGCCTCCCGAAGAGTCCCTGTGAGTTTGGCATGTCTGACTGTAAGGGGGCCTTTCTAGGGCCTTGGGAAGTGACGAACCATGTTCCAACAAATCGGTTCACAAACTGGGGCAAGTTCATGAAAATTTGTGGTTCAAAGTTCGTGAAACACGAGGAACCATGAACCGCACGGTTTGAGTTTGACTCTAGATCAAATTGCAGTGCTGGACTTTGCAGCTGATCCAGCCACAGAGATAAATGGCCTGGGCCTCAGCTCTGGAAACATCTTACATGAACGAGGCCAACACAGGCACCTTGATAGCTTGTTAGTTGCACAATAACCTTTACATTCCAGGACACGTGGCACAGAAATTTCTGACTTCCACAAGCCACTCATTAAAGCCACAAATATGATATAAATAAATAAATATGTAAATATGTAAATAAATAAATAAACATAAGTAGTTATAAAAAGGAGGAAATAAAGACAACACAGTCATTAAAAATTAAAATTAAAATAATTTTCCCTGCCAACTCAACATATGGCACTGCAAGGAGGATGTTGCAAAATATTATTTGTCTAGGGCACCTAAACAGAGGAACAGCAACCCGCTATTCATTCTCCTTCTTTATTTGACCTGGAGCAATCTCACCTGCTTTTACTTTCCTAAACAAAGTCTGTGGCAATTAAAATGCCCCAAACTTTAACTTGATAGACCAGAGGAAAGCACTACTGATATCAGCTGACTTCACTGCAACCTAATTAGCACAATGCAGCATCTTTCCTTTCCTTACTGCATTTTTCTTGTCTTAAATGTGATCATTAGGAATGTCAAGTTCAGGAGTGGGTCTGAATTTCCTTCTTTTGAACTTTCAATAGGTGGAAACCAGACTGTTTCCTTCCCCCATAGCCAAAATGGATGAGAGTGTCACCAACTACATCATTTTTTCATGAATAATGTTATTGCTGGCCTCTTTGTAGACAAATCCATCACCAACGTGGCTAACGTCAGACTGCAAGATGGCCCAAACTCCTGTGCTGGAAGAATCGAGGTGTTCTACCAGCAACAGTGGGGAACTGTGTGTGATGACGGATGGGACATGATTGATGCTGGAGTTGTGTGCAAACAACTGAACTGTGGCATTGCCTTGGAAGCCCCGCATGGAGCACGCTTTGGGCGTGGACCCGATCGCATCTGGCTGGATGATGTGAACTGCACAGGAGCTGAAGATTCCTTCAAAGACTGTGGAGGACGCCCTGTAGGAGAGCATAACTGTGGCCATTCTGAGGATGCCAGTGTTGTGTGCTCAGGTAAAGCAGAATGAATGGCGCATGATGCAAGGGAGCAGAAAGTTCTTTTTAAAAAGGTAGCCAAGTTTGTAAAGAATGGAGCAAATGTGTAACCCTTTTTATCCTCACTAGTTTTATGCTCAGAACCCACCGCAAGCCGCTCCACCATCCCCAGAGGATTCCAGATGTTATCTGAACACTAAGCACAAATCTGGTACTCTGCAGAAAAAGGATAATCTTGTGGGGTCACTTTGAGAGAAAAGTGGCCAATAATTAAGTACATCTTCCCACCATGAGACTTTTCTGCTCAAAGATTTCTTCTCCCAAGCCTGTTTTTCATGACAGAACAAGGGTGATGGGACATAGTTGCACACATTCCCATGTGACAGCTTCTCTGCAAGGATGTTAGTAGTAATTTCCACAAACCAGGACAGTGGGTTGGCTGAAGTGGCATGCAAAAGGCGAAATTCTGGTTTTGTGAACTGATGAGTAGTTATGCCAATGGATTTTCTTCCTGGCATTTGAACTGCCCTGCTTGACAGTGGCAGAACTTTTAGCTCTCTTGAGCCCATGAACATAAAATGGCAGAAATGCTTTTACCCAGTTTAGATGTATACAGAGCATTCACTTTGTCTGCCAATCCAGTTCATTTGTCCAAGAAAAACACACGTAACCTTCTGAAGGCATCCCTATAATTGTCATGGCTTCTCCTATGATCTACTGGGAATTGTCTCCATTGACTGCCATTCCATTCGGCTGCATTAGTGAGAAGAGGCAAAACTAGCAAGGTGTTCTCCATGTGCTCAGCATTACATACCAAATTCTATTTGTTTCCTCCCCTCCCAAAATGCTCTCCTGCAGCCCCATTATATAACATTGTGAAGGGGCTGATACTCTGAATTTGTTTGTTTTTCTCTTCCCTTCCTCTCTGCTTTTCCTATGATATTTCATGCTTCTTAGCCATGATTTTCTGCCTTGAGTATTTAAGTAAACAGTGGTATATAATTGTACTTAATAAGGAAATAGATTACAACTCTGTCAAAGGATTAGAATCACCTTTCTCTCTCTCTCTCTCTCTCTCTCTGTCTCTCTCACTCACTCACCCACTCACTGAGATCCAAGGTAGATTATGCAGTGTAAGTGAAAATACAATATAAACAACAGCTAGGACATTCATTGAGCAAAGTACAATAAGGAATAATATTTAGGACACTTAGAAAAATAGGTACAATAGGGAATAGGGTTGCCAATCCCCTAGTGGGGGCAAAGGATGCCCTACTCCCAGTCTCCACCTCCCCGCAACCACTCACTTGGCCAGTGGGGGGGAAAGGTGCAGGAATGGGCCTCCCAGGGTGGACCGATTTGGGCCCCAAATGGGCCGATTCTTTCTTAATCCATGCATGCTCATTATACTTTATAAATAATGTACAGAGAATAGTTCATACAAATAATAATGATTATGTATCAGTCTCCTCACGAACAATGTCATACCTAGTTCACATATGAGGCCATGTTGTGTTTTCGTGTTTATTAGAAGTGGCCCATGCTCAAAACCACTCACTTCATGTATTGCTTCATATGTTTCTATGGCATTAAACTAAGGAAATGAGAATAATAGGGTATATCAACATGAAATTGAACACTGGTATTTTTCTGCTGGTACTACTGCTGGTGGATATGCCCAGAGATTTCCAATTATTGAGATCACATATGAGTTTTGTACACATTATTACAATATATAAATGATTATCTTTTTATGATGTAAGTTCCAGAGATATGTGACTGCTGATTTTTGGCTTAGATTTTAAATTAGGTCTAAATTAATATGACTGGGATAGGGTAAGTTTATGTTGTGTAATAAGGAAACATCATGTAACTCTGTCCCCCTTTGTTTTCCAGGTCTTTTCCAGGTGCGATTGGCCAGTGGCCCTAATTCCTGTGCTGGGCGGGTAGAGCTGGAATATAATGGCTCCTGGGTTTCTATTGGCGACTCTGGCTGGGGACTTACACAGGCCACGGTGGTCTGCCGGCAACTGGGCTGTGGAGCGGCAGTGTCTGCACCAGGGGGCAACACATATGGCATGCCTGTTGGGGCAGCATTGGTGGATGAGGTGAAATGTACTGGACAGGAGTCATCTCTCACTGAATGCCAAGCCACACCCACAGGTCCCAAGAAGTGTGTCTGTGGTTCCTATGCAGGAGCAGTGTGTAAAGGAACAACAGGTATTTGTGTGATTTGGCCCATTCTCTTAAGGGCATGTTACGAGTTGGGGCGGGGAGGGGGGGGGGGAGGCAAACCCTGAGTAGTTAATAGTTGTGTGCTGACAATTAAGTAAGAGGATAAGGAACATTAAGGATTGCAGATTTAGTGAGGGGTTTGTGGTAATTTGGATTACCAGCTACAATGAGAGGAGAGCAAGCAGAGAGATAAAGAGCTGTTTTGTACTGGGTCAGGCTTAGGGTTGCCAGCCTCCAGGTAGTGGCTGGAGATCTCCTGGAATTACAACTTGTCTCCAGGCCCCAGAGATCAGTTCATCTGGAGAAAATGGCTATTTTGGGGGGTGGACTCTATGGAATTTTGCCATGCCAAGGTCCTTTCCCTCCCCAAACCACGCTTTCTCCAGGTTTCTCTGGGTTTCACCCCCCAGATCTCCAGGAATTTCCCAACTTGGAGCTGGTAACCCTAGTCAGGTCACTGACCTACTTCTCTCCTAGTGCTTCACTATGGGGAGGAGCCTGATCGCCGCTTAGTTTTTTACAATGAAATCTACATGCTCTACCTCAGATCCTCACCAATGTATATATGTATGTGTCTATGTATAATCTTGCCTTTCTCCCAATTTATGGGACTTAAGCAGCTAACATTAAAAACCGCCTTAACTCTGAAAACCAAAGACTAATAAAAGCAATACTGATAAGCAGATAGAAAAAGGAAATCATTACTCAGGGCCAAGCTACACATGACGAATGACACTTGAACGGCAAGTGTATTTCTCCCTGTTCACTTGCCCTCCACTCAATCCACTTGCCATTCAAGTGTCATTCGTCATGTGTAGCTTGGCCCTCAGTTGGGCTGCCAAGGCCCCAGTGAGGGTGAGGGATGCCTCATCCCAAACTCCCATTGCTTGAGGCAGCACTGAGGGAAAAATATTTAAAAAGAGATGGTTTTGAAGGTGTGTTGATGTTACTTCTGGGGAAATGGTTTTACCATAGAGTTTTCAGCAATTCCTAAAACTACCCCCTGTCACTTGCACGTTTTTTCTGGAAATGATGTCATCACAATGATATCATTTCCATCACTATGATATAGTGGAGACATACCCTCCACTATGTCTCCACCCCAGCCTTCCCACCAGTTGCTCAGCTCTTTGTCCACAGCTATTCCAACCTCCACTAGCAGATTCCCGCAAGCTAAATCAGGATAACAACAAAAACACACAAAGTGTCTCTGCAGAAGTTTGAAGAAGGGAAGATAGATGCCCCTCCGTTTCTAAAATTAGTAGCTAAGGGAACTGTCACAAAAGTTAGAGCAGCTGATACTAACCCCCCCCCCCCCACACACACACACTTATGCCACCCTATAAATCTTACTTCTTTCCAGGGCTCATTTTGAGGGGGAACGCACAGGAACGCAGTTCCAGCAGGTCCCCAAAGAGGTTATATGATAGGTGGCCCCGCCCACCTGATTCTCAGCCATTTTAGGCCCGTTTTGACCTGGATTGGGGCCAAAACAGCCTGGATTGGGCCTCTGATGGGTGGTGGATCACTCTCCTGCACCACAGTGGCCCAGTCCCGACCATTTTGGGCCCCTTTTGGCCATTTTCAGCCCCTTTTGGCCATTTTGGGCCCAATTTCAGCCCTGACTGGCCAGGATTGAGTCCAAAACAGCCAGGATAGGTGATGTTAGGGGGTGTGGCATACGCAAATAAGTCATGCCAATGACACACTTTCGTGATGTCAAGGGGCATATGCTAATGAGTTATGCTAATGAGTTTCTGCGGCTCTTTTTCTACAAAATGACCCCTACTTCTTTCCAAACAGGTTCTTCAGTAATTATTGCTGTGATTCTGGGGCTGGCAGCTGTGGCCCTACTTCTTGGTGGGTCCTTTTTCTATTTGCGAAGAAAGAGGAGGGGAAGATCCCTTTTTGTGTTTCCCTTAATCCGTAGACAAGGTAAGGAAGTGAAATAACTTTTGCATCTATAATCACAATATTGGCTATCCCAGGTCTTGCCTATGCAAGCCATTTTTTTCCCTAGAGAGGAGTTTGTGCTCTCCTATCACAAGACTGTGTCCTACCCTAGTCTTACCCATGCCTTGCTTTTATATAATATTCTACAGACAGTCTTGTTGGAGAAAGAACCATTTAAGCTGGGAGAAGACTCCTTAGAGACCCACCCCAATTGGAACATTTAAGGGATTCTCAGTGCAATTCTATGCAGAGTTACTCCAGTCTAAGCCCATTGAAGTCAATGAGGTTGGACTGGAGTAACTTTGCATAGGATTTACTGTTTGTATAGGTTCCTTAAATTGGAGGAAGGCTTCAAACTTGAACTAAAAGAAAAGGTAGAATAAAATATTTCACAAGATATTTAATGAAACCTTTGGAAAGCACAATTATGCATACTTAAGCTTGCCACCATAATACACTGATCACTCCAAAAGCACTACATCAGTACACAAAGGGGAGGGAACACATTCAAGCCTCTAAATGGAACCACATTTTTTCCCCTGTTTGCACAGTAGACCTCAGTCCTAGATTGCTTTCCTCTGGGTATAACAGTCACTACAGATAGCAGATATATACGTTTAACAGTATCAGTGTGAGGGGACAAGAGGTCTACAATATGTTAGGCACAGTCTGACCACATTGGTTCCAGTAAAATTTTATTAAGTTAATCACATGTAACATTTTTATGTCTGGAACATATCATTTCTTGATCATGCAGGCCAATGGCTGTAGAAAGACTCAGCTAATGGCTACTGGTGGTTTTAATTAATTCTGCTATTTAAGATTTCCATTTGTCTGTCTGTGGTAGATAATACCTGCCCTCATCTCACTTGAACAGTTAACAGTGTGAGAAAAATTGTCTAGAAAATGACCTCCATAATGAAGCTCTAGGAATTTCCCTGTGCCTCTATGGTCTTTACTACAGAGATTAGGAGAGAATTCCTTGAGTATCATCAGAAGTGAGATCACATCCTCCTCAATATCACCTTCGAGAGCACGACCTTCAAAATCCCTTGGGATTTGCCAAGGCAGTATTCACAACCCTACTGCCATTATATGATAATGTCATGCAATTCAGCGTTGTTGGCTGTGACTCCCTAGATATCTTCAAGGATCCCTAATTACTCATAGTTCTGCTTGCTTCTTCTTTACTAAACAGAAAATCAAATGTTCAAATTTCAAAATAATTAAAACCCTATATTTTAACAGGCTGGTAAATGGGTCTTTTAATCTATTTTTAAGCCAGTAAAAGATGAGTTGAACAGCCAATTAAGTATCTGTGAAAGAAGGAAACAATAATTTGATGGGCCAATTTCATTAGGCAGGAATGGGAAGTTCCTTTCAGCCAAATATAACACATTTCCAATGACCTACTAAATTAATAATAACATTATAACATTTGATTTATATACCACCCTTTTGGACAACTTAATGTCCACTCAGAGCAGTTTACAAAGTATGTTATTATTATCCCACCCCCAGCATTCACCCTGTGAGGTGGGTGGGGCTGAGAGAGCTCTGAGAGAGCTATGACTGACCTAAGGTCACCCAGCTGGCTTCAAGTGGAGGAGTGGGGAATCAAACCAGGTTCTCCAGATTAGAGTCCTGCCACTCTTAACCACTACGCCAAACTGGATAAAAGGAACCCCAGTGCCCCACTGATGTCATGTTAAACATGAGCAAATCCTTTATTTACATATCAGGAAACAAGTTTCAAACAAAGTAGAGGAAAAGCTTTGGGGGCTAGTCTTCAAATGAGATCTTTGAAACAACTTGCCAACCATATAGAGACAATTAAAGAAAGCAATATGAAACAAACTGCCTTCATTGTTTTGTGACTGGAATCCTGTTTACTAAGTAAGGGACTCAAAATGTTTTCTTTTTCTTGCAGATGGATTTAGGCAAGGAATTTCAATTGGCTCCCGTACAGTAAATGGCACTCCAGAAATATATGTCCACGGAGGAGAGCAAGCTGTTCATGAGATGGACTGTGACACTGCCTGCTTAGTGAAAGAAGATGCTGCCTCTTCCCCCGACCACATTAACTGAGGGGCAGGGGAGGGGGGTTGGACTACAGCACGGGCAAGATGTGCCAGGAAATAGTTCCCTCAGCATTCCCAGTCACACAGAGAGGCCATGTCTAGCTCTTGTACAGTTAATGTGAATAATCAAAGACTAAGTGTATTTTGATGGGATTCCTGGGATGTCGTCCTAGCTTCTGGGAGCAAAAAAAGAAAAGAAATTTGAATCAATAGAATCAGAAATCTATGATGTCTACTCTTTTTTGAGGACAGAGTTTTGGAGGATGTGTTTGGTAATTGTCGGTTTACTGTTCATTACATTTAATGATGGTCTGACCTTACCAGTGTAACTAATAGAGAACAGACTCTTCTCCCCTCATAAAAAGAGATCTATGTATTTCACACATACCTGCTGAGACCAGAGGAAAGGTAAACCTGATTTGCCTAGAAGTGGAACTGTCTCTTATATCCTAGTCATTTTTCTACCTTGGTTAGGAAGGAGTTCTTTGAAGCTCTGCCAGAGCTCAACACACAAAACCAAACCAAATCAAGATAATAATAGACTAGGAAGCCCAGGAGCCATTTAGATCTCCAAACCAGCAAAAGGACGGTTGATGGGGTTTAAGCTGCAGGCATTCTTTTGGGGAAGTAAATGGGATCTTACTATATTGTGTATGCTTTTAATTTTTGGAACTGTAAGGTGCCCTGAGTCACAAAGGGGTCTAAATATTTAAATAAACAAACAAACAGAAGGCAGACAACAAATGCCCAGCCACCCCTCATCCATGCTTTGCTCCTCCCACATCTGGTCAAAAGAGATGGACCAAAAGCTTGAAATCTTGGTGACAGCCTCTGAGACACTGTCCTAGAACAGAACAATTCCCTCAGTGACCAGCGGCAATGCAAAGAGGTAAGTGAGAAAATGTTCTGAATCAAGGTCATTCTAAACAGGACGGTGATGTTGGGAACTTCCTCATATTCACTGAATGCCCTTTGTTTCAGGCAAAGGAGCTACATGCTACATATGCCTCCTTCTCAGTACAACTTACAGAGACACAATACATTAAGGAAATGAAATCACACTTTACGTTCACTTTCTCCGGATATAGTCTCTCCCAATAGCCTATAACATGTCAGAGCATAGAAATAAACCAGATTTCCAAATCACAAAACCAAACATTGTTGAATGACTCCCATGGTACATTTCCCATGAAGCCCAACAAATGCCCCAAACCCAGGCTGCAGCAGGATGAAAGACAGACTCACCACCATCACCATCCCCCAACTATTTCTATGCTTTCCTCTCAGGTTCCTAAACTCCTAACAAGTGAGAAGGAGAATGATCATCAGAGGAAGGGGAACCACAAGAGACTTCTTTTCCCCTGAACATTTCCAGAAATTTCTGAGGGAAATCATAGATGCTTTCCAACTAACACATGATCTCCATACTGTCCCAAAGACCTCTGAACCAACAGGAGCCAATCTTGCATTCCCATATATTCCAGCTTCAAACTCAGCCATCCTGTCCCGTTTCATAGGAAGCCACACTTTAAAACTCTGTTCCCAAACTTTCAAGTAATATTATTTGCTGTCTGAGGGTATCATGGCCAATTTAAAAGCGCCAAAGATGAGTACACCAATAGCTGCACTCAAGTCTAAATTTGTTCTTTCTATCAACTCTGATGAAATACTAGCGGACCAGAACAATAGTTGGGCAATCTCAGGAGGACACTGGAAGTGCTTTACATCTTCAGCTAATGCTGCGCACTCCTCAGCTGCCTCATCAGTCTTTGCGAGAGCAGTCTTCATGTGGGCCAATAAGTTGGCTTCCACCAAGGATATCTGAAGACAAATGTGAAAGTATTGCTGATGACATCCTTTCTAGCAGATAGTTCACTTGGTTCAGGGCTTTTTTTCTGGGGAAAGAGGTGGTGGAACTCAGTGGGTTGCCCTCGGAGAAAATGGTCACATGGCTGGTGGCCCCGCCCCCTGATCTCCAGACAGAGGGGAGTTGAGATTGCCCTCTGTGCCACTCGGCGGTGCGGAGGGCAATCTCAACTCCCCTCTGTCTGGAGATCAGGGGGCGGGGCCACCAGCCATGTGACCATTTTCAAGAGGCTCTGGAACTCCATTCCCCCACGTTCCCCCTGAAAAAAAGCCCTGACTTGGTTGACATGCAGATGGAAGCCAGATCTTTGTCCTCAAACACTGTTTCAAGACATACTATCTGAATTCAGCTCTCGGGCATGGAGAACTGCATTATAAAGCCAACTTTTTCATGTCAGGAGCTTTTGGGGATACTTCTAATGCAGCATTGTTGAAGCTGAGGAATAAGAAGGCCATCTTCCTGTTCCTGCTCCTTCAAAAGATGGAAGTCATCAAAATCTGCCCACTCTTTTTTTGTGCCTAATAATCCATCTCAGGGATGCTGAGGCTGAACTGGGAACCAGGCAAAGAGGCAAACCCCTAACAAACCAAGCAAACATCTTCCAAAATCAGTTCTCTGATTTTCCAGGGTGATAGATACAAAGCTGCCTTGAGCCAAGGTGAAAGGCAGGATATAAATATTTAAGCAGTATTTTCTTTCAAGCTGATTTAAACCCACATGCCCCTTGCATGGTTTCTTGATATAGTCTGGCTGCTGTAAAAATTTGAGCTAGAGCTGTTGCTTAATTTGTGTTATTGTCATTGTTATTGTGCCGGGGAGCGGGGAGGAGGAAATTTTATCTCTGTTTTTCTTCATTCATTTTTATCTAATTTGTTTTTATTGTTATTTCCTATCTGGCCATTAGCAATAAATTTGCAATAAATTACTACTACTACAACTACTACTCCCCTGAGCTTCTTTAAACAAGGGTGAGATTTTTAAAAAATAAATAAATAAATATTTATAACAATCCAAATTATATTTGTCTTTGGCTACCATTCCAAGTGCTGACCACAGCCGCTCGACTCCAGCAGCCCTTCTGGGGAAGTTGAACAACCTTATTTACTTGGGTTCCCAGTCTGGAGGACCTTGCACACAGCAATCAGACACTCAGGGCCAAGCTACACATGACAAATGACACTTGAACGGCAAGTGGATTGAGTGGAGGGCAAGTGAACAGGGAGAAATACACTTGCTGTTCAAGTGTCATTCGTCATGTGTAGCTTGGCCCTCAGATGCAGGCATGAAACGAAGATAGTTATTTTATTAAGTTAAGAGTGTGCTTGGAAAATGGTAATAGCTACTCTCAATGCAGAAGCAATGGCAAAAAACACAAAATACATTTATACTAATCTGGCTAAAAACTAACTAGACAGTGACTAACTACCTTGCATACTCTGGTGGTTCAGGTGCTCATACTCACAGCCTACCACTGGGCCGGGCTGTGTCAGGAGAAGCAGAGAAGAACACATGAAGAACTAGGTTTTAAAACATAATCGACCAATCAAAGCTCTGTGTGATATCAAGATAGCTGGCTGGAGAACTGAGATGGAAGACGTGCAGAAAGCAAAGCTTTCTGTCAAGGCCACCTATTCTGTGCACCAGCACCAGGTGCACTTAACTAGCTGAGCTATTCTATACAGATGTCACATCATGATGTTTTCTTGGCAGACTTCTCTTATGGGGTGGTTTGCCATTGCCTTCCCCAGTCATCTACACTTTACCCCCAGGAAACTGGGTACTCATTTTACCGACCTTGGAAGGATGGAAGGCTGAGTCAACCTTGAGTTGGTTATTTGAACCTGGCTTCTGCTAGGATCAAACTCAGGTCATGAGCAGAGCTTGGGCTGCTGTACTTCAGCTCACCATTCTGTGCCACAGGGCTCCACATAACTAACATGGCAATAATAATGAAAATATCATTGGCATACATATGTTTCATCTTTACCTTTTTAACCCATGAAAAACCACCTGTTTGCCGCACTGGCCAAGTTCTTCTCTAACTGCTCTAGATACTGAAGCCAGAACCAAATTAATCTCAGTCAGGACTACTACCTGAATATGCTGGAACTAGAGCAGAAAGATAGTGCTCCTGTAACTTTATAGTACTGTGTTGGAAGGAAAACTGTACAACTTTTACCTCAGAACCTCAACAAATCTTAATCCTTAAATTTGACCTTTCCATATATAACTAGAAGTTTACACTGAGAAAATTTTGTTATAATTTTGGATCTGGGCTTGGGGGGGAGGGTACTAAGGTTGCTCATTTCCAGGCAGGACATTACCAGTTCAGGGATCACTTCCATGTGGTTTTTCAGGTTTTGGAGTTCGGGACCGTTATTTTGATTGAGGAATGTATGCAAGGACCTGGGGCCACTGTTTGTAAAGCTAATGGCACCAAATTTTCATGGAACACAGTCTTCCTATTTTCTAAAGACCTCCTAAGTTTCAAGCAGAGGGAACAAGGGGAGTCGATTTTACAGACCCTGGAATTAGATCCCTCTCTACACAGCTGCACTTCTCTATTGGTCCCATTTGATGGCAGTTGAACGGTGAAGAGGCTGCAAGAAAAAATCACATTCCTTAAAAAGATAGAATATTTGATTATAAAATCAAAAAACGTAACTAAGTGGAAGTGCATAAACTGCTATGAATATACCGATCTTTCTAACAAGAACTTCAACAATCTACTGAAAGTCCAGAAAAAGATTGAAATGGCACAAAAATCACTCTGACTGTAACTGGCATCTTATGAGCTAAAACGGTCCTGCCAACTGTTCTAATAAAATGTCAATCCACAGATCAAGATAGACATCAAACTATGATTTTTATTGATGTGAAAACTATCAAGGCAGAGGCATATAGATATGTCAATCCTACAGACAATTACTGTGTGGTTGTGTTACCAGAACTGCTTTTTATTATAAGGGGGAAATTAGCTTAGCAGTCTGTAACTTAAAATAAGCGTGGATCTTAACCTATGTCTATGGAGGTCCCGATCCCAGACACTCTAGTGAATAAGAGGCAGACTACAAAATAGGTTCCAAACACGTGTATTGTTTAACAATGTGGCGTAAGCCTGAACTTGCACAAGCATACAAGAAACACACAAGATCTAGGAAATACAGAGTATGAAATACAGAGACGTTCGCATTAGCTGGTTCCCAACGATGATAGGGGGAATACTCACTTATCCTGAAGCGAAGCAGAGACTCAACAGCAGGGGAGGTGGCCCAATGCCAGCACTGGGACCACAGACGGACAGCGAGGGGTTCTGGATAGGATGGCACGCGCACCATGCGGTCTGAGAGGCCAGCTTAAATACCCCAAAACGTACCCTGGGGCTGGTGCTGTACTTGGTGGTTCTCACAGATTAAACAAAGGGTCTAATGGGTCACTGAATGGCTTGGATGGGCCACTTTGGTAATCAGATTGTGATAAGTGACACCTCAGGAAGAGGGGACAAAAGAGGGAGGGGGAAATCCAAGTGGGCTGAAAGGATGTTCCAGTGGACAGGGCTTGTCCTGATGTCATCAGCTCTGGAATGCGGAGGTTTCTTTGAGATGCATTCTCTAAGTGCTTGGGATGGTCGGCACTTAGTTCTTCTCCGGGGCGGCTCCTAAGATATGCAGAGCGGGGCGAGGGGCTCTCGCTGCGGACGTGGTGTGCCCGCTTCGCTGAAATGGCTTCTCAAAGCAGTCTTTTCCTCTGGGTCTTCTGGCTGTCTGAGAACATGGATGCCGGCTGGGCATAGCTGGGGCTGGTTTGCAGGCTGCCCGGTAGCGAGGGCAAGCTCGGGGACCGGCCCGCGGGAGGCTCCAGGCGGGAACTGACCAGGGAGCGTCTAGCAAGGCTAGCTGGAGGTTTCCAAGGCAGGCGCCCGGCTGCTAGCAGCGGCTTGGGCCCATATGAGGCAGGCTTCCATGGAGGCAGGTGGAACAGCACTTAAAACACAGTCCAAAGCAGGGAACAGGCACGGTCCGTGGCAGATGGCAATGCAGGCACGGGGCATACTTGTAACACAGTCCAAACGCACACTGGGAAGTCCAGATACAGGTCAGGGCAGGGCTGCCCAGAAAGAGAGTCCTTTGTGCAGTTATCCAAACATGGAGTCAGTAAACTACACAGTCTATTGCAGCAGCAGGGTAATTGACACGCAGGCAGGAAACTGACACGTGTATTAACACACACACATGTGCAAGGCAGTCTTTGGTGTAGCAGTAAAACAGCAACGCAGGAAACTTTAACACTGTTCATGGCAGGCCTTAAAGCAGGGGAGGGGGCCTACTTGGCAACAATTCCCCCCCTCGGGGACTCCGGGACGTCAGGCACGGTGGTCCCCGAACTTGACTTCAAAGGCGAGGTGGTCGGCAATGTTCGGTGGTCGAGCTTCGAGCGAAGAAGTAGTGGGAAGGGAAGGAGGGGGAGGCGTCACTCAGAAATTTAGTTTGGAGAACCACCTAACCGAATAAGTGCAATTTAGATCAGCCAATGGGCTGCAGGTCTCTGGGTTCACACCAGGGGGTGTGCTAAGTGCTACAGTCAACATAAACAGCAATTCATTGTTACATGGTTTCATAAGCAGTGATAATTCATAGCCGTGAGTAGGGATGTGCGTTTCGGCATTCAGAATGCCGAAAGAATGCCGAAACAAAAGTGTTTAGGCATTCTTCAGGAATCCCGAAACGTTTCGGGGAATGCCGAAACGTTTCGGGATTGCCGAAAGAAAAAGCCGAAACGTTTCGGGATTCTTTCGGCATTCTTTCGGCATTAGAGAATCGCCATTTTGTTTTTGCTAGCCGTTTGCCTTAGCAAGCGGCTAGCAAAATCCTGCTGGAAGCAAAGGCTTCCTGCAGGCTCTTAGAAGAGGGGAGGGGGGGAGAAGGAGTGAATCACTCACTCCTTCTGTCACCCCCCACCCCTCTTGCAAAGGAGGATAGGGAATCCTGCTTTGCCTTGCAAATGCAAGGTGCAAGCATTGCATTGCACTTTGCATTTGCAAAGCAGCAGAGATTCCCGCCAAATCTAACAGGTAGGGGAGGGGGAGCAGGAGGAGGGTGGCTCTTGGAGTGTGGGTGGGGAAAGGCAGGGGAGGGGGGACTTTAGGAGTCACCAATCCCACTGCTGCATTCTCATGCCAGCCAATAGATTTAAATCTTTGGCTGAGGCTGCAGCAGGGGATTTAAATTTGGAGCAAGACTGTCTGGAACACTTCTGTTGCTGCTGCTGCTGAGCTGTGACCGAGAGAGGAGAAGAAGAGAGACTGCACCTGGAGCCTGGAGGACATCTGCCTGGAGGATCAACTGTGCTGGACATCCTGAGAGGACACCTGGTAGGCCTTTTTTAAATTTTTGTAAATTTTTTTGATGCTGGGCAATGTGCTGCTGTGGCCTGCCTCTGCAAAAAGGTGTTGCAGTTTATTCTTGGCATGGCCTGGGGGACAGGTTGGGCAGACAATGTTTGATGGTGGGGTGGGGGTTTCAGCATTGGTTGTTGTGCTTGCCTTCTTTAAGCTTGATCCACTGTTTTAAGATTAAAACAAGAGTGTGCCAGCTTTGGGCCTACACAGGCCAGAAGCCTTTCTTCTGGCTGGCTCTCACAGTTGTGCTTCACAATCTGGAATGGTGTGGCTTGCTTTTCTGTGTCTGGTCCCCTGCTTGCAAGGATTCCCAACAGGCTCCGTCCTGATCAACTGTGCCAGCCTGTGGGCCACACACAGGTATGCTGCTTTGGCCAAGGTAACCCTTTTTGGTTGCAGGCCTGGCACTCACAGTTGTGCTCCACAATCTGGAATGGTGTGGCTTGCTTTTCTGTGTCTGGTCCCCTGCTTGCAAGGATTCCCAACAGGCTCCGTCCTGATCAACTGTGCCAGCCTGTGGGCCACACACAGGTATGGCCTGGGGGACAGGTTGGGCAGACAATGTTTGATGGTGGGGGGGGGGGGGGTTCAGCATTGGTTGTTGTGCTTGCCTTCTTTAAGCTTGATCCACTGTTTTAAGATTAAAACAAGAGTGTGCCAGCTTTGGGCCTACACAGGCCAGAAGCCTTTCTTCTGGCTGGCTCTCACAGTTGTGCTTCACAATCTGGAATGGTGTGGCTTGTTTTTCTGTGTCTGGTCCCCTGCTTGCAAGGATTCCCAACAGGCTCCGTCCTGATCAACTGTGCCAGCCTGTGGGCCACACACAGGTATGGCCTGGGGGACAGGTTGGGCAGACAATGTTTGATGGTGGGGGGGGGGGTTCAGCATTGGTTGTTGTGCTTGCCTTCTTTAAGCTTGATCCACTGTTTTAAGATTAAAACAAGAGTGTGCCAGCTTTGGGCCTACACAGGCCAGAAGCCTTTCTTCTGGCTGGCTCTCACAGTTGTGCTTCACAATCTGGAATGGTGTGGCTTGTTTTTCTGTGTCTGGTCCCCTGCTTGCAAGGATTCCCAACAGGCTCCGTCCTGATCAACTGTGCCAGCCTGTGGGCCACACACAGGTATGGCCTGGGGGACAGGTTGGGCAGACAATGTTTGATGGTGGGGGGGGGGGGGTTCAGCATTGGTTGTTGTGCTTGCCTTCTTTAAGCTTGATCCACTGTTTTAAGATTAAAACAAGAGTGTGCCAGCTTTGGGCCTACACAGGCCAGAAGCCTTTCTTCTGGCTGGCTCTCACAGTTGTGCTTCACAATCTGGAATGGTGTGGCTTGCTTTTCTGTGTCTGGTCCCCTGCTTGCAAGGATTCCCAACAGGCTCCGTCCTGATCAACTGTGCCAGCCTGTGGGCCACACACAGGTATGCTGCTTTGGCCAAGGTAACCCTTTTTGGTTGCAGGCCTGGCACTCACAGTTGTGCTCCACAATCTGGAATGGTGTGGCTTGCTTTTCTGTGTCTGGTCCCCTGCTTGCAAGGATTCCCAACAGGCTCCGTCCTGATCAACTGTGCCAGCCTGTGGGCCACACACAGGTATGGCCTGGGGGACAGGTTGGGCAGACAATGTTTGATGGTGGGGGGGGGGGGGGGTTCAGCATTGGTTGTTGTGCTTGCCTTCTTTAAGCTTGATCCCCTGTTCGAAGATTAAAACAAGAGTGTGCCAGCTTTGGGCCTACACAGGCCAGAAGCCTTTCTTCTGGCTGGCTCTCACAGTTGTGCTTCACAATCTGGAATGGTGTGGCTTGCTTTTCTGTGTCTGGTCCCCTGCTTGCAAGGATTCCCAACAGGCTCCGTCCTGATCAACTGTGCCAGCCTGTGGGCCACACACAGGTATGCTGCTTTGGCCAAGGTAACCCTTTTTGGTTGCAGGCCTGGCACTCACAGTTGTGCTCCACAATCTGGAATGGTGTGGCTTGCTTTTCTGTGTCTGGTCCCCTGCTTGCAAGGATTCCCAACAGGCTCCGTCCTGATCAACTGTGCCAGCCTGTGGGCCACACACAGGTATGCTGCTTTGGCCAAGGTAACCCTTTTTGGTTGCTGGCCTGGCACTCACAGTTGTGCTCCACAATCTGGAATGGTGTGGCTTGTTTTTCTGTGTCTGGTCCCCTGCTTGCAAGGATTCCCAACAGGCTCCGTCCTGATCAACTGTGCCAGCCTTCGGCCCACACACAGGCCTGCTGCTCCGGCTTTGGTAACCCTTCCCGTTTGCTGGCCTGGCACTCACTGTTTTGCTTCACATTCAGGTTGTTTATCGTTGGTGGACCTCTTCTGGACTGGACTGCACTTGGTGGACATCGGCCTGCAGATCTCTGCGTGGAGGATCAACATTGCTGGACATCTGCACTGGTGGACTGGTAGGGTTGTTGTTAAATTTGGTTTTTGAGCTTATGTCTGCTGCTGTGCCTACCTGCGAGCATATGCTTTGGCTCTGTCTTTATGGCTTGGGCTGGGGGGGGCCTTTTCTGGTTGGGCAAGAGGATATTGTTTGGGGGTTAGGGGGGCCAGCATTGATCGCAGTGCCTGCTTTCTTTCATGTTTCATTTTTCAAGTTTGAGTGTGGGGTGGGCATGAACTACTGTTTCACAGGACTAAAAAATGAGTGTGCCAGCTTTTGGCCTGCACAGGCCAGAAGCTCTGCTGGGTGGATGTGTTTTGTTTTGCTGCTGGTTGGCCCTAGCCTTTCAGGGGGGGGGCTGACTTGGCTTGTGCAACGGGGCCTTGAATTTTGGGGGTTGCGTGTGCGGCGTGTGGTGTTGACTCTGCTAACATTTCCAATTTTCTTGACAGCATCGTGGAGGAGAGGAGGACCAGCTGCAAGACCGCCTGAACATCGCTGGACTGCAGGACTGGTGTTAGTGTGAGCGAGTCCGGGTTCACATTTGGGTGGCCTTGGGGGTGGGTTCTTGCTAGCTTGGGAGGGGGGAGGCTCATCTTCAAAACACCACATCCACACCCCACACCGACATACCACAGATACATCGGTCCCGCTAAATAGTGTCTCTTAGGTAGGTAGGCCAGTTGGTAGGTGATCAGTGGATAATTGCCCTCAACATAATTATTAGGGAAACCGAGCCTAGTTTTTTTTAAAAAACTAAATAGGGACTCAGCAGGGAAAGCATTAGTGAGTGAGTGTTAGGTTTGAATTCTATATATATATATATATATATAAAAAATTTGTAATAGCTGTCAATAGGCTTCCCATTAGTGCCCCCATAACTAGGGTTCCACTGCCCATCTCTGGCACCCGTGGTGGTGCCAGGCCGGCCCGGGCATACTAGTGTGTGAGTGTTTAAGGCTTTGTCACCTGTTATTGGGGTTTAGGGCCAGCTCAATTCCAGAGGAATTCAGCTGATTGGCAGGCTCAGGTTCCCTGACATAAATAGGGTTGCTTAAAAAGGCACTTGATTGTTCATCTCCAAGTCACAGAGCCACTAGAAGCACAGATTTAGAGCAGGTTAGTTAGGTCTTGAAAACAAAGTTGACCTTTGTTTTCTAAATCTTTTCTGATTAGTTAGGGTTGAATTTGGGAGGGGAAAGTATGTCAGAGAGGAAAGCAGAGAGGGGCCCCGGGGGAAAGGCTAGGGAGAAATCTAGAGGGGAGGAGGGGAGGGGGAGGGGGACTGCTGCGGCAGCCCCTCCATCTGAGCGGAGGAGGCCCTCCCCTGCGCTGCTGCCGTTCACCAGCCTGGCTTCTGGTGACAGGAAGAGGGTTCGCAAGACTCTCTTTCCTGAGGCAGCTGCTGGAGGGCCACCCCCAACCCGGGTGCGTGAGGCAGGGGCTGGCACTGGGCGGGGGCCTGCTGCTGAGGCTCCTCCTCCTCCAGTGGTTGCGAGCCAGCTGCTGGAGGAGGGGCAGCATGTGGTGTCTCCTGGGATGGGCGCGGAGCACATGACTTTCCCTGCGCTCCCGCTCACCCCAGGAACCCGGAGGATGTTGGAGGAACTGCCCGTGAGACCCCCCCTGGGGCGGTCCACCCCAGTTTCCTCTGAGGCCAGCAGCAGGCCTCTCGCGGCTGTGCAGGAGGAGAGGATGCGGGAGGAAGAGGCAGAGACTGTGGTGGAAGAGCCCACATCTCTGCCCCTTCAGCCTCGTCCATCCCCACCTGCCCGGCCGAGAGTGGGACACGGTGTGTCCGGCCAGAGCACCTCACAGGAGGTGCCTCAGGGTGATCCGGAAAGCGCTTCTCCTGGGAAGCGTGGGTTGCCCTTTTCCTCCGAAATCTGGAAGCACTTCCAGGCAGCGGAGGATCCCCGAGCAGCCCTGTGCCTGCATTGTAGGCAGCGCGTCAGCCGTGGCAAAGATGTGTGGCATCTCTCCACGTCTGGGATGAGGTACCATATGAAGAGGCACCACCAGGCGGTGCTTCTTCGGGAGGAGGGTTCGAGTGGCGCCGCACGGCCGCCAGCTAGCCAGAAGGAGGCAGGCTCCTCTGGTGCTCTCCCCCTAAGGGTACCTGCAGGAAAGGGACGCCAAGCCTCTCTCCCGGAGATGCTTGGTATGCAGGGCGCTAGTGTGCCCAGAGAGGGGATCCGGAGGGCGAGCAGGCGCATCACGCGCCACATCGTCAACATGATAGCAGTGGATGGGCAACCGTATTCCATAGTTGAAGACTTCGGCTTCTCAGGGCTGCTCCAAGATTGCTTTCCCTGGTACGCCGTCCCTGCTCGCACGTCGTTGAGCAGATCGGTGGTGCCCTCGTTTTACAGGGCTGCCAGGGATCATGTGAAGGCACAGCTGTCCCGGGTTGCCGGGAGAACTGTGCACTTCACATCGGACATCTGGACCTGCCCAAGTGTGCAGCAAGCGTACCTCTCGCTTACTGCTCACTGGTGGGAACCCGAGTCGGTTCTGGGTGGGGGCCGGGGGGAGGTGCCTAGCACAGCTAGACAGGGAAGGATGCGAGACCGCCAGGCCGGCTACTGCAAGGCCTTGCTTCACGCCGAGGTGCTCGACGTGTCCCACACGGCGGAGAACATCGCTGCCACCTTAAGGAGACAGTTGGACGAGTGGATAGGCCAGGGACCCGCCACCGTGGGATGCATGGTGACGGACGGTGGCAAGAACATGAGGGCAGCGGCACATCTAGTGAGCCGAGAGAGCGTCTACTGTGCCGCTCACAAGCTTCACCTAGTGGTGAGAGATGCGCTGGGGTTGGGCTCCTCGAAGGAACCCGTGGATACCCGGACCCGTGAACTCCAGTTACTTGTCCAGAAATGTCGGAGGCTCACGGGTCACTTCTCGCGCAGCGTGAAGGCCACGCACGAACTGCGCCAGACACAGGTCAGGACAGGTGTGCCAGAGCACGCTCTGATCACTGACGTCAGCACTCGCTGGAACTCCACCTGCGCCATGCTTGAGCGCTTGGTGGAGCAGAAGGCCGCACTCCACGCGTGGCTCTCCGAGAACCGCGGTGCGAGTCAGGTGGGTGAGTTCAGCCGGGAGGATTGGCTCACCATCACCCAGACAGTGGAGGTCCTGAAGCCCTTCAAGGACTTCACTGTGGCGGTCTCGTCAGACACGGCGACCCTCGGTCTGGTCATTCCCCTGGTGCACACGCTCCAGAGGAATCTGGCCACCCTTGCAGACCGGGTCGCGCCCCGTGCTGACCTTGTTCCAGCGGTGCGCGCATTAGTGAGAAGGCTGCAGCAGGGCATAGCTGCCAGGCTAACTCCTCTCACTAAGGAAGAGTCATACATGTTGGCGACCATGTGTGACCCGCGCATAAAGGGCACTTTCGCCGAGCGGGACGGGAACCTCACCCAAGCCAGAGACGGCCTCTGCTCTTGGGTGAGGCGCAGGCAGGCCAAGAGGGGACGCCTGTCGACAGGGGGGACGCAAGAGGGGCCCTGCCGTGCGGGTCCCTCTGACGCCCCCTCTGCGCAGGCCCCCCCCGAGGCCACCACCGGAGTGCCGATGGAGATGGAGATGCTCCGGTGGGCCCTCGTCCCCTCTGGGGTCGTGAGGACCGTGAGAGAGGATCCGGCGGAGGCGATGGTCAGGGACTACCTCGCGGAGCCCTGCGAGTCGCTCTCCACCGATCCGCTCAGCTACTGGGCCAGGAAGGAGTCGGTCTGGCCGGACCTCTCCCTCGAGGCGCAGCGGCTGCTCTCATGCCCTCCGACGAGCGTGGAGAGCGAGCGCGTCTTTTCACATGCGGGCGACATTGTCGGCCCACATCGCACTCGCCTTCTCCCATGGAGAGTCGAGCAGTTGACCTTCCTGAAGGTCAACTCTCGCCTCTTCGATTTCTCAGGACTGGACTTCCAGAGTGACTGAGGTGAGCCCAACTTGTGGCCTGCATCCTCTATGAGTCCAATCCTTTGGAATCGCGCTCTCCCCTGTATAAAACCCTGTATATACAGTTAAAACCGGCCAGTAGAGGGAGGGTGGTTAGGAACCAGTGGCAAAGGGAAAACACCCAGCAATTTGGAAGCCCCCCCCCCAGGGTATTCAAAACATCTCCCATCACTGAGACATACCCTGTGGGACCAAATTTATTATGAAAAATAATGCCCCAGAAACATGGATTGCTACTGGAGGGAGAAACAGGTTAGATGGGGATTGCTTAGGTGTTTTTATCAGATGAAATCCTTGTAAAAAAAATTTGAAGAAGAATTGTTGTACTGTTTTTTGAAAGTTGATGTTCTGTTCATGTAAAAAAAAGGAAAAAAAACCAAAAAAAAAATGTTGTGATTATGTTTTTTAAAAGTTGATTGAATGTTCATGTAAAAAAAAGAAAAAAACCCAAAAAAAATGTTGTGATTATGTTTTTTAAAAGTTGATTGAATGTTCATGTTTAAAAAAAGGAAAAAAACCCAAAAAAAATGTTGTGATTATGTTTTTTAAAAGTTGATTGAATGTTCATGTTTAAAAAAAGGAAAAAAACCCAAAAAAAATGTTGTGATTATGTTTTTTAAAAGTTGATTGAATGTTCATGTTTAAAAAAAAAAAACCCAAAAAAAATGTTGTGATTATGTTTTTTAAAAGTTGATTGAATGTTCATGTTTAAAAAAAAAAAAAATTGATGTTAATGTTGGGTTTGCATGGTTGGGGGATGCGGGAAGAGTGGTGGATGGGCACCGGCCAATGATGATCTCTCACAGATGTTCCCAGGTAAATTCTGAGGCTGGTGTGGGGGTGGGGGGAGACCTCTGCAGAACTGCTCCAGAAATACCATTGTCCAGTGCCTTGGAAGTGCCCAGTTCAGCTTTGTGTGTCTGAACTGAAAGCACAGCCACAGGAAATGACATAGGTTCTGCTGGACCCTGTTGCAGTGGTTCCCCCCCATTAAGTCGTTTTATGGAGGGAGAGTTGTATTAGGCTGGTAGTTATGATCATCTTCTGTTTCCATGCCCTGTTGTGCCCGCTCACTATGTAACCTGTGGAAATGTTCAAAACTTTACTGTTTGTCCATTTCAAAAGAAAAATTGTTTTTAAGATTCTCTGATGTGTAGTTAATTGTGTTGTGTTGTGCTGTGAGGGACAATAAGTGTAATATGTTGTGATTTGTTGACCACTTGTAATTTAAAAATGAGAAAATAAAGGTTTTTTAAACTTAATGATTGTGTGTCTGTGTTCCCTTCTTTGATGGGAGGTTGGTTCCCACCATAGGGAACAATGGGGCAGGCTGGCCAGCCTGTTCCTGGGGTACTCGGTGTGGGGCAGCTGAGGGTGGTTTTGGTTCTGAGAGGGGCTGAGTGGAGGATTTGGGTCTGTGTGTGGCAGCTGGGGTGGGGGAACTGGGTTTGTGTGGGGCTGTAAGGAGTGGACTATGGGGGATGAGAGCACTGGTCGTCCTTTGTGCCCAAGTAGGCCCCTGCTACTGTCCTGGTGTGGGCTTCCATGCCTCTATCAGTTGCTGGCCCTCCTTTGCCATCTTTTTCAGAAATTTTCCTAGGGCTGCCAAACTCCTGGTTGGGCTTGAGTTCAGGTTAGAGAGAGTAGTTCCCTACAGAGAAACTGGCTGCTTCCAAGGGCAATCTCTTTAGAGGGCAAATGCGGACCATGGATTCTGGGGGAGATCCCTACTCAGATTTTCCTTTCCACAAGTCCCACCCCCAAATTGCCAGTAACTTCCAAGGCCAGAGTTTGCCACCCCAGAGAGATCCCGTTCCCACCCTCTTAGCCTTGGCATGAAAGTTGTAGCCCCCATGGAACACTTCCAGGTTCCTGATTCCAAGCCCAATTACACCACTGTAAGACAATCCAGACCTCCATCAAAAATGGATTTTAAGTAGCAGTGGGATTGGGCTGCATTTCAGTCATTCACATATCTGGTTGTGTTCCCAAACATTTAGCTTATGTTTTTTTAAATCAGCGTATGGCACTTAAAGACACTTTTAAATGGTTCTAAAAACATATTTTTATTATGAAGTATTTAATGTGGCATTGATCAAGGGCAGGCCTTTTGGCCAAATGAGCAGTATCAGTACAGTAAAATTTAGACAAAGCTCATAGGAGGAAAAAGCATTCACACTGTGAAGTGGGAAGAAAGTTTTAATTTACATGTACCATGGACTCCGAAAAAGACATGTAAGTGGCATCCAGACCAAATCAGGCCTGCTTTCTCCCTTGAAGATATCAATTGATGATAGTGCTTATGTCACATCATGAGAAGACAAGGTTCACTAGAAAAGACAATAATGCTAAGAAAAATTGAAGGCAGTAGGGAAAAGAAGAATACCCTAGATGTGGTAGATTGACTTCGGTTTGCAATACATGGACAAGGTTTTTGGGATACTGTGGAGCTCAATATAATTCTAAAGTACACCACAAGTGATTTGAATGCATAAAACATACAGACACATACACATAAAATGTATATACCCCCTCCCCACCAAATTAAAGGTTTATCTTATGCCCCGGTTTTCTCCCCCATGGGAACCTAGAGTGGTTTACACATTGCTGTTCTCCCTTGATTTGTTTCACCCTCATCACAACCAGGCTAACAATAGACAGCTGCTCCATGCCTCACATTGGAGTGACTACATCCACCGATGGCCTTCTTAGTTGTATGAGGGGGTGGAGGGGGGGGGAGGAAGGAAACAACGCACTCCTGCCCACTCTATCTGGGGCCTAGGTGACCAAATTGCTTGGCCTTGGCAAGGAGCCAGTGGTGGGGCGGCACTGGTTCTGGGGCCCCGTCCAGAACATTTGTCCAGGGCCCCAAAATCACCTAGACTGCCTCTGGAAAACACAACACAATTGTTTACTTGGGCTGAGCCAAGAACATCCATCAAGCCTACAAGGCACAGAATCAGAGTCTGCCAGATTCTAGACCAACTCTCTAGCCATTGCACTACAGTGGATATCTAAAAATTGTTCATACCCCCACCAGCAACTTGAACATTTTTCTCCAAAAGGCACACAACTTGGCTGGGTCTCAAAAAGGACTATGATGCATGGGCCTGTCAATGCATACTGGTACTAAGGCTCTGGCCGGGGGGAGGGGGGCATTGTGCCAATGCCACCCTGGCTTTGGAAGGGGACAGTAAAATAGAAGAAATAATCTAGGTTCAGTGCCTCCCCCCCTTCTCTGTCTCTCTCTCTCTCTATAATGTGAGTGAAAACATTACTATACCATCACTGAAGCCTACAGGATACTTAGGGTCTGTTCACACACGCATGATCATTTAATGGCAATGCTCTGGCATGATGATGTCTGTTCTAGGAAGTGATGTGATCATCACACAAGGCTGGGGAGCACGCACAATTCACAGCAGGCAGATTTGGGCCACAAGGGATCCTGCTTTGGCCTGTAGGGCCCAAATCAGCCCACTGCAAAGCACAGGAATACTCTCAGGGCAGCCAGATGACATCAGTGACATCACGGCAGCAGCCCCTGGAGCGTACCTTGAAGGCTCATTCACTGACTTTCCCCCTTCGGGGTGATAGGTGAGAGTGGGGGATCCCCCACCAAGGGGAAACGGATCCCTAATTGTGTCTGAGGTTGTGGAAATCAAATGGGTCATTACCTCCATATTGCTTCTGTCTTTGAGGGACTTACATGCACATTATATTTAACTCCAGATTTCTTGATTGTCAAGGAATGCATGTGGTGGGGGGTGGGGGGAAGGGTGGGAGAAGGGCCCCTGAGGGTAAGGGTGGCATTTGGCATGCAAAATGCCACCCCTGGCAAGACAAGCCTCTCCCAGCTGTCAGTGGTAGAGATGAGAGCAGAGCACCCACTTGGGGAGGCCATGAAATGGCCCCCCCAAGTGGGAGCAGGCTGAGCCTTGGTGGGGGGGTGGGAGGAAGGGTGGGAGAAGGGCCCCAGAGGGTTGGGGGGGGATTTTGTTGCAGTGGTTCCCCCCCATTAAGTCATGTTATGGAGGGAGAGTTGTATTAGGCTGGTAGTTATTATGATCATCTAGTGTGGGCTTCTGTTTCCATGCCCTGTTGTGCCCGCTTACTATGTAACCTGTTGTAATGTTCAAAACTTTACTGTTTGTCCATTTCAAAAGAAAAATTGTTTTTAAGATTCTCTGATGTGTAGTTAATTGCGTTGTGTTGTGCTGTGAGGGACAATAAGTGTAATATGTTGTGATTTGTTGACCACTTGTAATTTGAAAATGAGAAAATAAAGGTTTTTTAAACTTAATGATTGTGTGTCTGTGTTCCCTTCTTTGATGGGAGGTTGGTTCCCAGCATAGGGAACAATGGGGCAGGCTGGCCAGCCTTCTCTGCGGGTGGTGGGGGGGTCAGGGGGGTGGTTGTCTGTGTGCCAGGGCAGGTGCTCTTTCCCAGGGACGATTTGGCACTGCCACCATTGTGGCACCCCTTGTCTGTGCAGAACTGCCCTGGGAAAGAGAGTTTAGGGGTTCCCAAAAGGGGAGGGCAGGCCAGCCTGTTCCTGGGGTTATGGTGGGTGTGGGGCAGGTGGGGGTTGATTTGGGTCTGTGAGGGGCTACTGGGGGGATTTGGGTCTGTGTGTGGCAGCTGGGGGGGAATTGGGTTTGTGTGGGGCTGTGAGGGGTGGACTTTAGGGGCTGAGAGGACCTACTTGGGGAGGCCATGAAATGGCCCCCCCAAGTGGGAGCAGGCTGAGCCTTGGTGGGGGGTGGGAGGAGGGGTGGGAGAAGGGCCCCTGAGGGCTGGGGGGCATTTTGCATGCAAAATGCCACCCCTGGCAACACAAGCCTCCCCCAGCTGTCAGTGGTAGAGAAAAGAGCACCTACTTGGGGAGGCCATGAAATGCCCCCCCCAAGTGGGAGCAGGCTGAGCCTTGGTGGGGGGTGGGAGGAAAGGTGGGAGAAGGGCCCCTGAGGGTAGGGGGGCATTTTGCATGCAAAATGCCACCCCTGGCAAAGGAAGCCTGCCTCTTCATTTTTTCCCCATAGGAAATAATGAAGAAAGATTAGCAGCAGCATGCTAACAATATGCTGCTCCTTTGCTTTCTTATGGGGAGGATGGGGGGACCTGCTTTGGGGGGCCATAACATGGCCCCCCAAAGTCCAATCTGTCTGAAACTTGGGTGGTTGTTAGAGAAGGGTTAGAGGAAGGTCCCCACCAATTTTGGGCTTATTTGGTGGGAAAATGCCTCCTCCAGGCGTCCTGAAAGACGGAGGCATTTTCCCCAAAAAAACCCCCGAAAGAATGCCGAAAGAATGCCGAAAGAATCCCGAATCCCGAATCCCGAAAGAGATTCTTGTTTCGGCTTTCGGCTTTAACGGTAGAGAATCTTGTTTCGGGTAATCCCGAAACAAGAAAGCCGAAAGTTTTTTCCTTGCACACCCCTAGCCGTGAGCAATTCATAAGCACAATTCATATACAGTAATTCATGGGTATGAGTTAAAACTGGAGCAGTTAAAAGCATAAACAATTCATAGGTATAGACAAGAGATTAAAACCAAAGGCAGTTCATGGTTCAATTCATGAATGCAAGAATAAAAGCAGGCTATTTCATATGGGATAAAGTGAGAAGTGCAAGTCAGGCATGGACTAATTCATCTAGGGTGGAACAATTCATGAATGGTTAAAATCATAAATACATAGATATATATGATTAAAAGCAATAAACCAGGAAGTTAAAACCAACTCATAGATAAAAGCAGCAATGATAAAAGCAAGTGCGAGGAAATAATTCATGAGGGGGGGCGGCGGAAGGGCTCATAGGGGGCAGAAAAATAAACTTCGCAATTAAAAGGCTAACTCATGCAGCCAGATTAAAACCGAATTCATAGAGTCTAAAATCAGGAATAAAATAACCTTTAAAAGAGACTGCTCAGGAGAAGTCCCGGATAAAACCCAATTCATAAAATAATAGATAGACTAGAATTACCTCGGTGGAGGGAGTCAAGTTAAAAAGGCAATTTATAAGGTTAAAAGCAAATTCATAGGGATAAAATTGATAGGGGGTGATTAAAAGATCCCAGTTCATGGGAAGATCATGGGCGCACTTGCAGTAGATAGAGGGAGGGGCTAGTTCGGGGCTAAATTCATGGGAGTAAAATTCATAAAAAGCAATGGCAAGAAATTCATAAGACCATAGAGCAACAAAGATCACAGACGGCTCAGTCCGCAGTACAGCTGCTAGACTGGGTTGCATATTTACAGAAACAAGCAAACTTAGTCCATGTGTTCCAAAACACACTTCCACCCCCCCCCCCCTGGCTGTCTGCGTCAATCCGCAGAGCAGGGTCGGCGGGCGGCAAGAAGGGCTTCAGGCACACAGTTCTAGTCCTCATGGAGGAAGCGCTGCTGGCGTTTGTTTGTAGGCGAGCTGTGGGCTGGAGGGCTGAGAAATATGTCCCCCCCTAGTCCACAAGAGGGCCTTGGAGCGGTGTCCGGCAGCAAAGCGTCCATGGGGCTGGTTCAGGATCCGTACACATAAAGGCACAAGCATAGTTCATAATCACACAAGCAACAAAATAAACAAGGGCTAAAAACGGGGCGCCAAGAACAACCATTAAGGCAAGAGGAGGTCGGGGTTGTAGTGATCCAAGCGGTAAGACAGCTGGAGTTGCTGGAGCTGTCGGCGGCTCCAACAGCCCAAATAAAGTAGTGAGGCACACAACAAAACTTGAAAAGCCAAAATGACGACGATCGGGTGCAAAGCCAAATTGTAAATTCCAGTGGCAGTGGGGCTCCAGCCAAAGAGGGTTTCCCACCATGAATGCTCGCCAGTGGTCTTAATCCGCTGGGCAAGATCCAAAATCTCCTTTCCGTTGTGGGACACAACCAAAGCAGTAGTATCCCCGTCCCTCTGGATGCTCTGGAGGGTGCGGTGGAGCTGCGGGTGGGCCAGGAGCTCGTGGATTAGCTCCAGACCGATGCCAAGGGAGACTGGCTTCACATAGCGATAGATGGAGGGTGCCACCAGGATCTCTTCTTGGGTCCAGACCGGTACCGTGTAGGTGAAGTCGCAGGCTGCCACTGAAGACAGGTTGCAGAAGCAGCGGTTGACTCCCGGGATCACGGGCTTGAGCTGGAACGAGTTCAGGACCACAAAGTTGCAGGCCGTTCGCACGCAGGCACATCCTTTCCCAATGTAGACCACAGCGGAGCTGTTCTCCCGGATGACCTCGAAAGGGCACTCATTGAGGGTGTCGACTTGCGGGGCTACACAGGGGTGATGAGGTGCAAAGGCTTGGTCCTGGCAGATGAAGCCGGTCTGGTCTCGATGCTGGCACCCTTGGAGGCTGACGAGCTGCCATCCGGTCGGGGTGAAGCGGGCCCAATGGTCGGGGTGGCGGGCGTAGAGAACTTCGGTATCGCTGACTTGGAGTCCCAGAGGCACGACTGGATACACATGGAATGACTCGTGCGCACTGGCCGTTAATAAAAATAATTTAAGCTCCTGGGTGGTCAGTGAGAATGAGGAATTTACGAGAGACCACCAGGATTCAAGCTCCAGTTCAAGGGGTGACAATTTGGGCGTAATCAATCTTTTAATTTCCAGGGGCAAATGCCCGTCCGTGGCTTGCCGAATTAGCCCCATGGCCACAGCCTGATTTAATTGTTGGGCTTGCATACATGCCATGGCTATAGACACGTGGCGTTCCACAGACTGTGTTCCTTTGAGCAGCAGAGAAAAATCTCTTTCAATTTGACTCTCCCAGTTAACTAAAATGGAGCTGATCTCGTGTTGCCCATTTGAAATGGAATTTAGGGACTGCACCACCGGTTTACCTAAGTCAGAGATGCTAGTCGTAACATGGGCAAACTTATTAGCGAGAGTCTCAATGTTGACCGAATCCATGATTGCTAAGCCTCCGGCTGCGGGAGCAGTCCAGTCGGCAATGCTTCGTCTGGCACGCAAGAGAGAGGGAGAGGATCGATCCACAGTTGTAGCCATGCATTCCAACCCTTGCTACCGGCCTCCAGATAGGGAGCGCACTGCGGCAGCCTCTGGGTTACATTTAGCTCAGCTAAGTCTATGCGGATCTCTTTTAAAGACATTTGCGGGCGGACTAGAACTCTCTCTCGAATGTCAGTTTTCAAAACATGGGAGCCCACTATATGCGTGCCGCCTTGGCTTAATTGTTCATTGCTAGCAATCAAAGGGTCAATTTGGATGGTGTGGGTCTCCTGGGTCCGGATCAGCAGGGAATAATTGCCTGGTTCATGAGTCAAGTTTACAAAGAGCAGCCCAAGCCGGTGAAATTTTTCTACTAGGGGCTTGGTTTGGCATTCGGGCGTCTGCTGAACCAGTATCCAATCGGGTGGGCCGTGTTTGGCTAGGTCTTCCTCTTTTACAATCCATGTCAAGTTCTCCCAGCGTTCTATAGCAAAGGAGAGAACTGCGCCTGAAGGGGGCGTGATAGTGACTGATGCAGATTCAGTGGTAGTAGTGCCTAGTAGGATGGTCATTCTGAAGGGGTCTCCTGCCTTCCATACTGTGGCCGACACTAAAATAACTTCACAGTATGGTCCGAAAGCCTCAGTGACAAATGGCGAGGTTTCGAAGTTGGCAGGGGTGGTATATTTGTCTACCACCGGGACTGCAGTGGGGGCTGGCCTGATACGGGGAAGGAACATACAAGGAATCAGAGCGAGAGGTGAAACCGTATCAGTAGGCGAGTAGCACACTAATTCTTGAGACATAGTTTTCACTCCTACACATAAAACAACAAGCTCTGGGGGTCGGATCCACTGCTCTTCACAACTACGGAAGTTAGTGCGATCCGTAGGGGTGGTCATATTAATCTGCTGCACAACCTTGCAGACCATCATTTCGTTTCCTGCTAGTGTATTGATACATCTCCAGTGGGGGTAGGGCATTAATTTGGACGGGCGTCCCTCTATCAGGGTGCCTGCCAGCATGAGCACACATAGAGTAGCCAGGTGCCTCATCTCCTGGCCTTCTTTTTCCTTCCTGGGGAGACCTGCGGATATAAGTACAGGTTCCCTGAGTTTGTTGCAGCAAAATAAGTGAAGTGAAGCAAGGGAAAAAGAGAGGTTTTTTTTCTGCCAGCACTGTTTACTGGTTGGGGCTCGAACGAGAAGTCCCAGAGCATTAAGCGAGCCTTCCAGCTTGTTGCTCTGGGGAACTCCTATGCGGAGGCTTCTCCTTATAACATGTATATTTCAGAGGGGGGAACGTCTTTGCATCGGGCAAGGGTCGGCTGTACGTCAGGCGGGATTATGCAAACTCGCCCCAGGGGCCCCTGGGTGCCTAGGTTATGTGGCCTTCAGGTGCCCCTGGTTCAGTGGCGGGCTGCGTTTATTTTGAGGGCTGAGAGTTTTCGGTCTGGCTCGGCCTGGCCTTGCCGTTTTAAAAGGAAAAAAACTAGGGAGCGGTATCCAGCAACTATAAGGGTTGTTGCAAAAGGGGACCTTTGCTTAATTTCCTGAAATAGGCTCTCGTCATATGTTTGCAGGACAACCAATTTTTGGAGGGACTCTCTCGGGAGGCCCCGTTTTCTGGTTTAAAAAAAAAAATACACCGGGCAAAAAGAAGAAAAATACACTGAGCAAGAAAAATACACTGAGCAAAAAGAAAAATATAAGGAGCAAGAAGCATACGGGTGTGGGGTACTTTCGGGTTGCCCTCACCTGGAAGGCCTGGCATGGCTTCATTAAAACTTCAATATGTCTCCCCCCCTTCTTTTCCCTTATACGGTACGGGCAAGGGAAAAGATTACGTGGGGCGGGTGGCTGCTGGCGGAAAGGGCCGAAGTGGAGCCGAGGGCGCTCGGCGGCGTTTATCGAAAAGCGGCGAAGATGCCGGAAATCTTCCGGCGCCGCTGGGTCTGGGTTATTCGGGGGTCATCTTGGCGCGGGGGATCCTGGCAATGTAAATGAGGCACGCTGCCCCTTGTGCGTGGCGAACGCACCTCAATAACACATTCCAGGGGTAACATATTTACAAAATATTGGCGGGTCTTTTACCTTTGCAGTAAAGCGTACTAGATGGTGGCGCCGTATAGCAACTCACCATGACGAATATGAACATTAGTAAAAGAGGGATGTTGGGCTATCTGGGGGTCCTTTTCCAGGGGAGGCACGGCCCTCAAAGCCAAAGCCAACCATCATGCGAAAGCGTGGGTCTGGCAGGTGAGACCCCGAATCTACGTAGATGCGGGATCTTCACCAGCATGGCGGGTGAAACATTTTCAAATACAGAGATCACCTTTATTGGTGCATCTACGGTATTGGAAATCACCTCTGGGCTAAAGCCTTCCCAAAACTTGCCACAAGGCAACTCTCTTTTGCCTGTGTAATTTTTTTCCGAACATGCGGCTTAAAATCCAATTAAGAATCACTTTTGCTGGTGGTCCTATTTGGCCTTGGTTGCCGTGTTTCCCCCAAGGGTCCCAACTGTGGGGCCCGCCTAAGAAAGTTAAAGAATAGAACTGACAAGAAATAACAAAAACACTAAATGATTATAGGAAGCTAAGTTGGCCTTTTACATGATTATAGGAAGCTACGTTGGCCTTTTACATCTAAATTCAAAAGGGAATTGGGCTTCAGGTTCACACACACATAAAGTTAAGACTGCACAACGAAAAGGGATGGGGGCTGCAGGGACTTGAACTCAAGTCTCCTTAAGGTGGCTTTTCCACTCCTGGTTCCAATCCCTTCCAAATTCTGACAGGGAACCAGTGATTACATTTATTTAGGCTTACTTCAGCCTGGGAGAGGACAAAAGGAAGAACTGGGAGGAGGTCAGAATCCTGGTCTGGCCAGTTTTTCCATTTCAATGAGGGGTGGGGGTGTAGCGCTGAGTGGAAACAGTTTGTTTCAGACGCTGCTAGCAACTGGGATTCTTTCTGGAGTCTGCTCACTTGCATTGTTACATTCCTGACTGCACTTACTGCTGGAGGCTCTACCTTTTCATTAAGTTTTGGGCTTGAGCCTTTTAAAACGTGGAAACAGATACACAAATGTCTTTGAATTAGCTCGAGCACTACTAAACCACACAGGCACAACATAAGGTTTTCTTCAGGGGTGTTAGTCAGGGAAGGCTGAGAGAAAGCTATTTGGTGTGTAGTTGCAAGCACTGGATTCTCAAGGCATTTTAAATCTTTTAAAGGACCTGCATTTTTACTTTTGTTTACCTGTTCTTCAGGGTCATTGCAAGAGGGCACAGTCACGGTGGGCTGTGTATAGCTTGGCTGGGGGCAGTCTGTGGGAGCCAAGACAATTTCTTGGGGAATGACTTTTAAACTCTGTACATGCTCAGAGGCTAAAGTGAATTCTGGCTTCTTGGGCATGGGGGCTGAGGCAGAAATTGGAGGCAAAGGTGACTGACTATCTGTTTCACTGCCTTTGGCGGGGCGGGGTGCTGATTCAATCACTGATTGTTCCTCTAAAGTCTTTAATCTGGCCTCAGTGAGTCTCTGGGATTCCAGGAGATTTTGCATCAGGGTTTTTAAAGTGGTGGTTTCATTATTCTGGTTCTCCAGCAAAGTCTGCATGCTAAGGAATTTATTGTGGAGCTGCTCTTTCTCTATTGTGCAAGCATTTAATTTTTCTTTTAATTCCTCATTCTCTTTATTAAGATCATTTATTTTTAAATTCTGTTCCCTATTTACACTTATGAGTTCCTGAATTTTATTTTGCAGCTCTGCCAGGTTTCTTTCAGAGGTGTCTGGCAAAGTTGGTGCTGGGTTCTGGGTGCGAATCACCCTTTGGAATCTTTCCTTCTCTCTTTTGAGTTCCAAGCTATTTTTAGTTCCCGGAGGTCGAAGGCTAGCCTCAACCTTTGGTTTTCTCCCACGGGCAGTTAAGTGGGGAGAATAATGTGTGACCCCCGGGCATCCCTATTGGAAAAAGGGGTTCCCAGCTGGTGGCGGTTCTCCTATGTCAGAGGGCTCCTCATGGTCCTTTGGCTGCGGTCTCCAGGAGTCAGCCTGACTTGGGGGAGGGTAGACCTGGTGATTGTAGGGGTGAGGTGCCCGAGGGGGCAGGGGCGCCGAGGGCAGAGCAGGTCTCCAGGGCTCAGAGGGTCCCTGTGGGGAGGAAGGGTAGTGACTGGGGGTGGGCACAAAGGTTACTCCTGGATGGGAGTCCCCCTGGCTGTGGCCCCGAGTGAAGCTACCACTTCTCCCATGCAAGATGCCACCTCTAGGCTCCGAGTACGAGCTATGCCCTTGGGACCGATATTGGGAGTGGGGACCATGGTTGGCATACGTGACTGTGTTGATGGGCTCACTCTCTTTCCTATGGGAGGCCGGGGACTTCACATGGCGGATGGCGCCGGTTTCTCGCAACAGGCCAGCAATGCTCCTGATGCGAGCTTCCAGGTCTCCCCATGAGATGCTCCCGGGTTCTACTCCTGCCAGGGCCAGGCGAGTAGTGCTGTTGAGCCCGTCTATGACTGCCCTTCTGAATTCTAGCTCATCGAAGTCGGGTACATCGCTTGCATCTAGGTCTACTTCGTCTGCCAGTTCAGCGAGAAGCTGCTTCCTAGCTAAGTATGCCTCTGGGTCCTCTCCGGGTTTTTGAGACTCTGCAATGTACAGAGCCTTCAAACTCTTGGTGGGCCATAGGAATGCGCACAGTTCTTTAATGGCTCCATACTGGCTGCGGGTGGCTAGCCTTCGGTTGGACACGTAAGCATTAAGGGCTGTGACTATTTCGGGGCTGGCACAGTGGCGGGCCAGTTGGGCCACATCGGAACCACTAGCGGAGGGCTGGGAGGTGGTTACGTGGGTGAACCACTGGATGGCCGTGTCTCGGTTTAGGGGCCCCATGCGATCTGCTATGGCTCGGAGCTCGTCGGGCCTCCAATTGCGGGTTTCCTTAACGACCCGGTCTGTCTTCCTGCCGTCCTCGTCCATGGATACAATTTCTTTAGTAGCTATTGGATGGAGGGGCTGTGGGGCTCCCTCGGGCTGGGGCGAAGGGGGTGACCAGCTGTTGGTACTATCTTCTGGGAGGGCCAAGAGGGCTGCGGGATGCACGGCGGAAATTACGGCCTGCTGCATTCCCAGGTGCTGCTTTAGGGCCTCTAGCTCCCTCTTACAAGCGGAGTGGTCTGCTGTGGCTATCTTTGCGACTTTCTGCTCTGCCATGAACTGGGCAGCGTGGGTTAATTTTGCAATTTTCTCCTGGCCTTCAATTACTGCGTGCTCAGCCATATCGGCACGAGCGGTGGCCACTTCAACCTTGTGCTGAGCGTCTTGGAGGACAGTGGTTAGTCCCTGCTTCTCCAGCATGAAATTAACTCGCTCTGAACGCCACTCAGCTGCCTTTTCCTCATACTCTTTCTTCTCCTTCCTTAACTGTTCTATCTCCTGTTCCTGTTCTTCTTGGGCTGCCTGTAGCTTATTAATTAGGGACACGCTGTCCTGTAGGGTGGTGAAAAGTGCCCAGGCCCCGTATCTGTCCTTCTTACTTGACCTAGGTTTCTCCTTCTCACAGAAATCTTGGAAGGCGCTTCTAACTATCTGGAGCGGGTCGGGTCCCTTGAAGGAACCGGCTTCCCAGGGGCAATCTCCCTTCTTCACTAGCCACTTCTCCAGGTGGGGCACGGTGGGGGCTGCCCGGTACATTTTTCCTTTTCGTTTAGGGCTGATCTCGGGGGAGGGTAAAGAGTGGATCAGTGACACCAGGGGTGGGGCGATTAAAGCTGCTCAGGGGTTTTAACAACTTCTTCTTTTCTATGTTCCTTTTGGGAGGTTTATCCTTACCTCAGGTCCTCAAGGGTTTTTAAACTGGGTTCTACACAGGGTTTTTACCAGGGGTGATTTAAAAGGTCCTACTATTAGGTTTAAAGGGTATTTTAGGGTCCTACGCTTGGTTCTTCTCCACCGGGGGAGAAGGAAAAATTCCTATTCCCGTTTCAAGCTTGCCTACAAGCCACGGGACCAGGAAAAATTTACTGGCTCAGAAGGTGCTCTCAAGCTCTCTAAGCCCAAGAACCAAAACGCTCAGTGCTCCCAAGCCTCTGCTCAGAAGCCAAAGCTCAGGGGTCTCCCAAGCCTATTGCTCAGAAAACCAGAAAGTGTTCCCAAGCCTCTGCTCGGAAACTGCAACTAAGGGGTCTCCTAAGCCTCTGCTCAGGCAACCAGAAATGCTCCCAAGCCTCTGCTCAGAAGCGAAAATGCTCTCAAGCTCTCTGCCCAAGAACTAAACTCAAAGTGTCCCCAGGCCTCGTGCTCAGAGACAAACGGTTAAACTGTCTCCAAGCCTCGAGCAAAAGACCAAAAGCGCTCAAGGATTGCCTCTGCACGTCCCCAAGCAAAAGTGCCCAGGAGTAAAACTACTGTACTCCCAAGCGGAAAAAGCGCTCAAGAGTTCTATTAACTCCCAAGCGAGGTGCGCCCAAGAGTCCTACTAACTCTCAAGCGAGGTGCGCCCAAGAGTCTTCCTTAAAACTCTCAGGCGAAAAGCGCTCAAGAGTCTATCTTAAAACTCTCAAGCACGGTGCGGCTGGCTGCCGCGGGGCTTCAGGAACCTGGCTTCAGATTCCCAAAGCTAACTAAATGAATGGACTATCGATCCCTTCACGTTTCCTCCGGAGCGGGGATTGAAGCCTAAGTGCTGGCAGGAACGGGGTTTGGACGGACTTAGGAGAGACGGGGGAGGGCAGAAGAAAGTTTTATATGTGCTGCTTCAGGATATGTATATATATAGAGCCTACTTCTGGGATCCCACCCACATAGACGCGTTTAGGCGGCCCGGAAGGTGGCCAGGAACTTCACCAGTTCAGAGGTCCTCACCCACAGTACACCGGTTATAACGGCTGGAGGGCCTCGCGGTGCACCACAAAAGGCAAGTAGTCCAAAGCTGGCTGAAGGAGGAAATGGGGAAAAGCCAACCCACAAGATAGAAATGCTCACTAGAGCCACACACACTCACACTTTTAATTCCCTGAGCTAAATTGCGCTCTTTACACTGAGGTCTGGAAAATTTTCCTCTAAGTCAGTTTGCTGAAGACACGCGTGTTGACTCACGTGTATTCACACGAACTGGGTTATGCCCGCATTCTCCACCAGTAAACTGTTACCAGAACTGCTTTTTATTATAAGGGGGAAATTAGCTTAGCAGTCTGTAACTTAAAATAAGCGCGGATCTTAACCTATGTCTACGGAGGTCCCAATCCCAGACACTCTAGTGAATAAGAGGCAGACTACAAAATAGGTTCCAAACACGTGTATTGTCTAACAATGTGGCGTAAGCCTGAACTTGCACAAGCATACAAGAAACACACAAGATCTAGGAAATACAGAGTATGAAATACAGAGACGTTCGCATTAGCTGGTTCCCAACGATGATAGGGGGAATACTCACTTATCCTGAAGCGAAGCAGAGACACAACAGCAGGGGAGGTGGCCCAATGCCAGCACTGGGACCACAGACGGACAGCGAGGGGTTCTGGATAGGATGGCACGCGCACCATGCGGTCTGAGAGGCCGGCTTAAATACCCCAAAACGTACCCTGGGGCTGGTGCTGTACTTGGTGGTTCTCACAGATTAAACAAAGGGTCTAATGGGTCACTGAATGGCTTGGATGGGCCACTTTGGTAATCAGATTGTGATAAGTGACACCTCAGGAAGAGGGGACAAAAGAGGGAGGGGGAAATCCAAGTGGGCTGAAAGGATGTTCCAGCGGACAGGGCTTGTCCTGATGTCATCAGCTCTGGAATGCGGAGGTTTCTTTGAGATGCATTCTCTAAGTGCTTGGGATGGTCGGCACTTAGTTCTTCTCCGGGGCGGCTCCTAAGATATGCAGAGCGGGGCGAGGGGCTCTCGCTGCGGACGTGGTGTGCCTGCTTCGCCGAAATGGCTTCTCAAAGCAGTCTTTTCCTCTGGGTCTTCTGGCTGTCTGAGAACATGGATGCCGGCTGGGCATAGCTGGGGCTGGTTTGCAGGCTGCCCGGTAGCGAGGGCAAGATTGGGGACCGGCCCGCGGGAGGCTCCAGGCAGGAACTGACCAGGGAGCGCCTAGCCAGGCTCGCTGGAGGTTTCCCTGGCAGGCGCCCGGCTGCTAGCAGTGGCTTGGGCCCATATGAGGCAGGCTTCCATGGAGGCAGGTGGAACAGCACTTAAAACACAGTCCAAAGCAGGGAACAGGCACGGTCCGTGGCAGATGGCAATGCAGGCACGGGGCATACTTGTAACACAGTCCAAACGCACACTGGGAAGTCCAGATACAGGTCAGGGCAGGGCTGCCCAGAAAGAGAGTCCTTTGTGCAGTTATCCAAACATGGAGTCAGTAAACTACACAGTCTATTGCAGCAGCAGGGTAATTGACACGCAGGCAGGAAACTGACACGTGTATTAACACACACACACGTGCAAGGCAGTCTTTGGTGTAGCAGTAAAACAGCAACGCAGGAAACTTTAACACAGTTCATGGCAGGCCTTAAAGCAGGGGAGGGGGCCTACTTGGCAACAGTTGGGCCATAGAATTTTTGGCTTCTCAGTAAACCCTCATCACCTGTGTTTTACACATATTGGCCAGAATACAGTCAGAGTGGTTTCTGTGCAACTTCAATTATTTTCTGTGCTTCTAGTAGATTTTATAATCAAATATGCTATCTTTGAAGCTATTTTATTTTTTTCCTGGAGCATCTTCATGATTTAACTGCCATCAAATGGAACCAAAGCAGTCGTGTAAAGCCATAAGAGTGCTGTCATCTCTTTGATTTGACCCACACACGTTTCTCCCCTTGAAGTGTTTTGAAGTGATAGAATTGATACGGCCAGGGTTCTGCTGGGTACTCTGGCACTATCAATTTGAACAAAAACGGAAAGATACATGAAGGTTCACGATTTCTTAAAAGCCACATGTGGTGGAGAGCGCCATCAAATCATAGCTGAATTTACAGTAACCCCTGGTGGAGTTTCCAGGGAAGAGACTAACAGAGATAGTTTCACATTGCTTGCCTCTGCAACCCTGGCCATCGCTGCAGGTCTCCTATCCAATTACTAACCAATGTCAACCCTGCTTAGCTTCCAAGATCTGATGAGATCAGGCTTGCCTGGGCTATCCAGGTCTGGGCAAAAGCCACATACTTTGTTCTGAAAGATCTACTACCCCCGTCTCAAAAGCCTGTGCAATCAGTGGGCCATCAAGTCATCCTTTATATACTCAGAGGCTTGTGTTTTCCTCCTTCATATATTCCACAGCAGATCCCTGGCGTCATTTAAAGTTCCTGGAGCAGAGCTCTGACTTTGATTAAGCATGACTATGATTACAGGATTCCTTCTGTAATGAACCTGAGATCACTTGATATCATGTATCTCCCAACTCAAATCCCAATCATACAAACTTTATTTTTAATTCTCTTGCTTGTGCTGTAAAGTCCCAATAATTTTAAAACTAAAATAAATTTTAGAAACTCACAGTCAAGAAGATAAGCATTGGAGAGAACTAAAAATTGTTCCATAATGTCACAAACACAGAAGACAACAGAGCCAGGCAAGTGGCCAAGTTAACCCTGATGAGGCTCCTCCCTCCCAGTTTTCACCAGTCCCTTCCCAACCAGTTCCAACCTTTGCCCATGGCGTTGACCTAAGCAGATGTTCCATCAGGACAAACTGCAGGCAAAACACCCTGGCCTTGAGCAGTTTGTGTATGTGAGAAGTCTGCTGCCTTTGCTTTCCCTTCTTTCATAGGACATCTGGAAAAAAGGCTATGAGAAATGGCAGTGACCCTTCTTCTCCTAGCCTGTCTTTGGGGTAAGTAAACTGACCCTTCTCTTGTGACTTGAAATTAGAAAATGTGTACTTTCTTCCTCCTGCCTTCACCTCAACATGCTGTTTTGTTGTGGTGTTTCTTTTTAAAAATCAGATTAGAGCAGCGGTGGGTAAAAATATGGATCATAGTCCTCTAGGCAGTTTTTGATGGATGACCCGGTACATGCTGATTGTTTTTTCCCCCAAAGGATGAGCTGAATCTTCATCTGATCCTATCCTCCTTTTATTCTTAAGTAACAGTACATTGAGTAGCACAATATAAACTATTTATGCCTTCCAAAGATCCTGAATATGCACTCTTGTTTTATAAAACACAATAATAGACTATAAGGATTCAAGTAAAAATAGAAGAATAAAGGCAGCCTGTCCTTGGATTAGGATGTCTTTGAGCATGTGCAAAATACCCCTCACTACTAAGAAATAACAAATGATCTGGGATTCCATGAAGGGACCTCAATAATGCTTGGGCCACTGGTTTTCTCATTTTAGAAATCATTGCAGGCCACACTAATAGTCCTTGCAACATGAACAACCACAAGAGAATGAGGATTTAATGAGAGCAATAGCACTTTGGAAGAAAGCGTTGAATCTCTTCCTTCTTAAAAACCATGCACAATAGCAGTAACTGCAACTGCTGGTGATAATGCTCTCTCTCTAGATCTGCTAATTTGGTTAATCTGATTATCTGGTGAGGAATTCCAGGTTTTAAAAACAAAAATCATCAACTTTCTTTATGTAGCCTTCCTTTGAAGGTCTTTTGCTGGTGAGTGGTGATTCCTAGATGAGTGGTAGACTGCACTGGGAGACTGAAGTGTTTGTCATTGATTTTAATGTTTGAATGACTAAGATTAAAAAGCAAATTCTTGGGGCTATCCTGAAAAGCACCTCCTGAAGAAGACTCCTATCCCATGACTGCTGGAAGGCTGAGTTCAAACCAGCCTCCTCAGGTAAGCTTACTATTTTCCTGCTTATAGCAGGCAAACTTCTGGCAGTTTTTGTCTTTGCCCAATGCCACTTTGGGCAGCAGTTGTCTGCACATCACTTCCAGGTAAAAAACACAGCACTCAAAAACCAGTGGGAGAACATTTTAAACTTCCAGCACATTCTATTGCTGACCTAAAAGTGGCTGTCCTCAAACAAAGACGCTTCAAGGGCAGGTTACAGTGTGAGATTGCTGAATTTGAGTTCATTCACAAGGTCAGAACAATGGAAGCCCTGGGGCTGAAGAGAGACATAGGATTCTTATCTCACTACAAATGCAAATTTCTGCTTAAATCAAGATGCAGTGCAAAGTTGTATATTTACATACTAACTCCTTTCTTTGCTTTGCCCCTCCCACTTCCTGACTGGCATATAAAGGCTCAGGGATTTCCATTCCTATGTGCAGTTGAAGAAGAGAACTTTAACTCTCAAAAGTTTACACCCTGGAAATCTTGTTGGTCTCTTAAGGTATCAGTGGCCTCAGAGCCTTCTGTTTTATTCTATTGCTGACCAATACAGCTACCTACATGAAATAGATTACTAGGGATGGCTATTAGTTATAATTAGGGGTGTGTACTGAGGACATTTCCGTTTCAGCTTCAGTTCCCAAGGTTCCAAAGAATCCTGTTCCATTTCTAGTTTGATCTGGGTCAGCTGGTGCTGGGTCATTTCTGATCTGTTCCCCCCCTCCCCCGTTTGCATGAGTTTTGATCTCTTGTGAGGGTGAGAGGCAGGAGGTGGCTGCACATGCACACACGCATGCTGTTCTTTTCAAGGGTGGGCAGGGAAATGAGGTGCTGGGGCAGATGTTTTTACATGCAACAGTACCAAAATCACACAGAACACAGTCCTCCCGCTAAACCATCGACCTGCCGAGTTTTCCCTCAGTTACACACACACACACACCACAGAACCTGAAGAAAATGAATATTGTGAGAAGCTGACTGACTAAGGGAAAGCAGGGAGGTGGTAGCATTACAATCCTTTCTGTTTCCTTCCCCCCCCTACACTGGCCATAAATTATTACCTTTGGTGCCATTTTTCCTTGTGCTTACTCCCAGGGGAATGTCTTTTGAATTGAAGCATATGATTGATTTTTTCCTTCCAAACATTTCCAAAGTTTATAGTCGGGGGGGGGGGGTCTCCCCTTGTACAGACCTGATTGGCAGAGGTGGGGGGTCAGATGCACTTGCTCATTTCCCTTTCCCATAAGGTCTCTCTTCCCTTGGGATCTGATTGATGAAATACGGTTAAGGGAAACAAGAATGCTGCTCAGCTAGGTGAGCCCAGCACTAGTGGGTGCTGCAAGTATGAACTGAAATGAAACAATCTTTTTAGTGGGCGGGACTAATTCAGTTTCCTGGTTTTGGTTCAGTATTCTGGAAGCTGTTTTAATGAGCCAAACCAGAAAATCCTGTGTGTAATTTTGGCTCATTTTTTTCTATTATGCATACCCCTAGCCATAATAGCTAAATGGGACCTCCAGGCACAGACAGTGTCCCCTTAAATTTCCTATGATGAGAAAGAATAGGGAATGACAATTGCCTTCTTTTGGGTACCTGAGTCATTTGGCTGATTCTTATTGAAAGAAGAAAGCTGGACCAAATGGATCTTGGACTCATCCTGGAAGACAATTTCTCCTCCCCATTTATTTTATTAATTTCCTTCTGTCCTCATGCTACTTTCAAATGATAATCTCACCCTCTGAAAACTGATCTTCCTAGGTATGGTTTGGAGCTCAGATCCTGCAACTTCAGACACAGCTGAAATCAGGCTAGTTAATGGTTCAAGTCGCTGCAGTGGGAGAGTGGAAGTGCTCCATAATGGAGAGTGGGGCACTGTTTGTGATGATGGATGGGACATAGACGATGCCAAAGTTGTGTGCCGGCAGCTGGGCTGTGCAACTGCCCTATTAGCCACACATGAAGCACAATTTGGAAGTGGAAGTGGCCACATCTGGCTACAAGATGTTGGATGTGAAGGCACAGAATCAGCTCTCAGTAGGTGCAAAATAAGATCTTGGGGAGGAAATGCATGCCATCATGGAGAAGATGCTGGTGTCATATGCTTGGGTAAGTTTAAGAACCTATGGGCTGATTCAGAGTCTACTTTTGACATGATTAAGGTTGCCAGACAGTAAAACAGGCCTGGATCACTCCTGAGCTTGCTAGTTTGAGTCAGCATATCAATCTTTTCATGGCATGGGAACATCTCTGCCTTAAGCAACTGTTAAGGGCACTGGCTGAAGCCAGTATGGATAACTGGCATCACGAAATTGATCAATCCAGTAATGTCCATTTGAGAATATTTCTGATTAAAGTTCTCCCCAGTGTGATGACTGCTGGTACTTAGCACATAGTGGGAAGGTGCAGCGGTAAATAACAGCTTCAGAAGGAGGCTCATCTCCTCGTACCATCATTTGGAACTGAAACCACCCAACTGCTGCTACAAAAGGCATCATCAGAATTTTTATAGCTGAGCTGTTCCTGTTCCCACAACAGCATCATGAGCTAGTAACCACAATAGAGGTGCATATCATTATGAGGGATAGTGTGTGGATTTGTGAAGGCATGGAATGCATATAGCAAGGATCATGAGGGCCCAATGCTTTCTTGTGCAGTGCTCAGACAGTTAGACAGACCATTGCAGAATCAACGTCTCTTATTGTAGCAAGTTTTGTTCTTCCTTGCTGCAGCAGCCTCCTCCAGGGCAGTGCTTTAGTTTTCTATATGAAGAAAATTGGAACCATTCACTTAGGTCCCAACTAGAAATGTGTGACATGAGTCAGGTTGAGTTGATCATGTATTACCATTCAGCAAGAACATTAATGGATTCATTTCAGAATTCCCATGACTGGAAATTAATCTTCTGCTTGCTAGGCAGAATTTTGGTGACAGCTGTCATAACTGATGGCAGAAATTGTCTTGCATTCAGAATGAATATTATTTTCAGGATGTTTTGCTGGGGGCATTGGGTGAGGGTAGAGGAGACTACTAAATAAGAACAACTTACCTACTAAACTGAACAGGCCCAGGGGAATGTGACCAAACAAAAAAGTACCAGAAATATCAATCAGATGGAAAGATTTCTGAACACTCTAGAATGTCAGGTATAATCCCAATCAGATTCAGGGTATTTATCTCAGTTCCGGACAAATCTTAACTGATAAATTTACAAGTGCTGATTTAAAACTGAGACCAAAGTCTGGGCTATTTGATGATGAGGAAAAAAAACTAGTCAGAAGCCGCCCATGACCTGTCTGTGAACATGAATAGAAAATTCTGGCTAGCCACTGCCAAGAATATAATCTTGAGTCCATTGATCACACATGGAAGTGAATGTTTAGCTTTGTATGTTTTCATTTCTTTTGAAGTCTAGAAACCTTGTGATGAAAGCCTGCTGCTCCATTGCTAACTGGTGGAGATTTTTATGGTATCCCTTTCTAAACAGAGGTGAGGTTGGCTGATGGTTCAGATCCTTGCACTGGCCGGGTTGAGGTGTTCTATAACCAACAATGGGGAACAGTGTGTGAAAATGGCTGGGACATCAATGAAGCTCATGTCGTGTGCCGGGAAGTGGGTTGCGGTGATGCTATAGCTGCAATGGGTGGAGCTAAGTTTGGACAAGGATCTGGTCCCACTTGGATGGATGGAGTCAACTGCACAGGATCCGAAGACAGTCTAAGCCAATGCCCAGCAAATCCCTTGGCAGAACACAGCTGTGACCACAGCAAAGATGCAAGTGTAGAATGTGCAGGTAATGGTCATTGAACACATAGAGCCAAATTACAAGTGACGCCTGACACTAGTTGGACACTTGTCAGCATCCCTCAAGTTTTGATGGAAAATGTAGGCAGCTTGGCGGAATGTTGGACAAGTGACAGTTGAAAAGTCCATTGGACAGCAGTCAGAGAGCCAAGCTGCAAGACCAGGATGCCTACATTTCCCATCAAAACTTGAGGGAAGCTAACAAGTGTCCAACCTGTGTCAGGCGTCAGTTGTAGCTTGGCTCATAGTCATGAAAAGGATCCACAAAATCATTTGGCACCTCTTTCAGTCCTAAGACTATCCCAAACAGCTGCTTATATAAGATCAGGACAGTAGTGTCTAATCCAGGAATAAATTGGCACGTGAATTGTAATGTATACATCCAGTATACCTGGGCTCCGCAGTTTGCAAAGTGCTTCTTCTTTCCTCTTGTGCCTAAAACTGATATTTTCAGGCAGTGAGAAGGGCAATCATACTGATCATAAAATCCAGTGTGATACGGGTGACTTGAAAGATTTCTTGATTTCATCAATTCGAGCCTGTGAGGAAATGAACTCACATACTATACTCTCTTGGGTTCCAGGAGTTCAGAGAGTTGTGCAGCCATCCCAGGTCTCCATTCAGCAGTGTGTGACCTTTCCTTTTCCCATTACTCATAGAGTTCAATTTTCTCTGAGTACTAACTGCTGCCACCAACACATCTGACAGAGTATCTCCTGCTGGAAGGATTTGTATTTCCTGCATTCTATACTGAGTTGTCATTTTAGGGCTCACCTGGTTTCCACGTCTTTCCTTTTGCTAGTACTAGCTAAGTCAGGGACAATCTAATGCACCTTCATGACATTCCCCTTTGAGGATGGTGTATTCACCAGTGCCCCCTCCCCTTTACCACATTCTGGAAAGTGTGACTAAATCAGGCATGGTATGGGTACAGAGATCAAGCTTTGATAATTCAAATTAGAAGAATGTTTAATAAACAAAAAAGCACACACATTATCTAAATAAAGCCTCAGACAAAGCAAGCTTATAAAGAAAAGGTGGGAACATGCTGCCTTCAGTTTAGGTGTTTCTTCCCACTGTCCCTTGGCACATGGTCAAGGTAGAGTCCTGATGCAAAAGTTAGCCTTTCATGTTTTGTCAACTTGAATATGCCCCTACTAAAAGGCAAAGCAATAAGGCAATGGCTTATGCAAAGCAATAAGACAATGGCTACTAAAAGGCAAGCAGAAGGGCAGAAGATGAAGGCTTCTCTGGTGTGTCCAGACAATTTATAATTTCCCTTCTTGGGAGTCTGTCCCCTCTTGGGGATTGTTTCTTTCCTGCTGACTCAAGGGGGAAAGTAAGAGAGCGAGCAGGGGAGAGAGAGAGAGAGTCTAGGGTTTGGCTTCCCTAGATTGGAGTTGGGATAGATGACCTTGGATGTCCCTTCCAACACTATGATTCTATGATCCCCTAGTTTCTCTCCCTATGTGTGACATTCTAGCTAAGGTGTTAGGCAGGGGTCATTTAGTAGAAAAAGAGCTAGAGGAACTCATTAGCATAACTCATTAGCATATGCCATGCCCCTTGCCATCACCGGAAGTGTGTCATTAGTATGACTGATTTGCATATGCCACATCTCCTGACGTCACCTATCCTGGCTGTTTTGGAGCCAATCCTGGCTATTCAGGGCCAAAATTGGGCCCAAAATGGCAAAAAGGGTCTGAAAATGGCTGAAAAGGGGCCCAAAATGGTCAGGATTGGGCCACTGCTGAGCGGAAGAGTAATCCACCAACCATCAGAGGCCTGATCCGGGCCATTTTGGCCCCAATCCAGGCCGAAACAGGCCCAAAATGGCTGAGAGTCAGGTGGGCGGGGCCACCTGTCATGTGACCTCTTTGGGGAACTACCGGAACTGCGTTCCTACGTGTTCCCCCTTGAAATGAGCCCTGGTGTTAGTTGGTAAACTTTTCTTCCACTCTGGACAGGTCTATCTGCATAAATAATCACTGAAGTGCTCTGTTCTTCAAAGAGACATGACTAATCTACTGTAGTCTTTATTTTTATTTAAAACATTTCTAAGCTATCTTTCCACTCAAATAGAGCCCAAGAGACAGTGAACCTCAAAATATTAAAACATTTAAAATATCAAAACAGCATTTAAAATATTTAAACAATTCAATAAAAGCATATAAACATACAAATGCAACATAATGAGGGAGGAGAGCCAATAGGGACATACAATAGGGACATACTTGGGGGGGCAAACAAAAATCTTCACCCACTGATGGAAGACAATAATAAAGGAAGACTAACCATTCTACCAGGAAGAGAATTCCAAAGTTTCATCACTACAAACAAGAAGACCTTTTCTCAGATTGCCACCTGTCTAGACTTAGTTGGGGAGGGGATCCATAGCAAATCTTCTGAAGTGGATTGGAGGGGATAGGTAGGTTCATATGGGAGCAGGCGGGACTTAAGGCATGTTGGCCCCAAGCTGTATAGAGTTTTAAAGGCACTATCAGCACTTTGACATGGGCTCCAAAGCAAACTGGAAGTCAATGTAGATGGAACAAGTCTGGAATGCTGTGGTCCTTAGGCAATGTTCTGACCACAGCATCCTGTACCTAGTGTAGCTTCTGGACAATCTTCAAGGGCAGCCTCACATAGAGCCAGTCTTTTCTCAGCAGCGTTAAAGCTTCTAAAACCGGTGTACAGTGCAGCCCCAAATACTGAAAGAGTGAGGGGAATTCTAAGAGTGAGTACATTTCTCCACAGAGCCAGTCAAAGATTTGACTGCAAACTTAAACACATTTTTCCCACTGGGAGCTTGACCCTAGGAATAAGACTTGCATGTATGAAAAGATGCTGAATGCACTTTCCAAAGCTGATCCATCACTCCAATTACATATGCATTCACCGACACACAATCAGGAACATATATGCTAGCAGGAGTAGTGAAGCAAAATAATTTATCCTGTAAAAATAGCTCCAAAAATATTCATACTTTGTTGGTTTTATTTTTTTTCCCTCAGAGCCACCTGAGATCAGGTTAGTGAATGGTCCCAGTCAGTGCTCTGGGAGAGTTGAGATACTCCATGACAGACTTTGGGGGACTATATGTGATGACGACTGGGACCTTGAAGATGCTGAGGTTGTGTGTCGTTACCTGGGGTGTGGAACTGCTTTATCCGCTTTGCAAGGTGCTCATTTTGGATCAGGACCTGGTCCTATCTGGCTGGATGGTATTAATTGCACAGGGACAGAGAATGCTATTAGCAAATGCCATGCAAAAGAGTGGGGAGAAAATAGCTGTTTCCACAATGAAGATGCTGGTGTTGTATGTAGAGGTAAGTGGCAGTTGTACAAATTTAAAACTGGAACTAGGTCATTTTTACTAAATTAATTTGAATTAGTGATTTACGCCAAACAATCAAACTCTATTAAGGGATCCTAAAAGGATATCTACTTCAATCTGTTTCTAAGTGGATATATCACTTCCAAACAAACCTGGTCAGAAATCCAAGATACATTGATATAATCCCCATTATGGTGCGATAAAAGCAGAGAGAAAAGCCATGAGGAAAAAAAATCCTTTAACTGTCACAATGCCAACAAACTAGAATGAAAACTTCTCCAGTAGAAGTTAGCACTGGTAGTTTTCTGAAGGTGGTCAGAGTTCGCTACAAAGCTGTTCCTTCTCTCTGCTAGCACAGTGTGAACTCAGTCAATCCAGAGAGAGTGTTATCTGCTTTGCTGACATATTACAACAGTGCCTTCCCAGCAGCGTATGAACAAAGGCTACTGTAACACACTTGTTAAGGAATAAACTTTAATAACCAGTTTACTAGTGTTTTCAAGCACAGCCTCTAGCATGGATCTTGAAAACACTTAGGCCGTTTCCACATGTCCTAAAAATAGCACCCCACTCACTGTACGCTGACGGCTTTTCCACACGATTTCTTTTTTTTTTTATAATTTTTTTTATTTTCATAACTACAAGACACTACACCAGACTATCACAAGGAAAGGGGAAAGGGAAGGGACAAAGGGGGGTGGAAAAAGAAAAGGGGGGGGGAATGAACTACAAACACTAAACACTACACTTCAATGTTTCCCTTCATACTGTCATAATACAAAAATAGCTCCATAGAGTAATGATGGAGTGGTTAATCATACAGAGAATAAACATTTCAAATTCTGATTAAACTTTCCTCCCCCTTCTAGGTCCCGGACGCAATTCTCTCTGTGCAACTGCTGTTGCGATGCTCTCCTCCTCCTCCCCCCCCCTCCGGCTCCTCCTTTTCTTCGTTCTTGGTGCAGCAGAGTTCTGGGTTTTTATTCTCAAAATCCTTTAGTTGATCTTCTGATAATATCTTATAGGCCTGATCTTTATATCTGAACCATATTCCTTCCGGGAATAACCATTTGTACTTTATTCCATGGTCCCTCAGAAGAGCTGCAAACTTTTTATATTTAAAACGCCGTTTCCGGACTAGAAATGGAACGTCCTTCAAAATCTTGACTTTCAAACCCATAAAGTCCAAATCCGCATTGTATGAGTTATATAGGATGGTGTCCCGAATCTTTTTAGATGAAAAGTCAATAATGATCTCACGAGGCAACTGTCGCTTTGTTGCATATTTTGAAGAAGCCCGACGGACCTCCAAAATGGCGCTTTTAACCTCTTCTTTAGTCGTCCTCGCGGGTGTCGCCAGTAGTTCCGAGACCAAATCCCACAGATCCTCATTTTCCTCCTCCTTCACGTTTTGGAGACGCAAAATTGTCTGCGTTCGTTCCACCTGTAGCCCGATCAGCTGGTTCTCCACCAACTTCAGCTCCTTTTTTGTAGCCTTCACAAGTGACGCACTTTCCAGAGCAGACTTTTCTGCCCCCCCCCCCGCTGCTGCCTTAATGGTTTTCACCTCGCTTTCAATTAAGCCCACCCTTTGATCAGTTTCGTTCAGCTTGTCAACAAAGGGTTTTATGGCTTCCACCACCGCCCTGCGCACCAACTCTTCGAGCGACTCCCCCTTCAAAGTAGCCGAGATTGACTTACCGAGAGCGGGACTTTGCTTCTTTGCTGCCATTTTGGGGGGGGGGGGGCGCCAACAAAATTCTGGAACTCAACGAAGGGGAAGAGCGAGTCTTCTTCAGATCAACCTCTCCTTCACAAACGCTTGTAAAACAGAAGGGATTCGCTTGTTTACAGGCTTCCGCCTGTTTCTTTTACTTGCCGTTTCTCGTTGCCCGGCGGCACTCGAGGCGCCGCGCACATCTGCCGGCCTCCATAGGGACAAACGGGCAATTCCCCCCCCCCGCATTGATTTCGGGGAGTTCTTCCCGCCGTGTCCCGGACCCTGGCTCCCTCCCTGGGAGTCCTGGGGGCTAATCCTTGCGGATCAGCCGCCCGGTCAGGGTGCCCGGTCGTTTCCTCCCGGACCAGCCGAGAGGAGCGTCCGGCATGGCTGAGAAAATGAAACCGAATCACTCCACACGATTTCTAATGACACCATTTTCAAAATGGGTGTAGGCAGTTTTGACTCCATTTTTGTGGCACCACAAAATAAGCAATCCACTAGGTTTTAATTAGTACACTAGGTTTTAATTACACAAACTGAATGCAGATTTTATCTATTAGGAATGGAATGTACATATAGTTGTATCCATATCCCATTAACATGCACATAAACAGTAATCCATAAAGGATCAATCCCCACTTAAAAGAAAAAAGTAGCAAGTTGCACATTCAAACACAAGATTTGTAGCTAATCCTGTTCACATGTATTCTGACCTGTGGTAAAGATATAATCAAAAGTGACCCTTAGCTGTTCTTTCCCAGTTATGGTCCATGACCGTTCAAGAGTCATCTCCATATTGTTAAGTGCATTTGGAACATGTTAGTGTATCTGAACCAGGAATCTCCATCAAATTTTCAATCATCTGCTAACAATGGGATGATCAGAGAATTTCTATCAATTTTATTACAAAGGTGTGTTGCTATGTTTAACCTTTTCTGTCTCCTCAGAGGTCCGTCTAACAAATGGCTCAAAGCACTGCTCAGGGAGGGTTGAAGTGTATCACAATGAGCAGTGGGGAACTATTTGTGACAATGGCTGGGATATACATGATGCCCAAGTTGTGTGCCGAGAGCTGAATTGTGGAAATGCCATATCAGCATTAGGCAGAGCAGGCTATGGCCAAGGATCTGGTACTATCTGGCTGGACACAGTTAACTGCACAGGAAATGAAACAGCCCTCAGAGAATGCCCCAAAAGTCCCTGGGGAGAGCACAGCTGTGACCACAGAAAGGATGTGAGTGTGGAGTGCTCAGGTAATTTTGTACAACAATAAAAAGCCTAAAAATGCAGCTCTTTTTACATCTTCAAAGCACTTTGAATATATGATCGCAGTAATTCTTATATCAACACTTGAAGACTTTAAGTAAGTGACTTACTTAAATCATGCTTGTATTGGTTTATTTAGAAATAGTAGCTTACTTAAACCTTCCTTGTATTGGACAGTGATTTATAGAAAGGTAACCATTCTCCCCACACCCTAGGATTTTCAAGCAATGAATGCATGACTCTTGTTTGAGAAAAGTCCAGATTCATTCAAACTTTCTGCAGTGCTTTCACAAAGGCCAGCTACTGATCTGAGTGTCCTCAACTGAATGGATCCCATTCCTTCCTGAGAATAATTACAAAACAGGATGAGGATTATATTGTTTGTTTGTTTATTTGAATTATATACTGCCTCTCTACCATAAGAGCAACAAGACCCTAATCTGAAGAACTGGGTTTGATTCCCTACTCCTCCTCTTGAAGCCAGCTGGGTGGCCTTGGGTCAGTCACAGCTCTTTCTCTCTCAGCCTCACTCACCTCACAGGGTGATTGTCATGAGGATAATAACACACTTTGTAAAATGCTCTGAGTGGGCGTTAAATTGTCCTGGAGGGCGGCATATAATCGAATGTTGTTGTTGCTATATTTGATGCTTGAGGTGGTTTACATTATACATATGAAATATACTATTAAAATAGTATAAACATTAAAATTGATTATACAATATTAAAATAGAAATTAAAAACATTAAAAACTAACAACAGTAAAATACAAACATTAAAACCCATACGTCTAAAAGAATAGTGCATCACTAAATCCTGCTCATGTCCATTATCTATAATAATGTAGTGGGGAAAACAGAGAGAGAAATAACAATTCTTATCCCTATTCCAGGTCTAAATGAGGTCAGATTGGTGAACGGCTCAAATCGTTGTTCTGGAAGAGTTGAGGTGTTCCACAATGGGCAGTGGGGGACCGTATGTGATGATGACTGGGATTTGAAAAGTGCCCAAGTCGTGTGTGGGGAACTTGATTGTGGGGTAGCCTTGGCAGCCCCAGAAAGAGCTCACTTTGGAAAAGGAAGTGATCCCATCTGGCTGGATGATGTCAAATGTAAAGGGACAGAAGCAGCCCTCAGGGACTGCCGGCTAAAAGCTTGGGGAAACAATAATTGCAACCATGAAGAAGATGCTGGTGTGGTGTGTTCAGGTAATGAGAGGGAAGCACTTATATTGTGATCCTGTGAACTGACTAAAATGTGATGGAGAAAGGAAGCATAGTCTTTGATACTTACTTTCTTCCTTCTTTTTTGTACTTTTCACACTTGTTTCTTAAGATTATGCACTTCATATTGTTTCAAGCATTTCTTTGATTTGTGTGGCCAGAAAAAAATCACTGGCTTTCTTCCAGGCCATTTCCTACTAGAGATGGGCATGAAACAGGAAAAAACTGAAATGAGAGTTTCACATTTCATCGCATTCCATGAATCATGAAACATGAACTTCCATGAAATTGTCCCATTTCATGATATGATTCGTTAGTTTCATGATTTGTCAGAACCCAGGGCATTTCAATGGCCCCCTTCATACCCAGCCTCACAGGGAGACTTCAGCAGGCTCTCTTCCACCCACCCTCCCAAGTTTGGCCAAGATTGCAAAATGTTGACCTGAACCCACAACGCTGGGACCCAGTCTCAGGGCCAAGCTACAAGTGATGAATGACACTTGAACGGCAAGTGGATTGAGTGGAGGGCAAGTGAACAGGGAGAAATACTATCAAAAGCATTAAAAATGGCTATTTCAGCTTACTGGAATCCTGGTTACCACATCAAAGCATACCAGTAACCGGCTAGTTTTGTGGTCATCTGGACATAGATCTCCATTTTATGTTCAGCACACTGCATTAATGTTATTGAAAGGTCATGGACAAAGTGGCAAAAAATCAGCACATGAAGAATCCCAGTCCTGCATTTTCAGCAGGCAAGAGACGAGAACTGTTTCAGGCAAAAAATGGACTAAAATGCTCAAGGTGATAAGAGCCTTGTGAGCGCACAGGTGATGTTTTGCTCAAGTGTTCCCGAAACCCCAATCTAAAGAGTTACAGTCCTAGTTGGCAGCTGCTGTGAGGAAGGGATAGAATCATTAGAACACATTATATTTGATTGCAAGGTGTACAGTAATCTTCGCAAATCTCTTCCTCTCTCTTCAACTTTGCCCCTTACCTGTAGCCAAAGGACATGCATTCTGAGGGGTTTCTTTTCAGATAGACACCCTATGATCACGTGTCAGGGAGCCAGATTTGGTTGGATTGCTTCAAGATTAGGAAATCCTTAGTGGCTAAGTGAATGGTTTTATTGTGCCACCAAGAATTTTAAATCTTATGTTATTGTATTATGAATGATTTTACCCATGTATTGTGAATGATTTTATTGATGTTTTATTCTCTTCTGTGGTACCTTCTGTTGGTGTTTTTGTTAATTGCTGGTCGCTGACCGTGAAAAATAAACTACTACTACTAGTAGTTGGCAACTATTTTTTAAATGGGGGGGGGCATGGTTTGAGTTTAGCAAGGATGACAAGGCCGATGTATTGTCGAAGGCTTTCACGGCCGGAGAACGAAGGTTGTTGTGGGTTTTCCGGGCTGTATTGCCGTGGTCTTGGCTGTACAAGACCACGGCAATACAGCCCGGAAAACCCACAACAACCTTCGATGACAAGGCCATCCACATTAGCTCTACTCACTGCCTCTTTTCCATGACCTCTTCCATTTCATGCAAAAAGCAACACAAGCTTTAGAAAAGTTCAGTCTTGAAGCTCATCAACTGCTCTCTCTCATCCAAATATGTTTTGATTCATACATGAGAAAGAGAAATTGAGATGAGGAAGAGAAAGATCTGCCAAACTCTGCATTACTCTTCACTTTTTTTTCAAGATAAGAGTCTTAAAATGCCATTTATCTTGCCAAAAATTTCTTTCCTTCCTCTGTTGCATTCTTTAATTCACTGCTTTCCTTTAGCACTCAGACTGGTGAATGGCTCAAGTGACTGCTCTGGGAGAGTGGAGATATTACACAGCCATCAATGGGGGACCATATGTGATGACCACTGGGGCATGAAAGAAGCTGAAGTTGTCTGCAGAGAAATAGGCTGTGGTGCTGCTTTAAAAGCCCATACCAAAGCCTGGTTCGGACATGGATCAGGGCCTATCTGGGCAGATGACATCAACTGTGTTGGAACTGAAACTTCCCTCAGTGAATGCACATTGGGCCCCCGGAGTCCCAAGCATTGTCACCATGAAGAAGATGTTGGTGTGGAGTGTACAGGTAATCCATACATTGGAATTCAGTTCCAAAAAAAAGAGGTGTGTATCCTGAAACAACAGATTTTTATTTAACAGCCTTTCCTCTAATTCCTTGTGAGTGAAGAATCTTCTTAGTCAATCTACACTTTGTTTCAGGACAATTTATCCTTCAGGACTATCTATCCTTACTTCATTTAGTCTTGCATTGCTGGAGAACAAAACTTCTGAGACCGGAACTTACTAGATCAGAGGAAGGCACTTTGTATCATAATGAAGAATGGTGGTGGCCGCATAGAAAAGCCTATATACAACAAAATGGCTTGGGAAATGTTGATAATTTGTTTGTGTGTATCTTCTTTTCAGAGCCACCTGAGATCAGGTTAGTGAACGGCCCCAATCAATGCTCTGGGAGAGTTGAGATACTCCATGACAGACTTTGGGGGACCATATGTGATGATGATTGGGATCTTGAAGATGCCGAAGTTGTATGTCGTTACCTTGGGTGTGGAGCTGCTTTATCAGCCCCACAAGATTCTCGCTTTGGATCAGGATCTGGTTTCATCTGGCTGGATGATGTTAATTGCACAGGAACAGAAAGCCGCATCAGCAAATGTCCTGCAAAACTGTGGGGGAAGCATGACTGTTTCCACAATGAAGACGCTGGAGTAGTATGCACAGGTAAGATGCACCTGCATAAATTCAAAACTGGAACAAAGTGTCTGAGTCATTCTTTTAAGAGACTGGGTTGATTGTTTACATTAGCTCGATTTTCTCCAGAAGAACTCATTCATCCATCATTAGTTTTGGCATACACCCACCCACACAACATCAGTCCAGATTCAGACTGAGTGAGACACAAACAGATAACATATGTACAGCAGTTACCTGCAGGGTGAAGAACTCATACAAGCAAGTGTACCAATCTACAAGCCAAGAAGTTCCAGTTCCTTGTATTTTACAAGAAAAGCAGCAATTCCTACACTCATGTACTATTTGTAATGTATTTAATTTACATATATTTATACCTGTTCTATAGATAACCATAATAATGAGCAACCCACAGCTGCCCCTTTGCAGTCTTGGTCAATAAGTGTCTGTAGGGTTGTCAGCCTGAACCTGGCAACTGGTGGGAGGATTGAGAATGGGCACATAGGGAGGCATAATGTTGGCAGCGTCTCTAAGTCTATTCCAAGGAAATGAAGTAGGGTTGCTCTAGGAATTTAGCTAAACCATAGAGTTTCCATTGTTTCCTAGAGCTACCCTGTGTCACTTCTGGGATTTTGCAGGAAGTGATGTAGGAATGTTACCAATGTCACTGCTTTAAGAAAAAAATTTCTTCTGCTGCAGCTAAAAGCAGCAGTGGGAAAAAAGGACTGCCAGTGGGATGTATTTCTCCATAGTTGGAGATCTGGCAGCCCAAAGTGTTTGAGTTATCTCCACATTGCATGTGGTGTCCAGAGAAAGCTTTGTAAATTTGCTTCATGCATGGTGCTGCTACATTTAATTTTTTTCTGTCTCATCAGAGATCCGTCTAATGAATGGCTCAAATAGATGCTCAGGGAGGGTCGAAGTGTATCACAATGGACAGTGGGGGACCATTTGTGATGATGGATGGGATCTACAAGATGCCAACATTGTATGCACAGAGCTGGAGTGCGGAAATGCCTTAGCAGCATTAGGAGGAGCACACTATGGCCAAGGATCGGGAACCATCTGGCTGGACAGAGTTAACTGCACAGGAAATGAAACAGCGCTCAGAGAATGCCCCAAAAGTACCTGGGAAGGTCATAACTGTGACCACACAAGGGATGCAAGCGTGGATTGCTCAGGTAATTTTGTATAAGATGAAGTATCTAGGGAACTCAGTTTGGCCTTGTCTCCAGGGTAATTGAGAATAAGTTCATATTCTAGTTTAATCTGAGATTACTAGTATTCCAAGGTAAATTTCCTGGATGAAAGGTGGATAGTATAAGCCTTCTGAACAGGGCTGGATTGACGGGGGGCAGGGGGGTAGTCTGCACCCGGTGCCGCCAAAGAGGGGGCACTGGGAGCAGCTGCCAGCCCCAGGAGTGCGTGGGTGGCAGGACAAGGGGTGCGCTTGCCATGCACCCCCTGTCCTACGGGGCAGGCGAAAGGCAGCACGGGTGGTTGGGAGGCTGCCCACGCCATTCGTGTGCCCTGCAGGACAGGGGGTGCAGAGCAAGCTGGCTGCCCCCTGTCCTGCGGGGCAGGCGAATGGCGCGAGCAGCCTCCCAGCCACTCGCACTGCCGCCGCCAGCTCTGTGGCATGCTGGGACAGCCAGCTTGCCTCAGGGCAGCGAAACAAAAAGGGGCAACCCCGCAGGAAACACACACAATACATATTCACTTTCCCAATTTATCAATTAAAGTGCAAATGCTAATTAATTTATCAGTGCATAAAATATCAACAATATAGCAATCATTTCATATCAACATTACAGAATATATTCTATGCAATAATAGCAGCAATGAAATATGAGGAGCAGATTACAATTCATATACATCCTATACATATCCAGGCATGCTGAAAAGTCCTTTCTTATCCAATTTTTGTGATCATAATTCCTTTCCGTTAAGTCGGTCTTCCTCGGTACCCTTGAAGTGTAGATGAGTCGTAGATAATTTAATTGATAAATTGGGAAAGTGAATACGTATTGTGTGTGTTTCCTGCGGGGTTGCCCCTTTTTGTTTCGCTGAGTACTTGCAGGAACAGCCATCCTTTTGCTTGGTTCAGCTTGCCTCAGGGCAGCACACGCTGCCCTGCATGATGATGTCACAGAAGTGACATCATCACGCAGTGCCGGGCGTGTGCACCACACTGCGCGCACGTGCGAGTGGCTGGTCTTCAGTTGCCCTGGGCACTGGCAACCGTAGATCCGGCCCTGCTTCTGAAGTAAGTAGTTTGTTGCTCACCAATGATGCCACAAACAGTCATCAGACATGAAGACAAACAACACTTGAACTTAAATTTAAAAATGAAATTGGACACAGATACAAGGATAGAGCTATAGTCATGCCTGGTGCAATATTAATATCAGTGCCTCTAGCTGGGGTGATTTGTTAAGAGTTGCTGACAGAAAAAAAGGCAGATACTATATTTTTGAGTTTACAGGTTAAGTGAACAATTTGTTTTGCCTCTCTCTTCCTTTCACCTGCCTCTTACACCAAGTCCAGGTTCCAGTACAGAACAGGTAGAAGGATTAGGGCTGACAACCTCCAGGTGGGGCTGGAGCTTTCCAACAATTACCACTGATTTCCAGACTATAGTTCTCTTGAGGGGGAAATGGCAACTTTGGAGAACAGATTCTTGTGGTATCATATCCTTGCTGAGATCCCTTCTCTTCCAAAACTCTCCCCAGACACTGCCCCCATTTCTCCAGGAATCCCCAAGGCAAGGAAAAGGAAGTCTAGTTTTCCAACAAATAAGATACAATCCAGTTGTTTGGTGGTCACTCCAAATTCTTTTGTAGTTCTTGTAGTCTACAAAACATGGAGTATCACCATTTCTTCCAGGCTGTATATACTACATGCAATTATAGTTAGACTATGGAAATACCTCATATGGCATTTTTCTGGAAAAATTTGTCTTCAGAATTTCAGCTTCCTTTAAAAAATCCAAGTTTCTAGCAACTGCAGGATTTACAGAAGGATAAAGTGGGGAGGGAACCAGTGAGGATGCTTAGGAGAGAACCCCCACGGCTCCCCACTGTCTCCTTATGACCCATAGAAGGTCATTTCCCAACATCAACTTAATCTTAGTTGATCAGTCGGGAAAAGTGCCTGCCTGAGAGATGATGGCAGTCAGAGTAGACATTACAGACCTAGTATGACTGCTTCATAAGTTTGTGTAATACCATTTTCAGGTACTTTAAGTAGTTCTTTTGTATTTGGGATATCCTCTTTGTGAAGTACTTCTTGTGTGAAGGGTGGACCAGAACCAAAACATTTGGCACATTTCAAATGAACCTCTGGCTTGGCTGCTACGGCATGAATAAATTTATGGCTGAGAAGGTCTCCACATGGACACTTGTAAATACTGGCTGAAGTATTTTTTTAAAAAATACTTTAAAAATACTTTATTAAAACAGAAAATAGCATTGAACTGTAGAAAGAATATCAAAAGCAGACTATATAATAGAAAGTAATATTAGGGAGTAAACATAACATCAAAACAAAATATATAACAAAGTATTAAAACTACATAATAATATAACAAAAAGTACCATTAAAGAATAAACACAATATCAAAACCAAAATGTATAGGAGGGTATTAAAACTACATAACATTTCTCCTCTCCATCCCTTCACTTATTTATGTTAAAACACATTATACTTGCCATTTTATAGTCAGCATATTAAAAAAACCCTTATCTTTCAATCTGGCTGATGTGTTTAACAGTAACAAGAAGTGGAAGAAAGTGGAAGCTTGGAACAAGAAGTATGACAAACCAAAACTGATGTCAACAATAATATTTAATACACCACCAACAAAAAAGCATTAGGTCTTCAGCAAATACACCTATTTCTGCATACGCTCATGTAAATGCATACAGAGAAAGATCATCACACATACAACAACAGTTACAGCAGGCTTTCTGTATCAAGTATAGCTGATAATATCCAGACTATGCTAAAAATATCCAGATCATGATTTAATACCCAGACAATAATTTTTTAAAAATCCTAGGGCCTCAAGTAGTTGATACTGCTCTACAAATTCATGCAAACCAATACATACAGGACTGCATAGAGGGGTCTAAAGTGCCATCCAGTGGAGGTCAAAAAGGAATTGCTTCTTTTCTTTTTGCAGCCATCCAGCAAGAGTGCAGCAATCTCCAGGTGAAGCAGAATTGGCATCAGTGGAAAGAGACCAGGAGCAAGTTGCTTCCTCCAGTGATCCCACGCGTGGAGTGTATTGTCTTCAATGAGGACTACTTGACATGCGACTGGGGCAACAGGCAGAAACCAGCAAGCAACTACTCACTCTACTATTGGTACAAAAGGCCCATGGTAGAGTGTGAACATTACATCCAAAGTGATGGTATCAACACAGGGTGCTGGTTCAACCACAGCCAGATTTTCTTGTCTCGTGCCTTCAACATTTATGTCAATACAAGCCACAATGGGAACAGCCATGTGATCCCCACCACCACCATGTACCTGGCAAATCTTGTGAAACCTGATCCACCCGTTAACCTCACCATCCAGAGAACAGGACACAACCAGGTGCTGCTGACTTGGTGCTCGACATACAGAGCACCACACTGCCTGGAGCATGTTGTTGATTATCTAAGCAACAAGGATACCAAATGGAAGAAGGTTACTACAGAAGAAATGAGGCTCATTTTACCTAGTGTGAACCCAGAGGAGATCTATACCTTCTATGTCAGCAGTAAGATAAGCAATAAATGTGGGTCATCTGATCTTTGGAGTGAGCTCTCTGGCCCTATCACTTGGGAGAAATACTCTACAAGAAAAATGCTGATTGTCCCCACATAAAAGAAGATTATAGATCTAGAAAAGGAGCATCCAGAATGGTCAACTCCATTACATATCTGATACCAGCACCCAGCTCCACCTCTAATTTTTTTTATTGTAACCTCCTGATTGAGCTTTCAATATTTTAAAATTGTTTAAAATTGCTTTTTCAAAAAAAAAAGTTGTGAGCCACTTTCATGGGTTCTTATGTATCCAAAAGGCATTATACAAATCTGCAAACTAAAGAAAATAAATAAAAACAGCTGATACATACATGGATTAATGTACAACTATTTGGCTTTTGAAAGTTCATATGAAAAAGCAATACAGTATTTGTGTTGCAAAATGGAAAAAAATGTCCATTTTACAAAAAATACTGTAATGGAGGAGGAGGAGGAAGAAGAAGAAGAAGAATGTGCAATAGAGTTAACTGACTCACGGTGACCCCATCTGCATGGCATTCCAGGAAAGAGAGGAGCAGAAGTGATTTGCCATTGCCTTTCTCCATGTAGCAACCTTAATTTTCCTGGATGGTCTCCCATCCAAGTACTGATGGTGGCTGACCCTGTTTCGCTCTGAAGCTCTGAGGAACCCAGGCAACACTAGTTATGTTGGCTGCTATTCCATCTCCGAAAACCCAGTGACCTCAAAGGGCCAAACTACATATTTCAATTTCTAATGTATAGTGTCTGGGATCTCCTGGCCTGACTCCAATTCTGACAGTTTTTATTCCAGAACCCAAACCTCTGATGGGGCCTGGAGTTCTCCCCAGATTACAACTAATCTCTATATAGAGAATAGTTCACCTGGAGGAAATTGCACTTTGAGAGTGTGGTTTTTTTGGTACAGGGGTGTGTGCACAGAGAAAATTCTCATTCCAATTTCAAATCTGGAGTTTCCAAACAAACTCCATTTCTTTATTCATTTAGTTTGGGTGGACCATAGCTGGTTCAGATCTAATCTATTTGGTTTTTTTTTCATTATCACGTGTTTCTTGGTCCCATTGTGCATGCAAGACAAATGTTGGCTGTGCATGTGCAGACACACTGTTCTTTTGAAGGGTGGTTGGAGAAACAAGACTTTGGCGTAGCTGTTTGTACACACAATGGAACCAAAATCACACAGAACGCAGTCTTCCCTCTACACCATTAACCCACTAAGTTTTCCCTAAAGTACGCTACTCACACACACCACAACCGAGTCCAAAAAAGGGGAATATCAGCAAGAGCAAGCTATGGCAGGAAATTGGTTGGCAAAACAGTAGCAACATCACGGCAGAGGCAGGATGGCAAGAGAGCACTTCAACCAGTACAAAGCAGCAATGGCATTAAATAAAAATCCTGCTTTTATGTATCCCACTATTCCAAAACTGATAGGCTGGGAGGGGTCCTGCACTTAGGACCTGATTGGCAGGGAGAGAATGCCATTGCCCAGGTAGACATTGGCTGATAGACTTGCAATTAAGGAAAACAAGGTGCTGCCACTGAACCAGTTCCTGCCTCCCTGCACTGCTGCTGCATGGTAAGAACCGATACAAGACATGAAAATGTTTCTGTGTGTGTGGGGGGGGGGGGGGAGGATCTTCTTTTCCTGAACTGAGTTCACTCTTTTGAAAGCTTCTTTAATGCAACAAAACAGCAAATTCTACATGTATTTCTGGCTTTATGTTTCATTTTGCACTCCCTTACTATGGTATCGTATCTAGATATGGGTACGAACAGCATTACGAACAGAAAAAAACCACTAACAGCCTAATCTGCTGTTCTTGAACAAGCTGTTTGTGAGGGCCCATCCTAAACGAACAGGTGGTCATTGCAAGCCTTGTTTGTTGCCTTTGGCAGCCATTCGGCAAGCCAGACACTCTGGCACCTGCTGCAATCAATCCCCTTGGCAACCAGAGGCAGGGAGGGACTGAATGCTGTCTGAACTCCTTCTGGCTTTCTTTCTGGCTTTAACCCTTCAAAGTACTTCCAGCAGAGAGTCCCGATTTTGCCACTGTGAAGAGAAAATGACAGCCAATGGGGAGACCTGTGGATCATGCCTTTCCTGGGGTGCAATCTCTCTGAAACTTGGAGGGTCTTCAGAGGACAGTGAGGATTATGTCCCCTGCAAATTTGGTGGGTATTGGACATTGGGAAGGTCAGTTTGGGGGGTGGGTGTTTAAAGGGCCCTGCCCCTTGCATGTGGCAGGAAAGAGCCCTTTAAACTATCAGCTGGCAGGTGGCAGGGGGGAATTGTCTCCTGCCGCCTGCCAGCTGATAGTTTAAAGGGATCTTTAAAGGGCCATATAAGTGGGTTTGAGGGGAAGGGGGCTAAATGGAGGTTTGGGTGGGAGGTGGGGTTTTGGCCCCCACAAACAACGAACATATCCAGGAACAGTTCATGTTCGTCCATGTTCGTTGTTCATGGATGGCACCGAATTATGAACAGGGTGTTCGGGTTTTTTTTTCCATTCGTGCCCATGTCTAATCATATCCCTCCTGAGTTGTCTCCCTTCAGCAAACACCCCTCCCCCAGTCATTGTCCTCAAATCTCCATGAATTTCCCGAGCCAAAGCTAGCAACCCTGCTTAGGATATCACATCTTTCCCCACTTATCTCAGAAAGAATCACAATAAACGAGGCAGCAAATTTGACAAAGTTTGTTGTTGATACAGTTTTTAATTGCTTGTAATTGCCATGGCTTTTTACACACACACACATTTCTGTGCTAATGTTCTATCAGATAAGGTGCCCAAAGTGGTGAACATCAAAAGCATTAAACATGTGTGTGTGTGAAGTGCCATCAAGTGACAGCTGACTTATGACAAACCAATAGGGTTTTCAAGGCAACAGACATTGAGCGTCAGTTTGCCATTGTCTGCCTCTGGGAAATGACCCTGAACTTCCTTAATGGTCTTCCATCCAAGTACCAACCTGGGCTGACCCAGTTTAGCTTCCAAGATCTGATGATATCAGGCTAGACTGGGCTGTTTACATTTTAAATTTTAATTTGATTTAAATTTTAAATACAGATTTTGAAAATCATAGTTGCGATATCCATTTCAGGAAACTACCAGTTGTTTTAAAACATCACAGGAAACAGCTAAACTTGGCAGGGGGCCAAATTAACCTTGATAAGTCTCCTCCTCAGTTTGCACCAGCCTCTTCCCAGCATTTGGCTTCACAACCTTTGTTCATGGCATTGACCTAAGCAAGTGCCAAACATGACAGACTTCTTGGAAAACACCCAGGCCATGAGCAGTTTGTCCCAGTGAGAAATCTGTTCCCATGGAGCAAGACCTTGGATAGCAATGTCTGCCGTATTTATTTATTTAAAATATTTATCAGCCGCCTTTCTACTTTACAGCAATCGAGGCAGCTTACAATGTAAAACAATAAACATACAAATTTTGAAAAAAATTCCTTTCTTTGGTAAGACATTGGGGAAAAGGGCTGAGAGAAATGGCAATGGCTTTTCTTCTCCTAGCTTGTCTATGGAGTTATTGAAGATCTTTTTAAAATCTTGCAACTAGAAAATGTGTACTTTCTCCCTCCTTCTTCAGCTTTCTCATACTGTTTTGTTGTGGTGTGTTTTTTTTAAATATCAGATTAGAGCAGTGAGAGGTAAAATGTGGATTATGGTCCACTGGGCAATTTCTGGTTGATCTGCTCCAGGCAGTCTGTCCATCTTATCTTAAACAGGATCACAACATAGGTCGATTCCAGATGACTAACCTTAAGGCGCTTCATGCCGCCCTCTTCCAGATCGTGACGGGGAAAATGCAAAATATCGCGTTTCCTTGCATGAGATTTGCGCGTCGACGACGCGCAAAACTCACGCAAGGAAATGCGATATTTTGCATTTTCCCCGTCGCGGTCCGGAAGAGGGCGGCATGAAGCGCATTAAGGTTAGTCATCTGGAATCGGCTTTGTCTCTTTATGTCTTCAAATGATCTGAGTGTGTATAGTTGTTTTATAAAATACATTTGTAGAGTGACAGGATGTAACAGGATGGTGCGTATTACTGGACTAGGGGCACTGGTCCATGGTTAGGTAGTCCTAACAGAAACCAAGTTCTGTTTATTTTCTCCCTATATAGATCAGATAGTTATTTGCGTTGCTTACTGTGTCACATGCTCCAGCCCAGCCTGAGCCAAGAAACTTATTTAAATAGTATGGGCATGCTCCTGGATGCCCCCCTGTCGATGAAGGCCCAGGTCACGGCGTTTGCCAAGTCTACATTTTTCCATCTCCGTCAGATCAGGCAACTTGCCCCTTACCTGACACCGCAGGACCTGGTTACAGTGACTCATGCTACGGTCACTGCCAGGCTAGATTACTGTAACTCACTCTACGCTTGGCTACCCCTGGGCCTGATCTGGAAACTACAAGTGGTCCAGAATGCAGCGGCGTGGGTCCTGACCGATCTATCCTACCAGTCACATATCACACCTGTCCTGTGCCAGCTGCACTGGCTTCCAGTTGAATTCCGAATCAGGTTCAAGGTGTTGGTTCTTACTTTAAAGCCCTGAGTGGGTTGGGACCGGCATATCTTCAGGACTGCCTCTCCCTGTATGTTCCCCAGAGACCACTTTGATCAGCAGGTAAATGTTTACTGGTGGTCCCCAGCCCTAAGGAAGCCCACCTCGCTTCAACCACGGCCAGGGCCTTTTCAGTCCTGGCTCCAGCCTGGTGGAACACTCTGTCAATGGAGACCTGGGTCCAGCAGGACATATTATCGTTCCGCCAGACCTGTAAGAGAGCTGTTCCGCCAGGCGTTCGGTGGTTGAAGAGGGAGGTGCCATGTCGGCCTCCCACCTTTCGGAGTGAGGGGTTCTCCCCACCATTGCACCTTAATGTATTTGGTTAATTTATTTTATTATTGTTTATTGTATATGGATTTTAGAATTATTGTTTTCTTTTTATTGATTTTAACTGTTGTTCACCACACAGAGCACCTGAGGATGGGTGGTTTATAAATTAAAATAATAAATAAATTAAATATTTGTTTACAAAACTTATACCCCACCGTTCTCCCCTCATTAGGGCCACCATGTTGGCTCTTGCTTTAATCCCTTGCTCAGGAGACATGCCCTTCCTGGATAGGGAACATTCTCAGTCCTTAAATCCTCCAGCTGCCCCATCACATTGGGTCCATAATCCTTGAAGGGATGCTTCCCAAAAGCCACCTGCTCCCAAACTAGACTACATACTGACTTCTGCGTTAGATATGCAGGCCTTGTCCAAAGTCCCAATTGAGGCCATGTTCAGAACCAAATTCCAGAACCAAAACCACTTTAAAATCACTGTTTCGGGTTGTTAACATAATTTTTGGAATGGCAAACACAGATCTGGGAAACACACGCGCGCACACACACACACAGAAAGAGAGAGAGAGAGAGAGAGAGAGAGAGAGAATCTTTTGTTTGTTTGGGTGTTGCTTACATCACCAGCAGCTTGTAATGCAATGAGGGAGCACAGCATATAGGCAGCGTTTTTTTTGTTGTTGCTATAATACAGCAGCAACAGCAGCAGTGGGTGTCTTGTTTTTCTTTGTTTTTCCGGGGTAATGGCATTTCTCTCTTCCAAACAGATCCTTGCAAAGGAGCTCTCCCAGCCAATTACTATTGGAGACAAACCCTAGAGAAGGAACTTAAGGCAGCCCAAGAAAGTCAGACCTATTTTCCTTAAAACTTCTTAAATAGTAGTAATTATTAAGGTACTCCTGCAGTGGACACCCCAGTGTAATAAGATGTATGACTCATAGCAATAGGATGACTGATATGCAACCACACACACTCTCTCTCTCTTTTTCTGAAAAATCTGAACTCTCTTCAGGCTGCAGACAGTTACCAGGCTGGAGGTGGTGGTGGTCTGCAAAAGAAGTCTTTCTTACTTTGTGAAAGGAGTTGATGAGCCGCCACAAGGAAGGACAGCAAATGCAGAATTTTCATTGGAAAGGTTTTAAAAAATCCCTTTATTATCAGATAGTCACTGTAAGATTATAACCAAGTACAGCCAGGAACATTTTTTAAAGTATCAATGGCTAGTGCTCTCTTCTGCTGGGCTGCTGCCACTTTCTTCCTGTAGGAAACACTGGAGACAAGTGTGCTGAAAGGCACCTACCTTGAGGTCTGTAAAAAAAGCTGCTCTATCTGTTCTGTTTGAGATTTAGGGGATGTTTAGATTAAATGGAGGACTACATTTTGTGCAAACTTGGTAGCATTATCTTTAAAATCAGCTGTATCCTCATATTATTTCCCATGTAGAAAATAATGGTTCTGAAATTCCAGCCCTCCTCCCCCACCAACTAACACAAATTTGAATTCTAAAGTTTAATCCCATTTGAATCCTTACTTGGGCTGGCAATCATAGCATCAGAAATATCATAGTTTCTGAGTAGCCTCAGGGAGTCAAGCAAACTGGCATCAACAACTTCATTTTGTTGAAATGCAATGAAATGAAAAGGGGATAAGTATTTTGAAAATGGACATAAAACTGAACATGAATTGGCAATGTGATACAATCCAAAAAGGGTTTTGGGACTACATTAAAAGGTACATAATATTCAGGTCATGAGAATTAGGGCCAAGCTACACATGACGAATGACACTTGAACGGCAAGTGGATTGAGTGGAGGGCAAGTGAACAGGGAGAAATACACTTGCCGTTCAAGTGTCATTCGTCATGTGTAGCTTGGCCCTTAGTCATTCCACTCTTTGCACTAGTCAGACCTCATGTGGACTACTGGGTCCAGTTTTGGACATCACACTGGATGAAAGAGGTAGACAAACTAGAGCAATTAAGGAGCAGTTCATTTCATTAAAGAGCAATGGAGATGTTCAGAGTCTGGATAACAAGTCCTACAAGGAAAGATTGAAGGAGCCAGCTATGTTTAGCTTGCAGAAGAGATGTCTGAGGAGAGAGACATCATCATGGGGCTCTTCAATGTTCTAAAGGGCTCCGACACAGAAGAGAACAGTGACTCGCTCTCTGCTGTTCCAGGTACAAAAATAGATGTAAAGGACTTACATTGCAAGATTGTTTATTTCAGCGTTGTATATTTGTAATTTGAATCATAGGTATTAATGTTAATAATATGTAGCTAACTCCTGTAAGGTTCAGCAGCTGATCAGTAGAAGTACAGCCTGACAGTTCATAAGCATAGCTGAAGAAATAAATAAACCATAGGATGCCCATTAGAATGGACTGCAAGTGGTTTTAAAAGACCACAAATGCAGGAAACAGCAGAGCCTGGCAAAGGGCCAAGTTAACCCTGATGAGGCTCCTCCTTCCCCGTTTGCACCAGCCTCTTCCCAGCATTTGGTCTCCAGTCCCAACCTTTGCCCATGGCGTTGACCTAGGCAGGTGTCCCATCTCGACAAGCTGCAGTCAAATCATCCTGGCTTTGAGAATTTTGTGCAAGTGAGGACTCTACTCCCACTGGGCTGGAGCCCTGGGGCCATGGCTGCATATTCTTTCCCTTCATTGGTGGGACATTTGGAAAGAAGGCTGACAAAAATGGTAGTGACCCTTCTCCTCCTAGCCAGTTTTGGGGGTAAGTGATACTCATACTTTAAGCTTGTAACTAGAAAATGTGTATTTCCCCGCCCCCCTCCTCCTACCTCATCCCACTGTTTTGGCATTATTTTTAAGATCAGATTATGGCACTGAGCAGTTTCAGATTGAACAGGGATAATCTTGATCTGATGCAGTAAGTCATTTCTTTGGTTTTTAAGCTGCAGTATCAGGGGTGGTGTTAGTGACTCTTGGGCCCTCGGTAAAATTCCAGAATGCTCTCAGAATCAATGCCACTTTCATGCCCCTTTGCCGTCCCCCTACCAGGGCTAAGTAAGGAACAGCCCTATACTCTTCTGGGCGGGGATTGCTGGAAGGGACCATGGGGTCTGAGCCATTGCTGGAATCTGGCAGCCATTAGGTGGGAGCCCCAGGCACCATAGGTGTGTGGCAGCTGAGGGAACTTTTTTTTCTTTTACCCTGGGGTGGGGCCATGAGTAGACAGGGTGAGGCAGGTGAGGCCATGAGGCAGGTGAGGCAGGCATGAGGGGTGAGGCAGGTGTGGCCATGAGTAGACAGGGGTGAGGCAGGTGAGGCAGAACTTCTCTTTGCAGAAGCCATACTGATTGCCCCTCAGGATACTTTTCCCCCCTTTGCTTAATAATTGTCATTTTAATAATAGCTCCCACTGATTTACTTGAAACAGATGTTAGGCTAACAGTGCTTACAGTTTTGGAGCAGCCATTTTTGTGAAGAGCTTCCCTTTGTGAAGAGCTTCCCTTAGTATATCGCATAAACAGAATTTTCAACGTAAGGGTTGCCAACTGGCCTGGAGATTGTAGATTGGGCAATTATTGAAGATTTAGAGAGTAGAGCCTGGCAAGAGTGGAGTTTGGAGAGGGCAGGGAATGCAACAGTGTATAATACCATAGAATCCCTCCTCTAAAGCTGCCATTTTCTCCAGGGAAATTGGCCTCTGCAGTTTGGAAATCAGTTGTAATTCCAGGATATCACCAGGTCCTACCAAGAGGTTGGCAACTCTTTGTGAAATGCTTCAACTGCCCATTTCTACACATTAAGCCTTTATTAAAGAGAGACACCATGTTTCTCTAATCCAGTTGGTGACACTACCTTCAACAAATTTCATAGGGGGAATAACCCATTTTGTCACAGAGGGCAAATTCTAAACACCAAGATTATAATGAGATTGGTCAGCCATTCAATTATACTTTTTGTAGGGGAAGGAAACCTTTTGTATTTAACAATAGTCTAGGGAAGGGGGATAATCTCATAATCCTATCCCAAAATTGGAGTGGGAATATCCCCTTAATCCCCCATTCTTTTTAAAGCACTTCCATTTTTCTTGTTTCCTCTCATTTCCTTTCTCTTTTCCCACAGCAGCATTGGGGAAACCTCCCAAACTTGCTTCCATGTGGAAAATACCTTTCTAGAATCAAAGGATTTTCCTGGATTAAACAGTGATTCTTTGTTAGGGTCAATGATTCTCTAGTTGTGCCCTTCTACAGTATAATAATGTAAGCATGTTGAGCTCCAAAACAGGGTAGGGTTGCCAGGCCACCTCTGGTGTGTGTGGGGGATCCCCTGCAACCAGCTAGGGCTTCCTACTGCCATTCAGTTCGATGGTAGAAGGAAAAAGAGATGGAAATTGGGGGTGGGGGTGGTGATCAATGTGCTGTCATTCTTCATGCACCCAAAAGTAACATCAGTGCATTGCTGAGGAAAGCTGTGCCGACTCTCTGGTATTTTTGCAAAACTCTATTGTTAAGCCTAAATACCAGAGCATCTATGACATCCCCAGTGAAGTGCTGATGCTATTTCTGGGGGCTTCGTGAGTAATAGCGCATTGGTGTTGATGTGATAACATCAACAGTAACGGCCCTGCACCCGGCAACCCTAACTAGGGGTATAATTAGACAATATGTTAAATGCAAGTTAGGTTGGGAGAAAACCCATCATAACTCATGTTTAATATGTAACCGGCATTCACCTTCAAAATAATTGTGAGGGAGGAGGGCTCATCATGAGTAGACATGGGCACGATCCAAAAAAAAATTCTGATTAAGCCGTTCGTGGATCTGGACTGCTGCTGAACGCAGGTAACCGATTCTACCTGATCAAGTCTAATTTCCGGTCCGAAATCAGGAATCGGGGAGGCCAGCGCCCAGGGCAACCGTAGTCAGGCTCCTGTGTGCACGCGCGAGCGCCTGAGTCGCCCCCGCCCACGCAGCAAGCCGGCTGTCTCGGTGCGCTGCGGAGCTGGCTGCAGTGCAAGTGGCTTGGAGGCTGCCTGCACCGTTCACCAGCCCCGCAAGACAAGGGGTGGCTGGCTTGCTCACACGCCCCTTGTCCTGGGGAAAGGTGAATGGCGCAGGCGGCCTCCCAGCCTCCCGCGCTGCCTTTTGCCTTTCCCCAGGACAAGGGGTGGCTGGCTTGCCCATGTGCCCCTTGTGGGATGTACTAAAACGAATGACAGAATTGTCAATTGAAAATAATGGGAGAGGCTTGACTGCCCATTGGAAATAATGAGAACCTGGAATGCCCATTGACTTGCATGGGCTCCATTGACAGGCCCCTGAGTGCAATGACGGCCCCTGGGTGTCTCAGATGGGCTCTGGGACTGGAATGACAGGCCCCTGACTGGAATGATGACTCCTAAGTGTGACAGAAAGGTCTGGGACTGGAATGACAGGTTTAGGATGGTTAAGGATTATATATTAAGAGGTAGTAAAGTTAATTAGATGAAGTGAATGGAAAACTGTTGGAAGTCAACGGAAAAGGGGGGAAAGGGGGGATATTATTATATGGGGGAGATAAAATAAATGTGTGAATTGATATAATGACCAATCCAATAAAAATTCTTTTTTTAAAAAAAGGAATGACGGCCCCTGGGTGTGACAGAAGGGGTCTGGGACTGGAATGACAGACCCCTGACTGTCACCCAGGGACCATCATTCCAGTCTCAGAGCCCTTCTGACAGACCCAGGGGCCGTCATTCCAGTCCCAGTCCCCTTCTGTCACACCCAGGGGCCGTCATTCCAGTCAGGGACCTGTCAATCCAGTCCCAGAACAGTCTATCTGGGCCCAGAGAGTTTCCTTCAAAATCCATTCCACGTTTTCTTTGCACCTTTTTTTTTGCTCTAATGTGTTTCAATGGAGCCCATGCAAGTCAATGGGCATTCCCGGTTCCCATTATTTCCAACGGGCATTCAAGCCTCTCCCATTATTTTCAATGGGCAATCCTGTCATTCGTTTTAGTACATCCCCCCCCTTGTCCTGGGGAAAGACGAATGGCACGGGTGGCCTCCCAGCCTCCCACGCTGCCTTTTGCCTTTCCCCAGGACAAGGGGCGGCTGGCTTGCCCACGTGCCCCTTGTCCTGGGGAAAGACAAACGGCGCGGGTGGCCTCCCAGCCTCCCATGCTGCCTTTTGCCTTTCCTTTGTGCCCATGGCTTCAGAACACCCCCTTCCCCCTCCCTCCCCTGGGTTGCTGCTCCGTGGTTGGAAGGAAGCCTGCTAATCAAGGAAAGCTGGACTTCCATTTGTGTTTCGAGGGCAACAGAAGGAGGGCAAACACAGCTCATTCCCTCCCTGACTCAGGGCCAAGCTACACATGATGAATGACACTTGAACGGCAAGTGGATTGAGTGGAGGGCAAGTGAACAGGGAGAAATACACTTGCTGTTCAAGTGTCATTCGTCATGTGTAGCTTGGCCCTATGTTGCCCCAGGAATTAATTACTGGTGCCAGAGTGTCTGCAATTCCGAACAGAAACTGACCCATCTGATCAAGTTCCGAACAAGCAAAATCCCTCCAGGCCCTGGTCTCATTAGGCAGAGCATTCCACCAGGGCCAGGACCGAAAAGGCCCTGGACTTGGTTGATGCCCGGCAGGCCTCCCTGGGGCCAGGGCCCTTCAGCAGATGTTTGCCATTAGAGCGAAGTCCTCTGAGGCTCATATAGGGAGAGGCGGTCCCACAGATATGCCAGTCCCTGTCCACATAGGGCTTTATAGGTTAATACCAGAACCTTGAACCTGATTCGGTAATCTACTAGTAACCAGTGCAGCTGACACAATACCGGCGTTATGTGCTCACACCTTGATGTTCTGGTGATGACCCATGCTGCTGCATTCTGTACCAGTTGTAACCGCCAGATGAGGTTCAGCGGAAGCCCAGTGTAGAGTGCGTTACAGTAGTCAAGCCTAGAGGTGACCATTAGACATGGGCACGATCCCAAAAAAATACTGATCAAGCTAATCGTGGATCTGCGCTGGTGAATGAATGAACTCAGGAGTGGATCGCAAAACAGCTTCAGTTGATAGCTGCTCTCAAAGCCCAGGGTTTTTGTTTTCATTCAGTGTGTTGAAAGAGTTAACACTGAGGGCCAAGCTACACATGACGAATGACACTTGAACAGCAAGTGTATTTCTCCCTGTTCACTTGCCCTCCACTCAATCCACTTGCCAGGTAAGTGTCTTTCGTCATGTGTAGCTTGGCCCTGAGAAGAGATCTCTCCTCCTGACTGAGTTCATTCAGTGTGTTTTGGAAGACTGGCTGCTTGCTTTTTAAAAACTCTTTCAACGCACTGAATGAACTCAGGAGAGGAGCGCAAAACAGCTTCTGCTGATAGCCGCGCTCAAAGCCAGGGTTTTTTGTTTTCTCTCTCTCTTAAGTCTTAACCCCTTCCTCTCCCAATCACTTTGCTTATATTTTTGTCAGGAAGCCACCTTTTCACTCACAACTGTTTGCTTTTCCTTGCTAGGGGAAATATTATCAAGTTTCAAACAGAGCTCAGGCATTCCCCTGCCTCCATTGCCAGGGGAATAGATTGTTGGTGCCTGAATGTCTAGCTTCCCCAATCGTATCACGATCACCCCTTCCAGCCCCGGTCCAGCCCCCTCCCAACTGCTGGATCGTTTGCCGTTAAAGACAACAATCCACCAGGTCCCGATTGCGCGAACGCCATTATTGTGGGGTTTTTTTTATCATAATGCAGATCGTGCCCATCTCTAGTGACCATTGCCTGGATCACTGTAGCCAAGTCATGGGATGAAAGATAAGGGGAAAGTTGCCTGGTCTGTAGAAGATAGAAAAAAGAAGACCTGGCAACTGCAGTGACCTGGGCCTCCACAGTCAAGGAGGCATCCAGAATCAACCCCAGGCCCCTAACTCTCAGGGACAGTGTAAGCACTGCACCATCGAGTATAGGAAGCCGAGGACCCGAATCCACATTTCCGCGACTCAGATACAGGATCTCCACCTTTGCAGGGTTTAGTTTCAGCCGACTTTGCCTCAACCATCCAGCCACAGCTTCAAAAGCATGCTCCAGGACATCCGGGGCCAACCCAGGCCGACCATCCATCAACAGATATAGCTAGGTGTCATCCACTTATTGGTGACACTCAAGCCCAAAAGTTCACACCAACTGGGCCAGGGGGTGCATGTAGATGTTAAACAGTAATGGGGAGAGTATCGCCCCCTGCAGCACACCGCATATTAGTGGCCTTCGGGATGATAACTTCTCCCCCAGTGCCACCCTCTGTTCCCGACCATGAAGAAATGAGACTAGTCACTGTAGTGCCGTCCCTTGGATTCCCACATCGATGAGGTGGTGGGTCAAAAGATCGTAGTTGACCGTATCAAACACTGCTGAAAGGTCTAGTAATATTAGCAGCGCTGATCTGCCCTGATCCAGATGCCTGTGAAGATCGTCTGTGAGGACGACCAGCAATATCTCCACCCTGTGCCCCGGGTGAAACCCAGACTGGAAGGGGTCTAGGGCCGAGGTCTCCTTCAGGAAACTCTGCAGTTGTTTCTCTGCTGCCCGCTCAATCACCTTACCCAGAAATGGGAGGTTCAAGACTGGGCAGTAACCAAGTGGGTCGGCAGGATCCAATGATGGTTTCTTTAGAAGGGGCCTCACCACAGCCTCCTTTAGTGCCCTGGGAAAAACCCCAGAGCCCAGGGACAAGTTAACTGCTAAGGCAGTGCTGGCAACCTTGTGGAAAACACTTTCATCTGACCCCCATCCCAGAACATTAGCAGCAAGCAGTTAAGATTATGAAGAAGTTCAAGAATCTTCCTGTGTGAAAGGGCTAAAAATGTTGGGGGTGGTGGTGGTGGAGAGATTAGAGATTGCTAAAATTGTAGATAGTATGGAGGCAGTGTGAGGGGGAGGGGTTTTCTCCCTTCATCAAATTAGAACAGAGTTATTCAGTGAAGTTGATTTAGCAGTATATTCTGGGTGGACAAAGGGATGGACTTTTTGTTTATTTATTTTATTTATTTAGATTTTCGTACCTCACTTTTCTCCAAAATGGGGACACAAAGCAGCTTAAAACATGGTTCTATTGCCTTACTTTTTATCATAACTGCAGTCCTGTAAACTGATGTAGATTGAAAGGGAGAACTAGCCCCAGGTCACCCAGTGAGTATCTGTGACAATATAGGGATTCAAACCTGGGTCTCACAGCTCCTGTTTCAGCTCTCTGATCTCTATGCTGCCCTAGGTCTTCTTTACACAATGCATTATTAATTTAGAGAATTCACCACCACAAGATGTGGTGACAGCCAACAGATTTATTTAAAACATGAGACAAATTACAAATTTATGAATGATGGCTATTAGTTAAATGAAATTTTCAGTCACGGAGGCTATATCTGCTCAAATGCTAAATTATTACAAGAAGAAATAGGGAAAGCGCAGTTGTCTTTTGAGGCATTTGGCTGAATCTTGTTGGGAAAAGAAAGCTGAATCAAATGGATCAAGACTATTTCAGTTATTACTTTTTCTCCTTGTGATACTTTCAGCAGATAATCTCACTCTCTGAAAATGGATCTTCCTAGGTGTGGTTTGGAGTTCAGATCCTGTAGATACGGCTGAAATCAGACTAGTGAACGGTTCAAGTCGCTGCAGCGGAAGAGTGGAAGTGTTCCATAATGGAATGTGGGGCACTGTTTGTGATGATGACTGGGGAATGGAGGAAGCTGTAGTTGTTTGTCGGCAACTGGGATGTCCAATTGCAGTATCAGCCCCACATAGAGCCCTTTTTGGAAGAGGAACAGACTCAATCTGGCTAGATGAGGTTAAATGCAAAGGAATAGAATCAGCACTCAGTCAGTGCCCAGCAAATCCTTGGGGAGAACATAACTGCAACCACGGAGAAGATGCTGGTGTCATATGCTCAGGTAAGGTCAAGACACGAGGGGTTAATTCACACTTTACTTTTAACATGAATGAGGTTGTCAACAAGGTGGGAAAATTGGCCTGGCTCACTCCTTTGCCTTTAATTATCACAGTTTGATATGCAGGAATCCATAAATGAAACTTTTCATGGCATGCTACCATCTCTGCATCAAGCAACTGTTGGGGGCACTGGTAGAAGCCAGCATGAATAGCGGGCAAGAGAATCAAATCATCTGGAGATTAATTGGCTAGGTAGTGTCCATTCAAGAATGTTTCTAGTAAATGTTCTCCCCAGTGTGATGAATGCTGATATTTACCACATTGGAGGAAAGCGTTGTGAAGAAACAGCTTACCAGAAGTGGTAAATACCAGTTTCTGGCACAAGCTCAACTCCTTGTACCTGTTTGTGAATATGAATTAGGACTTCAGCTGGCTACTTCCAAAGACAGAATGCTGAGCCTGTGGTCAGTCATAAGAGCACGAATGCTTTTTTTTTTGTTGGTATTTTGAAATTTTGTTTTTGTTCCTTTTGAAATATGGAGGGATTGCCATGAAGGACTGCTGTTTCAACATTAACTGCATTTATGGTAATGTTTAATTTTTGAATCTCTGAACAGAGGTAAGGCTGGTGAATGGTCCAACTCCCTGCGCTGGCCGGGTCGAGGTGCTCCGTAACCAGGAATGGGGAACAGTGTGTGAAAATGGCTGGGACATGAATGAAGCCCGTGTTGTGTGCCAGGAAGTGGGCTGTGGAAAAGCTCTAGCAGCACCAAGTGGAGCCAAGTTTGGACAAGGATCTGGTTCCATTTGGATGGACGAGGTCAACTGCACAGGAGCCGAAGACAGTCTAAGCAAATGCCCAGCAAACCCCTTGGCAGAACACAGCTGTGACCACAACAAAGATGCAAGTGTAGAGTGTGCAGGTAATGGTCATTCAACCCATAGACATGAAAAGGATCCACAAAATCCTCCTGTCCTAAGACCCAGATAACTGTTCATATAAGGCTGTGGGCCAAGCTACACATGACGAATGACACTTGAACGGCAAGCGTATTTCTCCCTGTTCACTTGCCCTCCACTCAATCCACTTGCCGTTCAAGTGTCATTCGTCATGTGTAGCTTGGCCCTGAGACAATAGTTCCAGGCCCAGGATGAATTAAGAGTAAGACTTTCATAATCTTATGCTAAATAGACCCCCTTGCATGGTTGTTTTCTGGTCCACTAGTTGGCAGACCAGGTTTCTCTTCATGCATTCTTACCAAGCAGGAAGAAGGGGGATAATACTGATCACATATGATGATGTCCAATAACAAGACGAGATCCTCACATCTGGGCAGCAAATAATCCAAAAAAGGAAGAGAAGCAAGGACTCATCTTGCTGTGACTCAGTTGGTACGTTCAGCAGCAATTTGCAGTCTGGAGCCAGCAAATGCACACATATTGGAGTAGATGCAGGCCTCAATTAAAAGACCAACAACAGAGTACAATAATATGAGATTCTTTTTCTTCCTGGCTTGGAAAGATGGGAGGCTGGCTAGGTGGTGGCTCAGGTATATATCTGGACTGGGCATAGGGCTACCAGGTCCCCTTACCCTCCCAGTGGGAGGGTGGTCCCTGGCATTCACCTTCCAGATGTACAAAGTGTGCAGATGTGCTCGTGGTGCCCAAATAGGACTTCTATGAAGTGCGAGAGCACTCCTGGGTCCTGCATGATGATGTCACTCCTGCGACTGGTGTCGCACTGCCCCAGGAGTGCTACTGGGAGGCCTGTTTCCCTACCTCCCCCCCTCCAATGGCAAGGTGAGTGGTGGTAGAGAATGGAGGGTGGGAGCAGGGACCTAGGATCCCTAACTGGGCAAGAGGAAGGAAAGGTGCTCTAGAATCCCGAGAATAATCTACAATAATAAAAAGATCTGTCCATCCATCTCTGGCAGGCATAACTCCTCAGAAAATAAAACTAAGAACCTCAAAAATGGCCACCACTGACAGAATGATGATAGGAGTTGCAGGGACCAAAATGAAGGGTATTGGAACTTCTTGGCCCAGGTAGTTCACACTCCTTCCGATCTAAAGTCATCTGTGGCAGGCATGACATAACTAGGTAGTACTAGTTAATTAAATACTAGAACTGGAGGGCATCCAATGAACCAGATAGGCAGAAGATTCAGAACAGACAAAAGGAAATATTTCTTTACAGAAGTGATTAAGATGTGGAATTCACTGCAGGAGGATTTAGTGATATAGCTTTAAGGGGGGACTGTATAGATTCATGGAGGATAAGTCTGTCAGGGGAAGGCCTCGGCCTTTATGCCCTGTTGTTGGCCCTCTATATTAACTATGTGAGACAGGATGCTGGACCAATTGGATCCCTGGTCCGATCTAATAAGCCTCTTCTTAATTTCTTATATTCTTATGTTCTTCATAGCTCATCAGAAAATAAAGCTAGGACTATCAGAATTAACCGCTAGCTTCCAGATGATAGTGGGACTTGCAGTGCCAAAAATGAAGAGAATTGGGACATCCTGCCACAGGTTAGCTCTGTAAAATGCCTTTGCTATTTTTGATGAAATCAAAGGTTTACTCACAAGAAAGTAGGAAAATGCAGACAGCACTGACTCAGGGCCAAGCTACACATGACGAATGACACTTGATCAGCAAGTGTATTTCTCCCTGTTCACTTGCCCTCCACTCAATCCACTTGCCGTTCAAGTGTCATTCGTCATGTGTAGCTTGGCCCAGAGATGGAAAATATCCTCTATGGGCCAAGCTACAAGTGACAAATGACACTTGAACGGCAAGTGGATTGAGTGGAGCACAAGTGAACAGGGAGAAATACACTTGCCATTCAAGTGTCATTCGTCACTTGTAGCTTCGCCCTGAGTCATAGAACAACGGGGGGGGGGGGTAACAACTTCCCTGCCCTATGATGGCCTGTGTTGTGTAGTGGTTAGAATGTCACAGTAGGGCTGATTCCGTGCACGTTGGATAATGCACTTCCAATGCACTTTAGCAATCATTTAGAAGTGGATTTTTTGTTTCACACACAAAAAATTCAATTCCAAATGATCTCTAAAGAGGATTGGAAGTGCGTTATCCAACATGCGTGGAATCAGCTTAGGATCAAGGAGAGCCTTTTTCCATAAAAGGATTCTAGCTGACACACACTCACCCCGACCTACCTAACAGTGTTGTTTTGAGGATAAAGGAAACAGAAGGATGTAAGCCATTTTGGATCCCCATTGGGGAGAAAAGCAGCACAAACAGGGAGGTAGAACATATTCCCTCCTTTACTAAACAAAGAGGAGTTAACAACCTCACTGAGCTATTACAGCAAATGTGGTGTAGTATTTAGAGTGTCTGATTAGGATCTAGGAGAGAGGTTCGAACTCTGCCTCAGCCACAGAATCTTGCTTGGTGAACTTAGTCCACCCACACAGCCTTACTGCCTCACACAGTTGTTAATGTGAGGATGAAATGGAGTACAGAAGAACGCTGTAAGCCACTTGGGGTTCCCCATTGGGGAGAAAGGCAGGGGATGATGTTGGTTATAAATCTAATTTTGCCTACAGTTTACCACCAAAAGATTATCACCCTTGCTTTTGCTTTGTCCAGTATTGCTGCAGCATTATGGCAGGAGGTTTAACTGCTCCTTCAGTATTCAAAGTACTGTCAAATATGGCACGCACAGGGAACAACAGGGTAGGCTAGTGGAGTGAGCAGGAGGAGGAAGACATGGTAACCATTGGGAGTTCCTGACTGACTGTCTGAAGACCAGGCACTGGGTGGAGCAAGGCTGGTTCCTGGATGGCTATTCCGCTTGGGATGCCTGCCCAAATTCTGCTAGGATGATTGAATTCTATGCAGTCCTGCTTCCCATGTTTTGACTTTTGTTTCTGCAGTGGCCAGAAACCTGTTGCCTTGCCTGAATGCAAAAACCCAGAGGAAGGCAAGTCCCAGCACGAAGATAGGAAGGGGGAAAATGAACGGAGTTCAAAGAAACTGCTCTGGAGGAGAGGGCTTCATCATTTCACACTCAGAACTTCTAGTGCAAAAGCCCCCCAAACCACAAAAGTAATTTTCTTGGAGATTGCCTCTAGAAATCAGACTTTCATAGTTTAATCCAGCATGGTGATTATGCTTCCACAGCAGCTCCATCACTCCGATAATGTACACATTCTGACATGCTTAATTAAGAACACACGTTCAGCACAGACAAAAGGTGCAGCGTAACAAAAAGTATTTATACAGTAAAATAGCTCCAGGAATGTTGATTCTTTCTCTGTGTTTATTTTTTTCTCAGAACAAACTCAGGTGAGATTAGTGAATGGCCTCAATCAGTGTTCTGGGCGAGTGGAATTTCTTCGTGACAGGCTTTGGGGGACTGTATGTGATGACGACTGGGACCTGGAAGACGCCAAAGTTGTGTGTCGTTACCTGGGATGTGGAGCTGCTGTATCAGCTCCACGAGGTGCTCACTTTGGAGCTGGATCTGGCCCTATCTGGCTAGCTGGTGTTAACTGCGCAGGGACAGAGAAATCTATCACCAAGTGCCATGCAAAATACCAAGAGAAGAATAATTGTTCCCACACTAAAGATGCTGGTGTTGTATGCAGAGGTAAGAGGCACTCGTGCAAATTTCAAAATGAAGAAAGGAGTGTGGCAGTTTCTTATTATATAATTTTGAATTTCTGATCTACACTAAAGAAACATAAGCTAACCAGGGATTGTAAAAGGACATCTACTTCAGCTGTTTTCTAAGATGCTAGACCATTTATCTAACATGTCTTCTCCTATTCCAAACACACACATCCAAGAACAACTCGCAGAGTCCAAATTACATCATGACACAAAGAGACACAAGATGTTCTGCAAAGAGAATAATTTAGATGAGTAGCCCTGTTGGTCTGTAGTAGGATTTGAGTCCAGTGGCACCTTAGAGACCAACAAGATTTTCAGGGTATGAGCTTTTAAGAGTCAGAGCTCCCTTCTTCAGAAACACATTTTCTGCACAGAAAATATCTTCAAATGCCACAAGCGAGCCAACAATACTGTAAGCCACAAACCAGAATGGAAAGGAAAGATTACCCACAATTATGATTGTCTTATGATGCAGTTGTCATTCAACTGGATCCACTACAGCATTTCGACAGATGCAAGAAAATCCATCCACAGGTTGCAATATGTCTCCTCCCTACTGTTGCAGTTTCCAATGCCCACTGAAATGCTGTTGGTGGAGTTGCCATGGACTCAAGGGCAATCACAATGCTTCATGATTGACAAGGGCTGTTTTATTTTTAAAACTTCATTTCACTCACTGGGTGGGGGGGGGCATATGACAGGGCTTGGACAGGGCTTTTGGTCTATTGTGAACAGAATGCACACAGAGATGATATTTCCTTTCCCCATTAATGGATTAAAGAGTAATCCATTTTTTAAAATCCCAATTTACTTGTTATTTTAAGAGGAAAAGCTGCCATTTTTATATTCAAATGCGATTTATAACTAATCTGATTCATATACATCCCAATTTGTGGTACAGATGCAACGAGCAGTGACCATTCACTGTCCTTTCCCAGTTTGGGTCTATACTTGTTCAAAAGCCAACTCCAAATGTTTAATGGGTTTTGTATGTGTTGGTATACAGAAATTGCTCTGCTCAGAAAACTCTTGTTAAGTTTAATACTTGAGAATAGACTCATGTTTAATTTTTTTCTATCTCATCAGAGGTCCGTCTAACAAATGGCCCAAATCGCTGCTCTGGGACAGTCGAAGTGTATCACAACGAGCAGTGGGGGACCATTTGCGATGGTGGATGGGATCTACAAGATGCCCAAGTGGTGTGTCGAGAGCTGAACTGTGGAGAGGCCTCCTCAGCATTAGGTGGAGCATACTATGGCCGTGGATCTGGAGCCATCTTGCTGGACACAGTTAACTGCACAGGAAATGAAACAGCGCTCAGAGAATGCCCCAAAAGTCCTCGGGGAGCACATGAATGTGACCACACAAGGGATGCAAGCGTGGAGTGCTTAAGTAATTTTGTACTAAGTCATGTGATTTAGGAACTCAATTTTAGGCTTTGTTTCTAAGTCCCTGGGATCACATTCAAATTCTAGTTTAATTACAGTCAGCTAGACTTTCAAGGCAAATTTTGTGGGAGAAATTTGTATGGTGTAAAGCTTCTGAAGAAAACAAGGTGTTGACCTCGCATGATGGCAGAAACAACCACAGACTCCCCTTAATGCAGAGTCAGCTTCTTTCCCATATCTCCTTGCCCAGTGGTTCCTAAAACTGCTTATAATGAAACAGTCAATTCTGTTTCCTTTAGCTCTCGCCTAGGTAGTTGGATTATGGCCAAGAGCTGCCAGCCATTAAAATCCAATTTTCACCAAAATATATAGAAGTTTCTTCTCAATAATTATAAAGTGCTCAGTGTCAAAGTGTACTAATTACAAAATCAAAGTTCAAGCATAAGTAACAGAGTCAAATCCAGTCACGTCCCTTTAAGGAAGTCTATCAATGCTTTCGGAGTCCTCTAATCAGCGTATATTCTTGCTTAAAGAGCATGGAAACTTTCCTAAAGTTGGAACCACATTTATCCAAACACAGTTTGAAATGAACATAGATCCCCGACCAACATCTAGGTGATTCTTCAACAGCAAACTTCAGGTAAGTACGATGTAGTAGTCAAAAGGAAATTGACCAATAATGTTTTCCTCTTCTTATCTCTTTATACAGGTGGATTTCAAGGATGGAAGGAGAGCCCAACTGGGGCCCCCCTGGCCCTACAAGCTGCCGGCTTGATCATTCAGCTCGTTTCATGATACATCCACTTCCTCAGGGGCCGTTCTTGTTACCACCAAAGTACTCATGAAGTTCCATAGTAAGACCAAAACATTCATGTGCAAGAATTCAGCGCACCACGGGATGGTCCCGTGGAACTTCATGAGTACTTTGGTGGTACTCATTGCAGAAACAAAAGTCAAAACATGGGAAAGTTTCCATGCTCTTTAAGCAAGAATATATGCTGATTAGAGGACTCCGAAAGCTTTGAGAGACTTCCTTAAAGGGATGTGACTGGATTTGACTCTGTTACTTATGCTTGAACTTTGATTTTGTAATTATTGTGTTAAGTACACTTTGACACTGAGCACTTTATAATTATTAAGAAGAAATTTTTATATATTTTGGTGAAAATTGTGTATTATTTGCAGTTGCAAGTGCTGTTGTTGGGATAGTCGATTCATTGCACTTGGGTTTTGCCTCTGGTCGGTTACAGCCATTAAAATCCAGCAGTGGTCATTTAAGCAAGCATCTTCTAGCCTTTAAAGGCTATTGTAAAAGTGTACTTACCTATGAGCTGTTTTTTAATTTAAAAAAACCCTAAAGATACAGCATTTTAAAAAACATGTTCAGAGCACTTTAAATAGATGCTGTCAGTAGTTCTTATATCAGTACCTTAAGGCACATCAGCATGAAACTGAGAAATATAGGCTTACCCACTTAGCCAGTTTGCCTTGGACTGTGGCCAATAGAGAGAGCCTTTCCCTTTAGGACTTTCAAGCAGTGAGCACAGGACTCTTGTCTGGTTTAAACCTAGAAGAATACTTTTAGGGTTTTTTTACATTGAATTTTCACAATGGCCAGCTACATATTGGAGCAGCTTTTGTTGAATGGATCCATACCCCCAAATACAAATGAAAACCAGAGAAGAGGAGGAGCTGGGGGATGGGTAAAGAAATAATAATCTTTTTCACTGTTCCAGATATGGTCAAATTGATGAATGGTCCAAATGAATGCTCTGGCAGAGTTGAGGTATTCCACAACCAGAAATGGGGGACTGTGTGTGATGATGACTGGGATATTCACGATGCCAATGTTGTGTGCAATGAACTTGATTGTGGAGTAGCCCTGGCAGCCCCACAAAGAGCTCCGTTTGGAAAGGGAACTGATCCCATCCAGCTGGTTGATGTTGAATGTAAAGGGACAGAAACTACCCTGATGGACTGCCGCCTAAAGCCTTGGAGCCACCTAAAGCCTGGGGAAATACAATTCTGTGATCACAGAGATGATGTCAGTGTGGTATGCTCAGGTAATCTGTGGGCAGATACTAGAAAGTACTAAATTGTAGTCCTGGAAACAGACATCAATGCAGTCACGAAAACTGCTAATAGTATTTCTACATGTTTGGTCAACACAATTCATCCAGGATCTAGTCTCAAGGGTTATATTTTTTTAAAAATAGCTACTCTTACAGTACTATGAACATTTTCTCTAGCAACAACCTGTCACCATAGCCAAGAGCCAAGCATTTACTTCTTTATAGAGGAAAGTGCCATGTAGTCACAGCCAACATCTCTAGGGTTTTCAAGGCAGGAGGTTAACAAAGGTGCTTCACCATTGCCTAGCTCTGTGTAGTGACCTTGGTGTCTCTAGGTGGACTCCCAGCAAAGACAACCCTATTTAAGCTTCCAAAATCTGACAAAATCAAGCTAGCCTGGGCCTTCTTGGTCAGGGCAATTTCTTTATAGTTTATAGTAACTATATAATGATAACACATGAGCTATTGTTTTATGACCCCTCACCACAAGGACACAATTCATCATTTAAATGGATTTACCTCTGATGATCCACAAATGTCGCTGATGAGAAAATGTTATAATGATTAAAGCTCTCCCATATTTGAATCCATTTGAGATTCTTATAGTCTGCATACTTTTTAAGCACTGAGAAGTTTAGATTCAAAATTGAGTATGAACAAAATTGAGGGTGCCACAGCATACGTATTCTGGTAACCTATCCCACAAACCCTTAGTTTGATTAATGCTCAGGCCTTCTTCCAATTTTAATTCAGCAAAGCTGGGATAGAAAATCCAGCACTATTAATTGCTTGGATTTTATAAATGCATCTTTTTCTTCATATCACTTTTAGAATTGTCTGTAGAGTGCAATGTCTTTTAGACAGAAAATATCTAAGTTACCCAAAGCAAAATCAATCAACAAACCAAAAATGCCACAACATCACACAGACAGACAGACAGACAGACAGACAGACAGACAAAACCCTTCCAAAGTACCAAGCAGGGCAAAATGCTCTAGAGATTAAAATAATAATAAAAAGCTCTTTGCAGGTTCATCAATAAATTTAAAATTTACAGTTTAAAATATAGAATACAGTCTGGAAGAGCCATAATGTCCTATTAGAATTCAAAATGGCTAAAAGAGTAGCTCCTAAGAGTCAAAACAGGGGAAATGGTTTTTACATCTCTTCAGAGCTTTTTTTCTGAGAAAAGAGGTGGTGGAACTCAATGGATTGCCCTGGGAGAAAATGGTCACATGGCTGGTGGCCCCGCCCCCTGATCTCCAGACAGAGGGGAGTTTAGACTCCCCTCTGTCTGGAGATCAGGGAGCGGGGCCACCAGCCATGTGACCATTTTCAAGAGGTTCCAGAACCCTGTTCCACCACATTCCAGCTGAAAAAAAGCCCTGTATCTCTTTATGAAAAAGAAACACCTGATACAAACAAGCCCAGCCTCCTTAGCTGTAAGGACTGAGACATTCAACATTCTTGCCCAAAACTTTTTCCTTGATGAGTTGCATTTTCCTTGATGAACATTCTTCAATATTTTGATTTCCCTCAGCCCTCAGACTGGTGAATGGCTCAACTAACTGCTCTGGGAGAGTGGAGATGTTCCACAATCATCAATGGGGGACCATATGCGATGACTCTTGGAGCATGAGAGAAGCTGAAGCTGTCTGCAGAAATGTAGGCTGTGGTGCTGCTTTAAAAATCCATAAAAAGGCCTGGTTTGGACAGGGATCAGGACCCATCTTGGGTCCTGATAGCTGTCACCACGGAGATGATGTTGGTCTGGAGTGTGCAGGTAATCCATACTTTGGGCTTCATTTCCAGAAAAAGAAATGTTTGTCTAGAAACAAAAAATTCTCAAGTATAAAGCCATCCTTTAATTTTAAATATGTGGAGACTGTTTCCTCTATATTAGTGATAAGGGAAAATTGCAGTCTGAAGGTGTTTTGGAACAATTTCATCTGTTCTTCATATATGCCTTGAGAAAGAGTTAATAGGTAAGATAGAAATACCTGTAACTTGAGACCATTCCTGGATCCAAGTCTCCTTACCAGAAAATGTAGCTTACAATTTGATTGCAACTTAGAACTAAGATTTGTCATAAAATTAATAAATGAATGAGAGTTGCCACACTGTTTCACTTTGGAGCCAGGGAAAGGTGGAGTTTGGCGAGGATATAAAATCACTTCTGGGTGACACTCTAGTATTTTTTCCCTACTATCTATGGTAGATTCATAGAAACATGGGGGAATTCATAGAGGGTTACAATGCCATTTTCCAGCCATTTTCCCTCCAATTTTCTTCAATTTCCCACAGATAAGTGATTACTGGAGCTGAGGGTAGGGCAAAAAGTAAGCCTAGTAAGAATCCATCCACTAACTTTTTTGCCCTGGTTCTCATTTAAAATAGTGTGCCAAGCCACTCATGTACTATTATAGGACTACCTGAACTATCCATAAGTCACATCCTCTTGCAAGAGTTAAGCCACCATTTGTGTTGCCTTGACAGTAATAAATCAGAAATGGTGGCCAAGTTCTCATAAAAAGAATGAATCTCATAGTAGTTCAGAAACTGGCATTCACAGCTTCCTTTACTGCTTTAAAGAGGCCTGGGGGAACTAAGGGGAATGGAGGGTTATCCCCAGAGCAGGGTTCCTGAGCAGCTGCGGAGCAAGCGTGCATGGCTGCTGACGGGTTGCTTGAGAAATGGGAGACAGCCACCTTTCAAAAAGCTGCCATCTAAAGCAACTACTTCAGGTCTCCTCATTAGAGACCCAACCTTGATAGTAAAGCTTGATATAGAAAGATGCAGCAAGCATGTTAATATCGCTATTTCATCCCTCATTAGCTAGAACAATGGAAGAAAAGAGCAGTATTTTGCCCAGTTAACCTCCCAGGCAAAATAAAATCTTCAGATATTGCTCCCCCCCCCCAAATCCACTAGGAATAGAACTTTTAAAAATAAATGTGTGCCAGCAAACAGCCCAAACGGACACTATGTGACATGCCCAGAATCTGTCCAACTGGGTCAGTTTTGGAGCCAGTCTTCCGGTCAACACATCCAAACGGGACAACAGGTTAGGGATGAGCTTTGTACATTTTATATCTGATTAGTTCCAGAGAGACAACTTCTCAACTGGACAATAGCCCTTACATTCCAAGAGATGGAATTTAGAGCTTTCTGGATTTTATAAGCAATTCAGACAGGCCAAAGACCCCCTTGTAAAAGAAAGGTAAAGAAGTGATGGGCAGTAAAAACAAAAGCAAAGAGAGAATGTTCTGAAACTCAGCATATTGACACCTGGGCATCAGGCATAATGGGTAGTCCACAAGCCCTGGATTTGCTAGATCAGAGGGAAGCATTTTATATCATGGCAATGAATGGGACCTGTATAGCCATTATACAAAAAAATTCTCAGAAATATTGTCAATTTGTTATTGTCTGTCTTCTTCTCAGAACCACTTGAGATCAGGTTAGTCAATGGCACTGTTAACTGCTCTGGAAGAATAGAGGTATACTATAAGACACTTTGGGGAACTATATGCGATGATAATTGGGACCTTGAAGATGCCAGTGTCGTGTGTCATTATCTTGGGTGTGGAACTTCTAGATCAGCCCCACGAGGTTCTCATTTTGGAGCAGGACTTGGCCTCATCTGGCTAGATGAAGTTAGCTGCACAGGGACAGAAAATGCCATCAGCGAATGCCCTGCAAGTCAATGGGGGAAGCATGACTGTTCCCACAGTAAAGATGCCGGAGTTATATGCACAGGTAAGATGCACTTGCATAAATTCAGAACTGGATTTATTGATGTATGAAACATATATGGATTGGGGTCAGCATACTTGAAGGACCACTTACTCCCTTATGAACCTATCTGACCACTGTGGTCATCTTTGAAGGTCTTGTTTGGGTTCCCCCGCTTTCTGAGATTACGTGAATCGTAACCCAGGAGAGGGCCTTATCAGTTGTGTCACTAAAACTCTGGAACTCTCTTCCTAAAAACAGCAGGACATGTCCAGTGGCACTTCAGAGACCAACAAGATGTTCAGAGTATAAGCTTTTGAGAACGGAGCTCTGACTCTTGAAAACTTGCACTCGGAAAATCATGTTGGTCTCTGAAGTGCCACTGGACATGTCCTGCTGTTCTACTGCAGAACAACACAGATACCCACCTAAACTCTCCCTAGGGAGATTTGCCTGTTCCCTTCTACTGCTGTTGTCTGCCAGCAATGCCCTCCCCTTGGAACTCTGGCTCCAGGAATCTGTTTCTATCTATTTAGTTATCTTAAATTGCTGATTTATGTCATAGAATTATAAATAATTTATCAAATAAACATCTGGTCCATACTCATGGTGGGGCCAGGGGAATCAGCAGTGGGGAAAGAACAACAAAAAGTCTGTCAGGCCAATAACATGACATGACTTCTGGGTAAAATCTTGAAGCGATTTCAGTCATTTCTCGGAATTGCCATAAACTCCATGGTTTTACCATAGAGTTTGGAGTGATCCCTAAAGAGGCATGACATAATTTCTGAGTTTCCCTAGAGGTGACATCATGCCATTGCTAACAGCCACCCCCCGTTGACTCCACTCCATCATCCCTGCTAATTGCCAGACCTTGCCTAGCAACCACACCTTGAGAGGCTGGATTTATTTCTTTGTTTTGTTCGCATTACTTCTAGCTTGCCTGTCTCCCAAAATATTCATTTATCCTTCATTTGCTTCTATACACATATATAATCAGCCCAGGAGATTCTGACTGAGGACTTTTCTGCACCGGACTTTTTCACTTGTTCTAGCCCCATGCGGCATCGATTTCTCTCCAGAGCACTACACTCATGGTCAAAACAACCCTTTTCAATCTCCAAACTTCTTACCAAACTATTTTGTGTTCTGCATGGAGTAAGGCTGCATCTGCCACAGAATTGATCTTTCTTGGCTTTTCTGTGGGTTTCTCCCTCTGCATACATCCCATTTTTTTTTTCAAGTGAAGTCAAACAAGGGCTCTTTTGAAGTGCATAATGCTTTCTTCCGTGCAAGGCCTGGCCTTGGCCCTGCCTTTCACCCACCCCTTTATTCCTGATTTTTTAAAAAATAAATAACTTGCAACACAGGTGCCTTAAATGAAAAAAAAACCCTTGTAACTGTGTGTGTGTGTTTGTGTGGAAGGGGAAACACAGCAATATGGCTAACTCAAAAACTCTGCTGAGAGTCCTGAATCTTATTTGATATTTTAAGATTTCCCTCTGTGTTGCTGTACTTTTTAGTCCACTCTTTTTTGGCTTTTTTTAAAAAAAAGAATTATACAGAAATGTTGCAACTTTGATGCCATTTTTTTTTAAAACCTTAATCTTGTAAGTGTCCTCACTGATCAACTGAGGAAACTGACAAGCCCTCACCTGATCTGCTGACAACACTAACATGTTCCCCAGAAAGCCTGCAGCAAAAATAGGGCAATTTTCTAGTGCAGAAAAAATAAGTAGACACCGTACCCTCAAATGTGGAAATACAGAAGCCCAATGCAAATTGGATCCTTAATAGATCAAATAGTCAGAAAACCTGGTTTGAGTGTACACGTAGAAAAGATCTGAATGGTATTCAGTTTACTTTCAGCTTTGCCATCTTCTCACTGAGGGGTACGGGATCTCATTATTCCAACTGCTGTTGCCCACAGCAGCTCAGCTAGGCAGTGGAAGGAAATGCCCGGCAAAAACGGAGGGGAATCAGCACCTTCAGTATGATGATGTTGCTTCTGCAGCAACCGGAATTGACATCATCATGATGGCTGATGCTCTAGCATTTACCCAAAATTCTATGGTTAAACATCTTGCTAGAGTGTTAGCCCCACAGCAATGAAGTGGGTTGCCTCAGAAGTAATTCCATTGTGGTAGTGATGACGAACACTCCCCAGCAATCTGGAAGTCCCCATCTTCTATCTTTCACCAGTTATCAAAATGTGCCTGGCAATCATCGCTTTGACCTGCATCACATATATCCCTTCCCTATCTTAGTTGAAGAGTCTTTTAAGCACTTTCTCCACATACTAATTGTACCTCAGCCAGACTTGTGAATCCCTACACACAAAAGGATACGCACGGAAGTTCTTATTAAGTTTGTTCCATGGCTGTAACATTTTTTTCTTTCTCAACAGAGATCCGTCTAACACATGGCTTAAATCATTGCTCAGGGAGAGTTGAAGTATATCACAACAAGCAGTGGGGGACCATTTGTGATAATGGCTGGGATTTACAGGATGCCCAAGTTGTGTGCCGAGAGCTAAACTGTGGAGATGTCTCATCAGCATTAGTCAAAGCACACTATGGCCCTGGACCTGGTAATATCTGGCTGGACAGAGTTAACTGCACTGGAAATGAGACAGCACTCAGAGAATGTCCCAAAAGTCCTTGGGGCGAGCATAGCTGTGACCATGGAGGTGTTGTGAGCATAGTGTGCTCAGGTAATTTTGTATGATATTGTGTTAAAGTAAATTTGACTGTCAAGGAGAAACTAGATGATGAAAATCTTCTGAAGGGAAAATATGGTTGTACACAAATAACTCCACAAATTATTGGCAGACAGTGCTATTAATTAAAACAGAATTCAAAACAAGCTATTTTCAGTCATTATGGAAATGCATACTAAAAGCCTGACTGACATGTGTACAAGCACAAGCTATATGTGATTTTTGCAATACATGCAATTTTTGTCTGAAAAGGGCAAAACTCATATTTTCAGATTCAGTAGAGGTGTCCTAGAACAAGGCTTCAAATAAACACATTGTCCCTTTTGGACAAAAGAGCAGTTGGATATTCAAGGGATGGAGAGTGAGGATTCAGGCTATGATCTTAATGCTTTGTCTTGTCAGCTTCCTATACTGAGCTGGTATGTCAATTTAGGCATGCAGATAGCACATGATAGGAGAGGCAGAAACATAATGATAAAAGGACTTTACTGTGGAAGCGTTCAAGTTCTGTGCAGCTTTTCATGATATTGGATGTTTCCTAAAAAGATGGAGTGGGGGAGATACAATGAAATCTTACGTTTCCTTCCTGCTTTAGGACATTAGAGAACCAGTGTGTTTTGGCCTGGTATTAGATATTTGATCAACTGCTGGCTTTTGTATTTTCAGTGGGATGCCTCCGTATTTCATTTCTTCTTCCCAGAAGGCCAAGGGTGAAAACTGACAGCAGTAGCACTTTAAATTGACATACCAGCTCAGTATAGGAAGCTGACAAGACAAAGCATTAAGATCATAGCCTGAATCCTCACTCTCCATCCCTTGAATATCCACCTGATTAATAGTTCTGGAGAACTTGAATGCCGCATCATAAGTTTTATTAGGAACAAGTTCCAAAATGCCACCAAATGGTGTACAGGCTTCTGCTTGTGGATTTTGCTTAGGATGAATGCAGTTGCCTGAAACTCCTTAGGCTCCTTCTTTCCTAAAAACTGGCTACTGAAACAGCCAAACCTATTTTCTTCAGCTCCTGCCCAAGCAAATGTCTGTTGGTCATATCCCGGCAGCCTTTAAAATCTACTTATGAATGATCAGTGAAGCCAGCATCTTCTAGCTGTCAATGGCTGTTAAAAAAATATCATTAGCTATCAGGGGGGTTAATTAAAAAGTTTAAAGATACTGTTTTTTCTGCAACAGTTAAGCACACTGAATAGATATTCTCAGTAACTTATCTAGCAACATTTAAAGGCAGATCAGCATGAGACTGAGAAATACCAGTTCAACTAAGACCTTGCTTTAGCCATTATATTTGTTAGCTTGCATGAGATAGTGGCCTTTCTTCCCAGGACTTTCAAGCAAAGATCACAAGAATCTACCCTGGGGTTAGCCCGAATGCCTGCTTTCTTTCTGCATCGCTTTCACAATTGTCAACTACCCATTTGAGTAGTCTCAGTTGAATGGATTGCCTCCCTTGACTGGGAATAAAAAGAAGAGAGGATGAGGGCTTGGGAGGGGTAGGACAATGGGTGAAGAAATAACAGTTAACTCCTTTAACCATTCCAGACCTAAAGGAGATCAGATTGGTGAATGGTTCAAACATATGCTCCGGAAGAGTTGAAGTGCTCCACAATGACCAGTGGGGAACTGTGTGTGATGATGACTGGGATATCAACAGTGCCCAAGTAGTGTGCCGAGAACTTGGCTGTGGAAGAGCAATATCAGCCCCACATGGAGCACACTTTGGAGAAGGAAAAGATCCCATCTGGTTGGATGGTGTGGAATGTAAAGGGACAGAAGCTGCCCTCAGGGACTGCCGGCTAAAGCCTTGGGGAGAACATAATTGCCATCATGGAGAAGATGCTGGTGTGGTGTGCTCAGGTAATGCGTGGGGATTTACTAAAAGGTGCAAAATTGTGGTTTTGGGAACTGAATAGAGTGTTCTCAGTTTTCTTATCAGTTCAACAGATAGGAATATAGTTCCACAGTAATGTAGTCATTAAACTAAATATAGTTTTTATATATGTTTGTTTAACAGAATTCTTTCAGCATCCAGAATCTAATCTCAATGGCTACATTTAAAAAAAAAAACTTTTTTACTAAGATGTCCCTTTGCCTCTCAGCTCTTCTGCTGAATCAGCTAGTATTGTAGCCAAGAGTGGAGCAAGCAACTTATTTACAGTAACTACAAAATAACAACACATGGAGTTGGATCTAGGATGCTTTTTCACTCAATTTCCTCCTACTCGCCTCTTTGTTACAGCCCCTACGCTGTCCAGCCCTCCCATCATCCCCAGAATAGGCTTCAACACTCTGGGGAAGGGGAACCCTCCTTTCTTTCTCACCTGTAGAAAACCTGGTTAGCTCCAGTCCATCGGCTACATTCTCTATCATCCTGCAGCGACAGTGACACAATCAGTCATTTGAAGGGATATGCTTGTAATCTATCCCCAAGGACTGCTGATGGTGAAATGTGTAAAAGCTCTCCTATACTTTGGGACACTTAAGATAATTTAGGGTTTCTTTAATAGTTTGTACAGTGCTTAAGAACTGTGAAGTATAGATCCAAGAATAAACGTGAACAAGGTTTATTTGCCATGTCACACATATTCTGGTAATTTATATTGCAAATCTTTTATTTGACTAATGCTCAGGCCTTCTCTAAATTGTAAAACAGAATGCTGGGATAGAAAATCCAGTACTATTATTTTCTGGGATTATAAAATTCTTGCATTTGTTTATAAATACATATTTCAGTATGAAACAACCATTATTTATTTATTTATTTATAGTCTGCCTTTCTCACTGAGACTCAAGGCAGATTACATAGCATGAGCAGTACAGTCAGTATCAGGAACATTTCCATTAAAGAATAGATTTCTAGGGCAAATAGCCCCAAGTTTATGGCTGCAACCCTTGCCATATCTGCTAATGAACATGATCCTAGTTCAAGATTCATTGGTGCCATTGTTATACATTTAGGAAGTACAAGAATATCACTAAGGATTCAACCATATTTATTTATTTATTTAACAAAATTATAGCCTGCCTTTCTGTCCACATAAGGGCTATCAAGCTACCTAACAAATTAAAACATACATAACATTTTAAAATGATTAAGACAACCTAAACAATAATAACACATCATTAAATCAGTTAAAACCAAAGCTGAAAACACTCATAAGTGAAACATTCAAAATTCTGACCCATCACTTCTTTCCCTGATGGGCTGTATTCTTCAATATTTGCTTTCCTTCAGTCCTCAGATTAGTGAATGGTTCAAGTCACTGCTCTGGGAGAGTGGAGATATTACACAATAAGCAATGGGCAACCATATGCGATGACCACTGGGGTATGAAAGAAGCTGAAGTTGTCTGCAGAGAAATAGGCTGTGGTGCTGCTTTAAAAGCCCATACCAAAGCCTGGTTCGGACATGGATCAGGGCCCATCTGGGCAAGTGACATCAACTGTGTTGGAACTGAAACTTCCTTCAGTGAATGCACATCATCGAGCTCTTTGGGTCTTAGTAACTGTCACCATGGAGATGTTGGTGTGGAGTGTGCAGGTAATCCATACTTTATTTTTTATTTCCAGAAAAATAAATGTGTGTTTGCCTCAAAAAATAACTTTTCAGTTGCAACCCTTCCACTAATCCCTAGTTTCCTCCACAAAGGGATGTGATTTTGTGTTACTGGTACAGCTGCAGATAAAGCATAGTTTCAAGAGAGCTTCCACATGGCCAGTTTTTCTGTATGTTCTCAGTTCCAGTCCCCCAGAAGAGGCCAACCTCCCCCCCCCATGGCAATCAGTGTATGCATTTTTTTAAAAAAAAGACCCTAGAAGTGTCTTTTGATAGACACTAGAAGTGTCATTGATGAACTATTGTAACAATAGGTGTAACAGGGTTTTTTTTACTGCCAGCTTTGTCTGTGAAAAAATGTGAGAAGCTTGTTAATATGGCAGTTTCCTCCTTCATTAGTCGGAACAACAAAACATGTGCTCAGTATTCAGCCCAATTAAAATATTGGACAGAATACTTCCTCTGGATGGTGCCACCCACCCATTAGTTAACCCACAAGGGCAAGGATTTTCTTCTACAAATAAAAACTAGGAATGTGGGACTGCTAACAGCTCAAACAGACATTAGATGGCTTGCCCAACTGTTGAATTGCATCAGTTTTAGAGCCAGTCTTCCAGTCAACGTATCAAAATAGGGTTACCAGTCCCCCTATGCGAGCAAGGGATCTCCCGCTCCCAGCTTCCACCCCCCCGACACCATTCACCTGGCTTGTGGGAGGGAAGGCAGGGAAATAGGCCTTCTGGGCAAGGTCCTGGTGTGGCAACATCATTCTAAGGAGTGGCATCATCGCACAGGCCCCAGGAGCACTCCTACACATTGTGCAGGGCTGATTTGGGCCTCAAATGAACTGCAGAAGTGCTCCAAGGACCGGCAAGATGATGTCACTCCCAGAAGTGATGTTGTCGTGCAGGACCAAGGAGCACTACCATGATTTGCACCAAGCTGATTTGGCAAAGCCCACATGTGGGAAGACTCTGAAGGTGAGTGGTGGGTCCCCTCATTCCACTGGGAGGGTAAGATTGCCTGGCAATCCTACATTTAAACAAGACAGCAGATTAAGCCTGAATGCTGCATATTTCATATTAGGCCCAGAAAGTCAACTTCTCAACAGGACATTAACCCTTATATTCCAAGAGACAGAATCCAGAGCTTTCTGAATTCCACAAGCTAGCCAGGCCATATCTCCCATTGTAAAGGAAAGGAAGTAAAGAACCAATGGCCATTAAAGAGAAAAGAAAAAAATAATATTCATGTAATTCAGCATATTAATATGTAGATAAGGTGTTATGGAATGTTAATTTCCCTATAGCGACAACAAATTAAACCCACACACCAGGGTATCAGGTAGCCTTGCCAGGCTACAGGTGGGGCCTGGAGCCCCCTCCTCCCTGAATTACACCTGATTTCCAGAATACAGGCATCTATGCTACTGGAGGAAAAGGCTGCTTTACAGAGTGGACTCTATGGTATTATACCTCACTGAGGTACCTTCCCACCCGTTTCTGCTCACCTCATACGTCACCCCAGATATCCAAGAATCTCCCAACCCAGAGATGGCAACTCTCATATCACACCTCTGCTCTTCTCTCTCCTCCTTTGAAATGGGACCCCTAAGACTTTCTCTTTCATCTGGCATTTTCAATAAGCTTTCCAAAACAATATTAGAGACAATGGTTGTTGTGGGTTTTCTGGGCTGTATTGCCGTGGTCTTGGCATTGGAGTTCCTGACGTTTCGCCAGCAGCTGTGGCTGGCATCTTCAGAGGTTAGCACCAAAAGACAGAGATCTCTCAGGGACAGTTTAGAGACAGTTATGCTGCTCAAGATCTGAACTTGGCTTGTCAGATCAGAGAGATGTATTTTGTATCACAGCAACAAATGGGGGGTCATGCAGATTGTACAGAAAAAAAGTGCTCAAAAATATTGATAATTGAATAGCGTTTGTCTGTTTCTAAGAACTACCTGAAATAAGATTAGTGAGTGGCCACAGTCGCTGCTCTGGAAGAGTTGAGATATACCATGAAACACTTTGGGGAACCGTGTGTGATGACGATTGGGACCTGGAAGATGCCAAAGTTGTTTGTCGTTATCTTGGCTGTGGAACTGCTTTATCAGCCCCACGAAATTCTCATTTTGGAGGCGGATCTGGTCCCATATGGCTGGATGATGTTAACTGCACAGGGACAGAAAATGCCATAAGACATTGCCCTGCAAAGTGGTGGGGGAAGCATGACTGTTCCCACCGTGAAGATGCTGGTGTAGTATGTGGAGGTAAGATACATCCATGTAAATTTAAAACTTGTTTCTGCAGTCTGAATAATTCATTTTATTCATTTATTTCAAATTGCTGATTTATGCCATAGAATCATAAAAGGACAAGCAATTGCAAAGCTGTCTAGTCCAACCACGTAATGAAAGGCTGAACGGGACTCTGCCCATTGCTGTCTCTGATCACCAACTCTAAAGCCCTCTATGCTTGAAATATATAACTGTAGTTAAAATGCTGAATGAACACTTTTGCCTCCAGCCAGTCCTGGAGGAAGCAACAGCAAGTGAAACCATCCCTTTCTGCAAACTGTAGCAAACATTAGATTGATGAAGCTGGTCTATTTTGAAGGCTATATTCCGATGAGTTATGCCTGCTGCAGTTAGCTGTAGCATCCAAAGCAAAAATGTAGAGGGGTGGGGGAGTCTGTACAGCTGCAGAACAAAGAATGCTTGATGCAACAAACTGAACCAATCTACAAGTCACAAACTACTGCTTCCTTCTATTTTAACAGAAAAGGCAGCAATTAACATACCCATGTGATGTGTGTAAATGATCTAGTTTACTTATGCTATGGTAAAGATATCCTTTCTCAGTCTTGGTTAATGTGTGTTCAACAGTTTTCTCTGAAGGCTTAATGGGTTGGAGTGGTCTGTGTATGTGATACCAAGAGAAGGCTAGCGGATGGGCCCAAATAGTTTTAATGATAGTGAGAGAGAAGTATGGCCACCAAAAAAGGCCAAAATGGCAATCAATGGGACGGGAATGGACAAAAGACAAGTGGAGCAAGGACTATAAACAGGAGGAAGATTGGGCAAGACTGAGTGAATAGCAGACTTGATCAAATCCATTGTTATGTTTAGTCCATGGTTATTGTAAATTTCACCTTTTCTGTCTGTTCAGAGATCCGTCTAATAAATGGCTCAAATCACTGCTCTGGGAGAGTCGAAGTGTATCACAATGACCAATGGGGGACCATTTGTGATGATGGATGGGATCTACAAGATGCCCAAGTGGTTTGCCGAGAGCTAAACTGTGGAGATGCCACATCAGCATTAGGCGGAGCTCACTATGGCCAAGGATCTGGTACCGTTTGGTTGGACAGAGTTAACTGCATTGGAAATGAGACAGCACTCAGAGAATGTCCCAAAAGTTCTTGGGGTGAGCATAGCTGTGACCATGGAAGAGATGCGAGTGTGATGTGCTCAGGTAATTATATACAACTAGAAACAAAGCCCATTGTGGCGGGGGGGGGGGAATACAATGGGCTCTAGAAAGGGGAGAGAGGGCAGGCAGGGATTCCCTTCTCCTCCATCACTGATCCCAGCCAGTGAAGGAAGGGGGTGGGCATTGCCACCTGCTCCACACCTGATCTCAGCAACGTGAAAGGGTGGTGGGTTTTGCTACTTGCTGCATGCCTGATACAGGCCAGGTAAAGGGGGGCAGGCACTGCCACCTGCTCCGCTCCTGATCCCAGCTGGGTGAAGGGAAAACGGGCATTGCTTTCTGCTCTGCACTTGATTATGGCTGTGTTAAGGTGGGCAGGCATTGCTGCCTGTTCCAAGCTTGATCCCAGCTGGGTGAAGGGGGGTGAGCATTGCCACCGGTTCCCTGCTCCTCACCTGATCCCAACAGGTGAAGGCGGGTAGTGGGCTTCGCTATGTGCTCCACTCCTGATCACAACTGGGTAAAGGGGGTGTGGGCATTGCCACCTTCTCTGCTCCTGATTCTGGCAGGTTGAAGTGGGGGGCAGAGATTGCTGCCAGCTTGGCGCCTGATACTGACAGGGTGAAGATGGGGTGGGCATTGCTGCCTGCTCAGTGCCTTATTCCAGCAGGTTGAAGGGGGTGGGCATCACCACCTGCTCCATTTCTTGTCCTGGCTGCTGAAGGGAATTGCCTTCTGATCTGTGCCTGATTCCACCAAGGTGAAGGCACAAGGTGGGCATTGCCACCTGCTCCACTCCTGATTACAGCTGGGTGAAGGGGGTGGGCATTACCATCTGCTCTGCTCATAATACCAGCTGGGTTAAGGCAGAGAGTGGGCATAGCCACCTGATACCGTGCCTGATACCGACAGGGTGAAGATGGGGTGGGCAGTGCCGTCTGCTCAGTGCCTTATTCCAGTAGGCTGAAGGGGGTGGGCATTGCCACCTGCTCCACTTCTTATCCCAGCTGGGTGAAGGGAAAAAGGGAATTGCCTCCTGCTCTGTGCCTGATCCCACTCAGGTGAAGGTGATGGGTGGGCAGTGGCACCTGCTGCACTCCTGATCCCAGCTAGGTGAAGGGGGTGGGCATTGCCATCTGCTCTGCTCCTGATTCCACCCCTTGCTCCACTCCTAATACCAGCTGGGTTAAGGCATAGAGTAGGCATAGCCACCTGCTCCACTCCTGATCCCAGCTGGGTGAAGGGGGTGGGCATTGGCACCTGCATTGCTCCTAATACCAGCTGGGTTAAGGCAGGGTGGGGCATTGCCACCTTCTCTGCTCCTAATGCCCATTGTGATAAGGTGGGGGTGGGCATTGCCACTTGCTTCTAATACAAGGTTGCTTAAGGTGGGGCAGGCATTGCTACCTTCTCTGTGCCTAATATCAACTGGGTTAAGGCAGGAGTGGGCATTACCACCTGCTCCACTCTTGATCCCAGCTGGCTAAAGGGGGCAGGCATTGCCACCTGCTCCACTCCTAATACCACCTGGGTTAGGGTGGGGGCAGGCATTGCCACCTGCTCTGCTCCTAATACCAGCTGGGTTAAGGCAGGGGGTGGGAATTGCCACTTGCTCTGCTCCTAATACCAGCTGGCTGAAGGGGGCAGGCATTTCCACCTGCTCTGCCTCTAATACCAGCAGGGTTAAGGTGGGGGTGTGCATTGCCACCAGCTTCACTCCTATTACCGGCTGTGTTAAGGCAGGAAGTGTTAAGGTGGGAAGTGGGCATTGCCACCTCCTCCACTCCTAATACCGGCTGGGTTAAAGTGGAGAGTGGCCATAACCACCTGCTCTGCTGCTGATCCCAGCTGGGTGAAGGGGGGAGGGCATTGCCACCTGCTCTGCTCCTAATATCAGCTGGGTTAAGGTGGGGGGCTGGCATTGTCACCTGCGCCGCTTCTAATACCAGCTGGTTTAAGGTGGGGGTGGGCATTACTACCTGCTCTGCTCTTAATTCCCGTAATACAAATTAACACAAAAATAACAATTGACAAGTAGAATATACAGCAGTAAACGCTGACTAATTTAAATCGTCCCTGATTTCAGGCAATAAACATATGAATACACAAACTGGGAAACAGAATGGAATGTATTGGAGCTAGAACATTCTAGCTCAGTCATACAAACGTATGTACACTGTCCGAGGGGCAGCGGCGCCACACCCTCGGACTCCGCGGTCCCCACCCCCTCCCACGCGCCCGCCCACGCCGACACCCACCTGCGGCCCCCGGAGTCGGCCGGGAGATGCGCCGGGAGGGACGCTGGCAGGGCCGCGGAACCGTTGTCTGGCCAGGAGGGACTCGCCACCCCTCCGGCGGAGCTGACGGCCGCGGCCGCCGACCCGCCGAGGCCGGGGACCCGGCGCCGAGCGGCAAACGGCCGCGAATGGAGGAGGCCGTCAACCCGGGCGCGGGCGCAGCCCCGGCAGCCAGGGCCCGCGCCGGCGGGACGCCGCGGCCATGGGCAAGGCAAGGAGCGGCCGCCCAGGAAGCCGGGCCACGGCGAGACGCCCGCGCCGGCGCAGAGCTCCAACGGGGCCTACAACCCCCAGAAGGCCAAGGGGGAGGGCGGGCGCAGCCGGCAGAAGGACGGCCTGTGCGGCCAACCGCCGAGGCCAGCTAGAGGGGGAGGAAGAGGCCGGGAACAGGGCAAGGAGGAAGAGGGGCGGGAGCAGGGACAAGGCAGCCAATGGGGCCAGGGCAGATGGGGCAGCAGGATGTGGCTGCGCCTGGCCCAGGTGGTGGGAATGACACTGGGGGCGGGCACTGGGAGTGAGGGGTGGGGTTGGCCATAAGGAGAGGGGGTATTTAGAGGAGGTGAAACCCCAGGCCGAGGAAGAGGAAGTCACGTGTGACTGGGCCAGTTCACCCTGACGTTAGAAGGGTGACTGGCCGGGTGGAGCTAATTGCTGGCTGGCAGCGCCAGACCAGACGGTGGCCGCCCATCTGAGGCCTTGAGGGGGGACGCGCTCCAGTGGTCGAGTCGGCCCTCACCCGGGGGACCCTCCCCAATTTCCCGACAAAGACCCAGCATGGACCCGCCGGGGGTGTCCCGCACCGACCCGCCGCCACCCCCGCCACAAGGGGGCGCCCACACTCGTGACAAAGTGGTGGAGAATGCAGGCACTGATCCCGCCGTGAAGCGACCGGTGCCACGCCTACCCGCCCCGCCAGGGTGGTCCCATGCCCGGAGCTACCTGCGTCCGTCTGCCTTCAGGCCGTCCCTGCCGGGAACCTCCCTCCGGGCCGACCTCCCAGAACCCATGGATCAAGCGGCTGCCGGCGCCGCTGCGGCCCCCGGGCCCACCGGTCCGCCCGCCCCAGATTTGAGCCAGCTGGGCCAATGGATGGCGGAGCAGCAGGTGCGGCTCCTACGGGACCTGAAGGCTCAACAGCAGGAGTCCCAGGCCACCCTCCTACGCAGGTTGGCCCAAGCCCTGAATGGAGGAGCGGCTGGCGCGCCGCTTGGCCCGAGTCAAGGGGCCCCCTTTCAGTTAACAAAGCTGGGCGAGGCGGACGAGATTGACGCCTACCTGGAGGCGTTCGAACGAACCGCGGAGGCCGCCCAGTGGCCCCAAGCCCAGTGGCCCCAAGCCGCCCAGTGGCCTCGGACATACACTAATTACAATTTGCAACAAAATTTGCCAATTAGCAGATATCCAAGTGTAAAGTCTTTGCACAAATATATAAATAGCTTAGCTCAAGAGCAGATATCCGAATACCAAGTCTGTGTCCCGCTGTATCGACAGCTGGAAAAGGGGGGATTCCCAACTTCTCCCTGGGGAATCCTTTGTTGATTAAAGCTTCCGACATGATTCCGGTTGTTGTCCTGTTTCGTAATCCCCTTTATCACAGGAAATTAGGTCATTTCTGCAAAGTAGTATTGTGTAAGAAATCTGCTGAGTTCATAAACATAACAAGTATTGTATGGCATAATAGTCTCATGTACTCACTGCGTCCCAGCACTCAGATTCACGACCACAAATAATGCTTGGTCACTGGCTGGTGACGCCCACCTTCACACTGAACCCTTTTAACTAACTGGAGCCACTCCCTGTAGACACATTTAAAGGTACAGAGTACCCCTACCACGTGTAGCACCACAGGAGTTGTCTACATCATTGCCTCTTTACTATTAGATGCTCTTAATTCCAGCTGGGTTAAGGTGAGGGGCGGGTATTGCCACCTGTTCCACTCCTAATACCAGCTGGCTGAAGGAGGTGGGCATTGCCACCTGCTCCGCTACTAATATCAGCTGGGTTAAGGTGGGGGGTGGGCATTGCCATCTGCTCCGCACCTAATACTAGCCGGGTTAGGCACGGGGAGGGCACTGCCACCTGCTTCGCTCCTGTTCCAGGCCTGGGCTTCCCACCACGGCATGTTTTCTGGAGTGATATGGTGAGTTACCTGGGTGTTCCTCTGTGGCAGCGCCCTCTGGTGGTGCACCAGGGTATAAAGTGAGTTGTCTGAAACATGCTTATTCAATTATATAGTAAGATATCATTTAAATAGGGAATTGATCATAGAACCAAGTTTCCAGGGCAGCTGACTTTAAATCAAAATTCATTTTCTTGCAGTACATCTGACATCCAAAGAAAATTTTTTGGATAAAGTGAGTTGTGTAAGACTTCTGAAGAAAAAAAGGATTTTTACACCCAAATTATTTCAGGAATAATTGGCAGACATCCAGAAAAATAATGTTACTATATACAACAGAAGCCACATAATACCTTTTATTGGGATCAGCCAGAATGACACAAAATAAGTCGTTTCCAGTTGTTATGATCATGCATAAAGAAAGTTGGGCAATATGGGATGCCTGTGCTACACACAATCTTCCTAATACTTGTCACTGCCATTCTTCTTCAAATATTCAGCTTCAGTACAAGCATATCAGAACCCTCAATGCCCTCATACATGTGCACCAGTGCTGCAAATACAGTCATTTTATCATAACCAACAAGGACTACAATGTGGATGTTTTCATGTTCCCCACAGCTGTTCATTAGGCCCATATGTTTATAAAAGAGACGTGACAAAAGAGACATTTCTCCACTACTGTCATCCTTTTAAGTAGAGATGGGCACGGAATGAGGAAAAAACAAAATGAGTGTTTTGTGTTTCGTCACATTCCATGAATCACGAATCATGAACTTTCATGAAACTGTCCTGTTTCGTGAAATGATTTGTTAGTTTTGTGATTTGTCAGAACCTAGGGCACTTCAATGGCCGCCTTCATACCCAAAGATGCCAAACTCGTAGGGAGACTTCAGCAGGCTCTCCTCCACCCACCCACACCAAGAACAAATGCCCTAAATAAGAATATAAGCAAAGAAAATTAAAGAAAAAAAGTTAGGCCTCAGTCAAGCTAGGCCACAGAGCCAGGCTGGGGTTGGGTAGGGTGGAGGAAAGAAGGCACCCTCACCCAATGACCATCCCAGCAAGGCCAAGAGCTGAAAATAAGAAAGAGGTTTTTCAGTCTCTTTTAAAGCAGCAGCAAATCCAGCCCAAAGATCCTAATTCCACTCTCTCACTCCATATCCCAGCAACAGGTCCTCCCACTCCCTCTGTCTACTGTAACTGAAAAGCATGAGGCAGAGAGCTGTGCCTTACATAAGAAATGCTCACATGGAGCAGAACAGGAGCTCTCTGGTTGGCAGATAGACCTGCCTAACAGGATTTGGAGAGATGAGATTGGTGTTTCCATGGCTACAGGAGGTCCATCTCCTCACTTGCCTAGGGGATTAACCCCCCTGCTTCTCATTGTATAGGGCAGAATGGAAACTCTCCAGTTGGCAGGGAGAGCTGCCTATCAAGTTTATGTGGGCTAAGATTGGGGTTTCCAATGGCAACAACAAGTCTGCAGACATTCCAGGCCTGTGTTGCCTAGGGAATCAATGGATGCCAGCCTGTCTGGCATCATGAATTATTCACGAATTGAACAAATCAGCCAAAAAAGTCGTGAATTTCGTGAAAACTGTGGCCTCACAAAATGCGTTTCACGAAATATGAATCAGCCCAATTCATCACAAAATTTGATTTGTGTTTTGATTCGTGCTCATGTCTACTTTTAAGGAACCTGTGGTTCCACCTGGTGTTAGAGAAACAGCTAATTAACAGCTTGTTTTTGTATTTTCAGTGGATAGCTCCATATTTTGCTTCTTTGTCCCAGAATACAAAGGATACAATTTAACAACAGTACCATTTAAATCTACATACCTGCTCAACTTGTATGCTATAGAATAACAACAGGGAGGCTCCCTCACAAAGAAGATCAATTATATAAGCAGTGTAAATTGCATGTGGAGGGCAAATAGGATTGCCAGGCATGGCCATGTCTCTCTCACCAGGGAAAGACAAAGTATATATAACATCATGATAAATCAGACCACTTCCAGATTGGATTATTTCCTCCCCCCACCCGGTAGTTTTTAGATCTGCTAGAGTTTTTTCCAGAAAGACTTAAACGTTTCCCCACTGGATTCTCAATGTTGTGGTTTTTTTACATCATATTTGCCCATAGGAACTGACCTGTTTGTCCAGAAGGAAATTGTTGTGATTGCAAGCATTACATTCGAGGCTGAGCAAGTGGATAAGCCCAGGATGGTATTACCGGTGTTATTAGGTCCCGTAATTAAAGTTGCCAACATTTAAATTGATCCATAAAGTCATTATCCCTGTAATATCAATCTCCAAGTAATTATTTTAGTGACTTATTTAAAACATGTTTACATATCCTTTCAACCCAGCATATCACAGGCAATTTGTGGAGACCCAACAGGGTTTTCAAGACAAGACATGTTCAAAGTGATTCACCATGCCCTGTAACAACCCTGGACTTTCTTGGTGATCCCTCATACCAGTACTAATCAGGGCTGACCCTGCTTAGTGTCCAAGGTTGATGAGATTGGGCTAGCCTGTGTCATCCAGGTTAGGGGAAAGCATGCCTAGATAGATATAAAATGATTCAAATCAATTAAAGCAAAGAGAGAGACATGAACAGGAAGGAAGGTCAATAAGAATTAGTGAGGAAAATCCAGGCAAAACAGAAAAATCTTCACCTGCTGCAAGATGACAGCAATAGAAAGGGACAGTCAAATCTCCCTGTGGAAGGAATTCCACAATTTTGGTGCCAAGACCAAGAAGGCCTTTTCTTGTGTTGCCACCAGTCTAGTCACAGTTGGCATCTGAAGCAGGGGCTCCCAAGATTACTCTAGTGGTCAGGTACATTGATATAGGAGTAGACAGTCCTTATAAAGTGTTGTTATTTAACTTCCTGCTGTGAAAAGCTTCAACTATTTCAACTCAAGTGTCCCTTTAGAACATTTTTTCTTTGTACATTTGGCAACCTTACTCATAAAAATATTGTCAGGGGGTATATGGGGACAAAGCTAGCAAATTTTGTTGTAATCATGCTGCATCAGTAATCATATAATACTACCCCCCCATCTAAATCTGGAGAAGTGAAATCTAAATCATAAAAGCTTATGAGAACCACAGACAAGGGGTAAAAAGGCTCCTCCTGCCTTTCTCTCTCCTCAGAGGGCCAAGCTACACATGACGAATGACACTTGAACGGCAAGTGGATTGAGTGGAGGGCAAGTGAACAGGGAGAAATACACTTGCCATTCAAGTGTCATTCGTCATGTGTAGCTTGGCCCAGAGTGGTCCATCACAGAGACAAGGGAACAAGTATTTTAAATGTGTGCTCCCCCAATGTACATCTGACTACAAGCCCAGTCGCATACCCATGACATGACAGGTGTATAGTTTGGCCTTAAAAAATAGTAGCTGACCTAAGAATACATTTTTGCTTGCATTAGAAAGCCACCAATGGAAAGGGCCTTAGCAGACAAGACTTTCAAGCAGTGAGCACCGAACTCTAGTCTGGGATCAACACAGAGGAATAAATTCTGTTTGGCTTTGCTTCCACAATAGCCAGCTACCTGTTTGAATAGCCTCCGTTGAATACAATGATGTCCTCAAATGGAATTAAAAAGAGAATGAGCAACAGTGGTCAGAGGGTGTGGAGTAGAGAACTAACAGTCACCTTGGTGTAGCGGTTAAGAGCACGGGACTCTAATCTGGAGAGCCGGGTTTGATTCCCCACTCCTCCACTCAAAGCTGGCTGGGTGACCTTGGTCTAGTCACAGTTCTCTGGAGCGCTCTCAGCCCCACCCACCTCACAGGGTGTTTTGTTGTGGGGATAATGGTAACATACTTTGTAAACTGCTCTGAGTGGGCATTAAGTTGTCCTGAAGGGTGGTATATAAATCGAACATTGTTGTTGTTGTTGTTGTTATTCAACCATTTCAGACCCGAGAGAGATCAGATTGGTGAACGGTTCCAACAGGTGCTCTGGGAGAGTTGAGGTGCTCCACAATGACCAGTGGGGGACCGTGTGTGATGATGACTGGAATATGAAGAATGCGCAAGTCGTGTGCAGAGAACTTGGCTGTGGAAAAGCAGTATCAGCCCCACATGGAGCTCACTTTGGAGATGGGAGTGGTCGCATTTGGCTGGATGATGTCAAATGTAAAGGGAGCGAAGTTTCCCTCAAGGACTGCTGGTTAAAATCTTGGGGAAAACATAACTGCAACCATGAAGAAGATGCTGGTGTGGTGTGCTCAGGTAATGTGGAGGCAGGTACTAGAGGGCCCTGAACTGTGACACTGGTCACTGGTTACCATAAGAACAGCCATGACTGTTCATCAACATCAGATTAGTCAAAAAATTTATAGCTGCAAACCATGACAAGAGAAGGATGCACAGTTTGCAAAGCAACTGAAAAGTGATAAGGATGTTGTGGCCACAGTTTACATTCTGCTTGAGGAGTCTCTGGGCCAAGCTACACATGATGAAAGACACTTGCCTGGCAAGTGGATTGAGTGGAGGGCAAGTGAACAGGGAGAAATACACTTGCCGTTCAAGTGTCATTCGTCATGTGTAGCTTGGCCCTCTGTTTCTCCATTGGGAAAAATATGACTATATAGAAGGGCTTCATGCAAGTTTCCTCAACAGGCCAAACAGCAACTCCCTAAGTTTCAGGTTGGGGAAATGGTGTGAGCAGGAGGCTTTGAGCCCTCTTTCTTCTTTCATTGCTATTTCAAATCACATTGGGTCAATAGATGGATCTAGGAATCAAGTTCCCAGCAGAGAACCCCCCCAAGCACATCTGTTCTACAGGAATGCATGACATGTTGCTAGATGCTCTGCAAATGCTCCTGGGGCTGGTTGTACTGCGGCAAACAATGAGCTTGTTGCTGTTGTCTAAACTGTGCTGCTCCACTCATGAGCCTTGCTCCTTTCTGTACTTTGACTGTATCATGACAATGCTTGCTGTTTCCCGCAGCCACTGCTGTTCAGGCAAGATAATGACGTGCAATAATCACTTCTGCCCAAAAAGTGGTCAATGAGGAGAAGCCACTGTAGTAGCACTGTGGCAGTGTGCTATTTAAGAAAGAGGAGAAGAAAGGTTAGATGGGGTCCCATCCTAATGCTGCTGATATTGAGAAAGACAGGTGCCAGAGTTGCGTGGAGCCAGGCAGCAGCAGAGTCACGCAGGCCTTCAAAATTTTGCAACCCCTAGTCCCTGTCCCCCAGCAACCCTCCACCCACACTCATGCCTCACCATTTCTGCATTGCTTTCATAAAGGCTAACTCTTCACTGGAGTATCTACAGCTGAATGGACATTCATCCCCTCTCAATGGAGACAGAAACAAGAGAGAACGAGCAAGCCTAGATCCAGAAACCTTCTACAGGAAATGTGAGCTCGTCCAGTACTGAGGGTTAGTTATCCAGCCCTATTGCTTGAGAAATATATTACATGGAAAACGTCTGACTTCCCCACATAAAAGAATATTGCAATGACGCAACAAGAATTATCAATACCATAATGCATCTAATGAAACACTTCCTGGTTCCCCTTTTACTGTGTTTTTATTGTATCCCTTTATTAATCTTTCAGTATTTTAATATTGTTTTAAAATTGTTTTTGAGACACATTTGAGCCAGGGGTCCTAATGGAGTTGAAAGATGGCATATAAATTTATGATATAAAATAAAATAAATACAGCTTGTTTTATAAATAAAGTCTACTTTTGAGTTCCTATGCAATGTTTTCATTCTATGCACTGTTTGTGCTTCAAAAGCTAATTTAAAAACCCTCAAATATCTCAACAGGGAAATACTACTTCTACTTCTAAAATTAAATCATCTGTAAAAGCCCAACTGTTTTAGTTGATACCTTTTCTTATATTGATTATGTCATATATAAATGCCCACATACATGTGCCGCTACCAAGCCAAGCATCCTCATCCTATTCTTGTGTATATCTGAGCAGGATATAAAACCATAGAGTCCCCCTTCCAAATAGCCATTTTCTGCAGGGGAACTGATCTCTGTCATCTGGAGATCTGTTGTAATTCCAGGAGATCCCCAGGACCCAATGAGAGGTTGGCTTGGCAACCCTGTGCCTGACAGACTGCAGCAAACATTGGACTGAGCTGTCCAAAAGAGTCAACATATGAAGCTGTTTTAGAGTGAAGAGGATCACTTCTCCATCTAGCCAAGTCTAGTTTAGCAGGCAGTAGGTCTCCAAATTTCCCCTTCTGGAGTGGCTTGAATTTGGTGATATCAAGATACCAAATCCAAACTACTAAAAAACTTTGTTCCACACATTTTATCCAAAGCATCTATTATGTTTGGAAGTAGATACCCATCTTGGAAAGTTGTTTGTTTAGTCTCCTGTAGACAATATAAATACTGAAAAATTTCACTGGGTTATTTAAAATAACTGTTAGGAGAGTCGAGGGTGATGTAGCATGTTCTATAAAGTCTTTTTCCAGCAGGTAAGATAAATTTTCTTTCACGGTGGTCAATATACTTAAAGGGATTTGATGTGGAGGTTGCTTCACTGGCACACTCCCTAGCTTTAGCACAATCTGATGGTGCACTTTATCATATCTCCCAAGATCTTTGTTACTGTATCAAAACAAACTTGCATACTCTAGGAGTTTCTGTGCCAGTTACTTCTTACCCATGCCTTCCTCTTCTGCTTCTTTCAACTCAGTACGCTGTTCACTTACTCACTTCGTTTCACCACAGCTGTTAATTTTCACAACTTGAAAAGTGTCTGAGGGCCAAGCTACAAGAGACGAATGACACTTGAACGGCAAGTGTATTTCTCCCTGTTCACTTGCCCTCCACTCAATCCACTTGCCGTTCAAGTGTCATTCATCACTTGTAGCTTGGCCCTCAGACATCAGTTACCTTAGACACTGTCCCTAAAGTCTGATTGTTTGTGAGTTTTACTTCTTGGTAGTAATGTTAAGTGCTCTAACCCAGAACTCCCTTTTTGGCCAAGCTTGAAACAAGGTTCTATTGAACAACAAGCCTGGATGGATGGTGTTGGGTTCAAATAATCCAGTACTTCCCATTCAGCAACTGTTAAACCTCAATACTAGGGCATGATGTCTAGACTTCACCAGGACTTTCTTATGAGCCTCTACAGAAAGCATTTCCCCTTTCTCACTAAGCTGACAGGTGTAGGCCTCCCTACAGCTTGTAGGCTGCTGACTTCTGAGGTACAGATTTTTCTCAATGTTCACAGTCAGGAGAGGTAACTGGAAATTATCTAAGAACAAATGTGTTCTTCTGACAGTGACAGGGCAAGCATCCTTGTAATCCCCCCAATCTTCTCCAAGAACTGCCACACTAAAAAACTCTGAGGAGTCTATGAAATTGTTCCTTCTGCTTACAGTGGCTTGGTACCCTTTAACTGAATACGTATTCAGTGAGGGTAGAAAGGTATGTTCCTGCAAGGTAGGAAAGGCATGGCAAAGCTAGTGTTTTATTCCTTCACAAATACCACAGCAATTCCTGGGCACCAAAGACAAGATCGAGAATTAACTCTTTCCACCAGTTAAGCAAGACTGTGGGCCAAGCTACATATGACGAATGACACTTGAACGGCAAGTGGATTGAGTGGAGAGCAAGTGAACAGGGAGAAATACACTTGCCATTCAAGTGTCATTCGTCATGTGTAGCTTGGCCCTGAGACAGAATTCATGATGAGTACGGAACCTGAGGTTCCTTAGAACTAAGGTTACCAACCACCAGATGGAGTTCTCCCTGATCTCCAGACTACAGAGATCTGTTTTCCTGGGGGAAATGGCAGCTTTGGAAGGGGGTGGTGGTTATTATGGTATAATATCTCTTCTGAAGTTCCTTTCTTTCCATGAAACCCAGCCTCCCCAGGACTTCCTTCAACATTTTTTATTACATTCCCCATCCTCATCTGGCAATTCTACTTAGGATATCACATCTTAGGATATCACCAATTTCACAAAGCACCACAATCAAACTAGATGGTAAATCTTATTAAGGTTGTTTTTGTACTAGATATTTGATACAGTTTTAAATTGTTTATAGATTGTCATGAACTTATACAAGGTAGTTTGTCTGTTTGTATGTGTTGAAAAATTACATATTAATAATTGAGATACTCATTTATGATAACTGCAAGTTTTTTTTAAAGGACTATAAATGCAGGAGACAGCAGAGCTAGGCTGGGGGCCAAGTTAACCTTGATGAGGCACCTCCCAGTTTGCTTCAGCCTCTTCCCAGCATTTGGCCTCCAGTCCCAACTAGAGATGGGCATGAACAGCAATACCAACTAAAAAAAGCCACGAACAGCCCACTCAGCTGTTCACGAACAAGCTGTTTGTAAGGCCCCATTCTAAATGAACAGGTGGTCGTTGCAAGCCTCCTTAGTTGCTGTTCGTTGAGCCAGACAGTCTGGCACCTGCAGTCAATTCCCTTGGTAACTGGGGGCAGGGACTGCCTGAACTCTGTCTGAACTCCTCCAGTTGCCCTGGAAACCCCAATCTAAGCCCAATTTCACTTGATAGGCAGGTCTTCCTTTCAAGTGTGGAGCTCCAAATTTGTTACAAGGAAGCAAAGAACAGGGGGAGGGGGCTCCCAGCTCTGGTTTTGCAGTCAGTGAGGGAAAGACAGTTGCTATTGGCATTTTGAGAGAGAGACAGGGAGAGTGCATTGGAGCTTGAATTTTTTGTGTGTGTGGTGGGATAGGGATCTACCTCTTCAAGTTCCAGGGCTGCTGCCAGGCTCTGGGGCCAAGCTATTATTTATTATTGGTACATTTCCTGGTGCCTGCTCAGATAGGGTTTGTGGGAGTGCTGTGGTAGGGATCTTGATGGCTGGAGGAGAGCCTGCTGCCCCCCCAAAACAACGAACAACGAACATGTTTGTGAACAGTCATGTTCGTCAGTGATCATTGTTAGTTGTTCATGGATGGCAACGAATAATGAACACTATGTTCATTTTTTTCTGTCCATGCCCATGTCTAGTCCCTACCTTTGTCCATGGCATTGACCTAGGCAGGTGTCCCATCTCGACAAGCTGCAGGCAAACCATTCTGGCTTTGAGAACTTTGTACAAGTGAGGAATCTGCTTCCACTGGGCTGGATCCCTGGGGGCAATGGCTGTCTTTGCTTTCCCTTCTTTGGTGGGACATCTGGAAAGAAGGCTGGCAGAAATAGTAGTGAACCTTCTTCTCCTAGCCTGTCTATGTGGTAAGTGATCCTGTTCTGGTAAGCTTGAAATTACAAAATATTTACTTTGTCATTCCTGTTTTCTCCTTCTCATGCTGTTTTGTTGTGATATTTCTTTTTAGAAAACAGATTAGAGCAATTGTGGGGAAAAGAAGGATCATGGTTACTAGGTAAATTCTGATTGATAACTTGCTACTTGCTGGTAGTTGAGGTTCTCACAAAGAATGTTGAATGAGGTGAATCTTGAGCCAATCTAGTCAGTCTCTCCTTGTATTCTTCAGCAACAGTATACTCAGTCAGGATTGCAATATAGCCTATTTATGCTTTCCAATGATCTGAATGTGTACAGTTGTTTTCTAAAACACATCCAAAGAGAGTGGTGGGGGGGACAAGATGATGCATAAAGTCCCAACAATAGTTGCTGGATCATGGCTAGGTTTCAAAGTACACACAAGAAGCAGGCATAACAGGAACAAAGTTCTGTTCAGCTCCTCTCAGTAAGAACTTGCAGGTACAGAGCAGTCAGGTTTTTGCCTTGCATCTTGGGTCATATGTTCCATCCCCAGCCTGAGCCAAGACACTTATTTATTTACACATTTATACCCCAGTATTCTGCCTTCATCAGAGTCACGAAAGCAGTTCTTGCTTCAGTTTCTTGCCCAAAATACATACCTTTTCACATCAGGGAATTTTCTCAGCCCTTAAATCCTCCAGCTGCCCCATCATATTGGCCCCATAACCCTTGGAGTGATGCCCCAAACCAGCCACTGTTCACAAGCCAGACCTCAGACTGCTGCCTGGGTTCAATATGTTGGCCTTGACTATATTATTGCCTCCTTTGCCTCCTGCTCCTTGCTCTTGCGGCCCTGTGGAACTATGGAAGTGGGTACAGGAGTGGAAACTGGGATGGGTTGACACAAAGGGCTTATATCTGTTATTTCTATGGTTCTCAAGCTGTGATTTATTCAGCAAAACTGTATGTTTAGGATACATGTTTAGGACAGCACCTTTTTCTAAAGGATTAAATAACAAGATATGTCTTAACTATATGCTTTGAGTGAGTCCAGTTATTTGGACTTTTGTTAAAGAATCATTACCCATATTAATTTTGTATTAGAATGTTCATTGATTTTCAGGATGCTTATATAGTTCTAAACTATTTACTGTCTCCTGGAGGCTAACTGATAGTTGAAGAAAATGGATCTCCTCTTCCATACTCTTATTGCAACAATATTGGAGTGATGAATGTCCACCTCTCAAAATTCAATGGCTTGACGATACTACAACTTGATCAACATTTAAATTTATAGCATATAGATGACAACTGCGTGTGGACTGATTTTTAGATATTTGGAAAGCTTCTAGAGAGGATTATGCATAGACCTGCCACCCAATATTGTCATGTTTTCATCTTTCTATCTGAGGCCTGTGCCTTCTATAAAATAAAAATAATTAAATTTAAAGAAATGAAAACAAGTGGTTCTGGTTAAAAAAAATTGAAAGAACGCTTAAAGACAGAAAGCACCCTGTCCTTAGTATTCTTCTAGGTCACATCACTAGAATAAGTGTAACAATGAAGATGGGTATCTTTGAGCATTTACAGAATATTCCTCACTAATAGGAAAGGGCAGCGTTGTTTACTGCTTCTCAGTAACAGCTTGCAAGGATAGAGAAGATACATTCTTGGTTTCCCCTTCTGGGTCATATATTCCATCCCCAGGCTGTGCTGGAGAACTTGCTTTGATTCATAGACATAGGGCCAAGCTACACATGACGAATGACACTTGAACAGCAAGTGTATTTCTCCCTGTTCACTTGCCCTCCACTCAATCCACTTGCCGTTCAAGTGTCATTCGTCATGTGTAGCTTGGCCCTGAGAAGTGCACCCTTCAGGAGCTGAGTGTATTGGGAGGGGATCTACAATTAATTCCTTTGAGGGAGTAGGAAAGAGGACTTGAGGATTCTTCAATGACCCGAGAGAAATGATGTTTCAGAGATGAACAGTATGCCTTAGGCAGGACTCCTGGTTCTTTTCAAGCTTCTTCAAATATGCATCAAATGGAAGATTCACCATACATGCTTTTTAAAAACTAGAATTATGGCAGACGTGGTAAAGTGTATCCAAAGGAAGGGTGTCATCTTACAGGGACTACCATCTTTGTTTTGGGCTAATCAACCCCCAGTAATGCTACTTAGAGGTGTGCAGCTCAAAATTTCAGAGGCAAACATATACATGAAAAGCACATATGGGATTGTTAACATGATTTCTGGAATGGTAAACAGAAATTTGGAATTCTTAGGAGTTATGGGGAAAAGAACTTTTAAAACCAGGGCATGTTTTTCATGTTCAGGTGCTGCTAACCATCATCCCCATTAGCAGCAAGCATCTTGTTTTTCTTTGGTTTTCCTGGGCAATGCTGTTTCCCCCTTCCAACTGGATCCTTGCAGGGTCAGAAACAGAACACTCCCAGATTGTCATCATTCTAGATATGACAAGGAGAAGGAATTTACGGTAGTCTTCTCTTTAAGTCAAAGGGCCAAGCTACACATGACGAATGACACTTGAACGGCAAGTGGATTGAGAGGAGGGCAAGTGAACAGGGAGAAATACACCTGCCGTTCAAGTGTCATTCGTCATGTGTAGCTTGGCCCAAAGACATTTTCCTTAAATAGCGGTAAGCAACGAAGGTAGTCCTGCATGGACATCCAGTGTAAAGACATCTATCTGATAACAACTGGATGATTGATTCATTGCATGCAAAAATACAAATGCTGTATTTTTTTAAAAAAAAATTGCCTCCAATGTCTTAATAATCCCAATATTCCCAATAATCCCAATATTTCCAAAATTTTAGGAAATTTCAGAAATCTCAAAATATCAGGTATATCCTTTTGGATATTACCAATCTGAAGCAAAACAGGAAATTTGGAAATGATTTCAGATCAGAAATATCCACATGTACACCCCTAAATGACACCAGTGTTTCTGAGGGCCAAGCTACACATGACGAATGACACTTGAACGGCAAGTGGATTGAGTGGAGGGCAAGTGAACAGGGAGAAATACACTTGCCGCTCAAGTGTCATTCGTCATGTGTAGCTTGGCCCTCAGTCACTGTTGATACGTAGCAGAGACTCCATTTCAGCCCACTAATGCTGAACCCGCACTAATGCCTCACTGTTTCTGCATTGCTTTCATAAAGGATAATTCTCCATTGGAGTATCTACAGCTGAATGGACGTTCTTCCCCTCTCAATAGAGACAGAAGCAAGAGCAAATGAGGAAATGTAGATCCAGAGAACTTCTATAGCTTCTACACCAACAGGAATATAAGCACGAAATGGGCACCATCAATACTGAGGGTGAGCTATCCAGCCTAATCGCTTGAGAAATATATTGCACACAAAGTTCTGACTGCTTCCACATAAAAGAATATTATAAATCTTGAAAAGGCACAACAAGAATTATCAGCACCGTAATGCATCTGATATAAGCTTCTTGCTCCTCTTTTACGGTATTTTTACTGTACTCTCTATATAAAATAAAATGAAGCTGTCTTAAACTGAAATGTCTACTCTGGCAGGTGGTTTTTATATAAACACACTCATACAAACTGGAAATGGGAACTAGAGCTGACAGGACCATTAAGATGCACTATAGATACAAAATTGCAGTAGGGGGCTGAACAAGGTGACTTGAAGGATGCAGACAGTGATCAAAAGTCTGATGTTAATAGTTTCCATGTATCTAAATTATTCCAGTGTTATTAGATTCTATGCTATACCACTCCACCCTCCAAAGCTGCCATTACCTCCAGATGAACTGATGTTTGTAGTCTGGAGATCAGTTGTAATGACGGGACCACACTGGTCCACACCTTGAGACTGGTAACCCTAATTGACACTGGACAGGACCCAACTTTGGGGCCATCTTGCAACTTCCCCTCTCTAATCTCATGTATGGCAAGCAGGCGGAATATACTTTCTTTACATTTCCACCTTGTAGCTCTATGAGGAAAGGGGCAAGATACATTCATTTCTCTTAAATGAAGGCTGGAAATTCACACCATGAGGAGGGGTCAGGGGCAGTGCATTTCTGAGGTAGCCAGGCCCCGGCGAACCTTGTAGCAATGGTTCTGCGGTGTTCTACTTTTTAGTTCTGGCCACTTCACAAGTGACCCAAATTTACAACTGTGTACCCAATGAGAAAGAAAATGACCTCACTAGGCAACAGTTTGAGACAGGAAAAATAGGAGAGGTAGGTAAGCAGCAGAGAGGAAGCCATGAGAATTGCCAGCCATCTGCTGGCAACCCCAGGGATATTTTAAGAGTGGAGCAGGGTGATGTTGTGACACATCATACGTCAATGTTGCATACCTGAAAGTTGCATTACAGGGACACTATGAAAATTTCCCGGATCTCTCTGGTAAAAACCATAGAGATTTGGAAAATTCAGAGAGGTCTGATGCAATGTTGTAACATCACTTCCGGATATGTAGCTGGAAATGGCTGCTGCAATGCTTTTTTTTTTCCTTTCCCATTTTTGCTCCTGCTGTCCCACTGAGCAGCACTGAGCTCCAAAGCCTTATGGAGTGCATGGAGAAATTCTAACCTTCGCCAGCTTTTTGTGTGGCTGCCAACAGTGATATGAAGCTATTCAGGAACTGCCCTCAAATCTCCAGGAATTTCCCAAGCTGGAGTTGGCAACCCTACTACACCCACAGGCTCTGCTCTGTTCTGAGCAGTGTAATTAAAGGGCATCAAAGATGAAATGGCAGTGAAGAAGCTAGCAATTGTAACTGTATTGTTAACTGAAGTAGCCCAGGTACACTGCCACATTCCTCTTTCACATTTGAGTTAGACAATTCCAGCGTTTAATAAAAGCTAACCAGATGTCTGCACATTTTTACTTGACCAAGATTTATGAGGCCACATGTATTTAAACATGATAATATTATTCATAATCATCACATGCCAAACGTTAATTAACCATGGGTACTTCGTTATTGTATGGTATAACACTTGCGTCCTCTATGATTTTCTGTTCCAGTTGCTTCTTAGCAGTGCCTTCTACTGCTGCTTCTGTCAGAGTAATACCCAGTTCACTTACTCACTTAGCTCCTGTACAGCTCTTAACTTCTACATCTTGAAGAGGCTCTGAAACAACAGTTACCTGACATGCTGTCCCTAAAGTCTAATTCTTTGTGAGTGTACTTCTTGGTCAGTCACATTAAGTGCTTTAACTCAGACCTCCCCTTTTGCCCCAAGCATGAAACAATGCTCTACTGAATAACAGCCCTCAATAAATAGTGTTGGGTTTAAACAATCAAATACTTTCCTTGCAGCAATGTTTACCCTCAGTGGTACCATGACATGTCTAGGGTTCACCAGCACTTTCTTGTCAACAACAACAGAAAGCAGTTCCTCTTTCTCACTATGTTGACATGGCATAGGTCTCCCTACAACTTGTGGTACTGTCTGCTAAGGTTCAAATTGTTTTAATATTCACAGTCAGGAAAGGTATCAGAAAATTATCCAAGAACATTGTATTCTGCCGACAGTCAAGGCATCCTTGTGGTGCCCCCAGGTAAAATCTACTCAAAGAAAACTGCTGTATATCTCTGTGGTTACTATGAAACTCTATGTAGTCTTCAGAAACCCTAGAAGTGGTTTGTCATCAAAACTCACCAGTTTAACCCCAGATGCATCAATTTCCTTTCCATTCAGAGATGGATGCTCACTATGGATGAGGTTTATTTCCGAACCTAAATCCAATAGCACTGATGTCTTCTAGCCATCAATGCCTCCATTCACAGAGTAGCAGGTGCTATCCTACTATTCAGCAGGTTTGTTTTTATAGTTGCAGACGGTGAGCCTTTCATTTTCCCTGTTGCATCTTTCCTTTGCTTGGACAATTTCACTTCCTCTGCATTGTTGGCAGATATTGTTTGGCTTAGAACTCCCATGGGGAACTTCTGCTGCTTTTTTCTTCCAAGACTGCTTGAGAACTGCTTGCAACTGGGCCATGAGTAAAAGCTCTTCTCTCTCTGATTTAAACCACCACCACTTCACTACTCGGAAGAGTTTGGAGGAGGTAGAACAAGAAAACCAGAGAGAAATGTGAGGGAGTCCAAGCTTTCCCAAATGCCACATCTTTACATCTGAATAGTCTACTTAAATCACAAATGTTTGTGCATTCTGTGACATAGGAAAGTCATTCAATGGCTTGTGTTTTATTCATTCACAAATATCACAGCGATTCCTGGGGACCAAAGACAAAGTCTGGAACTGACCCATTTCACCAGTTAAACCAGACTGTGTCACAGAATTCATGTGTAATGAACCTGAGGTTCTTAAAACTAGGGTTACCAGCCATGTAATGGGGCCTGGAATTCTCCCTAGATTATAACTGATCTCCCGATTACAGAGATCTGTTCACCTGGAGGAAATGACAGCTTTGGAGGAGGTTGTCTGTGCTAACACACACCCCTGCATTCCCTCCACAAACTCCAGCCTTCCCAAGCACTTCCCACAAATCTCTATGATATTCTCAAGTCAGACCGGGCAACTAGGACATCTCATCTATTCCCATTCATAAAGAATCACTGTGGCTGATTCCGCATGGCTTACCTGAAGCTGGAATGTTGCGGGACGTTGTGGAACATGCCGGCAAAAACGTGAAAGATCGCGTTTTCTTGCGTGAGTTTTGCATGATGTTGCGTAAAACTCGTGCAAGAAAACGCAATCTTCCACGTTTTTGCCGGCATGTTCTGCAACGTCCCGGTTTCAGGTAAGCTGTGCAGAATCGGCCTGTGACAGAATGCAATTTACAGAGAGGTTTCCACCATGCAACACTCAGAAGGCTGGGGTGGTGTGTGTGTGTGTGGGAGGGTGGACATCAGGCAGTGGCCTGGAATAAGAACTGGATTGGCTGACTCCACCTTCAGAATGCAAGGGGGTTGACAGGATTTGCAGTTCAGTTAGGAACTGAGATTTGAAGAGAGTGTGTGTAAGCATCTGATGGAGGCAAGTCAGACCCCCTCTGAAGAGAAGGAAAGGGAATCAGTCGCCCTACTTGTAACAACCTGGTTTGAGGAAGAAGAATTCCAAGACCTATTTACACAGCCACAATAGAATTGTAGTGGAGATTGCCATTCCAACCAAAGGAAAGTGTTATTTCTTCTTAGGAAAGAAACAATAATTCCTGTATATATATTTTAAATTGCATATTAATAATTACATTTGATATACTCATTCATGAAAATTGCGTTGTTTTAAAAGACCACAATTGTAGGAAACAGCAGAGCCAGGCAAGGGGCCAAGTTCACCCTGACAAGGCCCCTACCTCCCAGTTTGCACCAGCCTCTTCCCAGCATTTGGCCTCCAGTCCCAACCTTTGCCCATGGCGTTGACCTAGGCAGGGGTCCCATCAGGACAAGCTGCAGGCAAAACACCCTGGTTGTGAGCATTTTGTGCAAGTAAGGAATCTGCTCCTGCAGAGCAGGATCCCTGGGGGCAATGGCTGCCTTTATTCTCCCTTCTTTGGTGGGACATCTGGAAAGAAGGCTGACAGAAATGGCAACAATCCATCTTCTCCTAGCCGGTCTTTGGGGTAAGTGATCCTCTTCTTGTAAATTTGAATTGAGGAAATCTGTATTTTCTCCCTCCTGCAGTCAGCTTTTCAGCTTTGTTCTGATGTTACTTTTTAAAAATAAGATTAGAGTAGCTGTGAGGAACAGGTGGATCATGGATTCTAAGCAGTATTTGGTGGGTGACTTGGTACCTTTGGGTACTTGGAGTTCTTTCAAAGAATGTTGAACGAGATGAATCTTGTTCCAATCTTTCAGTCTCTCCTTGTATTCTTCAGCAATGGTAAACTCAGGATCACAACAGTCTATTTATGCCTTCAAATGTTCTGAATCTGTACAGTTGTTTTATAAAACACGTTTATAGAGTGTAGGTGTGTAAGAGAATGGTGTGTAAGGCTGGACAGTGGGCACTGGTCCATGGCTAGGCTCCCAAGTATACACTGGAGGCAGTTATAACAGGAACAAAGTTCTGTTTACTTCCTCTCTGTACAGAGTAGATAGTTACTTGCTTTGCATAATGGGTCACGTCGCGTGCTTCAGCCTCAGCCTGAGACAGAAAACTTATTGATTTGTTTACAAAATGTATACCCCAACATTTCTGCCCTCCTCAGGGCCACCATGGCAGCTCCTGCTTCAGTTCCTTACCCAAGACTCCCAGCCCTTAAATCCTTCAGCTGCCCCACCTCATTGGCTTTATAACCCTTGGAGGCAGGGCCGGCACCAGAGGTTTTGGCGCCCGTGGCAGCATGCGTGCGTGCTCTGCGCGTGCGCACACCACGGACTGCGTGATGATGTCATTGCAGACGGCATCACGCGCTGCAGGGGGGCTGGGCAGCACGCAGAGGAGCGCCGAGTGCAGAAGCTGCGAGCTGCTGCTGGGACGGTGCACGGAGGCTGCTCTGTGCACCGCCCCAGCAGCAGCTCACGGCTTCTGCGCTCAGCTGGGGTGGAGGAGTGCGCAGCAGAGGAGTGAGCAGTGGAGCTGGCCCTGTGCCGCCGCTGCCACATGCCCCAACCGAGTGCAGCCGCTGCTGGGGCAGCGCGCGGAGGCTGCTCCGTGCGCTGCCCCAGCAGCAGCTCATGGCTTCTGCACCTGGCTGGGGTGGAGGAGCGTGCAGCGGAGCTGGCGTGGCTGGCTGCAGCTGCTGCTGCAGCCAGCCAGCCAGCCCCGTGCTTCTGCCGCCACCGCCACCACGCATCCCAGCCGGGCGCAGAAGCTGTGAGCCGCTGCTGGGGAGGTGCGTGGAGGCTGCGCCCGGCTGGGGCATGTGGCAGCGGCATCGGAAGCACAGGGCTGGCTGCAGCAGCAACTGCAGCCAGCCATGCCAGCTCTGCTACGTGCTCCTCTGACTCGACACCCCCTCCTGCGCCCCCCCCAGTGCCCTCGTGCCCGAGGCCAGTGCCTACCTGGCCTCAATGGGCGCGCCGGCCCTGCTTGGAGGGATGCTCCAAACCAGCCACCTGTTCCCAAGACAGACTACATACAGCCATCTGGATTAGATGTTTGGGCATTCACCATGTCACTGACTCTCCTATGTGCTCTTGGGGCCCCAGTGGAGCTAGGGAAGTGAGTGCAAGAGTGGAAACTGAGTCCCACTGGGATGAGTTGATACTGGGATGGGTTGGCACAAATTGTTTATACTTGTTGTTTCTTTGGATCTCAAGTTGTGACTTAGTCAACAAAATATATGTTTTGGATATATTTGACACTTCACTGCCTTTTTAGTAAAGGATGGAGTAAAGTGTCTAATTAATTATGTCGCAACAGGATTAATCTCTTAAGCATATGATTTGGATATGTCCAGCTATTTGGGCCTTTTGGGAAGAAGCGATTACTCATGTTAATTTTGTATTAGAATATTCATTGATTTTCAGGATGCTTATATACTTCTAAATTATTTGCCTGTCTCCTGGTGTTCAATAAAAATGGACCCTCCATGGCTTTATTGTAAGAACAATGGAGAGACAAATACCCACCTCCCAAAGTTCAATGGACTGAGGACCTTACAACTTTATCAACATTTGAACATATCACATATAGATGATAACTGCATATTTATTAGATAATTGGAAAACTTTTACAGAGGATTATATGTACACCAGCCACCATTGTTATCATATTTTGATCTATTCTATCTGAGGCTTGAACCTTCTATAAAATAAAAATTATTAAATTTTAAAAAAATAAAAACAGGGTGTTCTATTTTTAAAAAATTGACAGAATACTCAAGACATAAAACAAACTGTCCTTGGACTTTTGAAAGTCTCTGTAGACATGCAGGTTTTCAAAGAGTTGGGTCTAGATTCCCCAACTCCGCTTTCTACAGCCAGACAGCTGTTAAAAATAAATAGCTGTTAAAAAATAAAGGAGAGCCCAAATGGCCTTCACAGGGTAAGGAGGGGCTTTTCCCTCCTCCCTCAAGTGATTTCTCCATGTCACAATACACATGGGGAGCCCCCTCCCATTTATGCTGCTCTACATGCACACAATTTCCCACATGGAACAGAAAAAACGGGGGGAAACTTCCCTGCCTTGCTATTTTAACGTGGGGAAATAGCTCGAGGGCAGAAGGAGGAGCCCCTCCTCCCCCTATGGAAGCATTTGGCCATTTATTTTTAACAGCTATTCCCCAAAGCTGCAGGGAACTCGAGTTGTGTCTGGGTCAACTCTTTAAAATCCTGCACATCTAAGTTGGCCATAAATCTAGGACATATCACCAGGATAAGTGTAACAATGAAGATTAGCACAATTGAGCCTTTGAAAGACTATTCCTCACTAATAAGAAACAGCAATGTTGTCTACTTCCTTTCAGTAACAGCTTACAAGGACAGAGAAGATATATTCTTGTCATTCCTGTTTTGGGACATATACTCCATCCCCAGGCTGCTCTGGAAACTTGCTTCAATTTCTGGCCCAAGAGGTGGACCCTTCTGGAGCTGAGGGTGTGAGCTGTGTCGCATGAATAGACATGGGCACGAACGGGGAAAAAAAACCAAACAGGCTGTTCAGTGTTCATTCCCGATGACAAACACGAACAGCTGACCAGAACCGAACATGTCCCATTAATGGACATGTTCGGTGTTGTTCATTGGTGCCAGAGCAGCCCCCTTAGTGCTTAGAGAGCCCATATTCACAGGGAATGTGCAACAGGCTCTTCTCCAGCCATCAGCCAAGTTTGGTCAAGATTGCAGTATGGATCTCAGAGTTATACATTCCCAAATTCGATGCCCCCAGGAAACTCCCAAACAACACAATGAAGCCACCCTCCCCAGTTGACTTTGGCCCCATGCCGTGGTTTTGAAGGTGAGCCACCTCCCCTCTTGGGGATGGGGGGTCTGGCTGCTGGCCAGCAGCACCCCCCATGTGCCCACCCACCAGGCCTACGGGTCGGGGGCGGAACGGTTATTCGCTTACGCAGCAAGGTGATTGATGACTGCTGCAGCCGGGCCTGGCAGGTTTGGGGAAGTGGTGGAGTGCCGCCTCCCCTCAGGGGGTGGGGGGGTCCGGCCACTCACCGGCGGCACCCCCAATGTGCCCGCCTGCCAGGCCTACAGGTCATAGGTGAGCTGGTTATCCGCTTATGCAGCAAGGTGGTTGTTGACTGCAGCGGCCAGGCCTGGCAGGCTTGGGGAGGTGCTGGAGTGCCGCCTCCCCTCAGGGGGTGGGGTGGGAGTCTGGCCACTTGCCGGCAGCACCCCCAATGTGCTCGCCCACATGGCCTCTGGGTCAGAGGCAGACTGGTTATCCATTTATGCAGCCAGGTGGTTGATGACTGTGGCCACTGGTTGGTAAGGTGGAGGGAGACCAAGGGTTTCTGGGTGCGGCAACAAGCTACACCTGGAAGATGCTGTGAGGGGGACAGGGAGACTCCAAATTGGCAGCAGCTGGCATCAACCATCTCTTTGCCATCACAGAAAGGAGGGGATGGGGCAGTGCAAGTGGTGGGGAAGGGACTCGTGGCAGCACCTGAGAGAGAGAGGTATGGACCGGTAACTGGAAAGCTCCCAAGCGAGAGGTAGTTGGGAGGGGTCAGTGTGGTCCCAGAGAGGGACAGGAAGAAATAGGGCAGTGGCAGCAGCTGCCATCGCCCACCTTCCTGCCCTTGTGGAAAGGACGGGAGTCATGGGACACATTCCCACCTGGCTGAAAGAGGTGCAGTCAGTCCTGTTGACAGGGGAGCCACGATGCTGTGCAACTGACTGTATCCCTATACGGTATATTCACCTGTGTGATTGCAGCCGAGCTGTCCCTTGTGACCAAAGAGGGAGCAGTAACAGCATAGTCCTTCATGAAGGGGTGGCTGATATGACCCGCTGTCCTGACTTCATGGAAAGAAGGGGATGGGCAGGACAGGAGAGGTCATTCATAAGGGTCAGAGTGGTTCCACAGAGGGAGAAGGAGAAAGAAGGACCAGCAGCCCCGAGAAATGAGGGGGGCAAGAGCAGTTCCCTACCGCTCCAAGGCACCTCACCTGTGCACACAGTACAGGCACTACTCATAACAGTTTGGGAGATACCACCAGACACCAACTGCCTTCCTGCCTTTGCAGAAAGGAGGGGATGGACAGGACAGGAGACGTTGCTTGGATGGGTCAGAGTGGTTCCAGAAAGGGAGAGGAAGGAATGGGGCGGCGGCAGCAGCTGACATCGGCCACCTTCTGCTCTTGCGGGAACAAAAGGAGTCGAGGGACCCATTCCCCCCTGCTCAGAGAGCACCACGTTTGTAATGGATAGGGCCACCATGTTGCTCAACTACATGTGCAACAGCTCCTGAGCTGTTGCTCAAGTACCCAAAGGAGGCTGCCGCCAGCATCACCCACTTTCCTGCCTTCGCAGAAAGGAGGTGTCATGATGATCTGGCTGTGCCAGGAAGGCCTCAGAAGCCTGTTAACAGTGGGAGTGGGCCTGGATAAACTTGACCCAAACGTGTCAGCCCTCATTCAAGATACCCGCCAGACTCGATGGGCAAGGTTGCATGGCGACGCCACGGAGAACCAAGGGGCAAGATGCTTTAGTAGCCTGCAGAAGCCCACATACTCCACAAGGGATATGGGCAAGCCATGTAGGGTAATTGTCTCTGCCAAGATGTGAAGGCCCGCTTCCTGAGCCCTCAACCTTGCAGTTGTAAGCGGTGCTGTCCCAGACCCCGAGGGGACAACCTCCATGAGCGCAGCCTGCCTGAGCACTCTGCTACCACAGTGTCACCCTCAAGGCAAGGATTCTTTTTGGGTGGATTCCAGTGACCCTTCCACTGATCCATGCTCAGAAGAACTGGTCACCCCCTTTCTCCCCCCAACGGATGTTTCACTTGACGAGGACGGAGACCACAGGCTTGTGTGGTGCATCTTCAGGTGCCTAGTCAGGGCCATTGATGACAGATGGTTCGAGTTTTTGCCCCTGTGCACCTGGACATCACAGGCACGGCACCGCACCATATGGGGGTCATTAGGAAGGATCCGAAAGTGCCTCCATATGGAGGCATTGTAACATGGACCGCTAACTGTCCCAGGAGAAGGAGGATGAATGATTACAGGCTGCACTGCGGAGCTGGCCACGGACGATGGAGAGAGGGGTGGACTGCAGGCGGAGACACCACCAAGAGTTTGGGATGGGGACAGGAGGGATGTTTCATAAAACACAAAACATTCCTCCAGGGATCCATCACCCATCCCGTCCTCAAAATGTTGAGACAGTTCCTCTCCCCCGCAGAGGAAAGACCTCTTTGGCCTCCTCCACATCCCCCAGAGGTGAATTAGGGGGAGCGAGAGTACTATCTGCTTCCCCCAAGCCACACCCAGTACTGCTTTCCACAAGTAAACCAGGAGGACTGCATTTGCACTTCACTCCATGACCACCTGTGGTGGCCACCACAACAATGAGCTTGGCCCCAGGGCCTGGCAGCAGCCCTGGAACTAGAGGGAGGGGGTAGAGCCCTAGCCCAGCACTCCCAGAGACCTGACCAGATCAGGCAGTAATAATCAGGGTGAGCCCTCAGCTGAGGTGCCCACTGAGCTTGGCCCCATAGCTTGGCAACAGCTCTGGAACCAGTGGAGAGGTAGATCCCTATCTAACCACACAGAAAAAATCCCAGCTCTAATGCATTCTCCCTGTCTCTCTCTCAAACTCTATTAAGAGCTCTGTCCCACTCCACTGCTTGCTGAAAGTGAAACCAGAACTGGGAGCGCAGTGTCCTTTTATAAGTAGAGGTCTCATGGAGAAACACAAGAGGCCTGTGGTTGGCAGTCAGAACTGCCTAACAGGGTTTGCAGGGATGAGATTGGGGTTCCCATGGCCACAGAACACCCCCTTCCTCCCTCCCTCCCCCCTGGTGTCTGCTCCCACATTACCAATTGTAACCGATTTTGCAGCTCCACACTTGGAAGGAAGATGTGCCCATCAAGCTAAGTTGGGCTTTGATTGGGGTGTCCAGGGCAACAGAGGGAGTGCAGACAGAGTTCAGGCACTCCCCCCCCCTCCATTGCCGAGGTAATTGATTGAAGGTACCTGAGTGTTTAGCTTCCTGAATGGCGGCTGAGCTCAACGAACAAGGCTTGTGCCGACCACCTGTTTGGCTGGAATGGCGCATCATGAATGGCCCGTTTGTGATTCGGTTTCGTTTTCCCGACCATGTTGGACGCTCCTCTCCGCAGGTCCGGGAGGAAGCGGCCGAGCAGCCTGACCGGGTGGTTAACCTGCAAGGGTTAACCCCCAGGACTCCCAGGTAGGGGGTCAGGGTCCGGAGCGCCGTGGGAAGAGCCCCCTGAAGTTGATCCAGGGGGTAAATAGCCCGTCTGCTCCTATGGAGGCCAGCAGACTTGCGCAGCACATCGCGTGCTGCCGGGCCATGGAGAACCGCACCTGACTAACTATGCAACAACAATAAAGTGTAGATCATGAACTTAAATTTTAATAAATGAATCTCATGCTCCAACTTATACCTTGAATATATGAAGTGTATGTATATTATCATAACACCTAAGGTATATCATCCATCACAAATATCTTTCATGATTAGCTTAGGTACATAAAAATGCTACCATACTACAAGGTTTTTAATACAATCAAAGTAACTGCAGTCACAAAATATCAGGGGTTTCTTGTTTTATTTTGGGTATTTCCAATCTGAAGAAAAACAGGAGATTTGAGGCATTGTTTTAGATTGGAAATATTCAAATGTACACCCCTAGATGACACCAATATTTCTCAGTCTCTGTCAACATCTGTTAGGGACTCCTCTTCTCTCCTGCTGAACTCTCAACTAGTTGTAGGCTTCCCTCTTATCCAAATCCCTGCTATTATTTACTGCTTCTATTGTTTTCCTTAAACATCTTCTCTTCTGTATTATTCAGTCACTGTCGAGAAGGATCTGGTATAATCATTGGTTTATTGGCTTGCATTACAATTTCTTGGACAGACTCTGCTGCTTCGACATGGCAATTTTGCTCCAGCTTGGTTTTCAAACAGTCACATTTTTTCCCTGGAGGAACTACACAAGCAACATCTGCCAACTGTCCACTTTCCAGGACTTCCCCTACTTGGCCCCATTGCACTCTGATGAAAACCTGCTTTATTCTGATTCATAGTCAACATGTGACAGAATGATATAACTGAATCCAAACAATATTTTTACTGAATAAATAAGATTAAACCAAACTTGCATAATATCTTTATATAGTTCTCTTCTAGAAAAATATACAAGACAGTAGATAAAAATTTAAGCAGGAACAGTATCCTCTGCAGAAAGATTAAAGTGTTGGCAGGTACAGATTTCTAAAATTATATCTAGTATGGAGGGAATGTGTTTGTGTTTGTGTGTGTCTGTGTGTTTTAAAAGGAGAGATAAATTACACATTCATTGGAGAAGACTTGTAGCCATGATAGCTAAATGGAACCATCAGGTACAGAGGCCATATCCCTTTAAATGTTAGATTCCTACAAGATAGAGAATAGAATAAACTATTTCCTTCTCTGAGTACCTGAGGCATTTGGGCTGAATCTTACAGACAAAAGAATACTGGATTAGATGTATTGTGGTCTAATTGAGCAAGACAGTTGATCCTTCCTGTTATTTTATTAATCCTCTTCCACCCTCATGCCACGTTGCATTATAATCCCACTGTCTGAAAATTGCTCTTTCTAGGTGTGGTTTGGAGCTCAGATCCTGCAGACCTAAACACAACTGAGATCAGGTTAGTGAATGGTTCAAGTCACTGCAGTGGGAGAGTGGAAGTGCTCCATGGTGGAATGTGGGGTACTGTTTGTGATGATGCCTGGGAAATGGAGGATGCCAGAGTCGTGTGTCAGCAACTGGGCTGTCCATTTGCAATATCGGCCCGACACAGTGCACATTTTGGAAGAGGAACTGGCCCAATCTGGCTGGATGAAGTCAAGTGCAAAGGTTCAGAATCAGCACTCAGTCACTGCTCAGCAAATCCTTGGGGAGTACATAACTGCAACCATGGAGAAGATGCTGGTGTCATATGCTTAGGTAAGTTTAAGACTTGAGGGGTTGATTCACCCTTGCTTTTGACATGGCTGATATTGGCAACTAAGCAGGAACACTGAGCTAGCTCAGCTCGATGCCTTTAATTTTCACAGTATGATATGCAGGAATCCAAATATAAAAATTTTCATGGCATGCTACCATCTCTGCGTCAAGCAACTGTTCAGGGCACTGGCAGAAGCTGGCATGAATAGCTGGCAAGAGAATAAAATCATCCATAGATTGATTGGCTAGGTAATATTGATTGATTGACTGATTGATTCAATGTTTAGCCCTCCCTCCCTGCGAACATTCAAAAAATACATTTAAAAATTAAAAAAACATGAATACATAGAACAGCATCTCAGATGGTGGCCCCCTCCAATTTCCCCAATCATGATGTAAACAAAAGGAGGGGCACAGTTAATAATATTCTAGTGACTGTGTTTATAGGGGGGTAGATGGTTTTGTTGCCTCCTTTGCGGGAGACCAGTAGGGAGGCTCCTAAAACAATCAAAGACTGGCCTCAACCGTATGCCTGGTAGAACAACTCCATCTTACAACCCCACTGAAATGATATGAGGACTTGGCAGGTCTGGGTGTCCTCCGACACAGAGTTCCACCAGGTTGGGGCTAGGACTGAAAAGGCCAGCTGGGCCTCCCTGGGGCCAGGGACCACGAATAAGTTCTTATTTGCCAATCTTAATGCTCTCTGGGGTGCATATGGGGAGAGGTGATCCCGCAGGTATGACGATCTCAGTTCATTTAGGGTTTTAAAGGTTAAGATCAAAACCTTGAACCTGATCTGGAATTCCATGGGGAGCCAGTGCAGCTGCTGCAGGATGAGAGTAATATGTGCCCTGTATGATGTGTCCATCAGGACACATGCAGCACCATTCTGGACCCGCTGTAATTTCCAGGTTAAGCTCAAGGGAAACCCTGCATAGAGCGAGTTACAGTAGCCTATTCTGGAAGTGACAGTTGCATGAATCACTGTAGTTAGGTCATGGGTCGACAGGTAGGGTGCAAGCTATTGAAGATGGAAGAACACAGACTGGACAACTGCCATGACGTGGTCCTCCATCCATAAGGAGGAATCTAGTATCACACCAAAACTCTGGAATGATGAGACAGGCACTAATGGCGCCTCATCAAGGGTTGGGAGCCGGATTCCCAAGTACTGGATCTCTGTCTTTACCAGGTTCAACTTCAGCCAGCTCTGCTTTACCCATCCAGCCACAGCCTTCAAAGCTCTCACTAGGACATCAGGGGCAAAGTCAGGCTGGCTGCCCATCAACAGATACAACTGGGTGTCATCCGCATTGTCCATTTGAAAATGTTTCTGATAAATGTTTTCCCCAGAGTGATGACTGCTGATATTTACCACATTGGAGTAAAACATTGCGAAGAAAAACTCTCACAATGTTTAGGTCAAAACTCTCTTCTTTGTGCCTGTTTGTGAACACAGAAGAAGAATAATCTGGTTGGCCACTGCCAAAGATAAAATGATGAAAGAATTTGCCACTAATAAGTACATGAATTCTTAGTTTGTATTTTTCTTTTTGTTTCTTTGGAGTCTAGAAATCTTGCTGTGAAGGTGTGCTAGTACACCATTAACAGACTTTCATTCTATTTCTCTTTAAACAGAGGTAAGGCTGGTGAATGGTCCAACTCCCTGCGCTGGCCGGGTCGAGGTGCTCCGTAACCAGGAATGGGGAACAGTGTGTGAAAATGGCTGGGACATGAACGAAGCCCATGTTGTGTGCCAGGAAGTGGGCTGTGGAAAAGCTTTAGCAGCACCAGGTGGGGCTAAGTTTGGACAAGGATCTGGTTCCATTTGGATGGACGAGGTCAACTGCACGGGATCCGAAGACAATCTAAGCGAATGCACAGCAACCCCCTTGGCAGAAGACAGCTGTGGCCACAGCAAAGATGCAAGTGTGGAATGTGCAGGTAATTGTCATTCGACCCATAGATATGAAAAGGATCCACAAAATTATTTAGCTCTCCTTCCAAAAGATCACCTTAAGTACCTGCTCATTTACCATCGGATAGGATTAAGTAGGCATAAACAATTGTCAACCGTTACATCAAATATAGCTCCCTGGAAGGTTTCTTCCTGATGAAACAGTTGCTAAAATAAGTTCCTGGATTTCCTCACTTGCCAAAAGCAAGTTTTTCAGGCAGGGAGAAGAGTAAAGGAAAAATGAGAAAGGACAGAGCTGTCTTCCAAATGGCTATGACTCTCTGTAGGTTTCCTCTTGCTTCTGCAGCCACCAATTCAGCACAGCAGCAACAGGGCTTCTAGATGGTAGGTTTCCCTGCATTTTTCCTGCCCCATGCCTGCACAGCCACCATTCCCCTCCATCCCAGGCTTGTATGTGTGTATGTGTTTTAAAAGATTGCTCAGTCACAATGAGTCAAGGTGCTTTCACAGAGCAGAATCCATTTTCTTCATCTTATCTAGATGTGTATTAAGCCAAAATTCAGACCTGTCAATGGAGGATCTTCAAGGTTACCTGACAATATTCTTGAGTACAGATGGGCGCGGACTGCATAATGGACCTAATTTCTCCACGGATTTACCTTGTTCATTGTTCCCGAACACGCGGGCCATGGCGCATGTTCTTTTCACAAAAGCACCGAACTTTGGGGCGTTCTGTCCGTCTGTCCATTGGCCTGTTATGCCAGGATTCCTGCCATCCCTGCTCAAACAATTTCCTAGGCAACGGTGTGAAGCCACCTTCCCCGTTTGGAACACACCAATCTCAATGTATTGTCGAAGGCTTTCACGGCCGGAGAACGATGGTTGTTGTGGGTTTTCCGGGCTGTATTGCCGTGGTCTTGGCATTGTAGTTCCTGACGTTTCGCCAGCAGCTGTGGCTGGCATCTTCAGAGGTGTAGCACCAAAAGACAGAGATCTCTCAGTGTCACAGTGTGGAAAAGATGTAGGTTCATTTGTATCTACTCAGGAGGGGTGGGGTTGAGCTGAGTCATCCTGTAAGAGTTTCCCAGGGTGTGGAATGCTAATGACGGGAGGCTTCACTGTATCCTGAGGAGGTTCTTTTGCATATGGATTGGTACTTGATGTGCTAATCTTCTCTGCAGGGCTATTGTCGGGGATAGAATGTTTTGTTAGCCTGGTGTTTTTCAGAACTGGTTTACTCTGATTTCTTTCCCCTTTCAAATCCTTGGGTTCTGGGGGTCAAATTCCCTGCCCCCAAACTCTTACTTGTTTCTGGGTTCCCGGTGGGTTCTATTGTGCTCTGACTCCACCCACTCGCAGACCCGCAGTGCGTGCAAGGCAGCTTTGGGTGCTCTCTGCTTGAGTTCTTTCCTTCTTTCCACTTTCTTCCCACTTTCTTTCCTGGCTTTTGAGGTGCCCAGGGAGCTGCTATGGGGTGCTGTGAAACATCCACTCTCTGGCGACCGGCAGCATGCTTTGGGGGCTCTCTACTTGAGTTCTTTCAAAGCCTTTCTCTCTCCAAATAGTGAGTGCATCTTGGGGTGCTTTCCTTCCTGGCTGTTGAGGTGCAAGGGGGGCTGCTATTGGGCTCTGTGAAACACCCACTCTCTGATGACTGGCAGCATGCTTTGGAGGCTCTCTGCTTCTTTCAAAGCCTTTCTCTCCCTAAATAGTGAGTGCCTCTTGGGATGCTTTCCTTCCTGGCTTTTGAGGAGCAAAGGGGGCTGTTATTGGGCTCTGTGGTCATGAATTTCCTCTCCTGCCCCCCCAACCAGTGTCCAGAGCGAGCAGGTGTTCTCCCACCTGGGAGACATCCTCGTCCCCACCGCTCATGCCTGGATCCCGCCTTGGTTGATCAATTGGCGTTCATCAAGATCAACCTCCTCCTGCTGGGGTATTCTTCCCTGGACCTTGGGGACTTGGAATCTTGGCTCTGAGAAGCCCCAGTCTCTGCACCAATGCCAGGTTGCTTCACCTTCAATCAGGCTCAGGAGCATCCCCAGTCCATGTTCTGTTGTGAGGAAGCCCTCCGGATCCCATCTATTATTCCAGACTACAGGTGCCTTCCCTCTCTGCTCCAGGCTTTCTTTCTCATCTCTGAGCTTCTCCTTTCATAATCTCGTGTCTTATGTCCTGCTGCAACCTAAAAAGCAAACCCAAGATCCATCATTTAAATCCACCAGCTAGGCTTCACCCACTTTCTCCATTTGTTATACCACCTCATAGATGTTGGTTTCGCTGCTGAACATAGCATTTGCAAATGTGGCACTACTTACATCCATGTTACCATCCCTTACTATCTAGGAGGCACCCCCCCCCCAAAGGAGAGTTAAAGTTGCCTTCTCTGAACATGGAGAAGGCATCCATTCCTGTCTGTTTAATCACAACCACCCATCGGAGAGGTGGGTTCTGGCTCTGACAACAGGCACTACCTCTCAACAGGGGAGTTATATCTTCTCGGTGAGGTGGGATTAGGCTCAAGGAAGGAATCCCTTCTGTCCAACCTGTGGGTGTGACAATGGTTTCTTTTTCTGAGTTTTCTGCTGCAGTTTCTACCACCACGTCTTAGAGGTGGGATCCTGTTGCAGAACATGATTTGGACATGACCCCTGTTATCTGTAGTAACCATGGAGGGATTGCTGTGGCAACTGCATATCTTTCCTTTGTTGACAGCATCACATTTGTTGATGTGGGTATCATTGGCAATCGTCCTCCTGGGAGCGCATGGCCCCTTCTGAGTGGGGAGGCTGCTCCCATCCCCCATGCGTGGAGAAGGCGGCCACAGCAACCACATGTCCTTCCCTTTGCTGACACTCCCACGTTTGGTGAAGTGGGTATTGTCAGCAACCATCTTCCTCCTGCGAGCACATGCCCCCCTCGAGTGCAGAGGCTGCATCCACTCCCTTTTCCCAGGTGTAGGGAAGGCTGCCGCAGCAACCACATGTCCTTCCTTCACTGATGATGCCATGTTTGGTGAAGTGGGTATCGTTGGTGACCATCTTCCTTCTGCGAGTGTGTGGCCCCCTGAGAGTGGGAAGCTGCTTCCACTCCCTTCCCCCAGGCATGGGGAAGGCAGTCATAAGGGCACATAAAAGGAGGGGTGAGGCCACACTCAAAAGACACCTCCATGATGTGGTGGCTGCCCTCTCCCCATCCTAACCCCACTGGTCCAAGGAAAGGGGGCCCCCAAAGGGAGGGGGTGGCCGCCATTGATACTCACTTCCACAGTGTGGCAGCCACAGTCTCCCCACACTAACCCCACGTGGTCCAAGGAAAGGGGATCCTCAAAAAGGAGGGAGTGGCTGCTGTCAATACCCACCTCTATGACATGGTGGCCACCATCTTTCTACCCTAACCCCACTGGTCCAAGGAAAGAGGGCCCCCAAAGGGAGGGGGTGGCTCCCATCGATACCCACTTTCACGATGTGGTGACTGCCCTCTCCCCACCCTAATTTCACCTGGTCCAAGGAAAGGGGGCCCCCAAAGGGAGCAGGTGGCCGCCATCAATACCCACTTCTGTTACGTGGGGGGCACTCCTTTAAAATAAAAATTATCATTTAGTGGTCGCCAGGCTCCTGACCTGCATAGGGAAGGGACTTTCTGAATAGGGAACCCGTCTCCTTCCCCAAGCACAGAGAATGGTGCTTCTGAATGGAAGAACACAAGTCTCCTTCTCCCAGGCATGAGGAAGGCTCCTTCCAAATAGATGAGCACAAGTTTCCTTTGAGGTGCCCATCCTCCAAGGCTACCCTCAGAATTGGGGAGCCCAAGTCTGCTTCCTTCCCAACACAACGTCTACTGCCTTCCCCCACACAAACGTTTCATTCCCTCGCAAACACCAGGTTTGGCGAGTGCTCCACTGGTTGTGTGTGGGATGCTCTTGGGCTGGGAACTGTGCATGCACAACTCCACAGCAATGTTGAGACAAGTCCCTGTGGTTGGGCACCTTCATAGACATCCCACTCTGTCCCCTCTCCTTGCCCAGCATTGGCACACTCAAGAACTGCTTCTCTTTTTTGGTAACATCTCATATGCCTCCGTTTCGCCACTTCTTTTCCACTGTCTTCTACTTTTCATCATGACAGCACCACCTTTCTCTTTTCTCATGGCTACCCCATAGCTGAGGTGTCTTTTGATGGTAACCACCTTTCCTCTAAGTCGTGTTCTCTATGGGGAGGGAAGCCCCTTCCCCTGCAAGGGGACTTAGAGTCACCCTTCCTGAAGTTGGGAAGGGCTTTCCTTCCTAACAGCCCCAAGAGGGGACTTGGACACCCTTTTTGTCAGCTGAGCTTTTTCTTGCTGGCACCGGAGAAACAACGCTTGGGAGATTTGGTGCAACCAAAGTTCTTCCCCATTTTATCCTCACAAGAACTTTTGAAGTGGGCCACTGTGGTGGATCCTTCTGCTTCACCAGATGGTCGGGGCCCCTAAAATAACTGAACTTGGAGTGGAGGGAAACCAGATTGTCAACCCCCCAGGTCCAGTGACAAGTAGGACAGCGGCCCAGGTGAGAGACCTGCCCCTAACCCAAGCAAGCAGACACACTAAGTCACTGAGGTGGAATTTGTTGGCCACTGGTCAAAGAGGCTCCCTCTGAAAAGGGTAGCATAAGTCTCCTTCCCCAAAGGTGTGGAAGACATCCTTTCCATCCCTCCCATGCTTTCTATTCCAGCAAGGGGCCTTTGAATTGCTACATGATCTCCTGTTGCGGAGTTGGCTTTCACTCAAGTACATGCATTCATTTCCCATCATGGGGAGTTGGTCTCCCCGCCCCCAGGGAGGGCATCTGTTGTTGATGCAGCCCCATGTAGGTGGGTTTTGTGAGCAGCCACCTCTCCTGGACAGAAGCACAAGTCTCCCTCCTTCCACCAAGGGCGGGTAAGAGTCAGTCAGAATAGGGGAAGGGAAGTTGTTGTTTGTTAAAGTCTTTGAAAAAGTGATAATTGAAGAGTGTTACATGAAAACTTTTGGGGTTTACTAAAGCAAAAATCTGTGGGGAAACCAGGTCTACTGCACAAAAACAGTTCGCAAACCAGTTCGCGAACTGGGCCGGTCTGTTTAAAAGTTCATGGTCCGTGGTCCGTGAAAGTCCACGGACCACAAACCGGCGGTTCATGGCTGACTCCCAGTCCATACCTATCTCTATTCTTGAACTTCAACAGGACTAGATTGGCAGATTATCGCAAGAATAACCAGTACAGGATGAATACAAATGCCATCAAAGAAAAATCACAGGGAATCTTTTCACCTTAGGGTGAATCTGGCTTCTTCCTGTGTTGTCAATTAAAATTACGGGTGGAGTTATCAATAATTTGAAAGTCAATCCAGTCATCTCTGTTGCACCTCACCTCGGTTGTGACTGAACCAGCATTTTAACTCCATCCTACCCAATCCTCCTCCTTTCTTTGACTTATTATTTGTACACCTATGACAGGCAAACTCCTGCAACTTCAGCAGGAGACTTTCCATCTCCTCCCCTAACAACACTTCCTGCCACCATTCAGTTGGGTTGTAGGGGGGAATGATGAGGACAATGGGGCACAGTCAACAATTTTGTGTCAACACCATTATGTCACATCCATCCATCACAGCATGGAAGTGACATCATCATGTTGGGCAATGCTCTAGCACTCACCCCAAACCACAGAGATTTGGGCAAAAACTAGAGTATCCTGGTAACATTATAACATCACTATTGGGGCATACCAGAAGTGATGTCACTGCATGGTCAGCAGTTGCTCAAGGTAAGACTCAAACTGCCAAACTGATTCCTGCTCCTGGTCTGATCACCCACACTCAATCAGTGGATCAGCAGGAGAAAACAAATGTGACGGGAAATGACATTGCACACACTGTGACAAAAGGGCGGGGGGCTTCCATGTGAAAGTGATGTCAAAACATCTTCAATGCTTTTCACCAGATGCCCTGACCTCCAATGCTCCTGGGATTAGCCATTGAAGGCCTGGCACCCAATAGTACCCATCAGCAAACAATAAAAAGTAGCATAGGAGGAACTAGCGGTGAGCAGCCACTCACAGAGCAGAACTGGTTAGGCAACTCAAATGAAACACACTGGAAGTGCTGGACAAATAGTCCAAGGTAGAAGTGAGATCCTTCCAAACATGGCCATAAATCTTGTGCTTGGAAATGATAATGGTGAAAAATTCTTTTTTTTTTGAAAATTTTTTTTATTGGGTTAGGATCAAATGTTTACACATTACAGTCAATATTCCCATTTCCCAATTTCTAACCCCCTCCCTTTCCCCCCCCCATTTTGTTGACTTCCAACAGTTTTCCAACCCTTTATCCCTTTTCCCTTACTCTTTATATATTCCTCTATCTAGCAAATATATATTCTCCCTTTATTCTAAGCAATACTTCTTTAACTATTTTTAATACTCTGTACCCTGCCTATGAGTCCCTTTTTCCATAATGGATAAACAATTTATCCCATTTTTCATTATTTCACTTTCAAATATTTCTATATATCATAAACTATGTAAACCATACATTCATATAAATCAATCAGTTTAACTTATACTCTGTATGTTATTCTATTCTTATTCTATGTCATTATTTCTTCTTCTTTCTATTTTAATTATATTTGTTTACATTAGTATTTCTATTCCCCTTCAATCATAGGTCTGTATATGATATCAATCAATTTGACTCATATACAGCTTCAAATAAACATATTCAGTTTGATACATTGTACAGAATCAAAAAGAAAATATTATTAGTTAGTCAATCCTTATAGTTAACCCTTATGATTAATTATTTTCTATCGATATTCTATTTATTATTCTATATATATCAATCTAATATCATCACTGCTTAGAAATTCTCTTTTATCTCTTCTCCTCCCCGGTAAAGTCACCCCCCTCTACATTTTATTGTACTTCAGTAGTTCTCAAACTGCCACAGTTCTCCTCCCACCTCCCATTTCTTCTCCAAATATTGTTTCAGCTTCTCCCAGTCTGTGTTAAACTGTCCTGAGTCCAGATTTCTCAATTTTCTTGTCATTTTATCCATTTCTGCCATATACAGCAATTTGTGGATCCAATCTTCAATGGTTGGCACTTCTTGTATTTTCCATTTTTGCGCATACAAAAGTCTAGCTGCTGCCGTCATGTAAAATATCAGCATCCTATGATGGGCTGGAATTCCCTCCATTCCCAAGTTTAGTAGCAGGAGTTCTGGGTTCTTATTAACTTGAAATTGTAAAATTTCACTCATTTCTCTTATTATGATAATGGTGAATGGTGAAAAATTCTGACTGCAAAATGCAGATTAATAACTGAGAGTTCTTAATTGATTACATGAAAGTCAGGTACTGGGTGAGGTGAGGATTATTCCAGGATGCCTCTTCAGTGGGAGATGCCTGTCCAACTTTTGGTAGGATGACTGAATTTTGTGCAGTCCTGCTTCCTGTGTTTTGACTTCTGTTTCTGTGATGACCAGAAACCTGCTCTCTTTTCTGAATGCAAAAACACAGAGGAAGGCTCATCCCAGCACCAAGTTGGGGAGGGAGAAAATGAATGCAGTTCAAGCAAACAGCTCTGGGGAAAGGGGGAGAGGGCTTCATAATTCCACAGATAGAATTTCTTGTAGAATTTCCAGTTTCCCAGAGCACGCCCTTATAAAGAACTTGCTTATTGAAACACAATATAGTGAAAACTTTTTCACAGTTGCTCCAACACGCCAATAATGTAAGCATTCAGACATACGGAACCAAAAACAAATAAGCTAGCAGCAGAGAGCAGGTGCAGGGCAGAAAGAAGAATTTGGACAGTGAAACAGCTCCAAAAATGTTTATACTTTGTATTTTTCTTCTTCTCAGAAATACCTGAGATCATATTAGTCAATGGCCGCAGTCGCTGTTCTGGGAGAGTTGAGATACTCCATGAGAAACAATGGGGAACTGTATGTGATGATGATTGGGACCTTGAAGACGCCAAGGTTGTGTGCCGTTACCTTGAGTGTGGAAGCGCTTTATCAGCCCCACAAGGCTCTCATTTTGGAGAAGGATATGGTCCCATTTGGCTAGATGGTGTTAACTGTACAGGGACGGAGAACGCTATTAGCAAATGCCGTGCAAAAGTATGGGGGGACAATAGCTGTTCCCACAACGAAGATGCTGGTGTTGTATGCGGAGGTAAGAGGCACTAAAAGGCGTGTGGGAGGTTCTTCTGATTAAATTATTTCAAATTGCTGATTTATACCAAAGAATCATAACCTACTAAAGACTCAACCTTTTGAAGAGGCTTTATCATTCATGCATCCTTTATTCCCATCTTCTAAACACATCCATCCAAGAGCCACCAATGTAGCCTAGATTACATGGAGAGCCCAACAGAGACAAAAATGTGTTTCCAAGGGATGCCTGTACTGAAATATCTTTCACCGCTTCATACATACCAGCAATATTGTATACTACAAACCAAAATGGAACTGGAAAAAATGGCCCAAACCTGTCATTTTCATATTATGCAGCTGTCATTATATTGCCCCTCCCCCTCTCCCCATGTCTACAAGGACAGAAAGATTGGCGGCCAGGGAAAACAGCTTTCTTTGCCTCTCTGTCCTCCTGCAGGCTCCCCCAGAAGCAGCATTGGAGGGCTGCTGTGGCAGGGACAGGTGAAAAAGTTGCACTCCACAGGAGGAAAGCCTTCAATCTGTGAAAATACTCCAGTGGATGCAAGCCATACCATCGCTGAGGGTGCTCAAAGTTCTCTGTGAAGGTTTCACTTTCTAAACAGGCACAAAGAAAAAATTCCAGGCTGAACTGCACACTCCAGTGAACTGCACCCCAGTGAATGCCACATAATGGAGGAATCAGTTATGACGATGCCTTCCCAGCAAGTGTTTGAACCAGGGGCTAAATGTTTAGAACTGGGCTTAGATCACCTAAATCACATGCACATTTTCGGCCCAACCTTGTCCTGAAAGGGCTGGAAACTAAATCCTAAGTGGACATGTCTCATAAATATGTTGATGTGCCAGCTGCATGCCCCATGCTAGCGCTGCACTAGCATTAATGTCTCAAAGACTTCAGCAACATTTTGCTGCTTCCCCAAGGACGAGGCATGTTTCCTTCCCTGTGTGTGAGCCTGGGGAAAAGTCAGTTGGATGCAGACAGGGTGCAACCTACATTAGCGGGGCTCCCAGAAATGAGGGCATTTGTTGGCCATATCATGGAGCTCTTTCGAGGACAAGGAGTTGTGTTCCCTGTGTTGACTCCCTGGGTGTTATATTATTATTCATGCTGCTCCATGAATAATGGATGTTGGCAGGGTTGCTATGCACTTTAGTGTAATCACTATGTTCTGCACCTCGATGTGGAGTATTTCTGGCTGATTGACGGCCAAGCTACACATGACAAATGACACTTGAATGGCAAGTGGATTGAGTGGAGGGCAAGTGAACAGGAAGAAATACACTTGCCATTCAAGTGTCATTCGTCATGTGTAGCTTGGCCCTCAGAGAGGATTCTTCGAGTAGCTCTCATTGCTGCTGGGACTACAAAGGGATTTGTGGTGCAACAGAGCAATCGCATAACCATATCCCCCACACTTTCCTTGCCTCAGCCCTCCATGGCTTCCATTTCCACCTTTTGCTACCAGAAGGCTTTTTCATTTTTTTTAATGGCAAAAGCTGTACCACTGTAAAGTTATAGCATTATAACACAATATGCTGTTTCCCAGTTTTCACTTTGTAAAAAAGGATGCCTAGTACTTTTCACTGAAGAATTATAAGGAGAATGGTCCTAGTTGCACACTTTTCCTTATAACCCCACATTTAAAAGGACTAGCAGCTTTTAACTAGAGATGGGCACAAACCAAAGTACAAACCAAAATTAAGCACAAACCAGGCTGGTTTGGATTCACAAACCAGTGGTTCATCAGATCCTATTTCTTTTTTTTTATATAAAAATTTTATTGGATTAGAAACATATCATGTCATTTACAATCACATTCCCTAAAATTTTCCAATTCTAACCCCCTCCCTTCCCCCCCCTTTTATTGACTTCCAACAGTTTTCCAACCCCTCATCTATTTTCCCCTTACTCATATCAACTTTAATATATTTGTTATAATATACTTTCAAATTCTTCTAAGCTTATCTATCATAATTGTGCTATTTCTGATTCCTTCCCTTACAAATGAATAGAACTCTCTTAACCTGTCTTCTTCCAAAATACTAATAATATTTATTTTAATAACCTGTACTCTATCTTGCTCTTTCTACTCTCTTCAATATGGGACAAACAATTTGCCCCTCCTTATACATATCTTCTAGTACTTCTATAAACATTGCATACATTCATAATAAATCAATCAATTTGACTTATATTCTATATATTGCTCTTTACTTCCTTTTACATATCTTATCCATTTTAATTATCTAATTTCACCATTGTAAAGCTATCTAACAAAAGTAATCAATTCATGTATCCATTTAACATAAGTCAATCTATTAAAACCGCATTCCGTACGTTAATATATATTCATTCACCCTTGTACAATTATTATTTACCTTCAGAAAAATATTTAATTTAATTTCTATCCTTATATTTCTTATACTGATAGCACTACTAATACTCTATATAATAATCAAATATGATATTTTCTTAGAATTATTCTGTTAACTCTCCACCCCCCGGTATAGTCACTTCCCTCTTCTTATATTATGTTTCAGTAATTTTCAAACTGCCACAGTTCTCCTCCCACCTCCCATTTTTTCACCAAATATTGTTTCAGCTTCTCCCAGTCCTTGTTAAACTGCCCTGGGTCAAGGTCTCTCAGTTTTCTTGTCATTTTATCCATCTCCGCCATGTACAGCAATTTGTAGGTCCAGTCCTCAATAGTTGGCACCTCTTGTACTTTCCACTTCTGTGCATACAAAAGTCTAGCTGCTGCTGTCATATAGAATAACAATGTCCTGTATTGTGCTGGAATATCCTCCATTCCCAAGTTCAGTAGCAGGAGTTCTGGGTTCTTATTAACTTGAAATTGTAAAATCTCACTCATTACTTTTGTTATTGCCCCCCAGTACTGCCTAGCTACCTCACAAGTCCACCACATATGATACAAAGATCCCTCATGCTTTCTGCACTTCCAGCATTTGTTAGACATATTCAAATTCCCTAGCGCAATTTTCTTTGGTGTCAGATACCAACGGTAAATCATTTTATAGACATTCTCTTTAATATTAGTACATGTCGTAATCTTCAAGGTATTTTTCCACAAGTATTCCCATGCCTCCATTGTTATTTCTTTATTAAAATTTATAGCCCACTTCACCATTTGCACTTTGACTGCCTCATCTTCAGTATACCATTTTAACAACACTTTATAAACCTTTGAGATTTCCTTTTTATCTTCTTGTAAAATTACTTTCTCTAATTCTGAATTCTCCATTCTTATTCCTCCCTTCGCACGGTCCGAATAATAAAGATCTCTAATTTGTCTATATTGAAACCAATCATAGTTTGGGGACAACTCTTGTTGTGTCATTATTCTTATTTTAGAAAGTTCTATTTGAGTTATCTCCTTGTACGTTAAGCACTGTTGTTCATTATCAACCGTTCTTGGATCAATTACTTCATATGGAACCACCCAGGAGGGAATTCCTTCCTGTAGGTAATCTTTATGTTTCTTCCAAACTGTGAAGAGGCTTCTCCAAATATAATGGTGCAAAAACATAGAGTCTGCTTTCACTTTGTCATACCATAAATATGCATGCCATCCAAACAATTTTTATATCCCTGTAAGGCTAGTAATTTGCGATTTTTCAGCGTCATCCAATCTTTCAACCATACCAGACAGATTGCATCATAATAAAGTCTCAGGTTGGGCAGTTGCATTCCACCCCTTTCTTTTGCGTCCTGTAACGCTTTCATTTTCACCCTAGGCTTCCTGCCTGCCCACACAAACTCCGATATTTTCCTCTGCCATTTTTCAAATTGTTTAGAGTCCCGAATAATTGGTATTGTCTGTAACAAAAACATCACTCTTGGCAAAACATTCATCTTAACTGCTGCAATTCTTCCCAGCCATGACAAGTTCAATCTATTCCACTTAATCAAATCCTGCTCTATTTGAGTCCATAATTTCTCATAATTGTTCTTGAATAGATCTATATTTTTTGCAGTCAGTTCGATTCCCAAATATTTTACCTTACTTGTTACTTCACAGTCAGTTGTTTCCGTTAATAACTGTTGTTTTTGTTTAGTCATATTTTTACATAATATCTTTGATTTCTTTTTATTTACATAAAAACCTGCCAAGTCTCCAAACTCTTTAATTTTATCTATTACCTTAGGCATGTTTTCGATTGGATCTTCCACAATTAGCATTATGTCATCTGCAAATGCTCTGACCTTATAGGAAAAGTCCTTTATCTTTATTCAGCGGATTGCATTATCTTCTCGAATCTGTATCATCAGAATTTCCAATACCAAAATAAACAACAGTGGAGACAACGGGCAACCTTGTCTTGTACCTTTACCTATAGTCAGTTTCTTGGTCGCCTCATCATTCACCACAATTGCTGCACTTTGGTCTCTGTAAATTTCTTTAACTGCTCTTATGAATCTTTCTCCCATTTGTAGCTGTTCCATAGTGGCAAACATAAAGTCCCAGTTCAAATTGTCAAATGCTTTTTCCGCGTCTACAAAGAAGAAACCAACCTCCTTATCACAACGCCTATCATAGTATTCAATAGCATTTATAACTGTCCTTAAGTTGTCTCTAATTTGTCTGTTTGGTAAAAAACCTGCTTGTTCTTCCCCGATAACCTCGGCTAGCCATCCCTTTAGTCTCTCTGCCAAGATCTTCGCGAAGATCTTGTAGTCATTGTTAAGTAAGGAAATAGGTCTGTAATTTTTAACGTTAGTCCAGTCCTGTCCTTCTTTGGGGATCAATGATATATTAGCTTCACTCCAGGTATCTGGAATTCTTTGATCTCTCAAGACACCATTGATCACCTCTTTTAAAAGTGGTGCCAGCTCATTGGCCATTACCTTATAAAATTTAGCTGTAAGTCCATCAGGCCCTGGCGCTTTTCCCAAATTTGTTGACTGTATTGCTTTCCTTATCTCTTCCTCTGTTATTTCACAGTTTAATTTAGCTCTCCAATCTTCCGAAATTACTGGGAGTTTTACTTTTCCCAAGTATGTCGCTATTGAATCTTTATTCACTTCTTTTTTCCCATACAATTTGGCATAAAATTTGTAAAAGGCTCTACTAATAGCAGTCTGTTCTCGATACACTTTATTGTCCTCACATATTTTATTTATTATCTTTTTTCCCTTTCTCTTCTTCAGTTGCCATGCCAAATATTTCCCAGGTTTATTTGCACCTTCAAACGACTTTTGATTCATTCTCTTCAAGTTCCATTCCAGTTCTTTATTATTCATTGCCGTCAACTGCTCTTGAAGGATTTTAATATCCTGATAAATTTTCTTTTTCCCTGGTCTTTTCTTTAATTGTATTTCTTTGGCTTTTATTTTCTCCATAATCTCCTGTCTCTTCTCCTCTCTTTTCTTTCGAGCTCTTCCACTTAAGTCCATTAGTACGCCTCTAATTACTGCTTTGTATGCATCCCAAACCTTATTGGTTGGTACTTCTCGATTAATGTTGTGTTGTATGAAGAACTTAGTTTCCCTTCTCAACATCTCCATATTTTCTCCTTCCTGTAGCAAATCCTCATTTATTCTCCATCCTTTCCTCTTAGTTCTTTTCCCAAACTTCCACATAATTGGATTATGATCTGAGCCTACCATAGGCATTATTTCAATGTCCTTAGTCCAGAGCACTAAGTCCTTTGAGGCCCAGATCATATCAATACGTGATAGAGTAGAGTGTCTTGCGGAGAAAAATGTATACTGTCTACTTGTGGGATTCCGCGTTCTCCATACATCTTCCAAAGTTTCCTGTTGCACTAATGCAAAAAACGTCTTTGGTAAAAGCCCTTTTTTCTTTTGTGCGGTTACTGATTTTTTGTCCTGTTCCAAATTTGTAATTCCATTGAAGTCTCCTGCAAGGATTATCTGGTCATATGAAAGTTCATCTAATTGCTTCCTTAAATCCTCAAAGAAGCTCTCTTTAGCACCATTTGGTGCATAGATTCCAATAACCAACACTTTTTTAAAATTCCATGTACATCCCACTGCTATAAATCTGGCTTCCACATCTCTAATCATTAATTTCGGCTGTAGCTCCTCTTTTATATATAATACCACTCCCTTTTTTTTCTTTTTTGAGGCCGCTACAAAATCAGTGCCCAACTTACTCACTTTAAGATATTTTACATCCTGATTTCTAATATGGGTCTCTTGCAAACATACAATGTCACATTTTTGTTTTAGTAGCCAGTGGAAAGTACTTTTTCTCTTTTTGGGTGAATTAAGTCCATTTACATTCCAAGATAAAACTTTACACTCCATATTCATAGCCTTGTTGTTGGTAAGTCCTTTTCATTGTCCCTCATAAACTTTTCCATCTCAAATTCAGATCTGATGCGCTTTTTCATTCCTCCAAATTCAAAAGATATCCCTTCTGGTAGTTCCCATCTGTATCTTATTTTCATGTCCTTCAAATTCTGGACGAGCACTTTATATTTTTTCCGATCAAGCAACACCGATCTGGGTAACTCCTTCATAATGATAATCGTCTTGCCATCGACTACCAATGGATCTTGAAACTATTTACTCACTATCGTTTCTCTTATATTCCTTGTCGTAAATTGCACAATCACATCCCTTGGTAATTTCCTCTGGGTCGCGAATCTGGAATTTATTCGGTACACCACATCCAGGATAGCCACAACTTCCTCCTCCTCCTTTCCCAGGTATTCAGCTAACACTTCAGTTACCTGTTCTTGTGCTGTCTTTGCCTCTACTTCCGGCAAACCTCGAAACCTCAGCTGTTTCTCCATATATTTACTCTCCGCAACTGCCATTCTTCCCCTTATTACTCTCATGTCCGTTCGTTGCGTCTCTGTAAGATTCTCCATCGCTTTTTCCACAACATTAACTTTCTGCTGCGCTGCCTGTAGGTCAGTTTGTATTGTTTCCATTCCCTTCTTCACCTCTGCCAATTCATTTTTTACTGTCTCTTTAACATCTTTGACTTCTCTCACCAACTCCTGTTTTGTTTCCTTCAGTTCCTTTAACATTTCCAGAAATTTTTTGTCCAAGTTCTCAATAGCTGTTTGCCACTCTTTCTTCGACATCGTGGGGCTTGATTTACCTCGCTCCCACGAGTCTGCACGTTTCCTTAGCTCCGTGGCGTCTAGATTAATGTCCCTTTAAAGTAATTTAAATGTCCCGGTTCTTAAAATAAACAAGAGACGTTTACAAAGTCCAAAATGTCGGGCGTCTTTTCTCTATGGTTTTTCTATAGTCTTTTTATAATCCAAGATGTCCTACTTCTGCTCCTGTTGAAGTCAATGCCCTTCCCTTTTCAAAAATGGCGATTTCCTTCTTCCTGTCCTCCAATAAGGACCATCTCTCACAAGCAACTCTATCACTATTACGCACTTCCTGTTTGCCGACTCTCCACTGCAGCTCTCGCGATGATAGAAGTTTTCTCACAGCCTGCTATCGCTTTATAACCACAGGTATGGTAAACAATTGTCTAATTTCTTCAATAACTTCGTTTAACTTAGTCCTTTTTCTGATCTAATTCTTGCCGGATCTTCTCCTCAATATAATCCATCTGTTGCAGTTTAAAAGTTAACTTTAAAGCCTCGTTACTTTAAACAATCTGTCCCGGTTTGAGAGATAGTGATCTTTACCTTTTCAAACGTCTTTCTGGGTTGTAATCACTGCTTCGATTTCAAATTCTCTTCCGAAATTACTTTCCCCTGCTGAAGCTTGGGCATGAAGATCTTATGCCAGCCGCACTGGCCCCGGATCTGCCGCAGAGATTTATGCCGACCTGTCGTAGGGTGGGACCTCAAGGGACGAGAGAGAGTCCTTAGCGCAGAACCCCCCCTCGCCTGAGATCAACGTGCCCTGAGGTTCTTGAGCGTTCTTTGCCTGTTCCCCGCCTGGGAGCAGGTGGCCGCAGGCTAGATTTGCCCCGCCGGCCGCTAAAACGGCAGCCCGGTCAGCTCCGCAATTAGAGCTGCGTTAGACCTCCATGGATCCCAAACCGGAAGTCAATCTCAGATCCTATTTCTGACGAACCACCATGAACTTTAGGCTGGTTCACTTGGTTCATTTTTTGGTTCGTCACTGCAGACAGCCTGGTGCCAATCAATCAGTTTCCTAGGCAACAGATGATGGACTTCCTACAGACCTTCTGCTTACAAGGAAGTGAACTTCTGCTGACCCGGAAGTGATGATTTTCTGACCTGGATGTGCCGTTTTCACAAAACAAATGAACTGATTCATGAACCAGGGGCAGGTTTGTGAAAATTTGCGGTTCATGGTTTGTGAAATTTGACAAACCACGAACCACATGGTTTGGTTTTTTTCCAGTTCGTGCCCCTCTCTACTTTTATCTGATGCTTTCCTGTGACTGATCATTGTAATAATGGAAAACACAGAAATGGGATAAGAAGAAGACAATGGTCATTTCCACACATCCTTAATGAGATGGCCTGCCAATAGAACTTTGGTGGGTTATTTCACTCTTTACACACGTCATCATTTCTCATGTGTGAGCAGGTCATGTGACGATCCCTTTTTTGAAGTGTTTTTTTGTGAAACTTGTTTTAGTACATTTTCATTTTTGATGCTGCTTTTTCTGTGCAATTCGTACCGTATCAATGCATATGGAGGCTTTTTTGCATTGTTGAGGTGCTCTCCCACAAATCTCCAATCCCTCTTATTGACATAACCCTTCCCACACATGTGCCTGGCTTAGACATGTGACTGTATAATCCCCCCTCTTTTAAAAAACTTTTTAAAAAAATCCTTGCCCTCTTATGATATCTCTGTAAACAAAGGGAATCAAACTGCAGTGCTTGCTAGGAACAGCATTGAGAACTGAATGCCATTTCTGATTTTATTTTAAATGGCATCAGTCAAGAGGTTGGGATCAGGAAAGAGAGTAAGGGTTCCCTCCTTCTCCAACCCCTCAGCCACCGCTTGGCTTGTTCACGGCCCTCCCAAGGCCCCATGGAGGTTGCAGAGAACCCCACCCCTGTCATTGTTGCACGTTTGGAGGGCCTCACCGCCACCCCACCAATCAGGCAATCATTCTACTCTACTCTTTGCGTATTTATTAAACACTTTTGCATTTAAAACTTTGAGCTGGAAATTAATGGGAGAGAATGGAGCACTATGCACGCCCCGTTTCTATATAAGCTGAGAGACGAGAAAACATCTTGAGCACATGCAATCCTGCATGTGCTCAAAAAAAAAAAAAGGAAAGTTGGGTGGGAATGCGCCAACATCATTTGTGATAAGATGAAGATAAAGAATGCCTTGTTTTAGGACCTTTTTTCTTTTTGCGACAAACTCCTACAAAACACACATGAGGATGATGCATGTGGAAGGTGAGTTCTTGAAGTGGGTTGGGAAGACTTGGCTTCAAGACAGAGAAAGCCCAGAAAAAAGGAGCATGTGGAAACAGCCAATGTCATGTGGATGTTTCCAAAAACAAGGCTATAATAAGGAAGACAAAAGAGCAAAATATGCATGTGGAAACAGCCTCAGCCACTTATTTCTTCTCCGTGGAGTGGAATAGGATACGGACTAGTAGTAGTGATACCCCACTGCTTTTGGAGGTTTTTTTGTCAAGGGGCAATGGTTCTTTTAGATTTGATGACAAGAAATGCAAAGCATTCTAGGCACAAAATGAAGGCACACTAAGCCTGATTCCTCAAGTTCACAACAGTCTTCGGCATATACCATGAACATATATACCATGAACATATATCCCTAACCAAAAGAGTAATACATAAAGTACCAACCCCTACTGGGTAGTTTAAAGGGAAAAAAATAGCAATTTGTAAATTGACTCACCATTTGTAACAAATCCAATGTCCATGTATTCTTACCAGTATACAATGAGAAGTGACATTTTGTGGTCCTGATCAATGATTGTTCAGAGTCCTATTGATACAGAAACTGAATTTGGTGATTATAGATTTGTTCAAATTCCCTCTCTTCCAAGTATCTTAAAGAGATTCTCAATCCTTTGCCAGCAAGGGCACCTCAGAAAATTCTTGGTAAGTTTACTACCTAGATGTAGTGCTAAATTTAACTTTTTCTTTCTCATTAGAGGTCCGTCTAATGAATGGCTCGAATCGCTGCTCTGGGAGAGTTGAAGTGTATCAGAATGAGCAGTGGGGGACTGTCTGTGATGAAGGATGGGATCTCCTGGATTCTGAAGTTGTCTGCCGAGAACTGGAGTGTGGAAAGGCCTTATCAGCACTGGGTGGAGCAAACTATGGCCAAGGATCTGGTACCGTCTGGCCGAACAGAGTTAACTGCAGAGGAAATGAAACAGCCCTCCGAGAATGCCCCAAAAGTCCCTGGAGAGATCTCAACTGTGATCACACAAGAGATGCAAGTGTGGAATGCTCAAGTAATTTGGTTTAACTTGATATGATTCAGAAACTCAGTCCAGGGCCTTGTCACCAGGGCAGCTAATCAGAACCAAATTCTAATTTAATTACAGTCAGTCTGCCAATACAAATTTCCTTAATGAAGGCTGGATGTACATCTTCTGAAGGGAGGAAGTTGTTGAAAATACATGAATCCATAAACTGTCATCAGACCCCAAAACAAACCATGGTTTACAAGATCAGGAGCAATGACCTGTTATAACTGACTGGTGGTCAACTAACTAGCATCTTCTAGCCATCTATGACTGTTGCAGACTTTTAAAACAACAATATTAACTTTTAAAAGATACTGGTATTTTTACATCTTTAGAGTGCATTAAATTTATAATCTCAGTAATTCTTGGATCAGTCCATTAAGACAGTGTGAGGCTGAGAAAGAGTAGCTTTCCTAAGATGACCTATTTGCCAATACAGTGGATAGGGGCCTATGAAAAGGATTTCCCCCCCTCCAATGTTCAGGCAGAGAGCACAGGAGTTTACCAGGATGAGACCAGATGCATGCTTTCTATTTGCATTGTTTTCATAATGGCCACCTGGGTATTTCAGTAGCCTCAGTTGAATAGATCCCCTGCCCCCACAGCTTGGCATGAAAACAGAAGGGGATGAGGAACTGGGCAGGATGGACGGAGAAATTACCATTTTTTTCTATGTTCTAGGTCAGATCAGATTGGTGAATGGTTCAGATCGTTGTTCTGGAAGAGTGGAGGTGTTCCATAATGGGCAGTGGGGGACCGTGTGTGATGATGGTTGGGATATGAACGATGCCCAAGTTGTGTGCTGGGAACTTGATTGTGGAGTAGCCCTGGAAGCCCCATATGGAGCTTACTTTGGAAGGGGAAGTGATCGCATCTGGCTGGGTGATGTCAACTGTAAAGGGACAGAAACTGCTCTCAAAGACTGCCAGCTAAAAGGATGGGGAAAACATAACTGCCAACATAGAGAAGATGCTGGTGTGATTTGCTCAGGTAATGGATGGGCAACTACCTGAGGGTGCTATTTTGTGCTTCAATAATGCAATCATTGAAACAAATGATAGTATTTTTGTTGTGGATATTTGTTAGTTATTGTAGAAAAATTGCACAGTTATAGAATCATAGAATCATAGGGTTGGAAGGGTTCTCTAGGGTCATCTAGTCCAACCCCCTGCACAGTACAGGAAATTCACAACTTCCCCTCCCTGTGACACCTGCTCCATGCCCAGAAGATGGCAAAACCCATCCCCCCCCTCATGATCTGCACAGGTTCACAGAATCAGGATTGGTGTCAGATTGTCATCCATCCTCTAGTTTAAAATCTACAAAGAAGGAAAGCCCACCACCTCTTGAGGAAGCCTGTTCCACTCAGGAACCACTCTAACTGTCAGGATGTTCTTCTTAATGTTTAGCCCAAAACTCTTTTGATTTAATTCTAAGCCATTAGTTCTGGTCCAACCTTCTGGGGCAGCGGAAAACAACTCCACACCATTCTCTATATGACTGTCCTTAAAGCTGATTTATATTCACATGCATTTTTGTAGTAGCAGAGAAAAAATAGAAACCTAATCTAAATAACATTATTCCCTATTACAAGTGGCCAGCTAATTCGGTAGCATGTGAGTGGGAGTATGTGTATGCCTCTTGCAAAATTTCACAGAAACGCTCTGCAGAAGCATCTTGCCTCTTGCAGGACCACGAGGAAAAAGAGGACATAGAAAGAAAAGGAGGAATCAGATTGAATCTTCCTGATCAAGCAAAGAGAGGCTTCACACAGTAATGGATTTCTGCACCTGTACCACCCACATCCAGCTTCATTTCCACTTGCAGTCACCATTCCTCCTCACTGGTGGTATTTTTACTTTTTTTAAAAAAAAAATCAGTAGTTGATATGTCACTATAATGTCTCATCACTATAACAACATACCTTTTGTGGAAAAAAAGGGCAAAAAGACCACAGGAAGCAAAGGATAATGACAGTGTGGGGAAAGCACAGGGAAACTCCCCTATGTGGAAGCTCTGTTGCATAGTACAATTCTAGAAAAAAGGGAAATACAGTAACTAGGGGTGCGTATAAAAAAATACTGAGCTATAAAAATCATGAAAATAACCATTTTTGAGCGTTGCTTGTGACACTCTGGAGTGGAACTGCTGCTCTGGGCTGCTTGGTGGTCACAGAAATGCCTCCCCCAAAGGCTTGATGATATTTTTCAGTTTCAAGAACTTTTGAGTACTTCTTCGTCACAGCAGTGCATAAGCGCTTACCGGTTATTGCAGGAGGAGGGGTTCTAATTTTTTCCCCGTGCAACTGGCTGCATTTATTCCTTCCAGAGAAATTAGTAGAAACAGTGCCTGCCAATTACCACAGCCTTAGATAGGTATGAAAGGCAAGGCACACCTTGTTTTTCTGTACTGATCTTCTGGGCAACCAGCTGCATTTCTCCCTTCCAATCTGATCCTTCCACAAGGAGGATTACACAACTGTCTGCAGGGCCGGTGCCATCATTGAGGTGGTGAGGTGGGTGCCATGGACACCGGGGTGCCAGAGGGGGTGCTGGAGGGGCTGCTGGGGGCGGAAGCGCATGCCATGGAGCTGGCATGCTGGGCCTGCAGCTGCTGCAACTGGCCAGCCCCGCACCGCCAGCGGGCACAGCAGCCACGGGACAGGCACGACTGGTGGCTGGGGCAGTGTGCGGAGCATGGGCAGCCTCCATGTACCAGCCCAGCCACACGCGGGCCAATGGGCCCAGCTTTGCTGCATGAAAACATCATCACGTGGTGACATCATCATGCAGTCCGGGGCGTGCACACTGTGCATGCACACATGGGGGTGGCCACGGGCACCAGAAACCCTGGTGCCAGTGGTGACTGTCTGAGCCAGTCAGACAGACCCAAGCCTCGAGGAGGGTTCTTTTACAGATGGCTCTCGGGTGGCCTTGCATTTTCCCTCACTGTCCTGACTGGCATTGGATGTACATGCCAGACTATTCCTTCTATTGCTCTCCCCACCCATTTTACTGTGAGAAACAAATCTACTGTTGTTAAAGTGATCATGGGAGCTGCTAGTCACTTGAATGCTCGGAAAGACTTCACATATTTTACTTTGGGCTTTCAGGTGCTTTGAGTCTGACAGTTCAAACAGTAATACTGAAGAGCAGCAAATCCTGCAATATTGATTCAAGTGCTCTGTTCTTTCTGCATTTGTTGGCTCCTTCCTTCTCCATCAAATCACAATTAACTAGAGGATACCAGGAAGACCCTGGTCTAAATTAAATTATTTGTTGTAGGGGCTTGGAACAAGGGGGGAGATTGGCTGGGGGAGAGACTGAGTTCACAGTGGCAGAAATCTTGATAACTGCCCCAGCCCCCCCCCCCCATTTTAGCTGCAAAAAAACTCCAATGATGTGAGAGGAAGTTTTTGTAATGGTTGTTCTTGTTCGCAAACTTGTAACTTGGCACCAAGGGGAGGCAGAAAAGAGGACTACATGCAGTAAAATGTTCAACCCACATAGCATAATTCTCCCTAGAGGCATGTATTTCCTAAAGAAATAAAAAAAAACGCACTGTTCAAGGAAAGCAGCTTTGAGTTTCCATAAGATACAAGAAAAGTAGAGAAGGAATGAACCAGTGCTGGGATAGGGCTATTGCTGCAAAGGATCATGCTTGCATGCAGAGGCTGGTAGTGGCAATGAAAATTCTAAAAATTAAAAGAAAGAAAACATCTAGGGCTGACAAGGAAGCCTCTGCAAGCAGGTTTATAATAACACATCCTTCAAGTACACTTTTGGAATGTTGAATCCAATCCAAGAACTTAAATTGTAATAAGTACCTTCCACCAAAAAGTTTGGGTGTTGTGTTATGTACCTTGCAGCAGCATATAGGAACTGGCCTCACCTCACAGGGTAGCAGCTTGTTTTCCTGAACAGCATTCACCAGTCAGATCCCAAGAGGAGAGAGCCCTTATGTTATTAATTAACTGTTGTTGGGAGGGGGAAATGAGATCAACATCTTTCCACCCCCACCCTACCCTATCACTGCCCAGGAAATGGTATTTTCTCCCTGCCCATCAGTTCTTCATAAGGGGGTGAACTCTCGTCTCACCTATCAAGTTTGGAAATGATTGGAATGGAGACCTCACTTGTAGACTGCAATTTGAAAGACACTTCCCAGGAAGTAAGCATTATTGACTAACATGGGAATTACATTTGAGTAGGCCTTGAGCTGGATAGTCCAAATGAGCCTGATCTCATCAGCTCTCAGAAGCTAAGCAGGGTCAGCCTTGGTTTGTAATTGGATAGGAGACCTTCAATGAAGACCAAAGTTGCAGAGGCAGGCAATGATGAGCCACCTCAGTTAGTCTCTTGCTATGAAAATCCCAACAGGGGTTGTCATAAGTCAGCTGTGACTTCAGGGCACTCTCCACCATCACCACATCTGAGTAGACCTTCTGGGTGTGCATCTTCATGTGGTTTGCAGCACTGTCCAGGCACTGGTCTGTCTCTCCTGCCCATTAGGGCACTGGACAATGACTGAGGAAAAGTGCTGCTGGGGGGAGATGGTCTGTTCAATTAATCAAAGGATAAAAAGTTCTGGAAGACTTCAATCATAGGCTGCAATTTGAAAGACACTTCCCTGGAAGTAAACACAGGGAAACACGGCAGCAAAGGTAATAATGAATTGGTACTATAGAAAAAGGAAAAAAATGAACATAAAGCAGGATTGTTTTTAATGTCACTGTCTCCATAGTGTACACCCACCAAACCTCACCTTCTTCATCGTCCATTGTTCTGTGTTTGTGTAGTGTAGTGTAAGGAAAAACATGATGGATTGATGGTTTAGAGGGAGGGTTGTGTTCTGTGTGATTTTGTTGCCATTAACTGCAACAGCAGCTGCCCCAAAGAGCCAGGAAGCCTTCATTGAAAACAACATGGCTAAAACTCTTGATAACAAAAATACCCAAACAAATCAGATACAAGCCAGCAACATGCCAACAAGGAAAACGCAGTAACAGTGCATAGTTGGTTTGGAACTCCCAGTTTCAAAACTGAAACAGAAATTTTTCAGAGCAGCCAACTTTCCCAACAACAATGCATCATTCTAAATGCTGAAGGATTCACCAAATTATCTCCCCCCCCCCAACTGTAGGTACAAACAGACTGTATTGCATTGTAGAGCAAAAGAGAAGAAAGCTGTAGTTAATGAGCGGGAATTGGGGGGGGGGGACCATGAGCTCAGTTCAACTCCTCTTTCTTTTAGCTCCCATCTTTATAAGTCAATATTTTTAAAATGATGAAGAAATTCATCAACATCCCCCAAACCACTCTGAGTTACAGCAGTCTCTGCTCTCTTGCCTGGGCACTGGCCTGCTGCTGATGGTTTGCTTGCAGTTTTCCACCATAGGAGTTGGTGACACAATGCTCATGCACTGCCACCATTGCTGACTTTGAAGTCCATTAACACCAACTCCCTTGTTTGTGTGTGCTGGAAACTCAGTGAGTCAATGGTTCAGAGGGAGCACTGTATTCTCTGTGCTTTGGTATCAGAGAGTGCAAAAACATCTGTCCCACAGCCACCTGTTAGTCACCTCTCCTCTTCCCCATTAAAATCATGAGAATGAAAAAAAACCTAATTTCAAGTCTGACCTGGCAACACCCCACCAGAAAACTACCTAATCATGATAAACATGAGTAACAAGTATTTATATAATTTGCACATGTAGAGTTAACAGAATTATTTCCACATTCAGGATCTAGTCTCGTGTGTGTGTGTATACGTGCATGTGTGCATATGTGCTTGTGTGTAAAATAGCCAGTTTTTCATTTCGATGATTTCTTTGGGGACAGGAGTTCTGAATTGATATCATTCAGCTAGATACATACCTTTTTTCTTATAGAGCAAGATTAAAAAATAGCTAATTTGGCAACCAAGAAACTGCTTATCATCACACTAAGGTATGCCTCTCATCTACTCTTGTGATGATATGCCATGGCTCCCTATTTTATATTCACCAACACATGAGACAATAAACACCTGCTACAAACATTCACAGGCTCCTTAGCCAGAGGAAATGAGAAATTCAAAGTTCTTGCCAATAACCTCTTTATTTGATGAGCAGTATTCTTCAACATTTTCCTTTCTTCAGTCCTCAGACTGGTGGATGGCTCCACTAACTGCTCTGGGAGAGTGGAGATATTCCACAATCATCAGTGGGGGACCTTATGCGATGACCATTGGGACATGAAAAAAGCTGAAGCTGTCTGTGGAAAAATAGGCTGTGGTGCTGCTTTAAAAAAACATTCAAACGCCTGGTTTGGACAGGGATCAGGACCCATCTGGAAAGATGATGTCAACTGTGTTGGAACAGAAACCTCCCTCAGTGAATGCATAGTGGGCCCTTGGAGTTCCAGTAACTGTCACCATGGAGAAGATGTTGGAGTGGAGTGTGCAGGTAATCCATACTTCGTGCTACTGTGTGTCTATCTAGAAAGAATAGATTTCCAGCTACAAAGATCATAAATCCAACGAGTTGCTGTGTTTTATGGACTACTTTACTGTGAATAAACTGGAAACTAATATCCCTGATATAGGGAATTTTGTCCTCTTGGTCAGGTCAAAGTGCAATTTGAAACTGATTCAGGACCATTTCATCTCTTCTTACTTCATTTAGCTATGAAAAAGACTCTTGGGTTAGTAGGCAGGATGTCTTTGAAATTAAAATATGATAGAATTTACCATGCTGGAGTGCTCTCCCATTACTCCTCTGGAACGACCACATCTGCACCTTGAGAATTTTCCTGAATCCAGGTATCCTCTCCAGGATTCTCTGGTGTAGGGCTGCAACCAGCTGTGCTTATTATGCCAACTGCCTCTCTTCCTTAAAAAAAGAAAATAGATTTTGCTATTGTCGTGAAAGCCCTGATAATCTTTTTTAAGGTCAATGTATTTTTTTAAATTTTAAAACATTTATTAAAATTGATTTTAACTTCTTATAAACAATGATAACATTAAAGATAACAATAACATTAAAGATAACAATAAAACCAGTTGCTGTAAGGTACAATATTGAAATTCTTGTGTTATATGTCTGTTGAGTCAATAACTCAGGTTATCTTTGTGGATTCTTTTATTACATGAGATTGAGAGCTTTATTTTGTTGTTGATTGTTCAGAAGGATAAGATGTACCATGATGAACCAAACTATTGAATAAGTTGTTGGTACATGTCATTTGTTGTTGTGCGAGGTCCGACTAAGATGAATAGTCATGAGTGTTCATAGATTTGAAATTTTTATAACGTCATAGTTTGGTACGCTGAATGTTTTGGTTGTATGTCATTCTTGGCTATATGTTCAATGAAGGGGAGACATTTTTCTGTAGAATCCATTGTTCTGGGATATATTTCAGTTTGAAGGAGGCTATCTGTGATTTTCTCTATAATGTTGTGGTCCCATAACTTAAAGTACCAATTTTCTAGTATAGGAGGTTTCTGTGGTTTCTATTTTGAAGCGACTGCAGTTTTTGCTGCCACCAAGACATCTTTATGAGATTGTGCCTAATATGTGCTACAGTTGAGTTCTGCCATTTGTCCAGAAATATTATTTCAGGGCTTATTGTGAACATATAACAAGTTATGTGGATTATTTGTTCCAAGATTTCTTTCCAGAATTTTTCAATGTGTTTGTACTCCCACCAGCAGTAGCAAAGTTGCCCATTTCTCCACATCCTTTCCAACATAAGGGAGATTTTGATGAAGATATTGTGGACAATTTCTTAGGTGTGCAGTACCAATGCTGTATTATTTTGTAAGTTTGTAGCTTGGTGTTAACCACAGGTGAATTGAGAAGATTTGAGGTCCATACAGACTTCCATTGATTCAGATATGCGCATTCCTGCTGCCATTTAACTTGGCATGTTGGAACTTTATTGTTACAGGTAAGGAGGGTTACAGTGCACATTTTTGAAATTAAGCCTTTGGTCAGTATGTCAGCTGTTTTAATCTGTGTGGTCATGTGTTTGAGCTGTAGGTAAGAGTACCATGGGATTTTTTTTTTGTATTTTCCTTTCTAGTTTTGATTTTTCAAGAATCCCTTTATCAGTAACAATATCTATCAAACACATGACATTCTGATGATTCCAGAGTTTTATAGAGGCTGGATCCTGACTGGGTGGAAACCAAACTTGAGCTGTGAATGTGGAAAATTGGAATATTTCTGGTACTAATTTGCTTCTGTCAATTTCCTATGCTTGAAGTATGGATGCTAGGATGGTATTTTGATTGATCGTCAGGAGATATAAATTCACTTTACTCTAGATCAGCTCTTTTATAGCTAGAGGTTGATGGAGTGGCCATAGTGTTTTGATCCAATCCAGACTATCACCCATCTGCAGCATCAGCACTATTTTTCTTGATTTGGCATAAATATCTACATCTAGATAGTTGAAGGCTTCATGTGTCTTTTTAAGCTTCAGAGTGGAAAATGCAATCTGTAAACGTTTATGTTGCCATAGGAAATTATTGAGGGTAGTCTGCCAGTTTTTCAGTAAGATTACAGATAATTCAATGGGCAAAGTTTGAAACAGGAAGATAAATTTTGGGAGTACAAAGGACTTAATGAGATGATAACGCTAATACTAAGTCAGTTGTTGTTGGTTCCATTTAAATAAATCTTGCTTTATTTCCTTGAATTTTGGAATATGGTTGACTCTAATCAAGTTGTTTAAGGTTTAAGGGATCCCTAGGTAAGGTAGATTATTGTTAGTCCATTGAAATTTAAATTGTTGATGAATTAATTTTGCTGTTTCAGATGATAGATTAATAGGAAGTAATCCAGATCTAGTTTGATTAACTTTCAGTCTTGATATAAGTCTGAATGTTGAGAGCCTTTCTTGAATTTGGGTAGAGAGTTTACTGGATTTTTGATGTATAGTAACATGTCATCAGTAAACATGCTTAACTTGTAATTGTTGAATGTAATTTTTATTTCTTGTATCTGACCATTATCTCAGATTGCTTCCGCAAGAGGTTCTAAAGGAAGTGCAAATAGCATTGGCAAGAGAGGACAACCTTGTCCGGTCCCTCTTTCCAAGAGTATAGATTCTGAGGTAAGCTCATTCACTTTGATTTGTGCTTTGGGTTTAGAGTAGATTGACTTGATAGTTCTAAGGAAATTATCTCCAAAGCCCATATGTTGTAGTAAGGTGCATAGATACGGGATTTCCAAGGAGTCAAATGCTTTTTCAATATACAGTGACAGAAAAAGAGCTTAGATTCGCTGCGATTACATGATTCAAGTATACTCAAGGTTTTATATATATATAAATATAGAGAAAAAATATAGATAAAACCGGACTGATCTTGGTGAATATATTCTGTTATGAAGGCATTGCTATATTTTGCTATAATGGAGGTAAATATTTTGCAATCTATGTTTAACAGGGAGAGCGGCCTGTATGAAGCTGGATTTAGAAGGTTTGACAGTTATTGATGTCATTGACCGTGATGGGGAAGATTTCCTGTTTTAAGAATATTATTACAAGTTTCTATTAGTGGATGAACGAGAACAGAGGCATACTTCTTGTAAAACTCCAATGGATAGCCGTCACAGCCTGCTGCCTTATTATTTTTCAAGTTTTTTATGGCATCTGTAATTTCCTGTATATCCATAGGTTCTTCTAATAGTAAACAGTGAGATTCTTCTAGGTTTTTTAAATTTTCGTACGTTGCAGTAGATAGTCAGTGATAGATTGAGGCTTTGGGCTCATTGTTGAATACATTTGCTTGTAGAAGCAACTGAAAATTTGAGTTACATCTTTAGACTTTGAGTAACAGTGGCCTTTAGTATCTTGGATTACTTTAACTGTTCTGGACATCTATTTGTTTTTTTATCTTCCATGAGAGAATCCAAACTGATTTTGGAGTGTTGAACCAATGCTTTTGTTTCAGGTATATAAGAATTTTTTGTATGTGATTAGTTTCCAGATAATCTAATAGTTTTCAATCAGTAAGAAGTTGACAGTATATTTTTTTCTTTCCTCTTTCTTTGTGCAGTGTTTCAAGTGTCTTGATTTGATCCATTAATGCCTGTCTAGCGGCTCTCTTACTTTTATTCAAGTGTGTGGGCATTGATATTAGTTGACCTCTTAATACCACTTTCAGGTCACATACTATATGCAGTGCCGTTATGTTGTCATTAAGATATTGTTTGATGGCTTGTTCTATTTCTTTAGTATTCTTTTCAGTAAACAGAAGGGCTCAATCTAAAATCCATCTTTTTTCAATTGATGTTTTAGGACCTAATTCTAGAATGCAACTGACCCAGGCATGGTCAGACCATGTAATATTTGCAAGTGCCGAAGTTAAGACTTGATTTGTCAATGAGTCTGAGATTAGAATGAAGTCAATTCTGGTGTAAATGTTATACCTTGCTGAAAAATAGGTGTAATTTTTTTCACAGTTAAATAGATATCAATTGGTTTTTACAATAACATTAAAAAGATTTACTAATCTATAATTAGAAAAGAAAATTAATTAGCTGAATAAAACATTTCTCCCCCCTTCCACAGATTATTACAACAGATTGCACCTCTTTTAAATCAAAATAGCAGTTAGAACACTGTGTCCCGCCCTCAGTCAATGAATGCTGTTATAATGAATTTATTTCCCTCACCCAATTTCTCAAAATAAAATTATAAAAAACAGATTTATAGAGAATCAATCTAAATTTAGTTCACCTTTGGACTTCCGGTTCGGGGTAATGGAGAGACCGACATGATTCGGAGCTCCGGATCATCCAAGGTGCTGTTTTTTGGGCTGGTGGGGTTTTTAGATCGCCCACAGCCCCTGGGTTTTAGTCAGAAACCCGGCAAGAACACTTTTAGCCCTGAAAGTGAAGGGTCTCGGTGGGTGGGAGGCTCTGAATTAAGGGCTTCTCCCCCAAGCCTTGAGATCCTCCTCGGAGAAGGGCAGCCAAAATCTCTGCAGCAGCTTCGGGAGTCATTAAATTGGCATAGGCTCTTTGTTCCTCGAGCCTCGGGAACGGATTTGAACAGATTTGGAAGCAGTGAGTACATCCCAAGAAGTCTGTATTAAGTTAAGATTACTATCTCCCCCAACGGATCGTTTTACTGAATAAAGACTTAAATTTTAAAAGATTTAAAGACTGAGTTACCAAGCTGAAAAAACTATATTAAAAGATTGAGCAATTTAATTGGAGTTTTGAGAACGAGAAAAAGTTAAAAAGAGCTAAGAAGAATATTGTTTTGCATACCTGTGGTTGGGGAGATAGCGACGCGGTGGGCAGATCGTGGGAACTGGAAGGCGAGCTGCGAGACAGGAAGTGGAGAACAATAGACGGAGAGGAGATAGAGAGAAAGAGCAGCGAGGGAGGTCAGGAAGAGCAGGATGACCCAGAAGAAAAACAAAGCTGGAAGAGGAAGTGAAGTGCCCACCATTGAAACTAAGGGAAAGGAAACAGTGTCATGTTCTGACTATGTAGACCATGGGAAATCATTTCTATGGATTTCATCACAGATCTTCCCCCCTCCAAAAACCACACCTGCATTTTGGTTGTAGTGGATCTATTTTCGAAACAAGCCTACTTCATTCCCTGCACCATTATGCCTTCGGCAAAAAAGTTGGCGGATATTTTTCTGAAATATATTGTAAAACTCCATTCTTTTCCATCGAAGGTGATATCCGACCACGGTGGACAGTTCATTGCCAACTTCTGGCGGGAGCTTCTGCAACTTATGGGCATTGAACAAGGCTTAAGCTCCGCCCACCATCTTCAAACCGACGGGCAATCAGAAAAAAATAATCAAATATTAGAACAATTTCTCCGTTGCTACATCAATTTCCAACAAAACAATTGGATTGATTTATTGCCTTTAGCAGAATTTTCCTACAACAACAGTGTGCATGCTTCTACCAGAGAAACACCTTTCAAAGTAGTTTATGGCTATCACTTTAAACCATTCCCTTTTGAAGCTCATCCCCCCACGACAGCTTCTAAAGACGTTTCAGAATGGTGGGGGGAGGCAGCTCAACAATGGACTCTTATTCAAAAGCATCTTAACAAAGCTAAACAGGACTATAAGAAGTACGCTGATCACCATCGTGTGGCTGAATGGGAATTGCCATCCTGGAGATCTTGTTTATTTATCCACAAAAAAATTGAAAGTTGCACAAACCAGCCGTAAATTGGCATTAAAGTTTTTGAGACCTTTTCCACTTCATAAAATAATCAACAAAGTGACTGTAGCACTTGATTTACCAAAGAATCTGCATCACGTGCATCCTACTTTTCACATCAGCTTATTAAAAAAGGTCCCCGCAGCAAATCAATGGCACACCCGTGCTCCTCCCATACCGACTTTGATTGATGATCAGGTCCATTACGAAGTACAGCAAATTTTGGACTCTAAAGTCAAATGTAATAAGCTATTTTACCTTATCAGATGGAAGGACTTTGACTCTGGGTTTGATGAGTGGGTGGAGTCTATTCATGTTCATGCTCCTAGGTTGTTAAAATCTTTTCACACTCTCTACCCTCTCAAACCTGAGGGGAGAACATTTTAGAGGGGGCAGAATGTCATGTTAATGTCATAATGCCATTTTAATCCTGTCAGTATTTTAAGTGCTTCTTTTGCAGACGGCAAGCAGTTCAGTAGCAGTTATCTTAGAGAAGAGGAATGTTATGACTACAACCTTTCCAGCCTTGGGAAACTTTCACTTTCTCAGCCTCAAGCCGTTTGTTTTGAGAACTGTGGGGGGGGGGATGGGGCCTGCAGGGATATGCTATTCTGTACCTTAACCTTTGCCTGTCATTCGTAACAATACTCGTGTACCAGCCAAGATATTGCATCTTGGATAGTGGACTATAATGGTTGTTTATATTCAGTAAATTCTTTTGAAACCAATGGACTCATGTCTTATTGCAAGAGATAGTCTGGATTGCAACTTTTAGTAAGCCACTGTCTGACAAATGGAAGTAGAGGATTTACCATTGAAAGTAAGGGAAGATCATCAGTGTGACTGTATTACCATAGAGAAAGATCGCCCGACATTTTGAACCATAGAAAAACATCACCTGACATTTTAAGGGTAAGGGAAGCCTCAATTGCCATTTTAACTGAGGGCAAACGTCAAAAAATTTTGATATATAAAAACAGAGATTTGAATTAAAAAGAAGACGGAGCTAAGAAAGAGAGCTGATTCGTGGGGACCTAAGGCAAGTCCGATGGCCTCCAAAAAAGAAAAGGACTGGCAGGCTGCCATTGAAAATTTGTATAAGAAAATAACAGATGGAAATAAAGAGATTCGGGAGATGATACAAAAATTACAGCAAAATTTAATGACGGAAATGAAAGAAGCAATCAAATCGGAAATTATGGAAGTTAAAAAGGAGATGGAGGCAATAAAAACAGATTTACAGAATACCCAACAAAAGGTGCAAGAAACGCAGCAGCTGGTGCAGGATGGGGAGAAAAAAACAGAGGCTATACAAAATGAGACTATGAGTATGGGCGAAAGAATAGTGATGATGGAATGCAAAGCAATGGACAGACAGATTTGTATGAGGGCAGTTCCGGAAAAAAATGGATGGATCTGCCCTTAAACAAGTAGCTGAAATATTGGCAAAATTTTGGGGGCAAACAGAGGAGGAAATGATGACTCATTTGGATATCGTGTATAGAGTCAATTCAAAATATGCAGAACAAAAGAACTTACCAAGAGATATTATTGTCCAATTGACCACAAGGAGAATGAAGGAGGAAATTATTAGAAGACACTTTGAAACTCCACTGGAGGTAGCCGGGACACGGATTCGAATTATGAAAGAACTACCACGTAAAGTACTCCAGGATCGGAAAAAGTACAGAGACTTAACACAAAAGCTAAGGGCAGCGGAAATTAGATATAGATGGGAGCTACTGGAAGGAGTGACCTTTGAATTTCAATCAGGGAGACAAGTGATTAAATCGAAATATGCAATGGATGTCTTTCTGATGGAAAATGGAAAAGACTTTCCTAGCTCATCCAGATTATAACTATGGAGTACAAATTAATTTCATGGAATGTTAATGGACTTAATTCACCCTCTAAACGTAAAGCTGTGTTACATTGGTTAGCTAAACAAAGAAGTAATTTGATTTGTTTACAAGAAACTCATATTAGGGATCAAGATGTTAAATATTTGATTAACAAAAAGCTAGGAAAACAATTTGTTTCGGCAACAAAGCAAAAAAAGAGGGGAATTGTTATATATATAAAAGAAGAACTACAACCTAAATTAATTGTGTCTGATAAAAATGGAAGATACCTGGCTGTGGAATGTTTATGTAATGCAAAGAAAACTATGGTACTTGGACTATATGCGCCAAATGGCTCCAAAGATATATTTTTCAAGGATTTACGAGAACAAATGGAGCAGTGGACTTATGACCAGGTAATTATAGCTGGAGACTTTAACAGAGTGGTAGATTTGCAATTGGATAAAAGTCTATCAACAAGTAAAGTAAGGACGGGGAAATTACCAAAGTCTTTTTTTGAAATTCAGGAACAAGAAAATTTAGAAGATGTTTGGAGAAAATATAATCCAAATTGAAGCAGTATACTTTTTTTTCATCTAGTCACCAATCTTTTTCGAGAATAGATATGATCTGGGCGTCTAAAGAACTGGTAGTGTTTACAAAAGAGACTGATATATTACCAAAAGTTAGTTCGGATCATAATCCAGTGATGTGGAGATTTGGAATGAAACACAAGAAACGGAGATGGAGAATTAATGAGGATCTTTTGAGTGACCCAGAATGTGTTGATGTGTTGAGAAAAGAAACGAAGTTTTTTATTCAGTCTAACGTGGATAAAGAGGTGCCAACGCACATGGTCTGGGACACATACAAAGCCGTAATTAGAGGTGTTTTGATGGACTTAAATGGTAGAGAGAGGAGGAAAAATGAAGTGAAATTAAAAGAGATACAGGAAAAAATTATTCAAGTTGAACAGCAATTGAAAAAGAGACCAGGTAAAAAGAAATTGTTGTATGAAATAAAGTTACTGCAAGAACAGATTAGAGCCATGGAAAATAAAGAATTGGAGTGGGAGTTGAAGAAAATGAAGCAAAGAACATTTGAAGGAGCTAATAAACCAGGGAGATATTTGGCGTGGCAATTAAAGAAAAAGAGAGAGAAAAGAGTAATAAGTAAGATTACAGAAGAGGGAAAGAATTATATGATCAAGGATTGATTGAGAGAGCATTCTACAAATATTATGCCAAGTTATATCAGAAAAAAACAGTGGATCATGAAAAGATAAGAGACTACTTTGACAGGATTGATTTACCAAAGGTACCGGAGAAGTTGAAAGGGAAGCTTAGTGCTGAGATATCAATAATGGAAGTGTTACAATCAATACAAGCTACTACAGTTGGTAAAGCTCCGGGACCAGATGGAATTACTGCAAAATTTTACAAAGTGATGGCAGAGGACTTGAAACAACTGATGCAAAAAATGATGAATGGAATATTGGAAGGGGTCGAGATGCCAGATACATGGAATGAGGCTAATATTACATTGATACCGAAGGAGACATTAGACTTAAGTAATGTTAAGAATTATAGACCAATATCTCTAACTAATAATGACTATAAAATATTTGCAAAGATACTAGCGGAAAGACTTAAGACTTGGCTAGTGGAATTTATTGATGAAGATCAAGCCAGCTTTCTACCGGAAAGACAAATAAAAGATAACCTACAAGTGTTGTTGAATGCTATTGAGTATTATGATAAAAATCCAGGGAAGCAGGTTGGTTTCTTCTTTGTGGATGCGGAGAAAGCGTTTGACAATTTTAACTGGGATTGTATGTTTGCAACAATGGAGAAGATGCAGTTGGGAGAGAAATTTATACAAGCAATAAAGGCAATATATAAAAACCAATCTGCAAATATAATTGTTAATTTGGATGTAACCAAACAGTTGGAAATAAGAAAAGGAACAAGACAAGGGTGGCCGCTTTCCCCACTTCTGTTTGTAATGGTATTGGAGATTTTACTTAGGCAAATAAGAGAAGACAATTCAATAAGAGGATTGAGGACTAAAGGATTTGAATACAAAGTAAGAGCTTTTGCTGATGACATAATGGTGATAGTGGAAGATCCAATAGAGTGCATGCCAAAATTGATGAAGAAAATGAAGGATTTTGGAGATGTAGCGGGTTTTGTAATTAATAAGGTGAAGTCCAAAATATTGAGCAAAAATATGACTAGACAACAACAAAAGGAGTTGATGGACAAGGTGGAATGTGAAGTAGTGAACAAGGTTAAGTATTTGGGAGTGGAAGTGACAGTGAAGAATATTGACTTATATAAGAATAACTATGACAAGTTATGGCAACAAATAGATAAAGATATGATTAGATGGAATAAAATGAACTTGTCATGGTTAGGTCGTATTGCAGTAATTAAGATGAATGTTCTTCCAAGAATGATGTTTCTACTACAGACAATACCTATTGTTAAAGACAGTAAACAATTTGAGAAGTGGCAGAGAACGATGCTAAACTTTGTTTGGGCTGGAAAGAAACCCAGAGTTAAAATGAAAGTACTTTATGATGCAAAAGATAGAGGAGGATTACAATTACCAAATTTTAAATTATACCATGAAGCGATATGTCTGGACTGGATTAAGGAATGAATGACATTGAAGAATTTGAAGTTGCTAGCACTGGAAGGATATAATAAACTATTTGGATGGCATGCATATCTATGGCATGATAAAGTAAAAGCAGACTCTATGTTTTTACATCATTATGTAAGAAGAAGCTTGTTTGCTGTATGGACTAAATACAAGAAATATATAGAAGAGACTATACCAATGTGGATTAGCCCTGCGGAAGTAGTAAATCCAAGAACAGAATATGCAGGGGAAGACTGGTTGACATATAAAGAAATTCTTGAGATACAACAGAATAATTATATGTTTAAAGGTAATGAAGAATTGCCATTCCAATATGGATGGTTTCAATACATGCAGATGAAAGACCTATATGAGAAAGACAAAAGGAAAAATGGTTTTAGATTACAAAATTCTGAGATTGAGAATTGTTTGCTTCAGGGGGGAAGAAATTAATTTCTAAAATATATAAGATATTACTGAAATGGTTTACAGAGGAGGAAGTTGTTAAAGTTCAGATGGTCAAATGGGCAATAAACTGTAATAAGGAAATTCCAATGGAAGCTTGGGAAAAGGTATGGAAAAATGTAATTAAGATTTCAGCATGTACCACTGTGCGTGAACATGTATATAAAATGCTGTATAGATGGTATTTAACACCGAAGAAGTTGGTCAATGGTAATAGCCAGATGTCTGATAAATGTTGGAAATGTAAACAGCATGAAGGTTCATTCTATCATATGTGTTGGACTTGTGATAAGGCTAAGCAGTTCTGGGGGGATATAGTTAAAGTTATGTCAGATATTTTACAAAGGAATATAAATAAAACCCCGGAATTGCTGTTATTATGTATGAACCTAGAAGATTTTGATAGAATGGACAGAGTTATGGTGTTTTATATGATTACGGCGGCCAGAATGTGTTATGCACAGATGTGGAAGACTCAAGAGATACCATCTATGGAAGATTGGATTCTGAAAGTCTTGAATATGGCAGAAATGGACAAATTAACAAGGAAACTGAAAGAACAAGAAGAATTGGACTATACATTAAGCTGGGAAAAATTTAAGAAAAATGTAGAGAAAAAGTGGGACATGAAGGGGAAATTGTGGTCTTTGAAGAAGTAGGGGAGATAGAAACTTACTTAAGGTTAAAAAGGGGTATATTTTATTGTATTTTATTGGATTAGTACAGTATATTCACAGGGGAGTATAATTTTAATTGGTATGTAAGGAATAGTATGTTACATATATATATGTAGTTTTTTTCTTTTAGTTAGTATATGTACCTATTATTACTTATATAATTTTTATATTCTTAACTAAGATAAGCAATATAGTTAGTGTAGATTGTTAAGATAATTAAAGAGATTTGATAGGTATAATATAGATATATATTACATTATTACATTATTATTATAGACTTCAAGAATTTATATGATATACTTTTTAGATTAAGTTGGGTATGGAAAACTGCTGGGAGTCACCAGAAAAGGGAGGGGGGAAAGGATGAGGAAAATGCAATGGGATGAATAATGATAATGATTTTTATGTGTATGTTTGTAAACCCATCCAATAAAAAATTCTTTAAAAATAAATAAACAAATAAATAAATAAATTTAGTTCACCTTTTCTCTATTTGTATCTATATATTAATCTATTAGAACAATTATTTAAATAATAATTTATTATAAGAGTATCAGTATTATGTTCAAAATAATTAAGAAATTGCCTGGGTTGTAGATCTTTTTATGTAGATTAGCATAAATACTGTAGAATTTTAAAGAGAAGAGCAATATTACGATCAGAATACCATCTTCTATGTTTAAAATATTAGCTAGTCAGTTTGCCAAAAAGAAAGGTAAGTCCTCTGAAGCAGTCAGATACTCCTCAAACCCCCTAAATTTCAGGTTTGATTGTATTGTTTGGAGATCCAAGTACAATATTTTGTCTTGCATTTGCCTCTTATCCCTTTGAAGTTCCCTGACATCTTCCTTTCTAAGGCATAGTCTGTTTTCTGTATGGTCTTGTTTATGCTTATTTTAAGATCAACAAATGGATCTGTGTTTTTTTTCAAGAATGTTTTGCTCCATGGAAGCCAATAGAGCTGCTAGAACAGGATCAAGGGAGGAAGTCAGTGGCAAGCCCACCCAGCTTCCCTCAGAAGCCTTTTTAAGTGTGTCTTTTCTGTTCTCTGTTTGAACTGCTGGCTTCTGAGGCTGAGGAAAAAATCCTGTAGGTCCCTGACTTCTTTTAAGTTTGTTGTTTTGCTGTCCATATCTCCCCCCCCCACCCCATATACTGATAGTTTTGCATCAATTTTGAATGTTATGATGATTTTATTTGTGGTTTTGGGGTCAGGGAGAGACAGAGCTCACTTTTAAGTGTCTATCTTGTATGGCATCGATGCCATGCTCCCTGCCCTGATAATCTCTTGATTGACCTCCTGTAACTTTATATGTGGGACTTCTGTGAAGGCATCTCGGGAACTTCAACATGGCTGCATAATGGCAAAGACCATCTATGCAATACCTCTATTAGGATGAATCCAATAACCCATAATGGTCTGCAATCTTTCCAGTTCCCCAGATCTCATCTGGCTAGATGTTACAAAATAAGAAAGAGAAGCATATATTTTAGGTCATCATGATCATGTCTGCATATTGTGGAACTTTAGGCAGGCAAAAAAAGTCCAGGTTTCAGATTGCTGCTTGTCAGGGGCCATAAAAGCAAGAGGCAGCTCAACAAACTCCATAGCAACAATCCCCCACATGGCAGCTCCTCATGGCAGCCAGACTGGTGATACCAGGAGAAAATGGCACCAGTCTTATACTCCAATATGTTTCCAGGTTAGCAGAGTTCATTACGGCCAGACCAGGATATCTGCGGGGGGATTGCCATATTCCAGTTTCCCAAATCTAATCTATAAATTATACTCAGTGTCTACTAATTCTGCAGACTAACAACATTATTACACAGTCAATGAGCATTAGTGCTGTCAGACACCAGTGTGAAAATCCTTAGACTATGTGCTGTGCTGCTGCAATTGCTGATAATCTTGTAACTGGGCTCCTGTAAAACATTTTTAAAATGTATTGAGATATTTATGTCTAATTTTTCTCCTGAATGGAAATGCAGTCTGGCATAAAACCTCATTCATTTCATAGCCTCTTCATCCTAACAACTAGACTTGCCAACCTCCAGGTGGTGCCTGGAGAGCTCCTGGAATTAAAACACATCTTCATATTACAGACAAAATGGTAGCTTCAGACTGTGAACTCTGGCATTAAACCTGACTGAGGTGCCTCTCCTCCCTCCACCCTCTCCATGCTCCAACCCCTAAATCTTCAGAAATTTCCTAACTTTGACAACCCTAAGTACCTCCCTGTAGTGTAGGTTAGACTGAATGATTGGCCCAAGGTCACCCAGTTAACTTCAGTGGCAGAGTGGGGATATAAAACTAGTGTTTCTCAGATCCTAGTCTGGCACTCTAACTGCTAAAGCACACTGACTTGCATATTATATTTGGGGCTGTCTGGAACATTCATTCATTCACAATATTATGACACCAATCCTAATAGTAAGGTGTTAGTTCATAGTTTTAACAACTAATTCTGTCCTTGTCCTGGGTACCAGCAGGATGGTTGCCATATTCCTCTTTGAAATCTAAGTTAAGAAATTTGTATTTTATTCATAGTGTTTGTTCATTTTGAAAATCAGAGATTCTTGTATTTTATACCAGCTTTGAATTGTAAACTGGGGAGAACCGCTCTTGGGGGACAACAATGCTCAGCTTGTAGGGCTGTTGCACAATGTTAGCTTGCCTCCAGTAACATAAAACCCCCACATACCTGAGGACAGGCCTGGGAAAAACAACTAAAAAAATGTTGATAATTTGAGTGTTTATTTTCTTCCCAGAAATCAGGTTAGTGAATGGCCCCAATCGCTGTTCTGGAAGAGTTGAGATACTCCATGAGAAACGATGGGGAACTATCTGTGATGATAACTGGGACCTTGAAGATGCCAACGTTGTGTGCCGCCATCTTGGCTGTGGAACTGCTTTATTAGCCCTACACAGTGCTCGTTTTGGAAATGGATCAGGTCCTATATGGCTAGATAACATTAACTGCAAAGGGTCAGAAAACAGCATAAGCCATTGCCCTGCAAGGGGGTGGGGAGAGCATGACTGTTCCCACTATGAAGATGCTGGTATAGAATGTAGAGGTAAGATATATTTATATAAAGTCAAAGCTGGATCAAAGTGTCTGCTTCATTTTATTCTGTTATTTCAAATTGCTGGTTTATGCCACAGAATTATAAAAGAATACACAGTCAGAAAGTCACCTTGCTCAACTATGTACTGAAAAGCTGCATGTGTTTATCTTTGCATTACTTCCAGCCTGTGTTTCTCCCAAGGCTCATTCATCCACACAAACACATAAAAACATAAAAGATCAGCCAGGAGATTCAGACTGAGAGTGAGTCAAGTGCGCTGCAATCTATTACCTGCGGAACAAAGCAACTGAATCACAAACAGCCATTTTCCTTATTTTAAAAGAAAGAAGAGCAAGTGTTTTGTCCAAGCATTGTATGTAACTGATCCAAATATCTGATGTTTTGATTTCTAATATAATTCTCTGCCTTGGTTTGTGAATGTTCAAGGATGTTACTCCAAATACTAAAAGAGATTGGTGTGTATTTCTGCATGTGAGGCCAAAAGAAAACTTGGTAGGTTTATGCTGTGCCTGTGCTGCTAAAGATGATGTTTTCTATCTCATCAGCTATCCAGCTCATGAATGGCTCAGATCGCTGTTCGGGGAGGGTCGAAGTGTATCACAACGAGCAGTGGGGAACCGTTTGTGATGATGGCTGGGATATACAAGATGCCCAAGTCGTGTGCCGAGAACTGAAGTGTGGAGATGCCTTATCAGCATTCGGTGGAGCACACTATGGCCCAGGATCGGGAACCATCTGGCTGGACAGAGTTGACTGCACAGGAAATGAAACAGCCCTTGGGGAATGCCTAAAAAGTCCCTGGGGAGAGCACACTTGTGACCACAGGAGGGACGCAAGTGTAGAGTGCTCAGGTAATTTTCTATGGGTTGATTTAAAAAGGGAACTAGTTGTAGAGTCAAGCTTGCACAGTTCGTGGGATCACGACTGGATCTATGGGCGAAGCTACACGTGACGAATGACACTTGAACGGCAAGTGTATTTCTCCCTGTTCACTTGCACTCCACTCAATCCACTTGCCATTCAAGTGTCATTCGTCACTTGTAGCTTGGCCCAATGTTTCATACTGTAAGTATGACTAACCCAGAAAATTTTCTGAAGGAAGTAGATTGTTACACAAAGATAATGGCAGGAGTAATGGTCAAACACTTAGAAAAGCAATGCTCACATTTAAACAAAAACATTGTATTTATTACCTTCCGTGATCCACTTTTAGCCTGCTTTTGGAGAGAGCAGAATATAAATTGAATTAAATAAAGAAGCCATATATCTTCACTTATTAGGATAAGCCAAACTGGCACAAAACTTTGTGCAAGCTTTCAAGTGTTCTAGAACTCTTCATCAGGTTGGATGTTTTCAAAGGGGAGAGGGTAGAAAAAAATGACTCCTCCATTTTCCCACTGCTCCCAGTCTTTAAGAAACCTATGTGTTCTGCCTGGTATAACAGAGATATTTGAAGAATTGCTGGGTTTGGGATATTCAGTGAGATGTCTCCATATTGTACTTCTTCATCTAAGAAGACCGGGGTACATCCAATACCAACACCATTTTAAATGTACACATTTCCCAAAGGAAGCTTGCAAGACAAAATACCACAGCATAATTTTTATCTCACCCTCCTTTAATTCAGCGTAGAGAACATGAAAATTTGTACATTTTTTGTGCAATTTTGGTTGGGCCTATGAAAAGTTCTTCTTATGTCAACACTTTAGGGTAGATCAGTGTGAGGTAGAGAAATGATAACTTACCTAAATAGTCTTTGCAATTATACTTTTTAGCTTGCCCTGGACAGGGGGTTATGCAAAGGCAATCAGCCTCCCCCCCCCCACCCTTGGATTTTCAAGCTTTGGACACAGGAATCTATTCTGGGTTTTGGCCAGCTGCATGCTTTACTTCTGCATTGTCTCTACTGTAGCCAGCTACCCATTTCAGTAATCTCAGTTGAATGGTTCACCTCCCTAAAACTGCAAAAGAAAACAGATGATCAGTTGTGGTGATGACTGAACTGATTGTTTCTTATTCTAGACCCAAGGGAGATCAGATTGGTGAATGGTTCGAACACGTGCTCTGGAAGAGTTGAAGTGCTCCACAATGACCAGTGGGGGACTGTGTGTGATAAAAACTGGAATATCAACAGTGCCCAAGTTGTATGCAGAGAATTTGGCTGTGGAAAAGCAGTATCAGCCCCCAAAGGAGCTCATTTTGGAAGAGGAAGTGGGCGCATCTGGCTGGACAATGTGAAATGTGATGGGACAGAATCTGCCCTGAAGGACTGCCAGAAAAACCCTTCGAGATATCCTAACTGTCAACACCAAGAAGATGCTGGTGTGGTGTGTTCAGGTAAGTAGTAGGCAGGTACTAAAGACTAGCAAATTCTAGTCATGGAAACTGACTGCTTAATGCATTCATGTAAACAAATGCTACCATTTGCACTTGTTTGATTAATCAGTATTTTTACACATTCTGGATGTAGGTTTAGGAATCAGTTAAAAAAATTATAAGCACTCCTTCAGTTTTTTCACCTATTTAGAATAATAGAATCATAGAGTTGGAAGGTGCCTTATAGACTATCTATTCCAACCCCATCCCCAATGCAGGAACAACCTTAAGTATCCCAGACTAGTATTTGTCCAACCATTCCTTGAAGACTGCCAGTGAAGGGGAACCCACCACATCCCTAGGCAGTGAATCCCACTGCTGGGTTACTCTTCATGTGAAGATGTTTTCCTAATATGCAGCTAATATAGTCCCTCCTGTAGTTTTAAACTCGTTATTGTAAGTCCTATCCTTTGTTGCCAACAGAAACAGCTCCTTCCACTCCCCTGAGTGATAGCCTTTCAATTACTTGTTGAAACTAATCATGTCTCCCTTCAACCAGCTCTTCTCTAAAAGGAACATTCCCAAGTCCCTCAATCTTTCCTCTTAGGGCTTGGTCTCCAGGCCCCTGATCACTCTAGTTTCTTCCCTCTCACCCATTCAAATTTGTTCACATCCTTTTTTAAAATGAGGCATCCAAAACTGCACACATTACTACTCCAGGTGGGGCCCGACCAATGCAGTATATAGCGGGACTATGACATCCTGCAATCTGGATCCTGTCTTTGCTCATACACCCCAAGATTAAATTCTCTTTTTTTGCTGTTGTATCGTATTGACTACTCATAATTAGCTTTTCATCCATAAGTATCCCAAGATCTTCTTTATACACACTGCCCCCCAGAAGTGTACCCCCATCCAGTATGTGTGCTTTGCATGTTTGTTACCCAGGTGGAACATGCAGCACTTATTTATGTTAAATCTCATCTTATTCATTGAATTTTCCCCCCTGTCTTCAAGGGTGTTTGCTGCTCCTCCTGGTTTGTTGTCATCTGCAAATTTAATGAGGAATCCCTTCATACCTTTGTTCAGATCATTAATAAAAATATAGAAAAACACAAGGCCCAGAGCCAAGTTCTATGGCACTCCACTGAACACTTCCCTCCAATCAGATATGATGCCATTGACAATGACTCTTTGGGTGCAGTTATCCAGCCAATTATCTTATCCATCTAACCTTCCTGGAGTCCAGTTCACAGTCCTACAATTTACCCATCAGAATTTCATGAGGATTTAGATACTCAGTGGCATTGCTTGTTAAAATGTTCTTGATATTGGGCCAAGCTACACATGACGAATGACACTTGAACGACAAGTGTATTTCTCCCTGTTCACTTGCCCTCCACTCAATCCACTTGCCGTTCAAGTGTCATTCGTCATGTGTAGCTTGGCCCATTGACTATACAACTTTCACACTACGTAATTTGCCTTATATCCCAATGAAAAGATGGACGATAAATGACATAAGTAAATAATGACTCAGGGCCAAGCTACACATGACAAATGACACTTGAACAGCAAGTGTATTTCTCCCTGTTCACTTGCTCTCCACTCAATCCACTTGCCGTTCAAGTGTCATTCGTCATGTGTAGCTTGGCCCATAGATAAATATAAATCAGAGGCCAGATGGGAAGCCTTCTGTTGGGCCCCAAGACACCCGCAGTTTAACATGAGGGGGGGGAATTATTTCCTTCCACTGCAACTAAAAGCCAAGCTACAAGTGACGTCTTACACAGGTTGGACACTTGTCAGCTTCTCTCAAGTTTTGATGGGAAATATAGGCATCTTGGGGCCAAGCTACACATGACGAATGACACTTGAACGGCAAGTGTATTTCTCCCTGTTCACTTGCCCTCCACTCAATCCACTTGCCGTTCAAGTGTCATTCGTCATGTGTAGCTTGGCCCTTGGTCTTGCAGCTTTAATGGAGAGCCAAGTTGTAAAACCAGGATGCCTACATTTCCCACCAAAACTTGAGGGAAGCTGACAAGTGTCCAACCTGCGTAAGACATCACTTCTAGCTTGGCTCTAAAAGGGCACTGACCAGGATTCCCTTACATATTTAGAAACATGCCCACCTTACCAGATTGTAGTACAACTGGTCCTCTATCTGTGCTACAGAGTTTCACATTCACTGAATTCATCACCACACTCAGACCTTTCTGTTGTGGTTGTATTCATGAATGCTTTTGTGTTGAAATAGCTATCCTATCCTCCTGATTCTGGGTGCAGATATCAGCCACTCCAGGGACCAGACATGTTGGATGTACTCTCCTTTTGTTTTGTGAGAACAAAAGCTTTAACTTCCCCTGGGCCTAAGCTTTTCAATCTCTGAGTTCGTACTAGGGTGTTCTCATGTCCAAGTCATGAATTTTAGACTCAGATCCAGAGGAGTTAGCCATGTTAGTCTGTACTAATAGCAAAATAGAAAAGAGTCCAGTAGCACCTTAAAGACTAACCAATTTTACTGTAGCATAAGCTTTCGAGAACCACAGTTCTCTTCATCAAATTCAGATCAATATTCTAAGCCACAGCGACAGAGAAAGAATCTGCTCCTGCTCTAACATGCCCTTCCCTTGCTCCTGACTCTGAGCTCCTGGAGAAAAACTGGAATGAGGGCATGTTAGAGCAGCAGCAGATTCTTCCACGTTGCTGCGGCTGGAGCTTCACTGACATGGCAGCTTTCTCCAGAGCAGCTCCCTGGGAGCAGGACATCCAGGGAGAAAGTTGCAGCTGCCCGTCCCCAAACGATTGTTGAGAGCAGGCTTGTGACTGGAGGAATGATTTGCAAAAGCTGTTGCGGCAGCCAGTTTTCTCTGGCTCTTCAGGCAGCGATTCTAACACAGAGAGGAAGGACACTGGGACTTCAGTTCCCAGGAAAACTTGCAAAAATGATGAAATGTTGTCCATGTGAAAAAGTCACTTGTAGCTTGGCTCTGAAAGAGAGAGAGAGAGAGAGAGAGAGAGAGAGAGGGAGGGAGAGAGAAAGAGAGACACAGGCTGATTTTCACTACATTTGTTCTGGCACACTTCCTCCTAAAGCATTTGTTCATTCGTTCATTCATTCATTCGTCTTTAATTTGCTTCCTTCATACATGTAATCATTCACTATTTGTAATGGATCCATTTTGTTTAGGACATGTTATACAGATATCTGTTTCCAGTCATGGTCAAAAAGTGTGTAACAGTCTTACTCCACACAATAAATTGTGTAGTGGGTATTTTCTATGTGAGATCAAGAGAATTCTTGAAAGACTTATTCCATGTGTATGTTTAACATTTTCTATCTCATCAGCTATTCGGCTAATAAATGGCTCTAATGACTGCTCAGGAAGGGTCGAACTGTATCACAATGAGAAGTGGGGAACCATTTGTGATGATGGCTGGGATATACACGATGCCCAAGTTGTGTGCCGAGAACTGAAGTGTGGAGATGCCTTATTAGCATTCAGTGGAGCACACTATGGCCCAGGATCAGGAATCATCTGGCTGGACAGAGTTGACTGCACAGGAAATGAAACAGCCCTTGGGGAATGCCTAAAAAGTCCCTGGGGAGAGCATACTTGTGACCACAGAAGGGATGCAAGTGTAGAGTGCTCAGGTAATTTTCTATGAGTTGATTTAAAAAGGGAACTAGTTGTAGAGTCAAGCTTGCACAATTCCTGGGATCAAGATTGGATCTATGTTTCATACTGTAAGTCTGACTAACCCATAACATTTTCTGAAGGAAGTAGATTATTACAGAAACATAATGGCAGGATTGTCAAACACTTAGAAAAGCAATGTTCACATTTAAAACAAAAACATAAGCCATTTAACATCTCTTATTAGGATGGGCCAAACTGGAACAAAACTATGTGCAAGCTTTCAAGTTCCCTAGAACTCTTCATCATGGTTTCAATGGTGATGGGGGGGGGAGCGTCTCTCACATTTTCCCACTTCTTCCAGCCTTTTAGAGACCTCTGTTTCATGCCTGTTGTGACAAAATATCGGAAGAACGGTTGGCTTTTGAATTTTCAGCAAGATGCGTCTATATTTTCCTTCTTAATCTGAGAAGTCCATGAGTATAACCAACACCAGCACCATTTCAAATGTACACGTTTCATGTATGGTGATGGCAAGTTAAAAGACCACAGCATAATTTTTATGTCACCCTCCTCTAGAAAGAAAATTCAGCCTAGAGAACATGAATATTTGTGCAATTTTGTTGATACTATGAACCGTTTTTAATAGCTTCATTTTTGGGTTTTGCTTTGGACAAACAAAGCTACTCACAATTTTTCAGCCTTTACAGAATCATCAGTAGTTGCAAAAAGGATATTGTATATTTAGAGTTGATTCCTTATGCTCCTTTTCAGCAGCCAGCTCCCACAAACTTGCTACACTGAAATGGCCACAACACTTTAGTTCCATACCATGCTACTAGTGGAATGTGAACAAAAAGCTACCAGACACCAGCCAGTAAAAAAACCATTGATGGTTATTTAAGCAAAATCTTCTAGCTGTCAATATTAATTAAAGAAGCATGTACACTTATTGGCTTGGGGGAGGGGCTTTAAATCTTACCTAAAGATTATTTGGAGTTTCTCTTACCACCTTTCAGTGGGTGGAGGCTTATACAAATCCTCCCTCTAGGACTTTTAAGCCATTGACACAGGAATCTAGTCCAGCTGCATGTTTTACTTCTGTATTGCTTTTACTGTGGCCAGCTACTCATTTTAGTAGCCCCATTTGAATGGATTGCCTCACCACAATTGAGAAAGAATAGAGATGAAAAGCCAAGGGAATGACTGAACTGACTGTTCCTTTATCCATTCCAGATGCAAGAGGAATCAGATTGGTGAACGGTTTAAGTGAGTGCTCTGGGAGAGTTGAGGTGAACCACAATTATGAATGGGGGACTGTGTGTGATGATGGCTGGGATATGAATAGTGCCCAAGTCGTGTGCAGAGAACTTGGCTGTGGAAAAGCAGTATCAGCACCATCAGGAGCTCATTTTGGAAGAGGAAGTGGACCCATTTGGTTGGACAATATCAAATGCGATGGAACAGAATCTTCCCTCAAGGACTGCCAGAAAAACCCTTGGGGAGACCATAATTGTGAACACCAAGAAGATGCTGGTGTGCTGTGCTCAAGTAAGTAGTATGCAGGTACTAGAAGGTGATAAACTTTGGTTCTGAAAACTGAACACTTAATGCAGTCATTTAAACAAATCATGCCTTTTGTACCTGTTTGATTAATCAATTTTTTTCTGCATTCTGGATCTTGATTCATGGCTCCATTTTAAATGAAAATAGCTACTCTTTCACTTGTTCCACCTATTTCTATGCGTGCAGGACGGAAATAGTATCATTCATCAAAACACATGCCTAATTTAATCTGTTCGAAGAAGATAAACAATTGACATTCTTAACAACCAACAGCCTGGTCATAACTGCAAGAAATATCAGTCATTCATCAGCACCCTAGAAGTATTTCATTGAAAGGACTAATGGTCAGGGAATGAGGAAAATGGCACCTTAAATATTCCAACTATGTAATTCCACAGGGCCACAAACAAACAAACATCAAACAAACAAAAGTTTCAGGCCAGAAAGTGTAAAGTGAGTACATTCTCAAAACCACAACCTCTGTTCTGTTCAAAGAACCACTATCAAAGTGCAAAAGCACAAGGCCTGCTTGGTAATTAATTTTTAAATTGGGCTGTATTGAATTCAGAATGGGTTACAAGGCCAGCAATATTGGCCTGAACCAGTGACTCAAGTAGGCTTGCCAGCTCTGGGTTCAGAAATGTCTGAAGATTTGGGGGCTGGAGCCTGAAGAGGGCGGGATTTGGGGAGGTGCCTGAGCAGAGATGTTATGCCATACATTTCATCCTGCAAAGCACCAATTTTCTCCACAGGAACTGATCACTGTTTATTTGTAGATAAGAAGTAATTCTGGGAGACCTCCAGTCACTATCTGGAGCTGGCAAATGTAACGATGTACAACATTGGCTCCACCCCATGACTAACTTCCCAAGCCCCTTCCAGGGTTGCACACACAGGAATGCCAAGGGCCAAATTAAATGTGATCATGTCCTAGTGGCAACCACAAGATTGACAGAGATATTTCAATGTCATGTTAAAATGTTATGAGTGTATCGTTGTATCATTGTGGTCTGGACTGCAGTGCAACATTCCCCCCCCCCCCATCCTCCCACACATCTTCTCAAGTGCTGAAACAGCTTCAGTGGGGCATGTGCGTGGTATTTCAGACTTGATAAGCTGCTGAAGAGGGGAAAGAAATGTATCTCATCTCAACCCACTGCAGGTTTGATAAGCATTAGGCCTTCAAAGCCACATACCAGCCAAGAAGGTGTCATGATGTCTAGTTCTGCACAAACGTTGGCAGATTTCTATCCTTAAGTACCTCAGCTACTCATTCTAATTTACTTTTGTGTCTTGGCTCACCCATAGGAATGAGCAGCATAAAAAACATTGACAAGCCATTTCTCCATGTCTTCACTGAAATAAATATGAATCAGAAACCTTCTGGTGGGCCCCAAAACACTCGTAGCTTAACATTTGGGAAAAAGACACCTCTAATTTTTTTCTTTCCACTTCAAATAACAAGGGACCGACCAAAATTACTATGCATATTTAGAAACATGCTCAGCTTAACACTGGATTCATCATCGTACTGAGGGCCAAGGTACGCATGACGAATGACACTTGAACGGCAAGTGGATTTAGTGGAGGGCAAGTGAACAGGGAGAAATACACTTGCTGTTCAAGTGTCATTCGTCATGTGTAGCTTGGCCCTCAGAGAGCCAAGCTAGAAGTACTGCACTTGAATGGGAAGTGAACAGACTCAGGGCCAAATTACAAGTGACGAATGACACTTGAACGGCAAGTGTATTTCTCCCTGTTCACTTGCCCTCTACTCAATCCACTTGCCGTTCAAGTGTTGTCACTTGTAGTTTGGCCCTCACATGTATTCCTCCCTGTTCACTTGCACTCCACTCGATCACATAGGGCCAAGCTACACATGATGAATGACACTTGAACAGCAAGTGGATTGAGTGGAGGGCAAGTGAACAGGGAGAAGTACACTTGCTGTTCAAGTGTCATTCGTCATGTGTAGCTTGGCCCCTAGTGATCAAGTGGAATGCAAGTGAATGGTAAGTGAACAAGGAGGAATACATGAGAGGGCCAAGCTACACATGACGAATGACACTTGAACGGCAAGTGTATTTCTCCCTGTTCACTTGCCCTCCACAAAATCCACTTGCCGTTCAAGTGTCATTCGTCATGTGTAGCTTGGCCCTGAGTCTGTTCACTTGCCATTCAAATGTAATTTGTCACTGTAAAGAAAAAACGTTATGACTTGGAAAGCTCTTTTGAGAACTGGTTTGTAGGCTTCCTTGGCTGGAGTGATTCCCTCCCCACTTTTGGAGAGGCTTTTTGCTTTTTGCTAGCAATAAGTTATGTGTGCCCTGTCCTTGAGTCAAGATAAGCTGTTCTTGCTGGCTAATTGGTAATTAACTTCACACCTGTAGTTTGGGGTCGTGTGCCAAGAGCTCCAGACTTGTAACACATCCCTTTTTGCACTTGTCAGGTGATGTGGTCAGGCTGGGAGTGGGTGTCTCGCTTTGATTCCAGCTTGAACCAATATAAACCAGCTGTTGACCAACACAGAGAAGCTTTGTTGAGTGTCTACCTTATACCTCTGCCCATGCTCTTTTGCTTTGCTCTATTTGATGAGAAGGACTGAAGCTCCATCTTTTGCCTTGCTGTTTTGTGGGACTTTTGCTTGCTATAACTGAGGGCCAGGCTACACATGACGAATGACACTTGAACGGCAAGTGGATTGAGTGGAGGGCAAGTGAACAGGGAGAAATACACTTGCTGTTCAAGTGTCATTCGTCATGTGTAGGTTGGCCCTGAGAAACCAACTTGCTTTGCCTCCTAAGAATGTAATGTGGTATGTAGAGCTTACTGCTGTAGGTTTTTGTTTGTTTGTGCTCACTTTGTGTCTCATGTATGATAGCCCTGCACCTGGAATTAATAAAACTTTCTATTTTTATCTTGTGCGGATTATTAAGACTCTAAAGCCACACTGCTATAAAACCTTTGCTGAACTCACCCTGTGTGTGCTTGAGATCCACCTACCAAACAACTAATCTTTGGCTGTGAACTCTGCCTGCAAGCTTACCCTTGCAAGGTAGACTTCGCTTTGGCTAAATTCCCTAATAGGCTCTGGAGCTTTGCTCCCTAAATCCTTAGCCTAGGGATAGACTGGGGAGCTGGTGGCAGCTTATCTGGTTTGTTATTTGCAACAGGACCTTCCAGGCAGCCTGTGTCCCTTCCCCTTAGCTGGGCTGGGCCCCAGGGGTTTGGAACTCCTTGACAGTCACTTCTAGCTTGGCTCAGAGCTTCATGTAGTGGTGGTAGTCATAAATGATCTACATTTCAGCAAATCAGCCTTGGCCACACAATTGACAAACTCATGCAACATTACTGGACTTCCACCCTAACAAAGCCACTGAGATGTGCACATGAGGGGCACAACATTTTGGGGGCAAGATTGACTTCAGAATCCAGAATCCAGAATCCAGAGACCTGGACAAGTTACTATTGGTGGAAAGTACAAGCATACCATTTCTAATAAAAAATCTCCTAGATGTATTCTGTACATGAGATGGACCAGAGAACAACTTTGTCTAGGTCGCTTGATAACTTGCTTGTTGCTGGATAAGCCCGTGATGGGGGTAGGGAAATGAGTTTAATCCTTGTAATGCTTTTTTAGCTGGCCAGTGGTTGAAATGGTATGAGATAAATTAAATTTCACATATTATTTCAATTTTCTAAGCATGTTATTGAAAGATTTTAACTTTTAAAAAATAATGCTAGCATCCCTCACCTTTCTTATTCTGCACCCAGAGCACTGAATATGGAATGGGAAGTGTGAGAATTCTGGAAAGGCATAAGTATATAGAGTATGCATTTGTGAATCCTTTTACTCTTATCCGGGCAAGGAAAACATCAGGCTAGTGAGCTCTGGGATTCCCATTCACATCTGTACCGTGACATTTCTGGCCTCTTTGAATATTATTAGCTACAGCAGATAATGAAACCTCTGAGTAGTCAAGTCAAGTCAAGTTTATTATTACAGTCTGTGATCAGTACATATAAAACCATTTGCAAATCAGTTTAAAAACAGTTGAGACTGGATACAGGAGAAGAACAATGAATAAATATAAGAGTAGAAAAATAAGATCATCATAAATTAATTGTTTAAAAGGTTAAAATACATTCAAACCTCTGAGTATATTTTTGAAATAGAAAGATAGAGAAAATGAGACATAGGCTGGATTTTTTTTACATTTGTTCTGACACAAATTCTTCTTAAAGTACTAATGCATTAATTCACATGTATAATTTACTCATTTCATGTGCTGGATCATTCACTATTTGTAACTGATCCATTCAGTTTAGGATTTGTGGTGCAGACAGTTGTTTCCAGTCTTGGTCAAAAAGTGCGTAACAGTGTTACTCCACACAATAAATTGTGTAGTGTATGTCTTTCTATGTGAGATCAAGAGAATTCTTGAAAGACTTATTCCATGTGTATGTTTAACTTTTTCTGTTTTATCAGCTATCCGGCTAATAAATGGCTCTAATGACTGCTCAGGAAGGGTGGAAGTGTATCACAACGAGCAGTGGGGAACCATTTGTGATAATGGCTGGGATATACAAGATGCCCAAGTTGTGTGCCGAGAACTGAAGTGTGGAGATGCCTTAGCAGCATTCGGTGGAGCAAACTATGGCCAAGGGTCAGGAACCATCTGGCTGGACAGAATTGACTGCAAAGGAAATGAAATGGCACTTGGAAAATGCCCCAAAAGTCGTTGGGGAGAGCATAGTTGTGACCACAGGAGGGATGCAAGTGTGGAGTGCTCAGGTAATTTATATGGCTTCATTTAATGAGAGAGCTAGTTGTTGGTCGTGCTTGCACAGTCCCTGGGATCAAGACCAGATCCATATTTCTTACAGGATGTCTGACATCCATGGAAAATTTTCTGGATAAATTGGAGCTGTAAATCTTCTGAAAGAAGGAGAATTTACACAACAATAATGGCAAGAATACTTGTCCAATACTGTGGGCCAAGCTACACATGACGAATGACACTTGAACGGCAAGTGGATTGAGTGGAGGGCAAGTGAACAGGGAGAAATACACTTGCCATTCAAGTGTCATTCGTCATGTGTAGCTTGGCCCTAAGAAAAACAGTGCTGTCCTTGGTTGTTGTGGGTTTTCCTGGCTGTATTGCCGTGGTCTTGGCATTGTAGTTCCTGATGTTTCACCAGCAGCTGTGGCTGGCATCTTCAGAGGTGAAGCACCAAAAGACAGAGATCTCTCAGGGCCAAGCTACACATGACGAATGACACTTGAACGGCAAGTGTATTTCTCCCTGTTCACTTGCCCTCCACTCAATCCACTTGCCGTTCAAGTGTCATTCGTCACTTGTAGCTTGGCCCTCAGTGTCACAGTATGGAAAAGATGTTGGCAGGTCATTTGTATCTACTCAGGAGGGGTGGGGTTGAGCTGAGTCATCCTGTAAGAGTTTACCAGGGTGTGGAATGCTAATGGAGGGAGGCTTCACTATATCCTGAGGAGGTTCTTTTGCATATGGATTGGTGCTTGATGTGCTAATCTTCTCTGCAGGGCTATTGTCAGGTATAGAGTGTTTTGTTAGCCTGGTGTTTTTCAGGACTGGAAACCATGCTCTATTTGATGTATTGTCGAAGGCTTTCATGGCCGGAGAACAATGGTTGTTGTGGGTTTTCCGGGCTGTATTGCCGTGGTCTTGGCATTGTAGTTCCTGACGTTTCGCCAGCAGCTGTGGCTGGAATCTTCAGAGGTGTAGTACCAAAAGATAGAGATCTCTCAGTGTCACAGTGTGGAAAAGATGTGGCAGGTCATTTATATCTACTCAGGAGGGGTGGGACTGAGCTGAGTCATCCTGTAAGAGTCTGCCAGGGTGTGGAATGCTAATGGCGGGAGGCTTCACTGTATCCTGAGGAGGTTCTTTTGCATATGGATTGGTGCTTGATGTGCTAATCTTCTCTGCAGGGCTATTGTCGGGTGTAGAGTGTTTTGTTAGCCTGGTGTTTTTCAGAACTGGAAACCATGCTCTGTTCATTCTTAAGGTTTCTTCTTTCCTGTTGAAGTTTTGCTTATGCTTGTGAATTTCAATGGCTTCCCTGTGCAGTCTGACAAAGTAGTTGGAAGTGTTGTCCAGTATTTTGGTGTCCTGGAATAAGATACTGTGCCCTGTTTGAGTTAGGCTTTGCGGATGACCAAGGTATCCAGAAATGGGAGTTTTCCCTCAATTTCTTTCTCCATTGTGAATTGTATGTTCCTGTGGATGTTGTTGAGATGATTCAAAAACCCCATCAATTCTTCCTCCCCATGGCTGCAAATGATAAATGTATCATCCACAAACTGGAACCATACACTAGGTTTGTAGGGTGCTGATTCTAGAGCTGTTTTTTCAAAATGTTCCATGTAGAAGTTTGCTATAACTGGGCTGAGAGGGCTCCCCATGGCCACCCCATCCATCTTTCATAGAATTCATTATCCCATTGGAAGTAACTGGTTGTCAGACAATGATGGAATAAGGCTGTTACATCCTCTGGGAAAATCTGATTAATAAGTGCAATAGTGTCTTTTACCGGAACCTTAGTAAACAGGGATACAACATCAAAACCAACAAGTATGCCTTGTGGATTGAGTTTCAGAGAACTGATTTTGTTGATGAAATGTGCTGAATCTTTGATTTTCTGGATACCTTGGTCATCCTTACAGGAAGACTCGGCTCAACCCCACTCCTCCTGAGTAGATACAAATGACCTGCCAACATCTTTTCCACACTGTGACACTGAGAGATCTCTGTCTTTTGGTGCTACACCTCTGAAGATGCCAGCCACAGCTGCTGGCAAAATGTCAGGAACTACAATGCCAAGACCACAGCAATACAGCCTGGAAAACCCACAACAACCATCGTTCTCTGGCCGTGAAAGCCTTTGACAATACATAGTGCTGTCCTTTTTACCAAAAATAGAAGCCATGAAATATCTCTTATTAGGATCAAACAGATTGGCAAAGCTATGTGTAAGTTCTCTTGAGCTCTTCATATTGCTGGATATATTCAATGGTGGGATGGCAGAAAAAGTGACTCCCACATTTTCCCACTGCTCTGAACCCCATATGTTTCTATGTGTATTTCCTGATGTGGCAGATATAGTCAGAGAATAGCTGGTGTTTACATTTTCAGTGAGATGGCTCCATATTGCACATTTTCATCTGAGAAAGCTAGGGGTATAACAAACAAAAACACTATTCCAAATTTGCACTGCAGATCAATGTTTTACACAGCACGAAACATAATTTGTATCTCACTGTCTTTTTTAAAAACCAAGCCTGATGAATTATTCTAGAAGAGTTGGAAGTTTGCAACATTGTTTTGGACAATTTTGGTTGGTTTTATGAAAAGTTATTTCATGGCTTCTCATCTGGAGTTTTGCTGTGGACCATGGAAACTTCCTGCAACATCTTTCAGCATTTGCAATATCATCAGTTCCTGCAAAAGAGAGATTATATATTTAGAGCTCTTCTCCCCACTCTTCTTTATAGCAGCCAGTTCCCACAGACTGCCAGCACTGTAACGGCCACAATACTTTCCTTCAATCCCACTCTCAGAAATCTTTCACGCTCAGTTTTTACAGCGCGTTCAATACCATTTCGCATCCCATGTTTTTCTGCCCTTTACACTTGTCAGCTAGTCATGTGACGCTGCTCCAGGCTATGTTAGCTTTTCCCCAGGGTATCTGACTATGGATATATCTTGACTTTTTTTTTGCCTCAGGTGCTGACTTGCACTTGAGTCGGTGAAAGTGTAAAATGTTTGCCTCTCCGCCCCTTTCCTTTCCTATTGCAAGTTGATTGGCCTGAGCAGATTTAACCACACCCACCCTCGTCAGCTCCCCATATGTTTCTTTCACCATTGGGTAGCAACTCAGCGGTGCCCATCACTCACCTCCTCTGCTTCCTTCCCAGAGAGCAGAGGTAGTGCTAGCTCTGCCCCTTCCCTTCTCATCTCCCCATCTGATTTTTTTTACTGCTTCTGAAGGGTAGTATCATTGAGGCGTCAAGCACTTTAAAACGGAATTGTGGGCATTTGACAGTCATGGAGATGGAATCTTTCCCCAATACATACCTAAGAAGATTATTTTCTTTAAAGCGTTCAGTTGGGACCTGGCTAAATGGAGTGATTCCCCCTCCAACACACACACACATTTCCGTCCTGCAGTCTTCCCTGCGTAGAACCAGCTTTCTTTTATTGCTCTTCTCTGGTTGCAGAGAACAGTAAAAAAAAATGGGGGGTGGAGAAGAGAAGGAAGATCATTCCGTGAATAGTAGGCAGTGTGGGGTGGATTGGTGTTCATCTCAGTGCAGCTGCTCTTGTGCTGTCTTCTAAGCGAAAAGACTCAAACTTTCAACACGGTTCGAAATGGTAGCACAGAGAGAGTGGAGATTCTTAGGGCCAAGCTACACATGACAAATGACACTTGAACGGCAAGTGGATTGATTGGAGGGCAAGTGAACAGGGAGAAATACACTTGCTGTTCAAGTGTCATTCGTCATGTGTAGCTTGGCCCTCAGTCTTACCACGCATGCTCAAACTGAAAAAAAAAAGTGATGTATATTCAATAGCTCACAAAGCTCACAGTAGAACAAGTGAATATAAAATGCAGCAGAGGATGTGACACTGAATCAGGAGCAGAGAGTGTAAAAAGGGGGCGGTTTCAAGCTGGTGCGAAGGCTATAGGGCTGGCTGCTCAGACCCATCGCTTTTAAACTTGAGTGCAAAAGGGCTCTCAATGGAATGTGAAGAACTGCTACTGAACACCAGCTGATCAAAAACATTGATAGACATTTAAGCAACTACCTTCCAGCCATCAACAAGCTTCAAAGAAGCATATTATAAACTAATCACAAAAGGGCCTGATCTGAAGAGACGTAAATCTGGAGACTTGAGCCTTGAACGGACAAGAAAAATCTTACACAACTGAAAAATTCCCTAGGTTTGTAGAGAAATCTGAAATTAACAATAAAAAAAATTGGGAGGGTTTTAAAAAATGAAAAAGATAAAAGGAATGCCTCTAGTAGACAGTGCCAGTTAGCAGACAACCATTAGCTAGTATTCCAGCCTTGGTTTCTTTCAGGAAAAGGCAAGGCAAGGGAGCAGGGCCCTTTCCAGGGGCATTTGGGTCTTTGAGGGAGGACTCATTGGGGCCAGGGCCAGAAGCAGCCACTGGGCAACTTAATACTACAAAACTTGCACGACTCACTCAGGCCTGGATGGTCCAATAGCAGTCCCACTCCCTACCCCAAGCACGTGTAGTGTAGTTCTTTGAGATTCAAAGTAGAACGTGAGAGACCCAGAATCAAAGCACCACTCTGATGTTGAAACTCGCATAGTGATTTATCCAGTCACACTCATACATCGGTTTCCCAAGTGCCTGCCAATGGTGGGCAGACACCCAGGGATTTGTCCCCTTGTCCACTGATCACTGGGTGATCAGCAGAAGGGGGCAAACTCCCAAAGCTTGCCAGCCACTGGCAAGCACCTCAGGATCACACATCATGCACACACTCCCGCCCACCAGCTGCAGAAGCATCCTCACACTCTGGCCAAATCTGAGCCTTGCAGAGTGCAGGAGCACTCCAGCGGCCGGTGCAATGACATCACTTCCAGAAGTGACATCATCACACCATGGCTGGAGCACGTGCGTGCTTTGTACACACGAGGATTCACAACATGGCTGCAAAAGTAAGTGCCAGGTCCCAACCCTCCTGCTGGGAGGATAGAGGGACCTGGCAACTCTACTCACACAGCCTTTCAGTGTTCTGAGGAAAATATGGAAACTAGGAGAATGGCATAAAAAGCTTTGAGTCCCCATTTCAGAGAAAGGCAACATATAAATGAAGTACATTTAGAAACATAGCTGAAGAAGGGAAGCAGATAAAAGATAATTTGTTTAGGGGGTATGAAGAAGAAAAAGAAAATAATGGAAGGGGATACACAGAAACATCCCACATGCCCTTGCAGGATCCCCACCATGCAAATAGGCCCAGCTTAGCAGGCAACATGCAACTTGGCAATAGGGGAGAGCCTGTTGGGGAAGGGGATGGAAAGATGAAAATGAAGGCAATGAAAGGCAAGTGAGAAGCATGAAAAGAGGGAAAGGCTGGGTGGGCAGTGAAGGGAAAGAGGACATGGTGGGGACAGGGAAAATGAGATGTTCCCCGCAAGTTCCTGAGGGTCCCCACTTGTTTTCTCTTATTTGGTTGGGGGAGCAGCTTGACAACAGATTTTTGTGCCTTCAAAACACTTTGAATATATGATCTCAGGAAATCTTACACCAAGACTTTAGAGTAGATCAATGTGAGGCAGAGAAATAATAACATATACCTTGAGATTAAGCTAGCTTCTACTGTGGCGCGCTACCCATTTTAGTAGCCTCAGTTCAATAGATCACCTCTCCACAACTGGGAAAAAATCTGATAACATGAAGACGTGGTGTGTGGATGACTGAACTTCATTTATTCATTCCAGGCCCAAGAGAGATAAGATTGGTGAATGGTGCAAACAGATGCTCTGGGAGAGTTGAAGTGCTCCACAATGACCAGTGGGGGACTGTGTGTGATGATGACTGGAATATGAACAATGCTCAAGTTGTGTGCAGAGAACTTGGCTGTGGAGGAGCAATATCAGCCCCAGGAGGAGCTTACTTCGGAGAGGGGAGTGGTCGCATTTGGCTAGATGATGTCAGATGCAATGGGACAGAATCTGCTCTCAAACACTGCTGGAAAAAGCCTTGGGGAGAACAGAACTGTAAACATGAAGAAGATGCTGGTGTGGTGTGCTCAGGTAACTGGTGGATAGTAGAGGTGGGCATGAACAGCATTACGAACAAAAAAAGCCATGAACCACCCAATCTGCTGTTCATGAACAAGCTGTTTGTGAGGCCCCGTTTTAGACGAACAGGTGATCGTCATAAGCCTGGTTCGTGCATTTGTCCGCTCTTCATGAAGCCAGACGGTCAGGCACCTTCAATCAATTCCCTTGGCAACAGAGGCAGGGACTGCCTGAACTCTGTTTGCACTCCTTCTGTTGCCCTGGAAACCCCACTCTAAGTCCAACTTACCTTGATGGGCACGTCTTCCTTCCAAGCGTGGAGCTCCAAATTGGTTAAAATTGGCTATATGGGAGCAGAGACCAGGGGGGGCGGGGGGAGGGATGGGTGATCTGTAGCCATGGGCACTCCAATCTCATCCCTGCAAACCTTGTTAAGCAGTTCTGACTACCAACCACAGACCTCCTGTTTTGCTCAATGGGACCTCTGGTTATAAAAGGGCACTGTGCTCCCAGTTCTAGCTTTCAGTTTTAGCTGACAGTGGAGAAAGAAAGAGCTGTTGTGTTGCTAGCATTCTGAGAGAGAGACAAGGAGAGTGCATTGGAGCTAGGATTTTTGTGTGTGTATGGTGGGATAGAGATCTATCCCCTCTGGTTCCAGGGCTGCTGTCAGACCTTGGGGCCAAGCTCAGTGGGCAACTCAGCTGAGGGTTCACACTAATTATGATTATTACTGCCTGATCTGATTCAGATCAGGTGTCTGATAATGCTGGGCTAGGGTTCTACCCCCTCCCTCTGGTTCCAGGGTTGCGGCCTGGCCTTGGGGCCAAGCTCAGTGGATACCTCAACTGAAGGCTCACACTGTGATTATTAGTATTCCTGATCTGATTCTGGTCAGGTATCTTGGAGTGCTGGGCTAGGGCTCTACCCCTCCCTCTGGTTCCAGGGCTGCTGCCAGGCCCTGGAACCAAGTTCAGTGGGCACCTCAGCTGAGTGCTCACAGTGTTCTCTCCTTCTCATTCTTCCTTAATTCTTGTTTGCTGGCACAATGAGGCTTCAGGCAGGGGCCAAGGGTGGTCGTGGGGGGAAGTGCAAAGATTGTCCCGGTTGCCATGTGGGAAGCAGTAGTGGGCGGGGCTTGGGGGCAGCTGAACCTCCTGCTCCCCAAGATTCAGCTGTGGGGGGTGTAAAGGACGTGAAGAGCTGTTGCCACCGGGGAAGAGGAGCTCTTTAAACTTTTTGAAGAGGAGGAGGAGGGCCAGGGGTCCATGGAGGAATGGTTGGGGTTTGATGAAACATCCATCCCATCTGCATCCCAAACTCTTAGTGCTGTCCCTGCCTGGAGTCCACCCCTCAATCCATCTTCAAGTGCCAGTTCCACAGCACAACCAGTAACCCTTCGTCCTCCTTCCCCTGGAATAGTTAGTGGGCAACATTTCAACCCATCAGTACGGAGGCACTTTCGGGCCCTTCCTAATGAGCCCCGTGTGGTGTGGTGCTGTGTCTGTGACGACCTGGTGTGCAGAGGCAATGACCCGAAGCACCTGTCTTTTTAAAATCTATCTATATAACTGAGTGTGTTTCAGACAACTCACTTTATAGCCTGGTGCACCACCAGAGGGCGCTGCCACAAAGGAACTCCCAGGTAACTCACCATATCGCTCCAGAAAACATGCCTTGGTGGGAAGCCCAGGCAGGGAACAAAAGTGGAGCAGGTACCAATGCCCTCCTTGTGCCTTAACCTGGCTGGTGTTAGGTGCAGAGCAGGTGGCAATGCCCACCTCCACCTTAACCCAGCTGATATTAGAAGCAGAGCAGGTGGCAATGCCTGCCCCTACTTCAGCCACGTGGTATTAGGAAAGGAGCAGGTGGCAATACTCACCCCCCTCATTAACTCAGCTGGTATTAGGAGCGGAACAGGTGGCAATGCCCACCCCCTTCATTAACCCAGCTAATATTAGGAGTGGAGCAGGAGGCAATACCTGCCCCCTTTCAGGCAGTTGTGATCAAGAGCAGAGAAGGTGGCAATGCCCACTCTGTGCCTTAACCCAGCTGTTATTAGGAGCAAAGCAGGTGGAAATGCTGGCCCCAACTTTAACCTATCTGATATTAGGAATGGAGCAGCTGGCAATGCCCTCCACTCTTTCACCCAGTTGGGATCAGGAGCAGACAAGGTAGATATATGTACTCTCTGCCTTAACCCAGCTAGTATTAGGAGCAGAGCAGGTGGCAATGCCCATCTCCAGACTTAACACAGCCATAAAAGGAGAGGAGCACTTGGCAATGCCCACTCCCACATTAACCCAACTGATATTAGGTGCGGAGCAGGTGGCAACGCCCGCCCCCCTTCAGCCAGCTGGTATTAAGAGTGGAACGGGTGGCAATGCCCATCCCCACCTTAACCCAGCTGGGATCAGGAGTGGAGTAGGTGGTAATGCCCATCTCCAGCCTTAACACAGCCAGTAATAGGAGAGGAGCACTTGGCAGTGCTCACCCCCACCATAACCCAGCTGGTATTAGGTGCGGAGCAGGTGGCAATGCCAGCCCCCCCTTCACCAGCAGGGATCAGGAGTGGAGTAGGTGATAATGCTGGCCCCTGCCTTAATCAGGGTGTTATAAGGAGCAGAGCAGGTGGCAATGCCCATCTTCAGCCTTAACACAGCCAGTAATAGGAGAGGAGCAATTGGCAATGCTCACCCCCACCATAACCCAGCTGTTATTAGGAGCAAAGCAGGTGGCAATGCCCACCGCTGTCATAACTGAGCTGGTATTAGTAGAGCAGGTGGCCATGTACACTCCCCATCTTAACTCAGCTGGTATTAGGAGCAGAGCAGGTGGGAATACACACTCCTTATCACAACTGGCAATAGTAGCTGAACAGATTACAGTACCCATCCCTGCCTTAACACAGCAGGTATTAGGACCGAAGGAGGTGGCAATGCCCACCCTCCTTCACCCAGCTGGGATCAGGAGCGAAGCAGGTGGCTATGCCCACTCTCTGCCTTAACCAAGCTGGTATTATGAGCAGTTAACAGCAAGGTAGAGCAACGCAGTAAGTAAGCAGCAACCAAGAATAAAATATTATCCGCGTATTAACAATATCCTCAAAATTTAATATTTACTACTTAACATGCGTATAATTAATGAACTATACCACATGTAACAATTATACCACTGATTGTTCAGTCAGAAAATAACATTCATACAGGCGTCCTCAAATCCCATTGGCAATCAATAAAGTGCTCAGTGCTCTAAGTGCTGACATATTAATATTGCACTAGATTGTAAAGTGCAAATGCATAATTAGCACCATCCAAACACAAGTCCTTCAATCCAGCCTCGGCACGACTTGTATTCCGAGGTCAAACTCCTTGTAATAAGGCACTGAGCAGGCAGCAATGCCCACCCCATCTTCACCCTGTCAGTATCAGGCACCAAGTAGGCAGCAATCTCTACCCCCCTTCAACCTGCCGGAATCAGGAGCAGAGAAGATGGCAGTGCCCGCACCCCCTTCACCCAGTTGGGATCAGGAATGGAGCACAGAGCAAAGCCCATTTCTCCTCCCTTCACCCAGCAGGAAACAGGTAGCAATGCCCACCTCCCTTCACCCAGCTGGGATCAGGTACAGCAAAAGCAACCAAATGTGCACACTGGTTACAAAAGTGTCAACAACACAAGAGAAAACCAGTGAAAAGAAGTAGTTCAAGTAAATACAAATGTATATGTATTTTAAATGCTTAAAGTGCTAAAGTGCTCAAACAAGTGCATAAGATGAGCAATCCATATACTTTTAAATACAATGCAATACAATCTGGTCCTCTAATGCAGAAAGTTCATAAATCAATAAATTCTGTTTCTTCTTTGCTTCAATCCTTCTGTACTCCAAACATATGTTTCATGGGTCAATAGAGTCTTATTTCTTCAATCCTATTTCACAATGGCCCAGTGGGGCAGGGGGGTGACCTTCTAATCTAGAACACTACTTGAAAGTATAGCTGGGCATGTTCCTCAGCTACGGGTTGCAGCCAGCAAAATTTCCAATACCTGTTCCATGGTCAAGACTTCATCAGGCAATAGTGTCATATCTGGATGGTCACCACATGTATAGCTTGCATCCACGACCCAGTCAATTCAATGGAAACGAAGCAATGCCAGTCAGGAACTACAAATCAATTACACTCTATTAAATACCTTCATTAATTACAAAGCAGAGCAGAAGGCAATGCCTATTTTCCCTTCACTCAGCTGGGATCAGGAGCTGAGCAGGTGGCAATGCCTGACCCCCTTTACCGGGTCTGTATCAGACATGCAGCAGGTTGCAAAGCCCACTGCCCCTTCATGTTGCTGAGATCAGTTGTAGAGCAGGTGGCAATGCCTATCCCCCTCCTTTACTGGTTGGGATCAGTGATGGAGGAGGAGTGAATGCCTGCCGGCCCACTCTCCCCTTTCTAGAACCCGTTGTATTTCTTCCCCACAACAGGCTTTGTTTCTAGTTTTAAATGATCCACTTAGTTTATGAACTGTGGTGAAGGTATCTGTTTCCAGTCTTTGTTAAAAAGTGTACAAGAGTGTTACTCCCAGGGCTTTTTTTCAGCAGGAACGTGGTGGAACGGAGTTCTGGCATCTCTTGAAAATGGTCACATGGCTGGTGGACCTGCCTCCTGATCTCCAGACACAGGGGAATTTAGATTGCCCTCCATGCAGTGGTGCGGAGGGCAATCTAAACTCCCTCTGTCTGGAGATCAGGGGGCAGGGCCACCAGCCATGTGACCATTTTCACCAAGGGTGAGTTAAACTTTAAAAAACTCCCCCCTTGTTCCAACTGACCCAAAGTGACATCATTATGCTGTCCTGAGTTCCACCACCTCTTTTCCCAGAAAAATATCCCTGGTTACTCCAGACAATAAGTGGTGTAGTGTATGTCTCTATGTGAAGTCAAGAGAATGCTTAGTGGTCTTATTCCATGTATGTGTTTAACCTTTTCTATCTAATCAGCTATCCGACTAATAAATGGCTCCAACAACTGCTCAGGAAGGGTGGAAGTGTATCACAACAAGCAGTGGGGAACTGTTTGTGATGATGGCTGGGATATACAAGATGCCCAAGTTGTGTGTCAAGAGCTGATGTGTGGAGATGCCTTATCAGCATTCGGTGGAGCACACTATGGCCCAGGATCAGGAACCATCTGGCTGGACAGAGTTAACTGCACAGGAAATGAAATGGCCCTCAGAGAATGCCCAAAAGGTCCCTGGGGAGAGCATACTTGTGACCACAGGAGGGATGCGAGTGTGGCGTGCTCAGGTAATGTTGTATGGCTTGATTTGATTAGGGAACTAGTTGTAAGGTCAAGCTTGCACAGTCCCTAGGATCAAGATCAGATTCATATTTCATACAGTAAGTCTGAATACCATGGAAAATTTTCTGGCTAAAAGGCAGGTGGAAGTCATCTGAAGGAAGCTGTGTGTTACACAAAAATAATAGCAAGAATCCTTGTCCAACCCGAAGAAAAACAGTACTGTCCTTTTTACCAAAATCAGATGCCATGTAACATCTCTTATTAGGGTCAAACAAACAGGTACAAAACTATACGCAAGCTATCAAGATTTCTAGAGCTCTTCATCAGACTGGATGCTTTCAATGATAAGACAATAGAAAAAGTGCCCTCCAATCGTCCCACTGCTAGGAGCCTTTTAACAGACCTTTGTGCTCTTCTTGGTGAAGAATTAGGATTTTCAGTGGGTACCTCCTTATTTTTCACCTGAGAAGTCCAGGGGAACAATCAACACAAGCACCATTTCAAATGTACACATTTCACACAGAGTGCTGGCAAGACAAAAGACCACACCATAATTTTTATCTCACTCTCCTTTAGAAAGAAAATTCAGCCTAGAGAGCCTGAATACTTGCAAAAAAAAAGTGCAATTTTGGTTGGTCCTATGAAAAGTTTCTTCATGGCTTTTTTTTGGGGGGGGGGGATTTGCTTTGGTCAAACAAAGCTACTTACATTTTTTTCAGCATTTACAGAATCATGAGTTACTGCAAAAAGGAGATTGTATATAGAGAGCTGTCTCTTCAGACTTCTTTTCAGCCACTAGTTCCCACAGACCGGCTACACTGGAATGCCCACAACACTTTTGTTCAATCCCACTCTACCAGTGGAATATGAACAAAAACTACCAGACAATAACCGGTTAAAAAGCCATTGATAGTCATTTAAGAAAAAAATCTTCCAACCATAAACATTCATCGGAGAAACATTTTCATTATTGCCTTTAGGGAGTAAAGATGAATAATATACCTTTTTATCCCTTTGGAACATTTTAAAAATATGAACTTAACACTTTACAACAGATCAGTGTGAGGGAAAGAAATAATAGCTTTACTAAAGATCATATGGGGTTACACTTACCATGGCCCTTTCCACGCGTCCTTAAAGGATGGCCCACTCACCAAACGCTGCCCACTTTTCGCCTTGACGCCAGATGTCTCTGTTTTCCAAACGATAGGAGGTAATTTGGCTTCACTTTTATCAGTGCCTTTTCTGAGAATGCACATTTCTGTGGTCCCAAAAAGACCCCCCAAAAACAGAAGCCAAACAGCCTGCTACCGTTTTGAAAATGGAGATGTTTGGTGTCAAGGGGGAAAGCTGGCAGCATTCGGTTACTTAACCGTTTCATTAAAGAGGTGTGGAATGGGCCTACCTTGCAGTAGACAGAGGCTTATGCAAAAAGAATCAACCTTTCTCCTCACGCCCCCTCCCCAGATCTTTCAAGCCATGAATACAGGAAGTTTGTCTGGGATTAAGCCAGCTGCATGCTTTACTTCAGCATTACTTCTACTGTGGCCAGCTACTCATTTCAGTAATCTCAGTTGAATGGATTTCATCCTCACAACTTGTAAAGAAAACAGATGAGAAGCCATGGAGAAGATTGAACTGACTATCCATTTATCCATTCCAGACCCAAAGGAAATCAGATTGGTGAATGGTTCCCACAGGTGCTCTGGGAGAGTTGAGGTGCTCTACAATGACCAATGGGGGACTGTGTGTGATAATAACTGGAATATTAACAGTGCCCGAGTTGTGTGCAGAGAACTTGGCTGTGGAAACGCAGTATCAGCTCCACGTGGTGGTAACTTTGGAGGAGGAAGTGGGCGCATCTGGCTGGACAATTTCCAATGTGATGGGACAGAATCTTCCCTCAAGGACTGTCGGAAAAACCCTTCAGGAGAACATAACTGTCAACACCAAAATGATGCTGGTGTTGTGTGCTCAGGTAAGTGGTACGCAGGTACTGGAGGATGATAAATTCTGGTTCTGGAAATTGACAATTTAATGCCAACATTTAAAAAAATCCTACCTTTTGTATCTGTTTTATTAATCATTTGTTCCATATTCTGGTTCTAGGTGAATAGTTCTATTTAAAAAAATAGCTACACTTTCAGTTCTTTCACCAATTTAGAATCATAGGGTTGGAAGGGGTCTTAAAGACAGTCTACCCCCTTGCCAATACAGGAAAAGCCTAAAAAATCCCTGACTAGTATATGTCCTCTAGTTTACTGTGAACCCTATCCTCTGTTGCCAACAGGAACAGCTCCCTTCCCTCCTCTAAGTGACAGCCTTTTAAATACTTAAAGAGAGCAGTCATGTCTCCCCTCAGCATCCTCTTCTCCAAACTGAACATTCCCAAGTCCATCAGTCTTTCCTCACAGGGCTTGGTCTCCAGGCCCCTGATCATCCTGGTTGCTCTCGTCTGCACCTGTTCCAATTTATTCACATCCTTTTTGAAATGAAGCCTCCAGAACTGCAAACCATTCTCCAGGTGGGGCCTGACCAATGTGGTATATAGTGGGACAATGACATCCTGTGGTTTCAATGTTATGCCTTTGTTCATACACCCCAAGGTTTCACTCTCCTTTCTTGCTGCTGCATCACATTGATTGCTTATATTTAGCATGCCATCCACCAGCATCCCAAGATCTTCTTCACACACACTGCTCCCCAGAAGTGTAATAATAACATAATAATAATAACATTCAATTTATATACCACCCTTCAGGACCACTTAATGCCCACTGAATGTGGTTTACAAAGTGTATTATTATTATACTCACAAAAAGCACCTTGTGAGGTGGGTGAGGCTGAGAGAGATCTGAAAAGCTGTGACTGAGGGCCAAGCTACACATGACGAATGACACTTGAACAGCAAGTGTATTTCTCCCTGTTCACTTGCCCTCCACTCAATCCACTTGCCGTTCAAGTGTCATTCGTCATGTGGAGCTTGGCCCTGACTCAAGGTCATCCAGCTGGATTCATGCAAAGAAGTGGGGGAATCAAACCGGGTTGTACAGATTAAGATCTTCTGTTGAATTGTATCCCTGTCTTCAAGGTTTGGAGTCATCTGCTAATTTAATGAGGAATCCCTTTTCACCCTCGTACAGACAATTTATAAAAAGATTGAAAGCACCGGTTCCAGAACTGAGCTCTGTGGCATTCCACTGGACACATCCCTCTAATCAGATGTGATACCATTGATAACAATTCTTTAGGCATAGCTATCCAGCCAGTTCCCTATCCATCTAACCTTTCTAGACTCCAGGCCACTGTCGTCCAATTTACTCAGAACATGATGAAGATTTATATATTCAATGACATTGAATAGCACTGTGAAATGTAAAAGGTAAAGGTAGTCCCCCTGTGCAAGCACCGAGTCATTACTGACGCATGGGGGGACATCGCACCGCGATGTTTTCTTGGTAGACTTCTGTTACGAGGTGGTTTGCCATTGCCTTCCCCAGTCATCTACATTTTACCTCCAGGAAACTGGGTACACATTTTACTGACCTCAGAAGAATGGAAGGCTGAATCAAACTTGAGCCGGGTATCTGAACCCAGCTTCTGCCAGGATTGAACTAAGATCATGAGCAGAGCTTGGGCTGCAGTACTGGAGCTTGCCACTCTGTGCCACGAGGCTCTTAGCACTTTCCAAATAAAGAGAAATTTTTTTAGTACCATACCTTTCCCATTTTGTGTCTATTTGGGAAGCACTGTACTTCACAGTGGTTTTCTTTGTCAGTCTGCTATTTACACTGTGATTTCTCTGGTATCCTTCATTTCAGCAAATCAGCCATGGCCACATGACTGATATATTCATACACCACCATAATGCCACTCAGATGGGCAGATGATGGGTACAACATTCTGAGGGCAAGTTTCCCTTCAGGGCCCAAAGACCCAGCATAACTTTTCTAATCATGAATATCTTAGATTTATTCTGTACATGAGAAGGCCCAATAAACATCTTTATCTAAGGACTCATAGTGGCTTTCATGATCACTTTCATGATTTTCCCAAAAGGCATGAGAATTCTGGAAATACATACTTACCTAGAGTATGCTTTTGTGAATTCTTTTGCTCTCATCCAGGCAAGGAAATCGTCAAGTGAAGGAGCTTTGGAATTGCCATTCATAGCCTGTCTTGTCACATCTCTGGCCCCAGTGTACATTAACAGCTACAGCAGCTAATGAAAGTTTTGACCTGCTTTTTTAAGATAGAGAAAGAGAGAGGCTGGATTTCTTTAAATTTGGTCAGGAACACTTTTCCATTAATCGATCGATCGATCGATCGATCGATCGATCAATTCATTCATTCATTCATTCATTCATTCATTCATTCATTCATTCATTCATTCACCAGGAATTGACTTCTTTCATACACAGGATCATTCACTATTTGTAACTGATTTATTTACTTCAGGACTTGTGGTGCTGTTACCAATCTGAGTCAAACGGAATAAATTGTATAGTGCGTGTCACGCTATGTGAGGTCAAGATAATACCTTGTGGACTTATTCTATGTGTGTGTTTAACTTTTTCTGTCTCATCAGATCTCCGGCTAATGAATGGCTCAAATCGCTGCTCGGGGAGGGTCGAAGTGTATCACAATGAGCAGTGGGGAACTGTTTGTGATGATGGCTGGGATATACAAGATGCCCAAGTCGTGTGCCGAGAACTGAAGTGTGGAGATGCCTTATCAGCATTCGGTGGAGCACACTATGGCCCAGGATCGGGAACCATCTGGCTGGACAGAGTTGACTGCACAGGAAATGAAACAGCCCTTGGGGAATGCCTAAAAAGTCCCTGGGGAGAGCACACTTGTGACCACAGGAGGGACGCAAGTGTAGAGTGCTCAGGTAATTTTCTATGGGTTGATTTAAAAAGGGAACTAGTTGTAGAGTCAAGGTTGCACAGTCCCTGGGATCAAGATTGGATCCATGTTTCATACAGTAAGTCTGACAAACCCAGAAAAATTTCTGAAGATTATTACAGAAACATAATCGCAGGATTAATTGTTAAATGCTTAGAAAAGCATGGGTTTTCTATGGGTTGATTTAAATAGAGATCTAATTGTAGGGTGAAGCTTGCCCAGTCCCTTGGATCAGGTTCTCCACCATTCAACTAGGCCTGGCTCAGCCGGCTCCATGCAATTGGTGTATAGGGGAGATGCTGCCCAGTGGAGAAAAGAGAAGATGAGGAGCAGACAATGGTGGATTGGAAGGAGAGAAGAAAGGGAGTGGTATGAGGAGGGAAACGTGGTGGAGGAGAGAGAAATGAGATATCCCCCATGAGTCATTGTGGGTCTGCACTTGTTTTCTCTTATTTGATGTGTGTAGGTTGGGGGTGGGGTTTAACAATAGAGCTTTTTATGTCTTCAGAACATTTTGAATACACGATTTCAGGAATTCTTACATTGACGTTTTTGAGTAAATCAGTATGAGACAGAGAAATAATACTGCTGGTCCCACCCTCTATTGAGTGAGCCTTGAATTGAATTAGGCTCCTCCTCACCAGAGGCACATCACAGCTATCTGGGCTTTGAGAGGGAGCAGGGAAGAGAATTGCTGGAGCAGTGAGCCTTTTTCTGTTGCCTCCCTTAACTGCTGGGGGAATTTGCTGAGGTTCCTGTGTGGGAGGACAGTGTTTGGGGGGGGGGGTGAGTACGCAGGGCCTGCTGTAAAGTGGTCCAAGTTGTTTCTGCCAACCTTTCACAACTAGTCATCTGAGGCAGTTTGACTGGGGAATTATCAGGGAAGTACTATAAAATGTGAACCACCTTTGAAATAGATTACAGCAATATGGCAAGTGAGCAAGCTGAGGCAGTGGCATATACAGTCTGTGGCATGTTTGTATTCTTACCTGAGAGTAACAGCAGCTACACTTGCAGCAAGGGTAAGCTGTACTGGAGAAGATAAAGTGACTTGAGGCACGCTTGTCCACACTCAGTTTAATAAGGGAAGGTGAAGAGTACATGCACAGAACACATGAAGCACTTTTCTGAGGGCAACAGGAGGAGGAGGGAAGGAGATATCAGGATTTGGAGGAGGAGGGAAAGGTATTTCAGGATTTGGAGAAGCACCAATACAAGAGGCGGGCACATGGAAGAAAGTAACCCACAGGAGCAGGATAATTAGGAGACATTTTGAGCCTCTGATGCTGAGAAATTGGTTCCAGGATCTCCCTATAGATATTGATTCTAGACCTCTGGATCAAGAGCTACTCCCTCAGACTCCTCAAACCTTGAAAGAAACTTCTCAGTCCCCTGTGGATGAGAGTACTAGACATGGGCACAAACCAAAAAAAATTACTGAACCAGAGGATCGTGGTTTGGTGCAGACCACGATCCTGATTTCCCAAACAGCAACAACCATCTCCCGTTCCTGAACCCGAACCGTGGAGTGTGGAGGCCACAGTGGAGGGGTGCCCCACTGCTCTCAGTGATACAGGAACGGTGGGTGATGCCGGCAGCATCTGTGTTTGTGTTTGGCCATCTGTTTTTGGCCATCTGAGCTGCCTATCAGGGTTTGCAGGGATGAGATTGGAGTGCCCATGGCTACAGAACACCCCCTTCTCCCTCCCTCCCCTGGGTGTCTTCTCCCAACTGCTTTGCTGCTCCATGGTTGGAAGGAAGCCCTGCTGATCAAGGAAAACTGGGCCTCCATTCAGGTTTCCAGGGCGACAGAAGGAGGGCAAACAGAGCCCAGGCATTCCCCTGGCTCCATTGCCAGGGGAATAGATTGCTGGCACCTGAGTGTCTGGATTCCCAAACCGAGCCCAAATGCCACGATCCAGGCCTCTCCTGACCGCTGGATTGTTGGCCGTGGATGATCACGATCTGCCAGATAATGATCATGCAATTGCCATTTTCATGGGGTTTTTATGGTCCTAATGCGGATCGTGCCCATCTCTAGAGAGGACTCAAGCTTCCATTCCTCAATATAGAAAAGGGCACATGCTGGTAATTGGGGACTCCCTACTGAGAGGGGTAGAGGGTAAAGTGTGCCATCTGGACTTGTCATCTTGAGAGGTATGCATGCATCCAGAATGCAACAGAAAGGATAGGAAGACTTATCAAACCCACAGATTATTATCCTTTCTTCCTGTTACATGTGGGAACAAATGATATTGCCCGGCACAGTCCAGAACGCATTAAAAAAGTATATGTGGCTCTTGGTAAAAAGGTTAAGATCTGGGAGCACAGGTTGCTTTTTCATCAGTTCTTCCTGTCATAGGCAATGGTTTAGGAAGGGGAAGAAGAATGCTGCAAATACGTAACTGGCTACATAGATCAGGAGAAGTTTGGGTTTTTGGACCTGGCTTACGCTTCTGAGATTAAGCTCTTCTATCTAGAGATGGTTTGCACCTCACAAGGGTAGGAAAATGTGTTTGGTAAGAGCCTTGCAAACCTGATAAGGAGGGCTTTAAACTAAATCCTGTGGAGAGACAGACAAAAACTCAAAACCTGTAACTGGAGAAGGGAACATGGAAGACCTGCAGGGAGTGGAACATATCCTAGGAAACATTAGCTTGCCGGTAAACACAGAAACAAAATCCTCAGGGCATATAACTCATGGTTTACAATGTCTCTCTACACTAATGCACAGCGTATGGGAAACAAGCAGGAGGAACTTGAAGTTCTCATATAGGAAGGGGACTATGACATAAAAGGCATTACTGAAACTCAGTGGAATGACACCCACAACTGGAATACTACGATTGAGGGATACAACTTGTTCAAGAAAGATAAACAAGTAAGGAAGGGGGCAGGAGTAGCATTATATGTAAATGATGTATATACTTGTGAGGAAATAAATGTAACTGAGCGTGGAAATTCAGTCGAGAGTCTCTGGGTAAAAATAAAAAAGAATAAGAAATAATAGTGACACTGTGGTGGGGGTCTGTATAGACCACGAAACCAAGTGAGGACTTGGATGAGAAACTCCAAGAACTAATTACAAAGTAGACAAAGAGACAGGACACAATGGTCATGGGAGATTTCAATTATCTTCATATCTGGTGAAAGTCTAATGGTGTGACTACAAGTGACTTTCTTCACGTGGAGAACACTTGATTTTTCTCGCAAGTTTACCTGGGAAGTGAAGTCCGAGTGGTCCTTCCCCTCTCTGTTAGAATTGCTGCCTGAAGAGCCACAAGAGGGCTTTGTTTGGGGGCAGGCAGCTGCTACTTTCTTCCAGGGCATCCTGCTGGCTGCCTGCTCCCGGGGAGCTGCTCTGGAAGCAACCATGTTGGTGAAGCTTCAGCTGCAGCAACAGTGGAAGAATCTGCAGCAGATCCTTACACTGTTGCGGCCAGTTTCTCTAGAGCAGCTCCCCAGGAGCAAGCAGCACACAGGACATCCTGGGAGAAAGTAGCAGCTGCCTGCCCCCAAACAAAGCCCTCTCGTGGCTCTTCAGGCAGTGATTCTAACAGAGAGGGGAAGGACCACTTGGACTTCACTTCCCAGGTAAACTTGCGAGATAAATCAAGTGTTCTCCACATGAAGAAAGTCACTTGTAGCTTCTCTCTAAATCTGCTAAAAATGAAAGGTTAAAAAAAATTCCTGTCTTGTCTTGCTGACAACTTCATTTTTCAGAAAGTAGAGAGGGAAACAAGGGCTTCTGCTATCTTGGAATTGATACTCATCAACAGGGAAGGACTGGTTGATGAGGTGATAGTAAGTGGGCACCCTGAGTAGCATGTAATTTTGGAATTTACAGTTTTGGGGAACGAAAAAGTTGTATGTAGTCAGACATATAGGTTGGACTTCAGGAAAGCAAATTTTAACAAACTGAAAGCTATGCTGGGTAGAATCGCATGGTCAGAAATACTTAAGGAGAAGGGAGTTCAAGAGGGGAGGGAGTTTCTTAAAACTGAAATACTGAAAGCACAATCGCAAACAATTCCTATGAGGAGGAAAAACGGGAGAAGCTTAAGGAACCTGGGGGGCCTCATAAACAGCTTTCTAATGAATTGAGAAATAAAAAAGACTCATTTAGAAAATAGAAGGAGGGCCTTATAACCAAGGATAAATATAAACAAATAACTAATGCTTGTAGGGAGAGTATTAGAAAAGTTTAAGCTCAGTATGAGCTTAGGCTAGCAAGAGATGCTAAAAACAACAAAAAAGGGTTCTTTGCTTATGTTCAAAGTAAGAAAAAAGCAAGGACATGGTAGGCTCATTGCAGTGACAGGGAGGTGATGAACAGAGAGCAGAACTGCTCAATTCCTACTTTTCCTCAGTCTTCTCCTATGAGGGAGTTGGTGCTGAACACGACAATAACAGAACACATGATGGGGGAAGGAAATTACAGCCTAGGATCAGCATAGAGCTAATATGTAAACACCTATTCTCTTTAAATAGAACTAAGGCTGTTTTCACACACTCCCCAGGAGATCGTGCAAACTCACAGCATGAAGCATCTCCCTAGCATGATATCCTGGCAAGATCCCCTTTAATGACCTGATGACATCAGAAAAAGTGCCATTAAACGGGATTGTGCTGGGAAATCGCACTAGGAAGACACTTTTATGACGTGAGTTTTGCGCGATCTTCTGGGTGCATGGCCGTGTGAAAGCGGCCTAAGTCCTCAGGGCCGGATGAATTAGTACCAAGGGTACTAAAAGAACTAGCAGATGTAATTTCTGAACCTCTGTCCTTTATTTTTGAGAATTTTTGGAGATCAGGGGAGATGCCAGAAAATTGTTGGTGGGCAAATGTTGTCCCCATCTTCAAGAAGTGGAAAAAGGAGGATCCAGGTAGCTACTGAACGATCAGCTTGACATCTATACCTTGAAAAATCTTAGAACAAATCATCAAACAATCAGTCCTTGAGCATTTAGAAAGGATGGCAGTGATTACTAAGAGCCAGCATGGGTTTCTCAAGAACAAGTCAGGATTTTTATTATATTTCACATAATATCCTCGTTGACAACTTGGTAAAATGTGGTTTGGATCCTATTAGTATTAGGTGGATCTGTAACTGCCTGACAGATCGCACCCAAAGAGTGCTAGTTACTGGTGCCTCATCCTCTTGGAGAAGAGTGACAAGTGGAGTTCCTCAAGGTTCAGTCCTGGGACCTGTTCTGTTCAACATTTTTGTAAATGATTTGGATGAAGGAATAGAGGAATTGTTTATTAAATTTGCAGATAGAGCAAGGATACAGGACAATCTTGACAGGCTGGAAAACTGGGCTAAAACAAATAAAATGAATTTCAACAAAGATAAATGCAAAGTTCTGCATTTAGGAACAAAAAATCAATAAATATAGGATGGGGGAGACTTGTCTTGGCAGTAGTATGTTTGAAAAGGATCTAGAAGTTTTAGTAGAACATATACTGAACAGGAGTCAGCAGTGTGATGTGATAGCTAAAAAGGCAAATGCGGTTTGGGGCAGTATCAACAGAAGCATAGTGTCCAGAACATGAGAAGTGATGGTATTGCTCTACTCTGCTCTGGTTAGACCTCATCTAGAGTATTGTGTTCAGTTTTGAGCATCGCAATTTAAGAAGGATATAGACAAGCTGGAATGTGTCCAGAAAAGGGCAACAAAGATGATGAGGGGTCTGAAGTCCAAGTCCTATGAGGAAAGGTTGAAGGAGCTTGGAATGTTTATCCTGGAGAGAAGATGAATGAAAGGTGATATGATAACCATCTTCAAGTACTTAAAGGGGTGCCATACAGAGGATGGCATGGAATGTTTTCCAGTACCCCAGAAGGTCAGACCAGAACCAATGACTTGAAATTAAATCAAAAGAGTTTTCCGCTAAACATTAGGAAGAACTTCCTGACAGAGTGGTCCCTCAGTGGAACAGGCTTCCTTGAGAGGTGGTGGGTGTTATGTATTGGGTTGAGTTAAGGCTTAGCAAGGTCCGTAATGTCTGTTGGTTCATTGAGTGTTATGTATTGACTCAGCTTCAGTCTGAGCCTAGAAATGAAGCTCTCATTTCTATTGGCTGTTTTTCTGCTTGCTGCATCCAATCCGCTATATACAATAAAGTCCAATTACAGCTCTGTAAATATGTTACATTGTATATAGTTAATGCAAATGATGGTATTCAAGGGTGCATGTTACTATTGGTTATTGGGTATTAGCGGGGTGGGGTTTGTGTGTATATATTTGGCTCACATTGAGCTTGTGCTGTCTGTCTGTTCTGGCTGTCAATAAAGACATTGTTCTGAGTTGAAATCATTGCTGGCTGCAATCACTATTGAGCACAAGGCTCAATACATAATAGTGGGCTCTCCTTCTTTGGAGGTTTTTAAGCAGAGGCTAGGTGGCCATCTGACAGCAATGTTGATTCTGTGAACCTGAGCAGATCATGAGGGGAAGGGCAGAAGGGGTTGCCTTAGTGTTTGGTTCTTGTGGCCCTACTTATATGTCCGGGGTAAAGCCAATCTCTACCTTGGGGTTAGGTAGCAATTTTCTTGAGGTGTTTCGCCATCTACTGGGCATGGAGCCGGGGTCACTAGGGCAGTAGGGGAGGTAGTTGTGAAGTTCCTGCATTGTGCAGGGGGTTGTACTAGATGGCCCTAGAGGTCCCTTGCAAACCTATGATTCTGTGATTCTATTATTATACCTAATAGTTTACTGAAAACTTCTTCTTTAACATTGCACTTGCCAGCTTGCAGTGGACAAATGCTTATTCAAAGACAGTCTTTTTCCAGTTAGAACTTTCAATACTTGAACACAGGAATTTATTCTGGGATTCGGCCAGCTGCATTCTTTACTTCTGCATTGTCTCTACTGTAGCCAGCTACTCATTTTAGTAGCCTCAGTTGAATTGACTGCATCACCACAATTGAGATAGACTAGCGATGAGGAGCCAAGGGGATGACTGAATGGACTGTTCCTTTATCCATTCTAGAACCAAGAGGAATCAGATTGGTGGACGGTTTAAGTGAGTGCTCTGGGAGAGTTGAAGTGAACCACAATTACGAGTGGGGGACTGTGTGTGATGATGGCTGGGATATGAACAGTGCCCAAGTTGTGTGCAGAGAACTTGGCTGTGGAAAAGCAGTATCAGCACCACTGGGAGCTCACTTTGGAAGAGGAAGGGGACCCATCTGGTTGGACAATGTCAAATGCGATGGAACAGAATCTTCCCTCAAGGACTGCCGGAAAAACCCTTGGGGAGACCATAACTGTCAACACCAAGATGATGCTGGTGTGGTGTGCTCAGGTAATTGGTGGGGAGATATTAGAAGGTGGGAAACTCTTGTCCTGGAAACCAAATGCTTAATGCAGTCATTTAAACAAATCCTACTGTTTGTACATGTTTGATTAACCAGTGTTTCTACGTTCTGGATCTCGGTTCACAGCTACATAAAAAAAAATATATAGCCACTCTTTCAGTTCTTTGGGGGCAAGGCTGAATTGGCATAATTCATCATGATACCTGCCTAATTTTATCTGCTAGAAAAAACTTAAGAATTGCCTATTTTAGCAACAAAGAATCTCGTTGTAACCTCAAGACATTGAGCACCCCAGAGGCATTTTATTGAAAGATGTAAGGGTCATGGCATGGGGAAAATAGCAAAAAATCAGCACCTGCAAAATTCCAAAAATGTAATATCAGGAGGCAACACAGAAACATAATTTGCAGACCAGAAAGTGTAAAGTAAGTTAAGTCTAGCAGCCACAACTTCTATTATATTTAAGCAACTACCATCAAACAGCAAAACTACTCATTCGTTCATCTATAATTTACTTCTTTCATACACAGGGTCATTTAGAATTTGTAACTGATCCACTTAGTTTAGTACTTGTGGTGCAGATAGCTGTTTCCAGTCTTGGTCAATGAGCCAGCTCTTAGATCCAAGACGGTGGCTGATTGAGAGACTCATTTCTATGGGCTCTCATGCTAGTTCTGTTTGCTGGGCTTTACAGCCAGGCAGGGTTGGCAAATCAACCTGAGCCTGCCTCTTTATCGATAGAAGATAAAGAGATTGCTGTGCCAGATAGATCTGGGGGTTTATTTGGTTCTTTTTAATAAAAGAGCTGAAGACTACCCAGTGTTCCAAAGACACAAAAACATTAAATCAGGAATAGGATTGAAGGTAGCCGGAAGCCAGATAAGTCTGCTGAGATTATTTGTATATACCAAATGTACATTCTTTTGACTGTGCTAGGACATTTTTTTCCTCCTCTTCTCTAAGAACTCTCATAAGAATCCAAAAGAAGAACTATAAGCTGTGCTCTAGGTTGCTGTCTGGATGAAAGGGGGTTATAAAAACTTTACAAAAGTAAAAAGCAATGACATACATTTAGACTTTGGGCTTCAAAAATAATTGGAACACTAATCTTAAAAGTATTATGTTTATTTTTATGAAGATAAAAGTTTGCAGATCCTAACTGGGAATAGAAGCCACTGGGAAGATTGTTTCCAGTTTCACCACAGCATTTTGATAGACAATTAAATGAACTATTTTAAACATATCCAGGAACCAGGGCCAGATCAAGAGGGGGGCAGAGGGGTAGTTTGCCCCCAGTGCCACCAGGGAGGGGGCGCCGGGAGCAGCTGCCAGCTGCCAGAGGGTGCAGGCAGCAGCACGGGCAGCCTCACAGCCCCCTGCGCTTCCTTTCGCCTGCCCCGCAGGACAGGGGGCAGTTACCTTGCCACACACCCCCTGTCCTGCAGGACAGGCAAAAGGCAGCACGGGGGCTGTGGGACCGACCGCGCCATTCGCCTGCCCCGCAGGACAGGGGGCGGCTGGCCACCCCCTGTCCTGTGGGGCAGGCGAATGGCGTGGGTGGCTGCGCTGCCTTTTGTCTGCCCTGCAGGGCACGGGGTGCGAGGCAGGCAGGCCGCCCCCTGTCCTGCGGGGCAGGCAAATGGTGCGGGCAGCCTCACAGCCCCCCGTACTGCTTTTGCCTGCCTAGATCTCCCAGATACTAGTCTGACACTCTAACCACTACATTATGCTGGCCAGAAAGTGTACCTTCCAGTATGCTTGAGCCCCACAATAGTGACTGTGTGCATTTAGACAGTGGACTTAAAGGCTGTCCTAATTTCAGATGGGTAGTTTTGATGGTGCTGATAAAGTTTATTTCAGGATTGGCTCCTGAAAAAGAGAAAAATCTGCTCATATCCTCTTGCTAGGGGCTGAGGCAGCAAAGAAAAGGAATGTTTTTAACAGCTTAACCTGCTGTAGATATTTTAGATTTCCCCCTTATTCGTTGCCTGGCTGCTTGCCACTTGCATCATTTCAACACAAAGAATTTAAATGAATTAAGATGCAGGAGAAAGAGTTCGTAAACTTTTGCTGCCTGAGCTGTCTAAGAAGGATTCAGGCAATTTTAGGCATTACTTTTTTCCTTTCTTTTCCCCTTGGTTTCAATTTTATGTTCTGTCAGTTTTTTCTTTTTTTCCAAGAAGAAATAAGGACATGGCAGCCGAATTCAAACTGTTTGGCTTACTGGATTAACTTTGGATTACAAATTACTTACATCAAGGAAGGATTTAAAGTTATAGCTATAAAGCCCATTCTTCAGTCAAAATTCATTTATTAGCTCATCTTTTTTTAATATATAGTGTTCATTTAGAACTGTTTCTATTACATTTTTTTTATTTTATTACATGGCTTGAAGAGAGGGGAAAAATGCCCAAACATTAAACATTTTGGCAAGTTATAGACAAAACTCTGATATCATTGGTTAACCAAGAGTAAACTTAATTGTCTCAACTGCTAGAACTAATAATCTCCACCTACTGGCTTGAAAAATGAATCGACACTCAACATTTAATTTCTTCCTTATTTTTTCATATATTTTTGGTCTGAAGAAGGAATTAAGTTGAAGAATGAATTCATACACAATTTTTCAGAATTCTCTTTTTCTGTTCCCCCTCCCTCAATTTATTTGTTGGAAGTTGATGTGTTTTTGGATGAATACAAGAAATTCAAGTAAGTTTTATTGGTATTAACCAAATATTGAATTCTGATAAAACCATCGATGAGTGTTTATTAAGTAACATAAACCAGTAATAACTAGTACAATCTATATATTGATTTAGGTTAAGATCTAGGTGTTTAAACATTGTGATTGTTTGGCAATTTTGTCCTATGATTGATGGAATACATAAGTATATTGTTTTAATATATTCTTATATGGAGAAATTGTATGCAACTATCAGAAGATAAAGGAGATTAGCTTAAGCTCAAGAGAATGGCAAAAGGTATGAGAAAGGCTAGAAGTGAACTCTGTCCAGAAGATGATACTGAAATAAGAGTGGAAAAAGTAACGTCCCCCGTTTCACAGCAATTGCAGACCTTATCTACTGATGTGATACAGAAAATTAAGGAGATTGTGAAGAAATTCCACAAGAGAACAAAGATATCTTAAGTCACTTATAGAAGACAGATCAGAATACATAATAATAACATTCAATTTAACATTTGATTTTGATTTCTTATCGATTTGATAAGAAAATCTCTCTGAAATCTCTCTGGAATTTATAGACTGAACAATCTACTAGACTGCAAGATATAAGCCTAAAAATCCAGTAAAACAAGCTAAGCATACAAGAAATAAAAGACCAACAGAAAGAATTTAAAGAGGTACAAGGACAAATAGAATCAGTAAAACAGTTGCAGACAAGCTTCCTGACATAAGATCAGAAAATAGATATCTTGGGAATAAAACTTGGGAGCAATAATTTAAGATTTCATGGAATTCCGGAAATATTTGGAGACGTGAATTTAGAGAAGGAATTCCGGAAGCTAGTACAGAATTATCTGAAAGTGCAAGGTGTTTTTCTGGAGATTAAATAAATTTTCAGAATCAACTCTAAATACAAAAGAGGAAAAAGTATCCCAAGTTATATTGGTTACTTTTACATACAAAAATTTGAAGGATACTATATTTTCACAACATAGAAATGAACTGATGAAAATCAAAGGGAAAGAACTAAAAATATTTCAGAATCTGCTGCCAAATACAATAAGGAAACTAATAGAATTGCAAAATTTGATGCGAGTGTTGCTGCAGAGACAAATAAGATATTGTTGGAAAATCCTTTTTGGCTTAGAAATATACTTGGCACAGGGCAAGAAAATAATAACATCAGTTGTGGAAGTGGAACCATTTTTACAAGACCTAGAAATGGAGAACAGCAATCAAGGTTCAAGTTCAGAAGACAAAGGCCCCTCAAGCAAAGAGGAAGAAGGAGTGGTTAGTAAGAGAAAAGGGGTGGGGAAGAGAAACTAACAGGAAAAATGAATGTATTTAAAATAATTTCAGTGAATTTAAATGGTATAAATTCCCCTGTAAAAGATCGAGAAATTTCAATCAATTGAGGAAATTAAAAGCAGATAGTGTTTGTATTCAAAAGACTCATATAAAAAAGACCAAAAACATTTATTTAATTGTAAAAAATTGGGCAAGATTATGCATCATTATCACAAGTGAAGAAAAAAATGCTAGAAATATAAATATTAATAACCAGATGTATTGTCGAAGGCTTTCACGGCCGGAGAACGATGGTTGTTGTGGGTTTTCCGGGCTGTATTGCCGTGGTCTTGGCATTGTAGTTCCTGACGTTTCGCCAGCAGCTGTGGCTGGCATCTTCAGAGGTGTAGCACCAAAAGACAAAGATCTCTCAGTGTCACAGTGTGGAAAGGATGTAGGTCATTTGTATCTACTCAGGAGGGGTGGGGTTGAGCTGAGTCATCCTGTAAGAGTTTCCCAGGGTGTGGAATGCTAATGGCGGGAGGCTTCACTGTATCCTGAGGAGGTTCTTTTGCATATGGATTGGTACTTGATGTGCTATTCTTCTCTGCAGGGCTATTGTCGGGGATAGAATGTTTTGTTAGCCTGGTGTTTTTCAGAACTGGAAACCATGCTCTGTTCATTCTTAAGGTTTCTTCTTTCCTGTTGAAGTTTTGCTTATGTTTGTGAATTTCAATGGCTTCCCTGTGCAGTCTGACAAAGTAGTTGGAAGTGTTGTCCAGTATTTTGGTGTCCTGGAATAAGATACTGTGCCCTGTTTGCGTTAGGCTATGTTCAGCCACTGCTGATTTTTCAGGTTGTCCAAGTCTGCAGTGTCTTTCATGTTCTTTTATTCTTGTCTGGATGCTACGCTTTGTGGTCCCGATGTAAACTTGTCCACAGCTGCAGGGTATACGGTATACTCCTGCAGAGGTGAGGGGGTCTCTACTGTCTTTTGCTGATCGTAGCATCTGTTGTATTTTTCGGGTGGGTCTGAATACTGCTTGAAGGTTATGCTTTCTCGGCTCAACCCCACCCCTCCTGAGTAGATACAAATGACCTACATCCTTTCCACACTGTGACACTGAGAGATCTCTGTCTTTTGGTGCTACACCTCTGAAGATGCCAGCCACAGCTGCTGGAGAAACGTCAGGAACTACAATGCCAAGACCACGGCAATACAGCCCGGAAAACCCACAACAACCATTAATAACCAGAGTTTGGAGGTCCTCAAAGAACTCAAAGATGAAGATGGAAGATATTTGATTTTAAAGATCAGTTTCCCTGAAGTACATGTATGGACATTGATGTTAATATACACACCTAACAACACCAAAAAGGAATTCTTTGAATTTTTTTTCCAAGTATTGTTAGATTTCCAAGAAAGAGAGGTCTTATTCTTCAGAGACATGACTCTAAAATAGATAGATTCAAAAAACTGGGAAGAAATCTCCCTAAATGTGTATTCAGTTATATGGAACTATATCTTGGAACTAGAAGACCTTTGGAGATATCTATATCCAAAAGAAAGAAATTTTAATATTTTTGATAGACATGAATCATATTCCAGAATATATATGTGTTGGGTATCCTAAAGCCTAATTACAAGTGTTGAAAAAGCAGAGATTTTTCCAAGGACTTTGGCAGACTGTAATCTGATAGAGCTAATTTGGCAGAGCAGAAGCAAGAAAGAAAGGAGAGGGAGGTTAAATGATACTCTATTGTTATAAGAAGAGGTAGTACAAAAATTCGGTAAAGAATTGACAGAATATTTCAAGTTGACGACCACAACTGACATCAATCTAATAACAGTATGGGAAGCTAGTAAAGTTTATTTTAGAAGAACTTTGCTAGCAATAGCTCCCAGAAAGAAAAGAGCAAAACAGAGCTATAAAGAGTATAACTCATAAATTGAAGATGTTGGAATAAGAACATAAAACTACTGGTAACAAAGAAAAATGGAAGGAAATGAAGCTATTGAAAAACCAATTGGATTTATTGGAAGTAGAAGAAGTCCTGAAAAAATTGAAATACTTAAAACAAAAAAATTTTGAAGCCACAAATAAACCTGGAAAATATTTGGTGTATTGTTTAAGAAAAGAGACAGAAAAAAGAAGAATACCAGGAATCAGGAAAATTAATGAAGTAGTTCATAAAGAACAAGAAATGAACATGCAAATAATTTTTTTCTCAAATCTTTATAAGGAAGTTGTTGTTGTTGTTAATCATCATCATCATCATCATCATAGTGACATTGCAATTCCTGGGGATGCCAGAGCCGAAGAAAAAGAACAAGAAAAAATGATTAAATATAGAGATCTGGCAATAGAAACCACTCAACTATGGAAGAAGAATGCAATAATAATAACAACATGGGACCTCTGCTTATTGTTGATTGTGTTTCAGATAATTTGAATAATAATGATGATGATATTTATTTACTGCCCTTCAGGACTATTTAGCACCTACTCAGAGCAGTGTTGCTATTATTATTCTCACAACAATCACTCTGTGAGGTGGATGGGGCTGAGAAAGCTCTGCAAGAGCTGTGACTAGACATGGGCACAAACCAAAAAAAATTACAGAACCAGAGGATCATGGTTCGGTTCAGGCCACGATCCTGAATTCCCGAACAGCAACGAACATATCCCGTTCCTGAACGTGGATCGTGGAGCGTGGAAAACACAACCCTCAGCCGAAGTGCCCACTGAGCTTGGCCCCAGAGCCAGGCAGCAGCCCTGGCACCAGAGGAGATAGATCTCTATCCACTAAAGCCAAGCACAATTGTACTCTCTCAGTCTCTCTCTCTCTCTCCAAAGGCTAGCAAGTAGCAAGCAAGAGCTCTGTCCCACTCCACTGCTAGCAGAAAGTGAAACCCAGCCTGGGAGATCACGGCTATTTATAAGCATGGGGTCCCATTCAGCAACACAGGAGGTCTGTGTTTGGCCATCAGAGCTGCCTATCAGGGTTTCCAGGGATGAGATTGGAGTGCCCATGGCTACATCCCCTACCCCCTCCCTCCCCTGGGTGTCTTCTCCCAACTTGTGACTGCTTTGCTGCTCTGTGGTTGGAAGGAAGCCCTGCTGATCAAGGAAAGGCTGATCAAGGAGGGCAAACAGAGCTCATGCATTTCCCTGGCTCTGTTGCCAGGGGAATAGATTGCTGGTGCCTGAGTGTCTGGATCCCCAAATCGAGCCCGAACACCTCTCCTGACTGCTGGATTGATCCAGGGCCTCTCTCGACCGCTGGATCGATCCAGGCCTCTCCCGTCCGCTGGATCGTTGGCCATGGCTGATCACGATCTGCCAGGTCATGATCGCACAATCATCATTTTCGTGGTTTTTTTATGTTCGTAATGTGGATCGTGCCCATCTCTAGCTGTGACTGACCCAAGGTCACCCAGCTGGGTACAAGTGGAGGAGTGGGGAATCAAGCCCCGCTCTCCAGATTAGAGTCCTGCCACTCTTAACTGCTATACTAAACTGGCAAGATGTAGAAATATTTATCCAAGAATTTACATCTAACATAGAAAGATTCTGAATCAAGTAATAACAACACAAGAGATTAATTCAGCCATTCAAAAAATTAAAAGCAGGAAAAGTGCTGCGCCTGGATGGACTGACGGCAATTTATTACAAATGGTTTGAATTTATATTAACAATATCTTTGCAAGAAGTAATGAAGGAGATACAAGATAGGAAGAATATACCACCAATTTTGTAAGAGGAGAATATATAATATAAAAAAAAAGAATGATCCATTAACGTTGCAATCATATAGACTAATTTCCTTATTGAATGTGGATTATAAAATTTTTACAACAATCGTGGCAAAGAGATTAAGAAGATTCATTTCTCTAATTATAGAGATTCAAACAGTTTCATTTCAGATGTAATACACGAAGATCAAACCGAATTTGTTCCAAAGAGACATATGAGAGATAACATTAGATACCTACATGATGCAACAGGATATTCAAGAAGGAAGGGAGAAAAAACGGCATTTATGTTTTTGGATGCAGACAAAATGTTTGATAATGTTTCTTGGAAATGTCTTATGAAAGCATTACAAAGTATGAATTGTCTTTAGATTGGATGCAAAGCATCAACAAGCTAGAATTTTATTAAACGGCTATCTCTCAGAGAAAATCAAATTATCAAAAGGAACACGACAGGAATTTCCAATATCACCATTATTGTTTATTATTGCCCTAGACATTTTAGAAGCAAGAATCAGACAAGATAGTAGTGTTGTTGGAATAAAGGAAGGTAAAGAAACATACAAAATGAATAGTTACGTGTATTATGTTGTTGTATATCAGTGATAAAACCAAATATGTCCCTGAAATATGTAATGGAAGATTTGGATTGTATTCTGGATATAAACTGAATAAAAAGAAAACTAAGATAATGTTATCATTGACCACCAGAAAGGAACAAGAGGAGATCGGAAAAATAATTGACTGTGTTATTACTAGAAAACCAGTAAAATATTTGATAACTATATAAGGACAATTATCAAAAAAGTCTGGACAAGTATTACTGAAGATCTGCAAAGATGGGAAAAACTATCTTGTGGTTAGGGAGAATTTCTGCTGTCAAAATGATTACATTACCAACATTTAAATTTTTGTTTCAAATGCTGCCTGTTCATATAGATGAGAAGACTAGAAGTAGCAGAAAACAATAAATGATTTTGTTTGTATATAAAGGGAAGAAACAGAATAAGATTTAAAACATCACCAATAGATGCCTATTATGATGGTATAACAAGAAACAGAACTGATCGTGCATATTATGAATTTATGATGGATAAGCAAGGAAATATAAAAATATGGCAGAAAATTCAAGCACAAGGGAAAAATATTCCATGGTTGATGTATTATCAGATGGTAGCCAAACTTAAAGAACAAACATCCAAAGAAGGTGGCAGATCAAGAGAGAAGACAGAGTTTGAACTAATCAGTGGAGATTCAAACCATTTATTACGAAAAATATAAAAATTCTATTGCAAATATGACACAAATGAAGCAAGTGAAAAATGTATGATAAAATATAATAATGTATGATAAAATGAATGATAAAATGGATGCAAAGGTTTGGGGAAACCCAATGAGAAGACTTATAGGCCAAAGAAATCCAATGGCGACTGACAGAGGCTCATTTTTATGTGCTCTCCTGCTTCTTTCTGTTTTTAAGGGCTATTATAGCCAGGTAGGACTGACTGCTACAGTCCGAAACCTGTCTCTCATCAAGAGGCGCCCAACGTGTGATATCAGGTGGTTGGGGAACTGTTTGGATCTCTTTAATTAGAGAGTTGGATACTCCTTAATTTCTGAAGACACAAGAACATCTTGCAAAGCAGAACTGAGGTGGCCAAAAGCCAATTAAATCAGCCTGGGGGACTTCTGTAAACATAATCCAACTGTCTATCTGTGCTAGGACCTATTCACTTTTTCTTTCCGTGCTATTCAAGAGGAACGATATTGTGCTTTATTTTCCCTCCTTTTTCACCTCTGGAAAACTATAAAAATGTCTACTACTCATCTCAGTATCGACTCATCAAGTAAGTTATTCAGTAAGTGACACATAAAATAATTGAGATTTCCTCTCTGATAACTACAGAGTTTTCTTAATCACATTTGGAACTCAGTCAATATTTTATAGAACTCTCCCAATTTTGATTTGGGAATTATGCCAGATTATTTCCTTTCCTTATCCTTTCGCTTTTTCCTTGTTTTATCGAACTTTTAAAAAAAGAATTAAAACGTGATTTTGTAAAAAGACAATAGATTTTAGTACTTTTCATTATCGGCCTAATCTGAATTAACTCGTTGCTGACAGAGAAGAATTTTTTTTTAAGTAGTAGTCTATATATTTTATTACTCAATGCTTGCCTGGAGTAACTGTTAAGTTTTTCTATTCCATTTTTCCTTTTTGCTTTCTTTTGATAATGGATTAGCATATAAAATATATAATGGGTTCATCTACTAATTTAAGACTTGACCAAATTTTAACAAACTTTCAGGGCAATCTGGGGCAGGGTTGCTGGGCTTGGCCTGGAGTAACTCTATTTAGGATTGTTTAGGATTGCTTTATAAGTCAAGAAATGTAATTAATATTACATAATCTGTGATAGAATTTAGTGTGGATAAATAGCATATAGATGTTTATAGCTTCATTCATGTAGGATCCTCAACAATAGGTGGAATTATAATCTGTATTGCATTGGACTATCTGCTTGGAATTGAGGGTGTGAAAAATATTTTATATATTTTACTTATATTTGGTAGGTACTGAAGTGTATTATTATTATCCAATGTATTTCACAGCATACATAACCAGTTAGATTTATTTAATAGCTTTCTGTATAAAGTTCTATGCACTACTAATTGTTCTTTACTATTTCTTAAATAAAATTTTAAAAAGAAATCAAATTTAGAGACTGTCAATTTGTAAGAGGGAATTGGAATAAAATGTTCTTCAGATGGTATACTACTCCTAAAGACATTGCAAGAACCAATAAAAACTATAGTGGGCAGTGTTGGAAATGTCAATGCAGAGATGCAACATTTTATCATATGTAGTAGACATGTGAGAGGGTGAGGAGCTATTGAATAAATCTATACAAATAGATGCAAAAGATATTAAAGTTTTGCTTTGAGTTGAATCCAAAAAATATCTTATTAAATAACTTACCAAGTAATATTACCAAAGCATATGGTGAACTTTTTAACTATATGTTGACAGTTGCGATAGTTGCATATGCAGCAAAATTTTGTCCAGATGTGATTGAATGAATGAACAAATTGTACAAATACACCTCTATGGCTAAATAAATGTCTTATATTCACAAAAGGCCATTTCAGGAATTCCAGGAAAAATGGAGAGAATTCTTTGAATAAGTAGCTGGAAATTAAGAAAAACCAAGAATAGTTTACATGGATATACATCAATTATAAAACTAAAATCTTTAAAATGTTGAATAAAAAATGTGATGTATTTGATTGAATATAGAATATTGAGTATAAAATTCTGGGTAAAAGTAATTAAGGAGAGGGAGAGGAGTAATATTATGAAATTTACTTGTGTCATTATATATCTATTTTTTGTTGTTGCTTAAATCTTCTTTATGCACTTCCAACAATATTTTTTCTTCTTTTAAATATAGTTTTAAGAAGAGTTTTACTCCATACAATATATTGTGTAATATGTGTCTCTTCCTGTGTGGTCAATAGAATTCTTTGCAGACTTATTCCATGTGTTTGTTTAACTTTTCTATCTCATCAGCTATCCGGCTAATAAATGGCTCTAATGACTGCTCAGGAAGGGTTGAAGTGTATCACAACGAGCAGTGGGGAACCATTTGTGATAATGGCTGGGATATACAAGATGCCCAAGTTGTGTGTCAAGAGCTGATGTGTGGAGATGCCTTATCAGCAATCAGTGGAGCACACTATGGCCCAGGATCGGGAATCATCTGGCTGGACCGAGTTAACTGTAGAGGAAATGAAACAGCCCTCAGAGAATGCCCCAAAAGTCCCTGGGGAAACCATACTTGTGACGACAGGAGGAAAGCAATTGTGGAGTGCTTAGGTAATTTTATATGGCTTAATTTAATTAGAGAACTACGAATTGTAGGGAAAAACATGCATCGTTGCTGGGATCAAGATTGCATCCATATTTAATACATTAGGTTTGACTACCATGGAAAATTTTCTGCATAAAACATGGTGTAAATCTTTTTAAGGAAGTAGAGTATCACACAAAAACGAGGGTAGGAATAATTGTCCCACACTAAGACCTTTAAACAAAAACAGAATCGATGTAACATCTATTATTAGGGTCAAACAAAGTGGTTCAGAATCAGAACTGTATGCAAGCTATCAATTTTTTAGAGCTCTTCATTAAGCATTCAAACATAGGCTAAAGGATCTTTTCTCCACAAAGAAGGATGGTTTGCTTTATGAACTAAACCAAAATCAATTTTGCTCTCATTGGATGCAAGAAATAGACAAGGAATTATCTGGTCTTGCCCTAATAAAGGACAATGTATTGAGACTTGGGAAAAGTGAATCCATAACTACCAAGGAATGCATAAAAGACTCCAGCATAGTCATTCGAGCTCTGAGAGTCTGTTCTACCCATTTTTTACTATCCTTCCACCTCAAACTATTCCCTCCAATATTAAATATCTAACAGTTGCTCACTACTGTAGAGCATTCATGCTCACATACCTGAATGTTGCCTCCTCAGCATATTGTAATTTGCCTTATTTGGACAGACTCTGCCAATGTGATTTGAAATAGGTTGACATCCTGCACTATATGATGTTGGAATGTCCTCATTATAACTTTTGTCATGAATTATGGAATGCCTCTATCTTAACTAAACTACCTTCTACTGTATTAAAAGATAATATAGTTCCTTACTTGCTGGTGAATACACTCAAGAATTACACTTAGGGGTGTGCAGCAAAAAAAGATTTGGTTTTCCCACTTCATAATTTACAAAGCGGGAACTAGAATTGAAAATAAGCAACTTCTGAAGCAACAATCCACTTCAGAAATTGCTTATCGGCTCGCTTCAATATGCCCCGTAAAGATTCAGAGCACTTGGAAGCTTCCCCACCCACCACAGGTTCCTCTTCACCAGATGCCGGGAAGAGAATTCCCCCTTCTCCCAGGCAAGGGTCAGTGAGTGGTGGTGTGGCAAGTTTAAATTTACCCCACTACTGCTGCCTCCTCTTCACCCAATGCTGGGGAGATGGGGAAGATCCCCCTGTCTAGGCAGCATCAGGTGAATGAACATTGGTGCGGAAGTTTAAGCTTGCTGTGGCCCCGCTTCCTCCTTGACCTGATGGAGGGGAGACAGAGAAATTCCTCCATCTCCCCTCCATCAGGTCAAGGAGAAAGCACCGACCCAGCAAGATGAAACTTGCTGCAGCCACTGCTGCCACTTTCACCCAATGGAGGTGAGATGGGGAAATGCCTCCATCTCCCCTCCATTGGGTGAAAAAGGCAGTGGCGCCAAGCTAGTTTCAGCTTGCTGGGTCACTGCTTTCTCCTTCACCCAATAGAGGGGAGATGGAGGAATTTCCCCATCTCCTCTCCATGGGGTGAAGGAGAAAATGGGAGTCTAGCAAGTTTAAACTTGCCATGCTGCCACTCATTCACCCGATGGAGGGGAGATGAAGGAATTCCCCCATCTCCCCTCCATCGTTTGAAAGTGGCAGCAGTGCCCTGCAAGTTTCATCTGTCAAGGAAACCCCCAACAAGCAGCTGATTCGGGGGTGAAATGCCCCTCTTGTGCTGCTGTGCAGCAGCACAGAGAGGGACATTTAAACTCCCACAGGCAGGGAAAATCTCAACAAACAGCTGATCAGGGGTTTAAATGTCCCTCTACGTGCTGCTGCACAGCAGCACAGAAAGGGGCATTTCAACCCCTTGACCAGAAGCTTCCTGAAGCTCTACAAATAGCTTCAGGAATCAGTCAATCAGTCATTTATTATTACATCAAAAGCCAGTAAAACAAAACAAATCTGGGATAAAAGATGAGTTATTACATCAGGGCATAACAATAAGATCAGAACATTAGTGATAGGAAAATTAATAAAATAAAAACAATGAAGATAAAAGAGTTTTAAAAAATTGCAAAAGCAATTATATCACATTTTCAGCTAAAAGGAATCTGCATTTCCTAATGGCTAAAGAACAAAATCTGGCCACAGCATAAGTCACTGAACTCTGAGTGTCTTCTAAAAGGAAATTGCACAAAATTTCTGGTCTAAAGTTGAGATAGGACTGCAAGGGGTTGAATTTAGACAAGAGAAGCAGTATAAGGCAAGCCCATTCCTCTTGATATAGTTCGCAGAGTAAGAGGACATGAGTGACTGATTCCACCATGTATTGTCGAAGGCTTTCACGGCCGGAGAACGATGGTTGTTGTGGGTTTTCCGGGCTGTATTGCTGTGACACTGAGAGATCTCTGTCTTTTGGTGCTACACCTCTGAAGATGCCAGCCATAGCTGCTGGCGAAACGTCAGGAACTACAATGCCAAGACCATGGCAATACAGCCCGGAAAACCCACAACAACCATGATTCCACCATGTTGGTCATGCATGGGCATAGGCGTTCATGTATTGGCACACAAGCAAATTTACCCTGCAATACGGCAGAAGCAAGTGCCTCAAATCGGGCTCTGGAGAATGCCCATCTGTAAGGCTCATGTGTGATTGGAAAGGTAAAGAGCAGCAGTAAAATTGGGGCTGGATTTTAAACGTTTGAAGTTCTTGGGTAGCAGAGCTTCTTCATTTTGTAATTCAATATCAAGAAGTCTCTGTGTAACAGAAGTTCTTGCCATTTGTCCATGAAAGAGACCTTCTGAGGCTAAACCAAGCTTTGGGAATCTTTGATTCAGGGTTTCTGAAACGGCCCCAATACACTGGGTCCGTTTCAGAAATCCTGAATCTTTGCAAATCGAGTCCAATTTGGGTATTTTTCCCGAATTGGAAACCCGAATCCCACACCCCTAATTACAGTAACCATGGTCAAGTATCTCTTCACCATATTTCCCTTAAAGAAATAAAGACTCCCTATCCGCTGCTTAAGATCATTGGATCTAAGGAACATGAAAAGGAAAGGAAAAGGAAAAGGAGAAAAACAGAATCCATAAAACCCTTTTTATTAATATCAAACAAACCGGCACAAAACTATGTGCACGATTTCAAATTTTCTAGATCTCTTAATCAGGCTGGGTGCTTTCAACAATGAGAGAGTAGAAAAAGTGACTCCCACATTTTCACACTGCTCTGAGCCTTTTAAGAGACCCATGTGTTCTGCCTGATGTGACAGAGCTGAAGAATAGCTGGTTTTTGTATTTTCAGTGGGATGACTCCATTTTATGCTTCTTCATTAGAGAAAGCTATGATTATAACCAAACCTCAGCAACCTTCCACATTTGCACCCCAAATCACTGTTTCACATGGTAGGAAACATAATTTTTATATCACCCTCCTTTAAATAAAGTCCAATCTGGTGAAATATTCCAGAATAAAGTTTGCACATTATTGTGTGCAACTTTGGTTGGTCCTAAGAAAAGTTATTTCGTGGCTTCTCTTTTGGGGTTTTAATTTGGACCAAGGAAGTTTCCTGCAACCCCTTTCAGCATTTGCAAAATCATCAGTTCCTGCAAAAGAAAAGTATACTTGGAACTCTTCTCTTTGAGGGAAGAGTCACTAGAGCCAGGCTAAGAAGCAGCCACTGGGCAACTTAATATTACAAGACTTGCATGACTCATTCAGGCCTGGATGGTTCAACAGCAGTCCCACTCCCTACCCCAAGCACGTGTAGTGTAGTGCTTTGAGATTCAAAGTAGAATGTGAGAGACCCAGATTCAAATCACCGTTCTGTTGTGGAACCTCACAGGGTGATTTATCCACTCACACCCACACAGTGTTATTGTGAGGAAAATATGGAAGCTAGGAGAATGACATAAAAAGCTTTGAGTCCCCATTGTGGAGAAAGGCAGTATATAAATGAAGTAAATTAAGAAATATAGGTGAAGATGGGAGCAGATAAAAGATAATTTGTTTAGTGGATATGAAGGAGGGAAGGACGTAAGAAAAGGGGAGCATATGGAGGCTGCTGGGAGGCAGGAAAGAGGAAATAGTGTGTGGAATGGGATGCACAGAAAAGTCAATCAAGTCCTTGCATGATTCCTGCCATGCAACTAGGCTCACCTCAGCCAGCACCACAACTTGGAATATGCAAGATCTTGAGGAAGTGGGGAGTGAAAGGTGAAGACAGGAGTAATGAAAGGCAAGTGGGAAGCATGAAAAGAGGGAATGGCTGGGGAGGGCAGGGAAAGAAAAGAGGACATGGTGAGGGCAGGGAAAATGAGATGCCTCCCGCAAGTTCACCAGGGTCCCACTGATTTTCTCTTATTTCTGTCTTGGGGGGACAGCTTAACAATGTAGCTTTTCATGCCTTAAGAACACTTTGAATATATGATCTCAGGAATTCTTACATGAACACTTTTGGGTAGATCAGCTGAAGAAGAGAAAAAAATAGCTTATAGCTTGGGATTAAACCAGCTGTGAGCTTTACTCTTTCATTGCTTCTACTGTAGCCAGCTACAAATTTTAGTAGCCCCAGTTGAATGAATCGCCTCCCCACAACTGGGGAAAAAACAGATGATGCGGTGTGTGGATGAATGGAACTGACTGTAGGGTGTATGTTATTACTTTTGGTCTCTGACCATAATAAATATACTGATTACTGACTGAACTGACTGTTCTTTTATCCATTCCAGGCCCAAGAGAGATCCGATTGGTGAATGGTGCAAACAGATGCTCCGGGAGAGTTGAGGTGCTCCACGAGGACCAGTGGGGGACTGTGTGTGATGATGACTGGAATATGAAGAATGCCCGAGTTGTGTGCAGAGAACTTGGCTGTGGAGGAGCAATATCAGCCCCAGGAGGAGCTTACTTCGGAGAGGGGAGTGGTCGCATTTGGCTAGATGATGTCAGATGCAATGGGACAGAATCTGCTCTCAAACACTGCTGGAAAAAGCCTTGGGGAAACCATAACTGTCAACATGGAGAAGATGCTGGTGTGGTGTGCTCAGGTAACTGGTGGATAGGTACTAGAGGGTGGTAAACTCTAAGCCTGGAAACTGAATGCTTAATGCAGTCATTTACAGAAATCTTATCATTTGTACCCATTTGATTCTCATCAAGGTAAACACCTACAATAAAAAAAATAGCCACTCTTTCAGTTCTTTCACTGATTTCTTTAGGGGCAGGGAAGAATTGGCATAATTCATCACGATACTGCCTAATTTTTTCTGCTAGAAAAAAACCTAAGAATTGTCTATTTTAGCAACAAAGAACCTGGCCCTAATTTCAAGACATACCAGTCATTCAGCATACCAGAAGCATTGTATTGAAAAGGCTAAGGGATGGGCATGGGGAATATGGCAAAAAAAAAAAAGCACTTGAAAAATTCCAAAACTGAGGGCCAAGCTACACGTGACGAATGACACTTGAACGGCAAGTGTATTTCTCCCTGTTCACTTGCCCTCCACTCAATCCACTTGCCGTTCAAGTGTCATTCATCACTTGTAGCTTGGCCCTGAGAGCGGAACTACAAGTGACAAAAGGCACAGATTGGACACTTGTCAGCTTCCCTCAAGTTTTGATGGGAAATGTAGGCATCCTAGTCTTACAGCTTGGCTCTCTGACTGCTGTCCAATGGACTTTTCAACGGTCACTTGTCCAACATTCCACCAAGCTGCCTACATTTCCCATCAAAACTTGAGGGAAGCTGACAAGTGTCCAACCTGTGCCTTTTGTCACTTGTGGTTCCACTCATAGGGCCAAGCTACACATGACGAATGACACTTGAACAGCAAGTGTATTTCTCCATGTTCACTTGCCCTCCACACAATCCACTTGCCATTCAAGTGTCATTTGTCACTTGTAGCTTGGCCCTGAGTTTAAGCAATCCCTGTCAAAGTGCCTGACTGACAATTCATTCTTAATATCAGCCATACTTGCATTTGGAACCACACGGCCACCAACACTGAGTCCACCCAGTACCTCACTTCCAGCCCAGTGCACATGGCAACACAAAGAACCAAACTAGATATGGTGAGGTCCTGGTGGCTGCCACGAGGAGTCTGCAGCTATTTCAAATACAAGTCAAAATTGTTTGAGTACACAATCCTCCTCTGGCCTGCTGTGCAGTACACTCCCCCCCACACACACACACATTTTGTAGCCCTGAAGTATCTGCAGGGAAGCCATGTCAGCCCTTGATAAAGCACGGAACAGTGGGGAATAAGAGTGCCTCATTTGGTGCCACTGAAGGCCTGATAAGAATGCAGCCTTCCAAGCCTTTTAAAATGACGTTAAAATGACGGTGGTGTCAACATTCCAGCCACTAGGATGCCATCTTGTCTTATTCTGTCCAAACATTGGCAGATTTCTGTCTTGAAGTACCTCAGCTACTTCTAATTCTGTTGTGTGTCTAGGTTCACATATGAGAAAGAGCAGTATAATAATATAGCTTTGTGATGTGCTTCACAATGCTAGAGGGGATGTCTTGTATTCCAGTTGCCTTTGCATTGACTGAGAGCCAAGCTACAAGTGACGCCTGACACAGGTTGGACACTTGTCAGCTTCCCTCAAGTTTTGATGGGAAATGTAGGCATCCTGGTCTTGCAGCTGTAATGGAGAGCCAAGCTGTAAAACCAGGGTGCCTACATTTCCCATCAAAACTTGAGGGAAGCTGAGAAGTGCCCAACCTGTGTAAGACGTCACTTGTAGCTTGGCTCTGAGATAAATACGGCAGTGGTGGATTGGGTCAGAGGCCAGCTTTGACCTGTATTTTTGAGGCACAGAGATCAATGGAGTGAGTAAATAAATAGGCCATATTTATTTACATTAATTCTGGCACACTTCCTTCCTAAACTTACTTACTTACTTACTTACTTTTCTTTCTTTCTTTCTTCTGTAATTTGCTTCCTTCATACACAGAATCAATCACTAATTGTAAATGATCCACTTAGTTTATAAACTGTGGTGAAGATATGTTTCCAGTCTTTGTTAAAAAGTGTGCAAGAGTGTTACTCCAGACAATAAGTTGTGCAGCATCTGTCTCTCTATGGGCCAAGCTACACATGACGAATGACACTTGAACAGCAAGTGTATTTCTCCCTGTTCACTTGCCCTCCAATCAATCCACTTGCCGTTCAAGTGTCATTCGTCATGTGTAGCTTGGCCCTATGTGAAGTCAAGAGAATGCTTGGTGGTCTTATTCCATGTATGTGTTTAACCTTTTCTATCTCATCAGCTATCCAACTAATAAATGGCTCCAAGAACTGCTCAGGAAGGGTGGAAGTGTATCACAACGAGCAGTGGGGAACCATTTGTGATGATGGCTGGGATATAAAAGATGCCCAAGTTGTGTGTCAAGAGCTGATGTGCGGAGATGCTTTATCAGCATTTGGTGGAGCACACTATGGCCCAGGATCAGGAACCATCTGGCTGGACAGAGTTGACTGCACAGGAAATGAAACGGCCCTCAGAGAATGCCCAAAAAGTCCCTGGGGAGAGCATACTTGTGACCACAGGAGGGATGCGAGTGTGGTGTGCTCAGGTAATGTTGTATGGCTTGATTTGATTAGGGAACTAGTTGTAAGGTCAAGCTTGCAGACTCTGGGATCAATATTGCATCCATGTTTAATACAGTAAGTATGACTACCATGAAAAATTTTCTGCCTAAAAGGCAGGAGGAAGTCATCTGAAGGAAGCTGTGTGTTACACAAATAACGGCAGGAATCCTTGTCCAACCCGAAGAAAAACAGCGCTGTCCTTTTTACCAAAATCAGATGCCATGTAACATCTCTTATTAGGGTCAAACAAACAGGTACAAAACTATACGCAAGCTATCAAGATTTCTAGAGATCTTCATCAGACTGGATGCTTTCAATGATAAGATGATAGAAAAAGTGCCCCCCCCCAATCGTCCCACTGCTTGGAGCCTTTTAACAGACCTTTGTGCTCTGCTTGGTGTGACAGAGATATTTGAAGAATTAGGATTTTCAGTGGGTACCTCCTTATTTTTCACCTGAGAAGTCCAGGGGAACAATCAACACAAGCACCATTTCAAACGTACACATTTCACACAGAGTGCTGGCAAGACAAAAGACCACACTATAATTTGTGTCTCACCCTCCTTTAGACAGAAAATTCAGCCTAGAGAACCTGAATATTTGCACGCACAAAAATTGTGCAATTTTGGTTGGTCCTATGAAAAATTTCTTCATGACTTTTTTTTTTTGGATTTGCTTTGGTCAAACAAAGCTACTTACATTTTTTTCAGCATTTACAGAATCACGAGTTACTGCAAAAAGGAGATTGTATATAGAGAGCTCTCTCTTCAGACTTCTTTTCAGCCACTAGTTCCCACAGACCGGCTACACTGGAATGCCCACAACACTTTTGTTCAATCCCACTCTACCAGTGGAATATGAACAAAAACTACCAGACAATAACCGGTTAAAAAACCATTGATAGTCATTTAAGAAAAAATCTTCCAACCATAAACATTCATCGAAGAAACATTTTCATTATTGTCTTTAGGGGGTAAAGCTGAATAATATAGCTTTTTATGCCTTTGGAACATTTTAAATATGTGATCTTAACACTTTACAACAGATCAGTGTGAGGGGAAGAAATAATAGCTTTCCTAAAGATTATTTGGGGTTACATTTACCATGGCCCTTTCCATGCGTCCTTAAAGGAGTGGCCCAAACGCTGCCCGCTTTGCACCTTGACTCCAGATGTCTCTGTTTTCCAAACGGTAGGAGGTAATTTGGCTTCACTTTTATCAGTGCCTTTTTTGAGAATGCATATTTCTGTGGTCCCAAAAATACCCCAAAAAAACAGAAGCCAAACAGCCTGCTGCCGTTTTGAAAATGGAGATGTTTGATGTCAAGGGGGAAAGCTGGCAGCATTCAGTGACTTAACTGTTTCATTAAAGAGGAGTGGAATGGGCCTACCTTGCAGTAGACAGAGGCTTATCCAAAAAGAATCAACGGCTGCTTCCGCACACGTTGGATAATCCACTTTCAATACTCTTTAGTGAAGATTTGAAACTAATTTTCCATGTGTGGAACACAAAATCCACTTCTAAAGGATAACTAAAGTGCATTGAAAGTGCATTATTCAACGTGTGTGGAAACGGCCAACCTTTCTCCTCACACCCCCTCCCCAGATCTTTCAAGCCATGAATACAGGAAGTTTGTCTGGGATTAAGCCAGCTGCATGCCTTACTTCAGCATTACTTCTACTGTGGCCAGCTACTCATTTCAGTAAACTCAGCTGAATGGATTTCATCCTCACAACCTGTAAAGAAAACAGATGAGAAGCCATGGGGAAGACTGAACTGACTATCCATTTATCCATTCCAGAACCAAAGGAAATCCGATTGGTGAATGGTTCCAACAGGTGCTCTGGGAGAGTTGAGGTGTTCTACAATGACCAGTGGGGGACTGTGTGTGATAATAACTGGAATATCAACAGTGCCCGAGTTGTGTGCAAAGAACTTGGCTGTGGAAATGCAGTATCAGCTCCACGTGGAGGTAACTTTGGGGGAGGAAGTGGGCGCATCTGGCTGGACAATTTCCAATGTGATGGGACAGAATCTTCCCTCAAGGACTGTCGGAAAAAACCTTCCAGAGAACGTAACTGTCAACACCAAAAAGATGCTGGTGTTGTGTGCTCAGGTAAGTGGTATGCAGGTACTGGAGGATGATAAATTCTGGTTCTGGATATTGACAATCTAATGCCAACATTTTAAAAAATCCTACCTTTTGTTTCTGTTTTATTAATCATTTGTTCCGTATTCTGGTTCTAGGTGAATAGTTCCATTAAAAAAAATAGCCACACTTTCAGTTCTTTCACCAATTTAGAATCATAGGATCGGCAGGGGTCTTAAAGACAATCTACCCCCTTGCCAATACAGGAACAGCCTGAAGAATCCCTGACTAGTATTTGTCCTCTAGTTTACTGTGAAGCCTACCCTCTGTTGCCAACAGGAACAGCTCCCTTCCCTCCTCTAAGTGACAGCCTTTTAAATACTTAAAGAGAGCAATCATGTCTCCCCTCAGTATCCTCTTCTCCAAACTGAACATTCCCAAGTCCATCAGTCTTTCCTCACAGGGCTTGGTCTCCAGGCCCCTGATTATGCTGGTTGCTCTCGTCTGCACCTGTTCCAATTTATTCACATCCTTTTTGAAATGAAGCCTCCAGAACTGCACACCATTCTCCAGGTGGGGCCTGACCAATGTGGTATATAGTGGGACAATGACATCCTGCGGTTTCAATGTTATGACTTTGTTCATACACCCCAAGGTTTCACTCTCCTTTCTTGCTGCAGCATCACATTGATTGCTTATATTTAGCATTCCATCCACCAGCATCCCAAGATCTTCTTCACACACACTACTCCCCAGAAGTGTAATAATAACATAATAATAATAACATTCAATTTATATACCACCCTTCAGGACCACTTAATGCCCACTGAATGTGGTTTACAAAGTGTATTATTATTATACTCACGAAAAGCACCTTGTGAGGTGGGTGAGGTTCAGAGAGATCTGAGAAGCTGTGACTGACTCAAGGTCATCCAGCTGGATTCATGCAGAGAAGTGGGAGGATCAAACCGGGTTCTCCAGATTAAGGTCTTCTGTTGAATTGTATCCCTGTCTTCAAGGTTTGGAGTCATTTGCTAATTTAATGAGGAATCCCTTTTCACCCTCATACACCCTCAAAAGATTGAAAGCACCGGTTCCAGAACTGAGTTCTGTGGCATTCCACTGGACACATCTCTCTAATCAGATGTGATACTATTGATAATGATTCTTCAGGCATAGCTATCCAGCCAGTTCCCTATCCATCTAACCTTTCTAGACTCCAGGCCACTGTCGTCCAATTTACTCATCAGAACATGATGAAGATTTATATATTCAATGACATTGAATAGCACTGTGAAATGTAAAAGGTAAAGGTAGTCCCCCTGTGCAAGCACCAAGTCATTATGACGCATGGGGGACATCGCATCACGATGTTTTCTTGGCAGACTTCTGTTATGGGGTGGTTTGTCATTGCCTTCCCCAGTCATCTACATTTTACCTCCAGGAAACTGGGTACACATTTTACTGACCTCAGAAGAATGGAAGGCTGAATCAAACTTGAGCCGGGTATCTGAACCCAGCTTCTGCCAGGATTGAACTAAGATCATGAGCAGAGCTTGGGCTGCAGTACTGGAGCTTGCCACTCTGTGCCTCGAGGCTCTTAGCACTTTCCAAATAAAGAGAAATTTTTTTAGTACCATACCTTTCCCATTTTGTGTCTATTTGGGAAGCACTGTACTTCACAGTGGTTTTCTTTGTCAATCTGCTATTTACACTGTGATTTCTCTGGTATCCTTCTTTTCAGCAAATCAGCCATGCCCACATGACTGGTATATTCACACACCACCATAATGCCACTCAGATGGGCAGATGATGGGTACAACATTCTGAGGGCAAGTTTCCCTTCAGGGCCCAAAGACCCAGCATAACTTTTCTAATCATGAATATCTTAGGTATATTCTGTACATGAGAAGGCCCAATAAACATCTTTATCTGAGGACTTATAGTGGCTTTCGTGATCACTTTCATGATCACTTTCATGGTTTTCCCAAAAGGCATGAGAATTCTGGAAATATATACTTACCTAGCATATGCTTTTGTGAATTCTTTTGCTCTCATTCAGGCAAGGAAATCATCAGGCGAATGAGCTTTGGAATTGCCATTCATAGCCTGTCTTGTCACATCTCTGGCCCCAGTGTACATTAACAGCTACAGCAGCTAATGAAAGTTTTGACCTGCTTTTTTAAGATAGAGAAAGAGAGAGGCTGGATTTCTTTAAATTTGGTCAGGAACACTTTTCCATTAATCGATCGATCGATCGATCGATCGATCGATCGATCGATCGATCGATCGATCGATCGATCAATTCATTCATTCATTCATTCATTCATTCATTCACCAGGAATTGACTTCTTTCATACACAGGATCATTCACTATTTGTAACTGATTTATTTACTTCAGGACTTGTGGTGCTGTTACCAATCTGAGTCAAACGGAATAAATTGTATAGTGCGTGTCACGCTATGTGAGGTCAAGATAATACCTTGTGGACTTATTCTATGTGTGTGTTTAACTTTTTCTGTCTCATCAGATCTCCGGCTAATGAATGGCTCAAATCGCTGCTTGGGGAGGGTCGAAGTGTATCACAATGAGCAGTGGGGAACTGTTTGTGATGATGGCTGGGATATACAAGATGCCCAAGTCGTGTGCCGAGAACTGAAGTGTGGAGATGCCTTATCAGCATTCGGTGGAGCACACTATGGCCCAGGATCGGGAACCATCTGGCTGGACAGAGTTGACTGCACAGGAAATGAAACAGCCCTTGGGGAATGCCTAAAAAGTCCCTGGGGAGAGCACACTTGTGACCACAGGAGGGACGCAAGTGTAGAGTGCTCAGGTAATTTTCTATGGGTTGATTTAAAAAGGGAACTAGTTGTAGAGTCAAGGTTGCACAGTCCCTGGGATCAAGATTGGATCCATGTTTCATACAGTAAGTCTGACAAACCCAGAAAAATTTCTGAAGATTATTACAGAAACATAATCGCAGGATTAATTGTTAAATGCTTAGAAAAGCATGGGTTTTCTATGGGTTGATTTAAATAGAGATCTAATTGTAGGGTGAAGCTTGCCCAGTCCCTTGGATCAGGTTCTCCACCATTCAACTAGGCCTGGCTCAGCCGGCTCCATGCAATTGGTGTATAGGGGAGATGCTGCCCAGTGGAGAAAAGAGAAGATGAGGAGCAGACAATGGTGGATTGGAAGGAGAGAAGAAAGGGAGTGGTATGAGGAGGGAAACGTGGTGGAGGAGAGAGAAATGAGATATCCCCCATGAGTCATTGTGGGTCTGCACTTGTTTTCTCTTATTTGATGTGTGTAGGTTGGGGGTGGGGTTTAACAATAGAGCTTTTTATGTCTTCAGAACATTTTGAATACACGATTTCAGGAATTCTTACATTGACGTTTTTGAGTAAATCAGTATGAGACAGAGAAATAATACTGCTGGTCCCACCCTCTATTGAGTGAGCCTTGAATTGAATTAGGCTCCTCCTCACCAGAGGCACATCACAGCTATCTGGGCTTTGAGAGGGAGCAGGGAAGAGAATTGCTGGAGCAGTGAGCCTTTTTCTGTTGCCTCCCTTAACTGCTGGGGGAATTTGCTGAGGTTCCTGTGTGGGAGGACAGTGTTTGGGGGGGGGGGGTGAGTACGCAGGGCCTGCTGTAAAGTGGTCCAAGTTGTTTCTGCCAACCTTTCACAACTAGTCATCTGAGGCAGTTTGACTGGGGAATTATCAGGGAAGTACTATAAAATGTGAACCACCTTTGAAATAGATTACAGCAATATGGCAAGTGAGCAAGCTGAGGCAGTGGCATATACAGTCTGTGGCATGTTTGTATTCTTACCTGAGAGTAACAGCAGCTACACTTGCAGCAAGGGTAAGCTGTACTGGAGAAGATAAAGTGACTTGAGGCACGCTTGTCCACACTCAGTTTAATAAGGGAAGGTGAAGAGTACATGCACAGAACGCATGAAGCACTTTTCTGAGGGCAACAGGAGCAGGAGGGAAGGAGATCTCAGGATTTGGAGGAGGAGGGAAAGGTATTTCAGGATTTGGAGAAGCACCCAATACAAGAGGCGGGCACATGGAAGAAAGTAACCCACAGGAGCAGGATAATTAGGAGACATTTTGAGCCTCTGATGCTGAGAAATCAGTTCCAGGATCTCCCTATAGATATTGATTCTAGACCTCTGGATCAAGAACAACTCCCCCAGACTCCTCAAACCTTGAAAGAAATTTCTCAGTCCCCTGTGGGTGAGAGGACTCAAGCTTCCATTCCTCAATATAGAAAAAGGCACATGCTGGTAATTGGGGACTCCCTACTGAGAGGGGTAGAGGGTAAAGTGTGCCGTCTGGACTTGTCATCTTGAGAGGTATGCATGCATCCAGGATGCAACAGAAAGGATAGGAAGACTTATCAAACCCACAGATTATTATCCTTTCTTCCTGTTACATGTGGGAACAAATGATATTGCCCGGCACAGTCCAGAACGCATTAAAAAAGAATATGTAGCTCTTGGTAAAAAGGATAAGATCTGGGAGCACAGGTTGTTTTTTCATCAGTTCTTCCTGTCATAGGCAATGGTTTAGGAAGGGGAAGAAGAATGCTGCAAATACGTAACTGGCTACATAGATCAGGAGAAGTTTGGGTTTTTGGACCTGGCTTACGCTTCTGAGATTAAGCTCTTCTATCTAGAGACAGTTTGCACCTCACAAGGGTAGGAAAAATGTGTTTGGTAAGAGCCTTGCAAACCTGATAAGGAGGGCTTTAAACTAAATCCTGTGGAGAGACAGACAAAAACTCAAAACCTGTAACTGGAGAAGGGAACATGGAAGACCTGCAGGGAGTGGAACATATCCTAGGAAACATTAGCTTGCTGGTAAACACAGAAACAAAATCCTCAGGGCATATAACTCATGGTTTACAATGTCTCTCTACACTAATGCACAGTGTATGGGAAACAAGCAGGAGGAACTTGAAGTTCTCATATAGGAAGGGGACTATGACATAAGAGGCATTACTGAAACTCAGTGGAATGACACCCACAACTGGAATACTACGACTGAGGGATACAACTTGTTCAAGAAAGATAAACAAGTAAGGAAGGGGGCAGGAGTAGCATTATATGTAAATGATGTATATACTTGTGAGGAGATAAATGTAACTGAGCGTGGAAATTCAGTTGAGAGTCTCTGGGTAAAAATAAAAAAGAATAAGAAATAATAGTGACACTGTGGTGGGGGTCTGCTACAGACCACGAAGCCAAGCAGAGGACTTGGATGAGAAACTCCTAGAACTAATTACAAAGTAGACAAAGAGACAGGACACAATGGTCATGGGAGATTTCAATTATCTTCATATCTGGTGAAAGTCTAATGGTGTGACTACAAGTGACTTTCTTCACGTGGAGAACACTTGATTTTTCTCGCAAGTTTACCTGGGAAGTGAAGTCCGAGTGGTCCTTCCCCTCTCTGTTAGAATTGCTGCCTGAAGAGCCACAAGAGGGCTTTGTTTGGGGGCAGGCAGCTGCTACTTTCCCCCAGGGCATCCTGCGGGCTGCCTGCTCCCAGGAAGCTGCTCTGGAAGCAACCGTGTTGGTGAAGCTTCAGCCGCAGCAACAGTGGAAGAATCTGCAGCAGATCATTCCGCTGTTTCTGCGGCTGAATCTTCATCGATGCAGCCGCTTTCTCCAGAGCAGCTCCCCGGGAGCAGGCAGCCTGCAGGACACCCTGGGAGAAATTAGCAGCTGCCTGCCCCCAAACAAAGCCCTCTTGTGGCTCTTCAGGCAGCGATTCTAACAGAGAGGGGAAGGACCACTCGGACTTCACTTCCCAGGTAAACTTGCGAGATAAATCAAGTGTTCTCCACATGAAGGAAGTCACTTGTAGCTTCGCTCTAAATATGCTAAAAATGAAAGGTTAAAAAAAATTCCTGACTTGTCTTGCTGACAACTTCATTTTTCAGAAAGTAGAGAGGGAAACAAGGGCTTCTGCTATCTTGGAATTGATACTCATCAACAGGGAAGAACTGGTTGATGAGGTGATGGTAAGTGGGCACCCTGAGTAGCATGTAATTTTGGAATTTACAGTTTTGGGGAAGGAAAAAGCTGTATGTAGTCAGACATATAGGTTGGACTTCAGGAAAGCAAATTTTAACAACTAGGTTAAAATTCCCCATCAGCTGAACTAGTTGTAAGGTCAAGCTTGCAGACTCTGGGATCAAGATTGCATCCATGTTTCATACAGTAAGCATGACTACCATGAAAAATTTTCTCGCTAAAAGGGAGGTAGAAGTCATCTGAAGGAAGTTGTGTGTTCCGCAAAAATGGTTGACCAACACTAAGAAAAACAGAGATGTCCTTTTTACCAAAAACAGAAGCCATGAAACATCTCTTATTAGGATCAAACAAACTTTCACAAAACTGTGTGCAATCTTTCAAGTTCTCCAGATCTCTTTATCAGGCTGGATGATGGGAGGGTAGAAAAGTGAGTCTCACATTTTCCCACTGCTCTGAGCTTCTGAAGAGACCCATATGTTCTGCCTGATGTGGCAGAGATAGTTGAAGAATATCTGGTTTATGTAGTTTCAGTGGGATGCCTCCATATTGTACTTCTTTGTATGAAAAAGCTAGGGGTATAACCAAACAACAGCATCATTTCAAATTTGCACCGCAGATCAATGTTTCACATGGTATGAAACAATTTTTTTATCTCACCTTCCTTTAAATTAATTCCAACCTGGTTCCACAAAGGAACTCATAAGCTTACGAAGGCCGACCACAGATCTTGACAGGAGAACAGTATTGTCCACATATAGGAGACAAGGTATTTTAACATGAGCCAGGCAAGGTGGATGAAATTCATCTCCAGAAATATGAGGAATTCAATCATTAAATAACAGTGGGGCAAGGGCACATCCTTGCTTAACTCTTCTGCTTAATGGGATTACCCTGATCAATTCATCAAATGAACCACATCTCATTGGGGCTGAGGTCTAGTCATATAGTTGTTTAATCAAAAATAAGAAGTGCTTATCAATAGATGAATTATTTAGTTTATCCCTTAGTCTTTGTCTGGGCACTGAGTCAAAGGCTGCTTTAAGAGCCATAAAGGCAGCAGCTAGCAACTATAAGCTATCAATGATAAATTGGAGAGTGTAGCAATAATCATCTCTGCTGGCTCCTCTGAGGAATCCTGCCTGCTCTCTGCCCAGTATGGCTTCGTTCTTAATCCAAAAATGTAACTTCTCAGATAACATGGTGGCATGCAATTTACCCACCACTGATAGTAAACTTACAGAAGAATAATTATTTGAGTCTGTTGGATCACTCTTTTTATGGATTGGACTAGAGACAAACCAAAGTATGAACCAAAGTTTGTCATGAACTGGGCTGGTTCATGGTTTGTCAGAGCCCATTTCTGATGAACTGCAATGAACTTTAGGCTGGGTTTTTTGGGTTTTTTTGTTTCGTCACTGCAGCCACCCTGGTTCTGATCAATCAGTTTCCTAAGCAACTGGGGATGGGCTTTCTGCAGTGGAGGTGTGCACCCAGACACTTTTCAGCTGATAGGAGGGGAATTCCCCATCAGCTGAAAAAAGTCACCAGCATTTGAAAGCAGCAACACTTTTCTTGCATGAACCCCAGTACAGTTTCAGGCTTTCAGGGCTTTGCAATTCACATCACACTTTTTGAGCAGATGTAGTAACACTGCAGTGTTGGAACCCTTCCCCCCTCCCTGTATTTGTTGATTGGGCTGTCCCCTGCCCATTGGAGAAGCAATTGGTGGTGGAGTTCTGGGGGGGGATACTTTCTTTTTGTGCTTGTTCCACTCTCATTTTTTTAAAAAAGCTAAGCCAAGAAAGGGTTAAAATGCTGCTGCTTCATCCCCTCCTGGCAGCTTCCCTGCCACTTTGTTTCCGAAGGGCTGTGCAAAACACCTGGGGTTTTTTCTCTTTGGCAAAACCAGAAACATGCCTGGGAGGGAGGGAAATGCAGCCCTTTAATCCTTTCTTGGCTTTTAAAGCCAGGAGGAATGTGCAGTACGATGTTACTATGTTACAATGTTACAACACATTCTTGCCTTTGAAAAAAAGAGAGTGTGTGTGCATATCCTAAAGGAGGATGGGAAAAGCAGCCATTTAACCCTTTCCTGGGTTTTAAAACCAGGAGAAATGTGCAGTAACATTAATGTTACAGTGTTACAATGTTACAATTTTATAACCCATTCTTGCCTTTGAAAAAAAAAGTGTGTGTGTGTATACTGCAGAGGAAGAAAAGAAGCCATTTAACCCTTTCTTGATTTTTAAAGTCAGCAGGGAATAAGCAACAACATTAGGAATCTGTTTGCATACCCAGGAGGAAGAAAGCCAATGGAGAATGCTAACAGCTTTTTTCAGTTGATGGGGGACCCCCCCCCATCAATTGAAAAATCGCCAGTGTTTGAAGAGGGGAAACCAGAAGCTCACACCTCTATTCTGCAGACCTTCTGCTGCACCAGAAGTGACGTTTTCATAAACCAAATAAACCGGTTCATGAGCTGGGGCAAGTTTGTGGTGGTTCATGATTTGCGATTCGTGAAATACCATGAACCATGAACTGTGAGATTCAACATTTTCCTGGTTCGTGCCCATCTCTAGATCAAACTGTTATTTCATGTCACCAAGAGGAGGGCATGATTCCTATCTCATTAATTTGTGTAAATATTGGTGCCAAAATCTCTACCCACCAATTAGGGCTTTTTAAAAAATAGCTTTTCAGGTATCAAGTCAGAGCCTGGTGCCTTCCTGGATTTTTCTCACAGTTCGTTGGGAGCAAACTGAAAGATTGTTAGAGCTGTAAAGCTCTGGAACTTCACTGGATAAACAGTCAAATCTATTAGAAATTGTTGTCGGTGAAAAGGTTTTTTTAAAAAAATTCTTCCATTCTTCTTTGCTTACAAACAGGCAAACAACCTTCAAAGGGTGCTACCCTTTTCCTTCCCATTTTTCCACTTGCAGACCAGCCAATTAATTTGATTAAGTTAAGTAATCCAAGCTGTCTATATGATCCAGCTAAATTTCCCTTCACTCAATTAAACAGGTTGTCAAGTCAAGTTTATTGTTACAGTCTGCGACCAACATATATAAAACCATTTGCAAATCAGTTTAAAAACAGTTAATACTGGATACAGGAGAAGAACAATGAATAAATATAAAAGTAGAAAAATAAGATAATCATAAATTAGTTGTTTAAAAGGTTAAAATATATTCAGTCTGCTTTAGGCGATTTGTGTTGCTTGTAGACCTGGGCACAGAATCTCGCTACTTGACGTGTTGTCTGGTAATTCCAATCAGACAAAAGATAATCAAGTTTGATTTTATTCGAGCTTCAAGGGAATCTTTCTACTAATGGACTGATGGTTTCCGCTCTAATTTTACTGTGACTTGGGCAGTTAAAGAAGATGTGCTCCATTGAGTCAATTTCTTTTAGGGGACAGGAGCAAAGCCTAAGAGAGTAAGGGACTGCTTTAAACTTTCCTTCCAGAACTGCAGAGGGTAGAGTCGAACTTCTAGCTACTAAAGTAAATGCCCTTCTGGAGTTACTGGATTCAAGAAAGTAAAAATAGGTTGCAGGAGCAGCAATATATTTGGTATTTTCTGAAGAAATAAAACCTGGTGCTCTAAGTAAACCTGTTTGTCTTTCAGTATCTGTCACTCTCTGCTTAATGAGTGATTTTGCCCAGTCTAACCCTATGACTAGCAGACTTTGAAGGGAAAGACCCAATTTTCCCAAGGATTTCAGAGTTGCCTTTTGCCAATTAGATTGAAATTTGTCTTGGAATAACAGAGGAAGCAGACCTTGCGGGTTTAGACTTCCTAACAGCCATTTGAAAATTGAAAGGATGGTGATTCTGGCCTCTACCCTGAACATTCCTGTTTCCAGTCTGACCCATGAGCTAAGCATGCATTTGGGCACTTGTAATACAAGGAATTTGTATTACAAGCTCTAAGGAATTTGGACTGCATTCTCTCAAGTTGAGAGAAAGAGGAGGATGGCAGCCCCAAGAATGGTCCATATACTAATTGGGCCAATGTTTTGGCTTTAAACCTAAGTGCATCCAGTACATAATGCCCCCCTTGTGATGGATAGAATTTCAGTATGTTGTTTGCTGTATTTTCTCCCACATCAGCAACAAAGCTGCTATGTGTCGTTTTGGTACCCGAGGCTTGCAAAACTACACCCAAATATTTGAAGCTGGTAACTTGTTCTAACTGATGCCCCTGAAGCTCCCATCGTCTGATCTTTGGATTTTTACCAAAAGCCAGGATCTTGGTTTTTTGGTAATTAATTAGAAGGTGTTCAGTATCACAAAACTGGGAGAATTTTTTTAGAGCTTGTTTCAGCCCTATGAGGTATTAAACAGGTTATTGTCTGTCACTCTTGTAAAATTAAACGAACAAAAACTAAACTTAATTAAAAAACCTTTACACACAAAATGCAAAATGCAAGGGATGAGCCCGAACAAATATATTTAAATATAATTTATTACAAGTTTAAACTCATACAATTAAATCTCCATCTCCCTTCATTCATAAATGGTAAACAACCAGTAAAAAGAATAGTCAGTCTAAGCTATCTAGGTTGGCCAGGGTCAGTCATTCACTAGATTAGCCAAGATTAAGGCAGTATTTAATGAAGAATATTAAGAAATAAAGGTGAAGATGGGAAGCAAATCAATGGTAATTCGTTTACTGGGTATGGAGAGAAGAATGTAGGAAAAGTATATCAAAGTTGCCAGGAGGAGGGGAAAAGGAAATAGTGCAAGGAGGGTGGATACAAAGAAAAGTCTCACAAGACCTTGCAGTATCCCCGCCATGCAACTAGGCCATAGGGGAGAGGCTGTGGGGATGGGGAAGGAAAAGCGAAGACAAGGGCAAAGAAAGGTAGGTGGGAAACAGGAAAAGAGGGAGAGGCTATGGGTGGACAGGTAAAGGGACGGGAAATGAGATGACCCCCACAAGTTTTTAAGGATACTCACTTGTTTTCTCTAATTTAGTGTGTGTGGGGGAGGGGGATGAATTTAGTAACATAGCTTTTTGTACCTTCAGAACACTTTGAATATATAATCTCTGGAATTCTTACATCAGAACTTTTGAGTAGATCAGTGTGAGGCAGAGAAATAACACCTTATAGCTTACCGAAAACTCCATCTTTGCCATTGCGCTTATCAGCTTGAGGGCGAAAGGGGCTTAGGCAAAGACAGACTTTTTTTCCATTAGAACATTCCAGCCATAAACATAGGAATCTTGTCTGGGATTAGGCCACCTGCATGCTTTACTTCTGCATTACTTCTACTGTGGCCAGCTACCCATTTTACTAGGCTCAGCTGAATGGATCCCCTTCCCACAACTGAGAAAGAAAATAGATGTAGAGTTGTGCTGATTACTAGAGATGGGCCCGGTCTGAATTACGATGTCAAACCCCTCCCCTCCAATTTTGGCGTTTGTGCCATTGTGACTCAGCTAATCGGTTCTGTCCACGGCAACCGATCCAGCAGTCGAGAGTTTGCTTATTCGGGACTTGATCGGATGGGTCCGTTTCTGTTCGGAATTGCTGACACTCTGGCGCCTGTAATTTATTCCCGGGGCAACAGAGTCAGGGAAATGAGCGGTGTTTGCCCTCCTTCTGTCACCCTTGAAACACGAATGGAAGCCCAGCTTTCCTTGATTAGCAGGCATCCTTCCAACCACGAAGCAGCAACCCAGGGGAGGAAGGGGGAAGGGGGTGTTCTGAAGCCATGGGCACTCCACGTTTTTTGCTTTTTTAAAAAATGGGGCTTTGTAGGAGGAATGGGTGTTTTTCTGTCTGTCACTCTCTGTTTTTCACCTGCTTTTAAAACACTGTATTTTGTGGGAAAACCTCATTCACAGTTATGTATGTGTGTTTAAAATATGCATTTGGAAGACTGGCTGCTTGCTTTTAAAATTGGGTGGGGAGGAATGGATTGGAGGATTCTGTCCCTGCTTTTTTTAAAAAAAATAGCCCATGCGCCCCTTGTCCTGGGGAAAGACGAACAGCGCAGGCGGCCTCCCAGCCACCCACACTGCCTTTTGCCTTTCACGCAAGACAAGGGGTGGCTGGCTTGTGGGGAAAGCAAAAGGCAGTGCAGGGAGGCCGCCCACGCTGTTCGTCTTTCCCCAAGACAAGGGGTGCGTGGGCAAGCAGGCCGTCCCTTGTCCTGGGGAAAGGCAAAAGGCAACGCGGGAGGCTGAGAGTCTGCCTGCGCTGTTCATCTTTCCCCAGGACAAGGGGTGCACGGGCAAGCCGGCCGCCCCTTGTCTTGTGGGGCAGGTGAATGGCGCTGGCAGCCTCCAAGCCACTCGCGCTGCCACCAGCTCTGCAGTGCACCGAGGAAGCCGGCTTGCTGCGTGGGTGGGGGCAACTCAGGAGCGCGCTCGCACACGCAAGAGCCTGACTATGGTTGCCCTGGGCGCTGGCCTCCCTGATTCCCAATTCCAGACCAGAAATGAGACTTGATCGGTTAGAATCAGTGACCCGCATTCGGCGGCAGCCCAGATCCACGAACGGCTTAATCCGAATTTTTTGTTTGGATCATGCCCATGTCTACTGATGACTGAACTGACTGTTCTTTTATCCATTTCAGGCCCAAGAGAGATCCGATTGGTGAACGGTGGAAACAGATGCTCTGGGAGAGTTGAGGTGCTCCACAATGACCAGTGGGGGACTGTGTGTGATGATAACTGGAATATCAACAGTGCCCAAGTCGTGTGCAGAGAACTTGGCTGTGGAAAAGCAATATCAGCCCCAACAGGAGCTCACTTTGGAGAAGGGAGTGGTCACATTTGGCTGGATAATGTCAGATGCAATGGGACAGAATCTGCCCTCAAGGACTGCTGGAAAAACCCTTGGGGAGACCGTAACTGTCAACATCAAGAAGATGCTGGTGTGGTGTGCTCAGGTAATTGGTGGGTAAGTCCTGGAGGGTGGAACATTCTAGTCCTAGAAATTGAACACTTAATGCAGTCATTTAAACAAATCCAATGATTTGTACATATTTGATATATCATTTCCCCACATTCTAGCTCATGGCTACATAAAAAGAAATACCCACTATTTCAGTTCTTTTACTGATATCTTTAAGGGTGAGGCTGAATTGGCATCTTTCGTGATGATACCTGCTTAATATTATCTGCTAGAAGAACTTTAAGAATTGCTTCTTTTAGCAACATAGAACCTGGTCAAAACCTCAAGACGTACTAGTCATTCAGCACACCAGAGGCATTTTATTGAAAAGGCTAAAGGACAGAGCTTGGGGGAAATAGCAAAAAAATAGCAAGCTGTGTCTATTATGTTTAAGAAAGCCCTGTCAAAGTGCAAGAGCGAGAGGCCTGATTGGCAATTAATTCTTAATATCAGCCATACTTGAATTTAGAATGACAAGGCCACCAAAACTGGCTCCACCAAGTGCCTAACTTTTACACCCCCTTCCAGCCCTGGGGACACAGCAACACTAGGGGCCTAACTAGATGAGATGATATCCTGCTGGCTGCCACAAGGAACATAGTGCTATTTCAAAGTCCTGTCAAAATGCTGTGAGGGCACGATTCTGATCTGGTCCACAGTGCAGTACATTGATCCCCTGTGCTCATCTTTTGAAGTGACAAAACATCTGCAGGGAGGCCATTTTGGCACTTGATCAAGCACAGAAGAGTGGGGAACAAGAGCACCTCATCTGGACCCAATGAAGGACTGATAAGAATGGAGCCTTCCAAGTCTTTCAAAATGAAGTTAAAATGATGTTGGTGTCTACATACCAGCCACGAGAATGCCGTCTTGTCTTATTCTGCCCAAGCGTTGGCAGATTTCTGTCCTGAAGTACCTTAGGGCCAAGCTACAAGTGACGAATGACACTTGAACGGCAAGTGGATTGAGTGGAGCGCAAGTGAACAGGGAGAAATACACTTGCCGTTCAAGTGTCATTCGTCACTTGTAGCTTCGCCCTCAGCTACTTCTATTTCACTCGTTTTGTGTCTAGCCTTACATATGGGAAAGGGCAGCATAAAAACAACGCTTGTGTTGCACTTCACAATGCTAGTGGGAATGTCTTGATTGCAAAGCGACTTTGCCTTGACTGCGATAAATATGGCAGTGGTGGGTTGGGACAAAGGCCAGATGGGAACACTTTAGGTGAACCCCAAGTCACCCACTGCTTAACATTTTAAAAAAAGAAGAAAACACTCTCTAAACTATTATTTTCAGCTGTCACTAAAAGAGCACCCTTCCATGGTATTCTTCCATGTTTAGAAATATGCACAGCTAAACCATCTTTTGGTAAAAGTGGCGCTCTATCAGTGCTATAAAGTTGCATCATCATACTCAGAGCTCCATCTTGTGGCAGAATACCGGAATGCTCTTTTTTAGAGCAAATCAGCTGAATCAGCATATCATCCCTGACCACACAATTGAAATACTCATGCTTGATTCCTGGAGGTACATCAGCCCAAGGCCACTGAAATGGGCAGAGGATGTGCACACCATTCTTGGGGCAAGTTCACATTCAAGGTCCAGACAGCTGGGCAACCTATTGTTGGTGGATAGTACAGGTGCACCTTTCCATCTCCTAGATATAATCAGTTCATGAAACGACCCAGAGAACAACTTTGTCTAGGGACTCAAAACGAATCAAATACCTTTACTGGCATAACAGTACATACATATGCACAGTCAGCAAGGAGACAAAAAAAAAACATCCATTGCCCCATCACTTAAACCATTCCTCTCCTCTTCGATGCACAACAAAGAAAGTTAGCCACAGACTCAATTATCTTACAGTTATGTGTGGATAGTAGGTCATCCAATTGACCTTCATGATTTTGAAGCAAAAGTTCTAGATAAACTGCGCGACTATCACAATACAATAAGCAGTACAGGAGAATATGTTCAGTACTTTCTATATCCCTCAAGCCACAGGCACAATACCTTGTGGAGTAAGGAATTTTCTTAAACCTCCCATGCAGTACCGCAGAAGGAAGAACATTAAAGCGCTCTAACATAAATGCTCTCCAGAGGTCAGGGGAAGTCAAACAAGAAAATTAATCTGCCAAAGAACCATTAGAAGGACTCATAGTGGCTTTCAGGAACACTTTTGGGAAACAACTCTCTTGCTGTTGAATGAGCCTTTGAAGGTGGCAGGAAACCTGAGTTTAGATCTCTGTAATGCCTTTTTGTTTTATCTGGCCAGTGATTGAAATAGTACAAGAAAAATTCCATTTCACATTTTTTTCCTGTTTACTGGGCATCTTATTCAAATATTTCAATTTTTAAAAACAATGCTAGCATCCCCTCCCTTCCACATTGTGCCCTTAGAACCCTGCATAGGTAATGGTAAGTGTTAGGATTCTGTAAATTCCTTTGCTCTCATCCAGGGCCGTTTCCAGACGGCTTACCTGCACCTGGGACGTCGTGCCACATTGTGGGGAAAACGCAAAATATCGTGTTTTCTCGCGCGAGTTTTGCGCGACGTCGTGCAATGTCGCGCAAAACTCTTGCGAGAAAACGCGATACTTCGCGTTTTCCCCGCAATGTGGCACGACGTCCCGGCTGCAGGTAAGCCGTCTAGAAATGGCCCAGGTAGGCTATTTGTCAGATAGATGACCTTAGGACTCTCATTCACATCCTGTGCTCTCACATCAACAGCCTCTTTGAATAGTAGCAGCTAGTGTAGCTAATGAAAGCTTTGACTTATATTTTTGACTTGTATTTTTATATCTTTGTATTGGAGAGAGACAGAAAAAGACAGTGAGATTTATTGGCTGAATTTATTCACATTCATTCTGACACACTTTCTTCCTAAACTCCTCATCCATCCATCCATCCATCCATCCATCCATCCATCCATCCATCCATCCATCCATCCATCCATCCATCCATCCATCCATCTACTTCCTTCATGCAAGGAATCAATCACTAATTGTAACTGATCCACTTAGGGCCAAGCTACACATGATGAATGACACTTGAACGGCAAGTGGATTGAGTGGAGGGCAAGTGAACAGGGAGAAATACACTTGCTGGTCAAGTGTCATTCGTCATGTGTAGCTTGGCCCTTAGTTTAGGAGTTGTGATGCAGATATCTGTTACCAGCCTTCATCAAAGAGTGTTCAAGAGTGTTACTCTACAAAATAAATGATATGGTGTACGTCTCACTATGTGAGGTCAAGAGAATTCTTGGCAGACTTATACCATATGTGTGTTTAATTTTTTTCTATCTCATCAGTTATCCGGCTAATGAATGGCTCCAACGACTGCTCGGGAAGGGTCGAAGTGTATCACAACGAGCAGTGGGGAACTATTTGTGATGATGGCTGGGATATACAAGATGCCCAAGTGGTGTGCCGAGAGCTGATGTGTGGAGATGCCTTATCAGCATTCAGTGGAGCACACTATGGCCCAGGATCGGGAACCATCTGGCTGGACAGAGTTGACTGCACAGGAAATGAAACAGCCCTTGGGGAATGCCCAAAAAGCCCCTGGGGAGAGCACACGTGACCACAGGAGGGATGCAAGTGTGGAGTGCTCAGGTAATTTTCTGTGGGTTGATTTAATTAGGGAACTAGCTGTAGAGTCAAGGTTGCACTGTCCCTGGGATGACTGGATCCATGTTTCATATAGTAAGTTTGACTTCCTTGGAAATTTTTCTGGATAAAAGGGAGGTGGAAATCATCTGAAGGAAGGAGAGCGTTACACAAAAATAAAGGCAGAAATAATTGTCCAACACAAAGAAAACCAGTGCTTTCTTTTTCACCAAAAACAGAAGCCTCCATATTGGAATAGAATTGGAATGCCTCCATACTGCACTTCTTCATCTGAGAAGGCTAGGGATACAACCAAACACCAGCACCATTCCAAATTTGAAACCTAGGTCACTTCCACATGCCCTTAATGGGACGGCCTGCCAATGGAATTCTGATGGGTTATCTCACTTATTACACATGCCATCATTTCCATGATGATCCCAGTTTTTAAGCGTTTTTTATGAGACCTGTTTTGGTCCGTCTTTATTTTTGAATGCCACTTTCTTCACGCAATTATCTACCATAGCAATGCACGTGGAGGCTTTTTTTGCGCTTCTGATGTGCCCTCCCACAAATCTCCAACCCGTCCTCTTGCCATTATCCCTCCCACACATGCTCTGGCTCACATGTGAGATTGTATAATTCCCCGCCCCCTTTTCTACTTTTTTAAACAGTCCTTGAACTATTACAATGTAATACTTGAACTATTACAATGTATACTGCATTGCTTGCCTCATTGGATCACTCAGCAATCAGACTATCAGTCTAGGAACAGCACTGAGAACCGAATGCCATTTCTGATTTTATTTTAGACTAGCAATAAGGCCCATTGTTTGGGAAAATACAACGGACCATAGCAACGCTTCCCCCCCCACACCTTCCCCCATGGCATCAGTCAAGGGGGGATCAGGGAAGAGAACAGGGGCTCCCTCCTCCTCTGACCACCTTGGCTACCACTTGACTTGCGTGTGGTCTTCCCAAGGCCCCACGGAGGCAGCAAGGAGACCTGCCCCACTGCTGTGGGACCTCGGGAGGGCTTTGCCACCTCACTGAGCTTTCCTGCAGCCATGCTGGGCCCTTCTGGGCCTCTGGAGGCCCCAAGGAGGCAGCAGGATGCAAAACATTTTGCCCCCTACTTGCTTCTTAACTTTGCATACTACACCTCTGCAGGGATAAAGAGTGAATGGTGGGGAACACAGTTTGCCTTTTATATAGTAGGATATGGAATCACACGATTGCACTACTCTACTGTTCACATATTTATTAAACACTTATGCATTTAAAACTTTGATCTGGAAATCAATGGTAGAGAACAGAGTACTATGCATGCCCAGTTTCTACATAAACTGAAAGACAGGACAACGGTATAGTGCAATCCTGCATGCACTAAAAAGAAAAAGGAAAAGGAAAGTTGGGCAGGAATGCATCAACATCATTTGTGATGAGGTGCAGATAAAGAATGCTTTTTCTGTTTTGGGACCTGTTTTTTTCTCCACAACAAACATCCACAAAACACACATGAGGACAATGCATGTGAAAGGTGAGTTCTCAAAGCAGATCGGAAAGATGCAGCTTTGGGACAGGGAAAACTCCAAAAAAAATGGAATGTGTGGAAATGGCCCTAATCAGCGTTTCACATGGCATGAAACATGATTTTCATCTCAACCTCCTTTAAATAAAATCCAGACTGGTGTTCTACAAGAATTGAAAACTTGCACATTTTGTGCAATTTTCATTGGTCCTAGGAAACACAGGGCCAAGCTACAAGTAACGAATGACACTTGAACGGCAAGTGGATTGAGTGGAGGGCAAGTGAACAGGGAGAAATACACTTGCCGTTCAAGTGTCATTCGTCACTTGTAGCTTGGCCCTTAGTTCATGGCTTCTCTTTTGGGGTTTTGCTTTGAACCAAGGAAGCTTCCTGAAACCTCTTTGGGAAACCTCCTGAGACCTTTGTGTTCTGCCTGATGTCATAGAGATAGGTGAAGAATATCTGGTTTATGTATTTTCAGTGGATATATCCATATTATATTTCTTCATCTGATAAAACTAGGGTTATAACAAAACACCAGCAATGTTTCAAATTTGCACCCCACCTCCATGTTTCACATGGCATGAAACACAGTTTTTTATTTCACCTTCCTTTTACAAAAATCCAGTGTGAAATATTTTAGAAGTCAAAGTTTGCACATTATTTTGTGCAATTTAGGTTGGTCCTAAGGAAAGTTATTTCATGGCTTCTCATTTGGGATTTTGCTTTGGACCAAGGAAGCTTCCTGCAACCCCTTTCAGGATTTGAAATATCATCAGTTCCTGCAAAAGAGAGCTTATGAACTGGGAGCTCTTGTCCCCAGACTCCTCTTTAGCAGCCATCTCCCATAGACTGTCTACACTGCAATGGTCACAGCACTGTCCTTCAGTCCCACTCGATTGGGAAATATGCAGAACTGCTACTGGATATAAGCCAATAGAGACCCATCAACATCTTCCAGCCATCAACATCCATTAAAGAAGTATTTTCTCTTATTTGGTTGGGGGAGGCAACTTAACAATACAGCTTTTTGTGCCTTCAGAACACTTTGAATATATAATCTAAGAAAATCTGAGGTCAGCACTTTACGGTAGATCGGTGTGATACAGTGCGATATCTCATAGTTTACCAATAGCTGCTTCTTTGCCATTACACTTAGCATGTAGCAGTGGACAGGGATTTATGCAGACAAGTCTTTTTCCTATTAGAACTTTCAAGCCACGGGCACAGGAATCCAGTCTGCGATTAGGCCAGCTGCATGCTTCTGTATTGCTTCTACTGTGGCCAGCTACCCATTCTAGTAGACTCAGAGTGGAACCACAAGTGACAAAAGGCACAGGTTGGACACTTGTCAGCTTCCCTCAAGTTTTGATGGGAAATGTAGGCATCCTAGTCTTGCAGCTTGGCTCTCTGACTGCTCTCCAATGGACTTTTCAACGGTCACTTGTCCAACATTCTGCCAAGCTGCCTACATTCCCGCTCTCAGGGCCAAGCTACAAGTGACGAATGACACTTGAACGGCAAGTGGATTGAGTGGAGGGCAAGTGAACAGGGAGAAATACACTTGCCGTTCAAGTGTCATTCGTCACTTGTAGCTTGGCCCTCAGTTGAATGGATCACCTCTCCATAACTGCTTAAACAATATGGAGCTGTGCAGGTAACTGAACTGACTTTTCTTTTATGCATTACAGACCCGAGAGAGATCCGATTGGTGAATGGTTCCAACAGGTGCTCCGGTAGAGTTGAGGTGCTCCACGAGGACCAGTGGGGGACTGTGTGTGATGATGACTGGAATATGAAGAATGCTCAAGTTGTGTGCAGAGAACTTGGCTGTGGAGGAGCAATATCAGCCCCAGGAGGAGCTTACTTCGGAGAGGGGAGTGGTCGCATTTGGCTGGATGATGTCAGATGCAATGGGACAGAATCTGCTCTCAAACACTGCTGGAAAAAGCCTTGGGGAAACCATAACTGTCGACATGGAGAAGATGCTGGTGTGGTGTGCTCAGGTAACTGGTGGATAGGTACTAGAGGGTGGTAAACTCTAAGCCTGGAAACTGGATGCTTAATGCAGTCTTTTAAATAAATCCGACCATTGTTACCGGTTTGATTAATCATCTTTTCCCACATTCTGCTGCTCCTTTCATGGCTACATTTAAATCTTACCAGATTAGAGGATCCCTGATTCACCCAACCCTATACTGGGGAGTTATGGAGCATTTTTCAAGCTAAGTACACAAAATTTGCAGGGATCATACTCCTGACTCTCCACTAAAGATCCCCCAGATCAGAAAATTGGACTCTTAGCCCCTCTGTGTACCCCTAAACAAGTGCCCCCAACCACTCTCCTTTTTTTCCCTATGGTGGGGAAAAATGCCAAGCTGACTCTCAGGGAAAATATCACAGGGGCAAGGCAGCCGCTGGCTAAAGTCACACTCCCAAATGCAATCTCAACTCAAAGAAAGTCCGACAGAACCAAACTGAAGCAAGGCAGTGAAATTCCCCAGAACTGAAGTAAAGAGGCCAAAATCAAGCCACAGAATCATATAAAACCAGCAAAATCTACCCAAACAAAACAGATGCAACTATGGGCCAAGCTACACATGACGAATGACACTTGAACGGCAAGTGGATTGAGTGGAGTGCAAGTGAACAGGGAGAAATACACTTGCCGTTCAAGTGTCATTCGTCACTTGTAGCTTCACCCTAAGATCAACAGAACTAGTGTCACTCACATAATTCAGGCAAAAGCCAGGGGCAGTGGGGGAATACCACAGAACAGAACCAAGTATGTACCCAGCAGCTAAGCACCAGAACCACCAAGCACAAAGCAATGATAAGCAAACATGTATTGTCGAAGGCTTTCACGGCCAGAGAACGATGGTTGTTGTGGGTTTTCCGGGCTGTATTGCCGTGGTCTTGGCATTGTAGTTCCTGACGTTTCGCCAGCCACAGCTGCTGGCGAAACGTCAGGAACTACAATACCAAGACCACGGCAATACAGCCCGGAAAACCCACAACAACCATCGATAAGCAAACATATTTGTAACTGAGGGCCAAGCTACAAGTGACGAATGACACTTGAACGGCAAGTGTATTTCTCCCTGTTCACTTGCCCTCCACTCAATCCACTTGCCGTTCAAGTGTCATCCGTCACTTGTAGCTTGGTCCTCAGAGTCTCTCTACACGAGACCTCTTATACAAGGATGTTCAAGTGAAAAGGAGATGCAATGTCAGCTGGGAAGTGAATTTTTAAAAGACAATTTCATCACTCTACAGGAACATATTTTAAAAAGACAGAGATGGCAGACATTGCTCCTCAGAGGCTTTGTTAATTCCATCTTTGCCTCCCAGGGCCAAGCTACACATGACGAATGACACTTGAACGGCAAGTGGATTGAGTGGAGTGCAAGTGAACAGGGAGAAATACACTTGCCGTTCAAGTGTCATTCGTCATGTGTAGCTTCGCCCAAAGAGAAAATTAACAAAGCCCCTGAGGAGCGATCTCTGCGGGTTCTGTCTTTTAAAACTACACTTCCCGGCTAACATTGCGGCTTCCTTCACTTGAATGTTTTTGTGTAAGATGATTCAAGGAAAGATATCTTAGCATAAGACGGTTCCCTCTTTGTCTCAGAAAGTGAGGTAATTTGGGGAAACCCAAGCTCCCCTCTCTAGCCCTTGAAGTCTGCTTTGCAGCCCACATTTCCGCTTTCACTAACTCAGAGGAGCCTTGAGCCAGAGCTGCAGGTTGCAGCAGCCCTTCATCACTGGTCATCCTCTTCCCTCCCAACCCTGCAATGAAGAAAGTTAACATTTCACCCAAGAACACAGCAGCATTCTTTAGCTTCACTTTGGGCATTTCGGCGGGTTTGTCTCTGCTTATTTACTTTCCTGATCATCTTTCTGCTCCAGTGGCAAGAGAGCCACATTTCAGGTATTAAACGAGATCTCTGTCTTTTGGTGCCACACCTCTGAAGATGCCAGCCACAGCTGCTGGCGAAACGTCAGGAACTACAATGCCAAGACCACAGCAATACAGCCCGGAAAAACCACAACCACCATAATACAAAAGCAGTCAGTAAGAATGGTTATGGTATAGTGGGTGGCAGTGGTACTAAGTCAAAGATCTCTCTCTCTCTCTCTTTTTTGGTTGCAGCTCTGTAGCACCATGACGATAAACAACAGAGAAAATGTCTCAAGAACAATCGTGACTGAGTTTGTGTTGCTTGGCTTCTCTAACCTCCAGGAGATGGAGGCTCAGAGCTGGGACAAGGTCTGCATTTCCTGTGTTTCTTTCTTTTAGTTGGCCAGGGGCTGAAATAGTACAAGAAAAAGTCCCTTTCACATTTTATTTCTATTTACTTGGCATCTTATTTAAAGACTTTAACTTTTGAAAATACTGCTAGCATCCCCTCCCTTCCTCATCATGCCCCCAGAGCCCTGCATATGGAATGGAAAGTGTGAGAATTCTGGTGAGGTATATTTAGACATGGCCTCCCAAATTCAGAACCTAGGTTTTCACATAGAAAATAATGGCCCTTTAAAGTTTAAAGGGACGAGAGATAAACAACAGCTGTTTGCTGGGCCAGGTTCCACTCTCTCTCGCTCCTGCAGTTCGCCAAAATATTCCTGAAACTCCAAGAGATAAATTTTCATTACACCTAGAATTTCAGAAGTGTTTTTGTTGTTTCAGGCATCCCTAAGCCAACCTGAAGCAGACAGTGTCAGTTTCATTCTGCCTCAGGTATACCCAAATATACCCTGACCTAGATAGACCAGGCAAGCTTGGGCCGTTTCCAGATGGCTTACCTGCCTCTGGAATGTCGCGCCATCTTGCGGGGAAAACACGAAATATCGCGTTTTCTCACGCGAGTTTTGCGCGATGTCACGCGACGTTGCGCAAAACTCACGCGAGAAAACGCGATATTTTGCGTTTTCCCCACAAGATGGCGCGACATTCCGGAGGCAGGTAAGCCATCTGGAAACGGCCCTAGTCTCATCAGATTGGAAGCTAAGTGGGGTCAGCCTTGGTTAGGAATTGGATGGAACTCTCTCCCCAAGGAGATTTGCTTGTTTTCTTCTGTTTCTGTCTCCTCCTTATTTTGCTTCGCTTGTCATTCCCTCAGTGATCCCTCCTCTTTCCCAATGTTTTAACTGTTGTTTTTTATCTTCTGTATTCATTTTAAGCTCTGGTTTTAAATTGATGATTAAAATTAAAATGTAAAATAGGTGTGCTGATTTTAATGGTTTTTAACATGCGATTTTAATGTGTTTTAACTTGATAGCCATCCTGTTGACTCTGTGAATGGAAAGGTAGTGTGAAAATCTTGTAAACAAATAAAATATATAAAATATATATGATGTGTCTCTCACTTCTTACTGAGTGTTGACAAGTTCCAGTGGCTTCTCCCGCTTGGGAAAATGGCCCCTGGGAACTCCTGGTATTTCTATAATATTGGCTGACACAATGCCCCCCCCGCTACATTTTCCCAGGAAGTGATACTATGCAGCCGAAGGAACAGGGACCACCCCCATATCCCTGCCCCCCTTGTCTCCTGCTTGGAGGCAGACTGAATTAGCCTCTTGAGTGTGGTGGCCAATTTTGCTAGCTTCTTTTTTTGATCAATTATTTCTGCCACAGACAGACAGAAGGACAGATGGCTAAGGGATCCTTTTATTACTAAAGGACTGGTGTATTTCATTCAGCCAAGGTACTGCTGGTTTACAGTGGAGCTGGACTCAGTGATTAATTTGAATAAAAAGAAAGAGGAGCAGGGGTGGGTGGGCTTCAAGCTTTCTTAAAATCCACTTCCCAAGAGATGAAAGTTCTGCCTGAATCCCAGATGCCTGTGCATTAAGTGAGGCAGGAAAAGCACAATTTACATGCTCAGAGGCGTCTATTTTATCCCTTCCCCATATTCCAATACAGATCCCTGGCAACAAAGGCAAGTCCTGAAACGGAGCTCTGACTCAATTAAGAATAACTCTGCAATCTGTAATGAGCCTGAAATCACTTAGGAAATCACAAAAGCAAACCTAAACAGGCCTACTCAGAATCCCACTGAGGTCTTCTGAAAGGGACTTACTCCCAGGAAAGTGTTCTGCAGATTGCACAGCACATCTCTTCCCACTCTGCTCCCTAAGAATCAACATCAAAATAGGCAGCAAATCTTGCAAAGTTCTTTTTTCTACATATACAGACTCTGATGGTTTTAACTGTTGCTGCTTATGCCATGAAGTCCAAGAAAGAGAGTATAATATCTTTTAAAACTTAAATCAGAGTCAGGATGCTCATTTGAGGGAACTGCAAGTGGTTTTAAAGGATCACAAATGCAGGAAACAGCAGAGCCAGGCAAGGCGCCAGTTTCACCCTGATGAGGCCCCTCCCTCCAGTTTGCACCAGTCTCTTCTCAGCATTTGGCCTCCAGTCCCAACCTTTGCCCATGGCGTTGACCTAGGCAGGTGTCCCATCTAGACAAGATGCAGGCAAAACACCCTAGCCTCGAGCACTTTGTCCAACTGAAGAATCTGTTCCCTCAGAGTAGGATCCCCGGGGGCAATGGCTGTCTTTGCTTTCCCTTCTTGGGTGGGACATTTGGAAAGAAGGCTGCCAGAAATGGCTGTGACCCTTCTTCTAGCCTTTCTCTGGGGTAAGTGATCCTCCTGCTTTCAGCTTGAAAGTCGAAAGTGTGTGCTTTCTCCCTCCTCTGTCCATCAAATCATACTATTTTGTTGTGATTTTTAAAGATTAGATTAGAGAGTTGCTGGGCAGTTCAGGTGGACTTCCAAAGAGCAAGGCTGATCTTGACCTGATCCCTTCTTTTGTCCTTAAGTGACAGTATACTCCGGTATACTCACAACATCAGAGGCCCAGCAAGAAGCAGCCTGCATATCTTCTAAGCTGGATGGAAGCCTTGAACAGAGCATGCACAAGTGGACACTGCTGAGCCAACTGCCCAAGCCCCAGAAGAGGAGGGTGCATGGCAGTGGACGGGGCTTGCTCTTTTTTCTTCCCTTCAGGGGGTGGGGACATGGGCTGCTATTATTTGATGACATTAAGCACTGAAGAGGGTTAGAGAAGAACCTGACACTCTGGCCAGTCAAATAAACTTATTTTGTGTCCCCCCCCCCACACCCCAAATCCAGTGTGCGTTACATTCAATATTATGGAGAGAACATAAAAATAGGAAAAACTATCCTTGTGGATGTAAGTTTTGTACCTGTGAAGAGCAGATGATCCAAAGAATATATCTTTCACTGCACATTTTTCACCACTGCTCCATGTGCACAGAATACTCTATGTGGAGCCGAAAAAACAGGGGGAAACCTCCCGTCCTTGTTATTTCGACATAAGGATGCTTGAGGGAGGATGGAGGAGCTCCTTCTCCCCTTACAGAGGCATTCTGGGGCCATTTAGGCTCTTTGTTCTTTTTAACAGTTATTCCCCAAAGCTGTTGTATAGCTGCAGGGAACTCAGGTTGGGTCTGGGTCAACTCTCTCCTGTTTCTTTGGATAGTGGTTCTTTAAGTTTAGTCAAATCAAAAAGAGTCCAGTAGCACCTTTAAGACTAACCAACTTTACTGTAGCATATACTTTTGGGAATCATAGTTCTCTTCATCAGATGCATGCGAAGGGAACTGTGATTCTCGAAAGCTTATGCTACAGTAAAGTTGGTTAGTCGTAAAGGTGCTACTGGACTCTTTTCAGTTTTGCTACTATAGACTAACACGGCTAACTCCTCTGGATCTAAGTTTAGTCACTAATTGATAATACATCAGCCATGGGGTATGCTTTCTCTGGTCTTGAATTCCTTCCCTTGTTTTTTTTTATTTTTCCTTGCTTATCCATCATATATTCATAATTAACATAATCTCTTTTATTTCTTGTAGTAATATCATAATAAGGCTGAATTGGTGATATCAGTGGCAAAATTGGTAGGCTTATTCTATTTCTGCACTGAAACCATATTTATAACAATCCAGGTCTTACATTATGAGGGCCATCTTGTCTTTGAATGGATTTTAACAATCTCTTAATCCATAAATAATTATCAATTCCTTCATTGGTATCAATTGTCTCCAATGATATTTGTGTTGTAGTTAGATTTATAATCCAATCTGATATCCATACCAGTGTGGCTGCTTGCTGATTCAGCTTAACATTTAGCACCACCAGCCCACCTCAGCTTTTTCATCTTGTAATACTGGTTCTTTTCCATACAAGGCATTTATCCTTTTCTGCCACTTTACTAGGATCTTTTCTGAAGATGGGTATCTTTGAGGAATTGAAAGACTATTCCTCACTAATAATAAACAGCAGTGATGTTTACTTTCTCTCAGTAACAGTTTGGAAGGACAAAGAAATACATGCTTGGCTTTCCTATTCTTAGTCATATACTCTATCCCCCAGCTGCTCTGGAAACTTGCTTCAATTCCTGGCCCAAGAAGTACACCCTCCTTGAGCTGAGGGTACTAAGAGGGGGGTCCATAATGAGGTGTTTTTGGGGGGAGTGGGAAAGAGGACTTGAGGATTCTTCAATGGCCTGTGAGAAAAGTTAAGTCACAGAATCACAGAATTGGAAGGGGCCATACAGACCTTCTAGTCCAACCTCCTGCCCAATGCAGGATGAGCCTAAAGCATCCCTGACAAATATTCATCCAGCCTCTTCTTGAAAACTGCCAGTGAAGGGCAGCTCACCACCTCCCTAGGCAGCTGATTCCACCTTTGAACTACTCTGACAGTGAAATTTTTTTCCCTAATATCCAGCATGTACCTTTCTGCATGGAATTTAAGCCCGTTGCTTTGGGTCCTATCCTTTGCTGCCAACTGGAACAACTCCTTGCCCTCCTTCAAATGACAGCCTTTCAAATATTTAAAGAGAGCAATCATGTCCTACCTCAATCTCCTCCAAACTAAACATTCCCAAGGCCCTCAGCCTTTCCTTGTAGGGCTCAGTCCAGACTTTGATCATCATTACACTCTTCTGCACTCTCTCGATTTTGTCCACATCCTTTTTGAAGTGAGGCCTCCAGAACTGCACACAGTACTCCAGGTGCAGCCTGACTAGAGCAGTATAGAGAGGGACTATGACCTCCTGCAATCTCGATGCAATGGCTCTTTTGATACAACCCAAGACTGATGTATTGTCGAAGGCTTTCATGGCTGGAGAACGATGGTTGTTGTGGGTTTTCCGTGCTGTATTGCCGTGGTCTTGGCATTGTAGTTCCTGACGTTTCGCCAGCAGCTGTGGCTGGCATCTTCAGAGGTGTAGCACCAAAAGACAGAGATCTCTCAGTGACACTGAGAGATCTCTGTCTTTTGGTGCTATACCTTTGAAGATGCCAGCCACAGCTGCTGGCGAAACATCAGGAACTACAATGCCAAGACCACAGCAATACAGCCCGGAAAACCCACAACAACCAACCCAAGACTGAGTTTGCCTTTTTTGCCACCACATCACACAGACCGCTCATATTATTTTACAGTCCACTCTTACCCCAAGATCTCTTTTGCATACACTACTACCCAGAAGTGTATCCCCCATCCAGTATTTGTGCTTCACATTTTTGTGGCCCAGATGCAATACTGTGCACTTATCTATGTTGAATTGCACCGTGTTCACAACTGCCAACTTCTCCAGAGTATTCAGGTTTTGTTGAATTTTAACTCTATCTTCTTGGGTGTTTACCACTCCTCCCAATTTGGTATCATCAGTAGACATGGGCATGATCCAAAAATAAATCCCCATCAAGCCAGTCGTGGATTGGGGCTGCTGCTGAACGCAGGTTCCCGATTCTAACCGATCAAGTCTCGTTTCCGGTCCAAAATCGGAAATCAGGGAGGCCAGCACCCAGAGCAACCATAGTTAGGCTGTTGCGCGCGTGCGCACGCTCCTGAGTCGCCCCTGCCCATGCAGCAAGCCATTCATCCCAGTGCACTGCAGAGCTGGCAGCAGCGCAAGTGGCTCAGAGGCTGCCTGCGCCATTCACCTGCCCCGCAAGACAGGGGGCGGCCAGCTTGTCTGCACGCCCCTTGTCCTGCAGAAAAGCGAACAGCACAGGCGGCCTCCCAGCCTCCCGCGCTGCCTCTTGCCTTTCCCCAGGACAAGGGGCAGCTGGCTAGCCCACACGCCCCTTGTCCTGGGGAAAGGCGAATGGCATGGGCGGCCTCCCAGCCTCCCGCGCTGCCTTTTGCGCCTTTCTTTTGTGCCCAACCCCTTCCCCCTCCCTCCCCTGGGTTGCTGCGTGTTTGGAAGGAAGCCTGCTAATCAAGGAAAGCTGGGCTTCCATTCGTGTTTCGAGGGCGACAGAAGGAAGGCAAACACAGCTCATTTCCCTGACTCCGTTGCCCCGGGAATTAATTACTAGCGCCAGAAAGTCTGCAATTGCGAACTGAAACTGACCCATCCGATCAAGTGCCGAACTAGCAAACTCCCAACAGCTGGATCGGTTGCCATGGGCAGAATCGATCAGCTGAGTCACGATGGTGAAAATGCCAAAATTGGGGCATTTTTGAAATCGTAATTCAGATAGTGCCCATCTCTAATCATCAGCAAATTTAATGAGTAGCCTGTTTGCTCCTTTATCCAGATCATTAATAAAAATATTGAAAAGTATCGGGCCCAAAACCAAGCCCTGCAGCACTCCACTGGACACCTTCCTGCAATCTGATAAAAATGCCATTGTCCACCACTCTTTGGGTGTGGTTTTCTAACTAGTTCCCTATCCACCAAACTGTCCTATAGTCCAGTCCACAGTATTCTAGAATGTCATGGGCAACCTTATCAAAAGTTTTGCTGAAATCCAGGTAAATCACGTCGACAGAGTTCCCATGATCCAGTAAGCTTGTCTCTCAATCAAAGAAGGAAAGCAGGTTGCTCTGACAAGATCTGTTGGGGATAGAACCATGTTGATTTCCCCAGATCACTAAGTAGTCCTTCAGCTCCTTACAGATTGATCCCTTTAAAATCTGCTCTAATATCTTTCCAGCAACAGAAGTTAGACTGATCGGCCTGTAGTTTCCTGGGTCATCCTTCTTCCCTTTCTTAAAGATTGGGATAATGTTTGCTTTTCTCCAATCATGTGGCACATCTCCAGTCCTCCAGGAGGCCTTCAAGATGATGGACAGGGGCTCTGCAAGTTCTCTAGAAAGTTCTTTGAGCACTCTTGGGTGCACAGCATCCGGCCCAAGGGATTTGTATTCATCCAGTGCAGCCAGGTGCCTCTGCACAACTTCAATGTCAATGTCAACTAGCCATCCAGGCGTCCTGTCATGTCTTCTATTTCAAGGTGGGCTCGAGTTCTTCAGGGAGAAAACAGGCAAAAAAGTCATTAAACCTGTCTGCTTTTTCGTTGTCCTCCATCAGAGTTTCTCGTTCTACTCCCAACAGTGGTCCAAATGCCTCTTTTACCTTTTGTTAGCTTCTCACATATCTGTAGAAGTTTTTCTTATTATACTGGGGGCCCCTGGCCAGATCTAGCTCATACTGAGCTTTGGCTTCTCTGATGGCTGATCTGCAGTACCTAGTAACCCTCATATATTCCTCTTTAGAGGTCTATCCTTCTCTCCATTTCCTGAACATTTGCTTTTTCTCCCTTAGCTTATTCTGGAGCAATTTGTTCATTCACATCGGTTTCTTGGAGCCCTTGCCATGTTTCCATCTTGCTGGAATAGTGAGGTCTTGAGCTTGCAAAAGCTCATGTTTGAGGAGAGCCCACCCTTCACTCATTCCTTTCCCTTCCAGCCAGGACTCATTTTGAGGGGGAACACACAGGAACGCAGTTCTGGCACTTCCCCAAAGAGGTCACATGACAGGGGGCCCCGCCCACTTGACTCTCAGCCATTTGGGGCCCATTTTGGCCTGGATTGGGGTCGAAACGGCCTGGATCGGGCCTCAGATGGGTGATGGATCACTCTTCCACTCATCAGCGGCCTGATCCTGACCATTTTGGGTCCCCTTTCTGCCATTTTCAGCCCCTTTTTGCCATTTTGGGCCCAATTTCAGCCCTGAATGGCCAAGATTGGATCCAAAACAGCCAGGATAGGTGATGTCAGGGGGTGTGGCATATGCAAATCAGTTATGTTAATGACACACTTCTGGTGATGTACAACAAAATAGAGCAACACGGTAATGTAATTGTCACAACAGAGAATCTCCCGTGTGGTATTATGTCTTCACAATTGTTTTAATAAAGGATATATTAATTGAGTACTGTTTCACAAATTTGTTTATACAGAGTAAGGGATGTAATAAACAATTTGTATATTCTTTTGTTTCTCTTGACACAACCATATACTACACCATATATTGCAACCTCCCTAGACCTCAATTATACAGGCATCTTATGCGTACAATTGTATTGTACCTGTATGCAAGGCAAATCGAGTTCTATATGAGAAATAGTGTCATAGGATGCCAAAAGCAATTGCGCTTTAATAACATCCATGATAGCACTTTGAGCACGGGACACTTTAATGAATTGTTTTTAGAACGCATAAGATGCCTGTATAATTGAGGTCTAGGGAGGTTGCAATATATGGTGTAGTATATGGTTGTGTCAAGAGAAACAAAAGAATATACAAATTGTTTATTACATCCCTTACTCTGTATAAACAAATTTGTGAAACAGTACTCAATTAATATATCCTTTATTAAAACAATTGTGAAGACATAATACCACACGGGAGATTCTCTGTTGTGACACTTCTGGTGATGGCAAGGGGTATGGCATATGCTATGAGTTATGCTAATGAGTTATGCTAATGAGTTCCTCCAGCTTTTTTTTTCTATGAAATGACCCCTGCTTCCAGCACACTCCCCCATGGAATGACTCTCATCAAGCCTCTGAGTTCAGTGAAGTCAACCCTACAAAAAAGTCTAACCTACAAAACTGGCTACAAACTTCCTTAGCCCCCCACATCAACTGGAATTGGTCAGAGCTTAACAGTATGCCTTAGGCAGGACTCCCGGGGGTTCTGTTTTAACTTTTTTGGCCAGACTCTGCTGCTTCCACATAGCTATTTTGCTCCAGCAAAACAACTGGAGGGCTCCTCCAGTAACCACAAACAAACAACTGGATGGAAAAACTACAAAAGGAAGAAATTCAAGAATACAAAGTGTAGTAAGTGCAAAGTGCCACGTGCTTAAGAAAAAGAAAAAGATTCTTCATCAAAAGTATCTGTGATTCTTCCATCTGTGTATAGTTCCTCAGTGTATTGTTTCCATCTTTCCTTTATTTTGTCCTGATCAGATACTATATTTCCATGTTGATCTTTCAGCATCCCAAGCCATGGTTTGAATTTCCCTTTTGATTTCTTGGATCTTTTGGAACAAGTCTCTTGTTCTTCCTTTTTCGTTGTTCTCTTCTATTTCTTTGCACTGATTATTATAATAAATTTCTTTTTCTCTGTGTGCAAGCTGCTGAAAAGCTGCATTTAGAGTTTTGACCCTATTTCTGTTGCCTTTTGTTTTCACTTCTCGTCTGTCTTTAGCAATTTTAAGAGTTTCCCCAGACATCCATTTAGGCTTCTCCTTTCTTTTGGCTACAGGGATAGTCTTTGCACATTCTTCCTTGATATATCTCTAGTTTCAGCCCATAGTTCTTCTGGCTCATGATCAATTAAACTTAGTATTGCAAATCTGCTCCTTACTTGATCTTTAAATTCTTCAGGAATATTATTTAGATTATATTTTGGCACTATGATTCTTTTAGTGTTTCTCTTCAGCTTTATTCTAATTTTTGATATTAGCAACTCATGATCTGTATTGCAATAGCTCCTGGTCTTGTTTTAGCTGAGAGAATAGAGCTTCTCCATCTAATACTTCCAATTATGTAATCTATTTGGTTCCTATATTGGTCACCCAGTGATTTCCACGTATACAATCGTCTTTTGGGTTGCCTGAAGCATGTATTAGCAATGAACAGGTTGTTGGCTTTACAAAATTCTATGAGCCACTCTCCTGCTTCATTTCATGATCCTAATCCCAATTTTCCAACTATATTCGATTCTGTTTTATTGCCTACTTTTGCATTCCAGTCGCCTATGATTAGCAGCATATCTTGTTTAGGTGTATGGTCAATTTCTTCTTGGACACTTGCGTAAAAGTTTTCTATTTCTTCCTCCTCAGCAACTAAATGATGATTATGTTAACAGGTGGTGTTAAGATCAATATAATAACATAATTGGTGAATCCCTTCATTAATTGATTAAGATATTTTACTTGGTGTTCATATGTTAATTTCTTTTTTGTAAATATTGCATTTTAGTTTTTGAGAGGACTTATGAAATCAGCCCCAGATGATGTATCTTGTATGAAACAAGTTAGAATATCCAGCTGGCCACTTGTTGGGCTGTAGGGTCCTTCGGTTCCTCTTCATATCATCTTAACTCCATCTGCAAAGATAACAGAAGAAATTCAGTTATAAAGTTTATTTGCTATGAATTTACCTGTGGAATTCCTACCTTGCTTCACATGGGCTGTAGGATCCTTTGGTCCCTCTTTATATCTCCTTAACTCCACCTGCAAAGATAACAGGAGAAATTCAGTTAATTAGTTCATCTGCTGTGAACTTACCTGTGGAATTTCTACCTTGCTGCATGTGAAAGCCTTGCTGTGTTTGTCTTTGGATGAATGAGAGCATCTTGAGAATACACATAGTGAAGGATTCATCCTTCCAATTGATTTAAAGGACTCTTTTTGTCTTTAGCAGAGCAGTATTTATTATAGAGACTTTACGAACTTTATATGGGTTTACCTCTTGGATATATTTATTGTATATGTATCAGCAATATTTATCCATAGTATATTTATTCTTAAGCATGTGGCACTTGCACTTAATACACTTTATATTCTTGTATTTCCTCCTTTTGTGGTTTTTCTACCCAGTAGTTTGTTTATGGTTTTCAAACAGCAGCATTTTTGTTTTGGAGGATCCACACAGGCCTCATCTGCTAACTGTCCTCTTTGCAGGGCTCTCTCTACTTTGCCCATTGCCCTCTGGTGAAAACCTGCTTTACTCTGATTCATAGTCAACATGTGACAGAACGATATAAATGAACTCAAACAAGATTTTAATGAAAAGATTTGCTTTAAAAGATTAAAGCAAATTTGAATAATATCTTTATGTATATTTCTTCTAAGAAAATATACAAAACAGTATATAAAAATTTAAGCAGCTACAGTATCTTATGTGGAAAGACTAAAATGTTGAGGTGGTACAGATTTCTAAAATTATATCTAATATGGGGGGGGGAGAGAGGCCATGTTTAAAATGATGAGATGAATTACACATTCATGGGAGATGGCTATTAGCTATGATAGCTAAATGGAACATTCAAGCACAGAGGCCATATCCTTTTAAATGCTAGATTCCTGCAAGAAAGAATATGGAATGAACAATTTCCTTCTCTGAGTACCTGAGGCATTTGGCTGAATCTTACTGAGAAAAGAATGCTAAATTGCATGAATCTGGGTCTAACTGAGCAATACAATTGTTCCTTCTTGTTATTTTAGTAATCCTCTTCCACCCTCATGCCACTTTGCAGTATAATCTCACTGTCTGAAAACTGATCTTTCTAGGTGTGGTTTGGAGCTCAGATCTCACAGACCTAAACACAGGTGAGATCAGACTAGTGAACGGTTCAAGTTGCTGCAGCGGAAGAGTGGAAGTGCTCTATAATGGAACATGGGGCACTGTTTGTGATGATAACTGGGAAATGGAGGATGCCAGAGTTGTGTGTCAGCAACTGGGCTGTCCATTTGCAATATCAGCCCCACATGGAGCACATTTTGGAAGAGGAACTGACCCAATCTGGCTGGATGAGGTCAAGTGTAAAGGTTCAGAATCAGCACTCAGTCAGTGCCCAGCAAGGCCTTGGGGAGAACATGACTGCAACCATGGAGAAGATGCTGGTGTCATATGCTCAGGTAAGGTCAAGACATGAGTTGATTCACACTTTACTTTTAACATGAATGAGGTTGTCAACAAGGTGGGAAAATTGGCCTGGCTCACTCCTTTGCCTTTAATTATCACCGTTTGATATGCAGGAATCCATATATGAAACTTTTCATGGCATGCTAACATCTCTGCATCAAGCAACTGTTCAGGGCACTGGCAGAAGCCAGCATGAATAGCGGGCAAGAAAATCAAATCATCCAGAGATTAATTGGCTAGGTAATATCCATTTGATAATATGTTTGATAATTTCCCCAGAGTGATGGCTGCTATTTAACACATTGGAGGAAAGCTTTGCGAAGAAAAGCACTCTCAGAGGTAAAAATATAATGTTCAGGTCAAAACTCTCTTCCTTGTGCCTTTTTGTGAACATGGAAAAAGAATCTGGTTGGCCATTGCCAAAGATAGAATGCTGAAAGAACTGGCCACTAATAAGAACATGAATGCTTAGTTTTGTATTTTGTGTTTTTATGTTTCTTTGGATGTCTAGAAAGCTTGCTGTGAAGGTGTACTAGTTCACCATTAACTGAAGTCCATTCTATTTCTCTTCAAACAGAGGTAAGGCTGGTGAATGGTCCAGCTCCCTGTGCTGGCCGGGTCGAGGTGCTCCGTAACAAAGAATGGGGAACAGTGTGTGAAAATGGCTGGGACATGAACGAAGCCCATGTTGTGTGCCAGGAAGTGGGCTGTGGAAAAGCTTTAGCAGCACCAGGTGGAGCCAAGTTTGGACAAGGATCTGGTTCCATTTGGATGGACGAGGTCAACTGCACGGGATCCGAAGACAGTCTAAGCGAATGCCCAGCAACCCCCTTGGCAGTACACAGCTGTGACCACAGCAAAGATGCAAGTGTGGAGTGTGCAGGTAATGATCATTCAACCCATAGACATGAAAAAGATCATTGTTGTGGGTTTTCCGGGCTGTATTGTCGTGGTCTTGGCATTGTAGTTCCTGACGTTTCGCCAGCAGCTGTGGCTAGCATCTTCAGAGGTGTAGCACCAAAAGACAGAGATCTCTCAGTGACACAGTGTGGAAAAGATGTTGGCAGGTCATTTATATCTACTCAGGAGGGGTGGGGTTGAGCTGAGTCATCCTGTAAGAGTTTCCCAGGGTGTGGAATGCTAATGGCAGGAGACTTCACTGTATCCTGAGGAGGTTCTTTTGCATATGGATTGGTGCTTGATGTGCTAATCTTCTCTGCAGGGTTATTGTCAGGTATAGAGTGTTTTGTTAGCCTGGTGTTTTTCAGAACTGGAAACCATGCTCTGTTCATTTTTAAGGTTTCTTCTTTCCTGTTGAAGTTTTGCTTATGCTTGTGAACTTAAATGGCTTCCCTGTGCAGTCTGACAAAGTAGTTGGAAGTATTGTCCAGTATTTTGGTGTCCTGGAATAAGATACTGTGCCCTGTTTGAGTTAAGCTATGTTCAGCCACTGCTGATTTTTCAGGTTGTCCAAGTCTGCAGTGTCTTTCATGTTCTTTTATTCTTGTCTGGATGCTACGCTTTGTGGTCCCGATGTAAACTTGTCCACAGCTGCAGGGTATACGGTATACTCCTGCAGAGGTGAGGGGGTCTCTACTATCTTTTGCTGAACGTAGCATCTGTTGTATTTTTCGGGTGGGCCTGAATACTGCTTGAAGGTTATGCTTTTTCATGAGCTTTCCCAAGTTCCCCAGAGCATACCCTTATAAAGAGCTTGTATATTGAAACAAAAGATGCTGAACACATTTCCACAGCCACTCCAACACACCAATAATGTAAGTATTCAGACATACAGATAAACTAGCAGCAGAGAGCAGGAGCAGAGCAGAAAGAAGAATTTGGACAGTGAAACAGCTCCAAAAATGTTTTAACTTTGTTTGTATTTTTTTTCTTCTCAGAAATACCTGAGATCAGATTAGTGAATGGCCACAGTCGCTGTTCTGGGAGAGTTGAGATATTCCATGAGAAACGATGGGGAACTGTATGTGATGGTGACTGGGACCTTGAAGACGCCAAGGTTGTGTGTCGTTACCTTGAATGTGGAAGTGCTTTATCAGCCCCACAAGGCTCTCATTTTGGTGAAGGATCTGGTCCCATTTGGCTAGATGGTGTTAGCTGCACAGGGACAGAGAACGCTATTAGCAAATGCCCTGCAAAAGTGTGGGGGAATAGTAACTGTTCCCACAAAGAAGATGCTGGTGTTGTATGTGGAGGTAAAAAGCACTAAGAGGTGTGTGGGAGGTTCTTCTGATTAAATTATTTTGAATTGCTGATTTACACCAAATCATAACCTACCAAAAACTCCATCTTTTGAAGAGGATTTATCATGTATCCAGTATTCCCATTTTCTATACCTAGATAGGCATACATGCAAGAGCCATCAATATAGCCAAGATCAGAGGGCTAGCCCAACAGTAACAAAGGTTTGCTCCCATGGGATGCCTGCACTGAAAGTCAATGATGGAACATATCCCTATCCCAAAGAGTAATCCATAAAGTACCAACCTCTACATGTATTTTAAAAGAAAAAACAGCAATTTGTACATTGACACACCATCTGTAACTAATCCAACATGCATGTTTTCTCACCAGTATACAGCGACATTTTGAGATCCTGATGAATGATTGTAGAAAAATCAGAAATTAAATTTGGTGCTTTGGTACCTCTTCCAGGTATCTTAAAGGGATTCTCAATCCTTTGCTGACAATGGCACCTCAGAAAATTCTTGGTAAGTTTATTACCTAGATGTAGTACTAAGTTTAACTTTTTCTGTCTCATCAGAGGTCCGTCTAACGAATGGCTCAAATCGCTGCTCTGGCAGAGTTGAAGTGTATCACAATGAACAGTGGGGGACTGTTTGTGATGAAGGATGGGATCTATGGGAGTCTGAAGTTGTCTGCCAAGAACTGGAGTGTGGAAAGGCCTTATCAGCACTGGGTGGAGCACACTATGGCCAAGGATCTGGTACCATCTGGCCGGACAGAGTTAACTGCAGAGGAAATGAAACAGCCCTCCGAGAATGCCCCAAAAGTCCCTGGAGAGATCTCGACTGTGACCACACAAGAGATGCAAGTGTGGAGTGCTCAAGTAATTTTGTTCGACTTGATATCATTCAGAAACTCAGTCCAGGGCCTTGTCACCAGGGCAGCTAATCAGAACCAAATTACAGCCATTCTGCCAGTACAAATGTTCTTTATGAAGCCTGGATGGATGGTGTGCATCTTCTGTACTAGGAAGTTGCTGAAGACACCTGAAGCCAGAAACAATCATCAGAAATGCAGATAGACAATGTAATAAAGAGCTAGTTCCCACAAAAGCAAGATTACATATTCAAAGCCACTCTCCCCATGTTTCCTTTTTTCCAAGTAAAAATTTCCTTTATTTAAACTATAAACTACACACCACATGACAGTAAACAACAGACCTAGAAAACAAGAAAAAAAACACATTTCTCCCCGTGCTCTTTCTTGTCATCTTGCTTTAAAAGCAAAAAACAGCCAAATCTAGTTTCTTAAATCCCCATTCAAGCAGATGGAATATGTATTGTCGAAGTATTGTCGAAGGCTTTCACGGCCGGAGAACGATGGTTGTTGTGGGTTTTCCGGGCTGTATTGCCGTGGTCTTGGCATTGTAGTTCCTGATGTTTTGCCAGCAGCTGTGGCTGGCATCTTCAGAGGTGTAGCACCAAAAGACAGAGATCTCTCAGTGTCACAGTGTAGAAAAGATGTTGGAAGGTCATTTGTATCTACTTAGGAGGGGTGGGGTTGAGCTGAGTCATCCTGTAAGAGTTTCCCAGGGTGTGGAATGCTAATGGCAGGAGGCTTCACTGTATCCTGAGGAGGTTCTTTTGCATATGGATTGGTGCTTGATGTGCTAATCTTCTCTGCAGGGCTATTGTCGAGTATAGGGTGTTTTGTTAGCCTGGTGTTTTTCAGAACTGGAATATGATCAGGAGCAACTTCCCTTTATAACTGACTGGTGATCAATTAAACAAGCATCTTCTAGCCATCTATGACTGTTGCAGATTTTTTAAAAAAGAGAAATATTACCTTTTAAAAAACCAAAAGACACCGGTATGTTTCCATCTTCAGAGCTCTTCAAATATATGATCTCAGTAATTCTTGGATCAGTCCCTTAAGACAGTGTGAGGCTAAGAAAGAATAGTTTCCCTAAGATGACCTGTCATTACAGTGTCTGGCTCACGTTGGCCAGGGCCTGCGGAAAGGGCTTGCCCCCCTCGAATGTTCAAGCAGAGAGGACAGGAGTCTACTAGGATGAGACCAGATGCATGCTTTCTTTTTGCATTGCTTTCATAATGGCCACCTGGGTATTTCAGTAGCCTCAGTAGCCTCCCCTCACAGCTGGGCATGAAAACAGAAGAGGATGAGGAGCTGGGCAGAATGGATGGAGAAATCACCATTTCTTTCTGTGTTTCAGATCACATCAGATTAGTGAACGGTTCAGATCGTTGTTCTGGAAGAGTGGAGGTGTTCCACAATGGGCACTGGGGGACTGTGTGTGATGATGACTGGGATATCAATGATGCCCAAGTTGTGTGCTGGGAACTTGATTGTGGAGTAGCCCTGGAAGCTCCACAAGGAGCTCACTTTGGAAAGGGAACAGACCACATTTGGCTGGATAATGTCAACTGTAAAGGGACAGAAGCGACCCTCAAAGACTGCCAGTTTGAAGGCTGGGGAGAACATAATTGCAACCATAAAGAAGATGCTGGTGTGATTTGCTCAGGTAATGGATGGGCAGGTACCTGAGGGTGCTAATTTGTGCTTCAAGGATTCTGCAAGTCATTTGAATGCTCAGAAAGATTTCACACTTTTTTCTTTCTGGGCTTTCGTTCCCTGAGAGTTCGAACAGTAACATGCTGAAGAGCAGCAGACCCAGTAATGTTGATTCAAGTACTCTGTTGCTTCTGCATTTTTCAGCTCCTTTCCTCTCCCTCTTCCATTCATAATTATCCAAAGGAGACCAGGAAGACCCCAGTCTCCCATCCATAAAGGTAAAGGTAGTCCCCTGTGCAAGCACCAAGTCATTATTGACCCATGGGGGGACGTCACATCTTGGCAGACTTTATGAGGTGGTTTGCCATTGCCTTCCCCAGTCATCTACACTTTACCCCCAGGAAACTGGGTGCTCAAGCCATTTCCTGTAGGCGCTTAAAACAAAGGGAAACATTGCATGGGAGGGAGATTGTGTTCACACTAAAAGGAATTTGATTGCTGCCCCACAACCCCCTTTTATTAACTCCTCGAAAACTCCAACCATGTGGGAGAAAGTCTTTGTAACTGTTGCTCTTGCTTGCAAACTTCTAATTTGGGAACTGAGGGGAGGCAGAAAAGATTGCACGCAGTAGAATGCACAAATCACAAAGCATAATTCTCTTCCGAGGCATGTTATTTCCTAAAGCGATAATTAAACACACTGTTCTAAGAAAGCAGCTTTGAGTTTCCATGAGAATACAGGGAGAGTAGGAAGGAATGAGCCTGTCCTCTATCCTGACTTGGCACTGGGATAGGGCTACTGCCACAAAGACTCACGCTTGCATGCAGATGAGGGGAGGAAGCTGGTAGAGGCAATGAAAATTTACAAAATTAAAAGAAAGAAAATATTTAGGGCTGAAAGGGAAACCAGGGGTTTGTGCCTCTGCAAGCTGGTTAATAATTGCACATCCTTCTTGTACACTTCTGGAATGCTGAACCAAATACAGAACTAACTCAATGAGCATAAGTGCATCTCCCCACCCCCACCCTATTGCTACCTTGGAAATGGCATTTTCTCCATGCCCATCGGGTCCTCACAAGGGGAGACCCTTCCATTCCTCACATAGCTTTAGAAATGATTTGAAAGGGAGACTTCAATTATAGGCTGTAATTTGAAAGACACTTCCCTGGGAGTAAGCACTATTGACTAACATGGGACTTACATCTGAGTAGACCTTCTGGGTGTGTTTTGCAGCACTATCCAGGCAATGGTCTGTGTCTCTCTTCCCACCCCCATCAGGGCAGTAGGCAATCACTGTGAGGAAAAAGTGCTGCTTGGGGGGGGGGAATGGTCTGTTCAATCAATCAAATGATAAATGCTATGGAATACTTCAGTCATAGGGTGCAATTCTAAAGAAACTTCCCTATGAGTAAGTATGAGGAAACATGGCATCAAAGGTAATCATTTATTGGCACTATAGGGGAAAAAGATGAACATAAAATAGGATTCTTTTTAATGCTGCCAGCTCTGGCCCACTTTTTCATAGTGTGCACCTGTCAACACTCACCTTCTTCAGGGTCTGTCGTTATGTGTTTGTTTCATGTAGTGTGACTGAGGAAAAAACATGGTTAGTCGATGGTTTAGAGGGAGGACTGTGTTCTCCACAATTTTGGTGCCATTATCTCAAAACCAGCTGCCCTCGAGAGCTTGGAAGAACTCATTGCAAACAGCAGGGCCCAAACTCAGATAACAAAAACACCCAGACAGATCAGATGCAAGCCAGCAAGGCTCTAGCCTGCACAAGGCTCCTGCTGCTGACGGTTTGCTTGCAGTTTTGCACCATGGGAGTCAGTGACACAATGAGGATGCGCTGCTGCCACTTACCTAATTTGGGTTCTGTTAACACCAACCCCCTTGTTTCTGTGTGCTGGAAACTCAGTGAGTTGATGGTTCAAAGAGAGCACTGGATTCTCTGTGACTTTTGTGCCACAAGTCATCCTTCCTCTTCCTCATAAAAATCATAAGAATAAAAAAACTAATTTTGAGTCTCACCTGACAATGCCCCACCAGAAAACAACCCAATCACGATAAACATTTCACTCAATGTCCCTGGATCCAAAACACGAAATTTTTCAAGATGGAAACACCTAATAACAACCCTTCCACAATGTACAGACATACTGAGTCACTTCTTTTCACACAATTTTTGCATGTATAGGTAAACAGAATTATTTCAACATTCAGGATTTAGTCTCATGCATGTGTGCGTGCATGCATGCATGTGTGTAAACAGCCACTCTTTCAGTTATTTCGATGATTCTTTGAGGACAGTGGGGCTGAATTGGTATCATTTGCCTAGATATAGTCCTAATTTTTTTTTCTTCTAGAGCACACTTTAAAAATAGCTATGTTGGCAACCAAGAACCTGGTTATCACACTAAGGCATACCTCTCATCTATTCTTGTGATGATATACCATGGCGCCTCAGGGCCAAACTACAAGTGACAAATGACACAGGTTGGATACTTGTCAGCTTCCCTCAAGTTTTGATGGGAAATGTAGGCAGCTTGGTGGAATATTGGACAAGTGACAGTTGAAAAGTCCATTGGACAGCAGTTGGAGAGCCACGCTGCAAGACCAGGATGCCTACATTTCCCATCAAAACTTGAGGAAAGCTGACAAGTGTCCAACCTGTGTCATTCATCACTTGTAGCTTGACCCACATTTTATTTTCATCAGCATTTTGAATACATTTTATGGAAAAGAAACACCTGATACACACAGCCTCGTTAGCCTGAAGAAATGAGTCGATCAAAATTCTTCTTTCCTTCCTGTGCTGCATTCTTCAACATTTTGCTTTCCTTCAGCCCTCAGACTGGTGAATGGCTCAAGTCGCTGCTCCGGGAGAGTGGAGATATTCCACAATCATCAGTGGGGGACCATATGTGATGACGACTGGAGCATGAAAGAAGCTGAAGTTGTCTGCAGAGAAAGAGGCTGTAGTGCTGCTTTAAAAGCCCATACAAAGGCTTGGTTTGGACAAGGATCAGGACCCATCTGGCAAGATGATGTTAACTGTGTTGGAACAGAAACTTCCCTCAGTGAATGCATAGTGGGCCCTTGGGGTCCCAAAAACTGTCACCATGGAGAAGATGTTGGTGTGGAGTGTACAGGTAATCCATACTTCATGCTTCCTTTCCAGTAAAAGAAATGTGTGTCTGTCTAGAAATAATTGATTTTCGGCAACAAAGCTCACAAGTCCAACAAGACACTGTGTTTTATGGACCACTTTACTGTGAATAAACTGGAAACTATAAAGTCCTTCTCTAATCCCTGATATGTGGGATTCTGTCCTCTTAGCGTGAAGTGCAGTCTGAAACTGATTCAGGACCGTTTCATCTCTTGGGTTAGTAGGCAGGATAGATATATTTTAAATCAAAATATGGTAGAATTTACTGTCCTGGAGGGATCCCTCATTACTCCTCTGGAATGATCACATCTGCACCTTGACAGCTTTCCTGAATCCAGGTCTCCTTTCCAGAATTCTCAGGTTTAGGCTTCACCTGGCTTCACATAATATGCCAACTGCTTCTCTTCCTTTAAAAAAAAGAGATTTGGGTATTGTTGTGGAAACTTTGGTAATCTCTTGATTAACCTCCTGTAACTTTATATGTGGGACTGCCTGTGAAGGCATCTTGGGAACTTCAGCATGGCTCCATTATGGCAAAACACCATCCATGTAATTCCTTTATTAGGACCAACCCAATGACCCATAACTGTGTGCAAGCTTTTCATTTCCCCAGATCTCTTCATCTGGCTAGGTGCTACAAAATATAGAAGGGGAGAAGCATCATGATCTTAACACCCTCTCATGTAGGGTTACCAGGTCCTCTTACCTTCCCAGCAGGAGGTGGGGGATTTGGTGCTTACCTTCACAGTGGTCTCATGATGCCCTGTGCCTGCATAATGATGGTACTTCCAGGAAGTGATATCATCATGCCAGCGTGGGGGCACTTTACAGTGGGCTGATTTTGCATTCAAATGGGCCAAAATGAGCCCATTTGGGGCCAAAATTGGTGGGCTGCACGGCTTGTAAGTGCTCCCAGGAGTAATATTATTGTGCCACCTTGGAAGCATGACCAAGAGGCACATTTCCATACCTTCTGCCCCCCACCGGCCAGGTGAGTGGTGACAGGGGGCAAAGGACAAAGGGGGAAAGCAGGGGATTCTCAGCTCCCACCAGGGGAATGGGATCCCTACTCTCATGCCACCACACTGTGGAACTTTTGGCAAGCAAAGAATATCCAGGTTTCAAGTTGTTGCTGGTCAAGGGCCATAAAAGCAAAAGGCAACTAAACAAATCCCCCCCCCCCCGCAGCTTTTCAAGGCAACCAAACTGGTGATGCCAAGAAAATATGACACCACTCCTATAGTCCAATTTGTTTCCAGGTTAGTAAATACTAATCTATAAATTAAACATTCTGTCTACTAATTCTGCAAACTAAAAACATTGTTACCCTTTCAAGGAGCTTTGCATTGTAAATATCTGAACTCCAGTGCTGTGAGACACTAGTATGAAAAGCCTTAGACTATACGCTGTGCTTCTGCAATTGCTGATAATCTCTCAATTAGCCTCCTGTATCACATTTTTAAAATGTATTGAGATATTTACATCCCACTTTTCTCCTGAATGGAAACCCAATCTGGCATAAAATCTCATTCATTTCATCACCATTGCATCCTAACAACTAGGCTTGCCAACATCAAAGTGGGACCTGGAGATCTCCTGGAATTAAAACTCATCTTCATACTACAGAGAAAATGGTAATTTCAGAGGGTGGACTCTGGCACTGAGGTGCCTCTCCTCCCTCTACCCTCTCCAGGCTCCACCCCCAAATCTCCATAAATTTCCCATCCTTGGCAACCCTAAGTACGTCCCTGTGGTATAGGTTAGACTGAGGGGAAATGACTGCTCAAGGTCACCCAGTTAACTTCAGTAGCAGAGTAGAGGAGATACAAAACCTGTGTTTCTCATATCATAGTCTGGCACTCTAACTGCTATACACAAAACTGGCTAGACTTGGTAGTAGCTGCCAGAAGAACATTCATTCATTCATTCATTCATTCATTCATATTATTATGACATCAATCCTAATAGTAAGGTGCTAGTTCATAGTTTTAAGGCCTAATCCTGTCCCTGTCCTGGGTACCCGCAAAAAAAATGGCTGTACCTGTATAAAGTAGTCAATGAATGAGGGACAACACCCACAGAATACCAAAAATCAATTTCATATATTGATACACAATTTCAAATATTCCACAAAGTATACAAAGTGCAAAGTGCTCATAGATACTTAAATATATTTATACAAAATTAGTCTCATTATACAATTCCATGCTGAATCTTTCATAAGTGAACCGGAAGACGTCAACTCCCTCCAAACCTGCCTAAAGTCCAAAAACTTCTCTTATATTTTTCTTGTACCAGCAGGATGGTTGCCATATTCCTCTTTTCCAAATCTCAGTTGTATAATTTGTATTTTATACAGTATTTGCTCATTCTGAAAATTCAGGCATTCTTGCATTTTCTACCAGCATTGCATTGTAAACTGGGGGGAACCACTGTTGGAGGACAACAGTGCTCAGCTTGAAGAACCCTTGCACAATGTTAATTTGCCTCCATTAACATACTTGAGGACATCAGACTTTGTGTTTTCCACACAGGGAGAGCTTGCATAGCTTCAGGCTTCCACAAACAAGTTTCCCTGGTAGGGTTTTTTAACCTGTAATTTAATAGCTTTATTTAAATATACCATTTCTGAACATTTTCACCAGGATTCAGAGTCAGGATGCTCAGCCTTGGGTCGCCAGCATCTCTGACTTCTCGTCCTCAGCCATACCTGACGTGTGTGCCCTTCACCAATTCGGTCATGCTCTGGGTAGTCTGGTTCTCCCTGGCAGGCTAGCTGGGCAGCTCCCAGCCCTCTTGTGAGAATTGGTCTGCTGGGGAAGTGAGCCCCCAATGGGCGTCTGCCCATCCTTGTCTCCCGCCAGAGCCTGCTTGCCTTCTCCCTCCTCTGACCTTCCACTCTCCTGCTCTTGCCTCGCTCCTTGCTCGCGTGCTGCCTCTCACCTCATCACTCTGAACCTTTCTTCCCTGTCCTCTTCTACATTTCTTGCCTCCTTGGCCTATCTTCCCTTCTGGCTTGGCAGTGCTGTTTAGCCTCTGCGAGCTCCATTTGGGTAGTGGGGCCTAGCATGGTACTCCAGGGCTTGCCCCCAATGGGGTTCACTTTGCCCAGTGCCCTGAGCCTATGCTGTGAGTCATCATATCATTATTCTAAAACATACACCAGGTTCTCTGAATTCCCAGCTTCCATTTTTAAAAAATAAGGCTCTAGCCTATTTTGTGATTTATTTCCATATATGTCTACAAGGAAAGGGGCTAGAGACTTAGGGCCAAGCTACAAGTGACGAATGACACTTGAACAGCAAGTGTATTTCTCCCTGTTCACTTGCCCTCCACTCAATCCACTTGCTGTTCAAGTGTCATTCGTCATGTGTAGCTTGGCCCTTAGTATTTAAAATAAAAAGTGAGAATTGAGAGAACCAGATGCATAATTTAGTATATCAGTATATTGATGTTATTAAATTGACAATATTCATCCACTTTATTTATGCCCTGCCTTTCTCTCCACTGGGGACCCAAAGCAGCTGGCATTGTTCTTCTCACCTCTATTTTATCCTCACAACAACCCTCTGAGGTAGGTTAGGCTAAGAGCATATGACTGGCCCAAGGTCACCCAGCAAACTTCCATGGCAGAGTAAGGATTCATACCTGGACTTCCCAAATCCTGGTCTGAGGGCCAAACTACAAGTGACAAATGACATCTGAATGGCAAGTGTGTTCTTCCCTGTTCACTTGCCCTTCACTTGCTCTCCACCTGCCGTTCAAGTGTCATTTTCACTTGTAGCTTGGCCCTGTGACTGTAACTGCTATGCTATACTAGCTATCCACTATATAGCTCTCCAGTATATTGGTATATCAATGTAAGATTGTTAAACTCTTTGCTGTAGATAAATGAAACAGTTTTGTAAGGGAAATGGGTGCAATGTGGGCAGGGCCCAGACAATCAAAACTTTTACACTCACATGGCAACCACTTGCAATCTTTCCCAAAGCATTTTTCAGAAAGATTGGAGGAAAACTGGAGAAACCCTTTGAGGCATTTGAATGAACCATGATTCTGTGGGGTAGCAGGAAACAAACCCACTTTCCAACAACATGGAACTTAGGACCAAGCTACACATGACGAATGACACTTGAACAGCAAGTGCATTTCTCCCTGTTCACTCGCCCTCCACTCAATCCACTTGCTGTTCAAGTGTCATTCGTCATGTGTAGCTTGGCCCTCAGAGCAAATAACCCATGTAGAAACCCCCTCCTCCTTTGAAAAGAGACCCAACCTGTCTTTCGAGTAACAGAATCTCAGACAGTGCTGCAGACAATTAAGATGTCCAAGGCCTCCACTTGCTAGATTAGAGGAAAGCAGTGCACATCTCAGGGCCAAGCTACACATGACGAAAGACACTTGAACGGCAAGTGGATTGAGTGGAGGGCAAGTGAACAGGGAGAAATACACTTGCTGTTCAAGTGTCATTCGTCATGTGTAGCTTGGCCCACAGATGAGCAGAGCTTCTTTTCTGGGAAAAGAGGTGGTGGAATTCTCAAATGAGGGAGAAACATACAGAAGAAAAGTGCTCCTGCTTTCAAATGCCCCACTGCTTTTTTCAGCAGAGGGGAGGGAGAGGGAGGTCCCTCCTGCCCCTCCCCTCAGCTGAAAAAGCAAGCAGGTGTTTGAAAGCAGTGTTGCCCCTTTCAAGGCCCGTAGCTTTTTTTCAAGTGATGGGGATCCCCCTCCCATCAGCTGAAAAGCAGTGGGCTTTGAAAACAACACTTTTCTTGCTACTTGCAATCAGCAAGAAAAGTGTTGTTCTTGGCCCAAAGCTAAAGAGCTGGGTCCCTTGGGCTGCTCATGAGAGGAAACAGAGTCAGGGGGCGGGGCCACCAGGCATGTGATCACTTTCAAGAAGTGCCAGAACTCCATTCCACTGCGTTCCTGCTAGAAAAAAAGCCCTGCAGATGAGAATGCGGGCAATGAAGTTAAGCCTTTATGCAGAAAAACAGCTCAAGAAATGATGATAAATTGAGTGTCTATTTTCTTCTTAGAAATCAGGTTAGTGAATGGCCCCAATCGCTGTTCTGGGAGAGTTGAGATACTCCATGAGAAACGATGGGGAACTATCTGTGATGATAACTGGGACCTTGAAGATGCCAACGTTGTGTGCCGTCATCTTGGCTGTGGAGCTGCTTTATCAGCCCCACGAGTCTCTTATTTTGGAGATGGATCAGGTCCCATATGGCTAGATGAAGTTAACTGCACAGGGCAAGAAAACTCCATAAGCAGTTGCCCTGCAGGGCAGTGGAGGAAGCATGATTGTTCCCACCATGAAGATGCTGGTGTAGTATGTGGAGGTAAGATATGTTTGTGTAAATTCAAAGCTGGATCAAAGAATATGGTTCATTTTATTCTGTTATTTCAAATTTCAGGTTTATACCATGAAATCATAAACAAAAATGCAGTCAGAAAGTCACATAGCTCAACTGTGTCCCAAAAGACTGCATGTGTTTATTTATTTACATTACTTCTAGCCTGTGTTTCTCCAAAAAACTCATTCATCCATTTGCTTCTAAACAAACACACAGATATGCAAAAGATAAACCAGGACATTCAGACTGAGGGTCTCACCACACGAGACAAAATACATTCAAATTACACGGGTAATTTGAATGTATTTGAGTGTATTTAAGTGTAATTCGAGTGTCTTTTGTCTCATGTGGTTTCACCCTGAGAGTGATTCAAACAGAAAATGGATGTACTCCAATCTGGTATCTGCAGAACGAAGAGCCCTGGCTGATCCAAGGAAGTGAACTGATTAGAGGCCACAAACAGCCATGTATCTGTACCCGGAAAGAAAGAAGAACACATATTTTGTTCTAGCATTATTTGCAACTGATCTAAATACTTGATACTTTGAGTTCCGGTATAGTTTCTTATCTTGATCCATGAATGTTCAAGGTTGTACTTCCACAAGTGAGGTCAAAAGAAAAGTTGGTAGGTTTATTCTGTGTCTGTGCTGCTAAGGATAATTTTTTATATCTCAACAGACATCCGTCTAATGAATGGCTCAAATCGCTGTTCTGGGAGGATCGAAGTGTTTCACAATGAGCAGTGGGGAACCATTTGTGATAATGGATGGGATATACAAAATGCCCAAGTTGTGTGCCGAGAGCTGAAGTGCGGAGATGCCTTATCAACATTTGGTGGAGCATATTATGGTCCAGGACTGGGAACCATCTGGCTGGACAGAGTTGACTGCACAGGAAATGGAACAGCCCTTGGAGAATGCCCAAAAGGTCCTTGGGGGGAGCATACTTGTGACCACAGGAGGGATGCAAGTGTGGAGTGCTTAGGTAATTTGTATCACTTGATTTAATTAGGAAACTAATTGTAAGGTCAGGCTCGCACAGCCCCTGGGATTAAGATCGTATCCATGTTTCATACAGTAAGGCTGAATACCATGGGAAATTGTCTAAAGAAAGCAGACTGTTACACAAATATAATGGCAGGAGTAATTGTCAAACACTTAGAAAAACAATGCTCATATTTAAAACAAAAATATAAGCCATGTAACATCTCTTATTAAGATGAGCCAAACTGGCACAAAACTATGTACAAGCCTTCGAATTCTCCAGAAGTCTTCATGAGGCTGGATGTTTTCAATGGTGAGGGTTGAAAAAGTGACTCCCACATTTTCCCACTACTCTCAGGCTTTAAGAGACCTACGTGTTCTGCCTCATGTAACAGGGGTATTTGAAGAATGGCTGGCTTTTGGATATTCAGTGGGATGTCTCCATTTTGTACTTCTTCATCTGAGAGGCCAGGGGTACGACCAACAACAGTGCCATTTCAAATTTCACACAGGGTGCTGGCAAAACAAAAGACCACAGAGTAATTTTTAGTTCACCCTCCTTTAAAAAGAAAATTCAACTTAGAGAACCTTAAAATTTGCAAAAATTTTGTGCAATTTTGGGTGGTCATATGAAAAGTTTCTTCGTGGCTTGTTTTGGACATTTTGCTTTGGACAAACAAACCTACTTTCAACTTTTTCCAGCTTTTACAGAATCATCAGTTACTGAAAAAAAGGAGATTATATGCTCAGAGCCATTTCCTCAAGATCATTTTCAGCAGCCAGTTCCCACAAACAAGCTCACATGCTGGCTGTTGTCACACGGGCATCTCTTCCGTTAAATTTACAGCATATAGCGCCCTACCTGTTATCGGCACAGTAACGTTTCTTTGGGTCACCTAACGGCTCTTCGCGCCACCAGCTGTCCACATCGAAGCACTCTGTTCTGTTCTCTCTAACAGCGCAGAAGCAGCTCCCCCCCCTTTTTTTTATTATTCTGGCGTTTAATTCCACTATAATGGAATAACAGCATATAAACATTCCGTTAGAGCAAAACATTACGACCCTTTTGTTTTTCCAACTTTGAAATTATATAAATAGCCCTTTGCCCGCCGAAAACTCCATGTCTGACGTGATCCCCATCGCTGAAGACTCTGCCATGGCGACTGAGTCATTTTTACTTCAGCAGAAAGTTTGCATTGTGTTATGTCGTTATGGCGTTATAAGGACATAATAAAATTTTTTAAAAGGGGAGTTGCGGGAAGAAATGGATTCTGGGATTGAAGGGAGGGCATAGGGCGTTGCAAGGCAAAATACATCGATGTGAGGCATTCACACTGAGGCACAAAATAGCGCGACTATCAAGCACAAAGCAGAAGAGAGAAAATCGCTACAGTGTTGGAATAAGGTGGGTGTTTGCCGAGAAATAGCGCCATTTTAGTGCTAAATAAAAGCCCGGGGCCGTTTCCAGACAGCTTACCTGCCTCTGGAACGTCGCGCCATCTTGCGGGGAAAACGCGAAATATCGCGTTTTCCCCGCAAGATGGCGTGACGTTCCGGAGGCAGGTAAGCCGTCTGGAAACGGCCCGTGTGACGACGGCCGCTATCAGTGGAATGTGAACAAAAACAAAAAGCCATTGATGGTCATTTAAGCTACCATCTTCCAGTCATCAGCATTCACAGAAGAAGCTTTTTCACTTATGGGCTTTGGGGTGTAAAGCCTAATAATGTAGCTTTTTACGCCTTTGGAACACTTTGATTATATGATCTTAGGGATTCTTACATCAACACTTTAGGGTAGATCAGGGTGAGGTAAAGAAAACAATAGTTTACCTAAAGAGTCTTTGCCATTATACTTACCACCTTGCAGTGGACAGAGGCTTATTCCCCTATAGGACTTTCAAGCCATGGACACAGGATTCTTGTCTGGGATTCGGCATGCTTTACTTCTGCATTGCTTCTATTGTGGCCAGCCACCCATTTTAGTAGCCTCAGTTGAAGGGATCCCTCTCCCACAATTGAGAAAATAAACAGATGAGTTGCCATGGGGATGACTGAACTGACTTTTTCTCTATCCATTTCAGACCCAAGGGAGATCAGATTGGTGAATGGTTCGAACAGTTGCTCTGGGAGAGTTGAGGTGCTCCACAATGACCAGTGGGGGACTGTTTGTGATGAAGAATGGAACATCTACAGTGCCCAAGTCGTGTGCAGAGAACTTGGCTGTGGAAAAGCAGTATCAGCCCCCAAAGGAGCTCACTTTGGAGAGGGGAGTGGTCGCATCTGGCTGGGTTTTGTCTATTGTTATGGGACAGAATCTTCCCTCAAGGACTGCCGGAAAAACCGTTGGGGAGACCATAACTGTAACCACCAAGAAGATGTTGGTATGGTGTGCTCAAGTAAGTTGTGGGCAGGTGCTAGAGGGTGGTAAATCCTAGTTTTGGAAACATTTAAATGAATTCTAACATTTGTACATGTTTCTGGATATAGGATCATGGATCCATTGAAAAAGATAGCCGTTCATTTTTTTCACTGATTTAGAGCAGAACTACAAGTGACAAAAGGCACAGGTTGGACACTTGTCAGCTTCCCTCAAGTTTTGATGGGAAATGTAGTCTTGCAGCTTGGCTCTCTGACTGCTCTCCAATGGACTTTTCAACTGTCACTTGTCCAACATTCCGCCAAGCTGCCTACATTTCCCATCAAAACTTGAGGGAAGCTGACAAGTGTCCAACCTGTGCCTTTTGTCACTTGTAGTTCCGCTCTTAGAATCGTAGAATCATAGAGTGGGAAAGGTCATTACAGATTATCTAGTTCAACCCCCTGCCAATGCAGGACAGTCTAAAGCATCCCTGAGTAGTATTTGTCCAGCCACTCCTTGAAGACTGCTCATGAGAGGGAACCCACCACATCCCTTGGCAACCTATTCCACAGCTTGATTACTCTTATCATGAAAAAGTTTTTCCTAATGTCCAGTTGGTACCTTCCTGCCTGTTGTTTAAACCCATTGTTTCAAGTCCTATCCTCTGTTGCCAATAGGAACATCTCCCTTTCCTCCCCTGAGTGACAGCCTCTTAAATACTTAAAGAGAGCAATCATATCTCCCCTCACCCTTCTCCAAACTGAACATTCCCAAGTCCCTCAATCTTTCCTTGTAGGGCTTGGTCTCCAGGCCCCTGATCATCCTGGTTCCTTTCCTCTGCGCCTATTCCAATTTGTCCACATTCTTTTTGAAGGAAGACTCCAGGACTGCACACAATACTCCAAGTGGGGATTAACCAACATGGTGATTGGATGCACTTTCCTTTCTTGCTGCTGCATTACACTGATTGCTCATATTTATCATTCCATGGTATCCAAAGATCTTATTCCTACACACTACTATCCAAAAATGTATCCTCCATCCAGTATGCATGCTTTGCATTTTTGTTGCCCAGGTGCAGAACCCAGCACTTATCCATGTTAAACTGCATCTTATTAAAATCTGCCCACTTTTCTAGTGTCATCAGATCTTGTTGAATTTTATTCCTATCTTCAAAAGTATTTGCCACTCCTCTCAGTTTGGTCTTATCTGCAAATTTAATGAGGAATCCCTTCACACCCTCGTCCAGATTATTTATAAAAATATTGAAAAGCATTGGGCCCAGGACAGAATTCCTGTGGCTCTCCACTGGATACTTCCCTCCAAACAAATGTGATAACATTGACAAATACTCTTTGGGTGCAGTTATCTAGACAGTTTCCAATCCATCTAACCAGCCTAGAGCCAAGCTACAAGTGATGAATGACACTTGCCTGGCAAGTGAACAGATTGATGTGTATTCCACCCTGTTCACTTGTCATTCACTTGCTCTCCGCTTGATCAAGTGGAGCACAAGTGAATGGCAAGTGAACAGGGAGGAATACATGTGAGTCTGTTCACTTGCCATGCAAGTGTAGTTCATCACTTGTAGCTTGGCTCTCATAGGAGTCTAGTCCACAGTCCTCCAATTTATGTCTCACAATATCATGAGGAGTTATATACCCTCCTGGAGTTGAGGGCATTGCTTGTTGAAATATCCCTGATACTGATTGTACTAATCTCTCACTACGTGATCCTCTTTGAGTATCAGTGACAAAGGCAGGCTATAAATGACATAAATAAATGACATAAAAAATAAGTATTGGCTACCTGAACCCGGCTTCTACCAGGATCAAACTCAGGTCATGAGCAGAACTTAGGCTGCAGTACTGCAGCTTACCACTCTGTGCCACAAGCCCCTATGAAGGAGGTAGGAAATATTGAGTTTAAATGCCTGTAATGCCTTTTTGCTGGTCAGAGGTTAAAATGATATGAGAGATATTACATTTCACATTTTATTGCAATTTACTGGGCATCTTATTGAAAGATTTTAACTCTTAAAAATTATGCTAGCATCCCTTTCCATCCTCATTCCGCACCCAGAACCCTGCATATGTAATGGGAGGTGTGAGAATTCTGGAAACACATACTTACCTAGAGTATGCATTTGTGAATTTTTTTTTGCTGTCATCTAGGCAAAGAAATCATCAGACCAATAAGGTTTGGGATTTTAATTCACATCCTATCCTGTCACATCGTTAGCCTCTTTGAATATTAGCAGCTATAGCAGCTAATCAAAGCTTTGAACTATATTTTTGAGGTAGAGAGAACGAGAAAGACAGACATAGGCAGCACAGGTGGTTGCCAGAGCTCCAGTCATGGGACATATAACACCCATCCCCCATCAGCTGCACTGGTTACTGGTTGAGTACCGGGTCCAGTTCAAGGTTCTATAAAGCCCTATGTGGACTGGGCCCAGCATACCTTTGGGACCGCCTTTCCCCATATGGTCCCCAGAGGTTGCTTCGGTCAGCTAATAAGTACTTGCTGGTGGTCCCTGGCCCCAGGGAGGTCCGCCTGGCCTCTATCAGAGCCAGGGCCTTTTCAGTCCTGGCTCCAACCTGATGGAACTCTCTGTCTGAGGAAACTATGGCCTGGCAGGATTTGTTATCTTACCGCCAGGCCTGCAAGACGGAGATGTTCCACCAGGCATTTGGTGGGGGCTAGGCTGTCCTCTCACTGGCCATACCACTGAAGACTATTCACCACCCATGCAGGAGCTCATAACTTCATAAGTGTGATGCAGGGCATGATGCAAGAGCCAAGCCCTGCGTCTAAAGTGCTGTATTTTAATATTTATATCCGCCAATTGAGAAATTTTAATTGTATATGGAATAGTGTTTTAATGTTTTTATAATGTTTTTATTGTTTTTAAACTTTGTGTAAAAATTGGATGTTGTTACACTGCCCTGGGCCTGTCTGATAGGGAGGGTGGTCGAGAATAATAATAATAATAATAATAATAATAATAATAATAATAATAATAATAATAATAATAATAATAATAATAATAATAATATCTTTATATTTGTACTGGCACACTTTCCTCCTAAAGTATTCATTTGTTCACTCATTTATTCATTCGTTTGTTCGTTCATTTATCAGTATTTCACTTCTTTCATATACAGGATCATACACTATTTGTAATTGATCCATTTAGTTTAGGACTTGTGCAAATCGTTGTTTTCAGTCTGAGTCAAAGAGGGTTCAAGTATGTCACCTCACAAAATAAATGGTGTAATGTGTCTCTCTAGGTGAAGTTAAGGGAATTCTTTGCAGATTTATTCCATGTGTGTGTTTAACTTTTTCTATTTTATCAGCTATCCGGCTAATAAATGGCTCTAATGACTGCTCAGGAAGGGTCGAAGTGTATCACAATGAGCAGTGGGGAACTATTTGTGATAATGGCTGGGATATACAAGATGCCCAAGTTGTGTGCCAAGAGCTGAACTGTGGAGATGCCTTATCAGCATTTGGTGGAGCACACTATGGCCCAGGATCGGGAACCATCTGGCTGGACAGAGTTGACTGCACAGGAAATGAAATGGCCCTTGGAGAATGCCCAAAAAGTCCCTGGGGAGAGCATACTTGTGATCATAGGAGGGATGCACATGTGGAGTGCTCAGGTAACTTTGTATGGCTTGATTTAATTAGGTCATTTGTTGTAGGGTAAAGCTTGAACAATCCCTTGAATCAGGTTCTCTACCATTCAACTAGCCCTGGCTCAGCTGGCAACATGTAATTCAGCCATAGGGGAGCTGCTGCCCAGAAGAAAGAGGAGAAGATGAAGGATAGACAATGGTGGGTGGGAAGGAGACAAGGAAGCCAAAAAAAGGGAGGGGTGTGGTGTTAGGGAAGGGAAAGAGGACCTAGTGGGGCAGGTGTGAAATGAGATATCCCCATGAGTCCTTGTGAATTCACACTTATTTTCTCTTATTTGGTTTTTTTGGGGGGGCTCTTTGTGCCTTCAGAACACTTTGAATATATGATCTTGGGAATTCTTACATTGACCCATTTGGGCAGATCACTGTGAGGCAGAGATATAACACCTCATAGCTTACCAAAAGCTGCTTCTTTGCCATTGTTCTTACCAGCTTGCAGTGTACAAGGGCTTATGCCAAGACAGTTTTTTTCTCATTAGAAATTTCAAGCCATGAACGCAGGAATCAAGTCTGGGATTATGCCAGCTGCATGCTTTATTTCTGCATTACTTCTACTGCGGCCAGCTTTTAGAAATCTCAGTTGAATGGATCACCTCCCCCCAACTGTGAATAAAAAAAGAGGAGGATCCGTGCAGATGACTTAACTGACTGTTCCTTTATCCGTTCCAGATGTAAGAGAGATCAGATTGGTGAACAGCTCAAGTAGGTGCTCTGGGAGAGTTGAGGTGCGCTACAGTGGCCAGTGGGGGACTGTGTGTGATGATGACTGGAATATCAATAGTGCCCAAGTTGTGTGCAGAGAACTTGGCTGTGGAAAAGCAATATCAGCTCCACATGGAGCACACTTTGGAGAAGGAAAAGATCCCATCTGGTTGGACAATGTGAAATGTGATGGGACTGAAGCTGCCCTCAAGGACTGCCGGAAAAAACCTTGGGGAGACCATAACTGTAAACACCAAGAAGATGCTGGTGTGGTGTGCTCAGGTAATTGGTGGGAACGTATTGGAGGGTGGTAAAGTCTAGTTCCCAATACTGAAGGCTTAATATAGGGCCAAGCTACAAGTGACAAATGACACTTGAATGGCAAGTGGATCGAGTGAAGGGCAAGTGAACAGGGAGAAATACACTTGCTGTTCTGGTGTCATTTGTCACTTGTAGCTTTGCCCACAGTCATTTGAACAAATCCTATCATTAATACCTGTCTGATTAACCAATTTTTTCAACATTCTAAATCTAGGTTCATGGCTACATAAATATATATATATATATATATATATATATATATATATATATATATATATATATATACATAGCCACTCTTTCAGTTCTTTCACTGATTTCTTTGGTGGTAGGGCTGAATTGACATCATTCATCATGATACCTGCCTAATTTTATCTGCTAGAAGAAGCTTAAGAATTGCCTACTTTAGCAACAAAGAACCTGGTCATAAACTCAAGACATACAGGTCATTCAGCACATAAGAAGCATTTTATGGAAAGGTGTAAGGGTCAGAGCACGGGGGAAATGGGGAGAGGGGAATTGGCAATTGAAAAGTTCCAAAAATGTAATATCAGGAGGCAACAAACAAACAAAAATTGCATGCAGGAATGTGTAAAGCAAGTCAAGCCCAGGAGGCACAAACTCTATTATGTTTAAGCAACCTCTGTCAAAGTGCAAGAGTGAGAGGCTTGCTTGGTAATTAATGTTTAATACAGACTATACTTGAATTTAGAACTACAAGGCTACCCACTGCCCACTTCTTCAGCCACTGCCTCGCTTCTTCAGCCCTTTCCAGCCCAGTGCACACAACAACACAAAGAGCCAACCTCAATGTGAGGATATCCTGGTGGCCACTACAAGGAATCTGATCCTATTTTCATAGCCATGTCAAAATGCCATGAGAGCACAATCTTTATCTGGTCCACAGTGCAGAACACTTGTCCTCCCTCCTCTCTCTGTACACCTTTAGAAGTGCTGAAACATCTGCAGGGAAGCCATTTTGACCCTTGATAAAGCACGGAAAAGTGAGTAAGAAGAGCACTTTATCTGGACCCACTGAAGGCCTGATAAGAATGGAACCTTCTGTCAGGCAATGGATGACAGGATATGGTAGACAGACCCCTGTACCATTGCAGCAAGACAAAGGTTCTTGGTTAAATGTTTTTTTATTCAGAAATCAGATCATTTCCATATATATGTCCATAGAACTACTCAGAAGCAAGGTAAGCATCTAAGCAGCGAGAGTAAAAGTTGACAGGAATGACATCATGTGAGAGAGACCTTTCTTTTAACATTCAAGCCTGCTCCTTTCCCCCTTCCCAATAATAAACAAGATTTTGGCGCTCTTCTTGTGTGAGAACATTTCACATATTTGTAATATCAAGTTGAGCCACTAGAAAACAAGACATAGCAAAGCCTGGGAGTGAGTAGCATACAAGGTCAGAAACACTGGAAGCTGCTGCAGTTCGTTAGATAAACACCTGTGAAAGCCTGTGGTAGAAACAGTTATGGCATTGGTAAAATGACATCGAGTTACAGCAGGATACATTGGTTTAGAACAAAAGGATCATTAAAATTGGCATGGATGGGGCCCAGACATGACACCTTCCAAGTCTTTTAAAATGATGTTAAAATAATGTTGGTGTCCATATACCAACCATGAGGATGCCATCTCATCTAGTTCTGCCCCAATACTGGCAGATTTTTGTCCTTAAGTCCCCCAGCTAATTCTGATGCACTTGTGTGTCTAGGCTCACATGTGGGAAAGAGCAGCATAAATGCAAAGCTTGTGTTGTGCTTCACAATTTTAGTGGGAATGTCTTGAATGCCAGTTGTGTTTGTCATGACTGAGATAAATATGGCAGTGGTGGGTTGGGGGACAGAGGCAAGAGGGTGGACCCCGAGCCACCCACAGCTTAACATTTGAAAAAAAGAAAATACACTCTAAATCATTACTTTCAACTGTCACTAAAAGAGCACTGACTAAGGTTCCCTTCCATATTTAGAAACATGCACAGCTCAGCATACTGTGGTAAATATGGCCCTCAGTGCTATAAAGTTGCATCTTTGCACTCAGAGCTCCATTTTGTGGAATGCTCTTTTCTTAAGCAAATCAGTTGAATCAGCAGATCAGCCCTGACCACATGACTGAAATATTCATGCTCTGTTCTTGGAACTATATTGGTCCAAAGCCGCTGATATGGGCAGATGATGAGAAAGTTCACTTTCAGGTCCAGAGAGCTGGCCATGGTACTGTTGGGGGATAGTGCAAGCATGCCTTTACTAATCCTAGATGTATTCTGTACATGAGATGGCCCAGAGAACCTCTTTGTTGTGGGACTTGCAGTGGCTTCCAGGGTCACTTTTGAGAAATAATGCCCTTGCTGCTGGATAAGCCTGTGAAGGGGGCAGGAAAACTAAGTTTAAATCCCTGTAATACGTTTTTGTTTTAGTGACCAGTGATTCAAATATTACGAGGTAAATTTCATTTCACATTTTATTTCTATTTACTGGATATCGTATTCAAAGATTTTAACTTTTAATAATAATGCTAGCATCCCCTCCCTTCCTCATCGTGCCCCCAGAACCCTGCATATGAAATGGTAAGTGTGAGAATTCTGGAAAGGTATACTTGCCAAGGCTGAGCATTTTTAAATTCCTTTGCTCTCAATCCAGGCAAGGGAATTGGTCAGAGAGATGAGTTTAGGCTTCTAATTCACGTCCTGTGCTGTCACATCTATGGTCTCTTCGAATAGTATCAGCTACAGCCACTAATGAAAGCTTTGACCTGTATTTTTGAGGTATAGAGAGACTCAGGGCCAAGCTACAAGTGACGAATGACACTTGAATGGCAAGTGTATTTCTCCCTGTTTACTTGCCCTCCACTCAATCCACTTGCCGTTTAAGTGTCATCTGTCAATTGTAGCTTGGCCCTCAGGGTCGCACTACAAGTGACGAATGACACTTGCCTGGCAAGTGAACAGACTCACATGTATTCCTCCCTGTTCACTTGCCATTCACTTGCACTCCATTTGATAAAGTGGAGAGCAAGTGAATGGCAAGTGAACAGGGTGGAATACATGTGAGGGCCAAGCTACAAGTGATGAATGACACTTGAACAGCAAGTGTATTTCTCCCTGTTCACTTGCCCTCCACTCAATCCACTTGCTGTTCAAGTGCCATTCATCACTTTTAGCTTGGCCCTGAGTCTGTACACTTGCCAGGCAAGTGTCATTCGTCACTTATAGTGCAACCCACAGAAAGAGAGTAAGACATAGGCAGGATTTATTGATATTCCTTTGGGCACATTTTCTTCCTAAACTATTCATTCATTCTATTGTCGAAGGCTTTCATGGCCGGAGAACGATAGTTGTTGTGGATTTTCCGGGCTGTATAGCCGTGGTCTTGGCATTATAGTTCCTGATGTTTCTCCAGCAGCTGTGGCTGGCATCTTCAGAGGTGTAGCACCAAAAGACAGAGATCTCTCAGTGTCACAGTGTGGGAAAGATTTTGGCAGGTCATTTATATCTACTCAGGAGGGGTGGGGTTGAGCTGAGTAATCCTGTAAGAGTTTCTCAGGGTGTGGAATGCTAATGGAGGGAGGCTTCACTGTATCCTGAGGAGCTTTCAGCTAGGTCACAAGGTCTACAGGAAACCAACTCACACGGATCGGTACTTACACAAAAACTCCAATCACCACCCTTGACAGAAAAGAGGAATAATAAAAACATTAGTAGACCGTGCAAGACGGATATGTGAACCACAGTTTCTCAACGAGGAAATTAATCATCTAAATCACGCACTTCAGGCAAATGGCTACTCCAGAAATGAAATCAGAAGAGCAAGTAAACCAAGGATAAATCAAACAACTAAGGAAAAACAGTCTCCCACAGGAAAAGTGTTTTTGCCATATATCAAAGGAATCACTGATCAGATGGGAAAGCTTATGAAAAAGTACAGCTTACAAACAGTATTCAGACCGATGGTTGTTGTGGGTTTTCCGGGCTGTATTGCCGTGGTCTTGGTATTCAGACCCACTAGAAAAATACAACACATGCTATGTTCAGCAAAAGACAGTAGAGACACCCTCACCTCTGCAGGAGTATACCATATACCCTGCAGCTGTGGACAAGTTTACATCGGGTCCACAAAGCATAGCATCCAGACAAGAATAAAAGAACATGAAAGACACTGCAGACTTGGCCATCCTGAAAAATCAGCAGTGGCTGAACATAGCCTAACTCAAACAGGACACAGTATCCTATTCCAGGATGCTAAAATACTTGACAACACTTCCAACTACTTTGTCAGACTGCACAGGGAAGCCATTGAAATTCATAAGCATAAGCACAATTTCAACAGGAAAGAAGAGACTTTAAGAATGAATAGAGCATGGTTTCCAGTCCTTAAAAACACCAGGCTAACAAAACACTCTATACCCAACAATAGCCCTGCAGAGAAGATTAGCACATCAAGCACCAATCCATATGCAAAAGAACCTCCTCAGGATACAGTGAAGCCTCCCTCCATTAGCATTCCACACCCTGGGAAACTCTTACAGGATGACTCAGCTCAACCCCACCCCTTCTGAGTAGATATAAATGACCTGCCAACATCTTTTCCACACTGTGACACTGAGAGATCTCTGTCTTTTGGTGCTACACCTCTGAAGATGCCAGCCACAGCTGCTGGTGAAACATCAGGAACTACAATGCCAAGACCACGGCTATACAGCCCGGAAAATCCACAACAACCATTATTCATTCATTCATTCATTCATTCATTCATTCATTCATTCATTCATTCATTCATTCATCTGTAATTTGCTTCCTTCATACAAAGGATCATTTGCTGTTTGTAAGAGATCCACTCAGAGCCAAGCTACAAGTGACAAATTACAATTGCCTGGCAAGTGAACAGACACAGGGCGAAGCTACAAGTGACAAATGACACTTGAACGGCAAGTGTATTTCTCCCTGTTCACTTGCCCTCCACTCAATCCACTTGCCGTTCAAGTGTCATTCGTCACTTGTAGCTTGGCCCTCACATGTATTCCTCCCTGTTCACTTGCCATTCACTTGTTCTCCACTTGATCAAGTGGAGAGCAAGTGAATGGCAAGTGAACAGGGAGGAATACACGTGAGTCTGTTCACTTGCCAGGCAAGTGTCATTCGTCACTTGTAGCTTGGCTCTTAGTTTAAAACGTGTGGTGCAGATATTTGTTTCCAGTCTTGGTCAAAGAGTGTTCAAGAGTGTTATTCCACACAATAAATGGTGTAGTGTATGGCTCTCCATGTGAGGTCAAGAGAATTCTCGACAGACTTATTACCTGAGTGTGTTTAACTTGTTCTATCTCATCAGACATCCGGCTAATAAATGGCTCTAATGACTGCTCAGGAAGGTTGGAAGTGTATCACAATGAGCAATGGGGAACCATTTGTGATAATGGCTGGGATATACAAGATGCCCAAGTTGTGTGCCGAGAGCTGAAGTGTGGAGATGCCTTATCAGCATTACATGGAGCATACTATGGCCAAGGGTCAGGAACCATCTGGTTGGACAGAATTAACTGCTCAGGAAATGAAACGGCCCTCAGAGAATGCCCAAAAAGTCCCTAGGGAGAGCATACTTGTGACCACAGGAAGGATGTGAGTGTGGAGTGCTCAGGTAATTTTGTGTGGCTTGAGTTAATTAGGGAACTAGTTGTAGGGTCAAGTATACACCATCCCTGAGATCAAGTTTGTATTCATGTTTTATACAGTAAGTCTGACTACCTTAGAAAATTTTCAGATGGAAGTAGATTGTTACATAAAGATAATGGCAGGATCAATTGTCAAAAACAATGCTCACATTTAAAACAAAAATATAAGCCATGTAACATCTCTTATTAAGATGAGCCAAACTGGCACAAAACTATGTACAAGCCTTCAAATTCTCCAGAAGTCTTCATGAGGCTGGATGTTTTCAATGGTGAGGGTTGAAAAAACGACTCCCATATTTTCCCACTACTCTCAGGCTTTAAGAGACCTACGTGTTCTGCCTCATGTAACAGGGGTATTTGAAGAATGGCTGGCTTTTGGATATTCAGTGGGATGTCTCCATTTTGTACTTCTTCATCTGAGAGGCCAGGGGTACAACCAACAACAGTGCCATTTCAAATGTATGTATTTCATACAGGGTGCTGACAAAACAAAAGACCACAGCATAATTTTTAGCTCACCCTCCTTTAAAAAGAAAATTCAGGCTGAAAAACCTGAAAAATTGCAAATTTCTGAGCTGTTTTGGTTGGTCTTATGAAGAGACTTTTCATGGCTACTTTTGGGGGATTTTGCTTTGGACAAACGAAGCTACTTACAACTTTTTTCAGCATTTACAGAATCATCGTTTACTACAAAAAGGAGATTTCATACTCCAAACCCATCTCCTCACGCTCCTTTTCAGCAGCCAGTTCCCACAGACGCTCCACTGAAATGGCCACATCACTTTCCTTCAGACTCGTGCTATCTGTGGACTGTGAACAAAAGCTACCAGACAGTAGCAAGTAAAAAAACCTCTGATGGTCATTTAAGCAACCATCTTCCAGGCATTAGCATTCACGGAAGAAGCTTTTTCACTCATTAGCTTTGGGGTGTAAAGCCAAATAATGCAGCTTTTTATGCCTTTGGAACACTTTGAATATATGATCTCAGGAACTCTTACGTATTCCTGGCTTGGTCTCTGACAGGAAAAGGTAGGAAAAGGGAGCAGGACCCTTTCCAGGGCCATTTTGACCTTTAAGGGGGGGGGGCTCATTGGGGCCAGACCCAGAAGCAGCCACCAGGCAACTTGATATCACAAGTCTTGTATGACTCACTCAGGCCTGGATGCTTGCTATGGTTCCAAAGCAACTTGCACTGCAAGCCAGGGTAGTGTAATGCTTTGAGTTTCATAGTAGGAAGTAGAAAACCCAGGTTCAAATTACCACTCTGCTGTGGAAGCTCTCTGGGTGATTTATCTAGTCACATACACTGAGGGCCAAGCTACAAGTGACGAATGACACTTGAACGGCAAGTGTATTCGTCCCTGTTCACTTGTGCTCCACTCGATCCACTTGCCATTCAAGTGTCATTCGTCACTTGTAGCTTGGCCCTCAGCCTAACGTACCTCTCAGGGATATTGTGAGGAAAATATGAAAATAAAGAGAATTAGATAAGGAGGTTTGTATCTCTATTATGAAGAAAGGCAGGATATGAATGAAGTAAGTTAAGAAATACAGGTGAAAACTGGAAACAAATAAAAGGTAATTTGTATGAAAGAGAGAAGGACATAGGAAAAGGTGAGTATATGGAAGCTTCCAGGAAGAGGGAAAGAGGAAATAGTGTGGGGAAGAAAATAAAGGAGAAAGGTCCACGAGTCTGTGCAGGATCCTTACCATGCAACTGTGCCCAGCTCAGCTGGCACCACAGAACTGGGCCATAGGGGAGAGGCTGTGGGGGTGGGGAGGGAAATGGGAAGGTGGAGGCAAAGAAAGGCAAGTGGGAAGCATGAAAAGAAGGAAAGACTATGGGGGGTAGGGAAGGAAAAGAGGACATGTTGTGGATGGGGGAAATGAGATGCCCCCAGCAAGTTTTTGAGGGTCCTGTTTTCTCTTATTTGGTTGGAGGGCCGTTTAACAATATAATTTTGTGTACTTTCAGAATGCTTTCAATATATGATCTCAGAACTCTTACATCGACACATTTGGGTAAATCCGTGGGAGGTAGAGAAATAATACATTAGAGCTTACTGAAAGCTGCTTCTTTGCTGGGGGGTTATGTTGCATAGGGGCTTAGGAAAACTGAGCCTTTTCTCCATTAGAATGTTCAAGCTGTGGACAAAGAAATCTGGTATAGGATTAGGCCAGCTGCATGATTTACTTCGGCATTCCTTCTACCGTGGCCAGCGACCCATTTTAGAAGTGGCAGATGAATGGATCGCTTCTCCACAACTGGGAAAGAAAAGAGATGAGGATCTGTGTGGATGACTGAACTGACTGTTTCTTTATCTGTTCCAGGCCTAAGGGAGATCAGATTGGTGAATGGTTCCAACAATTGCTCTGGGAGAGTTGAAGTGCTCCACAATGACCAGTGGGGGACTGTGTGTGACAATGACTGGAATATGAAGAATGCCCAAGTCGTGTGCAGAGAACTCGGCTGTGGAAAAGCAGTATCAGCCCCACATGGAGCTCACTTTGGAGAGGGGAGTGGTCGCATTTGGTTGGACAATGTCAAATGTGATGGGACAGAAGCTGCCCTCAAGGACTGCCAGAAAAACCCTTGGGGAGACCATGACTGTAAACACCAAGCAGAGGCTGGTGTGGTGTGCTCAGGTAAGTGGTGGGGAGGTGCTAGAGAGTAGTAAATTTTAGTCTTGGAAACAGACTAATTAATGAAGTTGTTTAAACAAATCCTCCATTTGTACTTGTTTGATTAATCATTTTTCCCTACATTCTGGTTCTACTTTCACGTGTGTGTGATATGCCATCAAGTCGCCTCCAACCTATGGCAACCCCATGAATGAAAGACCTCTAAATTGGCCTATCATTAACAGACTTGCTCTGATCCTACAAACTGAAGGATGTGGCATCTTTTATTGAGACAAGCCATCTCATTTTATATCTTCCTGTTTTCCTACTGCCTTTTCCTAGCATTATTGACTTTTCCAGAGGTCTTCTCATGATGTGACCAAAGAACGATAGCCTCGGTTTTGTCATTTTAACTTCTAGTTAGAGGCTTCATTTGATCTAGTACCCACTTATTTGGTTTTATATTTTTTGGCCATCCATTGTATCTACAAAACTCTCCTCCAGCACCACATTTCAAATGAATTAATTTTCTTCCTGTCAGCTTTCTTCACCACCCAACTTTCACATCCATACATAGTAATGGCAAATACCATAGTTTGGATTATCTTGATCTTGATTCCCAGAAAGACATCTTTATCTTTAAGGATCTTGTTTTCCCCCTTTTTTTAAATTTTTTAATAATTTTAATAACAATAACAGCTATCATCAAACTAAACAACAATATACTCAGATTAAAACCAAAGATGGATACAAGTTTGTCAGTATCTATACAAGAAACCATTAATACTTATTTTAAATATGTAACAAACAGAACAATCTTAACAGTAGAGATATTAATAGTAATATAACAATCTGCACAAAAGGTCACCACAACCCCCACATTTCCGTATCAATAACTTCTTGGTAAGGTAGCTTTGTCAAAAGTAGATCATTTTTAGAAAGAAATTCGAGGAAAGGCTCCCACTTAACATAAAAATTAGAAGTACCAGTGGGGTTTTTCTGTAGGTATAGCTTTTCTGTTATTTTTTCCATTATTAGAAAATCCCATATCTTGTTGAACCAGGTGTTAATTGTAGGAACTGATTGTGACTTCCAAAATGAAGCAAGTGAGGATTTAGCTGCATGAAATAGTATAGTTATTAAATCCCTTCTAACAGAAGAGATATTTAGATCGTCCCAATTATCCAAAAAAAGAATTTCTGGTTTTAGAGGAATCTTATATGAAGTTATAAGTTCTACTTGATATACAATCTTTTTCCAAAATTCTTTTACATACTTGCAGTTCTACCAGCAATGTACATAATTACCTAGTTCCCCACATTATTTCCAACATAGAGAGGAACTTTTTGAATAGATTTTTGACAACTTATAGGGGGTGAGGTACCAGTAATTAATAATTTTGTATGATTGTAAATAAAGATTGATCACATGTGTATTAAATGAATTAGAGACCCAAATTCGTTCCCAATCAGTATTTGAAATAGTGATTTCCCAATCTTTTTGCCATCTGGAATATAGATTAGTACTGGGTGTGCTTGATAAGTGTATTAGTAAATTGTAAATTTTGGAAGTTAAACCTTTTCTTATGAATTCTTGAGTGGCAATAAGGATCTTTTCTAGTTCCCTCACAGTATCTCTTCCAAGTCTCAAGCTTCTTCTCATTTCTTCATTGAAGTCTCCCTTTTGGTTGATGATTGAGCTAAGGAATAAAAAGTCTTGAACAATTTCAATTTCCTCATTGTCAATTTAAAAATTGTGTAATTCCTCAGTAGTTGTTACTTTTGTCTTCTTGATGTTCAGCTGTAATCCTGCTTTGGCACTTTCTCCTTTAACCTTCACCAGTAGTCGTTTCAAGTCTTCACTGTTTTCTGCTAGTAATGTGGTGTCATCTGTATATCTCAAATTGTTAATGTTCCTTCCACCAATTTTCACTCCACCTTCTTCTAGATCTAATCCAGTTTTCCTTATAATATATTCTGCATAGAGGTTGAACAGGTAGGGAGATAATATGCATCCTTGTCTGACACTTTTGCCAATTGAAAACCATCCTGTTTCCTCATATTCTGTAGCCTCTTGTCCAGAGTACAGGTTGCACATCAAAACAATCAGATGTTGTGGCACCCCCATTTCTTTTAACACTCTCCATAGCTTTTATGGTCCACACAGTCAAAAGTTTTGCTGTAATCTATAAAACACAAGTTAATTTTCTTCTGAAATTCTCTGGTATGTTCCATTAGCCATCATAAATTTGCAATGTGATCTCTAGTGGAATCCTTTTCTGAATCCAGCTTGAACATCTGGCATTTCTTGTTCCATATATAGTAATTTGCTGTAGAATTTTGAGTATCTCTTAGCTTGCATGGGAAATTAATGTGATAGTCCAACAGTTGCTGCACTCTTTGGCATCTGCTTTTTTTGGAATTGGAATGTAGATTGAGCGTTTCCAGTCTGTGGGCCATTGTTTGGTTTTCCATATTTGTTGACAGATTCTTGTTAAGATTTTGATGGACTCCATTTCTGTAGCTTGAAATAGCTCTATTGGTATTCCATCTACTCCAGGTACTTTGTTTCTCCCAGTTGCTTTGAGTACAGCTTTTACTTCACTTTCTAAGATTTCTGGTTCTTCATCACCTGGCTTCATACTTCGCATGTTCCATCTTCCTATTATGTGTGTCACACAGCTTTGGATGTTTCTTTTCCATCTATTCACATCCACAACTGGACATCCTTTTGGCTTTAATCCAGGCCCATCCCATCTCTTTTCATGGCTACATTTAAAACTTACCAATTGGGTAAGAGTAGAGGATCCCTGATTCATCTGACCATTATTCCCTATCGTGAGGGGTTGTTGTGCATTTTTCAAGCACACTTCACAAAATGTGCAGGAATCCTACTCCTAACCCTCCACTAAAGCTCCACCCCCCCAAGTTTTAGAAATATTGGACCCATAGCCACTCTGTGTGCTCCTGACGAAGATGGCCCCTGCCATTCTTCATTTTTTCCTATGGTGAGAAAAAATGCTAAGCTGGCTCTCAGGGAAAACATCACAGGGGAAAGACAACCACTGGCCAGGCACACTCCAAAATACAAGCTCAACCCAAAGAAAGCCCAACAGAACCAAACTGAAGCAAAGGGGCCAGCATCGAGCCAGAGAATCATGCCCAACCAGTGAAATCCACCCAAATAAAACTGAAGCAAGTGACACTGTTGCAACCAGTGTCACTCACAAAATCCAGGCAGATTTCCAGGTGGGGAAACACCACAGAACAGAACCAAGCATGTACCAGCTGCTAAGCACCAGAACCACCAAGCACAAAACAATGATAATCAAACATAATTGTAACTTAATAAAAAGCAGATCCCTCTTGCCCTCAGAAAGTGAGAGGGGGTAATTTGAGGGAAACCCAAGTTCTCGTCTCTCTAGTCCCTGAAGTCGGCTTTGCAGCCTTTATTTCCACTCTCACACACTAGCTCTGCACACTCATCAAAGGTGAAAGGAGTCTCAGCTTTGAGAGAGAGGTCTGGTCAGATCACCTTTTACTTGGCCCAGTAGTTCAGAGAACAGGAGGAAGGCAACAAGCAGGGCTCTGAAAGGTAATCTCTGACTATTGCCTCCACTGAATTCTGGCTCACACATCTCACATTCCCAGAGGAGCCAAACGCACGCCAGATGACCTCCATCTCCAGGGACATCTTGGGAGAAGCTGTGGGGGGAACCTGCCAAGAAGGGGAGGTGTGGAGAACAGCAGAGCTGACCTTCATCCCCTCTGCTGGCAGAGTGCCCCTATTGAACTGCATATGCCAAACCCACCAAGAGAGCTTGACTCTCAAGCTGATGAGCTTCCTGGCCCGCTTGGCAATGCTGCCCTTGATGTGCAGGTCGCACATGGTCAGCAACATGTATGGCTCCTTCTGACTGAGAGGTTGCAGGTGAGACTGCCCACAGCTGGGACAAGGTCTGCATTTCCTGTGTTTCTTTGTTTTAGCTGGCCAGTGGATGAAATAGTACAAGAAAAATTCAATTTCACATTTTATTTCTATTTATTGGCCATCTTAATCAAAGATTTTAACTTTTCAAAACAATGCTAGCATCCCCTTCCTTCCTTACTGTGCTCCCAGAGCCCTGCATATGGAATGGAAAGTGTGAGAATTCTGGAAAGGTATACTTGCCTAGGTGGAGCATTTGTGAATTCTTTTGCTCTCATCCAGGCAAGGAAATCATCAAGCCAATGAGCTTTGGGATTCTCATTTACATCTTTGTGGCCAAGCCAAATATGACACATGCAAAACCCTAGTGGGGAAATTAATGCCCCTGAGAGCTATTCTGCATGAAGAAAGAAGCACCAGGTGAAGACAGAATTCCCTTCTCACCCTGCACAACATTCGCGATCCAGATCAGGCTCCAGCATCCTTGAGAACTTAGTTTTATTAAGGTGACTATTGACTGTTTGATAAACAGAACCCAGATGCAATTCAGCCAAAACATCTTTTTTTAAAAAAAAAAATATTTATCCAAATTTAATACAAGAAATGATAAAACCATACTGTACAAACAAGAAAGGGATTAAAACTAAGCCATAAAAGACATTATCAAACATCTTATTTAGTTTGGCCCTATGTCCATATCTGCTCCCATTAGGTCAGAATATGCAGCAGTTACTCCCTCCTGGAGCCCTTCCTGCAGCCTCAGAGGGCTACAGGAACCCCAGAATTAGGAGAGGAGGGAGGTTCTGTTCATATCCTCATTCCTTTCTCTCTCTAGTGAGTAGTCTCTATCTGTCTTTCTTTCCATGCTTTGGGAAGAGGCCTCGACATTCCCTCAGTTCAGCTCTTCCTGGCCATCAGTCTGGCTGTTGGGCCTAGCTTGACTGAGGCCTACCTTTTTTCTTTAATTTTCTTTGCTTATATTCTTATTTAGAGCATTTGTTCTTGCTGGCTTGTTGGGTGAGAGTGGGTGGAGGAGAGTCTGCTGAAGTCTCCCTGAGAGTTTGGCATTTCAGGGTATAAAGGGGGCCATTGAAGTGCCCTGCATTCTGATGAATCACAAAACTAACAAATCATTTCATGAAACTGGACAATTTTGTGAAAGTTCATGATTCATGATTCGTGGAATGTGATGAAACACAAAATGCTTATTCGGTTTCTTCCTATTTCATGCCCATCTCTAGTTTCCCCAGGGCCTCAGTAGACCCTACCCCTACCTGAAGCCTCCCTGGGTGCTGCCCTGCTTGGGACTGAAGCCTTCTCATGTCCGGCTCCATTTGGTACAAAAATACAAAAAGCAGCAACCACAGGAATCTAGTCTGGGATGAGCCCAGATACTTTCTTTCTCTCTCTCTAATTAAATGTAAAATGAAAAACATGCAGAACATTAAGTGAGAAAATATTTTACACCAACATGGCCAAACAATTCCAGGCGGATCCTTTTATACTTCCAGTTATTTCCAATAGATTTTTAAAGAACACAACCAGAGCAAATTCTGTCTTTGACAATGATAATCAGTCTAAATGTATATCATTGCAAGAGTATTAATTCATAATATAAATTAATACTGTAGACCATTGTCAGTTGGCTATTTTTTCCTGTTAGACCTCTATTTTAATACTGAGCGCATTCTTTCTGCATTGCTTCAACTGTGGTCAGCTACCCATTTGAGTATCCTCTGTTGAATTTATATACTCCCAATGAGGAATGAAAACAAGAAAGGATAAGGATCTGTGGGGATGGATGAACTAACAGTTCATTTCTCAGGCTGGTTAATGGTTTAGGTCACTGCTCCAGGAAAGTTGAGGTGCTCTACAACCAGACATGGGGGACTGTATGTGATGATGGCTGGGATACACAAAATTCCCAAGTGGTGTGCAGGGAACTTGATTGTGGACTAGCCCTGGTAGCTCCAAAAAGAGATCTCTTTGGAAAGGGAACAGATCACATCTGGCGGGATGACATCCAATGTATAGGGACAAAAGCTGCACTCAAGGACTGCCAGCTAAAACCTTGAGGAGAACATAACTGCAACCATGGAAAAGATGCTGGTGTGGGGTGCTCAGGTAATGAGCAGGCATTTACCAGAGGGCCCTGAACTCTGGTATTAGCTACTGGTTACAATGAGAACAGCTGTATCTGTTTGGCAACAGCAGTTTTTTCAAGCAATGTGCTGCTGAGAAAAAGTGGAGAAGGCCCTGCCAGCAATGCAAAAGAACTGAAAGGCGACCACTGCTTATCTTCTGGCTGAGGAGTCATTATTTGCCCTGTTGGGGATACTTTATGAGTAATGAAAAATGAACATTTCCCCAGCAGGGCAAATAGCAGCTCCCCGGTGCCATTTCAGGATGGGAAAATGGCACAGGTGAAAGGCTCGAGCCTCCTCTCTCCATGCTGAGATCCAAACCAGATCCCCATGTGCCTAGGAATTAAGTTCTGAGTGTGGAACTCCCAGAGCACTTCTCATTTACAGGAATATATAACATGCAGGTAGGTTCTCAGACACATGCTCCTGTGGCTTCTTGAATTGCAGCAGGAAATAGAGCCTATGTTTACTGCTCTTGTCTGAAATGTGTGGCTGCCTTCATTTGGCTTTCCCCTTTCTCTAGAGTCACCTAAGGTAGTAGCAATGGCTGCTGCTTCTAGCAGCTGTTGCTGCTCATGCAGGCTAAGGGTATAAAGCGAGGCATTTCTGCTCATCAAATAGTAGATTAGGAAGAGCTATTGTAGTAGCCCTATCATAGAGAAGAAGGCGGAAGGGAAAGGAAAGAGGTGCTATCCTGATGCTGATGATATGTAGAAAGAAAGAGGGCCAGGCTACGCCTGCCTGCAGTGGGCAAAACCACACATTTGGCCCTTACCCTCCATTTTCAAGAAATTGAAGAAAGGGATGAAAATAGCCAGAAAGTCACCTCTGTAGTGATGTTGTAGGAATTTCCTTATGTCTCTATGTTCTTTACCATAAAAATTAGGGGAAATTCCTAGAGCATCACCCAGAACAGACATCACATCCTCTTGAAATTCTGCCATCCTCAGGCACAGCCTTCAAAAAATTTTGGCATTTGCTGAGGCAGTGCAAAAAACTAAGCTTTCCAGGAAGTGGGGATGGAGAAATAATAGCTTGAATATACTGTCAAATACTTCCCTTTAAATATTACAGTTTTTAAAACTGAACTACTTTCTATGATTCTCAAATGTGTTGTATAACAACACTTCAAAATTACCAGATTAGAAACGCTAACCAATTTAAGCAGGCTAGATTTTATTTTAAGAAGACTTTCATCTTTTTCAGAATGGAATTGTAATCACCTTGTAAGTTTGATTCCTAATTTAGCCCCATAGATCCCATTCCGAAATTGCATACAAGGATGCTTGGAACCTAAATGCATTTTGTTGAACTTCCCAATATTTCTGATTGGCCCAGCTCACGATGGGTACTGCATCCTTCCCCCCTCACTTATTCTCTACCCAATTCTATCTTCCCCTACTGTCTGATGTGGGCCACAGAATAACTGGTGCCATTACTCATTGATTAGTCTATAAATTATTGCAAACCAATACATCCAAGGTTGAATAGACAGACAGTTCTGAAGGGCTATCCAGCTGAGATCATAAAGGAGGAATAATTCTTTTTCTAGGCATCATTCAACTGTAGTGAAGCAACTTCGAGGTGAGACAGAACTGGCAACAGTGAAAAGAGATCAGAAGCAAGTTCCTTACTGCGATGTTCCCACACATGGAGTGTGCAAACTTCAATGAGCCTGATACATGCATGGTGCAGCAGGAAGAAATGTCCAGCAACAGGATGAATCCTACCCCTATCCTACCAAAGCTTGAAGCCTTCCTTTAGCCTAAGAAGACATCCTCTAATTTAAGTTGCCCTTCCTTCAACACAGGATAGATCTAGGGGTGTGTACCTCAAACATTTTTGAATTAATTTTGCATCCAGATTTCAGGGAGGCCACACTTTTCATTATCCTTAATTTTCAAGTGAGTTTTACCCTATTGGGAATATGTTTCAGGGCCCAAATGTTTTGAGATTGTTTTGCAAATTTTCCCTATTCCCCTACCAAGAGACAACAGGAGCAGGGAGAAAGAGGAAGCTGTCCATGAGAGATTTTGCTTCTCTAGCACCTATTGGAAACTGTGGCCCCATTATTTCCTATAGGCGGTAGACATAGCCTCCCAGGCCAGGTCTACCTTTCTCCCCACTCCTTCAGTTCCCCAAAACATTCTTGAAATTCCTGAAGATAAATTTTCATCACGCTTAGAATTTCAGAAGTGTTTTTGGCTGTTTCAAGTATCCCTAAAGCGACATAAGACACTCAATTTTAGGTTTAATTTTGGCTTAGGTGAATCCAAATAAATCCTGACCTGGATAGCCCAGGCAAGCTCCATCTCATCAGATCAGAAGCTAAGCTGGGGGACTTCCTGTTTGGGATCCATGGAGGTCTAACGCAGCTCCACTTGCGGAGCTGACCGGACTGCCGTTTTAACCGGCCGGCGGGGTGAAAATAGCCCGCGGCCGACTGCTCTCAGGCGGGGAGCAGGCAAAGAACGCTCAAGACCCTAGGGTGAGCTAGATCTCGGACGAGGGGGGGCTCTACACAACGAGTCTCCCCCCGATCCTTGAGGTCCCACCTTGCGACGGGTCGGCTATAATCTCTGCGGCAGTTTTGGGGCCAATTCGGCTGGCATAAGACCTACATACCCAAGCATCGATTGGGGGAAGAAGCTGAGAGGAGAACTTAAAATCGAAACAGCGATTACAACCCGAGAAAAGTGAAGAGAAGGTAAAGATCATTATCTTCTGAGACGGGACAGATTGATAAAAACAGAGAGGAAAAAAAGTAGATTTTTAAACTGCAACAGACTAGTGAAAAGGAGGGGAAGACTCGGCAGGAATCGAATTTAAAAAGAGACTAAGTTTAAAGAAGTTATTAAAGAAATGGGACTATTGTTTTGAATACCTGTGGCTTTGGAGCTGTGAGAAAAAGACACCATCGCGAGATCTGCTGTGGGAAGACGGGAGACAGGAAGTGCGTAATAACAATAGAGTGGCTGGAGAGAAGCGGCCCTTGCTGGAGGGCAGGAAGTAGGGAATCGCCATTTTTGAAAGGGGAAGGGTCGCGGCTTCAGCGGAAGAGGAAGTAGGCCATCTTGGATTACAAAATCATAGAGAAACCATAGAGAAAAGACGCCCGACATTTTGGACTCTTTAAAATTTAATTTCTATAAGAAGACCGGGACATTTAAAATAGAAAAACGTTAAATTTTACGCCACGGAGTTAAGGAAGAGAGCGGATTCGTGGGAGCGAGCTAAAGCAAGCCCCACGATGTCAAAAAAAGAGTGGCAATCGGCAATAGAAAACCTGGATAAAAACCTGGACAAAAAACTTTTAGATATGATTAAAGAATTTAAGGACACGAAATTGGAGCTGATAAAAGAGGTTAAAGAGGTTACACAGACAGTAAAATCGGAGCTGTCAGAAGTGAAAAAAGGTATGGAAACAATACGAAGTGAATTACAAGGAACGCAGCAGAGAGTTAAAACAGTAGAAGACGCGATGGAGAATTTAGCAGACACGCAACAAACAGAGATGAGATTGGTGAAGGGGAGAATGTCAGTTGCAGAAACTAAACATATGGAGAAGCAGCTACGTTTTCGTGGCTTGCCAGAAGTGGAAGGAAAGTCAGCGCAAGAACAGATGACTGAGGTGTTGGCTGAGTACCTGGGGAAGGAGGAGGAGGAAGTTGTGGCTATCCTAGATGTGGCATACCGTGTGAATTCGAGAATAGCAACCCAGAGGAAACTACCAAGAGATGTGATTGTGCAGTTTACAACACGAAATATGAAAGAGAGGATTGTGACAAAACAGTTTCAAGATCCATTGGAGATTGATGGCAAGACGATTATTATAATGAAGGAACTGCCCAGATCAGTGTTACTGGACCGGAAAAAATATAAAGTGCTAATTCAGATTTTGAAGGACATGAAAATCAGGTACAGATGGGAGTTACCGGAAGGAGTGTCCTTTGAGTTTGGAGGGGCCAAAAAACGCATCAGATCTGAGCGAGAGATGGAGCGATTTATTAAGGACAATGAAAAAGACTTACCAACAAGATCATGAGTATGGAGTGTAAAGTATTATCTTGGAATGTAAATGGACTAAACTCACCGAATAAGAGGAAAAATACTTTTCACTGGCTACTAAAACAAAAATGTGACATTGTTTGTTTGCAAGAGACCCATATCAGAAAGCAGGATGTAAAATATTTAAAATCTGGAAAATTGGGCAAAGAATATGTAGCGGCCTCCAACAAGAAAAAAAGAGGAGTGGTGTTGTACATAAAAGAGGAGCTACAGCCAAAATTTGTTATGAGAGATGTGGAAGCTAGATTTGTAGCAGTGGAATGTATTTGGAATTTAAAGAGAGTGTTGGTAGTCGGACTTTATGCACCTAACGGTGCAAAAGAAAGCTTCTTTGAGGATTTAAGGAAGCATTTAGACGATCTTGTATATGACCAGATAATTCTTGCTGGAGACTTCAATGGAGTGACAGACTTGGAACTAGACAAAAAGACTACAACGGCACAAAAGAAAAGAGGACTATTACCAAAGCTTTTTTTTGAGTTGATTCAACAAGAGACTCTTGAAGATGTATGGAGGAGAGAATATCCTAAAAGCAGACAGTTTACTTTTTATTCTGCAAGGCATTCTACATTATCAAGAATTGATATGATCTGGGCCTCAAAAGACTTAGCATTATGGACTAAGGAGGTAGAAATAATGCCTATGGTAGGCTCAGATCACAACCCAATTATGTGGAAATTTGGAAAAAAGAGAAAAAGGAAAGCATGGAGAATAAATGAGGACTTGTTACAGGAAAGAGAGAACATGGAAATACTGAGAAGAGAGACAAAGTTTTTTATACAATACAACGTGAATAAAGAAGTACCAACCAATAAAGTTTGGGATGCTTACAAGGCGGTTGTAAGGGGCATACTAATGGACTTAAATGGTAGAGCAAGAAAGAAGAAAGAGGAGAAAAGACAAGAGATTGAGGAGAAAATAAAAGCCAAAGAAATACAGCTAAAAAAGAGACCAGGGAAAAAGAAGGTATACCAGGAAATTAAAATACTTCAAGAACAGCTAACAGCAATGAGCAATAAAGAATTGGAGTGGAATCTCAAAAGACTGAATCAAAAAGCGTTTGAGGGTGCTAATAAACCTGGGAAGTACCTGGCATGGCAATTGAAGAAGAAAAGGGAAAAGAAGATAATAAATAAAATTTGCGAAGATAACAAAACGTATTTGGAGCAGGCTACCATTAGTAGAGCCTTTTATAAATTTTACGCTAAGCTGTATAATAAAAAAGAAGTAAACAAAGAATCAATAGCGTCATATTTGGAGAAAACCAAACTTCCAGAAATCTCGGAAGCTTGGAGAAATAAGTTGAATAGTGAAGTAACTGACGAGGAAATAAGTAAGGCAATACAATCTGCAAATCTAGGAAAGGCGCCAGGGCCAGATGGACTTACGGCTAAATTCTATAAGACAATGGCTAATGAACTGGCACCATTCCTAAAAGAGGTGATGAATGGGGTTTTAAGGGATCAAAGGACTCCAGAAACTTGGAGTGAAGCGAATATATCATTGATCCCAAAAGAGGGCCAAGACCTGACTAATGTGAAAAATTATAGACCTATATCGCTACTCAACAATGACTATAAAATTTTTGCGAAGATATTGGCGGAGAGATTGAAGGGGTGGCTCTCGGAAGTCATAGAGGAGGAACAAGCAGGCTTTTTGCCAGACAGACAAATAAGAGACAACTTAAGGACAGTGATCAATGCTATTGAATATTATGACAAGCGTTGTGACAAAGAGGTTGGTTTCTTCTTTGTTGACGCTGAAAAAGCGTTTGACAATTTAAACTGGGACTTTATGTTTGCCACTATGGAAAAGCTACAATTGGGAGAAAGATTCATCAGAGCAATTAAGGAAATTTATAGAGACCAGACTGCAGCAATTGTGGTGAATGATGAATTGACCAAGAAATTGACGATAAGTAAAGGAACAAGACAAGGTTGCCCGTTATCTCCATTGTTGTTCATTTTAGTATTGGAGATTCTGATGATACAAATACGTCAAGATGATGAAATTCGTGGAATAAAAATAAAGGACTATTCATACAAGGTCAGAGCATTTGCGGATGACATAATGTTAATTGTAGAGGACCCATTGGAGAACATGCCAAGAGTGATAGATAAGATCAAGGAGTTTGGAGACTTGGCAGGTTTCTTCATTAACAAAAAGAAGTCAAAGATATTATGCAAAAATATGACTAAGCAGAAACAACAATTGTTAATGGAAACAACGGATTGTGAAGTAACAAGTAAAGTGAAATATTTGGGAGTCGAATTAACTGCAAAGAACATAGATCTATTCAAAAACAATTATGAAAAACTATGGACTCAGATAGAGAGAGACTTGATTAAATGGAATAGATTGAATTTGTCATGGTTGGGCAGGATTGCAGCAGTTAAGATGAATGTGTTACCAAGAGTAATGTTTTTGCTACAGACAATACCAATCATCAGAGACTCCAAACAATTTGAAAAATGGCAGAGGAAAATATCAGATTTTGTTTGGGCAGGCAAGAAGCCTCGAGTGAAAGTGAAAGTTTTACAAGATGCAAAGGAAAGAGGCGGAATGCAACTGCCCAATCTGAGACTTTATCATGATGCAATCTGCCTAGTTTGGTTGAAAGAATGGATGACATTAAAGAACAAGAAACTATTAGCCCTAGAGGGATATAAAAAAATATTTGGATGGCACGCATATTTATGGCATGACAAAGTAAAGGTCAACTCGATGTTCCTGCATCACTTTGTTCGGAGAAGTTTATACATAATCTGGAAGAAGTACAGAATTTATCTACAAGAAGGAACCCCTTTGTGGGTGGTTCCATATGAGGTGATAGACCCGAGAGCTGTTGATAATGAACAACAATGTTTAACGTATAAAGAAATAACTAAAACTGAAGCATCCAAACTTAGAATAAAGACACAAGAGGAACTATCACCTAACTACGATTGGTTCCAGTATAGACAGATCAGAGATTTATATAATTCGGACTCTGTAAAGGGAGGTATACGAATAGAGAATTCGGAACTAGAGCAGACCCTTCTTAAAGAAGATAAGAAAAGAATATCCAAGGTATACCAAGTACTGTTGAAGTGGTATACCGAGGATGAGATAGTTAAAACACAAATGGTGAAATGGGCTATAAACTTTAATAAAGAAATAACAATGGAGGCATGGGAATACTTGTGGAAAACTACAATGAAGACAACGACATGTATTAATATCAAAGAGAACATTTATAAAATGATCTATCGTTGGTACATGACACCAAAGAAGATTGCGCTAGGGAATTTGAATACTTCTAATAAATGCTGGAAATGTAAGAAGCATGAGGGCTCCCTCTATCATATGTGGTGGTCGTGTGAGGTAGCCAGGCAGTACTGGGGTGAAATAATAAGAGAAATGAGTGAAATTTTACAATTTCAAATTAATAAGAACCCAGAACTCCTGCTACTGAACTTGGGAATGGAGGGAATTCCAGCCCAACACAGGACGTTGATATTTTATATGACAGCAGCAGCTAGACTTTTGTATGCGCAAAAATGGAAAGTACAAGAAGTGCCAACTATTGAAGATTGGACTTACAAATTGCTGTATATGGCTGAAATGGACAAGATGACAAGAAAATTGAGAGATCTGGACTCAGGGCAGTTCAACACAGACTGGGAGAAGCTGAAACAATACCTGGAGAAGAAATGGGAGGTGGGAGGAAAACTGTGGCAGTTTGAGAACTACTGAAGTATTGAAGTAGAGGGGGGAGACTTTACCGGGGGGAGAAGAGATAAATGTGAATTAATAAGCAGTCAGATTAATAGATTGACATATATATAGATATATATAGGTTAACAAACAGAACATAGAGAAAATAATTAATTATAAGGACTAAATATAAGGAGCGATTAACTAACAATATTTTCTTTTTTTTCTGACAAGTTTTGTACCAAACTGAATGTCTGAAGATATAGATGGGTCAAATTGATTGACTACGTGAGGAGAGATATATAGAACTATTATAAAAAGATAGAATGAGTAATATATATAGAGAATAAGTCAAATTGTTTGATATAAACAAATGTATGATCTATATGGTTTATGATATATAGAAATACCTGAAATTGAAAAATTGGGATAAATTGTTTATCTAAGATGGAAACAAAGGCTTACAGTTTGGGCATATAATGTTAAAAATAGTTAAGGATGTACTGCTTAGAATAATGGAGAATATATATTTGTTTTAGATAGAGGAAGCTAATAAAAGTAAGGGAAAGGGGACAAAGGGTTGGAAAGCTGTTGGAAGTCAACAAAAAGGGGGGGGAAAGGGAGGGGGTTAGAGATGAAAAAATTGGGGAAAATTGAATGTAAATGTGGAAATAATGGATTCTAACCCAATAAAAATTTTTCAAAAAAAAAAAAAGAAGCTAAGCTGGGTCAGCCCTGGCGAGTAATTGGATGGAACTCTCTCCCCAAGCAGATTTGCCTTTCCCCTTCTGTTTCTACCTCCTGCCAGCAGGTGAAGACTTTTTGCTTTTTGCTTTGCTTGTCATTCTCTCAATGATCCCACCTCATTCCCAGTGTTTTAACGTTTGTTTTTATCTTCTGTATACATTTAAACTTTGGCTTTAAATTGATGGTGTGAAATGTAAAATAATGTATCTCTGTGTTGATTTTAACAGTTTTTAATATGAGATTTTAATTGATAGCCATCTTGGCGATGCTATAAGGATTGAAAGGCAGTGTACAAACCTTATAAACAAATAAAATATATAAAATATATGATGTGTCCCTCACTTACCACCGCGTGTCAAGATGTTCCAGTGGTAGCAATTACCTGGGCTTCTCCCTTTTGGGCAAAAGGCACCTGGGGACTACTGGTATTTCTATAATATTTGCTTCCTAGAGCATCATGCTGACACAATGACATCACCTCTGCATTTGCCCAGGAATTGATACCATGCAGTCGAAGCAACAGTGCCCCTCCATATCCCTGCCCCCCCTGTTGCCTGCTGGGTAGCAGCCTGAAATAGCATCCTGGATCTGGTGGCCAGTTTGGGGACTGCCAGCTTCATTTCTTGATCAAGTATGCCTGCCACAGACAGACAGAAAGACAGACAGGCAAATGGATCCTTTTATTATTAAAGAAATGGTGTGTTTCATTCAGCCAAGGTGCTGCTGGGTTCCAGTGGTGCTGGGACACAGTGATCAATTTCAACAAAAAAGAGAGAAGTGTGAGTGGGTTTCAAGCTTTCTTAAAAGCCACATCCCCTAGAGGTGAAAGCTCTGCCTCAATCCCAGATGCTTGAAACGCAGCCCTGAATCTGATTAAGAATAACTGTGCAATCTGTAATGAGCCTGAAATCACTTCGGACACCATAAAAGCAATCCTAAGCAGTCCTACGTAGAATCCCGCTGAGGTCTTCTCAAAGGGACTTACTCCCAGGAAAGTCTTCTTAGGATTGCACAGCACATCTTTTCCTGCTCTGCTCCCTAAGAATCAATGTCAAAATCTTGCCAAGTTCTTTTTATAAATGGACTTTAATGGTTTTAACTGTTGCTGCTTATGCCATGAAGTCCAAGAAAGAGAGTATAATGTTTTTAAAAACTTAAATCAGAGTCAGGATGCTCATTTGAGGAAACTGCAGGTGGTTTTAAAAGATCACAAATTCAGGAAACAACAGAGCCAGGCAAGGGGCCAATTTCACTGTGACAAGGCCCCTCCCTCCCAGTTTACACCAGCCTCTTCCCAGCATATGGCCTCCAGTCCCAACCTTTGCCCATGGCGTTGACCTAGGCAGGTGTCCCATCTCGACAAGCTGCAAGCAAAAGACACTGGCTTTGAGCATTTTGTGCAAGTGAGGAATCTGCTCCCACCGAGCAGGATCCCTGGGGGCAATGGCTGCCTTCGCTTTCCCTTCTTGGGTAGGACATCTGGAAAGAAGGCTGCCAGAAGTGGCTGTGACCCTTCTTCTAGCCTTTCTCTGGGGTAAGTGATCCTCCTGCTTTCAGCTTGAAAATCGAAAGTGTGTACTTTCTCCCTCCTAAGTCCATCAAATCACACTATTTTGTCCCTCTAAACTCAAATCCAGTGTGTGTTACATTTAATATTATGACCTGTCTGAAATCATATAAATATAGGGGAAACTATCCTGGTGAATCTAAGTTCTGTCCCTGAGCGACCAAAGCATATATCTTGCACCCCACATCTGAGAGTTCTGGAATTTATAACAGGATGCTGTGGTTGATGAAATAGGGCACCTAAGTTTAGACTAAGTGCCTTGGTGAAGGATTTATTTTTTGAAAAATTAAGAGCCTGGATGAAGAGAAGGTAATGACAGGTACCTGAAGAAATGAGTCAACATAAGGTGATGAGAGATAAAGTTCTAGGACTCCTTGGCAAAGTGAAAACCAGTAAGTTTGCAAGTCTAGATGGTATGCACCCAAGGGTTTTTTAAAAAAAAACTCTGATGCATAACTGATCAACTAAAAAGTATATATAACTTCTTGCTAAAATCAGCCTCCATGCTGCTTGACTGGAAAATCGCAAATATCACCCAATTTACAGATTAGATTAACATATCTCTTCCAGGTAAAGCAGTAGAAGCTGTTGTTAAAGAGCACACTAAAAACTGCAGAGGGAAAATTAGCATGGCTTTTTCAAATGGCCTGTCTCACCTGTTTTTTTTTAAGGGAGAGCTTGGGTTCTTCATAGATAGGAAGGGTTTAGTGCTCTTCCTTTCAACAACAGTTAAAAGTTAAGAGCCTGTGTATTCTCTGTTTAGAACTCTGAACATTGCAAAGATACTAAATTTTCCCAAGATGGATACTCCGACTGAGAGGAACAATTCAATAATTAGTGCAAGTTAACAAATACATTGTCGAAGGCTTTCACGGCCGGAGAACGATGGTTGTTGTGGGTTTTCCGGGCTGTATTGCCGTGGTCTTGGCATTGTAGTTCCTGACGTTTCACCAGCAGCTGTGACTGGCATCTTCAGAGGTGTAGCACCAAAAGACAGAGATCTCTCAGTGTCACAGTGCTGTATTGCCATGGTCTTGGCATTGTAGTTCCTGACGTTTTGCCAGCAGCTGTGACGGGCATCTTCAGAGGTGTAGCGCCGAAAGGCAGGGATCTCTCAGTATTAAACGAGATCCCTGTCTTTCATTGCTACACCTCTCAAGATGCCAGTCACAGCTGCTGGCGAAACGTCAGGAACTACAATGCCAAGACCACGGCAATACAGCCCAGAAAACCCACAACAACCATTAACAAATACACTTGATGATATATAAACTAAAAATGGGAAAACCAAATTTTCCTTCATTAAATGAGAGTTGCTTCCTCTTTAAATAAATGTGAGGTAATAAGAAACCCCACATAGAGTTCTGAAAGAAAGTATTAATTTTATGAAGATATTTACAAGGTATGTAAAAAGGAATTGCACAGCATAAGGTTCATTTGAGGGTTTTTACCTCATCCCATAATGATAGGCTTCAAATTGCGCATCTGTCCAAATCCGAAGTAAACTGGCTTAAGAGTGAGAGAGATGAACTGGGCCAAGGTCACCCAGTGAACTGTGACAGAACAGGGATTAAATCTGGTCTCACACCTCTTAGAACCCTAACCACTGTGCTACACTATACCTTCTTCACAAAATGCATAATTAAAGTATAAAATTCACTACTATCACAAATTCATGGAGGATGGCTGCAAGTCATGATAATGAAATGGAACTTCAGACACAGAGGCTGTATCCCCTTATATGCTAGATGACTACAAAAAAAACCCCACGGGATGAGCTATTGTCTTCTTTGAGAACTTGAGGCATCTAGCTGACTCTTGTTGGGAAAAGAATGTTGGATCAAATGGAACTGCTCCTGACCTTTATTTCCATAGTTACTTTATGTCCTTGTGCTACTTTCAGCAGATAATCTCACTCTGTGAAAATGAATCTTCCTAGGTGTGGTTTGGAGTTCAGATCCTGCAACTGCAGATATGCCTGCAATCAGACTAGTGTACGGTTTAAGACATTGTAGCGGGAGAGTGGAAGTGTTCCATAATGGAACGTGGGGCACTGTTTGTGATGATGACTGGGGAATAGAGGACGCAAGAGTCGTGTGTTGGCAATTGGGGTGTCCATTTGCAATATCGGCCCCACACAGAGCACATTTTGGAAGAGGAACTGGCCCAATCTGGCTGGATGATGTCAAATGCAAAGGTACAGAATCAACACTCAGTCAGTGCCCAGCAAAGCCTTGGGGAGAACATAAATGCAACGACGGAGAAGATGCCAGTGTCATATGCTCAGGTGAGAGGTTAATTCACATGTTACTTTTGACATGACTGAGGTTGTCCACTAGCCAGGAAAACTGGCCTGGCTTACTCCTGTGCTTTTGATTATCACAGTTTGATATGCAGGAGTTCATATATGAAACTTTTCATGGCATGCTAATATCTTTGCATCAAGCAACTGTTCAGGGCACTGGCGGAAGCCAGCAGGAATAGCTGGCAAGAGAATCAAATCATCCAGAGATTAATTGGCTAGGTAGCGTCCATTTGAGAATATTTCTGATAAATGTTCTCCCCAGTGTGATAACTTCTGATATTTACCACTTTGGAGGAAAGCATTGTGAAGAAACTGCTTACTAGAGGTGGTAAACACCAGTTTCTGGAGTAAGCTCAACTCCTCATACCTGTTTAAAAATATGAGCTGGCCACTATCAAAGACAGAATGCTAAGGGCACGAATGCTTATTTTTGTATTTTGAAATTTTGTTTTTGTTCCTTTTGAAATTTGGAAGGATTGCCATGAAAGACTGCTGCTTCAACATTAACTGGTGATGCATAATTTTTAAATCTCTAAACAGAGGCAAGGCTGGTGAATGGTCTGATTCCCTGCTCTGACCGGGTCGAGGTGCTCCGTAACCAGGAATGGGGAACAGTGTGTGAAAATGGCTGGGACATGAATGAAGCCCGTGTTGTGTGCCAGGAAGTGGGCTGTGGAAAAGCTTTAGCAGCACCAGGTGGAGCCAAGTTTGGACAAGGATCTGGTTCCATTTGGATGGACGAGGTCAACTGCACGGGATCCGAAGACAGTCTAAGCGAATGCACAGCAACCCCCTTGGCAGAAGACAGCTGTGGCCACAACAAAGATGCAAGTGTAGAGTGTGCAGGTAATGGTCATTGAACACATAGACATGAAAAGGATCCACAAAATCCTTCTGTCCTAAGACCCAGATAACTGCTCATGTATGGCTGGGCCAATAGTTCCAGGCCCAGGATGAATTAGGAGTAAAATTTTGATCATCTTTATACTAAATATACCCCCTTGCAAGGTTGTTTTCTGGTCCACTAGTTGGCAGACCAGGTTTTTCTTCATGCATTCCTACCAAAAATAGATGTTTTTTTCAAGCAGGAAGAAGGGGGATAATACTGATCACATATGGTAATGTCCAATAACAAGACAGGGATCCTCTCATCAGGGCAAAAAATAATCCAAAAAAGGAAGAGAAGCAAGGATACATCTTGCTGTGACTCAAATGGAAAATTCAGCAGCAATCTGTGGTCTGGAGCCAGCAAATGCACACGAATGGAGTAGATGAAGGCCTCTAGATGCAGGACCAACAACAGAGCACAATAATCCAAGATTCTTTTTTTCCCTGGCTTGGAAAGATGGGAGGCTGGCTAGGTGGTGGCTCAGGTTTATATCTGGAGTGGGCATAGGACTGCCAGGTCCCCTTACCCTCCCGGTGGGAGGGGGGGTCCCTGGCACTCACCTTCCTTGTTGTCTTCACACATGTACAAAGTGTGCAGATGTGCTCCTGGAGCCCAAATAGGCCTGCTGTGAAACATGAGAGCACTCCCCGGTAGAGATGGGCATGAACTGAAATATGAACCAAAATTAAGCACGAACCAGGCCGGTTTGTGGTTCGTGAACCACAGTTCATCAGATCCCATTTCTGACGAAACGCCATGAACTTTTAGGCTGGTGTGTTTGGTTCATTTTTTGGTTCGTGACTGCAGACAACCTGGTGCCAATCAATGAGTTTCCTAGGCAACAGGGGATGGATTTCCTCCAGACCTTCTTCTGGCCCGGAAGTGACCTTCTGCTGACCCGGAAGTGATGATTTTCTGACCTGGATGTGATGTTTTTGCAAACCAAACAAACCGGTTCATGAACCAGGGGCAGGTTCATGAAAGTTCGTGGTTCATGAAATTTGACAAACCATGAACCACATGGTTTGGTTTTTTTCCGGTTCGTGCCCATCTCTACTCCCGGGCCCTGCATGATGTCACTCCTGCGAGTGATGTTGCACTGCCCCAGGAGTGCTACTGAGAGGCCTGTTTCCCTACCTCCCCCCCTGGCCAGGTGAGTGGTGGTGGAGGATGGAGGATGGGAGCAGGGGGACCCCCCCCGCCTCCACTGGGGGACCTAGGATCCCTAACTGGGCAAGAGGAAGTAGTAGTCCACTACTCCCAAGTAGTCCACACTGCTTCTGATCAAAGGTCATCTGTAGCAGGCATGACATAACTAGGTAATACTAGTTAATTAAATAATAGAACTTGAGGGCATCCAAAGAACCTGATAGGCAGTAGATTCGGAACAGACAAAAGGAAGTACTTCTTTACAGAAGTGATTAAGATGTGGAATTCACTGCAGGAGGATTTAGTGATGTAGCTTTAAGGAGGGACTGTACAGATTCATGGAAGATAAGTCTGTCAGGGGAAGGCCTCGGCCTTTATACCCTGTTGTTGGCCCTCTACAGTAACTGTGTGAGACATGATGCTGGACCAAATGTATCACTGATCCGATCTAGCAAGCCTCTTCTTAATTTTTTATATTCTTATGTTTTTTATGACTCATCAGAAAATAAAGCTAGGTTTATCAAAACTAGCCACTAGCTTCCAGATGATAGTGGGACTTGCAGTGCAAAAATAAGGGAATTAGGCCATCCTGGCACAGATTAGCTCTGTAAAATGCCTTTGCTATTTTTTCATGAAATCAGAGGCCTACTCACAAGAAAGCAGGAAAATGCAGACAGCACTGACAGGGATGGAAAATATCCTCTCTATCATAGAACAACAGGGGTCAACAGCTTCCCTACCCTATGATGGCCTGTGTTGTGTAGTGGTTAGAATGTCACACTAGGATCAAGGAGAGCCTTCTTCCATAGAAGGGTTCTGGCTGACACACACTCACCCAGACCTACCTAACAGGGTTGTTTTGAGGATAAAAGGGAAGAGAAAGATGTAAGCCACATTTGGTCCCCTTTGGGGAGAATGACAGCACAGAGAGGGAAGGGTAAAACATATTTCCTCCTTTACTAAACAAAAGAGAGTTAACAACCTTACTGAGAGCCAAGCTACAAGTGATGCCTGACACAGGTTAGACACTTGTCAGCTTCCCTCAAGTTTTGATGGGAAATGTAGGTGTCCTGGTATTGCAGCTTGGCTCTCTAACTGCTGTCCAATGGTCTTTTCAACTGTCACTTGTCCAACATTCCGCCAAGCTGCCTACATTTTCCATCAAAACTTGAGGGAAGCTGACAAGTGTCCAACCTGTGTCAGGCATCACTTGTAGTTTGGCTCTCAGCTATTACATCCAAAATGTAGTGTAGTATTTAGAATGTCTGATCTAGGAAACTCAGGTTCACAGAAGCTTGCTGGGTGAACTTAGAGCGGAACCACAAGTGACGCCTGACACAGGTTGGACACTTGTCAGCTTTCCTCCAGTTTTGATGGGGAATGTAGGCAGCTTGGCGGAATGTTGGACAAGTGACAGTTGAAAAGTCCTTTGGACAGCAGTCAGAGAGCCAAGCTGCAAGACTAGGATGCCTACATTTCCCATCAAAACTTGAGGGAAGCTGACAAGTGTCCAACCTGTGTCAGGCATCACTTGTGGTTCCGCTCTTAGTCCACCCACACAGCCTTGCTGCCCCACAGGGTTGTTGATGTGAGGATGAAACAGGGTTGCTATTCCTCTGCCCAGGGCGGAGGATCCCCTGCTCCCACCTCCTCCTGCCCTGCCCCCACTTACCTAGCCAGTGGGGGGCATGCCCCCAGGCCCCCCCCAGCAGAGCACCATGCCTCATGCCCCCCCCCATGGCATGCCCCCGCACCCTGCAATGGGCCCATTTTGGGCCAAATTGGGCCTGCGGGGGGGGGGGAGGCGATTCACACCTTTGGTGAGTACAGGAGTGCTCCCAGGCCTCCCTTTGACCCGTGTGATGATGTCACTTCCCAGACATGCTTAATCAAGAACATACGTCCAGCACAGACAACAGGTACAGTGTAACAAAAAGTATTTATACAGTAAAATAGCTCCAGGAATGTTGATTCTTTCTCTGTGTTAATTTTTTTCTCAGAACAAACTGAGGTGAGATTAGTGAATGGCCTCAATCAGTGTTCTGGGCGAGTGGAATTTCTTCGTGACAGGCTTTGGGGGACTGTATGTGATGACGACTGGGACCTGGAAGACGCCAAAGTTGTGTGTCGTTACCTGGGCTGTGGAGCTGCTGAATCAGCTCCACAAGGTGCTCACTTTGGAGCAGGATCTGGCCCTAGCTGGTGTTAGCTGCACAGGGACAGAGAAATCTATCACCAAGTGCCATGCAAAATACCAGCAGAAGAATAATTGTTCCCACACTAAAGATGCTGGTGTTGTATGCAGAGGTAAGAGGCACTCGTGCAAATTTCAAAATGAAGAAAGGAGTGTGGCAGTTTCTTCTTACTATTACATTATTTTGAATTTCTGATCTACACTAAAGAAACATAAGCTAACCAGGGATCCTAAAAGGACATCTACTTCAGCTGTTTTCTAAGATGGTAGACCATTTCTCTAACATTTTTTCTTCTATTCCTAACACATACCTCCAAGAGCAACTTGCAGAGTCCAAATTACATTGTGACACAAAGAGAAATCAAATGTTCTGCAAAGAGAATAATTTAGATGAGTAGCCATGTTGGTCTGTAGTAGGATTTGAGTCCAGTGGCACCTTAGAGACCAACAAGATTTTCAGGGTATGAGCCTTCAAGAGTCAGAGCTCCCTCAAGAGTCAGACACACATTTTCTGCAGAGAAAACTTCAAATGCCACATGAGCCAATGATACTATAAGCCACAAACTAGAATAGAAAGGAGGAACAGATTACCCAAAGTTGTGATTGTCATGTAATGCAGTTGTTGTTCAGCTGGATCCACTACAGCATTTCCACAGATGCAAGGAATTCCATCCACAGGTTGCAATATGTCTCCTCCCTCCTGCTGCAGTTTTCAGTGCCCACTGAAATGCTGTTGGTTGGGTCGCCATGGACTCAAGTGTAATCACAATGCTTCATGATTGACAAGGGCTGTTTTTCAAAAGTTATTTCACTCTCTGTGGGGCGGGTGTATGATACAAAAAGCACTGCACTATTCTTGGGGTCCTTGAACAGGTCTTTACTGGGGGCCTGTTTACTCCAGGAGAATAATGCACGGGTCCCAAGCTGTATAGGCCCTCAAAGGCAAGAACAAGAAGTTTGAATTGTTCCCAGAAACAGATAGGTAGTCAGTGCCGATCTTTCACCACAGGGGTCATACGGTCCTCCTTGTAACCAACCTCCAACAGTAACCACACGGCCATATTCTGGAAAGGAAGTTTCCTGTCCAGTTTCAAAGAGAGCCCCACGTATTATCACATTACAGTAATTGAACATCATGTGATCGGAGCACAGAACACTGTGGCCAGGTTAGGGTTTTCAAGAAATGGCCATAACTGGCGTATTAGTTGGAGCTTTGTTCCGTGGAGGATATTTGCACCTCCAGCCATAAACCAGGATCCAGCAGCACCAACAACAAGGAGCCAGGAAGGAAGCAACAAGGAGCCAGGAAGGAAGCAATAGCCGTGACCAACTAACTAAGGCAAAATGAAAAACAAATCCAAAGAAATAATGCAAAAGTTACTTTATAAGAAAGTTAATAGAATATAAAATAAACTCTAAGTGGTCAAAAGCTGGCACAAATTGCTAACAAGTGCCCTGTGGGAGTGAATTACAGCTGCAATATGCAAAATCAATGCTTACACACCGCACAAAGTCACCTTGAGTAACCACAGAGTAAATGGACAGAAATTTACAGTAGCTATACAAGCTTACAAATCAAAATACATATACAGCATTTTGCATGGCAAACACCAAGTGACTAACCAATAAATATTTGAACATACAATCAGGTTTGACCACAAATGTTCAATAGCTATACAAGATTATATATCAAAATTCATATACAGCATTTTGCATGGCAAAAATCCAGTGACTGACCAATAAATATATTTGAAAATACAATCAGGTGTAACCGCAACGGGTTAGCTAGCAAGGAATCCCGTTTCAGGCATCCCCTTCTTCCTGGCAGTTACAGCACCTCAAGGAAAGTCACAGTCAAGATTCATGCATGCTGGCAGCTTGCACAATGGCAAAGGCCAAAATGCCTTAAATCCAAATATGGTAGAATTGCCTTTCCTGGAGAAATGGAACGGTCCCAAAACTCCAAGGCAAAGGCACATTAAGGGCACGCCAAAAGACCGCTGCTGCAATCCAAAGCTTTATTCACAAATGCCAAGGGTCAAATCAAGAAAACAGGGGAGCGCGCTCACTCTCCGGCTGCTCCCTGTCAAGAGAGGAAATTCTGTTCAACTAAAACTAAGAAGAAACCTGATTCTTGTCTAGCAGGTTATTTTTCAGTAAAAGAAACACGTTCCATACTAAGAATTTATTTGTGGCTTTTGATGAAGCTGTGAGCCTTGCAAAACGGGACAATTTAGCCAGGCAAACCCGTTGCCAATCTCCCGCCAGGATGAGCCGGAGAGTGAGGGCGCTCCCGTTTTCTTGATTTGACCCTTGGCATTTGTGAATAAAGTTTTGGATTGCAGCAGCGGTCTTTTGGCATGTCCTTAGTGTGCCTTTGCCTTGGAGTTTCCTGGAGAAATGACTAACTACTCCTGGAAGAGGACTTTTGAGAGTCTTCCTGGAACTAGGTCCTCCTCTCCAGGATTCTTAGGTGTAGGCTGCAACTGGCTTCACTTTATATGCCTCTTTTCCTTAAAGAAAAAAAGACCTTGCTATTCTTCTGCGATCATTGATAATCTCTCATGTAACCTCCTGTAGCACATTGAATGAGGGGCTGCCAGTGAAGGCAGTTTGGAAGCTTCAGTGTGAATATAACAGGGCAGCCAAACTGGTGATGCAAGGAGAATACAAATCAGTCCTAAAGGACCTTGATTTTTTTCCTCTAGGCTACTAAAGTGCTAGTTTGTAGCTTTAAAGTCCAGGTCCAGGACACGTGCCAGTGGGCTGGCATATTCTAGTTACAGAAACCCTAATTTGTACATTACACCAATTTTCTTCTAATTCTGCTGATTTGCCTCTGTTCACCTCATTAGAGACTCCATCTTGATAGCAAAGCTTGTTTGTGAAAAGATGTAGCTAACATGTTAATGTGGCTATGTCTACCATCATGAGTGAGGACAATGGAAGATGTGATGGGCAGAATGCTAAGGCTGGGAATGTGGGCCAGCTAACAGAACAAACAAACACCAGGGTCAAATCCACATTACTCATTCTAAGTTGCATGTTCCCCGCATTCCCCATGCAATCCCGAGCGCCGGTCACATTACCTCATTAAACAGACGCATTTCATTCGCATTTCACCCGAATATGTGGTCACAGGTTTTCAACGGGAGTTTCACGGTGGCCGTGAACGGGCCAATGAGCAATTTACGTGGTTTTTTTTAAAACCACCCCCCTTCCTGTCTCTCTGGCCGTTCCGAGAGTTCCTATTGGCTGATTCAACTTGCAAGTGCTCCGTAGTCGGCAAAAGACTGTTTTTGACTTCATAGCATTGGATTTATTGATTATGCTGTTTCTGAATCAAATCTGGTAGTTTGAAAAATCATTTTGGGGGGAATCCATCCTCAGAACGGACTCGCGAAACTTCCTTTTTAACTGTTTTTTATTTTTTTTATTTTATATTACTGTAATATCGAAATTACGAAATATTGAAATAATGACACTCCAAGGAAGTGAAACTTCAGTAAAATTCAGACACTGAACTGTCCTGCATAGGAAATGCCCACGAAAGCTTCCCACATGCTTCCAAATTTCCAAAAAAGAAACGGGAGAGAGCCATCAGTGCTGTCAGTGGGGGAAAGAGAGGCATCATTATCTTCAATGATGTTTCTTTATAAGGCAACATCGAAATAACGGAAAAGTGCGCTCAAAAAATTTTTTAAAAAATGGGCGGGAAAAAAGGTCCCACCCAAAAAAGCGGTTTTCAAGCGGCCGTGTGACCGGAGGGACGCACGAGAAAGACGGATTGGAAGCAGGAATGTGAACGAAGAGGAAAAAATTGCGGATTGGAGGCAAATGGAAGATATCCGATAAACATGCGGGTAATGGGTGAATGTGGATTTGACCCAGGTGGCATGCCTAGAACCTGTCCAACTGGGTCAGTTTTAGAACCAGTCTTCCAGTCAACACATCCAAACTAGACAGGTTAGGCCTCAGTTTTGTATGTTTTATATCTGGCTAGTTCCAGAGAGAAAATTTCTTAGCTGGACAATAGCATTAAATTTCAAGAGAGAGAATTCGGGGCTTTCTGGATTTCAGAAACCTCCCAGACAGGCCAAAGATCTCATTGCAAAGGAAAGGAAATAAAGACGTGATGGGTACTAAAAACAAAAGCCAAAAAATAATCTTCCTGAAGTCAGCATATTGACACATGGATAGAGTGTTGCATAAAGGTGAGTTGCCTAGGATAATTTAAACACACACTCACAAAGATATCTGCTTCTCTCTCTCCTTCTTTGAAGTGTTGCCCTCCATGGTTTTGCCTTTCATGTTCCATTTTCACTGAGCTTTCTGGAACAATAGTAGAGACAGCTATGCTGCCGAAGACCTCAGATTGCTATCTCAGGTGAATATATTTCATATTAAAGCAGCAAGTGGGGTCCATATAGATTTGCTTTCGTGCAGAAAAAAATGCTCAAACATGTCGACAATCTAATAGTTTGGGTCTTTTTCTAAGAAATACCTGAAATCAGATTAGTGAATGGCTTCAATCGCTGCTCTGGAAGAGTCGAGATATACCATGAGACACTTTGGGGAACTATATGTGATGACAGTTGGGACCTTGAAGAGGCCAGTGTCGTGTGACGTTATCTTGGGTGTGGAACGGCTTCATCAGCTCCACGAGGTTCTCATTTTGGAGCAGGATTTGGTCCCATATGGTTAGATGATGTTAACTGCACAGGAACAGAGAATGGCACCAGCAAATGCCCTTCAGGACAATGGGGGAAGCATGACTGTTCCCACAATGAAGATGCTGGTGTAGTGTGTGGAGGGAAGATGCATTCATGTCAATTCAAAACTTGTTAATGGAATCTGAATGATTCATTTTATTCAGTTATTTCAAATTGCTGCTAGGGTTGCCAGCCCCACCCACTCCCCACGCCCTGACAATGGGCAAGAGGTGAAGATGATGGTGAGGGTGGCAAGAACTTACCTTGGGTGTGCTCATGCTTCTCATATCTGTGCAATGATGTCACTTCCTGCTTGACCCAGAAGAGACAGTATTGTACCGGGGCCGATGTTTTAACCATTGGCCAAAAACATAGCAGTTTTTTGCAACGTCGTTTCTTCCAGGTTCCACTGGAAATGATGCCATCAGGAAGCAACAAGAAGCATGTCTATGCCCATTTCATCAGCCTGCCTCCTCCCACTTATCAGCTTGCAATGCTGGGCAGAGGCAGCAATCGCTGGGAGCTTGTCCACCCTAAGCGAGCACCTTGCAAGCTTAGATTTATGCCATAGAATCATATAAGGACTAGCCATGGGAAGCTGGATTTATTTATTTTCTAGGGGCTCCACCTCTGATTGCTCCTCTTGTCACCCTGTAGCTCCTTGTGCGTGTGACATTTAAGTGCAGTTTGAATACACAGTTCTTCCTCCTGTGAAAAGAGTGGCAGTAGTACCTGAGGAAGTAGCAGAAAGAGTGATCATCTTTTGTTTTCTGCCAATGGGGTCACAAAGCAGCTTACATTGTTCTCCTCTCGAACATTTTATCCTCAAAATACTTACGCCAGGCGGAGAGTTTGTGACTGGCCCAAATGCAGCCAGCAATCCTAACTTAATTTTTGGATTGGCGTTAATTAAAATAGCAATATTTGTTCCAGGATACCCCAATTCACTTCATTTTTGACACTGCAGCACCCACAATCAACCTGAAGCATGTGGTCAGTTTTGAGTCTCCTAGCTTTATCTATAGGTTAGTTGTGCCTGCCCCAAACAACCTTTGCTGCTATTGCAAATAGCTGGGGAAGAGGCTGGAGATAACATTGAGCAGGGGCTTTAATTACTTTTGTTTGGGCACAGGAATTCCCATCATGATCCTGAAGCTAGAAGGCAATTTCGAAGCTCATCGCATTAGTCCAGATGAGTTGTGCTGCCACAAACAACCATCGTTTCCAAAGCAAATGCAGGGAGGTCAGGTTTCTGGGGATAGCACAGGCTACGATGCTCCACTTCCCTTCACATTTGGCAATGCACCTCCCATGACCATCCTGGAGTTGGTGACCAACTTTTGAGGTTCCCGGATTTAATTTCAGATGAGTGATGCTTGCCACAGGCACCTTTAGTCTCCATTGCGAACAGCACTGGGGAAAGGGGGCTTCTGCAGAGAGTCTGAGCTAGGATCTTCCAATTCCCTTCATTTTGGGCATGGAAACTTCCTTGTCCAAATTTCTTTTGCCTAACTTTATTTTCTGAGGTGCTGTGATTTTCAGAGCCAATGAATTCCAATGCAAAATTCAGGGGTGGGAGCGATTCTGGCATTTCTGCCAGACAGAAATGTTCTCTTGATTGCCTTCACACTTGGCACTGCAACTCCCATGATCAGCCTGAAGTGGGTGGCCAATTTTGATACTGCTAGTTTCATTTTCTGAGAAGTTATATGTGCCATAGATAGATGTATATGGACAAATGAAAAGCTGTATCTTTTTTATAGATTTACAGATACCAATTTACATTAATTCTAGCCTACCTTACTGCAAGGGACTCATTCATCCACCAATTGCATCTGCTTACACACACAACATGATCCCAGATGATTCATAACAAGTGTGACGCAAGCTGTCAACAGATGTACCACAAATCAGTAGGTACAGAGCAAAGAATGCCTGGCTCAAAAAAGTGAGCCAATCTACTAGTCATAAATTACTTCTTCCTTGCAATTTAACAGAAAAGGCAGCAATTTGCATATCTGTGCCCTATTTGTAATTGGTCCAATTTACTTATGCTTTGACCTTTGGGAAAGATATCCTTTCTCAGTATAGGTCTGCAGACTAAATGAGTTTGGAGTATGTCTGTATATCTGAATGCCAAGAGAAGTCCATGGGATGGACACAAACAGCTTTTCTGATAGCGAAAAAGAAAGGTGACCACCCCAAAGGATAAGCTGGCAATTATGGAACCTGGATAGACAAAAGACAGGTGGGGCAGGGACCATACTAAGGAGGGATATAGGGCAAGATTGAGTGAAAAAGCTGGCAGTATCCAGCCCATTGATTTACTCCATAGTTGTTCTACTACATTTAACCTTTTCTGTCTCACTAGAGATCTGTCTAACAAATGGCTCAAATCACTGCTCTGGGAGAGTTGAAGTGTATCACAACGAGCAGTGGGGGACCATTTGTGATGATGGATGGGATCTGCTTGATGCTCAAGTTGTGTGTCGAGAGCTGAACTGTGGAGAGGCCTCCTCAGCATTAGGTGGAGCATACTATGGCCGTGGATCTGGAGCCATCTTGCTGGACACAGTTAACTGCACAGGAAATGAAACAGCGCTCAGAGAATGCCCCAAAAGTCCTTGGGGCAAGCATGACTGTGATCATGAAAGAGATGCCAGTGTGGTATGCTCAGGTAATTTTGTACAACATTATTTAATTAACAATGTTTAATTAACAAAGCCAAGATCCCAATGAAGATCAAATTCATGTTTTGTAGCAGTAAATCTGACCACCAAAGAAAATTTTCTGGATAAACTGGATTGTGTAAGTCTTCTGAAGGAAAAAGATCATTGCACACAAATTATCCCAAGATTAATTGGCAGATAACCAGAAAAACAAAGCTAGTATTTACAACAGAAGCCACATAATACCTTTTAAAAGGACCAACCAAATTGTCAAAATAAGTCCTTTTCAGTCGTTATGGTCATGCATAGTGGAAGTTTGGCAACCACACACACAGGGAGCACATGCTACACACAGTCTTCCATGTGTCACTGCTATTCTGCCTCAGATTTTGCCCTTCAGTACAGGCACGCTAGAAATCTTGATATTCTGGTACATGTGTACCAATGTTACAAATACAGTCATTTAGTCATGACCAAAGGCTAAAGTGTGCAAGCTTTCATGTTCTTCATAGCTGTTCATCAGAACGGATGGTTACAAAGTTTGACGAAGAAAAAGAAATCAAGAAAAAGAAAAAAGAAAACAAAGAAAAAGAGAAAACAAAGAATAAAAAAACAGAAAAATTGTTAAAAAACTAAAATAAAAAGGGGGGGGGAGAAAATAGAGCATCTATATAGTAGGAATATATACCAATTTTCCATTTGAAACAATCAAAAGATGATACTTGTTCTACACTAACTTTAACTTTAACATTTAGAAGTCTCTTCCTTCTTCATAATCTTCAAAAGCACGTCATTAATTCTTCTTGTTCTGTTCCGAACAAATGGTCAATAAGAAGTTTCCATGTGAGTAAGTATTTATTCAAAGTCTTTTTCTCTAAACAAAGATGTTAATTTAGCCAGCATAGCATAGTTGTAATTCAGCACTTTCGCATTAGAAAGTGTTTCTTTTCTTGTCCTGTCTTGTTAGAAAAACAATTACTTTTAGATCTGTAACAGTTATGCACAGGGATTCTAAAATGTTTCCCCAGTGGTTTCTCAGTGTTGTGGTTTTTGATGTTACATCTGTGTCTGTTTGTTCTGCTGCGTAGGAACTGACCTGTTTACTCAATATAGATAACAAAGGGCACTGTTGGCATGTGATGGCATGCGTTACATTGGAGGCTGATCAAGTAGATGAGCCCATAATGGTGCAGCTGGTATTATTAAGTCCCATAATTAGGGTTGCCAACATTTAAACTGACCCTTCAAGCTGTTGCCGTTTTAATATCTATTTTTTGAGAAAGCTGATGTTGGTGAACAGCCATATTATGAGAACAGCCATGACTGTTCACCAACATCAGCGTTCTCAAAAACTGTACAGCTAAGAACCATGACAAGAGAAGGCACGCTCTGCAATGGAACTGAAATGTGATAAGGATGTTGCGGACACAGTTTACATTCTGTCTAAGGAGCCACATTTTCTTGATTCAATAGGGGAAGAAAAGGTTAGATCTAAAACTGTGTTTTGTCTTTCATTGCCCCTGGAACAAGGAGGCTTTCTCCTGTCTGGCAATTTTTGGGACAGAGAATTCCTTGGGTGAGGCGTACAATCCCTGAGCATTAGTGCCAACAGGAGAAGAGAAGCTAAAGGTGTTAATGAGCTTCCTGTAGAAATGGAGCTACTCACAAATTAACTAATCAGAATGCTTGCCATTTTAATATTAAAGAATCCAAGCAATATTATTAATAAACTGAATGACCCATCTCTTACACCAAAGAGAATGTCTTTTTATGTACCCAGTGACTACTGTGAATTATCTTGAAAAACGTAAGCACAACCAAACCGCAAACTCTTCAAAAACCACAATTAAGGGAACTATTGTTGCAGACTCACTCTTGCAATACTCAGCACATTGAGCACATATTGTGTTTTCAGCATTTTACCAGGTCAAGAGTGTGGGGACATCCTGTTCCTAAGAGTGCGGATAGTATTGTAGTTAGCATTCCAGCCTTCCCGCATCCTGTCTCAAGTATACTCAATTTCTGCTCATATTTTTTAGGTCCATGGATTTTGTATGCTGCAGTTGTGCCATCACAGGGCCAAGCTACAAATGACAAATGACACTTGAATGGCAAGTGTATTCCTCCCTGTTCACTTGAGCTCCGCTCAATCCACTTGCCGTTCTAGTGTCATTCGTCACTTGTAGCTTGGCCCTCAGTTACTGTGTGCTTCACTAGTGTTGCCAACTTCAGGTTGGGAAATTCCTGGAGATAGAGGGGTGGAGTGTGGGAGGGTAGGGTTTGTAGAGGGGAGGGACCTCAATGGAGTATAATGCCATTGAGTCTCCTCACCAAAGCAGCCATTTTCTCCAAGGTGATCTCTTCATCTGAAGATCAGCTGTAAATTCAGAAGATCTTCAGGACCCACTGAGAGTTTGGCAACCCTATTCCGGACAGACTACAGCAAACATTGCACGGTGCACAGTGTGTGTGTGTGTGTGTATAACTTATTCAAGAGAGCTTCTTACTCAGATAGGAGGAAGTAGTCTCAAAGAGATGCATCAGTAAAGGGATAGGGAGAGATAATAATAATAACAACAACAACATTTGATTTATATACCGCCTTTCAAGACAACTAAATGCCCACTCAGAGCGGTTTACAAAGTATGCCATTATTATCCCCACAACAAAACACCCTGTGAGGTGGGTGAGGCTGAGAGAGCACCAGAGAACTGTGACTAGGCCAAGGTCACCCAGCTGGCTTCAGTGAAGGAGTGGGGAATCAAACCCGGCTCTCCAGATTAGAGTCCTGCGCTCTTAACCACTACACCAAACTGGCTTATAGACTTTATTACTATTGCTGTAAGTATGTTCCTATTGGGTAGCTCCTATGCTGTTTAATACATCCGTCTTATTTATTTATTTATTTATAGTCCTCCTTTCTCACTGAGACTCAAGGCAGATTATACAGTATGAGTTTAGTACAATCAGTATCAGGTACATTTCCATACAGTGTCAAGGACATTTCCGTAAACAATGCCATAGGGTAAATATAAACAAGTTTACAAAGACGTACCATTCGCAAGAATCCAATACAGAGTAGAAGAAATGCTGAAACAGAACATAATGAATTCTAGGAATGACATTAGACAATATGAAGCTGAAACAGAATGTAATCAATTCTAGGACTAACATTTGACAACATGAAGCACGGTAGTGCATAGGAGTAGATATTTAAAACAGCAGCAGATAGCATGTGAGGCAACATGGTGAAGTCTATGGTTCCTAACTCATTAGTGAAGCATGTGAGGCTTCATCCCTATAATACAGCCCTCCTATCTGAGTAAAAAGCTTGTGCTCTGTTTCAGTATTTCTTCAATTCTGTATTGGATTTCTGCTGGCTTTAAATCTTGGCAAATGTGCATGTATATACCCTATTATTGTTTATTGAAGCATCTCTGAAATTGACTGTATTAACCTACACAATGTAATCTGCCTTGAGTCTCACTGAGAAAGGCAGACTATAAATAATGTAAATAAATAAAAGACCAGAAATGGAAAGCAGACCTGACAGCACCATTAAGACACACTAGAGATACAATCTGTTTTGGGGAGGGGGGCTGGACAAGGTGTCAGTGGGGGGCGTTGAGGAGCACTTCAAGCTTGTGTTAGGAAGAGGGCCCAAGTCACCTTTTCACTTACAGACAGATTATGTGAGGGGCACTCACTGAAAAAGCCTGAGCAAAATCTAAGGAAGGGATTCATTGTTCAGGGCCCCCAGAAAACAGGAACCACGAATTTCAAACCATTTTCTAACCACAGAGCATCTGTACCAACAAACTCCACCAAATTCACACTTTCCCCCTTTCTTCTTTTCTTTTCTCCCGTTATCCACCCTGTGACATGCCATAATGTCAAAGGGCAAATTGTTTCTTGTATGACTGTACAAGTCCTTTCTTAGTTAAAATGTGTCCCTTTTTTCTTCTCTTGGGAAATGTTGCAGGGCATAGATTTGAAACGATTTGTGGGGCAGCATTCCAAAAGAGATAAATAGAGTGATGGTAACTAACCAGTCAGTGCACATATGAGAAAAAGAGACCCTGCATATTCCCAGTGTGCCCTTCTCAGCTGGTTATAACACTGGTATTGAGTCCAGGACTTTGCTCAGATTTATTTAGATACCTCAGATACGTTTGTTCTTTTTGGTAGTAGTGCTATGGGGCTTCAGGCTACAAGGATATCATGCAGCAGTAACTTCACTGCAAATTTAGTGACATTCGGTTGAAAACCAGCCACTGCTGCCACCTCCCCAAAAGTCCCCCATAGGGAATAATGGCAGAACTACAGGATGGAGAAGGGTGTCTGCAAAAGAAGCTTTCGTGAAAGGAAACAAACAGACCAGAATAAGAAAGGATGACAAAGAGTTTTCAGCAGATTTAAAAAAACATGGACAGCCATTCACAGTAAAAGTAGGGAAATTAAATGAATGCAGACAATGTTTTTTTTTCAATGCTAGTGAATGCTTGAATCTCTACTGCTACGCTGCTTCTTGACCACCATTATAGGAATCAGTAGAGAGAAGTTCAGCTATGCAGACAGGCATCTAATTTCGGGGCCTATACAATCAAAGCCCTTTGTTCAATCTGCTTGAAACTTGGGACTACTTTCAATTAGAGGGAGGATGAAATTCTATGCAAATTTGATGCCACTGTCTTTATAAACAGCTGTTCCAGACTTTCCAATAGATTCTCCACTGAAAGCAACAATCCTAAAGCACCAGAACCCGAAAAACCATACAGATTTGAATTCTGAAACAATGTCCTACACAAACATAAGTAATTACATAAAAATCTCTTCCCCCCACCCCCACCCCCAATCCCAGATACAAAATTATAACTTTTTTTTCTTAGGGCATACCCCTAGTAACCATCCTGATTACCAGTACAACTTAGCATATAAAGATCTCTTTGAGATTATGAGTAGCCTAGCCTTTGGTTATATACAAAGGTGACAGGACAGGAAGATGTACAGAAAACTGTACGCAGCCTTCAAGCTCCAAAGTTGCTTCTTCACAATTGTAAATAGCCTCACTGTCTCCAAGAAAACTTGGCATCTTAAGAAGCAAGCTGTGACTCATAAACGCTCATAACCTACCTCAATTTTGTTAGTCTTATAGGTGCTACTGGACTAGAGATGGGCACGAACCAGAAAAAAGCAAACCATGCAGTTCATAGTTCGTCGCATTTCACAAACTACGAACTTTCATGAACCTGCCCTGGTTCACAAACCAATTCGTTTGGTTTGTGAAAATGTCACATCCAGATCAGCAAATCGTCACTTCCGGGCCAGCAGAAGGTCACTTCCGGGCCAGCAGAAGGCCACTTCCGGGTCAGTAGAAGGTCTGCAGAAAGTCCATCCCCGGTTGCCTAGGAAACTAATTGATCAGTGCCAGGCAGTGATGAACCAGTGCCAGTGCAGTGATGAACCAAAAAATGAAGCAGCCTAAAGTTTGTGGCGGTTCATCAGAAATGGGCTCTGACAAATCACTGGTTCACAAACTATGAACCAGCCTGATTCATCACGAACTTTGGTTTGTATTTCGGTTCGTGCCCATCTCTGTACTGGACTCTTGCTCTTTTCCACTGCTACAGACAGACTAACACAGCTACTCATCTTGATCTATCTCTGAGGAAACTGAACAGGTGTCTCTGGAACTTCAGCTCATACTTCAGTCTATGGCAAAACCTGGCTTTGCCTAGATTTGAGAATGGAAATAAGTTCTGCACATGAGACCTACTGTACATTAAACTGTTTACCATAATCCATGAGTTGGGGAGGGAAGGGATGAGTAGAGCAAGGCTGTCAAATAGTTTGCACACATTTTTTTCACATGATGGTTTGGAGAACCAGGGCCTACCTGTTGAGCAATTCTCTCCATTCTGTTTGAGTATGTTTGAATGTTAACTCGTCAAGAGCTTTTGCAAACAGAAATCCAAGAGTTTTCTTTCTGAGCACCCTGCTGTGAAAATGACAACACAAAGAAAGGGTAAGTTTGTTTGGTTTGCGTTGCACTCCGACTCACACAATATTAACCAGAAAGTTGCAGATACTGAATGGAACCTACCCTTGAATAAATGAATGAAGCTGTGTTGTTCCAAACAATAAGAAAAATGAAATAGGTAAAATATTTTCTTTCCCTCACCTTACTTTACTTAAGTGTCTCTTTTTTAATATTCTATTTTTATATCAAGATGTGACTACTCAGATGGAGTACAAAATCAATATATTTTCTTCATAAGTTCTTTCTTCGGTCATAGGCTTGATTTTTCTTAACCCAGCATTTAATAAATGAAACCCATATTCCCTTTTTTAAAAAGTAAGTTTAAAACACTCTGTTTATGCAGTTCCTGAGGGAGAAGGCTATGCAGACCCTCAAGCAATGAAAATTCTCTGAATAGAAGACTTTTATTATGGGTTCATTCCAAAGAACTGTGAGCAAAGTAACACAGCTGCTCACAGTGCCTTGCACACATCTGTGTAATGATGTAAGCAAGAGTTCATGTAATTTAATTTAATGTATTGAATTTCTAGCCCACCCTCCCCGCAAGTGGGATCAGGGAGGGTAACATTGTTAAAATGCCATAATAATAAATGCAATATAAAATTAATAATATAGTGTTAAAGTGGGTATGATCTATGGACATGCTCCCACTTGTCCAAAAGATTGCATAAACTCTTGCACCTAGGGCCTAACTAGATGCTAAGAATTCCATGGCTTGTATTTTTGTAGAGCATCATCATGATTTGAGTGGCATCAATGCCAGCAAAAAAAGCATCCCAAGTCATAAGGGCAAAGGTTGCTGTTCACTCTTTGACTTCATTGGAGGCTTTTAAGGAGAGGCTAGATGGCCATCTGACAGCAATGCTTATTCTGTGAACCTGAGCAGATCATGAGCGGGAGGGCAGGAAGGCTTACATCAGTGCTTAGTCCCCGTGGCTCCTTCTTGCAAGTCCAGGGTAAGGCCAATCACCACCCTGGAGTCAGGTAGCAATTTTCCCCAGGCCAGTTTGGCTAGGGATCCTAGCGGTGTTTTGCCATCTTCTGGGCATGGAGCAGGGGCCACTGGGGGTGTGGGGAAGGGAGGTAGTTGTGGATTTCCTGCATTGTGTAGGGGGGTTGTACTAGATGACCCTAGAGGTCCCTAACAACCCTAGGTTTGTATGATTCTACAAACTACCTGTTTCCAGGAAGCCCGGATGTTGTGCCAAGGCCTCCATTGCTCTGAAGAGCGGTATATAAATCTATTATGATGATGATGATTGTTATTATTATCAGTTCCCCAACAAACCCCTTCATATGTATTTGACCTGAGTCCAGGTAGTGCAAAAAAAAAAATCTCTGGCCTGCAAAGGACAAAAAACAGAGACTGAAGAACAGATTAGGGTGAAATCTAATTTAGTACCATTCAGTGGGGAAAGTGGACAGGCTCCAGGAACAGCCTGGAAAGAAGCAGGGAGCAGCGACTTATTCAGAAACTGGCCCTCAGACGTGATGAAGCCATAATCAAGGACCTCCAGTAATTTTATTCCGCATGTCTTCCAAAAAACTTTTCCATTCATCATTAGCGTGATCTCTTTTTTGCACACATTTAGGTCAAATCTATCTGATCACCATTAGCACGCCCTTTACCCCATACAGAATTAGTGTCCGAGCTCAGGCCAGCCACTTCTCAAGAGTGCCCGCGGAGAGGATTCAAATCACCAGCTGTATGAATATCAAGTCTCTCCCCACTGAGCTCCCCATGACCACCACAGTCAAAACAGCCGCTGGAGGGAATTGAAAGTGACTTCACAATTTTAAAAATGCAGGAAGCAGCAGTGCCAGAGAGGTGGATATACAGAGCTTGACCAGACCCCTCCCTCCCAGTCTCCACCAGTCCCTTCCCAGGGTTTTGTGTCCAGTCCTAACCTTTGCCCATGGTATTGATCTATCAGTGTCACTGCTAAGCGCCCAGGTCCTGACCATTCTGTCCAAGTACGGGATCTGCACCCACATCACAGGATCCCTGGAACAATGGTTGCCTTCACTCTTCCTGCAAGACATCTAGACTGGATTCTTAAAGAAATGGCAATGACCCTTCTTCTCCTGACCAGTCTTTGGGGTGAGTGTTTCCCCCTTCAAAGCTAGTGAACTGATACCTCCCCCTCCATTCCCACTGTCTGCAAGTCCTCCTCATACTGCTTGTTTATTTGAGATAAGATAAAAGCAGCAGTGGGCAGAAGGCAGATCAGGGTCCGCTAACCAATTTCCAATGGCCTACCTAGTGTCTTCTGGATTCTAACGAAGGATCTGAAAATGCTAGGAAATACAACCAGCCTTTGTGCGGACTGCTAGAAGAAGCCGTTCTGGAATTTATGATATCAGAGAGGTCTGCTAAATTCAGTGGGGGTGGGGGTGGGGGAATGGTCAATATTCTTGTTCTATGTTAATGGATGTCTTGATGCTGTCAGAGCTACTTCAAAGGTGATTATTTTGGGGGAGGGGAGCAAATATTGTCATTACTGAATTGGAATGGCCAAGAGCTTTAAACCCGCTCCCATTTTAAACCAAGATAATTGTTTTAGGATTAGAGTTCTGCTTCCTGTGGTTTGTTTAGTGATACTTCAACATTTGTGTTTATTGATTTATATGCATAACTTTCTTGGTGAGAAACACTGCCCTAATTATTTTGCTGTTATTTTCTGTTTATGCTCATCTTTGTCTTACCTAGAAAAATTGTAATAATTTTTTTTTTTTAAGTTGGACTAGACGGATCATTATCCGAACCGGTAAACTTCTATATTTAAAGAAGAGTTCATACTCAGGATTGTAACACAGATTATTTAGGCCTTCATTATTAAAAGTTCCTGAACATGTGCTTGTTTTATAAAGTATATTCATAGAATTAAAGAGACATTCCCAGCACCCAACTACTGTGAGTATTCCAGTGGTGGGAAACAAACAGGAAGGACTCCCTATACTGGAAGGGAGAATTTTAATAATCGAGGAAGCCTTTCTGTTCTATGACTCAAATTTGACAGGGGGATCCCTCGGTCCAGGGCTACAATCCTCAAGAGTTCAGTTCCAGCTGGATTAGGGGGCAGTTGAATTTGGAAATGTGTCTTGTCCTTCCTTGTTTCTAGATCACGGAGGCTGTCTAGCATCAGTGAACCTGATTGTCAGTGTGTTTCAGTCCGACAAAAGGAAGGACTTCTTCATACAAGCACAACTGTTTTATGAAATGCACTGTGGCATGATTTGGGGTAGTTTAGATGGGTCTTGAGGACTATTAGCCATGATACGTCAATGGAGCCTCTGGGCACAGAAGCAGTGTACCTTTGAATGATACATTCCTATGAGAGACAATACAGGAGGGCTATCGCCTTCTTGTGACCCTAAAGGCACAGTGTCCATGAAGACCCATAGATCTTGGTCTGATCTGCAAGTCAACTTTTTAAAACACTTGAAGTGCTTCGTCACATAACGGTTCCCCAAAAAATGATATACAAATATTCACCCTCTTTATACAAAAGTATAGAGGAGGAGGAGTCAATTAAGCATGCAGAGTTTACAATAAAATGGTAAAAGTTAAACTGTTTATTCCCATCTCTGAATTCCAGTTTTGAATTTTGCACGAACTCCAAACTTCCTGTCTTCTATAACTCCAGAAGAGTTTTCTGCTAGCACGACAAGGTTGTAATGCTTATTTCCACTTATCTTTGTTTCTGTTGTTGTTCCACTCTCTGAAAATCTATCTTTCCTAGATGTGGTTTGGAGTTCAGATCCTGCAACTTCAGACACAGCTGGAATCAGGTTGGTGAATGGTTCAAGTCGTTGCAGTGGCAGACTAGAAGTGTCCCACAATGGCCAGTGGGGCACTGTTTGTGATGATAGCTGGGGTTTGGAGGATGCTGCGGTTGTTTGTCGGCAGCTGGGATGTTCAGCTGCAATATCAGCCCCACGTGGAGCATATTTTGGAAAAGGAACTGGGAGCATCTGGCTAGATGAAGTCGAATGCAAAGGCACAGAATCAGCTCTCAGTCAGTGCCCTGCAATGCCTTGGGGAAAAAATGACTGTCATCATGGAGAAGATGCTGCCGTTGTGTGCTCAGGTATGTTCAAGAACCAGCGTGCTGAGTCGCATTTTTGACATCTATGGTAGCCAACTATCCTGTTCTAGTTCCATCCCTTTACCCATAGCTCAGTACGCAGCATGCAAATCTTTGGGGGGGATTGGACGAAGCATTTTATGTGCTAATCTCAGACTGCTGTTAAAAGCACAGGCCCAAAGCTGTTAACAAAACCTGGCAATTGTAATGGAAAATCATCTTGAGATTAATTTACTCACTAGAATAAGCAAGTGCCTAATGATATCTTAGCCCTGGCCTGGATGGCCCAGGCTGGGCCAGTCTCAGAAGCGAAGCAGGATTGGCCCTGGCTGGTACTTGGATGGGAAACCACCACGAAAGTCCAGGGTCACTACACAGAGGCAGGCAATGGAAAACCACCTCTGAACGTCAGTTGCCTTGAAACCACTATGGTTTTCAAGCCTGCGTCTTGACTGCATCTTACATACAACGATACTTTAAAGACTAACAAGATTTTATTCCTATATTTGTGGTCTAGAGTGGAGTTCTTCCAGTGCAAGCCGAGAGAAGAGATGGGGGCAGAGGGCTCTCTTTGTCCTTCTTGGGGCAGTCCTCCAAAGGATAGAAATGCTGTGTCAGCCTCTCCTTGTAGAACATGAGCCTGGGTGGGGACCCACACTGCATTTGAAAAAGGAGGCACTAGTCTATGAAAACTTATGATGGAATAAAATCTTGTAACTCTTTAGATGGCCACTGGACTCCTGTTTATTCTTGCTACAGCAGGGCGACAGTGCTATCGCCCTGGAACAAATTACTAAAATTCTTATGACTCGAATCTTTCTTATGAATGTGCGCCATCTTGTGGTGTCAACTGGTACCTATTCAGAAGAAACATTGCAAATTTCAACCAAACTTGTCTCCTCTTGCCATCACTTGTACCTGAAACCAGGAGGGCAGCAGCTGACTAGAGTTGCCAATAAGCCTGGAGAAAATGTCTTGTCCCTTTAACAGAAGCTTAATGTGTGGAAATGGACAAAATCAAGCTTTTCGCAGTGCAAAGGTAAATGACATCAGCTAGTACATAACATAAGCTTCTATCAAAGGGCCAGGATGTTTTTGTACCAGCATGTTGGAAACTTCACAGCCACCAATATTAATAGGGATGCATGTGCTCACATGTGCATGCACACACACACTCTTCATTACAACAAATGTTGGAGATGTGTACGTAGAGATGTGAAATGAGAGAGAGAGGGAGAAGAAAAAACAGTCTTTTCTGGGGGCTTTCCAACAGGAAAAAAAATGGAAATTTGGGGAGAAGCTAAAGAAAAATTCTATTAATTTTTTCCTTTTTTTTTTAATGAGTGAAATACATTTTAAGATAAAGTAGTTTGAAAATTCTTATGTAAGACAATATAGAGTATTAGGATATCATAATCCTGGTGTATTCTGTAGACATATGCTGCATGTATGTAGACATATGTATATGTGGACATATTTTCAAGGGTAAGTTTATTCAAACTTGACTCATTTCTACATCAACAAAGTTATGAATTGTGCATTTTTTGCTCGTAAGACAGTAATGTAAGGTCAGGTTTGACATACAAAGTTAAAATTGCATATCATTTGATTTCCATTTTTTTAAAGAGGAAAACTTCTCTTTCCCCATGGCTTAAAAATATCCAGAAAATATTCATCTCTATATATGAAGGGAGAGCTTGCGTATTTCAGGGATCCCTAGGGCGGTGCACTGCTTCCTTCTGTGCTCACCCCAAAATCCCTACTGGCAGCAAATTTTGGCCTTATTGCAGCAGAATCTTCCCGAACAGCATTTCAGTTTTCCAGCAGAAGCAAGTAGGCCAATCTCCTCTTCCTTGTTCCTGTTCCCTTACTTCACATGGAGTCAATTCCCTCTTGTTTTATGAACTCCAGTACCTCCAAATCCCATCCCATCCCATTTAAACTGGCAAACAGCAAGCACAATTGAGCACAGAAGCAATCTATACAGCACATTGCCCATAGGATTTTGTGATATTCGCTGACAATAAAAGACATGATAAAATCATGGAGTCAAGAAGATGCAGTTATTAAAACTGACAGATAAAAATTCCAGTCAAGCAGGCAAAAATCTCATTGTCTGGAGACAATACTCCCAATTCAGCATTCTCACAACAAGTGGAAGGGAATGGATGCCATCGACACACCCCAGTTGTAAATATGAACAAAGGATCACTTTGGCCATTGCCAAGCACAGAACGATGAGTCCATTGGTCTCACTGAACATGTGAGTGCTGATGTTTGTATGCTATAAATATGCTTTTTTATTATTTTGAAATCAGCAAGGCTTGCTATGGAGACTTTCTGAGGTAACCTCAATGGCATTATTGGAGTCTGTTCTGCTTTCCCTCTACACAGAACTGAGGCTGGTTGGTGGATCAACTCAGTGTGCTGGTAGAGTTGAAGTCCTTCATAAACAGAAGTGGGGAACCGTTTGTGGAAATGGCTGGAACTTGACAGAAGCCCAGGTCGTGTGTCGGGAGATGGGCTGTGGGAAAGCTCTAACAGCACCAATTGGAGCTAAGTTTGGACAAGGCTCGGGCCCCACTTGGATGGATGGACTCAACTGCACAGGAGAAGAAGACAGTCTACACAAATGCCCTGCAAAACCATTGGCAGAACACAGCTGCGACCGCAGCATGCATGCGGGTGTAGAGTGTGCAGGTAATTGTCAAAGAACTCCAGAAACAAAAAGGATACATAAAATCGTCTCCCTGCTTTAAGAATATGCCTTCTCATTTAAGGTTTGGAATGTCAGGACTAAGAGCCAAAACACACGTTAAGAAAAACCTAGGTTCAGCACGTGTTCTCTTACCTCAAGGTTTGCTGGGATCTGTAGGCGTCCTGGAAGCTTAAAGTTTAGCATTTACAGAGCAGCAAAAAGGGAAAGGGAAATACAGGCGCCTGTATTTTAAGCTTTAAGCTTCCAGGACGCCTTTAAGCTTCCAGGACGCTTACAGATCCTTTAAGCTTCCAGGACTTTAAGCTTCCAGGACCCCTACAGATCTTTAAGCTTCCAGGACTCCTACAGATCCCGGCAAACCTTGAGGTAAGAGAACACGTGCTGAACCTAGGTTTTTCTTAACGTGTGTTTTGGCTCTAAGTAGCAGTCAGCTCAGCAGTTGGCAGCCTCTATGCCTCTCCAAGGAATGCAGCCTGGATTGCCACTTGCCAAACTTAGCAGGGTGTAACTCTGTTTAGGCTTGCCCTGTAACTGTCTCTTCTTCATCCTTGGCAGGAACAGAAAGATGGAAAATGCAAAAGATATGGGGAAAGCAAGGTGGGGTAAATGAACAACCATTGCCCTAGGAGGGAACCTACCAGTAGGTCCCTTGGAAAGGAGGTGAAGGCCTTGGCCAATTCCTCATACCGCTCTCAGAATTCCCTCACAGGATGGCTGCCATTTTGAGGTGATGCTCAACAATCTAGAGGTGCCTTCAGGCTCAAAAATTGTGGGAATCCCTGGTATAGGCTGACTAGGAAGTATAAATCAAGAATCCTAGAGTATTTTTTTATTTGTGGGATGAGCCTGGTTTCCGCATGTGTTGCCAGGGCAAATTACAGAGGTATTTATCAGTTCTTTGAATGTTGCCTGCACTACCACTTACCAGACCAACAGTGCAATGCTAAGCAGAGTTACACCTTTCAGTTCTTAAGTTCAGTTCTTACTCTCAAAGGCTTATACCCTGAAAAGGCTTGTGGGTTTCTTAAGTGCTACTGGACTCAAGTCCTGCTGTTCTTCTGCAGACCAGCACAGCTACCTACTGAAAACCTGATTCGATTCAGATTCAGTTCTGTCTTGCCTTTCCTCTGTCCACCTCATTAATTTCTAAAGCATTCATTTTTTTTGAAAAATCATTTTAAAGTAGATGTGATATTGGGGAGGGGGGGGGGGTCCAGTCAATCAGAGCTGTTGGCATCCAGCTTCTGTTATAAGCACACTAAAGAGATTCCCTGAGCTGGAGCTTTGAGAGAATATTTGCATGTTTGTACAAACATGCAGCCAGCGCTTTTCTACAGTGGACCCACTGCTCAAATTATATGTCTTGGGTGCCCTTACATGGCTGAGAGTACAGTGTGCAAGCATCAAAGCCCACGGGCAATGCAGCTGCAGAACATTTATTCACATCCACTGTTTGTCCATGTCTTTCTCCTTCTCAGAACCACCTGAAATCAGGCTATCTCAGGGTGACCATCAATGTGCTGGGAGAGTTGAGATATTCCATGAAGAGCTCTGGGGAACCATTTGCGACGACAATTGGGATCTTGACGATGCCAAGGTTGTGTGTCGTTACCTAGGGTGTGGAACAGCCATCTCAGCCCCACGAGGCTCTCGTTTCGGAGAAGGGTCGGGTCCCATCTGGCTGGATGGTATTAACTGCACAGGGACGGAGAATGCCATCAGCAAGTGCCCTGCAAAAGAATGGGGGCAGCATGACTGTACCCACAGCGAAGATGCTGGCGTTATATGTGCAGGTATCTTGCTTCATCGTGGATAGAATGGCAGGGACACACACACACACACACAACGTATGGGTCATTAGCTACCAGTTTGACCTAGGAAATAATTCCTTCCAACCCCATACAAGTCCTGAGTTTGTCAACAAATGAGTCATTTCAAGAAGCATTGGGTTCATCCATACTATTCACTACATTGTACATAGATTAGCAGAGCAATCCTAAATAAAGTTACTCCACTCTAAGCCTCTTTAAATCAATGGGCTTATACTGGAGTAACTCTGTCTAGGATTGCACTGTTAGATTTGTACCCACCTCCCTCTCCAAAAGCTCTCAAGTGTTCCTCATACTGGACAATATTTGAATAATCTGCCCTGGTACTTATCACCCATAGCTTGGGTATGTAGCCAATACAATATGTTGTATGAATCTTTGTTTTTGACACAAATTAGTACAGTCTTTCTCATCCACAATAGCCTTGATACCATTTGCTACTTTTGAAATGTTCCTGATCAGAAGGAGCGATTAGTACGTCCCAGTAAGTCTGTGAACTGGTGCTAAGTACTTATTGGCAACAGATATCCAATAAATAATAAAATATACATGAAGAGTGATTGGAGTGATCCTAACGGATCACGACTAATTTATTTTTGAAAAGCAGAGGTTCTCCAAGTTTGCAGATATCTAAATTATTTTGCAGATCATGTAGTACTCACAGAGAACAGACCACGGTGATTAGGTATAAGGATAACAAGAAGCAAGCAACAATTGCCTTATACCCATTCTGGGTCATGACTATTCAAGATTTCTCTCCACAAAGTAAATGGCTTTGATATGTATCTATGAATGGCCCCTGTCCCAGGTACCGAATGTTCATCAGAGTTCCTTCTAGATTTATTTCATGTTTATGTTTAACTTCCTCTTTCTCATTAGATATCCGTTTAATGGCTGGCTCAAATCGCTGTTCAGGGAGGGTTGAAATTTACCACAACGAGCAGTGGGGAACTATTTGTGATGATGGCTGGGATATACACAACGCCCAAGTTGTGTGCCGAGAACTAGACTGTGGAAACGCCATAGCAGCAGTAGGAGGAGCACGCTATGGTCAAGGGTCTGGTACCATCTGGCTGGGTACAGTTAACTGTGCAGGAAAAGAAAAAGCCCTCAGAGAATGCCAGAAAAGTCCCTGGGGAGAGCATAGCTGTGACCACAGGAGAGATGCAAGTGTGGAGTGCTCAGGTAATTTTTATGACACCATTTAAGTATTGTAGGGCCAAGTTCTCAAGGTACCCAAGATCGAGATCAAATTCATGTTTCACTACCAAGGAAAATTTTAGGCATTTCTTCTTCAGAAAATATGTATTTGATAAGGATTTATATATTTTCTGAGGAAGAAACGTATGAGAGTTGGCTAACATTTTTGTGTGTCTTAGATCCGAAACAGACGATACGAATTACACGCATTCTCCACGCAATTGTACTTACACGTGTTTCCCGCGGGGTTTGCTGTCCACTCGCTATTCGTGTGTTTCAGCAGTCCGCCCTACACGTGTTCACGGTCAAGCGTCCGCGGGTTCTTGGTTGCGCTTCTGTGACGCGCTTCCCTTGACGCATGCTCACAACCCGCAGCTGAAAAAGAAGCCTGCAGTGGTTGCTCACGCAGCGGCCGGCAGGTGGCGTCGTGTAGCGTTCGATGGCCATAACTTGCGACTCGTGACCCATAAGTTTTGATTTCTTCTCCCCGTCATCCAACATTGCGCTCTGCCAAGTTTGCGCACAGAGCACCTGCCTGCGTGCTTATAATCATTGTTGGTGGGCTAGTTGCTGCTGGCGGTGGGGGAGATGACATTCAAGCCTGTGGGGATGCCCCAATAAATTGTGGCCCCTCTGCAGCGGGGCCTTGGTGGGACAATGATGCACTCTGTTGATATCAGACTTTCAGGTTTGACCAATCGCCTCCAACCCGGTGGGTGGCGGGTCGATGGTTGCCAAATGGGGGTGCTTTGTGATGATTGACTGATGCCTCAGCCCATGGGGCTCCATTCAGTCTGGCGGGGAGCTGTTGGACGTTAGGGGGTTGCAGTCCATCCCTGGCGCCCTGCACTTTCCAACAGCTGCAATGCCGCCTCGCCAGCTTCTGTGGAGCGCCTGGTGGCGAGTGGAAGTTGAGCTCCTGCTGTCCTCCATGCTCCAGTTGGGGTATGCAGAAGAGCTAATGCGCGGAGCGTGAGGCTGTGCACCTCATGCCTGGGCGGCGATTGCACGAGGTCTCGGTGTATCCGGCATCACCCGCATGCCGGCGGAGTGCCGAGCGAAATTCCGGCACCTGCGCGAGGCATTTATGAGCTCACTGCAGGGGAGCTCACGGTGTCATGTGCCTCACCACCGCACCATGCTCCGCATCTGGGAGGCGTCAGAAAGGCGACCGGGAGAAGGTGCTTGCGCGGAAGGTGATACGATTAGAACTTTTCACGCTCGGGGGGTCGCCCACAAATCATTTGTGTGCACCGCGTGCATGGGAGCCTTCGCATCGGGACCGTTGCACGGAGCCTGGGCGTTATTTTGCGGCTCGCGCCACTTTTTGTACAAGCGACATTGCCCATGCGCTGCGCTCTTGCAAAGGGGGCAAAGCTGAGGTGCCCCCCCTTTAATTTGGGGCCCCATTAGTTTACAGGCCCATCCCGTGGGTCAGGCTTGGCAGGGGGGCTTGGGTTTGTGCCCGAAAAAGTTGTGTCTGTGCCAAAGGGCGCGGGGAGCGCCTGCACCAATGGCGGGGTGGGATTTCTCTCCCTTCCTGGGACTTAAGGCAGCATGGGTGTTCAACTCTCGCAGTTGCGGGCCAGGCGGGGCCCCTGTCGGGGACAGTTGCCTTATTTAGGTGTCCATGTGAGGGGGGCGGACTACCAACTCTTGTGTTCAATCGCTCAGAGGAGCCACGTGGTGAGGAGGGCGGTGAGGTGATTTTGCTGACTAGCGGGGAGGAGGAGGCAGCAGAGCCCGAAACTGGGGAGGTCATCACGCAACCACCATCGCCTCCTGTGGGGGAGGACAGCGGGGAGGCCGCGCAGCACGAGGCGTCAGCATCGATGGTGGAGCCAGGTAGAGCACTGTTGGCTGTGCTGGAGCGCAGGACGGGCGGACGGGTGGATGATCCACCTGCGTGTTTTGCTCAAGGCTGGGCCTACGATGGGTGTGTGGGTGGGGGATGGGGCAGCCTGTGCCACTCAAAGGATTGTATCGCGGGGGCGAGGGTCGGGTTTGCTCGTCAACCAATGGGCCTGACCCACAAGCCAGCTGAACGTTTAATGGCTGAACGATGAACTGTTCCTTACCAGACTCATCCGATGACGCCGGTGGAACAGTGCCCAGCATTGGGGGCGAGCCAGAAGTGACTGCCGGGTCGGTGCACGTGTCTGTGCAGGACCAGCGGGTGGTCGAGGCCTGTCTGAGACTGTGTGAGTCTAGGCATAATCTGTAGGCAGATTATGGACTATGCACAGACCACATTTTTCGGCAATGCCAGGAGGGGTTGGATCTTACAGCCAGATTCCTGTGACGGCACATGAGTTGGGGTTGAGCAAATTTGTTTGGCCTCTGCAAACCTCAATGCATGGTAATGCTGCAGTGTGGTGCTGTGCTACGGTGCAGTACTGTGAGTTCACTGTTTCGGTGGCACGAGGTTCTGCTGTTACACGGCGTGGAAGACCTGCCCCCCCCGGTGTTCCCTCGGCATGCCCGTGTGTGCGCCATTATCATTCTTCTGTCTCCCACAGTGCAAAAAACTGAAGTTTCAGTGAGGAGGATGACCATTGATATCTCCAGACTCGCCCAGACTGTCCGCCAACTGCAAAGGGAGACCAGGGCGCTCAGGGCCGATGTGCGGACGCTGCTGGAAAGAGGTGGTGGCCATTGATGCGAGGGCAGCACGGGGCCATGCTCTACTTCCATTTTGGCGCCCTTTCATGACGGGCGGTTACAGTGTTCAATTTGAGTTCATTATAAAATGTTTGTTGTATTCTACACTGCCTTCTTATTTCTGTGCCCAAATGTGCCGCTGTCCTGAGGCACCGCGCGGGCTGGGGGAGAGACAGTGGCACACGGGGGCGCACATTTTGGATGCCTGTGTGCTGGGTATGCTAGAAAGCGTGTCGCGGGTTTGTGGAGGCGCTGCATGCCGGGCACCGCCCCGCACCAAGAGTACTTTACTGAGTGCCAAAGAGTGCCTTCATTTGCGGGTGGGGTGAGAACTGTCCCCGGTGCATGGCATCGTCCTGGCAGCGGAGGGACGGAATGGGGCCTGCAGCCACGCCAATGCACCGGACAAGATTGTGGAGTGTTACTACACAAGAGCGTCACCTGGACAATTCTCACCTGATCTGCTGCCCATGAATAGGCCTTCTGGGCCATATTACAAGGGTCATTAGATACAAGGTCATAAAATACAAGGCACATCAAATGCGAGGAGGTGGGAGTGCAAGGGAGATAGAGATGAGGGCTGCTGGCCCCAGCATAGAGTGTTCTGAAGGGGATGTTGGGGCGGGTGTCTTTGGGTCAGTGTGGGGCTGTGGGGGGCAGGAGGGTTTAAAAGGAGGGCTGTACCAGTGGCCACAGATGCAACACTTCGTGGGTTCCTGCTGTGGGAGATTTTCCCATAAAAGGAATCGATAGAGAGTGGCTAGCCACAGGACAAGGGTGGTTGTGTTTTCAGGAGGGGGGAGTGGTATGTGGCAGTTTGGGTGCGGGTGGACTGTGACTGTGGCCGTGGGCAGCCCCAACCCCATGTGTATCTGCGGTGTGGAAGTCTTCCTCAAAGTAGAAGGAGAACAAGGGGGTGGCAGGAGAACCACCTTTGGGGGGGCATAGGATGGCCCCCCAAAGTGGGATCAGCTTGGGCATTGGTGGATGGTGGGAGGACAGGTGGGAGATGGGCCCCTGGTGGTTGGGGGCATTTTGCATGTAAAATGCCACCCCTAGCCAGACAATCCTGTCTTATTTCCCTCATAGGAAATAATGGAGAAAGGGCTAACGAAGAGCAGCATCTTTGGGAGGCCCCACAAAGTGGGATCAGTTTGGGCCTGCGAAGAGGGTGGGGGGGCAGGTGCGAGAATAGCCCCTGAAGTTCGGGGGCATTTTGCATACAAAATGCCACCCCTAGCAACACAAGCCTGTCTTATTTCCCACATAGGAAATAATGGAGGAAGGGGAGCTAAGAGAATCATGTTTGGGAGGCCATTAAATGGCCCTCCAAAGTGGGATCAGCTTGGCCTTGGCAGAGGGTGGGAGGACAGGTGGGAGATCGGCCCCTGAAGTTTGGGGGCAATCCACCAAATAGCCACACAAGCCTCTCTTATCCCCCCCCCCCCCCGTGTAATATTGGAGTGGAGGTGGATTGGAGCACCTTCTTTGGGAGGCCACAAAATGCCCCCCCCCAAAGTGGAATCTGCCTGAAACTAGGTGGAGGGTGGGATGGCAGGTGGGAGCAGGTACCCAGAAAGTAGGGTGCATCTAGATTGCAAAATGCCACCCCAATCCACCTAAAAAGCTTACTTTTTTCTCCCCATAGAGAACCATGGAGATTGTTGGAGGATGGGGGCACCTTGTTTGGGCGGGCACAGCATGGCCCCCCAAAATCCAACCTTTCTTCATTTTAGGGGGAAAGTTGGAGGACAGTTGGGAGAAGGCCTCCACCAAGTTTGGTGTCATTTTGACAGAACATGGCCCCCACAGACTCCCGAACATGAAATGCAAGGGAGATAAGCATGAGGGTGGCCGGCCCGAGCACAGACAGATCTGTAGGCTCGGCATTTGGGGGGCCACATTCTGAGGAGGCGTGGGCCGGCATAAAATGCAAGGAACATAAAATGCAAGGGAGGACAAGGGGAAGAAGCAAGAGGGACACCGGCCCTGGCACAGACTGTTTTGTGGGCTGGGGGGGGTGCTCATGGGGGGGGAAGCAGTTTTCACCAAAAAGCGTGGGGGGGGGAAGCGGCCTCCAGTTCACGGTGTTGCTCAGGCCTGTGGGAGTGGCCAGGGGGGTAGAGTCAGGGGCCGTTTTCGTTGTTAGGCAGTGTCGGATGGGGTGTGTGGCAGCCTCCAATAACGGGGGGGGGGGGCGTTGGCCTCAGCTGGCACGGTTGGATGGCGGGGCAACATTTGGCACAGGTGTGGGGGGGCGGTGGGGATGGAAACGTAGCATGCACTGAATGAACCCATGAAATGGGACCTTCGCCAAAAAGGGGAAAAGGCACATGCGACGGCAATTGTGCCGCATGACAATCACCCATGCATGTGCGTGCGGGATTCGATCGCAGGGCGCCCCAGGCAGTGGGCATGCACTCTGCTCACTGCCCTTGGGCCCCTGCCTTGGAGCTTGGTGCTATTCGGACTTATGTCAGGCCTGCGCGGTTGGGGGGGGGCGCAGCTTAAATCCTTTAAAAGGCACATGTGGTGGCTCCTGTCTGGACTGACAGTTGCCGGCACATGAGCGTGCGGGATTCGAACATGGAACGTCCTGGCAAGCAACTGCACGTTCTGTTCGCAGCCCAGAAGGTTCCTGACGTGGTCCTATGTCCTATTTGGGCTTATGGCTGCGAGAGTGCCCTCAGTAGGAGCCCAGTGCATGGATATACGTGGCTTCACAGTGCAAGGATGCAGCCAGCAACACGAGAGGCGAAAGGCGGAAGACAAAAAACATGAGCCGGTGGGAGTGGAGAGCCAAGGGGAGAGGCTGGGAAGACGGGGCATGCAGGCCCTTAAAGGGCCAATCGAAGGGAGGTGCCCAGGAGCCGGTTGGGAGGAAGTATGGTGGGAGGCGGATAACCTTGGGTGGGCGGGGAAGGCCAGTGTCGTGGCCGCAAATTCGGAGAAAGGTGTACTGAAGGCACTAAGCGGCCCTTCAGTGTTAGAGCTACATAACTGATCTCTCCTGCTCTTCCTGCTGCCAGCACAATGTTGTTCCCCTGGGCCCGTGAAATGATGAGACGACCGTGTTGAAGAGCACTTTATTGAGCAGAATAAACAGTGCAATGTTTCGAAAACACAACAAAAAATACTAGTCAGACTCTGTAAACTTCAGACACCCAAAAGAAACAAACTTGTCTCCGAGACAAGAAGGCCGAACAAGTGGTGTGGGTTGGTGCGGCTGTTCTGGGACCCCTTTCTACAGCCTGTATCGATGTGGAGCACACCGTTGCCTTTTCACAAACAGATATCCCTTGGGAAGGGGTTCCGGGTCTGGCCGTTCCCGAAACCGCTTGCCCAGGGTTTGGAGTGCTTGGGTGGGCAGTTCTCGGCATCCTGTGGGGGGTCAACGGCAGGCGCCTCTGTTGCTGCCGTCGAGGCCACAGGCAGTGCAGGGGGGGAGCGGCGGGCTCCACCACGGAGACAAGCCTCTTTAAAAGGCAGACCATGTCCCTCATGCTGCTCTCGGCACTGGCAGCCTGTCGCTCGGCTGCCTCCACCGCCCGGCTGAAAAGCTCCTTTTGCTCCTTGCAGTCAGCAGCCTCACTCTGCCGTGCCTCCTTCTCAACAGCGCTCAAGGCTGTTAGCTCGTTCGAGATCTTCTCCACCACGCATCGAGTTGCCTCCATGCACATGAGCGCCTCATTGCGAGGCCACTCCCTGCGCCTCAGTCGGAGGTTGGCTATCCGCTCTGCTGGAGATCAGTGCCGTGATCTCTAGCCCGTGTTGTTCACTGCGTGTCGGGGAAACAAGGTGAGAGGGGTTGTGAGGAGCTGTCCCACCCACTCTGGGGAACTAGAGCGGAGGCCAACTTTCCCAAACCACCTTCTTATCGGAACACCATTCAGGTGACCCGGGCCAGGGCACTCAGCCAATTTTGACTAGCGCAAGCCAGCCCACCAGAACCCACCACACCTGCACTACCACTGCCTGTGGTGCAACCCGCCGAGCCCCAGCCAGTGGGACAGGGAGATGTACAGGATGTGAACGCTTCTCGTGGTAAGGGGAGGAGACTTACCAATGGGATCCTGCGAGGCAGGGGCCGCCGCCGCACCTTCAGAGTTCCGTTCTGGGAGGGCATCCCCGGCGGGTTCCTTGAAGGTTTCCTCAGTCCCTTCCTCTCCCTTGGCGGCCACGTCACCAGTCTCCCTGTCCTGCTCCCCTTCCTCGCAGCGTGTTGCATGTCTTCGCCGGTCCACCAGTGTGGGGGGGACACCGGTGCCCATCACCCGGGGCACCACAAGGTCTTGTTTGAGCCACAGGAATTGGTTCAGCTCCTCAAAGTAGGGTCAAACTCTCCGTCCGTGTCCGGAGCAGCTGTTGCCGTTGACACACTCCTTGTAACCCCTTCTCAGCGACTTTGCCCACTCCTGGCACTGTTCCCAGTCCCTGGAGAATCCCCGCGACGCCATCTCGTTCTCGATCCATTGGAACTGGCTTAGGTTCTGGTAGCTGGAGGAGAGACGGCTCTGTACTACGTCATCGCCCCGGATCTGTATGAAGGCGTGTGTCTCTTCGTCGGACCAGGGGGCGCCCTTTCCCTTCCTGCTCCTGGCAGTGGGCACCACCAAGAGTTCTGCTCCCCCCGTAGAGGTTGGGCTGGTAGTCAGGGTGATGACCAGCGGGAGAGTGATGGAGGACCCCTGCATCGAGGTGATGACTGAGTCAGCTGCAACAGGAAGCTCCATGAGTTGCGATGAGAGGTAGAGAACAATGAGAGACCCCGACGCACTTCCAGGATTTTCTGAGACCGACGGAGGTTGTCCTCCTGGAGTGAAGCGCAGCAGCTTTTGTGGGCACTCGCAGGGGCATGCCCATCCTCTGGAGTGCCCCCCCAGCCGCAGCATTGGTCGCTTAATGACGCATCACCATCAGCGCCTCCCCCCACGCGAGCGTAGGGGGCCAGAGGGTGGACAAGGCAGACATGGGATGCCAACAACGCTGGCTAGCAGCAGCTACGTCAGTGGTGTCCACGCCCCCCTGGGGACACGACAGGGCGGTGTGGAAAAACAGTTGGCTTTGGCCGACCGCAGAGCCGGCCCATTACGCAGGCAGGGAGAGACCAGCACCACAAGGAAGGGAAGTCACACCATGTCGCCCACTGCCCAGGACAGAAACGTGCAAGGGGCCCCTCCAGACCACCACCCAGGGAGGCGATCCGTAAGCTCTGTATCGTCCTGCACATGACCGCCCGAAAGGTGCTGCGCAAGACTGCTGCCTCTACGGAAACCCTCGCGATGCTTGGGAGACAGTTGGGCGATGATGGTCACGGTCACCGCCAATCCTTTCAATGGAGGAGACATCTGCGGAGGGTGGTGGCCATGCTTGCATCCATGGAAGATATGGCGCAGTGTTTTCTGCCGGCTTTCCCACCACGATCGGCCTGGGTGCTGCTGCGGGCATGCCCCCACTGGTGGCCGTGGTGGGCCGTGAACGAGTACAGCAATTCTCAGTGGCTGCAGCAGTTCCGCATGCGCAGGGCCACCTTCGAGTACATCGTTGGAGAGCTGCGTGAATTCCTGGTCCGTGAGAAAACCAACATGCATGACCCCATCTCCCCGAGGAGATGGTGGCTATCATGATCTGGAAGCTGGCCATGGGAACCACGAACTCCACTACCTTGCCAGCCTTTGGGCGAGGCATCTCGACCATGTGCGGCATCTTCGACGAGGTTTGCGAGCTGATCGCGGCAAAGCTGACTGACAAGTGGATCAGCATCGATGATCTCAACGAGGTACTAGCAGGTTTCAAGGTGATGGGTTTCCCCCACGACTGGGGGGCAGTGGACGGGACACATATCGAGATTCGTTCTCCGCCCTTCTCTGGGGACAAGTACATCAACCGCAAGGGATACTGCTCCATGATTTTGCAGGCAGTGGTAGACAGCAATGCGTGATTCCTGGATGTTTTTGTGGGGTTCCCTGGAAGGGCGCATGATGCGCGTGTCCTGCGCAACTCGCCACTTTTCAAGAGACTGGAAGAAGGGACTCATCTTCCGAGGCAACCACTCACCCTTGAGGGCGTCACATTTGACCCAGTTGTCATTGGCGACCCTGCCTATCCACTGCGCCCGTGGCTGATGAAGCCGTATCCTGCGGCATCAACGCGTGCCCACGAGCGATTCAACTACAGATTGAGTCGGGCGAGCATGAGCGTGGAACGCGGGTTCGGAGTTCTGAAAAATTGCTGGCTTTATTTGCAGCGTTCCCTGTTGGTCAGCGAATGCCTCATGACCGCAGTGATCACCACGTGCTGCATCCTGCACATCTGCCTGACTTGCAGGGACATCGTATATGGGCCGTTTCCATGCGAGGCACTGCTGGACCCACCAGAGGAGAGGCCACAGATACCTTGGTCTGAGGCTGCGCTCACCGCGAGGGCAGTGGCAATACGTGCCGCTTATTGTGCACACTTCCAGTGCTGGGGGGGGGGGTTTCGGTGGGGACAGTAACCCCTGCCACAAAAACCCAAAAAGGACAATAAAAGCATTTCCTTGATTCAACTCTGATGTTGTGGTGGCTTGCGGGCGGAGGGTAGGGGGTTGGGTGTGAAAACTGAAGTTGTGGTCGGGTGGGGGGTTGCATCTGGGCTTGAGTTCGACGGTGTGTTGGGGGGTGGGAAAGGTGTTTCGATGATCCAGACTAGTCGGCTAGTCGAGGCAGTTTCAGCCAGGGGAGCCCGTGGGAAGAGTGCTGGTCTAACAGCTTCATTCCCATGGGACTCCTCGCTCGAAACCAGGAAGAGATGGATTCCTGAGTCCCCCACGCGGTCTAATTTTTTTCACCCAAATTAAGGGGGGAATTGAAGGAGGGCGCCTCAGCTATGCCCTCTTTGCAAGAGGGCAGCGCATGGTCAATGCTGGTGATAGAAAAATCGGCGCAAGTCGCACACTAACACCCAGGCTCCGCACAATGGTACCGATGCGAGTACTGTTTTTTGATTTGAGGTTGGGACTCCCTTGGCTGGGGGACCCCAGGGGTTGGGAAAACCCCATGGTCAGAGCCAAAATTGAAGGCCAGGCCATTGGGTCTTTAGCGAGATCGCGGCCAGGGCAAGGCATTGCCTCACGAAATTCACCCACAAGTGCCTGTGAGAGTCCCTGTCCCACGTGGACTCGGGTTTCTCACGTGCCTCGCCACCAATTGCATGACAGCCAGGCTATGTGGGTACAGAGGTGCCCATGAAGGCTGGCCGCTTGCATTTCCCGCACCTTTGGTCCCCCAATGCACCATACAGTCACGGCAGCCTGCTCGCGCACCCCTCTGGCACATGCTCCCCTTCCAACACACCATCCCCAGCAGGCAAAGTCATGACTCGTTGCCGTGTGGCCCCTGGTGAGTGGTCCTCAGGCCACGCTGACCCCATTTTCCTGGTCGCCCCCCAAAAAATTTGCATAGAACCTGCCTCTGCCCAAAGGCCCTTGGCTCGGCAGAAAGGCACGGTCGCCCTTGGGAAACACGGGAGCATTGCTCTGCATGAGGGTGTGCCCGGTTATGCTAATCACTCCCGCTTGAACCGAATGGTAACCGTTGATCCATTCCACCCCTCCAGGATGTTGCCTGCCACTGGTGATGCCGGACACCGTCTGCTGGGGCCAAGCCCCGTGGTGCCGAGTGAACACACATAGTCCCCCCATGACCCTATGGAGCATGTGGAAACCTGCGGCAGCAGTGGCCCGCGGCCTGGATTTTTCCCCATTCGCGCTGTCGTCCGCGCTTCGCTCTGAGTGCTGCAGTCACCCCCCCCCCTTCCATTTTAACATCACACAAAGCTGAGTCCCGAGTAGGTGTGTGCAATTCGGCATTAGGTTAAAAATACCGAATCAGGGCCGTTTCTGGGAGTCGGGGGGGCTTTTTCTGTCCAAAGCACCCCAAAGTTGGAGGAGACCTTCTCCTAACTCTCCAAACTCTCCTCTAACTACTCCCCAAACACAGCACCCCTGTCCTCCTACAATCTCCATGCTTCTCAATGGGGAAAAACAAGTAATTTTTCTAGGTGGCTTGGGGTTGCAGTATGCAAGCCTGATGCGCTTAGCTTTCAGGGGGCCTGCTCCCACACGGCCTCCCACCCTCCACCAAGTTTCATGCACATTCCACTTTGAGGGGGCATTTTATGGCCTGCCAAAGAAGGTGCCCCTATCCACCTCCACTCCACTATTCCCTGGGGAGGGGGGAATTGGAGAGGCTTGTGTGGCTGGGGGTGGCATTTTGGGGAAAGGCAGGTAGGGCTGGGGGAAAGGCAGGTAGGGAGGCAATGGGGTTTTGGGGAGGGGTCAGAGGACTAGCTGTTGTAAACATCAGGGGACACATCTCACCAGTCATCCCCTGCAAACCCACTATGTCCCCCTTCCAACCGTGGCTTGTCACCCCCAGGTCTGGCCACGCGCCGAACCCCCCTCCCGCCACTCACCCCACCCATATTCTGCCAACCCCGAGACCACCAAGCGGTGCAATCCCCTTGTGGCCGAGAACAACCCCAACAATGGCGGCCACCCTCGCAGGAGAAGACCCGTGGTGCCAGGCACCCCTGCGCTGTGTGACCCACTTTGAAATCGCAGGACGACACTCACTCCAGAACTGCTCCTGCCACGCTTGAAGCCTCTCATGCACCATGCCCACTGCCTCGATTCTGCGCTCCCTGTCATAGGCTGAAAGAGAAGCATTAACACGGTTGAGATATTTCCTCCCACCAGCACTACCTTGCCAGCCGCCAAATGCTGACTTTTCCGCTCAGTGCACCTGATGTCGCGGGCACTGCCATGTTGGCATCTGACTGAGTGACGCCGCAAGACTGTTAAGCCGATCCCCGATGCTGCAACTTCTGGATCCCTGTGGTATCCAACATACAAGCCACGTTTTGCAAGGCTGGGCACATTTAGAAGGCGAGGCCCTCCTGTTCTGGCCCACCCTCGTAGAGGAGGAGACCTTTAGGAGACAGCTCTGACTCCCAAGAGCTCATCCCCTATAAATCCCGCAACCTGTAGCAGCACAGCTCATATTGTTCTGGGGCAGGAGCAGAGGGCCCATACACTTTAGATCAAAGGGAGCCGGACCCTAGGTGTGGCCTGTCACCTCATGAAGCAGGACGCTGGCTGCCCATCAGCAGCGGGGACCAGTGGTGAATTCTGCGCATGCACCAGAGGGCTGCATTGCAAGCCCCCTCTGCATGAGACAGTGTGTTGGAGAAACCACACCACTGGCTAAGCCAACCCCCACCCACAAAGGGGGAGTGCTGCGAAGCGAAATCAGGGGGGCATCGAACTTACTCCGCGGTCTCGTGTCGAGGAACTCTCGCTCCACCATATCGACCTCTATTTCCTCAATCATAGAGGTCATCGACTGGCGGACCATGTGCGAGAGCTCAGCATGGTCCGAGAAGAGAGACTCGAGGTGGAACGGGACCATAGTCTCCTCAGCCGTGTCGCGCTTGTGCTCGCTCAGTCCCTTGGCCTCCATGGCCGTGGCTGCCTCCGCTGCCCACTCCTGCCGCCAGTTACTCGGCACCCACTCCGCCATGCTTCCCTGCAAGGCAACGGCCACGTGCGGTCGACACGAGAAGCCTAGCCTTGTGTGCGCAGGCAAATGACAGTGGCAACCAATCACGGGGAAGCTGGTTGGTCCAGAGACATTTCAAAGGTCAACATGCACCGATCCGAGCCTATCGCGGATACGGTGTCCAAACAAACTCCGTGGACCCCAAAACTTCAAAGTGGCCGCAGGGACAACAAGCGGGCTCACTGGGCGGCATGCGCCACCCCAGGCAGTTGCCCAACGTTGCAACACTCGCAGTAGGCCAGCCGGGAAGTGACATGGCCCGGTGTGCCCAAAGTCTGTGGGAAATAATTTTTTTTTCCAAACCCTGTTTTTTATTCCCCGCTTTAAAAAAAAAAAAAAAACTTTGAAACTTTTTGTGTAGCCTTTTTGAGCACACACGGGTGGAACAGGAGCAGAAGCCAGAATACTGGCACGTGGGCGAGGCACAGCCAGAACACCCCCCCCCCTTTGCACGCAATAATAGCAGGACACCCGGAGGGAAGAATGTGCCTCAACCACGCCCCACATAATTCAGCAAATCGGCAGGTGGAGAAGGCAAGCCGGGCATGAGCCAGCACCCGACTACGGGAACCCGTGGCCTGCCCTTGCTCACCACGGAGCAGGGCCAGTGCACCGAGGAAGGCTACGGGCTGCGGCACCCCTTCACTCGCAACACACGGGCAATAGTGCCATCTGGCAGCGAGTGAAATGGCTACAACCACGGGAACGGAAAAACAGCCGCTCAGTGTGGGCAACTCGCTGGTCGTGGAGAGGGACACGTGCAGACGTGGACACACACACTCAGGTATGGCAGGGGCAGGACACGTGCACAAATTCGGGAATGGGGCACTGGCAGGCAGAAACAGACAGGATCGCTGACACTCGCACAATCACATGTAATTCATAACGTCTGTTTTGGCTCTTACTTCTTCGACATCTTGCCAATTTATATTGTCCTGATATGATATTACTGTGAATTGCATTTTTTGAATATTTTCTCTAGGACTCAAAGTCGTAGGGCTAGTACTGTCTATTTTATTCTTTGCCTGTTCTATTTACACTATGTTTAGAAGGGACAGTGCTTTTTTTCTAAAAAAAATGTTTAGGGGTACTCTCAGTTTGACTCAAGAAAATCACCATTTTATAGTTCAAATCGGAAAAAATAAATGCAGTCAAAGAACAAAATTACCAAGAACATGCATTACCTCATATTACACAGCTCACAATAACTTTCATCAGTAAAACACCACACTACTTCACAGATTAAACGCTCGCTTCCATCTGAGACTCAGGGAACACCGTGAAAGGAAATGACATCAGAAGACTGTCGGTGATGAGAATTATGGGTATCAATATGCCAATGAAGCCCCTCTATAGTGACACATGCGCACAACCAAAGAGTTTCGGTATAGACAAACTCTTTGCACTCTTTGCGCAAAACGTACACAAATTGGTCACCACCATCGGGGGTAGCAACAAGACTGACCAATCACCGTGCTAGATTCCACCTACCAGAGCTCCAAGTGGCTCAGAGAAGACTTGTTTGTATTTGTCTGCACCCTAATGATCACCGATTATGCCAGCGATCTTGGTGGCGTGTTCGATGCTCAAAGACGTTCCATTTTTTGTAAGATGAACAGCGCTCCTAGTGAGTTTAAATATAACTAAACATCTTTGTTGCCAACATATGCTACATAAAACTCAACAAATCACATAAATATCCATAATACATTTGGAGTTGGTTTAGCGGGAATTCCACCATTTTTAAATTTTTACTTTCTCCCATTAGATTCACAAAATGTTTAGGGGTACGTGTAGCACTGCGTACCCCCAGAAAAAAAGCACTGAGAAGGGATATATTGTACTATATGTTTAAAATTTTATTCATACATGGGTCGAAATGATTTTTATTTTATATTATCACTAGTCAATTTTTCATTGCATTAGCTCTGCCCCCTCCCTGTAATGGGTATGGCCAGAACATTCAGATGAATGTTCTACTCAGAGTCATGCCACAGTTGCCAAAAATCAGCAGGATTAAAGTTTTTAAAAATCCCTCAAAAATCCAGCTCTTCAGGAAATAAAATACAGGAGCCATCTAATCAGTACTCGGATTGGGCACAACTTCATGTGGAAGTTCCCAAATAAAGTGGGGGCTTCCTGTTGTCCAAAAGTGCATAAGCAAGTGGCCTAATGTCATATTTTAGCTATTACACTTACTAATGTACATTGGACAGGGCCTATGGAAAAGTGATTAGTCTTTCCCATCAGAACATTCAAGCAGTGACCAAAAGAATCTAGGCTGGGATGAGCACATTATTTCTATCTTTCTGTCTTTTTATTAATTAAATGCAAATTCAAATCCAAGCCATACAAAGCATTACTGAGAGAAGAACAATTCAAAACCAAGCTACCATTAAACTCATGCCAATGGGAATGAAAGCAAGACAGAATGAAGAGCTGTGGGTGTGTGCAGAGAACTAACAATTCCTTTAACCGTTTCAGACCCAAATGAGATCAGATTGGTGAACGGTTCAAACCGGTGCTCTGGCAGAATTGAAATACTCCACAACCAGCAGTGGGGGACTATTTGCGATGATGGCTGGGATATACAAAATGCCCAAGTTGTGTGCCGAGAGCTTGATTGTGGAACAGCCCTGGCAGCCCCACTAGGAGCTCACTTTGGAGCAGGGATGGATCACATCTGGCTGGATGACGTCAAATGTAAAGGGACAGAAGCTTCCCTCAGGGACTGCCAGCTAAAAGGCTGGGGAGAACATAACTGCAACCACGGAGAAGACGCTGGTGTGATGTGCTCAGGTAACGGGTGAGCAGGTAACAGAGGGCCCTGAACTGCGGAGTTGGTTACTGGTTACAATGCCAGTGGCCACGTCTGTTTGCCAACAGCAGCTTTTTCCGAGAAATGTGCTGCTGATAACCATGGCAGAAAGAGGAGGTTCAGTCTGCATTGTATCAGTGACTGACTGAAATGTGACAAGAAATATTGTGAGCACAGCATATGTTCAGTTTAAAGTACTGTTTCCCACAGCCCTAATGGGAAAAGCTACAGGCCTGTATTGGCAAGTTATCTTTTAATAGAGGCCATAGTTCAAGTTTAGCAAGTACTAAAAAGCCAACATTGGTTCCAGCTACTGACTCATTTCTTTAATCCCATCTATCAGGGTGAACAAAGCATGTCTTTTACAGAATTGTAAGTACCCCAGTGGCTCACTTTCATTTACCTGAGTCTTGCTCACATTTAGGAAAGTGTAGCAGACTGGCAAAGTTCTCTGTTATGCAAAACATGGTTTTGTCTTCATACTTTTTGAGGATAGGAGAGAGCATTAAGAAGTAATTTGTTTCTTGGCTGAAGTGAGAAAGTGAATAAGCGGAGAATCTTTTCCGAGGCCAGACTGAACTCCTTGGGAGCCACAAATACAGGCCTTTGGATGAGGATGGGGTAATCAAATGCTCTACTCATATCAATATATCTATTTTTCAATGTGGCCAAATCTGTGGATACTAAAATCCAGAGACTGGAGCCATGAACAAACAATACAGATCTTTCTCCGAGCCTGAAAATAGTCCCAGGTTTGCAGAAAAATATGAAACGTTAAGCATACACACACACACACACACACACACACACACACACACACACACACACACACACACACACACACACACACACACACACACACACACACACACACACACACACAGAGAGAGAGGATTAAAATGCTCCCAAATGATAGAAACAGTAGCTTTAAGAAATGAATGCCCTCATTGGCTGTTACTAGGCAGCCACAACAGTGTTGTCAGGATTCAAGCCTTGGTTTCTGTCAGCAAAAGGCAGAAGAAGGGGGCATGACCCTATCTAGGGCTGTTTTGGACTTTGAGGGGGAACTCATCAGTGTCAGGGCCAGGCACAGCAGCAACCACTGCATAATTTACTACCACCTGACTTGCATGACTCACCCAGGCCTAGCTGCTTGCTAATGTTCAAGAGCAGTCACTCCATGAAAACCAATATGATATAGCTGTTACAGCTTCAGAATAGGATCTGGGAAACTCAGATTTTCAGCCCCACTATGCTGTGGAAGCTCTCTGGGTGACTTTGAGCCAGTCACATATTTTCAGCCTAACCTACTTTACAGGGGTGTTGTGAGGATAGACAATAGAACAAAAGAAAGGAGAATGAAGTAAACTGTTTTGGGTCCCCATTGTAGAGAAAGGCAAGGAATAAATGAAGTAAATAAATATCAATATAACCAAAGATGGTGGGGGCAGATAAAAGTTCGGTGGGTGGGTGAGGAAAGAAAGAAGCAAGGGAAGGGGAAATAGGGGAGTTGCTGGGAGGAGGGAGAGAGGAAATTGTGCAGGGAAGGGAATTCAGGGCAAAGTGAGGTGCTCCCTGCAAGTCTCCATAGTAGTTCAGTGGCTGCCGCTGCACAACTGGGCTATCATTTTCCCATGTAGAGATTGCGAGGAGGAGGGAAGGAGGGAAAGCTGAAGATGGGACAGGGGCAAACAAAGCTAGGATGGCTGGAGGGCAGGAAGGACAGAAGGAAGCACAAAAAGGGGAGAGGCTATGGAGGCTGCAGGGAAATAGTGGGGGAGGGTTAAAAGATATCCCCCACACACAAGTCCTTGGGCATTCCCTGCTTGTCATTGATCGAATTCAGAACTACGCCATAGATGATAAGATGAGTAAATCTGCAAAATGGAACCAAGGACAGGTGCAGGGATTTCTCTACAAACCTACAGGAAGTCTCAGATTTGCAGAAAAGCCTGAAACATGGGGGAGGGGGGGAATACATTGGGGTATTAAAACTCCCCCAGATAGGAGAAATGCCTGTCCCTTTAAAAAAAGAATGCCCACTAAGCTCCCAGTACACTACAATATTGCCGAGCCTTCCATGTCCTGGTTTCTGTAAGCAAAGCCATGGGAGGACTCAGAGCCCAAAACAGCCCTGGAAATGTCCTGCCCCTCTCCCCTGCCATGTCCCCTGATGGAGAAGGATTTAATGGGGACAGCCCCATCCATGGCCACTGCACAGCTGAGCCTGACCTGCCAGAAGCCACCATACAAGTCAGCCAGACTTTTCCTGGGGGAAAGATGTCAGGAAGGAGGGAAACCTGAATACAGGGAGGCAGATAAATGTAAGTTGGCTGATGCGTGGGAAGGTCAAAAGAAAACAGGAAAAAGGGAGAAGTGGACAGGAAGGAGAAAGGGAAAATAGTGGAGGAAGATACAGGAGGAAATGAATGTCTCTGAAGTCCTTTGTTTGTAAAACTGTAATAATGACCTGTAAAACTATGTTATACAAAAACAAAATGCCACTAAAGGTACCAGGTGGATTAATTTGATTAGAGCTAAGGTTCCTGGTTTTCCACCAGTGGTGGGCAATTTCCTGAGGGTTTGCCCCATTGCCCGCTGATTGCTGGCAATTGACGGGAGGTGGCAAGCCCCCTGGAAATAGCCCGCCACTGACAGGCAACCCGGGAAAGCACACACCGGGCATGATCCTAGTGGTGTGCAATGACATCACTTCCTGAAGTGACATCATTGCACCAGCCACTGGCGTGCTCCTGTGCTTTGCCAGGGCCAATTTTGGCCACAAATGGGCCAGAATTAGCCCTGTACAAAACTCAGAAGCATGTCCAGGGCCAGTGTGATGATGTCACTTCTGGGAGTTGAAGAGAAACAGAGATTTGTGCTGGGCTGAATCCACATTACCTCAGTGCGACCCGGTGTTGCACTAAATGTTCGCTAAACACTGGGAAGTATAGCGTCTTTCTAGTGTGATTCAGAAGTCACGCTTGAAAGACGCTATACTTCTGGGTGTTTAGTGAACTTTTAGTGCAACACCGGGATGCGCCGAGGTAATGTGGATTCAGCCATAGTCAACCATTTTGATTACCTCAGAAACAACGCTCTGAAATGGGTTTAACATCACCAATATCCTTATGGTGTAGATTAGCATCATAATTAGATATTTTATTTTCACTGTGTTCAGCTCTTAAAGACAATGCCCTCAATTAAAAAGTCTTAATTGGCTTAACCTTTCAGTAGTTGGAGTGACTGGTTTCTTTGGGGATCTTTTGTTGCTACCAAGCCTATACAGCCACAGCTACATTACCATGTGTAGTGCTAAAGTGAAAAACACAAGAATGAAAAATACAGGCGGCATCTTTATGATCAGTTCATGGGATAAGATCCCAACTGTTGCATTTGTACTGGGTTCAGATAACCACACTGTTCTGAAAACCACTCATCTATTTAAAAAAAAAAACAACAGCAGGATGTTCCAGAAGGAAAGATTCTTCCATCTCCTCTGGCAAAGAACCTCACATGTACCCTTAGAATGAAGTGGTCCAGTCTCCTTAGCTACATAACCAACACATTCAAAACTCTTATCAGTAATTAGTTTCTGCGATATGTTATATTCTTCAGCTGTTTCTTTCTTTTTCAACCTTTTCCTTCCCTTCAGAACTCAGACTGGTGAATGGCTCGAATCGCTGCTCAGGGAGAGTTGAGATATTCCACAACCAGCAGTGGGGGACCGTATGTGATGACCGCTGGGGCATGAAGCAGGCTGAAGTCATTTGCAGAGAGATGAATTGTGGTGTTGCATTAAAAGCCCCTACAAATGCTTTTTTTGGACAGGGATCAGGGCCCATCTGGAAGGATGATGTCAATTGTGTTGGAACAGAAGCTGTCTTCAGTGAATGCACATCGAGTGATTGGGGCCTTAATAACTGTCACCACAGAGAAGATGCTGGTGTTGAGTGTGCAGGTAATCCATAATTTGTGCATCATTTCCACAAAAATACATGCACGTCTGTCCTAAACAACACCATTTATATCTCATCTCCGATATGTGGAGACAGATCTTTTTACTCACTAGCGAGGAAAATCTACAGTCTTAAACAGTTTGGAGATAGTTTCATCTATTTCTACTTCACAGAGCTATCTGATGTCATCATAAGGACATTGTGGGGCAGGATTTTTTTTTTCTTCCAGAGGGAATAAAGGCCATTTTCACGTTTTCACAAAATGGAGGCAGGCAGTGATGATGGCACTTTCATGACATTTTGTAAATGGCATTTTGTAAATGGATGGTGCCAAAAATTGCGCGAGGAAGCCGGCAGACTTCCATGAGTATTGGCTATTTTAAAGACATGAAAACAGCCAAACTTTCACGAACCTGCCCCTGGTTCACAAACCAGTTCGTTTGATTCGTGAAAACGTCACATCCAGGTCAGAAAATCGTCACTTCTGGGTCAGCAGAAGGTCACTTCTGGGCCACCAGAAGTTCACTTCCAGGTCAGCAGAAGTTCTGCAGGAGGTCCATCCTCTGTTGTTTAGGAAACTGATTGATTGGCACAAGGCTGTCTGCAGTGACGAGCCAAAAAACGAACCAAACGAACCAGCCTAAAAGTTCATGGTGGTTCACCAGAAATGGGATCTGATGAACCGTGGTTCACAAACCACGAACCGGCCTGGTTAATGCTTAATTTTGGTTTGTATTTCAGTTCATGCCCCTCTCTAGTAGTAATTCCATCTGATACATTTGGAGAATAATGTCCAAATTAATAGCTCTATTGCTGCAATTTTAAAAATTTGCTACTGAAAGGGGTTTTACATGAAAATGCCCTTTAACATAATCTTGAAAATGATGGAATATCAGGGACACCAACCAGGATGGATGTGAGGGCAGTCTGGCTGTGACATCTTTGACTTCATGATGCAAACTACATGTTACATGCCAAATCTATCTTTTCCCCGAATCATATTTGCTACATAATAATAATGAGGGAAGAAAAATCATATGTAAAGGAGACTCAATTGCAACCCTTCCTATTGTAATTGATTCTTCATTGCTTTGAAGCGAATTGATGGGTATCTGAAGGGTTAAGTACCTCCCTCCAGTTCTCCCCTAAAAATGCCCCTTCCCATTATTTGCATACTAGGGGCTCCACCCTGGCTTGATCTGCTCACTAAAATCCCTACAGTTTCCATATATGATGGTAGTTAGAATACTGAATTAGTAATTTTGCCTCCTGCCAATAGAGCAGCAATATTGAAGGCAGCAGCGACAACAGAGAGAGTCCCTTTTTCCAAACTGTTCCTGAAATTAGATTCACAAGAAATGTTATAGCTAGCCATTGTCCTTAAAGGGGAAACAAAGCTCCTTTAGGGGACAGGCATAACGTAGTCAACTGTAGCTTCCAATGCAAAAAATCAGAGGAGTGGGGATTTCTGGAGACTGCATGGGCCAGCATGCTCCAATACCCTTCTTGTTTGGCACTGCAACTCCCATTACCATCTTGGAGCCCCTGGCCAATTTTGAGCTGCCTTGCTTTATTGTCAGATAAGTTATTCCTCCTACAGACAACCTTAACTTCCATTGCAAGTAGATTTCAGGCACTTCTACACATAACATAGGGTGGGATCTCCTACTGTTCTCCCCTTCTTGGCAGTGCCATTCCTATCATCGTGCTGAACTCAGTGGCCAGTTTTTAAATGCTTGGCTTTAGTTTCTGATGTGCCTTCCAGAGACACAAATGACTTCCAAAGGCAAAAGCAGGGGCCTCAGGTTTCTGGCGATTATTGTGAGCCAGGATGTTCCAATTCCCTTCACACTCCCATGACCATCTTGAAGCCAGCAGCAAATTTTGAGGCTCCTGGCTTTATTTTTGGGTAAGTTAGACTTTCCATGAGCACCCTTAGCTTCCACTGCAATTAGCATCAGAGCAAAGAATCCAAGCCGGGATCTCCTGATTCCCTTCATTTTTCACATGGCAGCTCCCATTGTTAAAAAGTATACAAAACTGGGCAGTGTAGCAACAATCACAGGAAAGAACATGATGGGTGCTGGAGCCTACTGGCTGGTGATAACATAAGAGAGAAAATAACACATACTTAACTTAGGTTTACAAAAGAAATGAGAATTCTTTATTGTAGGAACTCCATACTCTGATAGGAAAGAGGAGAGATAGATTCCTTTCTATCTAGTCTAAGGATGGGATAGTAGGACAAGTCCTGCATCCATGGTGCAAGATGGAGAGGAGAGAGACTTGTGAGACAAAGAGAGGAAAAGGTCATGAGGAGGAAGCGCTGAGATTAGCAATCTACACATCAAAGGATAGTTCAGGGCAGTAAAGAGTAAACAAATGCCCTGACTTCTCTATCTTTCTGACTTTCTGTTTTGCCCTCCTCTAAAACCTGAGGAGACGGCATCAAGATTCCTTTTTTAACACCATCATCACCCTGAACATGGTACCCAAATTTAATATGCCTAGCTTTATTTTCTGATGACCTGTGCCTTTCACAGACAACAACTTCCAATACAAAAGGGAAAAGTCTAAGTTTTTCTTACAATTTTGCAGGCCCAAATATTCCAATTTGCCTCCACTTTTGGCACTGCAGCTCCTGTGTCTATCCTGAATCCTGTGGCCAATTTTGACACTCCTAGCTTCATTTTCTGAGGTTAAGCATGCCACAAATGGATGGAAGGATCCTTTTTATTTATATAGATGCTAGCATCTATAGCTATAGATGCTATAGATGCTAGAGAACCAGTTTGGTGTAATGGTTAAGAGCATGAGACTCTAATCTGGAGAGCCGGGTTTGATTCCCCACTCTTCCACTTGAAGCCAGCTGGGTGACCTTGGGCTAGTCACAGCTCTCTGGAGCTCTCTCAGCCCCACCCACCTCACAGGATGATTGTTGTGGGGATAATAATAACATATGTTGTAAACTGCTCTGAGTGGATATTAAGTTGTCCTGAAGGGCAGTATATAAATTGAATGTTATCGTTATTAAATCTGGGTGAGAGGAACTCATGTTTGGCAGAGTTAGGCCTCAGCCTGGAAATTCCAGTCCTGCCATGAGTGAAAAGAAATCTTTATCCCATTCCTCAAGGCTCTTCTTTCAGTGTCCGGTGCCTTGTGATGTTTCTATAGCATCTCTTTTACTATTTTAGACCCAGCGCTGTTGAGGCTGGTCAATGGTTCAAGTCGGTGCTCTGGAAGGGTGGAAGTGTTTCATTTGCAACAATATGGAACCGTGTGCGACGACAGCTGGGATATTAATGAAGCCATCGTTGCATGCCGGAATCTTGACTGTGGAAATGCCATAGCTGCCCCACGTGGAGCTAGGTTTGGAAAAGGGGATGGTGTCATCTGGCTGGATGATTTGCAATGTACAGGAAGAGAATCTTTCTTGGCAGACTGCAGAACAAAGCCTTGGGGAGCCAATGACTGCAACCATGGAGAAGATGCTGGTGTTGTATGTTCAGGTATGTGATGTTTTACACTCGAAAAAGATACTGGGAAGGCAAGTGGGTTATTCCTGATTTAAGCTTTCTTCTCAAGTATCTCAAATCCAAGGAATATCAGATGTTCATCACAGGGAGGTCAGTGCCAGCTGTGAAGATCAATTGAAGACCACTTGTTCTTCTGATCCATCCTGCCTTTGAGTAGGGGAACAGCAAATCCTTGGAATGTTGAGAGCCATCTGGATGAGTTCTCTATGAGATTAATCCTTTTACTGTTTCGTTCTCAGATGATCTCCGACTTGTAAATGGCTCAAGCCGCTGCAGTGGGAGAGTTGAGATTCGTCCACCCCACACGGAGCAGTGGGGAACTGTCTGTGACCGAACCTGGGACATAAATGATGCTGAAGTTGTGTGTCGGCAGCTGGGATGTGGAAAAGCTACATCAGCCCCACATGGAGCTCATTTTGGGCTAGGATCTGGTTCCATCTGGATGGATGATGTAAACTGCAACAGCACAGAAGAAGCCATTTCGGAATGCAGTGCAAAAACCGAGGGAAACAATAACTGTCATCATGGACAAGATGCGGCCGTTATTTGTTCAGGTAATGGGCAATGGCAAGTTTATTTCTGCAAGATGGGGCTAAAGTATAATGTATCAAGGGAGGGGGTGAGAAGATAGGAAAATCCTTTTGTGCTGGGGGAGCAGGAAGTCCAAAGCACTCCCCTCCACACATGCACAAAACTGCCTTTCCTTCGAATGCTTTCTCAGCCTCCAGGTCCAGACTCAGAGGCATGGCAAAATCTTAAGTTAAGAACATGGAAAACCTAGATGGATTGTGCAGATAAGCAAACATGCTGTCTAACGAGATTTAACATATCCCAGCGCCATACATCTAAGCAGCCAAATCTGCATAATATATGTGACTGTTTGCTAAATATACAAAGAAACATACAAAGAAAGCATATTCATTGTTGCATTGTTTACCAACAGCTGGGTGTCCGATACTGGCAAATACTACAAAAATGTTGAGGAAGGAACACAGGAACTATAATTTTACATACTTACTAATGACTGGCTTGGTCATGCTTTCTTCTCCTCAAGAAAAGATGTAGCAAACATGTCAATCATAGATGTGACTTCCCACATCAACTGAAACAAAGGAAAGTAGGAGCTGGCTTGTTTCTCACTACACAACTCAGCAGAATACTGCTAGCACATGTTGAATCCTACCATCTGGATCCATAAGAGCTAGATATTTACTGTTTGGTTGTTGTTGTTTTTTTTAGTGAAATCTGGGAATCCTGCCTCCTTAATGGTCTAGGCAGGCACCAGATGGCTTGCATGGAATCTGGACAACTGGAACATATGGCATCACTACAGGCGATCTTCAGGGCTAGTTCAGCCCTAAGGATAAACTAGGCAATTGACTGTGCCTCAGCTATGTAAACTGTTTGAATGAGGCCTACAGGAATCCCGTCTGCCAGCTTATTTGCTCAGAGATACTTCTTACATTTCAAGAGATGTAATCTAGAACATTCTGATTTCCACTAGCTGCCCAGCCAAGCCATATATACAGTTTTAAAGGGGATGTTGTAAAAAAAAATCAGGCATAAAAAACGAGCGGAGACATTCCTATTAACTAAGTATATAACATAGGGATGCAATGCTGCAAATTTTTAACTTACACATGTTGCTTCTTTCTCATCCTCACGAAACAACTGGCAGACACACACCAAAATTTGCCTTTTATCTGGCAACTTAACCTTTAGTGAGCTTTCCTAAACTATTGTACTGGTTATCCATCTGCCTAGGACCCAAGCTTGCTCCATCAACAGGGAGCACTTTGGATATTACCTCCTTTCATGCCAGTACCTTGTAGAATTATGTTTTCCTTGCTCCCTGCTTCAAGTTTGATCTCCAAGGTCTAAATTTCCTTCTTGCATATGTTCCAAAGTTAGCAGCTATTGCAAATAAGCTCTTAGCCAAACACAGCTCTCCTTTCCCCATGTCCATAGCCATGGATAAGAATGCCTCCAGCTTTAGAATTACATTTTTACTGAATAACGCTCATACTGGGCTCTTTGTAGAATCGTCCAACATCCAAGTGGGTGATGTCAGACTGGTAAACGGGTCTCCGAATGTTTGTGCTGGACGGGTCGAAGTCTTGCACCAGCAGCAGTGGGGAACAGTGTGTGATGATGAATGGGACCTGGAAGATGCTGGAGTTGTATGCAAGCAACTGGGCTGTGGCTTTGCTTTGGAAGCCCCACATTTAGCACACTTTGGAGAAGGGACTGGTGCCATCTGGTTGGATAATGTGAACTGCACAGGGACTGAAGATTCCCTCCAAGACTGTAAAGGACAGTCCATGGGAGAGCACAATTGTCAACACCAAGAGGATGCAAGTGCCATATGCTCAGGTAACTTTTTGTGAGCAGCAATTTGCTCATTATACATTGTCTGTCGTGAAACCTGTCCATTTTTTTTAATGGAAAGCAGTCCACGGAGGTTGTAAATTTAAGGAGAAGCGTAGAGATAAGAAGGTAGAAGAAGTCTGTAGAGTCAAGTGGTGTGATGGTTAAAGTGCAGGGCTAGGATCTGGGAGACCCAGGTTCAGATCCTCACTTTGCCCTGCAAGCTTGACCTTGAGGCAGACACATGCTCTCAGCTAAACCAGTGGATAAAACGGAGATGGGTTCTTATCCTGACACGGCTGACCTGGCCACTTGGATCCATGCTATGGTAACATCAAGGCTTGACTATTGTAATGCTCTATACATTGGCCTCCCATCTAAGTGAACTAGAAGGCTCCAATTAGTGCAAAATGCTGCAGCTTGATTGTTATCAGGAGCAAGCAGGAGCATGAACACCACTCCCATCCCACAGTCACTCCACTGGCTACCCATCATTTACTGTGCTCAGTTCAAAGTATTAGTTATTACATACAAAGTTCTTCACAGCTTTAGTCCGGCATACCTACAGGACCGCCTCCCTCCCTATGTTCCTCCATGGCAGCTTTGCTCATCTGAACAGGGTCTCCTGCAGGTACCAGGCTGCACACAGGTGAAGTCAGCAGCAGCCCATACAAGGGCTTTCTCTGTGGTGGCCCCTGTCCTGTGGAATGACCTGCCTGAGGAAGTCAGAAGAACCCCTACTCTCCTGGCTTTCCATAAACAATGCAAAACCAAGCTATTCAAAAAGGCTTTTTACTCAAATGGGAGGGCAGCATTGTAGGGATGGGGTCTCAGGTGCTTCACTAACAAGTTGGGGATCATAGACTTCATCACCATTTTTGCCTCATATATTATCTGCTGCTTTAAATATGTACTCCTATGTACAACCATCGCTCCATGCTGTCTAATATTAGTCCTAGAATTGATTACATTTTGCATCAGTATCTCTACTATGTCTTGGATCCCAGCTAATGCTATGTCTTTAAACTTGTATATGTTTACCTTATGGTATTGTATTGAAATGCACTTACTTGATAGTGATTGTATTAACCTCATATATGTAATCCACCTTGAGTCTCAGTGAGAAAGGCGGACCATAAATTATGTAAATAAATAAATAAAATAAATAAATAAGAGGGAACCAACTTTCATTCTTGATCTTTTTAACAAGTAGAAATAATGAAAATGAAAGGGTAAGCTCCCACCTAAACAGAGGCATTCTTGGCTTTAAGGAGTATTTGACTATGGTAAAACAATGTGGCCAAGGACTAGTTGATTGATATGAAAGTCCTAAAACAGCAATATCACGCTTGGAAAAGTTAGATCAGAGAGGAGGCACAGCCATGACATAGTGGGAACAGGACAGAAAGAATGAAGTTCTGTTGTTCTCTCCCTTCCAACAAAATCCAACTAGATGAGTGCTTGACATTACCAAATAATTCTTTTTTAATCAAACCAATGCTGGCAATTTCCACACATCCTTAAAGGGACAGCCGACTCGCCAAATGCTGGCGGCTTTTCCCCTTGACTCCAGCCACCTCCATTTTCAAAACAATTGCAAGCTATTTGGCTTCTGTTTTTTTGGCACCATTTCTGGGACCGCGGGAAATGGCTGGCAAAAGAATCCTGATTTTATGCCATTTGAACTAAACAGTGAGGCCCAATTTTGGTAGGCCCTTCAGAGCTACAGGTTACTCCAGTTGATGAATGTGCATTGGAAAGCAAAAATAAGCTTCTTTGATTTAGGCATATCCATTGCTTTCCCTATATCCATTCACCAATCCAGTTCACTTGTCCAAGAAAAGCGCACCTGAAACCTTCCAAAGAGCATCCCTATAATTATAATGGCTTTTCCTACGATCCAGTGGGAATTGTCTCTGTGATGGCCATTCTATTTGGCTGCATTAGAGAGAAGAGGAGAAACCAGCAAGATTTCCATGTGGCCAGTATTACATATCAACTTCTATTTTGTTACACCTCTCCAAAAACAGTTTCCAGCAGCATCATACAACATTATGAAGGAACTAATAGCTTGAATTTGCTTGTTTTTCTCTTCCCTACCCCTCCTGTTTTTCTTCTATATCATCTCTCTTAGCCATGATTTTCAATTGTAAAAGGCTTTGAGTTTGTAAATAAGCATATATATATATGACTGTAATAAGCAAGTAAATCATTGTTCTGTTAGTGGATTAGAGATCTACATCAAAATTGCCTCTTTTTCACAGACCAGGGCCCTTTTTCTTGTTTATTAAATGCTGTAAAGTGCCATGCAAATCTATGAGATTTTATTAATAAATTTAAATATAATAAAGATTATTGTTTACCAGTAGCTTCACAGATCTACACATCTCACACCCGTTCTTCTGATCTCTGGAGGAATTTTGTGAGGAGAGGTTAGAGAGGCCTTTTGTGCCTGCTCAGAACCTCTCTCTTCAAGTGATACTTCACTAGTATTCAAAGAACCATGTGAGAATAATAGTGTAAATCAGTACAAAATTCTACACTGGCAGCTCTGTGCTGGAACTTCAGCTAGAGGGCATACCCTAGCGACCATCGGATTCCCATGCCTAAGTTAATTTATATAAAGTGCTTATGCCCACTTGATAAGCATTTATGTTGTACTACCAATGAAAGGTCCAGAGCTAATGGATTAGCGATTTCCTGCTTGAATTGTCAATGTGGTTAAAATGGGATCTGGGAATATCATGTGACCCCCCCCACCCCCATTTGTTTTCCAGGTCTTTTCCAGATGAGATTGGCCAACGGACCTGATTCCTGCACTGGGCGGGTGGAGATCGAGTTTAATGGCTCTTGGGCCTACGTTGGTGAATCTGGCTGGAGTCTTTCAGAGGCCACAGTGGTCTGCCGGCAACTGGGCTGTGGTGCAGCAGTGTCTGCACCAGTGGGCAATCAATATGGTGTCGTTCTTGGCCCAGCTTTGCTGAATGAGGTGAAATGTACTGGACGAGAGTCATCCCTCATTGAATGCCAGGCTCAAGGCGCAGGTCTCCATAAATGCCTCTGTGGCGTCTACGCAGGAGCAGTGTGCGCGGGAAAGACAGGTACTTCTACGATTCAGCTCATTTTATAGAGACGAGATGGGCTGGGGAGCAAAACAAAACAGAAGTCCAGAGACACTTTAAAACCAAAAACATTTATTCCAGTAGAAACTTTGTTGTGCTATAATAGACAAGCATGGCTACTTCACTGGCATTATTTGGGGAGCAAACCCAAAGTTCTAAACAGCTGTGTGCTGGTAATGAAGTGGGAGGACAAGGAAACGTAACAGGAATGGAGAAACAGCCAAGAGGTCCTTTGGCAAACTAGCTAGAACGGGAGTGGGAGGGACAAGTACCGATATTAACTGCCTCGTGCCACTAGTATGCTTCTCTCCCACTCCTCAAATTAAGGGGGAAGGTGTGGGTACCTAATGAAATCTAAATGCCCTAAATTCTTATCTCTGCTAATTTGGCTGCTCCGTGGTATTCTAAAGATAGTACCTAAAGGGGGCTGCCAGAATATGTAGGAAATTGCCTCCCTTATTAAGTCAAAACATTCTCTTCTCTCCTTCCCCGCAGGCTCTTCTGTAGCCATTACAGTGATTCTGGTGCTTGTAGCTGCTGCCCTTCTTCTTGGTGGCACCTTCCTCTACCTGAAGAAACGGAGGAGAGGGGAACCCTTGTGGGCGAATCTCTTCACTCGTACACAAAGTAAGGAATTGCAAAATGCTTTTCAAAGATATCCCACACCTGGCCTGCGCCAGCCAAACAATTGCAGAAGCCACTTTATCCAGTCTCACTTAATGCTACACTCACATCTTCCATTCTTTTTGGTATAGCATCAAAGTTAGTGCCTGATTACACAGAATCCCTTAAATCTGTGGTTCTCAAAGCATGAGTCATCATCATGACTGTCCCAGCTGGGTTGGGAAAACAGAATACAGGCGGAAAGTAGCATGAAGCTACTTTTCAAGTAGGTTCAGAAAAGTACACTAAGTTTAGAAGTTTATTCAACTTCAGCAAGTTTGAGAAGCACTGGCTTAAATACTATAAACATGCTATATAAAAGTTATTATAATGGATTATTTTTAACAGCCAACTTGGTAGCCCTCACAGGCATACACATTTTGTAAATAATAATAACAATCTTTATCATAACACAAATTTTACATTCCTCTAAATTCTAGCCATTGAATAGCCTCTTCTGGACAAATGTTATCAGAACATTTCCACCCCCTTGCTATTAAAACATTTCACTGGATTGTGAGCAAATCTACTCACTTGGATTGTTTAAATAAGAGCTTCACTCAGCAGAACAAAAATTACATATGTCCCAAGTACTCAGTGCATTAAACTGGCCACCAAGATTCACAGAACACCTGATTAAACAAGAGAATGAAATGCGTATGTTGATTCACTCCACAGATATAAGAAAAGAACCATTCTAACATATTAGATGGAACCACTGAGAATCCCACTCACTTGGATGGGGGAGTTTTTGTATGACTTGTGGGAAGGATGTATAACAAGATACTTTACCTTCAGCATTGGCAGAGGGATTTTAGCTTTTCGAGTGCACCACACAGAGTCTCAACACATTAGGAATCCCAGGTCCCCCCAGAGGGGGAAGGGGATCCCCTGCTCGCACCCGTCCACATGGCCGGTGGCGGGGAGGGAGGCAGGGGAACAGGCCTCCTGGATGCATTCTCTGGGCGGTGCAATGACACCACTCCCAGGATTGACATTGCACCACTCCAGGAGAGCTCCTGCATTTTGGGCCCCAGACAAAGAATAATGTAAATACTTGGACTCCCACCACCTGCTAGGAGGATAAGGGTACCTAGCAACCCTACAACACATGCATGGTCCTTCTGTGGTCCAGGAGCAAATGCCATCCATCTGCTCAGAAACTCATTTTCACATGACGTAGGGGCAGCAGTAATCGTGTTTCCGAAGGCAGAGATATTTTTAATGGTCAGTATGATAACCTTAACATTATCTGAGCTGAAGAAGATTAAGGGCAAGGCAGAACAGAGTAGACAAAGTTATGAGATGCCCTGTGTGCGGTTGCAGTCAGGCTCAAGCAACCAGCATGTAGGGGACAATATAGACTGCAGCAGGCTTGACTGAAGACTTACTACTTCTTCTGGCCCCACTCCCTGGAAATCCAGAGACCCATGGCTGACCAGCTTGGCAGGGGACCAAAAACAAGGATTACAGCCTGTGCCCTGCAACCCTATAGTCCCAGAATCAGTCCCTGGTTTAAAAGCTCAGAAGAGCTCTTAGACTCCTGTCTAAGAGTCTCTCCACACAAGACGTCCTGCAGGAGTAGAATCAAGTGAAAGATCTTGTTCTCCCATTGTGGATACATATGCACTGCTAGCGAGACAGAGTCCACTTGAATATAAGACCGCACAGAAAGCTGAGCTTCCCGTGTAAGATGTCTTGTGTAGAGAGACTCTTAGACACTTGAGAAATGCTGTCAAAGATGAGAGATGCAAACTAGGCATGCAGTCAGCTCTGATGATGCATGTCTGGTGGGTCCGTGGCAATAGCAGTCCATCCAACTCTAACCATGTCCAGTAAATGGTCAGTTTGTTTGTGCATGGCTATTAAACACATTTTTTTAAAAAAATCCCCACCCCCCAAACACACTTCATAACATTTGGTACATGCAGAATACAGTTGCATGGATGATCCTTAAAGGAAATGGCTATAGGATGAAAAGGAACAGAAGAAACAAGGGCCTATATAGAAAGGGAGCTCAATCTACTGAGTTTAACCTAGGATTGTGGTATCTTGAGCTCAAAACTCTTTCTTTTCCCTGCAGATGCATTTAGGAAAGTCTCCACGTTTCAATCAGATATGGTAAATGGGACTCCAGAAACATGTGTCCAGGAAGGGGCTCTTCAAGAGACGGAGTCTGACACCATCTGCCTGGTGAAAACTACCTCCGACTCTCCTGCAGACCATGTTAACTAAGAGACTGGGAGTGGGGTATGGGGGAGGGTCCTCAAATACAGGTGAGAAATGAGCATCTACCAGGAGATAGGTCCCTCTGCACCCACTTCTAGTAGGAGGCCCTATTCATGTCCCCTTTTCTTATGCTAGGAATATGAGGATGCTAGGAATAGGAAGATGTCCTAGTTTCTAGAAAACACAAAAAAAATGAGTACTATACAACGGGGATTGAAGACAGAAGGCTTCAGAAATATGCATCTCTTCCATTTTTCTATGGCCTGCAGAACTCAGAGTTTCATACAGCATTCTTCCTGTCATTTATCCTCAAAATAGTCCTGCCACGTCCTGCACACCAAACATTTGCATGCAACATGGAGCTGTAGCTGGGGAAGTTGGAATGTCAATGGGAGGCTTTCCAGGCACCCACATGTGCTGTGTATGTAAGGAGGGTCTTTCTGTTCCATTATCATCTGAACTGTGTCACAACACTGCTACGAGCATGAAGAGTTGAAAGCATTTCACACACATCGTTTCAGTAACTTTTACAATATACCTGTAGAGTAGGTTGGTATTATTACTCCCAAACTACAAACTGGCAAACAAAGGGGACTGAAGCCAAGGGATCACGGCTCATCCAGGGCTACCTAGCACTCTGATCGGATTTAGACCAGAATTTTTGGCTCACAGCTAATTCCCTTAACAACACCACTACCTAAACTATTGAGTATTCCAGACCTGGGAATCAAGACTTGTCAATTTCACTGAAGGGATTGCTCAGTTTCCAAGAAGAATTTCCATATGTGTGCAGAGTTGGTTGGTTTCTTTTTAAAATTCAGTAACTAGCAGTGCAAGCAGCAACTAGCAGTGCAATCCTAAACAGAGTTACTCCAGTCTAAGCTTAGACTGGAGTAACTCTGCTCAAGATTGCACTGTAAATTTAGTATGGAAATTAAACAGTTGGGTCAATAAAGTACAATTTTATTTCAGACATGTGTCATTTGGTTTGTCATAATCTTTGTGTTCCACTAATGTGAAATATTAAGGAAGGTGGGAAAGGATCATTGGTTTTTGGTCTTTTCCCCACCCTTTTCCCCAGGCCCAGACTGAACCATGAAACAACCCAGTAAAGTTCTGAAAAAATAACTGGGTTGCAAAGGGGCATTCCACGGTTTGAGGCTGCTGTGGTGTTGAAAAGAGCTCCTGTCTTAGAATCTAAAGGAACCTCTAGAGACTGGAGCCAACAAATAGTGCCATCTTGAGCAGTTACAGCCTTCTGAGGCCACTAAAGGCTTAGAAGGGGGTAACTATTTAGGACTGCATGGTAACCAGGCACCTAAGTACCTATATGCTTGTCTACTGGGGGAAATAGTAGCTTCATGAGGTCATTTCAGGTCAAGAAAATGGCATGGAGGGAAGGCTTACCCCACCTCTTCCCTTGTGCCAAGGCTCTGATCCAAACTGGACCTGCACTGCCTGTCATTTTAAGAAGAAAAACACCAACCCTCTGGGATCGTCCCTCCCCCACTGCAGTCTTCCCACCCAATCCTTTGCTTGTATTTGGGTCCCTTCATTATTTGGGTGAGATTTGAGCATCTCTCTGATTGGCCAGACGGCAAAACAGGATGCACCCCTGATCTGATCCAATAGGGCTTTTAGGATAGCCTCAAACTCCTTTACCTCCTTTTCACTCTGCCATGTTTTGGTTATCAGCAAAGGGGTCAAAGCTATAACCAGGAGGCAAGCAAACCTGGTTTTATAAAATGTGAGTGAGACCTGAATGTTGAGGGGTCACTGCAGCAAAAAGACTGGATTTTTAAAACCATTTGGGGGCTTCATAGGGAGAAGGGGAGTCTCTTCCTTTTCAACAGGAAGCAGAGATAATCTCACAGGGAGGCAGAGACAAAAGGGTGTGGGTTTTAGCTGTATGCTTGGATAAAGCCAGCCAGAATGAAGCCCTGCCACTCCAGAGGCCTGCTGTTTGTAACTAATTGCTATCTTTCATGTGCCGTGGGGTGTATTAGCTTCTCTCTTGTCAACCTCATGACAGCCTGTGCTGGATGGAAGGTGGTGTCATACTAATTTCACAAGGAAGGGGAACTTAGGCTGAATTGCTTGAGGCTCTGAACTGACTGGTCTAACAGGGATTTGAACACAAGTCTCCTTGATTCATGGCCAACACTCTGGTCTCCAGCCCACACCTCAAAGGCATCTCTCTTTTTAAAGATGCAGTTGCATCACAAGACCTGACAAGAGCAGGAACTGGCTGCCGTGTCAAGGGACACATTGTAAAAAAACTGCCCTGGAATTTATTCTGTGGAGTTGGGAAAGAAATTATTCCCAGCTGGTCTCGTTTTAGTATTTTTAAGTCACATTCAAGCAATGCTACTCAACTGGAGCCATGTACTATCTAGAGAGGGACAATTGGTAGCAGAGGAAAAGGGAAAACCTTTCTGTGGGCTGGATCCAGCCAGTTTTTTTACTCAGTCATGCCCAGTTCTTCTCCTTCCTACAGCCCCCATCCCATGCGGGTCCCCTGATTCCCAACACATTCTTTTCAGGTGGTCAAAAGGAACCCTTGTTCCTTCTTCACCTGCAGAAAAGCTGCTTGGATCCAACCTTATGTCCTTTGAAAATCCTCTTCCTTACTGAGAGGGAGTGGTGGTTCAGAAGCCGGATTCACCCTGGACCTTTTCAGTTTCTCCAATAAGCCTCTCTCTTCTTTTCTGGTGGGTTCAGAGTTTCCAGGGTGGTCTCTTGGTTTGTGAGAATGGCTTTCTTCCGGCACCTCTTTGGAATGGTGGTAATCTATGCATTGAGTGCAGCCAAAGGTTTAGGCCGAGAAGAGCACACATCAAACACCAAAGTTTCTCTCCAATGAACAATAACATCAAGACTCCAATCTGGAAAGCTAGGTTTGATTCCCCACTCCTCCACTTGAAGCCAGCTGGGTGACCTTGGGTCAGTCACAGCTTCTTGGAGCTCTCTCAGCCCCAACCACCTCACAGGGTGATTGTTGTGAGGATAATAATAACGTACTTTGTAAACTGCCCTGAGTGAGCATTAAGTTGTCCTGAAGGGTGGTATATAAACTGAATGTTGTAATTATTAATTATCATCATCATCATTATCAGGGGCTGCGTAAGATATTTTCCCCTATTCAGCCTTTCTCCTGAGTGGGTGCGCTGATGGGTGGTCAGAGCAGAGCGGTGGATGAAGCTTCACCCACAGAGGAGGTATGAAGTTTATCTCTGGAGCAGGACCCATGGTGCCTGGTGAGTGAGAAGGAGGCAACAAACTATTTCCCACAGAGGAGGCAACAAACTATTTCCCACAGAGGAGGTATGAAGTTTATCTCTGGAGCAGGTCCCATGGTGCCTGGTGAGTGAGAAGGAGGCAACAAACTATTTCCCATACTTGGGGCAGGCACAGAGCTTCTGCCCCATGTAGGTTCTCTCAGACACTATAAGAGCAGACTTAGGCTGAAGCACTTCTGACATAGGGTGCAACAGTAGGGCCTCTCTCCCAAGTGGATCCTTTGGTGGCTGATGAAATGTGCTCCTTGGCTGAACGCTCACCACTCTCTGTACAATGGTGAGTTTTTCTCCAGAGTGGATTCTCTGATGCTGCTTGAGGTGGGAGATCTAACTGAAGCTTTTCCCACACTCATCACAGTAACAGGGCTTCTCTCCTGTGGGGGTTTGTTTAGCCAGGTTGGATAGGCAGTTGAACTTTTTGCTGCACTCAGCAAAATGATATGGATGTTTTGTGACTTGGCCAAAGTTTTTCTCCACAGTGATAGGGCTTCTCCCCAGAGTAGATTTTCTGGTGTTTGGCCAGTTCTAACAGCTAAGTAAAAATATTCCTACACTCAGTACAAGGATGGGATCACTCATTCTTACAGTTTTCCCTTTCTGCTGCTTCTCTCCAGAACCTTTTTCTGCCATCTTGAAGTCCAGCCTGCTCCTCTTTGCCGCTGCTGGTCTTGGTACCTGTGGGAAGAGGGGAAAAATGATGGATGTTATTGTTGGATCTTTTCTTGGTACTCTCTCCATATAAGAGACATTAAGGATGACCCTAACATGTGGAACATGAGTCAGCAACCTCAAGCATGTGCTTTTGGGTGCCATTAAAGGACAAGACACTGTCAGTTGCTCAGTTTAGTGGTCTGATTGTTTCCTTCATTGATTCCACACATTTTTGCCCATGGAAACCCAAAGTGACTTACAACATTCTCCCCACTTCCATTTTATTTGTTGTTCTGGGAAACAGAGAAGAGCTCTTGAATCTTCCACTTCAGGTACCAACACGTCTAGGGATGGCCCCCAAAGCCCTCAGATTTCCTGTTGTTGTTCTTCTATGTACTTTATTCAGCCAGCCCTAAGAGGAAAGCCCTTTTTATCCCCATTGGATTACTAACACTGCAGTCTTAAACAGGAGTTCCACCCTTTCAAATCAATGGGATTACAAGGGTGTAACTGTTTAGGACTGTACTGGAAATCTAGTGACTTGCCCTAGGCAGAGGTGTGATATAAATCTGGGTTTCCCAGAGAAGCTTTGCTCTCTAGTCAACGGATTATACTGGCTTCCTTCCTAGAAACCTCCATGTAGCCTCCCAAGACCTGTTCCTTCTGGAAAAAAAGGGGAAAGAACTGAGTCTATGGAGACACAAGGATTTATTAGAGATCTGATGAGCACAAAAGTACTGAAATGTTTGAGGTATTGGGTGGGGGCACTGTCAACAGACTTACACAGCAGCTGTCCCTTTGATATACAAGCAGAAGAACAAAGGTCCCTGGAAAAAGGCAGGTACCTTTTTCCTGCATTTGGAAAAGACCATTATAGGATTTGATCTCACTTTGAAAATTGGCATTCCGGTTGTTCTGATTGGAATACTTGCAGAGCTGCCTGGGCCGGGTGTTTGGCAGCATTCTCTGCCTCTCCAGAAGGTCCACAGGCACTCCTTGAAACATCCTCAGTGGCTGAAAAGGTAACCACAATCCTGTTCAGAGGTGACTGGGAAAAAAGAAAAGCCGAAAAGAGCAGGATCAAATGAAGAGCTGCCTTCTTCAGCTAATTCTAAGAGGAATTAGGGAGGAATAGTAACTATGTAATAACCAGATTTAAAGAAATCAGAGTTGATTAATTTTAATTGCTCAATCAATTACATCTGCATTGATTTGCACATGAGGAAAAAAACCAGTAATTTGTAGGCAGTTGTCATGAATGCAGAAGGTCAAAAAGTAAACTAGGAATTTTTCTCTGTACCGCTTGCTGTATCTCTCTTGTTGACTGTATATGTTAATAATTCTTCAAGACTGGGTAAAGTGTATTTGGTGGATTGAACCCAGAAGAGGCCCGTGAGGTTCATAACGCCTCAGATTTGAGAAGTCAACATGGTTTGGATTATTAAAGGAGATTTGAGTCTTCATGTCTCATTAATGGTTCTGCCCGTTTCTGGATTCCAGCTATGATGTCAGTAGCTATGATCTCAGTATTCTTACCTGTTCCTTCTACCTCCTGCCATCCAGCCAGCTGCCTCAGCAGAAATCCGTCTGCCAGAGCCACTGCCTGGGCACAGCTTTCCAGGCTATGTTCCTGCCCTTGGTTCTGGATTTCCTTCAGCAAGATTGTCAAGAACTGTCCCAAGACCGGCAACGCCAGGTTCTGCTCCTCGGTGCAGCATCCGGTTCCAACGAGCGATAGCAGAGTTCCCGCAATCAGCTGCAGATTTCATGGGGTCCTTCACCTCTTGGTGGCAACACTGCCCAAAATGCTGGCACAATTTATTCATGCTAGCCGAGGTTCCTCACAGGATGGCAACTTTCACCTTGCCATAGTTCCTTTTGTCACAGCTTGTAGCTCTCTCAGCCCCACCCATCTCACAAGGTGTTTTGTTGTGGGGATAATAATGACATACTTTGGAAACTGCTCTGAGTGGGTGTTAAGTCATCATGAAGGGTGGTATATAAATCAAATGTTTGTTGTTGTTGTTGTTGTTGTTATTATCATCCCAGGTCACCAGACTCTCCCAGTGGGTGGAGTACTTATCCCTCCTTCTGTCCTTGCGCACGCTCCCGACTCATGTAATGATATCATTTCCAGAAGTGATATCATCACGTGGGGTCAAAGCCCCAGGTCAAAAGGGACCCTTGTCCTCACCACTGCCGCCTGCTCTTACCACGACCGTGACCTGCTCTCATTTGGTGCAAAGGGGCCATGGAGGTGAGAGCGGGTGGTGGCAGCGAGCAGCCTACTCTTGCCACCACTGCTGCCCGCTCTTGTAGCGCGGGAGAACACACCCCGTCCAGGGGCATGGCGTGCCACTCTGCCCAGGGAGGGAGCGCCCCAGGAAGCACCCCCCCCCCACTGGCCAGGTAAGTGGGCATGGGGGGAAAGGGTGGGATCAGGGGATCCCTCACACGGGGTGGGGGAATGGCAACCCTATTCTTCACCCAGGTTCAGAACCAGGTGAGTTACCCACTCTCCTTAAGACCACTGGCAGGCATCATTTATCCACACAAAAAGGACAAGGTTGTCCCACCACATCACAGCTGCTATCCATTGGATTATGGATGCTAATCTCCCGATGGGGCTTAGTGATCTCCTGGAATACAACTGATCTCCAGACTACAGAGATCAGTTCCCCTGGAGAAAACGGTTGCATTGGGGTGTGGACTTTATGACATTATACCCTGCCAAGGTCTCTCCCTGGGCTCTACCCCCAAATCTCCAGGTATTTCCCAACCCAGATCTGTCAATCCTAGACTGGCTTGCCAGAGGGCTTCCAAATGCTGGGGGGCTCCATCCTGTCACTGAGCCCTAACCTGTTTGGGGGCAGTCCATCATAGCAGCTCACAGATGGTTCCAGCTTTCCCCAAATTCTCCATGCCTTCTTCTGGTCCATGGCCACGATGAGCAAGCTCTACCATTGTTGCAGTCAGGAATACCTCCATTCGCAGCTGTCATTCACCACAGGCAGTAGCTATTCCTGTTTCAATGGGTGGATTTTGGTGCCACACTGTTGTTCTCAAATGCCTGTTTCAGCAAACTGTGTTTCTTCCTGAGGGGAAGGCGAAAACACACAAGTGAGGGAAAATCTAGGCCTGTAGCCATGTTCCTCCGGATCTTTCTTAGATTATGGAAAGGGGCAGAAAGAACACAGGGAGATGGCCAATGGGCAACTAAGCCCTAATAAACTACACACACCTCTCATACAGGATTATCAGATCTTATTCTGTTGGTTCTTTTAAACTTAAATAGGCTGTTTTGTAGTGGTGAGACTGTCAAGAACAGAGTAAGATCTAGGAGACCCAGGTTTAAATCCCCGCTTCAGCACAGAAGCTCTCTCTAGGTGACAGGGTTGCCGGGTACCCATCACCTCCTTTCGGGAGGGTGGAATCCCTGGCACTTACTGTGTGCGCCACAAGAGGTCCTCTTTCGTGCACATGCCCGGGAGCCATCATGATGATGTCACTTCCAGAAGTGACATCACCACGCCAGCCATGCAAGTGCTCCTGCCCTCTGCAGGGGGCCGATTTGGCCCATTTAGGGCCCAAGTCAACCCCAAACAAAGTGCAGGAACGCTCTCACGGGCGACACAGTGACATCACTTCCAGAAGTGACATCACCATGCCAGTTGGGAGCGTGCACACAGCGCACACTCTTGAGGTGCCTGCCACTGGCAGGCAACCTCCAGGAGCTTGCCCCCTCCCACCAATCGCTGGACGATTGGCGGATGAGGGGACAAATCCCCAGGAATTTGCCTGCCACAGGCGGGCACCTGAGAACCCTACTAGGTGACCTTGGGCCAGTCTTTCTCAGCCTCAACTATCATAAAATGGAGGAAGGAGGGATGATGTTGTCAGCTGCTTTGGGAAATGGTGGGGAGAAAAGCGGTGTATAAATATCTAAACACATATTTAAATGTTTTATTTAATTTTGAATATTTAAAAAAATCTACAAAGAACACAATTCATGCTCATTAATTTGAAAACCTGCCAGCTGTGTAGAATAGATTCATATACTTGACAATTTGTAATACACATTCTTTTTTATTTTAAAGGTGCATCTTCACTCCCTGGCTCTAACAACAGAGTGGGTGAGTGCATTTTGCTTCCCCCCAGCCCAATTTGCTTACTATGCTTCTCCACAACCACCAATTTACAGTTCCCTGTGATGCTGCATAGAATCTCCAGCCCTGCAGAGAAAAATCTCTTCTTAAAATGCAAATCTTCATTGATTTGATAGTTTAAAATAAGCATTTTATGTTAATGGTGCATCTTCAGTTTATTCCCTGGCTCTAGCAACAAAGTGGGTGGGTGTGTTCCCCCCAGCCTGTTTCACTCACTAAGCTTCCTTCCGCCCTCAACTCACAGCTCCCCCATGATACAGTATAGAATTTCCAGCCCTGCAGAGAAAAATCTCCTCTTATTAAAATGCAAATCTTTATTGATTTCTTCCTTTTAAATCCAAGTTGGAACGGAGGAGGATCAGGAATGAATGGAGGAGGATTTTAAATCCAAGTTGGAATGGAGGGGGATCAGGAAAAGTCCAGGAAACTGGCAAAGGAGAGAAATGCATTCCTCTCCTTTGCCAGTTTCCTGGACTTTTCTAGGGCTTGTTCCCCCCACCCTGGATTTAACCCTTGGACCTCCTCAATTCTAGAGAAGAAAATCAGCTCTCTACTCTCTCTGTGCCTGCAGGAGCTTGTTCTTATCTTTTTTCATTTGACGGGAGCACAGTGGACTTTTAACAAGTGCCTGGACAGGCAGCAATTCAGCATTTACAGCCTAGGAGCCTGGCAGAAAATGAGACAGGCCCGGATTGCCACCCTCTCTCTGCATGTATACGCATAAAGTGGGGATTTTAACCCACATGTCTGGTGGCTGCGGCAGAGCAAGAGTTACTTGGTTCATGATCTATTACTGCAGACATTAAAGGTGTGATCTTGCACACAGTGTGTCACACAATACAGGACTTCAGTACTTAATCTCACTCAAGTGGAGCTTCCTCATAATTTTTTTCCCATCTGAGATTGCATTGAGCCCCTGCACTAGATTATATTCCTTCACTCTGTATTGTCTGAAAATACCTCCCGTTCATATTCGCTAATGTTTCTAGAATAATCATTAAAGATGTGCTGAAATTGCAGTTTCTTTTTTATCTGTGTTCAATACCTCCACTTCTCAGTTAATCTTTTTATTTATGTCATTTATAGTCCACCTTTCTCACTGAGACTCAAGGCGGATTACACAGTACGAGCTTAGTATAATCAGTATCAAGTACATTTCTATACAGTATATCAAGTATACTGGCTTATACTGAATCAGACCGTAAGTCAATAAAAGCTAATATCTACTCTGACCTGCAGCAGCTGAGGACACTATGACTTTAAATGGGTGGTGCTTAACAGGTTCTATACATCCCAGAGGGCTTTGCAAGAATGGTTAGGGAGTTCTGGTTTGGGTAGCAAGTTACTTGTTCTCTCCCGTTATGTAAATAGTTAATAAAAGTTCATCTTATATTGTACTGCATCCTGGATCCAGAAAGTTATACATAAAGGATGTTACACAGCTCTCCAGGGTCTAAAGTAGAGGTGTTTCACATAACCTACCACTTTGAAAAAATGTTGGGGATTGAACCAACTGGTCAAGCAAATGATCCACCACTGAGCCACAGCCCTTTTCCACGGAGATTGTCATTCTTTAAAGCTATAGAAGCAAACCCTTAGGATGGGCCATCTTAAAGAGCTGCACTCCTCCCTACCCTTTTTTCCACCGTTTGTTATCCTGCCTGAATTTTTCCCTGGGGGCTTTTAAAGGTTTGGGCCCATAGGGACTACAAACAAGTGAATATGCTTTCCCACCCTTTAACTTATTTTATAAATGCTCAGCCAGGATTCAGAGAAAACAACAAACAAAAGTAAGTGTATTTACCTGTACAAATTAACACTGTTTCTTGACTCAAAGCTGTGATTTGAGCCTTGGAGGAACACGTGAAACCATTGATTGGTTTATTTGAACAGGCACAAGCCTTTTCCCCTTCCTCTTTGTGTAAAGCAGAAACCACAACTACCCATCCCCACCTTATGACAGGGACTGTGTTGAGTATTGCAGGAACATTTGGGTTGGCAGTGTATCTGAGTGCTTTGGATGGAGAACCACTGCCAACCCTGCCCTTCCCAAAGGGTAACACAGTCAGTAAAAGTTAGGCTATACCAGACTGCCAGGGGGGGGGGGGCCCTACCCTAGTGCTGCCAACTCTGGCTTTGGGAAATTCCTAGATATTTGGGGGTGGAGCCTGGAAAATGCAGGATTTCAGAATCTCAGCGGGATATAATGACATAGCTCCATTATATCACCCTCCAAAATAGCCATTTTCTCCTGGGGAATTGATCTGAAGATCAGTTGTTATCCTGGGGGATCTCCAGGAGGCTGGCAACCCTAACTTGGCCTTTTTTTGTTGTCCTAACCCTAGCTTGCCCTGAGGATTTACTGCATACCTTTTTGTTACAAAGTTAACAGGATGCTATTGTACTATTTCCTCCCAATGGAGGAGTCCTAAGGTGTAGGGCAAGTTTTTTTCCAGCAATCCAGGCATGCAGATTGGAATCTACTTATTTAGTAGCATACATCACATGCAAGCTTTAAAAAGAGATTTCTCCGGTTAACACATTCAGATTGGTCCCAATACACCAATCTGGTGATTTCTTAGGCGCGCCAAGATCCAAACTACATGTCAAAATGAAAAGCCTTTGTCGGTCATGCTAACAGAAAGGACTGCTGGTGTCTAGAAAGGGATGCGCACTCACCCTTAGACAAAGCCAGGAATTCTGGAGCAGGGATAAAAGAAGCAATACCACCCCTTTAAGTATCTGTTAAGATGCAGCAAAAGCGGTAAAGCAGGACAATAAATTTCTGTGTAAACGAAATGACCGTAAGGGTTGAAGTGATACACATTGTAGCACTGTTGAAAACCACACCGTTCTGTGCCGGTGATGGTTAACTACATTCCATAATGACCCTTCCAAAATGGTGGTGCCTCCATTACCCTTGTACCAAAACCCATAGCACCTGTTTTGGTCTCATTCCCCTACTGAAGAAGGAAGAAAGGCTATAATGAGGATGAACCATCAGTTCGGATGATGTCCAGAAAACATTTATTTAAAATGGGGTCCTCATCATTTTTTATCCAGTCATTACTCTAGAAAGGGCAAGGCTGGAAAATCCCTCAGTGTTCCTAAGAAGAGATGCTAGGACCTTTGAAACTCAATTTCTGTTTCTCCCTCCTCCCACCTCACGTCCAATTTTCTGAGGCTGGCTCCTAGAATAACTGCGGGCAGAAACCAGCCGTTACTGAGAACTTGTTAGGCTACCTGTTGAGCCTCCCCTTCGGTTTCCTGTTTGAATGTTGTCCCCCCTCCCCCATGTATAGGTGCGGGGACTGTTGTTTGGCAATGACTGCCATCTTGGGGACTAAAATCTGTATTTTATGATTGCATGTTTTTAGTTTGGTTTTAAAATTGTACCTATACTTGATGTAACCCGCCCTGAGCCCGCTTGCGGGGAAGGTGGGATAAAAATCAAACAACAAATAAAAACAAAGTCCCATTGCTTTCGATGGAAGAGGTTTAAGCATGTGCTTCTCTTACATAACATTTCATTGAATATAAGACAACTTGCCATCATCCAACTCGAAGGCATCAAGGCCCAACTGAAGGCTGGTTGTTGTGGGTTTTCCGGGCTGTATTGCCGTGGTCTTGGCATTGTAGCTCCTACAATGGCATTCCTATAATGCCAATTCCTGTATTGCCGTGGTCTTGGCATTGTAGGAACTACAATGCCAAGACCACGGCAATACAGCCCAGAAAACCCACAACAACCATCGTTCTCCGGCCGGGAAAGCCTTCGACAATACATCCAACTGAAGGTATTTGGATGCCCCAAAGCAAACTTTTGCCTCTTCCCATGCCCGGCCTACCAGGTCTGGGCCAAGCCACAACTGGAATCCAGGTAGTGCTGATGCAGGAGGGGAGGCTGGGAACCTGTTTCTAGCCTTCCATGTTTCTGAAGGCCAGGTGCCAGTTAAGCTCCTATAGAAGATCAGCAGACACTTCTTAGTGCCGCTCCAACAGTCATCGAGAACCAACGCTGCGAGACACAAAGCAATGGGTTTCTTTCTTATGGTTTTTTTTTATTCTAAGTGTATAAATACACTCAAACTTCTCATCAGCTAAAGGTACAGAAAGAGGACATGAGAACTCCAGCTGGATAACTATTACTGAATTTTTATTTAGTGTGTGTGTGTGTGGGGTGTGTGTGTAAAGCTGCCAGTATTTCCTTTCAGATCAGAAGCTCTAGTGATATTCAGTCAGATTTCAAAAATGTTAAAAGCTGGAAAACAACAAACACGTATGAGTTTATACTATGGAAGCTCACCCGTTGGTCTCTAAAATAAAGAACAGCGACACAGACTGAGAAGACAGCCAATTCACCCAGGAGACAGAAATGCCAGTAGAGAGGACTGCACATCTGCCAAGGCTTCATAGTTCAGGAGACAAATCTAAATTGCGTTTTAGCAGAGTTCATGTGCGGGATCCGTATGTGCAACATGTATGGGGGAGGAGGAGCGTACTTTGGGGTCTGGCTCCTATCCAGTAGACTTCTAAACCACTTGTCACATTCTCCGAACATTTTTTTTTTAAAAAAAAGCTGTTTGCAGATTTTGAGCAACAGCCAGGAAACTGACATTAATTTAAGAACAAGCACTGCTAGCACACACATCGCTGGACTGTGCCCAGTGGTGCTCATCCAGTAAGTCTGCGTACATGAGACACAGCATGAATGAATGAGTCAGCATACGCCCGCTCTGAGGCTGCTTCTGACATGACCAGAAAAATTGGCTGTTTTTTTAAAATGATGCTTGCGTCCATCATCTTTGGATACAATTCACTCATCCCCATCCAGTAAAAGTAATACATGCATACAAATAAGTCTCCATGTATGGATCTCCTTTTCTGGATCTGCAACAAAGTGTGGAAGGAGGAGGCTGTGAACTGTTACCCCGTAAACACACTGCCAGCTCTGACTGCATTAATCAACAGGGAGGAACAGATCCAGGTACCTCTGCCTCCCAACCAAATCATAGCGCTGTCTGGTATTGACAATTCAAACCATGTACTTGGCCCGAAGTAAAGGAAGAAGGGATCCTGGCAAGCAGCCTTTGCAGATCAGTGAATATCTCTGTTTAAATACTTGACTTTACAATTTCTAAAAATACTTTGGATCAAGAACTGCAACTTTTAAGTCTCTTCTTCCCACCCCAAGCCTACCTCTTCCCTCAATCCTACCCTAATATTTTGTGTCTATTATTCACTCCCCCCAATCATTAGAAGAATAATCACTGTATTTTCCCCTCATCCAAACAAATATACATATACACAGTAACAGCCATGCCATTTTGAACTAAAATAGCCAATTTTTCACAAATAACAGGGGGGTGGGGAGAGACAGAAGACTAGCGATATTGTTCGAAAGATTCACCTTCCCCCTTTCTCACAGCAACTGAGGAAAAGGCAGCTTGGAGATCCAGGAGCTCCCCTTAGAAGAGCAGTCCATTTTGTCCCCCGTCCCTCACTCCTGTACACCATGGTGAATGCTAACTATTCCCACTTGCTCAAAAACCAATGAGAGCAAAGATGGGAGGTGACACTTGGGTCCCACTGGCCACAGCTCAATTTCAGCAAGTGTTGATCCTCTTCATGAAAAAAAATGCTCTCTCTGAGCATGTGGAAAGCACCCCGCCCCCGGTCACTCTGGCACCACAATCAACCACCCATATGACTGAGGTCAGGGAGTCACTATGGAATTGTGTGGCATCTCTGAGCAGGTTTTCCTCAACATGGTATTGGGTCCCAATTACAGCCCATATGGCAAATGGCTATTTCACAGAGCACAGACTGTCTTGGCACCTGCATCCCAAACCACACGATGCTCTTTTTCTCGATGTTTCCAGAAATGGGAGTCGTTCATAGCTCTGCCTACCTGGAGGAAATATCATGCAGAAGGGGACCAACTTCTAGCAGCATTCCCTCCCACAGTTTAAAAAAACAACTCTACAGATTATGGACTTCAGGAGTTATCCATTTGCACTTTTAAAAAGCAGGAAGGGTCAGCAAATGGGCCAAAATGTGGTCCTGATTGGTTGCGCATTTTCAGCATCTATTTCTCCCATTCCTGGAAAAAAATGTTTCAGGTGATGAGAAAGGTATGGAGAGAGAGAAAATGAGAAGGATACAGCTGCAGTGGCATTAGTGAGGAAGAAACAGGAGGGGATTGCTGCAAGGGCACTTTGAGAAGGGGAGGACTTGCTGTTCTGCATATTATATTTCTTCCAAGAACAGTGGAAGAAGGGGAATTGGCGCCTTGACAGCCTTTGTTATTGGGGTGGAGGCAAGAGGAATCCAACCAAGTACATATAATGGCACTTCAAAGCATCATGGCCGATGGAACTTCCAAAAATGCTCCACTACATGGGAGACAGCTAGGCTTAACTCCACAAAGGGACAAAAAAAGGGTTCCCAAACATGCCATTACCATTGGCTACACTCCGGCCAATCACACAGGAGAAAGGCCTGGCTGTTGTATGGGTCCGTTCCCAGTGGATTTGTTCCACCACCCTCAAGGTATGACCCGTTATTACACTGACTGTACAGCATGACCAATGAAGGATGTGACATCCAGTCTTTACACTGTTTGTTGTCACTACAACTCTTTGAGGTAGGGCCTTGTTATTCACCTTTGTACAGACAGGGAACTCGGGTTGAGAGAATGCAACTTTCTCATAAAACCGTGAAATTTACTGCACAAGAAACCCAAATCTCTTGTGCCTAAAAACACGTGGCCACTCTGGCCCTGGGATCTGGCATGGTGATCCTTCAGAAGTGACATGGCACTCCCTCTTGACCCTGTACCAAACCTCACAGCACCTAGGGGGACTACAAAAATCTTAGGAATGATAGTTGATGCCGACCCTTTAGCGGGAGGACATACAAAACTGCACAACCTGGTATCCCCTGAATGGAAGAATTGTCTCTCTGTATCAGACCAAGACTCACATCACTGATCACCCTGCATACAGCAACAGACAATGGGATGTTCCTAAGGAGCTCTCAAGGAGAACATGGTGGCGATTGCCATCTGCTGTCTGAACAAGGCAGTTTCCATAGTCTTTTTCTTGCATGTTCAACGGAGAATGAAAGTACAGTCTGGAAACCTGGGGTTGGCCTTCAGCTCAATAGGCTCCAAAGGGTTTGCTTAGAGAAACATGATGTCACATAATGTTCCCTTCTTCAAGAGAGCCCTCTGCTCCAATGTCACTCCAGGTACAGACAGGCAGAGAATGGAACAACCTCCCATCATCAGGTTTCTCTTCATTCAGTCAATGGAGCCATCAGCTTCTCTAACAGAGAACGGTGCTTTGCCCTTCAGGATGAAAATGGGGAAAGAGCTGGGAATTGTGGCTTGGATTTCTGTTGCAGCCACTGCAGAGGTAAAGGTATCCCTCTCTCGATGTCCCTCCACCAATAAGTAATTTTCACACAGCAGACTTTACTGGGATAAGGAAGAGGCAGAGGGGTTAACGATGCATTAAGTCCTGAGTCAAGTCAAGTCCCCCAACCAAGGTCCAGTTATGTTCAGCAGGGGGAATAATCAATGTTAGAGAAAGAATGGAAGCTATCAAGGAAACAAGATGAAACCGCTTCAACCCCTATCTGAGATTTCCTTGCCAGTGAGGAAGGGGTTGGCCAGTGCAGGAAGATGGGGCAAGGTCAGTTCTTTCTAGGTACTTGATGCATCTTTCTCTTTTTCTTCTGAAATGTCAGCTTTCTCCTCCATTTCACTGGTTTTCGATTCACTATTTTCCTGTGGTTCTGCAGGTTCCTCGGGCTTCTTTTTTTCTGCCGTCTTCTCTTTCATGTGGATTCTCTGGTGCGTTACCAAAGCGCTCTTCTGTCTGAACCTCCTCCCACACTCGAGACAGCGATACGGCCGCTCCCCAGTGTGGATTCTCCGGTGTATGACAAGATCAGAGAACCTGGTAAATCTTCTCTCACACTCATCACAGGGGAACGGTTTCTCTCCTGTGTGGATTTTCTGGTGCCTGGTGAGATCCGATGGGTAGCTGAATCTTTTCCCGCACACGCCACAGCAAAAGGGCTTCTCTCCGGAGTGTGTTCGCTGGTGTGAAATCAGATTGGAACGCTGGATAAACCGTTTCCCGCATTCGGCACAAGAAAATGGCTTCTCTCCCGTGTGGATCCTCTTGTGTATTTTAAGCGTGGACGAGGAAACAAACCGTTTCCCACATTCCAGGCAAATATAGGGTTTCTGACCGGTGTGGATGTGCTCATGAATCTTAAGTGCTGAATGGTGGCTGAAACACTGCTGGCAGTGGGGGCAGCGATACGGCTGTTCTCCAGAGTGCACTCTCTGGTGACTAATAAGGGAGGAACGCTGGGCAAAAGCTGCCCCACACTCGGAGCATGAGTGCGGCTTCTCCCCCGTGTGGATTCTCTGATGCCTTGTCAGGTGGGATAGCTGGCTAAACCTTGTCCCGCACTCCATGCAACGGAAGGGCTTTGCTCCCGTGTGGGTATTTTCATGCTTAGCCAGCTCTGATGGGCGGGAAAAACATTTCCCGCAATCAATACAGACGTGGGGTTTATGCTTCCTGGGAGGCCTCCCAGAAGCTGAGCGGGCCTCCTCTTCCCTGGCAGCTTGTGGCTGAATCTGCCCACCAGCTCTGTTTGTCATCTTGACACCTAGGAGACAGGGAAGAGAAATCAAAAGTTCAGATCACTGTTACTCAAGGACAATGTGTATCAGAAATGAAATAATGAAACAATATCTGCATGTTCAGGACAACTTATTAGGTTTGTGGGCAAGGCTGGGTGAGCACTGCAACAATGTGGATGTGCAAACACAATATATGGTGCGCAGTTTCCTGAGCACTTCTTCTTTGGTTTCTTTGCTTGTTTTTCAAACCAACTTTAGCTCTTCCATGACTAGTTCCATGACTAGGAACTTATTTATTTTAAAAGGCCAGCAACCTAACCTTAGCAAAGAAGGCACCCTACATAGATCTCAGAACCCAGATTTGTTGAGATGGGTGGTGCCAGTTCTTCATGTACTCTGGATCCAAGTAATCTGGGGCTTCAAAAGGTGAAAAACAGCACTTAGGACCAAGCCCAGAAAAAAACTGGGAACCAAAAAAGAAACAGCAGCACTAGCCTTTGGGGATGTCCCCGGAAAAATCCTCACTGCCGCATTTTGGGACGGCTGAAATTTCCCAATTTCAAGAGCAGGCCCACAAAGAGCTTGTTTTGGTATTCTAATTTGGACACCCAAAGTCAAAGCCACCCACTCCTCAAGATCACTCCTCCCCACCATCACCAACCCAGGCAATTCACACTACAAAAGGAGAACGCATAAGACATAAGACAGCAGAGAGAAACGTTTTCTCATGCTTCAGGCAAGTGAGCCAAGCTGCATCCTGGAGAGGAAGCCACCACCCTTCAGAATCGGAGAGAAAGCCCATCAGCCGACTGAATCGTCCAGATAAACTTGAATGAGGGCAACTCTGCCACTCAACAGCCCACCTTTAGCAGCAGCAACCCTTAGTGTTCCAAAAGTAGTACGAGTGGAGAAGGGGGGGGGATCACTTTCGATAGCCAGCCATGACTAAAACTCAATTCCCGTAAGTCAACTGTGGCGTGAATCCCTGACTGAAATGCCCTGAGGCATCTGGAGACGTCAAGCCACCACTGACAATCTCTCTGTGGCGTTCAGAGATTCACAACTCCCCCCCCCCCGCCCCCGCCTTTCAAATGACTCAAGGTCCTGAAACATTCAAAATCAACATATAAGCCCCTGCTCCCCCCCCCCCAAATATTATTTATATACTATTGTTGCTTAAAATGCCTTACAAGTCTCTTCTCTGTTCATTAGAACAGTCAACCCTTTCTGGAACTGATCAACTTCAGTACTTCAGGATGGACAAAAGGAAGTACCTATTTACTTAACAAGTGATTAAAATGGTGGAATTCACTGCTAGAGGAGGTAGCAATGGCCATAAGCAAGAGAGATGACCATCAGTGGCTACTAGCCAGGGTGACTAAAGGGAGCTTCCATGTTCAGAGGCAGAAAACCTCTGAATCCCAGTGCCAGGAGGCAACTTCTGGGGAAGGCCTCGGCCTCTGTCTGCTGTTGTTGGCTCTCCATAGTAACTGGTTGGTCACTATGAGAGAAAGGATGCAGGGCTAGATGGACCATTGGCCTAATCCAGCAGGGCTCTTCTTACATTCTTATGTCTTTACAGGTCTAAAAGGATTCAGAAAAGAGCAATAAACATCCTCCTAGAAATGTAGCACCCGGAACTGGACACAGTAAGATACTAAAAAAACATGATGTTAGGCTATAAAGAGCAGAGGAGTTCTGTCATCACTCCTTCGAACAACAAAGTTCCCAGAGCCTATCAGTAAGGCAACAAACTAGGGCCACCCACAGACAAAGTAGGAAGTTCTAAGAGAACCCCCCCCCTCCAAAACTAAGCAAACCACCTGCCTGTTTTTAATTTACAGAGGCAAGCTCCCCCCCGCCCCGAAACAGTCTGACGAAGACCAAAGGATGTTAATTTGCCCTCCGAAAGCAACAGAATGTCGAGGAGGCAATCAAGCCATCGGTGAAGAGGCCTGCTCAAGCCCTTCGCCCCTAACCCTGTTGCGCAGGGAGCGCGAGGCGCACACACTCCCAAACTCCCCCGTGACTCACTTCATGGACGGTACAGTTCAGGTTTGAAGGGAGAAAAGCAATTCCCAACACTGTAATAACGGCAGACTGTTGAGAGTCAATGCGTAGGTGAGTAAGCAAGTGGCTTACCTAACCCCGGCTGTCTTGCCTTAAAGTGGTGGGGGAATCTCCCAATAGTTTATCTACCCCCTTTCATAGGCCCCCGTCCTTAGCATCTAACAGAAGACTCAAGTGAAAGGCTTACCCAACACTCGGGCCCTCCTGTTCCCAGTCTTGGTGAGCTGCCTCTGTCGGACATCTGACACAGACCGCTGGCCTTCAGAGAGATTTAGGGCTGTCGCCTGTAATGAAACAGAGCCCTGAAATGAGACAATGTCAAAATGACGCACACACTTGGAGACCTCCCTAAAATAACACTTTTTTAACCTAATGAGGCTAGCTGGTGGTCAGAACAAAAGTCAGAAGGTGAGAAAAGTACAGAGAATGTGTCACGTACCACAATGTCCTCCATGGTTTCAAGCATAAGCTCTGTTTGGCAACTTTTTTATGCAGGTACCTAATTTTGGCCTATAAAAAATTTGGATATGCCCATCACAAAATCCCAATAGTCAAAGAAAGTACATGCGGGCAACATTACAGCCAGAAAATAATCATGATTCCAAAACTGAGAAAGGGGGGGGGGGGGGAGGAGGAAGCAAACAATCAATTTAAATATTTATACGCTGCTTCTCCCATCTCCAGTGGGGACCCAAAGTGGTTTACAACGTCACTGTGCCATCTTCCATTTTACCCTCATAACAACAACCCTGTGAGGTAGGTTAGGCTGAAAGAGCTGACTTGCCACAAGGTCAGCCAGTGAGCTGGTAGAATGGGGATTCAAATCTGGGTTTTGTAGATCTCAGTCCGACATTCTAACCACTATACAATACTAGCCTATATAAATGACAGGTCATGACTAAACACTGTTCCTGGACTGTACCACTTCAGACTGTAGGCAAGAGGTGGTTGTATGAATGAAAATTCCTACACATTAGATACCAAGGTGGAACAGGGTCTCTACACCACCCTCCTAAGTGACAGACATCCAAGGGCTGAGCTGTTTTCCCTCAAGAGAACATTCAAATATGCAATATCCTTTCTGAAGACATGCAGTCTTCAAAAAACATTGTCACATCAACTTTGATTTAGGGCTGTTCCACTAAGCCAGAGTTAAACTATTTTTTTCCTCCAGTGGTCACAAGGTGGAGCTTCTGGCTAACTTGTTGCATCTCCCACACGGAAAAGGGAAGCAGCTTAAATACAAAAGGAAACAAACTTGCAAAGTTGTGTAATTTATTCCAGTGGCAAATTTCTTGGAGAGGAATTTGAATTTCCACACTGAATACGGCAGCCATCTGAATGTATATTTTATATGTGAATATATTATATATATTTTTAACAATCTATGTATGGTTGTAACTGTATAAATTAATTTTTAATGTGTTTTAATATGTTGTAATCCACCCTGAGCCCTTCATGGGGAGGGTGGAATAGAAATCCAAAGAAAATAAATAAATAAATGCTGACAGTTTTCATCAGTCCTGTTAAAAGCCAATTTGGGAATTTCACCACCAAAAGACAAAGAATAAGTATGTTCTTTGTTTTCACCTAATTAGTTTGGTGTGGTGGTTAAGTGAGGCAGGATTCTAATCTGGAGAACCGGGTTTGATTCTCCACTCCTCTGCTTAAAGCCAGCTGGGTTACCCTGGGCCAGTCACAGCTCCTCCTGAGCTCTCTCAGCCCCACCCACCTCACAGGGTGATTTGCTGTGGGGATAATAACAACATACTTTCTAAACCACTCTGAGTGGGTGTCACATTGTCCTGAAGGGTGATATATAAATCAAATGTTGTTATTATTGTAACTATCCAGCACATTGTCACTCCACCCTTTTTCCAATGAGCTCAGGGGATTCTCCATTTCATCCTCACAACCACCCTGTAAGGTAGGTCAGGATGATGTGGATGACTGGCCCAAAGGAAACCCAGTGAATTTTGTGGCTAAATGGAGATTTGAACACAGATTTGAGACCCAGGTCTCCCATAGCTGTATGGAGATTTGAACCCAGGAGGTTTGAACCCAGGTCTCCATAGCTGTAGTCTAACACTAACAACACCTATGCCACACAAGTACAGTGCGGTTATACCCTTCGCCTTCAGCTCTCTCACCTGTGGCTCATTTTGCAATCTCTCTTGCCGTCTCAGAAGGAACCCTTCTGCCAAAGCTACCGCTTGGGCACAAGTCTCAGGGCCACGTTCTCGAACCTGGTTCTGGATGTCCTTGGGCAGGACTGTCAGAAACTGCTCTAGGATCAACAGCTCCAGGATCTGCTCCTTGGTGCGGCTCTCTGGCTCCAACCAGGAGTGGCAGAGCTCCCGCAACCGGCTGCAGACCTCCCGAGGCCCTTCTGCTTCCTGGTAGCGGAACTGGCGGAAGCGCTGGCGCTGCACCTCAGTGCTGCTCGGGTTTCCTCGCAGGGTGGCAGGTTTGGCCTTCCCATGGTCTCCTTTGTCTCTAGCATTCAGGTTGCTTAATGCCTGCTGTGCATCAGCGCTGAGAGCAGGCATGAGGCGGCTCATCCCTTCTCTAGGCCACTGGCAGGCATTTACCACACGGTCAAACGCAGTCACGTCATCCCAGGAAGCCAAATCGGGAAGCTGTGCTGTTGCCCATCCGGAAGAGGGGTACTGGACTGTTTTCAAATACTCTTGCCATGGAGTTTCCAAGCGCTGAGGTACCCCTTCTTGTCGGGTTGCTGCCCATTGGGATACATCCCTAGAGGTTCCAGACTGGCCTGAAAATGGGTCTCTTCCTGATGCCCCGGATCCCTCCCCTGTCTCCACTCCTGTTCGGGCATGCTCCTCCATTTCCACTAAGGGTCGTTATTCACTTTCACACAGCTTCCTTGCTAAGAAGTTCCACGATGACCATGTTCCTTTTATTCAGCCATTCTGTTTTTCTTTGATCGGCCCTTAGCTCCAGTATTCAAACCTGGTCTCTCTGTCCAAGTCCCATGCTTCAACCTTCAAACAAAGGTTAAAGAGTTATCGTCTTCTGACCTTAGATAGTACCTTAGGACACCTCAGAGCTCCCACTCTGTGGGCTGGATGAACAGCCACCTGACAGTCACCCAACCGTCTCAGTTGAGTGAGGCAAACTGTAAAAGTTTTCCCATCCAAAAGGCCGTAGGTCTTCCTGAGGGAAACAGAGAATAGGAAATTAGTCAGAGTCAAAGCAAGACCTTTAAATTCTAAAATTCACTTGGTAAAGCAACTCAGGGATCACCAGGAAGGGTTTAATGGGTCCAACCGCACTAGGAAACAAAATATGGCAACTTGAATAGAAACCTAGGAGTCTTTGTGCTGTGTTCTCAATGACCATCCCATATTTGCACAGGGAAAAAACAGAGCATGGACAATTTCTGCCAAAATGGAGAAAACAGAATTTAATTTTCCAAGGGGTGGGATGTTTCCCCTTAGCACAGCCATTTTTCAAACTCGGGACCGTCAGGCAGTCATTTCCGTATTCATTCACCTGCCAAGCAATCCCACAGCTGCAATGAATCCCATCAGATTTCAGCAACATTTTCTTGGGTGTGTCGTTCCTAGGTTCACAGAACTCTCTGGCCAGACCTACTGAGTGCCTCATTGGCTTGCTGGATATGCCAAACATCCCACCAGAGCTTTGACTTTCATGGGAGAATTGGCAACAGGGAACAACTTGCCTTCCAGAGACTGCTGACCACGATTTGGGCCTTCTCATGGATAAACTCCTCCAATATGCTTCCAAGGACCCCCAAAACACAGCCTGATAGTCACTGTCAGCACAACCACCAGCCATTCTGCACACCCCCGGCCCTCCCACTCATTGTCTCAAAAAGCAAATCCTGTGGCTTAAGATACTTATACAGAAGGTCTTTTAATAGCATTGTTTAAAAATATTTGCAGCTTTCTGTATCCTCTAAAAAAATGTTCACCCACCTTGAGCCATTAAAAAGATAAGAGTACATTAGTTGCTCAAATACAACCTACCTACCTATTTGAGGCCTGAAGTGATTTGCAGAGGGGGATGGGGGGAGGATAGAGAGTTTATCTCTTCTGTCGTTACAAACCACACATAGGAATTTGGCATCCATGTTTCAGTAACAACTAAATAAGAAAACTTTCAGCAACACTCTTAACACTTACAATCTAAAAGAAGATGGGCTGATATTAAATGAAGAAGAAAAGCCAGTTGGATGGAGGGGAATTTTCCAAGGACCCTTTATTTGAAATCCAAACATGGCCGGTGCAGGGAACAGAGAGAGAGAGAGAGAGAGAGAAATGAGCATGCCTCTTTGGAAAGAAAACAGAGATGTTGTTGTGCAGGGTCCAGAGGGGGATAAGCCAAGCCTTTAATCGGCTCAGGAGTTAAACACATTCTGCAGAGAATCAGCATCCATGGCGCCTGCCTGCCCTTCCCCCCAAAGGCCTCCACTCGCTGGGGGTCTCTTAATCCCCCCATCCCTAAATCCTCAGACGCAAGCAAAATGGAGGCGCCTGCTGAAATCTCAGCTTTCCTCTGTTGCTGGTTTAGATCTGAGGGGTGCTCTCCCTCATTCCCCCCGCAGCTGTACCCTCTGAGTTAGCTGGCAGGGGGTGGAACTGTACAGAGAGATCAAAAGCAAGGTACGAGGAAACACTGACCATGGATACAGAAGATGGAAGGCCTTCAGGAACACGGCCATTTCCTTGTTTACACCACACATAGGAGCTAAGCTCATTCATCCGGTATTGTTACCATCTCCCAAGTCTACACTCAAAGTTACAAGCCCAGGTCAGAGGCCTACCTTCACCCATAAACACACTGGAAGAGTGAGAAAATGCCATCCTTTTCACCTCTCTTTAGCCTGTGATCTAGGTGAGATCCAAACTCTTCTCACAAAGAACCCAGGAGCCTGGACCCCATTCTTCCTCATCTCACCTCTATCCCTCCCAGTCCTTCACAATGATATGGAATAATCCAGTATCCCTCGCCCCATCCTTCCAGTGTGAGAACATAATGCCACACTTGGAAAGCCAACCCTTTATATTCTACGGTAATTAGTTCCATCCAAAAGAAAACACATGCACACCTCAAATTAGAATCTCGTCACTTGATACAAACATGGATTGAAATGGTTTCAGGCGGGTAGCTGTGTTGGTCTATAGTAAAAGAGCAAGATTCAGGTCGACTATCACCTTAAAGACCAACTAGATTTCCAGGGTATGAGCTTTCAAGAGTCAAAGCTCCCTTTGTCTGATGGGAGTTTTGACTCTAGAAAGCTCATACCCTGGAAATCTAGTTGGTCTTTAGACTACTACTAGTCCTGAACCATAGACTGAAATGGTGTTTTTCAAACCAGCATGTAACCATTCTTATTATGGGTACCACATGGTGGCTACAATGTTATGACATAAATGCTCTTAAAATAAGCCTTGGAAGAGATTTTAAAAAGAAACAAAAAGACTCACTTGAACCCAGAAAGGGGGCGGGATTAGATCAATGCCTTCTGAACCCTGAATTCGAATCAAAACAAATCTCCCTGTGGTCTTCTAGCACTGCCTCTCTATTCCCCTATCTGCAAAATGATAAGCCTACCCCATTCTGACAACTCTGAGTATGGAGGCTAAAAGGTACAAGGATCTGAGAGCACCAGTCTGGGGCCTGGGCTTAAATCCTTAATCCTGACTTGGCGACTCTCCCAGCGTCAACTATCTCCATGTCTAACCGACCTCACAGGGTTGTTGTTACCCTCACCCAGACTACCCTGAGTTCTTTGCAGGAAGGCCCGACGTATTAAAACAAGCAATAAAATAACCGTCGTCCTGCCCCGTTCTTCTAAACGTCAGGCAAATTCTGAAGACCGATTTCTTCCCCAGGCTGTTTCAGGTGGGCGGCTGTGTTGATCTGCAGTCGAAGAGCAAGAAAGACCCAGGTCCAAAACGGACTGGAGTCAAAGCTCCCTTAAAGCCCAGACCCTGGAAACCTAGTTGGTCTTTAAGGGGCTGCTGGACGCGGATCTTGCCCTTAATCTCCCAGGTTTCTCAACCCTGCAGAGGCCTTTTGCAAATGCACGCAGAGCCCCCCCCCCCCCAAAGGCGGCTCTCCCTGCCTTTCCTCGCCCCACACCCTCGGCGCAATCTCGCTTCCTCCAGCTGCCCCCGCCCGCGCCCTGCCCTCCACTCACCGCTTCCCCTCCGCTGAGCCCCTCCGCACAAAGCCCCGCTGCGGAAGGTCTGCAGCCCTGCAGAGGCAAATCCCCCCCTCCCTGATTAAAATTCAAATCCCAAGTTTTGATCCTGGGAAGAGGAGGAGCAGGAAGGTGCTGCGGGCTAATGCATCCCCCACTCCGGCGCTGGCCGCTCGGCTTCCTGAGTCTCTCTAGGGCGGAGAGCTCACGCTCGACTTAACTCTTGGCGTGCAGAAGCGCTTCCAAGGTGCTTTCGGCTATGGCCCAGCGAGAGGCAGCAGCCCTGGCAGACCATTCTGGAGTAGGGTTGCCAGCTCCGGGTCGGGAAATTCCTAGAGATTTGGCGGTGGAGCCTAAGGAGGGCAGGGTTTGGGGAGGGAAGGGGTAGAATGCCTTCCAAAGTCCACCTTCCAAAGCAGTCATGTCTTCCAGGGGAACTGGTCTCTGTCGTCTAGAGAACAGTTGTAATTCTGAGAGATCGCCAGGCCTCGCCTGGAGATTGGCAACCCTAGCAAGAGATTCCCCCCCCCCGTGATGATACAACATAGTCACCAGCGAGTCCTTATTTTCATAACGAGTTGCCACCCCCCCCCACCCCTGCGAATAATGCACTTTCAGTCCTCTTTAAGGATGGGTTGCAAGTGGATTGTCCCATTTCACACAATAAAATCCAATTGTAAAGTGCACTGAAAGTGGATTATTTAGCACATGTGAAAGCAGGATTGGGTGTAGGTACTGCATCGGTTGGACGTATGCCTAGACTCAGAGGCTGACATGGGGGGACGAGGGGGAGAGTGGAAACTGCAGCCCCTTTTGCAAACAACAGTTGGAATGCAGTCAGGTTTGACAGGCAGACATTCGTTCTTTTCCTAGCCCAGAGAAGCAGCCCTAGTGATTTGTTTCTTTGCCTACCCTGTCAACTCAGAGCCCCCAAGGCAACGTACTATTAAAAAGATGTAAAAGCGATCAAGCCAGCATTCAAACCATCAGCGAAATAAAAACGAGCCAGAAAGCAGAATAAAACACAGAGAAACAAATATATCAATAAGAAACTGCAATCAGGTGAAACAAGAAAGGCTGCACCTGTTGGATGGTTACCAGTCACGCAGCTGTTCAAAGCATAGATCCCTTGTTGGGAGTGGCAGCAGTTATCTTGTCAAATGATAATCTGTTGAATTGTGTGCAGTTTAGCATCAGCTAATGGGCTACACTCAATCTGGCCTAAAAACTGCCACTTAATGGGACTGTGTGCCTTTAATAGCCAGGTGGACTTTCAAGGGGTGCCTCTGTTTCCAAGCATGACAATGCAGTGGTTGGTTGGTTTATTTATTTATGTAGTACAGTCTTATCCTTCCCTTTCTCCCAAGTGCTAAGGGCAGCACTCTCATCTCCTCCTTTCAGTAACCCCCTGTGAGGTTTGTTAAACAGGCAAATTTCACAGGCAAAGAACAGATTCAAATCTAGGTCCCCTACCTCCTAGTTCAGCAGTCTAACCACTATGCCACATTAGCTGCTAATCTTGAATGTGTTCAGTTTTAGCACTGTCCAGTGAGTACATGAAGACATCCTAATATACTCTCACCCAAAACTATCAGAAAAAAATATATTGGACTTGGCCTCATTTTGTTTCCACGTTTGGTCAAGAGTTTGAACGGTAGATTGGGTTGGGTTGAATGGGAAAGAGAGACTTTGGAAGAATGGAAGGTAGATAAAACTCAGTTTAAAATGATTTTTTAAAATACAGTAGGATTTTTTTAAAATTACAGTCTATACTAATATTTATCATTTAATTTTTACTGTGTTTGCATTAAAAACAGGAACCGCGGTTGTTTGGAAAAACGAATGGTTTAGCACCATTCCCAACAGCGGTCTTTCAGCAGTCTCAGGAAACCTAAATATAGCTGTTTCCCACCAAACGATTGGAATTTGGAGATCCACCCTATATGAATCAAGAATTCTATTTAGCTTCTGATTGACCCACCCTAGATGGAAGTAACTGATCTCCTTTTGAAAACTTGTCTATAGAGGCATTCACTTCTTGTGGCAGACAGTTCCATATGTTAATGAAGCCTTGAGTGAAGTACTCTTTTATGTGCCCTGTATTTACTGCCAATTTCATCTGATTCCAGTATTAAGAGATTAAGAAATTCTCTAACCACCATCTCCACACCATTCACAATTGTATAAAAATATATTCTAAACTCACAGTAGTTGCCCCTTTTCTAACTTTACTATAGTATGAGATAGGATCAGTAGATCTGTCCTGAAACTAACCTTGTGGCTCTTTAAAAGCTAGAAGTAGGATCTAATCCAGAAAAAAAAGTTCTTAGTTTTCAAAGCCACAACAGGAAACCCCTTCTAGACCTGTGTGCCAGATTTCCAAATGCCACTGCACCCTGAAGCATAGCTGAATTCATCAGAACCATGTAAGGTAGAACACTATTATACCTATGAGGCCAACAGGTTGGGGGGGGGGGCGGTCTTACTTGGGAACAAAGTAAGAAAGATTTACTTCCAAGTAAGAGGCCCATGGCGCAGAGTGGTAAGCTGCAGTACTGCAGCCCAAGCTCTGCTCACGACCTGAGTTTGATCTTGGTGGAAGCCGGGAACAGTTGGGCGGCTCAAGGTTGACTCCTTCCATCCTGGGGGTAAAATGCAGATGACTGGGGAAGGCAAATGGCAAACCACCCCATAACAAAAAAAGTCTGCCAAGAAAACGTCCTGATGCAACGTCCCCCCACGGGTCAGTAATGACTCGGTGCTTCCACAGGGGACTACCTTCTTTTTTTTTTTAACGTCCAAGTAAATACGGATGGAGTAGTTCTAGGTGGCATTCTAGATTTACGTAATCAACAGTGTCCAGGGGTCATTTTGTTGTCTGAAAAGCAGCTTTGCCAAAAAGACACAAAATTGTGTGATCTGGTCAGACAGTCAACTGAACCACCAGCGAGCATTTTCTCCTGGCTGACCAGCATGTGAAGAGTTAAATGTGTTGAGCATTCTGGGTCCTAGAGCCACCCATCTCTTGCAGGCACAGGGGGAAGGAATACGCAGGGAGCTTCCTCTTTCAGAGTCAGCTCTCCCCCCCCCCCATCAGCAGCTGATCTAGAGATGGTAGATGCCCCCAAGCTGGGGGAAACCACAGAGGTGAGTAGATGGTAAATCTGCAAGGCGCAGGGTTGCACTTTCAGTGGTGTTCTGGAAACTGAGCATCTCTTTGCGGTTGGGAGGAGAGAGAGAGAGAGAGAGAGAGAGAGAGAGAGAAATGTTCTGCTGAAAGAGGTCCGTTATGTATTATGGAGCATGCAAAGGGCTTCCCAAACCAACGGGGAACGCCGTGTCAGTGGGAATGGGAAGCGTTCTGCAAAATGTGTTCTTTGCCCTGTTCCTCTTCATAGCGCCTTTGTGAGATGGGTCACACCGGTTCCCAAACAGGCAACACAGAGGATGTGTTTTGCCCCGGAGGATTTGTCACTGGGCAGCAATAGTGAGTGGTGTCGCTTGTGGTGTGAAGCAGGTCTCGGAGTTCCAGATCAGGTTGCTTCAGGTATTTAAGGGAGCTGTTTCCAGATATATCTGTGGGTGTCTAGTGTCATCCAACAATCTGCAGGCTGGAGTGAACCCATTTGGGAACTGATTTATAATTTATTATGGGGGCAAACAACTGGCCATGTAGTTAGTTTCAGGAGGGTAGCCGTGTTGGTCTGCAGCAGGACAGCAAGATTTGAGCCCAACAAGATTTCCAGGATCTAAGCTTTCGAGAGTCAAAGCTCCCTTTATCAGGTATCTGACCAAGGGAACTTTGACTCACAACAGCTCATACCCTGAAAATCTTGTTGGTCTTCAAGGCGCTACCGAACTCATATCTAACTGTCCCTCTGGATGTTGTCCAAGTAGGAGCAGCATAAGCTTTGTCCCTAACCAAAGCAGCAGTTTTGAATGGGTCCCTTTGTGATTGTCGATATTCTGCTATCCTCAAGTGAAGGATTTGGGATTGAGGTGGGGGGTCAACAAACTGAGGATATACCCTGTCAGGCTATGAAGATAGGTCTAAGACTATGGTCCGGATCCAGCCAGCTTGTTCACTCAATCTTGACCAATTCCCTTCCTAATTACAGCCCCATCGCACATAGCTTTTGTCCATGCAGGTCCCCTGACCTTTAGTGTAGCCTTTGTAGTAGTCAGTGGGGACTTCCTTTTTTCGCCAGTGGAAAAGTTGGCTGGATCTAACCCTGTGTGAGCAATGGCCGGTGAAGTCTTCAAAGCCTGAGACAACTGATTTGCAGTGGCAGTATTGGGGTGTTCCAAATACCATTTTACTGCCGCCACCACTCACAGAAGTAAAATAAATTATTCAATACTAACAAATTGGATTAATTTGTATAATCTATTCAGATTGTAGAAATTTGCTTCTTTGCAAAGCTTTTTATTTTGAATTGATATATAAAATTCAAGACTCTTCTGTCCTTTCCAACAAGGTCTCAGACGTCATTGGATATCTGACCATCACCGAGTCACGCATGTAGTGCCCAGGCTGGGTCTGGGGTCTCCACTCTGCGTGTAACAGTCAGACTATGAGTTGCTTTTTCTCTTCCATTCCCATGGTACTTGATTAAGATTGGAGAAGGAGCTTCAGCTTCCCCCCGGAGCTGTTTTCCCAACCCAAAATGGTCCTGGGGTACTATTTGGCCCGTTGGAGAAACTCACATGTTTTCTGGTTTGGGGTTTTATTCTCAGGGAGGCAGGTTGAAATCTCAGAGCCATCAGTAAGCCCACGTACCTAATGGCTTCTTTTAAAGGCTTAAATGGCTTCTTTTAAAGGCTACTATACACTTGTCTGTGTATAGTAGCTACTGTGCACGTGTGTTACAGATGAAAGGCATATAATCTGGCATTAACCGCTCAATTGTATTGTATAGATAGCACACAATTAATTCCCATTTTACGTTTTAACTTTTGTCAGTGGTGAGTCATCAGTTGCTTCAAAGCCACGTGACTATGACCACACACATTCACAGATCCCACGAGGTTCACCTTCTTGTAGTGGGAGGAAGTAGTGGCATTAGTATTACTATTCAGTATGACATCACCAGGCCCTGTGGCATGAATCTCCAGGTTTGGGATTCTGGGGCCGTGGCGACACTATCGTGAAGATCACTCAGCACCTTCAGCTTCCCCCTCCCTCAGTGCCTGCCTGGCCCTCCGCTCATGCCTCAGCTTTCAGTAATATGCAGCCCCTTCTATTCCTAGGCCCCGCATGGCTTTTTCTCTTCCTACCAAATTCACTTTCCACTTGCCTGAAAGCATCTGGTCTGACCATTCAGCATTTGATGACAAACCCTTTATCCACATCACTTGGCATTTTTTTAAAAAGTAAAATTACAGCAGCTCAGCCAGTGGCTGGGAGAGGGGAAGACTTACAGACTAAACGTCAGATTTTAGCTTATTGTGCATAAAGACATAACTTCTCTTCCTCCTCTCTTACTTCAGGAACCAACAGCACTCCTTAGATGGGAATTTTGGTGTCCTGTGTTATTTATTGGGCTTTGAGACCTGGATGTCTTGTAGGTAACACCTCTGAGAAGACCTGACTTGCACGTGATCCGTTGAGGATCATGTCCCCAGTTATGGCTGAAAGATGTGGACTTGAGTGGGGATGAAGCCAAGCCCAAGGAGACAAAATGGTGGCAATCCAAGAGAAGGAAGGATGCTGACTCTCCGGTTCCAGCTGCCTTTGTGAGCAACCTGGAGAGAAGAATGGAGGAGCCAAATCCTGCACGACCTGAACCAGGACAAGGTTCGGGGACAGGAGCAGGAAAATCTCCACGGGCCGTTCAGGCTGGAGCCATCGGTGAGTTTCTGAGGTGGGCCACACCTCAGCCGGGTAGGCCAGAGAGGCAAGAGGGAATGCGGGAATCACACGGAGAGGCCCAGTGGCAGGAAATCCTAAAGACGGTTCAGTCTTCTCATTCAGGCTGGACAAGTTCCCAGGTGCCAGACCTGCCTCCGTGGGATGACCTGTCCATGTTTGAGAGGGTGGCTGATGCCTGCCAGTGGTCCCGAGGAGAAGGCGTGGCCAGATTGGGACCAAACCTTAGCGGAGAAGGCCAGCAGTTCTTCAGCAGCCTGGAGATCAGAGACAGGGGAGACTACGGGAAGATGAAGGCCACCATCCAACGTGGAGACACTGTGAGTGCCGAGACGCAGCGCCAACGCTTCCGCCAGTTCTGCTACCAGGAGACTGAGGGGCCCCGTGAGGTGTGCAGCCGGTTGCGGGAACTCTGCCATCGCTGGTTGGAGCCAGAGAGCCGCACCAAGGAGCAGATCCTGGAGCTCTTGATCCTGGAGCAGTTCTTGACAATCCTGCCCAAGGAGATCCAGAACCAAGTCCGAGAACGTGGGCCAGAGACCTGTGCTCAGGCAGTGGCCCTGGCAGAGGGATTCCTGCTGAGGCAGCGAGAGGGAGAAAAACGGGAACAACAGGTGAAGGCATTTATTCTTTATTGTCTGGAATGGGATCCCAAGCAGGGGAATTTCCATGGACTCAGAAGTCGTTCCTCTGAGAGACTCTCTGTACAATACTTTTGACACGTGTTCTTCACATGTTGGAAGATGCAATGTTAGCCGGGAAGTTTAGTTTTAAATGATAGAGCCAGCGGAGATCACTCCGGAGGAGACAAATTCTCTCACAGCCCTCCGCTGCCTCTGGCATGCTGGAGTGTCTCCCCTTCTGGAGCCTTTGCCTTGCCGGGGCTTGGTTAATTCAAAGTTTTAAGCAGCAGGAGCAGCAGGGTGCCTCATGTAGAGAAACTCTGAGATGGATAGTTTTATTCTAGTCCCAGAGTTACAGCTACCTGTGGCTATTCAGTGGCAAATTAAATGCACATACTTTTTAATTAATTTATTTATTTTGTTTACATTATTTATAGTCTTCCTTTCTCACTGAGACTCAAGGTGGATTACACAATTTGGGCTGGTACAGTCGCTTCCAACAACCTTTCAATACATATGTATTAGGGTGCAAATTTGCAAGGATTTAAAACCAGCAGAAATCCAATACAGACTTGAAGAAATGCTGAAACAGAGCATAAGTAATTCTAAGATTGACATATTAAACAACATAGCATCTACCCAATAGGATCATACTTGCAGCGATAGTAGTAAAGTCACTCCCTGTCCCTTTACTGATGCGGCTCTGAGACAGCTTCCTTATATTACAGCCCTCCTGTCTGAGTAAAAAAGTCCTCTTGAATAATTCAGTTTTGCAAAGTTTGCAAAAAGCCAGGAGATTGGGAGCTTTCCTGACCTCTTCAGGTAGGCCATTCCATAAAGTAGGGGCAACCAGAGGTAATGCACAGGTGTGGGCAGCTGTCGATTTTGCCTGTGTGCAGCGTGGCACCCTTAAGAGGGCAAGTGCATGTTTACAGGGCCTGACTAATTCTAGGCCTGATCCCAAAATATATTTGTGAGGGGTGATGCAGCTATTGTCACACTGGGGTGTCTGAGAGGACTGCTATGGAATAACCCAGAAGCAGCGGAGAAGGCATCTGCAGGGGCTTAGGAAAGGGAATCTACAGATGCTGGTGGATAAACGTTCCACCCACAGCTGCCTGCTGTTCCATTGACTCCAGTTAGACCTTGGCTGAGTCAGGGCCCACTTTGTATAAATGGCAAGATGAGGCAAAACAGCCCTAAGATTCCCTCTCCTCGGTCTCACTGAAATTGCTGTGGCTGTTTCAGGTCACAACATCGCTTCAAGGGGGGACCACAAACTGCTCTGAGACGCTGCGACCTTCAACAAACTCCAGGCCAAGGCAAAACTACAAAGAAGTCAGGCAGCAAGACAACAGGAGTGCCAGTTCACTGGGTAAGGTTCACTGGGTAAAGGCTTCTTTATTGTTGTTGTTGTTGTTGTTATATTCAATTTTTAGCCCGCTCTCCCCACGAATGGGCTCAGAGTGGGTTACATCAAAAATAAATGCAATTTAAAATCACAGTAAAATCAAACAATCATAATACCCATAAAATATAGTCTGCAATCCCCAAGATGGCAGGTCCTCAACCTTAACATCTACCTCTGTTATGCTGCTCCTCCAGCAACCTACATTCCCTTGGCACCCAAGTTCTGCAGCCGTTTGGTTTATTCTGACCTGATATTGGAGCTTTTGCAGAATTGGGAGTTTCTGGTATACAGGAGCATGATAGTAGACAAGGGTCATTTGGGGCACATATGCTCAGTCATAGAGCATATGGCTGGTACACAGCAAGTTCCAGCCACAATCTATCTCCAGTCAGAAGGATTACAAGGAGCAGGAATGGGAAAGACCTCCTTTGGGGACATCACTGAACAGAAGGATAGATAAACCAGGTCTTCCCCACTATAAATCAGCTTTTTATGCTCATCTGTGAGAATGTAAATGCAGAGTAGGGTTACGGTTAAGGTACAAAGTCTTCATGTCCCCCACATGTCCTCCCCAAATCATGTCAATCGAGCATACTCTGGGAATTCCCTGCTCAGAACTTAATTCCCAGACATGCATGGGCCCAGTTCAGATTAGAACCAGGGACACAGGGAGAGAGGCCTTAAACATCCGCCCCTGAAAATGGTGATTTCCTGAACTGAAGCAGACCTGGAAAAATGGACAGCTTAATCTCCCCCTGGGCCCCAGCCTCAGTCTGAATCATGGAATTGTTTGGAGTAGGGAATTCCCAGAGTGTGGCTGATTGACAGGATGCAGAGTAGATATGTGGGGCGCAAGTACTTTGCGATGTGTGAATTGTTTCTCAGTCAACAGCTGTCTGGTGTCCAATAGTGACCTGGTGGGATATTGTAAGTAAAAATGCAAGCTGAGAATCTGAAGCCCCCAGTTCAAATCTCCCTTCTTGCATGAGATGTGATACATCCCTCTAAAGATTACTTAATTCCAAATGCATGCAAGCATTTCCTGCACTGTGTTAATTATAATTTTATGAATGTTTTTAGTCATCTGGTAAACTGTAGTTTATTTTGTGCCGTGCCCTCAGCTGGATGGCCCAGGCTAGCCCTGTCTCATCAGATCCTGGAAGCTAGGCAGGGTTGGCCCTGGATAGTAGTTGGATGGGAGACCGCCAAGGAAGTCCAGGGTTGCTGTGCTGAGGCAGGCAATGGCAAACCACCTCCGTTCCTCTCTTGCCTTGAAAACCCTATGGGGTTGCCAACACACTTCAATTAAGAGTGCAGAATTTTTTTCCGTCTCCCTCCCACCATCACATCTGACTTGCCTTTCCCACTCCACAGGTGCCAAGTTTTTGGGACGAGCCGGGCAGTGCTTCCAGTGTCCAGACTGTGGGAAAAGGTTTAGGGGAGAGGAGGAGCTCCGGGCTCACGGTGGCATCCACCGGAAGGACAGACCTCACGCCTGTGCTCAGTGCGGGAAAAGGTTCACCCGCCCATCAGGCCTAGCCAAACATTTGAAAACCCACTCGGGAGAAAAACCCTACCACTGCGGCCAGTGCCCTAAAAGCTTCATTCAGATGTCGCACCTTACCAGGCATCAACGAATCCACACCGGGGAGAAGCCTCACCCCTGTGCCGAATGTGGGAAACGTTTCAACTGCCCGTCAGACTTGGCCAAACACCAGCACATTCACACAGGAGAGAAGCCCTTCCGTTGTGCTGAGTGCGGGGCGAGGTTTAACCAGTTCTCCCACCTCACGAGACATCAGAGGATCCATACAGGAGAGAAGCCCCACGCCTGTACCGAGTGTGGAGAAACTTTTAGCCAGCGGGCACATCTGATCAGCCATCAGAGGATCCACACGGGAGAAAGACCATACCGGTGCACCTATTGCCAAAAATGTTTCAGCCACCTCTCAGCCCTCACAGTACACAAGAGGATCCATATGGGCCAACGGCCCTATGGCTGCCCCGAGTGCGGGAAAAGATTCATCGCTTCGTCAGCTCTAACCAGGCACCAGAGGACACACTCCGAGGAAAGACCTCATACTTGTGATGAGTGTGGCAGGAGGTTCAACCAGCTGTCACACCTTCACAGGCACCGACGGACCCACTCAGGGGAGAGGCCCCACAGCTGTGCAGAGTGTGGGAAAAGATTCAACCAGCTGTCCTCTCTCACCAGGCACCAGAAAATCCACACCGGAGAAAAGCCTTACCCCTGTGATGAGTGTGAGAGGAGGTTCATCCGGCTGGCTGACCTAATCATCCACCAGAGAATCCACACCGGGGAGAAGCCCTATCGTTGCACAGAGTGTGGTAGGAGGTTCCGGCAGAGACAGACTCTTGTCAAGCACCAGAGACTCCACCCAATAACAAATTCTTAAAAATATACAGAGTGCAACCTTCACCTTTGGGGTTTTTATCCAGAATGTGGATATTCCAAGGCAGCAAGAGAGATTTGATCCAAACACTGCATTTTCTCCCCTCACCATGGCTGCCTCTCTTTGGTACCACAGAGGGAACGGAGTTTTACTGTTAATGGTTTCCAAACCACTTTAGCAAAAGGGATCTTCCAGCAGAATTTTAATGGACCCAAAGATCTTGCTCCCTCCCTCCCTGTGTCTGTCCCCTGTTGTCCAAATATTCCAATGATGGCAGCTTATAATATTGGATCGGGACCCAATGTTGAATCAGTTTGAAAATGGAAACTATTGGATGAGGAAATTTCTCACTCACGATGTTCCAGTGCCACAAAGACCCTCTGATCAAAGATATGTTATCAGCATGATGAAGATATTTTAGTGTAGGCAAGGATGGATTGCTCCTTAAAGCATTTGGGAAGAACTGAGGAAACAGAGATGAACGAGGATAGACTACTTTGAACAGACTTTTCTGTATTACTGTTCTAATACTCACACACACACACCTTTTGTTAACTCATTTTGTCCACTCGTCTTCCTTAGCGTTGTGTGGGGTGACACTCTACCATCACTGCTGTTTTTCACAGTGGGACCATTTCGGGCAGAGGAATCTTTTCTTCCAACTTTGTCTGAGCTTTTACTGTTAGTTTATATAACCTTTTAAGGCAAAGAGGCCTTTCAGCCTTTGTCCGTGACCCCATGAGGTGGGTCATTTTTTATTTCCACTTTTCTAGATGAGGGAACTAAGAGAAAATGGCTTGTCCGCTATCCAGCACCACTCACTGAGATGGAACTTGGAGCCCAGGTTTCTCAGAGGCAGGTCATTGGATATCTTTGGGTAATGGCTGCTCTTGTTTACACTCATTCGTATTCTTAGATTTTCTCTCTCTCTCACTCACACACACACACACACACACCTACACTTTGCACTAAGGAAAAAGAAAACACAGAGCAGTGCTGCTGTCTCCAGTTGTGGTTGGTCTTAGTTTGGCTTCAAAACCTCACTGTTGCATGTATCTCTCTTTCTTTTCCTCATTTATCAGAAAAGTCACCAAAGCTCAGGGTCCCCTGTGAGGCAAGGCAGGCTTTGGACAGAGGTCCACGCCAGACCTTTTGGCCTTTTGAACCACCTTGGCTCAGTTTTGCCGAGATTCCAGCTTACAAGGGAAGAGATCGGATGGTTTTAATTTTCTTTCCTCCATGCCTGAACTGCAACTGCCTTTGCCTTGTGCCCAAACCTCATTCTGGGGTCTTCTTTTCTGGTGCCTTTGCTAACAGGAGCTAAATCTTCTAAAGATAGAACGAAACTTGGAACCCTCGCAGAGTTAAAATACCGAACACCTCGTGAGTTGGAGCTGAAATGTGGCCGTGTTTCTGCTCTTCCGGAAGCAGCTGGTGTTTCTTATGAGGCCACCACCTCATAAGGATCTGCCTCCTGCTAACCATCTAAATACACTGCAAAACTTGCTGGTGTCATATCTCAAATCCAGCTCTTGAGGATCACTTGATTGGGGCAGGCAGGGAGGATCAAGGAGTCTCCCATGCACCAAGCAACACTTTGCCACTGAACTGCTGCCCTTCCTTATTTCACCACCACCACCACAATCCTACCCTTGAATTTGGTTACATGGCTGAAATAGAACATATTTGGTGATGTGGTGGAGAGTAAGGATAATCATGGGGTAAGGAAAATCATGGATGTTTCCATCCACTTAGGTAGTTGCAGACTTTTTCCATCCTGATCTACACGCAACATCCCATTCTTCCCTGCTGCTTCCAAAAACACTGGCTGGAAATGGGAACAACTTGGTGGAGCTGAGAAAGGAAATTGAGAAAGAAAATTGAGGCCGAGATATTAGGGGTAGTCCTCTGGGATGCTTCTAGGGTTAGGACATATAGTGAGAAAGCTGTTTTTTCCTCCCTAACTTTGTGGTTTACAGATATCTCCTGTTTCCTGGAGAATATAGCACAGAAGAACATTGCTATCACTGATTGCTTCAACAGGAGCATTTTTTCCAAGATGCAGGAACCTGTCTGGCTTCCCTCAGCATGGCTGGAGTTCTGTATTCATTTTCACAACCATCTATCTTGAAGTCACAAGCTGCAGGGAGATTGAGGAGCACGATGACAATTAGAAATGACCCAGAATGCAATGAGTTGGATCCAACCAGCTTTTGGGCTCAATCTCACCTGATTCTTTTCCTTACTACAACCCTCTTTCCCATTGTCCCCAGCATAACCTTTTTGGGTTGCCAAAGAAGAGCTTCCCCCAGAAGAAAAGCTGGTTGGATCCAGCTGGCATTTTTACCTGGCAAAAGAGAACGGAAAGTGTTTGGGGCTTTTAATTTCTTCCCTGGTTTTGGACATGAGAAATTAAGACCTGCCTCTGGGGCAGAAACACTCTGGAGCCAAGAATTGGAAGGGATTTTTTTTTCCTTCCAGCCTTCATTTCTACTTAAGTCTGCATCTCTGGCTGCTTCCACACCAAGGATTACGCCTGTTTCAGCTACCCAACTGGGTATTTTTTTCATGTTTCCACATGACATCACCCTCTATTTGTGCACAGATCATCAACAGCTCCTTCCTTCCACAAGCAAATCTGCTTTATTTTAAATCCATAAAAGCTCTCATGTTTCCTGGGCTCAAGATGATCTTTCCTGAGCACAACATGATTGCACCAGCCGTTTTTTTGTGCCTGAAGGGAAAGAGCATAATTGACCGACTTCTTGGAAGTGCTAGTCAGTTATGCTGTTTGTTTCTTGAGGACTGGAAGAAGCCAGTCCCCAGCAGAAATTAACAGAACAGGTTGCCTTTTAGGTAGTGAAGAGAGGATCGTCACAAGATGTTAAAAAAACAAAAAACAGAAAGGAAGAGAATCACCCATAGCTCAGCTTGCTGTTTAGGGATGGAAGGAGGGGATCATTGGAGGATGAGGAGGGTTTTTTTTTGGGGGGGGGGAATAGAAGGTATTGCATTGTTTCTATGCTGCATTACCGTGTTCCTCAAAAATAAAAATAAAACAGTGGGTGGAGAATCCTGAGGGTCACATGAGAACACAGCTGAGGGAGGCTTCAATACACCTCAGGTGTGAAAGGGAAACCACTACTAAAAACAGAAAGAAAACTGATTCCGCTGGGTTGTCCGGAGTTTCCATTGCAAGCGCGATTTCACACAGAATCACATCGGCAACCAGGCTACCACAGAAAATCACCGTGGTGTGCAAGCAACCCCTGTCTCCCACCTGTCCTTTGAACACAGGTTTATGAAGAACTAAAACACTTTTTCAGCAAGAAATGTTATACACTCATTGGATAATCTTATAACTTGGAGTGGAGAGGCCCTATACTCTGTAGAGAAAATAGAAAACCCCAAAATAAAGAGAGTGCATTTCATATGCTTTTTAACAAGAAGTTTTTCTTTGAATATTCCCCTGGCTCTAATCTGTGTGCTTCATCAGTGAAGCTCAGGTCACTTGATGATCTGATGTCCAAACTCTGCCAGCAGACTGATGGTTACGTTTTCTTCCTTTAGCACAATGAAAATCAAAAAGTTTGGGGTGCGGAGTTAAGATCCTTCAGATTGGGTATATCTGCTGCATACATCCTCTTCCTAGAACATATGAAAAGTCAGATGGTTAACATTGTTGATGAGTGATGTATTGTCGAAGGCTTTCACGGCCGGAGAACGATGGTTGTTGGGGGTTTTCCGGGCTGTATTGCCGTGGTCTTGGCATTGTAGTTCCTGATGTTTCGCCAGCAGCTGTGGCTGGCATCTTCAGAGGTGTAGCACCAAAAGACAGAGATCTCTCAGTCTGATCTGAGAGATCTCTGTCTTTTGGTGCTACACCTCTGAAGATGCCAGCCACAGCTGCTGGCGAAACGTCAGGAACTACAATGCCAAGACCACGGCAATACAGCCCGGAAAACCCCCAACAACCATTGTTGATGAGTGTTCAGGACTTAATTTGAGAAATGGCACTCCAGTTAGAGTATTCCATGTATTAATTAAGAAAATAAATGAACTGAATTCATCTTCTTCAAGTACTAAATAACCACAGACCTATGTCTCCCTCACATGCACTAAAAAAAGAGAGATGGGCTTGCTTTGCTGAAGTTTCCAGATGTGCTTGACCATCATAAGTTAAACCAGAGGTAGAGGAAGCAGGAGACCAGATGGTGGGGATTTCTGGCATTTTCTGTGTTCTTGCAGTAAGTTGCCTTCCCACTGGTTAGATAAAGTGCTGCAGTCTGAATGCTTCCCTCAGCCCACTTGGAAACTTAGGAAGCCGACAGCTACACATGGCTAAAGCCAAGGATCTTTTTCAGGGGGTACGCGCCAGTACACCAACACCTATTTACAGGACCTCTTTATGGAGTATTGACATCTCTTGGGCATTCAGGACTTGGGCTGGGAGGAGAGAACGTCTCCTGAGTACCAACTCCTGTTTTTTTATATGTTAAAAAAAAGCACGGGCCAAACGTATCTAATAATGAAGCGATGCCTTGTATATAGCTAGAGAAGGGATAAGGAAATTTCAAGGAACTGGTTGCTACAGGAAACGAACTTGGGTAGATACGGAAACAGGCTGAAGTATTACATGGTGGGTTGAATTGTCTACCAAACGTGTGGGATCCCAGATGGGATCATTGGGAATGGGTAACTGTCCTTGCTAGGGATCATAAGTCGCTGCATTTCCATGCTACGATTTATTAAAATTACAACTTGCCTGCCAAAGAAGATTGTTTTGGAGTCTTGACCTCCATCTTTGCACGCACATACAAAAGCAAGATGGCAAATTTAACCCACACATGGTGAAGGAAATGTTTTTGGTGTGTGCCCTCCCACAAAATGCCTTTGCCTGGCTTGCAATGTGGCATCAGTTCCTCGGAAGACCAGGTGGTGGCGCTCTAACGCTGGTAAATATGTGCTTTCGTTTTATTTATTTTCCTCCTTTCACTTCATTTGACGGATTCAACAGCTGTCTAGTTTGTTTATCGAGGTACTGCAGTTGTGTGTGTGGGGGGGGGGGGGAGACCACGTGCGCGCAGGCTGAGCAGGGATCATTGCAGACCCTTCAAGACTGGCTACTGTTCGGTAGCTTCAAAGCTAAGATTCAGCATGGCAGTGCAAAGAGATTTCCTTTGCTGTTTGCGGAGAGGGGAGGGAGGAGGATTTAACCCCCAGAGAGATTTAACCCTTCTGTCTATTATTTATTTCTGCTTTCAGAATCAGCATTTTGACAATGTCTTCAATCCAGCATGTTAATGAAAATATTTTAGAATTCCAATATTAAAACTGGTAACACCGGACTGGTGGCATACAAATCAAAGACCAGATGTAATAAATACTATTTCAAGGCCAATGAAGGCATAGGAGGTGGGTTTCCACCTTATGTTGTTCTCATTTACTTGACCACATTCAGATTATAACAAGGTCAAGCCCTACTAGTATGTAACACAACTTGTTTTTTGCACAGTTCTCAGGAATCCTTGTGACTGTTTTATAACATAGGCTGGTATTTTTAACTTCATATTGGTGTTAAGGGGGCTGCCAAGAAAAATTCAGGACAGAATTGAGATATGAACTGAGAACATGTATCTTGTGCTCTAGTAATAGCAGGAAGATAGTTTCAGGCATGTAGTCATGTTGGTCTGTAATAGAAGAGCAAGATTCAGGTCCAGTAGCACCTTAAACAACTAGATTTCCAGGACAAGAGCTTTTGATGGTCTGACAAAGAGAGCTTTGACTCTTAAAAGTGCATACTCTGGAAATCTAGTTGGTCTTTAAGGTGCTGCTGAACCCGAATCTTGCACTATTAACAGGGTTATCATAAGCAAAGGAGGCTGACCTGAGTTGTGGGTGGTGAATGGCAGAATTGTTCTTCCAGATAAAGTTCAGAAGGGCAACTTGTGTATACAGTATTAGAAGTTGCTGCTTTTGATGCGAAGTTAAACTCTGATTCAAAATGCCACCTGGGTGTTGATCCCCTCATTATTGTGCCAGGGTAATGACCAGCAGAAAGCTCCATTGCCAAAGTAAACAGAGCCCAGGTCTGCAGCTGTTGCCCAGAGCTTCATTAAGCAGGAATGTGCCACTCGCTAGCTGGATGGGTTCCAGGGCAGCAGATCCGATCGCTTGGGAGGATGGCTGCCCTAGGCTGGAACAATGGGCATTCGGAAGGGGCAGTCTGTGCCCAAATCTCTGCCCGGCCCTCCTGGACCTAGAGACAGCAGTAGCGTGACCAATCTGTGGCCATGGCAATGGAAAAATCTTGACTCCAGAAGAGCAAAAATAGGTATTGATTGAGCAACTGTTGCCATGGCTGCTGCTGGCACCCGGAGCTAAAAGGCCGGGATCATCCACAGGTCAGTGACCACCTCTTGTTTGGGAACATGTAATCCACATGAAACAAATTTGGAGGGCAAAGGAGTAAGGCAGAAAGTGCAATTCAGTGGATCCCCAAATGAAGCCCGAGTGGGAGTTTGGACTCAACTCATGCCAACAGGCAAAACTCAGTGCTGGAGAATGCAAACAGGCAAACACCACTCCTTGCAGCCTGAAGGGAAATGATTTTGATAACTGTCTAACCTCACCCCCTCCCCATCTGTCTTCTCCCTGGAATCAAAACAAAACATTACAGTGACACATCCCTCTTTTGAATCAAAGCCAGGGTCGTCAACCTCCAGGTGGGGTCTGGAGTTCATCCAGAATTACAGAGATCAATTCCCTGGAGAAAATGGCAGCTTCAAATGGCAAGTTCTGTGGTGTTTAAGAGGCTCTCGGTGAAATCCCTCCCTATCCCCACAGTCCCCCTCCACAAGCACCATTCCCAAATCTCCTGGAGTTTCCCCAGGCCAGAGGTGGCAAGCATAATGGGAGCCCACATTTTAGTGATACGCAGTCCAAAAGTAGATCTGACTGTTGTAGGCACCTCATTTTGTTTTCACCTGCCTATCCCATATCAGTTAAAAGGCCGGACCTCAAGATTCTGAAGATCTTCTTAGGGCTTGGATTGGTGGAGGAAAGAAGTCCGTCTCCTTCCCTTCCTGCTCAGAAGAAGAATGTTTGGAATCCGCAGTATTCCGCCTGTGCCACCCATTTTTGGACAGTATTGTGTGTGTGCTGCTGTTGGGGGTGATCATATAGGTGTTAACTGTTTGAGTCCGCATGTTTCAAAGAAAGGCAGTATAAAACTCATATTTAGGTAAGTAAGGAATGCGTGCTAAGAGAGCACTGCACAACCAAATAAGTGCCTGGATCAGTCAAATAAGGGAGTGGTAGGTACGGGATGGGAAAAGATTCAGCGCCCCTCTCCTGAGTATTAATTTTAGAATTAGGGCCCCACACTCCACTTAGTATGTGAACAGGAATGGCAACGGCTCCATCAGCCTCAAAAGCCAATGATGGACAGTTGAGACTTTCTCTGAAATCTGAAGCAATGGCTTCATTCAGAGCTGCATTTAAGCAAAAGATAAGTAAGCCACTGTTTAAGGCTTTGGAGTACAAGGGGCCCCTAAATACAAAAGAATACTGAATTTCAGTGTTACAATAATACATAAGGTAAAGGTAGTCCCCCTGTGCAAGCACTGAGTCATTACTGACCCATGGGAGGACTTTGCATCACGACATTTTCTTGGCAGACTTTTTGTTACGGGGTGGTTTGCCATTGCCTTCCCCAGTCATCTACACTTTACCCCCAGGAAACTGGGTACTAATTTTACCAACCTCGGAAGGATGGAGGGCTGAGTCAACCTTGAGCCGGCTACTTGAACCCAGCTTCCGCCAGGATCGAACTCAGGTCGTGAGGGGTAATGCTGGGGGGGGGGGCTGTTAAATGTGGCATAGCTTAGGTCCTTACTTCAAGCTAAAGCCAGGCTTGTGAAACAAATTTGCAAGAACCAGGGTTGCCCTCCTCCAGGTGGTGGCTGAAGCTCTCCCAGACTTCAAACTGATCTTCCGATGAAGAAATCAGTTCCCCTGAAGAAAATCTGCTTTGGAGAGTAGACTCTATGGCACTATATCCCACTGAGGTCCCTCCCCAAACCCTGCCCCTTCAGAGTCTGCTCCCCAAACCTCCCAGAATTTCTCATCCTGGAGCTGGCAACCCTAACAATATAACCATGTGGTGTTCGCCAGTGGCTTCGTGCCATAACCTTGCAGATAGAGGATACACACCTCTTCCCAGCATACTTTCTAGTTCTTTACTGCAGTGCCAAGGGGGCTTGTGAAAAGCTGTCCTTGGGAGGATATCAGAAACAGCATTCCCCTACGCCTCCCTTTCCCCCTTCAACAACTCTAAACCATTTTGGCAAGTGTCTCTCCATGGAAACCCAAACCCAGGGTACAACAAACAGTGCTCTACCCATCTGCCTGTTTATACCCCCCTAAGCCCTTCCCCAGAGGCAGATTTCTGTGCTGTACATCAACAAGCCCCTGCTGGCAATGGACCTGCTGCAAGCTAGGCATAGACTGCCAAGGTAGAAGGAAAGGTCAGGGCGCATCTGTCTTCGGTTGGGGGGCAGAATACTGACACGCAGGCAAAGGGGCTTTGCAAAGCACAAAGAGATCCTTGTCAAAACAGATGGTTCTTCCCCAAAAGGATTGCAGCAGAAAAAGGAACCTGATCTAGGAAAGGGCTACTGGGTTGTGAGCCGCTAGATCACTTAGCAGTGAACTAATTTCCCCTTAATATCCTATAATCCCTCTGCCATGTTCTCAGATAGAGTCAGTGAAGACCAGGCTTTTCCTGCAATCACTTCAAAGGTTATGCATGATTTATTTAGGGAGATTTCATTCTGCTTTGGTGATTGTATGGATGAAACCAGACACTGGCCGTTATTAACACTAGCAGTCTGGTGTGCATGGAATTCCAGGAATGAACCTCTCAAATCATCATCACCATCATCATCATCACCATCATCAAACTTCCAAATGGTGACATTCATGTTTTTTTGCAACAGAATTTGGATGAAACAGGGAAGGGATAGAAGCAGTACACAGAATGGGTGTTTTCTCCTTCCTGCCACACTCCACTCCCACACCCAACCAGTAGGAAACTCTGCTGCCCCAATAAGCCCAGATGTGTGCATGGAGGGGTAATTTAGAACCATGATGGTGGAAAGTGCCGTCAAGTTGCAGCTGACCTATGGGGACCCTGTAGGGTTTTCAAGGCAAGAGATGAACAGAGGTGGTTTACCATAGCCTGCCTCTCTGTACCAGCCCTCAGCTTCTGGTGGTCTCCAATCCAAATGCTAACCAGGCCTGACCCTGAGGTCTGACGAGATTGGGCTAGAACCATGAGAACTAGAAACTTAATCGTGGCTAAGGCCGTTTCCAGATGGCTTACCTGAAGCTGCTCCATGCCTCAATGTTGTGGATTGTGCTGGGAAAAACACGAAATATCGCGTTTTCTCACGCGAGTTTTGCGACGATATTTCGCGTTTTCCCCGGCACGATCCACAACATTGCAGCATGGAACGGCTTCAGGTAAGCTATCTGGAAATGGCCTAAGTTTCAGGGGGAAAGACTGTGTGCCCTTTTCACATGGGGATGCATTGTTGTGGTTTCTTCATTGTTGCTGGGGCTGCCAATGCAGCGCAGTGCTGACAGGCCTTCCACATGTTGGGTTTCCCCACATTTTCCCTGGCCCAGGCTCTGTGGCAGCTATCTCTGCCCCCACTTCATGGTGGGAGAGTTTTTCATGTTTTTTCTTTTAAGTAATTGACATGTTGATATAACCAGGGCTTTTTTTCAGCTGGAACGCGGGGGAACGGGGTTCCGGAACCTCTTGAAAATGGTCACATGGCTGGTGGCCCCGCCCCCTGATCTCCAGACAGAGGGGAGTTTAGATCGCCCTCCGTGCAGCGGAGGGCGATCTAAACTCCCCTCTGTCTGGAGATTAGGGGGCGGGGCCACCAGCCATGTTACCATTTTCTCCGCGGACAACCCACTGAGTTCCACCACCTCTTTTCCCAGAAAAAGCGCCCTGGATATAACATTATATCGGTTTTATTGCACCCCAGCCACTCACACACTACAATGATCCCTGGAAACAGGAGACGGGGGTTGGGGGGGAGTCAGGCTCCCATTCCTGCTTGTGCACTACGTGCTCAGCCTGTATATCTACAAATAAACAGGAACTACAGACTATTATTCAAGCCTTCACTACTTCATCTTCTGACAGGGAAAAAAACCCTTTCTCTAAAGCTGCCTTGGAATGTTCCACTCCCTCTGGGAGGTGGGGAGCATTGAAACAATTGTTTGACATAAATAATGAGGTTCTGTGGCAGGGGATGTGAGCTGACGCAGGCACAACGAAGCACTGCCTGGGAACATAGGAAATGATGGGGCTGTAGAGAAATGGTGCACGTTTTCTGTCTCTCGCTTCAGACTCATCCCACCAAATATCAGCTCCTGATCTTTTGAGCAAGAAGAAAACTGCAAGAATCTTTCTTTCCAGGAACATCTGGGGCATAGATAACCGGAGCATACAAGCAGCTGGGCAGGCAGCGGTAAAAATAACCTTGATAACTGGCTGCTAATCCTGCCCCATGAAACCGCCTGGACTCCAGAGGCCTGACCTTTTGGGGCGGGGAGATGATACGACAGGGGTGGCTTGGCTTGCTTCCCTCCTTGTGTAGCTGGACTGAACCAGATGGGAAGCAGTTGCTATAAAAGGCTCCACAGGGACCGAAATGCAGCAGGTACCAAACAGACAGGCAAGATCGAGGAACCAGAGAGTTAAGTGAAGAGTGAATCAACAGGATAGCTCTGGAGAGGCAACGTGAGGGCTTCAGCTGCACTGTGGCAGGTCAGTATCTGTCTCAGGCAAGGGACGGCTGTTTGCACTTCTTGGTTCTGTAAATGGAGTGCCAGACCAGTGGGGTGTAGTGGCTAAAATGTCCTTCTAGTGTCTGGGAGAGCCAAGTCCAAATCCCTGCACTGCCATGGAAGCTCGCTGGGTGACTGAGGGCCAGTCACTCCCTCCTTTGCCTAACCTACCTCACAGGGTTGCTGTGAGGCTAAAACAGGGAAGGGAGATCATGCACACTGGCCTGACCTTTGAGGAAGGGTGGGATAAAAATAAATGGAGCCCATTTTTATCCCCTTCCTGCTTCTGCTCTGAAATCCCTTTCTCCAGATTCCAAATAAGTGAGCATTGTTTGTGATTATCCCGTGAAGGAAGGGCACTCTGCACATGATCATTGCTGACTGTTACTGAACACTTTCCGTGGCTGAACTCCAGCACAATTAGCTCCTTTATCCAGGCATTTGACCCCAAATTCAGTGCTCCTCATCTTGTGTCTCGAGCCTCCTGACTGAGGTATCATCCAGCAGTCCATCCGCAGCATCTGATCCACAGCCCAATACCTGTGCCATCTGCTTAGATAAACACTCTGGTGTCATAATTTCTGGTGCTGTGTCAAAGAGAATACTTTCTTTCCCATGGAAATGCATGCTGTTTCATAATGACTGAAGAGCGGTGGGAGGCACAGAGGAAACGCTGATATAGGTCCACAGTTAGTTGCAATCTGTTTCTGAGCCCCTACTTCCACACTCTGGAGGTGAGGTATGTCGTATTCAGACTTGGAAACTCTCTTTCAAGATATGGTCACCTGCCAACATCACTTTAAAGCTAGTGTGACCTAGTGGCTAGAGTATTGTGTCTCCACTCTGCTGTGAAGCTCACTGGGAGACCTAGGGCCAGTTACACAGTGCCAGTCTGAATAGCCTCACGTGATGGGGATAAAATGGGGAAGGGAGAATCACGTATGCCCCCCTGATCTCCTTGTGCAAAGGGGATAAAATGTGATTTATAGAGAAATATTAGGTGCCTATCCCTTTCTCTCATTCTTTAAACAATGTTTTAAATGTGATTTGGCTGGCTTTTTTAAATTATTTCTTTTTATCCTCTGGATGCTAGTATTATTTATGTGATACGGCTTGACTGTTGATTGACTTTTGGATTTCGTAAGCCTCCTAGAGGGATCTGGGACAAGTGGCGGGGTATAAATGTGCTGAATGAAGTACTAGAGGAAAGGCGAAGCATCACATCTACAACCAAGGGGGAGTGGTACAGCAGTTTCATTGTACCTCTTCACTGGAACACAAGTGCATTCACCTGAAGGGATTTTAACTGATCACTTACAGTATACACAACACAGTATACACAACATGGAGTGAGAGTTGAGGTCATTCTCCAGGTGCCTTCTCCCTAACTCTAGGTCTCTGCTGTGCATTATAAGTGCTCAGCCAAAATCTCTCAGGTGTGTGCAATTCTGCTCCTGGGGAAAGGGATATACGCTGACCCCCCTTTTCTTCTGCTTCATCTCCACTGCAGATCCTCATACTCCTGATAGCAAAGGAGATGTTGGTGCTTCTTTATCTGCCGCCACAGTGTAATTTGGCAAAATGTTACGGACAAATGGGTGGCAATTTGCCACTCGGTAAAAAGTCATCTGCATGTCGTCGTCCCCCTCTGCCCACACTCTCTTCTTTTTCTGTCTGTGCAGCCATGAAGCTAGTCCCTGGTGACATTGCAAAAAGACTGGAGGAGATGGTGCTGCTGACGGCTCAGAATCTGCCTCAGGTAGAAGTGGCTACTAGTTACACCATCCTCCGAGAGCTGGGCAGTGGCTCATATGGACATGTCCTGATGGCAGTCCACCAGCGCCAAGGTGAGTCAGGGGCCAGGAGGCAGACTAAGGGTTGGGATGCACTAAACTTAATTGGGCCAAGGGCTGAGTTCTGAAACATGGCAAGTAGTAATGACTACACCACGCAGGCTACTCTGCTGTTTGGGGAAACTATGTTTGTGGTTTTCCTCTATCAAAATGTGTGTGTATTTGCACATACCAAGTATGTATGATCCGGGCAAGGGGACAGCCCAACCTTTCATCCTCTTCTCTCTTGCAGGGACCCCCATGGCATTGAAATTTGTGCATAAAAAAGGCACAGAACTGCAAGATTTCCTGAGCGAATACTGTATCGCGCTGACCCTAGGGGCTCACCCCTGCATTGCCACCGCCCTTGGCATTGCCTTCCAGACCCCACAACACTATGTCTTTGCACAGGAGCTGGCCTTGGCCAATGACCTCTTCTCGCTCATGGTGCCACAGGTAACTCAAGCCAATAAGCAAGAACTATAATACCTTGAGCTCAGTTTACAACAGGTTGGCAACTAGCAGCCCCACTGTGGCCCTTATGCCTGCAAATGTTATCAGCCGTCTGGCCCCACTTCTTCCATGCTTTTTCAAAGAGCTGCAGAAGATGAGGGGGTATGAAAAAGTGCAGACTTCCCTGAGTAGCACATAGCACAAACGCTACCTGCCAAGGTTAAATGCTACATATGGTGTAATTAAGATACCCTAAGCATGTGCAGAGAGCCTCTCATCCCATCTCACCACAGAGTAACCTCTCCTAAACTCTTGTGGTAGTGGAGGATGCAGTCAAGTCATAGCTGACTTATGGCGAAACCTAGCGGGATGTTCATGGCAAAAGAGGTGGTTTGCTATCACCTGCCTCTGCAACCCTGGTCTTCGTTGTAGGTCTCCCATCCAATTACTAACCAAGGCTGACCCTGCTTAGCTTCTGAGGTCTGATGAGATCAGGCTCATCTGGGATATTCAGGTCAGGGCTCTGAATGCTTAATGGCCCTGAATATATTTATGTTATCCTGATTATTAGAGATTAGGAACTTTCACTTGTCAAAAAAAAACCTGCAAGAGACCCAGTGATAGTGATTGTTTGTTAGACTAGGATCTGGGAGATGTCAGTCTAAACCCCATTCTGCTATGAAGCTTGCTGAGTATACCTGGGCCAGTTATATTCTCTCAGCTAAAATTACCTTCCAAAATCATTGTGAGGATACAATGTGGAAGGGAAAGCAATGCATGCCACCCTGAATTCCTGGGAGGGAGGGAGGGAGGGAGGGAGGGAGGGAGGGAGGGAGGGACAGATGCGATGCATGAGACAGATGGGACAGACAGATGGGGCTGTATACAGCTTTCACATTTCCCCTACTCTTCCCACCCAGGTTGGTGTGCCAGAGCAGCGGGTCAAACGCTGTGTTCTCCAGCTGGCAAGTGCCCTGGACTACATGGAGACCAAGGGGCTGGTCCACCGAGACGTCAAACCAGAGAATGTGCTGCTGTGTGATCCCGAGTGTCGGCGCATCAAGCTGACTGACTTTGGGCTGAGCTGCCCACGGGGCCACCCCATTGAAGCCTTGCCAGAGAGTCTGCCCTACACCGCACCCGAGTTGTGTGGCTTGGGCTCCAAGGCTCGTCTAGAGGCCCAGCCCAGCCTTGACACGTGGGCTCTGGGAGTGCTCCTCTTCTGCGTGCTCACTGGCTACTTCCCCTGGCTCACAGCTGTGCCTGCCGACCGGCATTACCGCAGCTTTGCCTCCTGGCATCGCAGCCCTCGCTTTGCCCCACGGCCACCCCATTGGGAGCGCTTCACACCCCCGGCACTGGAGATGCTGAAAGGGCTGTTGATGCCCAACCCTGGTCACCGTAGCCCTGCTAAGGAGGTGATGAATTATATCAAAGCTCCTTGGTTGCTGCCAGAGACCCAAGGCCGGATCAGGCCCAGCAGGGACCATCTTTTGGGCACTAGCCGGCGATGCTGAGAGACTAGGCTGGCTGAGCAGAGAAGAGAAGGGCTGACCGTCACCCCTTCACTCTAGTCATCGAGGGACCAAAGACACCCATCACCAAACTCTACACCTCCTCCGCCCTGAGAATGAAAATGTGCCTGCAATCCAGCCTGGAAAACAAAGAAAAGACTTTGTTATCCTCAGAAGGCCAAGAAAACCATCACTAGGGAAGAGAAGGAGAACTGAGTTGAAGGACCACTCCCTCCTATGTGACTTCATCTTATCAGGAACAACATCTCCCCTGCCACCTAATCCCCCACTCTAACTCTGTATCAGAAATTCAAAAAACTTGATTTCAGCCTCTCCTTGGTCAGTAGCTGGCTATATTATCCTTGAAATAAAGCCTCATGGGAAGGAATCAAATGGGGCTACTTTTAGTGGGCCCAAACACCTCGACCTCCTGCTGCCTCCTCTAGCTCAGATGGAGTGAATCTCAGTAAACTTGCTTCTGGATGAATAGGATGGGAATGAATAGCTTCTCCTCTGCGACAACAATAATCAGAATGATTAAGTATCTTCCATGTTGTTGTGCATTATTCAAAATCACTCTTGCTTTAGCGTTGCTTGAGCATTGACCACGGATATTTACTAGCAATTATTCAGCTCTTTATCTGAGCCATCTTGGAATGTTTCGAGAATTTTCTACCAGGAACAGCTGGGTAGGCAAAGTTGCCAAGAAGTTCTTAGAGAGAAAACTGGTTTGGGATTGAAGTTTTTGTCATTCTAGCACTGCCTGCCTATAAGCTTGCTTATAAGTTGCTATATTACCAGCTCAACTTGTATATTATGAACCTACCCAGCCACTACACTCATCTTTGGATGCCCTGCTTTGGGTGCCCCTATCTTCTGAGATTAGGCTGGTGGTAAACAGGGAGAGGACCTTCTTGGTAGTGGCACCAAAACTCTGGAACTCTCTCCCTAGGGAAATTCACCTGTCTCCTTCACATGTCTTCAACCAGCATGTAAAGACTTCTTTTTTTGTTTGACAATTCCTTAATGATCCCTACTTCTCGCTCAATTTTTTAATTGTTTTTATGCTTTTGTATGTATTTTGTACCTGGTGTTGTTTTAATGATGTGGGATTTTTGTAGGTTTTAATGGTTTTTAAGATGTAATTTTATTATGTATGTTTTAATCTGTTCGCTGCCTTCGGCCCTTTTCACACTACATACCTGCTTCCAGAACATCGCGAAATACAGCGCAAAACCCGCGGAAGATAGCATCTTCTCGCGAGAGTTTTGTGCGACATTGCGCAAAACTCTCGCGAGAAGACGCTATCTTCCGCGTTTTTTATGCTGCATTTCACGATATTCTGGAAGCAGGTATGTAGTGTGAAAAGGGCCTTGGTGGCTCTTTTGAGGGCAGAAAGGTGGGATATACATTTTGTAAAATAAATAATTTGTAAATAAATTTTTATTATGAAATTATTCCCCTATCAAACATATATGCTCTCTTTCCCAAAAGAAACAGATTGTTCTGGGTGACTCTGGTCAGGGCCGATTGAGATATGTGCACTTAAGACGCCATAATCATCTAGTAAATTTTCTATCACAGATCATTTTAATTCCTGGCATGAGGTCCACCTGAATAACATTTTAGGTTCATTACTGATTATAGTACACAAATAAATACTATTACAGAATCTCTGTTGGCTGGAGATCAGCTGTAATTCCGGGAGATCAGCTGTAATTCCGAGAGGCTGGCAACCCTACACTCAGCTCTCCTCATTAGCTGGCTTGCAATCAGAACCTTGTTTTCAACTACCTTCCTATTGGCCTCTTGCTTCCTTTAGCCACCTCTTCCCCATCATTTTCTTAGGAACAATTCACACATTATGTCCATGTGGCAGCCAAACATTTTTTTAATCAAATATGTACTGGGAGTTCCTTATTTGAAACTTATCTCCAGGCCTCATGGACCTGACTTCAAAGGGCGCTGTGGTGCACAGGGAGACGGGTCTTAATCCTTCCTCCTGTTCCCTTTCCCTAGCCTGAAAAATGAGAGCTGCTATTTGCCCCATTATTTGTAGCCATCAGTACATTTTAATTTTCCTTCTGGTTTCCAGAGACGGTTTCATCAGATCAGGAAAATGGCATGAGGGAGAAGGGAGGCTGAAGCCCTTTTCCCTGTGTCCCAGTGACTGCAGTCCGAAGGCAACCAAGATGTGCAAAACAGGCTCAAGCTAGAAGTGACGAATTACACTTGAATGGCAAGTGAACAGACTCACATGTATTCCTCCCTGTTCACTTGCGCCCTGAGTTCCCAGCAGGGAATTCCAGGCGCACATCTGATAGAAAGCCATTGTGGCAGCCTTGAACACTTCAAATAGGGCTGCCAACCTCCCAGAATTACAATTGATGTCCAGACTACAGAAATCAGTTCCCCTGGAGAAAATAGCTGCTTTTGGGGGGGGGGGATTCTAGGGCATTAGACCCTGCTGAGGTCCCTCCCCTCTCCAAACCCTTCCCTCTCTAGGGTCCATCCCCCAAATCTCCAGAAATTTCTCAACACAGAGTTGGCAACTTTAACTTTGTAACATGTAAATTAGCCCCTCTAGTGAACATAGACCACATCCCTCTCTAAACCCTGTGAGTTCTCTCCCATACCACTCCTGCTCATTGCCCCAACCAGCCCCCAAGGCATTGCTTTTCAGTTCCCCTTTCCCTCAGACTTCTTGTTTTCTAGCCCCTCTTTCCATTTCGCTTTCCATATCTCACTTCTCGAGAATCAGACACAAATGACCACCACTACCCCCACCATCCCTGTCTTTCAAATACTAGCAACCATCTTCACACAAACAAGCAGAAGTAGTAGGAAAAGCCCTCAAGCATGTAGGCTAGTTGAGCTGACGTCCTGAAATTTCAAACTGATACCTTGTAAATAACCCCCCAGAGGTTTCAAGCTACCATCCTGAGAACAGGCTTCCAAAACTGATGATCAGGAACCAGCAACCCTGGAAAGTGAAGAGATAAACAATTTCCAAGTTCAGCCTCTCTCCCCAAGGTTAAGCCATGCAAAACTGCGCACACACCCTCAAGAAGACAAGCCACCAAATCCCACAAGCAGAGAGCAGGTGAAGTGTGGAACTAACTGTTCCAGATAACTCAAGCAAGAGAGCCAAACTCTATTTTACATTAGGGAAAGCTGAAAGTCAAAAGCAAAGAAAGCATTTTATTGCAGAGAAGGCCTACTGCCAGGCTCCCTCATCCCTCCAAGTAGTTTTAATAAGTCTTTTGTGACAGCTGGCTGCTGAAAATGTGTGTATGTTTGTGTGTGACTGTGAGGGAGAGAAAAATTATCTTCCTCTCACCACAGATCCCTCCCTGGAAACAAACTCCCCTATAATCAGATAGGTTTACCAATGCCAAACCCCAGGCATGCCAAATCCTTTTGAGGTAATATGGCTGTCCTTTGAGAAGGTTGCTTATGCAGCATAGGAGGAAACACATGTTTGTTCCATGGCCTGGAGGCTTTTTGGTTTCTCAAGTCGTGTCTCGCATGAGGCTCCTTTGACTACGAGACCTGAACGAACGTCCAAGAGCTGCTGTAACCGGAAACGATTAACGAGCGGCCCATTTTGCTTGGCGACCTCTCACGCACCTGCTAAATATAGCCTGATGAAAAAGACGGCCACAGCAGGTGGGTGGGAGAAAAAATACTCCCTACTCCTTCGCTTCCTCTTTGTCAGTTCTCTTTGAGAGAGAGCTCAGATTCGGGGTCACAAAGGTGGGGGGAGGATTATGTTCAAGACTGAGTGAGTTTTTCCCACATCGAAGACAGAGCTAGAGAATTTGGTACCCAACACAGAACTAAGACCTGTATAAATCAACTGTTCATGAAATTAGAACACGTGAGTTTCTGGCCCACGTGGATACTGAAACAATTCATCGGCAGCGCATGGCTCAACAACCAGACAGGCTACTACCATCTCTAAGGTCACAAGGTGGGATCCAGAGCATAGTTCCTTTTCCTTACCCTTCCACAGTGGCTGGCCAGGGAAAGCAAATGATACAAAATAAGAACATATATACAAATATGTTTTATTTGTTTAATAGATCCAGGACATGGAGTCACACTTCCTTGTGGCATAATGTAGAGTATTTGCTTTTGCTATTATTTCAGAGGCCTCAGCTCAGGGCAGGACAAAGGGGCACTGGCAACAGCACATGGAAGACAGAAAAAATTAAAAGCTTTAAATGGCCCTAAGCATCTTTCAGAAGCTTTATAGAAGGGCTGTCAGCCTTCTGGTGGGGACTGGGAGTTCTTCTAGAATTACACAACTGCTCTCCAACTACAGAGATCAGTTCCCCTGGAGAAAATGGCACCTTTGGAGGGTGGACTGCATGGCATTATACCCCACTGAAGTCCCTTCCCTCCCCAAATTCTGCCCTCCCCAGGCTCCACCACCCAAATCTCCAGGAGTTTCATCACCCAGAAGAGGCAACCCTAATTCTGGAAGGAATGGTGGTCTCCCAGATGTATAAGCTACAACAGTCCCAGCTGACTGAAGACATTCCTCATTTTCTCATCATACTGGTTAGATAATTGTACTTGTACTTATTTTTTGCATTTGTTGGCATGAGTTGTAAAGTTGTCCTTTCTCAGGGCTCACTGCCCTGACTAATGTCTCTAGAAGTTACCAATGCTATTCTAAACAGTTACACCTTTCTAAGTCTACTGATTTCAATAGGCTTAAAAGGGCATTATTTGGCTTACAACTGCATTGTTAATCTCTGAGCATGTGTGTATGCTGCTTAGGTACATGTATGTAAACACGTGAACATAAAGGCATCACACAGTACACAGCCATTCACATATGGCAGCTGCTGAGGTATATCTCAAAGCCTTTGTAGGACAATGATGTTTTCCGAGCAGATGTTTAACCACCATCAGCCTCTTGGGCTTTTTCCATCAGTGAAATACAGGGCTATTGCAGATGGGAAGGAACATATTGTTGGAGACAAACAATCTATGCAATATATTGCCACAAGCCTTGCAAAGAGATCCTTGGCATGAGACGATGGGGGTACTACAAGCAGGTACCACATGTCATGGGTGGGGGGGGGGCGGGTAGGTGTATAAATGCTGCTTTATTTTAGTGGGGGGGGTCTTTTGTGCTGTTGCTGCTCTTTAAGATCTTCAGTTAAGCTTGGCTGAGTGCTGAAGTTTCTTTTTAATTGCAGTTTTTTCTTAATTTAAATTAATTTTATTTTTTATGCAAATCTTACTTATTTGTTCATTTGTTGTAAGTGACCAACAGTGTTTTTAAGCAGAAGGGTGGAGTATGAATCTAATAAATAAATGCCCCTGTTTGCATCTGTGAAATGTTGGAGAGTATGTGTAACCTGAGTCTCAGTGAAAAAGGTGAGCTAAAAATAATGTAAATCAATAAATAAATGTGGGAGTTTAGTTTAGTATTTGCTTTACTATTAAAATGCACCCACTAACCTCTCAACAGGAGCACCAAAAGAAGACACTTCTTTGGATAGAAGTTAAACATGTCCCACTTGCATTGATTCATAGATTCACACACCACCACTCCAGCAGTCTCGCTGAACGCTGAATGTACTCCATTTATTTTGCTCCACAGAATTAAGGGGCAGGAGATCACTGAGAATCAACACATTATTACCTGCCTTCAGTACTTCGTCTTGCAATAGTGTGACAAAAAGATGGCATCTGAGAATTAGATTCTATGCAAATTATGAAATTATCTACATAGCTGGTTAAGGTTAACTGGTATAATTCAGATACAGGTCGAATCCACATTACTCATTCTAAGTCGCATGTTCCCCGCATTCCCCACGCAATCCCGAGTGCCGGTCACATTACCTCATTAAACAGATGCATTTCATTCGCATTTCTCCCAAATATGTGGTCACAGGTTTTCAACGGGAGTTTCATGGTGGCCGTGAACAGGCCAATGCGCAATTTACGCGGTTTTTTTAAAAACCACCCCCCTTCCTGTCTCTCCGGCCGTTCCAAGAGTTCCTATTGGCTGATTCAAATTGCAAGTGCTCCGTAGTCTGCAAAAGACTGTTTTTGACTTCATAGCATTGGATTTATTGATTATGCTGTTTCTGAATCAAATCTGGTAGTTCAAAAAATCATTTTGGGGTGAATCCATCCTCAGAACGGACTCGCGAAACTTCCTTTTTAACTGTTTTTTATTTTTTTTATTTTATATTACTGTAATATCGAAATTACGAAATATCAAAATAATGACACTCCAAGGAAGTGAAACTTCAGTAAAATTCAGGCACTGAACTGTCCTGCATAGGAAATGCCCACGAAAGCTTCCCACATGCTTCCAAATTTCCAAAAAAGAAACGGAAGAGCCATCAGTGCTGTCAGTGGGGGAAAGAGAGGCATCATTATCTTCAATGAAGTTTCTTTATAAGGTAAGATCGAAATAACGGAAAAGTGCGCTCAAAAAAATTTTAAAAAATGGGCAGGAAGAAAAGGTCCCGCCCAAAAAAGCGGTTTTTGAGCGGCCATGTGACCGGAGGAACGCGCGAGAAAGACGGATCGGAAGCAGGAATGTGAACGAAGAGGAAAAAATCGCGGATTGGAGGCAAACGGAAGATATCCGATAAACATGCGGGTAATGGGTGAATGTGGATTCGACCACAGTTATATTCACTCCGAGCCTGGGCTTAAAATCAAATCAGTTCACTCAACACTTTTCAAAATGTGCAAATACTTTAATGCATCTATATTAGAACCCATTCTCTCCCATTCCTGTTGCCCTCCATTTACAAGCAGCAACAGTCTTTATGCATCTAAACAGATATGTACAGGTTTCTCAGAGGCATATATTCAGAACCGGTAGTTTGGATCTTGTCAACTTTTTCACTCAATCTGACCCAATTCTTTGCCTTACTACAGCTCCTTTTGAATATGGCTTTCACCATGCAGGTCCCAAGATCCTTGGCATAGCCTTTTGGGTGATCAAAGTGGAACCCCTCTTCCTTTCTGAAGCCTATATACCTTAGAGTGAGGGAAAGTAACACCTCTGTCTCTATGCCACAATGCATTGTGTTAGTCTTCAAGCTGCCAGAAGATTTTGTGGTGGGGTTTTGGTTGCCACTGGCAAACTCGACTACCTCTCTGCTATTTGTTTCTCCTTCAGATGCCCTATAAAATATTCTTGGCTACCTTTGGCTGGCAGCTCCTGAAAGGGAAGAGTGACATGAGGGAACCATTAAACTGTCAGACACAGCAATGAATTATGAAGGCTGGCAGGACCATGAGAGTTATATTCAAAACATCATATACTAAGTAAAGGTGCCACCTGGGCAGTTTTTACTGAGCCAGGATAGTTTTTCTGACACTTAGTGGATGATGTAAGTTACCTACCCTCCTCTTCCCACCCTACACAACATCAATTTAAAATGGGGCATAATAATCTGTGCTAATGGGAATGAGTGAACTGGCAACAGTTAGAGCCCAGAGATAAAATTAATGGAATTTATTTCTGTCTTCTCTCGTTGGCCTGTAATGACTTTGAAAGTTTTAACTAACAGTATAAATGCCATGATATCACCGGGCAGTATAAGAGCATAAGAAAGCATCCATCTTCAGCAGCTGCCCCACAATTATGAAAAGTCCACCCCATAAACATTCACCCAATTTTATTCTGAGAATGGTTGCCTGTTTGGGTTGGCTGGGGAAGAAGAGACGGATGGAAAGCTGACCTCAACTGAAGATCATTTGGTTTTATTTCACATATTCTCACCTCAGCTTCCCATCACCTCACAAACACAGTCATATTAACACCAAATACAAGGTTTTTTTAAAAAAAAAACACAGTGTGATACTCTTTTTAAAAAGAGTATCATTCAACAAGCCCCCCAAAACCACAAAAGGCGTGTTGACTAACCACTGCATCTTCCACAAAGTGGGACTTCGCCATGTATGGATGTTGGCAAGGTATGGTTGATTTCTTCCAGGATCTTCAGTTCCCTCAGATTCTCTACTAAAGTATAACATTGCCACTGGGGGACAACTCTTGGTGGTCCCAACTGATTGCCCCAGAACACTCTTGTGTCTCAATGGCCAGAAAGGATAAATGGAAAAGAACCAACTTAAGAGGGAGAAACAGAGTGCAACATGATTTCTCTTCTTCATCTTTCTTCATCAGGACATATTGATTGGGCAGCCACCTATTGGGAAAGTTTTGCTAAAAGCATTGCCACAGACACTTGTCTGGCAACGGGGTATTGATTAAAGAAAGGAAGCAGGCCTGGAATTTGCTTTATATTTTCAAAATGTGTGTCAGTCCTTGCTGTTCCATCTTTGAAGAGATTATTTTGTTAAAAGGTTGAATGGATGCTCAGAATCAAATCTGACCAGCTTGATCTAGAAAGTACTCTCAGAGCTTGGATCCAGTTTTTGAAAGTTTGGTCTTGGCATTGAGTCTGACAAACAAGGGGCCAAATAACACTACCTAGGACCAGTTCAGGTCAGGAAAATACCATGAAGAGAAGACTGAAGCCTTTCTCCTCATGCACCACAGTCCCACTTGGAATTGGGCTTTGCACATGTGGCAACTGAGGAGAACTTGCAACTCACAGGGTTGGATCCAGAGACTAAATTTTCCAGTGGCAGAATGGAACTTTCCTGCCTCCTCTCCCCTACTGCAGGCTACTGATTTCCACAAAATGTGCATGTGTGGGACAGCGAACCCCGAGGAATGGCATGGGGGTGGTCTGCATGGGGGTGGTCTGCAACAAGAAAGAGGAATCAGTAGAAATCAACAGTTTAGTCAGGAATCCAACCCACAGTCTGACAAACCCTGTTATGGAGAACATACATGCATCCTGACACATGCGTACATCTGTTTGTAAGAAACATCCAACACACTTTCACTTTATGAATGAAATTGGGGCCCAATACCTACATAAATGGGGAGTTTGTATCACATGTTTAGATGTCTGTGCATTGACTGTAACAGGAATATTACTCAATGCACAAAGAACAATCAAATGTATATATACATTCACTGTAACTTGTGAAGAGGGCTACAGTTAAATAGGGCGAGGACCTTAAACCCAATTTGTGTAGTTCATAGTGTACAAATCAGTCTTTAAAACCATGTTTTCTAGTCTTTGAAGCCTTCCATGTAGGTGAACCAGTTGTTCAGATCTACTGATTTCTACTCTCTGTCACTGAGACAGAGCAATACTTTATTAAAGAAGCCCTGAGAAGGATGAGAAAGAAGCAAGGGTTTTGCCCATGTCTGGGCAGGAAAGTAGATTGCTGAATTAGCCTGGGGCTAGGCTGGGATACCTCCTTGGATCATTAGTACTATACAAGTTGGTGACCCTGACCTGGATAGCCCAGGTGAGCCTGATCTCATCAGATCTCAGAAGCTAAACAGGGTTGGCCTTGGTTAGTAATTAGATGGGAGACCTCCAACGAATACCAAGGTTGCAGAGGCAGGCAATGGCAAACCACCTCTATTAGTCTCTTGCCATGAAAACCCCACCAGGGGTCGCGATAAGTCAGCTATGACTTGAGGGCACTCTCTACCACCTCCACATGTTGGTGACCAACAGCTAGAAAGAGAGATCTGTAAATAGGCATGAGATCACAAGTCATCACAATAATGCTAGATGGGTAGCCATGTTAGTCTGTCTGTAGCAGTAGAAAAGAGCAAGAGTCCAGAAGCACCTACAAGACAAACAAAATTTGTGGTAGGTTATGCACTTTCATGAGTCATAGCTCACTTCTTCAGGTACAGTGAGCATCTGAAGAAGTGAGCTGTGACTCATGAAAGCTTGTACCCTACCACAAATTTTGTAAGTCTTACAGGTGCTACTGGATGCTTACTCTTTTCTATCACAATAATGCTGACACTCTTGTGCAGAGGTCCATGTTTTGGAGTCAAAAATATATGATTGTGTCGGTGAGTACTGGATGTGCTTCACTGCGTATCAATTTTTTTTGACCTTTGAACAGATGGTGGGAACTCTAATCCTCTGCCAGTTTTTAAGAGACCAACGGAAAGCGATAGTTCAGGTGTGATGATTGGAAAAGTGACAAAGACGGAGCCAGGCTGATTACGCACATTGCTGTGAACGAGCGTGCTTGCCAGCACAAACAACCCCTCTCAAAGTTTTAATCTTATTCTTCAAGGCTTGTAGCCTATGAATGAGTTCTGTACACACTGGTCTCTGCCATGGAGTGCACACTTCCACTTCTGCTTGCACTTCTGTTCATGCAAGTGGCCACTGAAAAGCATTGATCTGGCACAAACAGAGGTTTTAATGGACAAGACAGTCTGTGGCAGACACTATCTAGGACACATGGAACTCATTCATAGTATCCTGCCAATTGGCTTTTTTTCAGCTGGAACGCAGTGGAACGGAGTTCCGGAACCTCTTGAAAATGGTCACATGGCTGGTGGCCCTGCCCCCTGATCTCCAGACAGAGGGGAGTTTAGATTGCCCTCCACGCCACTGGCGGGTAATCTAAACTCCTCTCTTTCTGGAGATCAGGGGACGGGGCCACCAGCCATGTGACCATTTTTGCCAAGAGTGATTTAAACTTTTAAAAACTCCCTCCTTGTTCCAGCTGACCCAAAGTGACATCATTAGTCCTGGGAGCATGCATGCACTTTGCACGCGCACATGTGGTACCAGAGTCACGACCTCCAGCCAAGAGTTACCCCCTGTACTGGCAACCCACTGAGTTCCACCACCAATTTTTCCAGAAAAAAAGCCCTGCTGCCAATAATTTAAATCCACAACAGTCCTAAAATGATAGGAGGTGGAAAATGATCACTTCTGGAATGGCCACACATAGTTCAGGGTCTAATTAAGCCATCATTAAGTCGTTCCAGAAGAGCAGGCCTATGAGTGTGTTACAATAACATCTCCAGCTCTTATTTGTTATATTATAAATGTATTCATCAATATCAATTCATAACTGTTAAATCCTAATTGTGTTATAGCTGTCAAATCCTAATAGTAAAAGAAACCGATTACAGTTGGTGGTATTTGGCTACTCTGCAAGTGAAACAAGTAGCTCTGTACAAGGAGTGGGATCCAACTGGCTTTTACGGGGGTGAAGCAGAGAAAGGAATCCCTTTTTACCACCCAAATAGGCTGTGCTGGGGATCTTGGGACCTGCATGTACAAAAGCAATGTGGGACGGGGTCTGTGGTAAGGAGGAGAATTAGGTGAGATTGATTAAGACGGGAATTCAGAGGGGTGCTGCTTTACAGATCCCCTGACAAAGCTATGAGCAAAACGTGATGGGATCTAAAATTACAAATAAAATATTTTTTCCCAGTGCACCTTGTTTTTCCTCTCTCTTCCTGGACTCTGCATCAATGCAGCCCTTTTCTTCTGTTTGCCAGGGTTGCCAACCTTGGCTTGGGAAATCCCTGAAGATTTAGGGGCAGTGCCCAGGGAGGACAGAGCTGTGATGCCATACTTCCAGTGCTGATGCTTTCTCCCTGTAGCCTGGAGATCACTTGTAATTCCAGGAGAACTTCCGGCTCCACCTGGAGGTTGACAACCCTAGACTTGGATCCTACCCAATGTGTAACATCATTGTTGGGCTCTGATTACAGAGGAGGAGGAGGAGGAGGAGGAGGAGGAGGAGAGGGAGAGGGTAGACGCTTCTGCCTTGCCTCCTTCACTGCCTCTTCCATCAAACTTGAGAAATGCCTCCTCGTGATCCTGCCTTCTTCTCCAGACTATGCTGGACACTCAGAGCAGAACCCGGTACTCTTGTCAATTAACCAACTGTTTTCAAATGACAGTATTAATTTACCTGTGTCAAATATTGTCAACATGTTCACGAAGTCGTCATGACAAACACCATTATGTAATTGGCAGGCTGCCGTTCCCCTTGCCTCACAGGGTCATCTGATAGCAGTGGCAAGAGGGCCTCTTGCTCTCCAGGAGTCAGAGTTACATATACCTCACGTATCATTTAGTTACAGGCCACCTCCACTCTGCAACTCTCTTCAGAATGCCCGTGTTCTCCCGTCTCTTCCTAGTTGGCACATGAGTCAGCCCATTCCTCTATCAAGGCCCGTATTGCCTACTCTGCCTGGCAGAAGCTCTCCAGAGTCTCAGGCACAGGTCTGTCACATCATCTTTTAAGTGGAGTTGCAGATCCTTTACCACTGAGCCATGGACCCTCTCCAGTAGCTTCATCTGCTATTGGCCCGTTGCTGCAACAGGAGATATTTAGAACAGAGTCCAGAAGGAAGCATGAACCAAAACCACATTGTTAGAACAGACATTTTCAGGTGGTTAGCCAGAATTTTACACACTGGCTTACAATTTCCCCCTCTTGACTAGCTGTCAGAATTAGAGAATGCAAATCTAGAAAACATTCAACCCTTTAGATCCTTTATAGGAAAACTATCCACCTACTGGCAAAAGAACTCTGCACATGCATAGAAGCATTCAGACCCAACACCTGTTGACACCTTTGTTGGCAAAGAAAAAATGGATGCCATACATGTACACAACAGTCAGGACTGGAGGACACTGCATTTTCATTTGCTGGATGGGGATGTGTGTGCTCTTTATGGCAGTCTGCAAAGGTTCAGAGATAATTCTAGTCTATCTGCAAGAAGATAAATAGTTTTATCTTTTTTATTTATTTTTATTTATTTATATCATTTATAGTCTGTCTTTCTCACTGAGAGTCAAGGCGGATTACACAGTATGAGATTAGTACAATCAGTATTAAGTATATTTCAATACAGTATCAAGGACATGCCATAGATACAAGTTTAAAAGACATAGTATTAGGAAGAATCCAATACAGAGTAGAAAAAATATTGAAGCAGAACATAATCAATTTTAGGACTAACATTAGACAACATGGAGCACTGGTGGTACATAGGAGCAGGGCTTTTTTTCAGGGGGAATGTGGGAGAATGGAGTTCCAGCACCTCTTGAAAATACTCGGCAATAGTGCTTGAAAATAATATGATTTCAAAGAATCCCATGTGTTTCTTCCTCATTTTTCTCTTTAGAGTTCCACCACCTCTTTTCCCAGAAAAAAACCCTGCGTAGGAGTACATATTTAAAGCAACAAATAGTATGTAAGGCAATATAGTGATGAAGTCTATAGTCCCTAACTCATTAGCGAAGCATCTGAGACCCCATCCCTACAATACAGCCCTCTCATTTGAGTAAAAAGCCTTTTTGAATAGTTTGGTTTTGCATCATTTACAAAAAGCCAGGAGAGTGGGGGCTCTTCTGACTTCCTCAGGCAGGTCATTTCACAGGATAGGAGCCACCACAGAGAAAGCCCCTGTACAGGCTGCTGCTGACTTCACCTCTGTGCATGTTTTAATAATGTGCTGATAATTTTCCATATTTTAATAATGTGCTAATACCTGCATTTGACAATATATGCCAATATCTATCTATCTATCTATCTATCTATCTATCTATCTATCTATCTATCTATCTATCTATCTATCTATCTATCTATCTATCTATCTATCTATCTATCTATCTATCTATCTATCTATCTATCTATCTATCTATCTATCTATCTATCTACCTCACTTATATCCTGACTTGGTCCCAATGGGAACTCAAAGTGGTTTACACCAGTTTCCTTTCCAACAGATTATCCTATGACAGGATAACCCCTGAGAGGTGTATAAGGCTGAGTGTGCGTGACAGGCCCAAAGTGAATTAGCAAGGAGTTTGAACCTGGCTCCTAAATCCTAGCCTGACACTCTAACACTCTAACTGCTACACCATAAGGGCTCTTGACTATTGACAAAGAGATTTTTGGACATGTAAAATCTACATGAGAGGATGATGCAAAGGTTGAAGAGAAGATCAAAATACTTCTGCTCTTGCTGAAGTTGGTGGAAAGTGGAGGCCTCCTACACCCTCGTGCCATTTTCTCACATACTCCAAATCTGGCATGGCATAACAACAGGTTGGGGCACCAGGCAAAATGATACTGTTGAAGCCGCCTCACAGGCTGCCAGCTGGCTATCCCAGAGGCAGCACTTAATGTAGCATTAAGCATGAATTCCAAGGAAAGACAGTGATAACTGCCCATAACCTTGATCCTAACCTTGAGAGTGTGTTGTTGCACCAGACTGCAGCAATCGTGGTGAATGATGAAGTGACCAAGAAACTGACGATAAGTAAAGGAACAAGACAAGGTTGCCCGTTGTCTCCACTGTTGTTCATTTTAGTATTGGAGATTCTGATGATACAAATACGACAAGATGAGGAAATTCGTGGAATAAAAATAAAGGACTATTCATATAAGGTCAGAGCATTTGCGGATGACATAATGTTAATTGTAGAGGACTCATTGGAGAACATGCCAAGAGTGATAGATAAGATCAAGGAGTTTGGAGACTTGGCAGGTTTTTATATCAACAAAAAGAAGTCAAAGATATTATGTAAAAATATGACTAAGCAGAAACAACAATTATTAACGGAAACAACGGACTGTGAAGTAACAAGTAAAGAGAAATATTTGGGAGTCGAATTAACTGCAAAGAACATAGATTTATTCAAAAACAATTATGAAAAACTATGGACTCAGATAGAGAGAGACTTGATTAAATGGAACAGACTGAATTTGTCATGGTTGGGTAGGATTGCAGCAGTTAAGATGAATGTGTTACCAAGAGTAATGTTTTTGCTACAGACAATACCAATCATCAGAGACTCTAAACAATTTGAAAAATGGCAGAGGAAAATATCAGATTTTGTTTGGGCAGGCAAGAAGCCTCGAGTGAAAGTGAAAGTTTTACAAGATGCAAAGGAAAGAGGCGGAATGCAACTGCCCAATCTGAGACTTTATCATGATGCAATCTGCCTAGTTTGGTTGAAAGAATGGATGACATTAAAGAACAAGAAACTACTAGCCCTAGAGGGATATAAAAAAATATTTGGATGGCATGCATATCTATGGCATGATAAAGTAAAGGTCAACTCGATGTTCCTGCACCATTTTGTACGGAGAAGTCTGTACATGATCTGGAAGAAGTACAGAATTTATCTACAAGAAGGAACTCCCTTGTGGGTGGTTCCATATGAGGTGATAGACCCGAGAGCTGTTGATAATGAACAACAATGTTTAACGTATAAAGAAATAACTAAAACTGAAGCATCCAAACTTAGAATAAAGACGCAAGAGAAACTATCACCTAATTACGACTGGTTCCAGTATAGACAGATCAGAGACTTATATAACTCGGACTCTGTAAAGGGAGGTATACGAATAGAGAATTCGGAACTAGAGCAGACCCTTCTTAAAGAAGACAAGAAAAGAATATCCAAGGTATACCAAGTACTGTTGAAATGGTATACCGAGGATGAGACAGTTAAAACACAAATGGTGAAATGGGCTATAAATTTTAATAAAGAAATAACAATGGAGGCATGGGAATACTTGTGGAAAACTACAATGAAGACAACGACATGTACTAATATTAAAGAGAACATTTACAAAATGATCTATCGTTGGTACATGACACCAAAGAAGATTGCGCTAGGGAATTTGAACACTTCTAATAAATGCTGGAAATGTAAGAAGCATGAGGGCTCCCTCTATCATATGTGGTGGTCGTGTGAGGTAGCCAGGCAGTACTGGGGGGAAATAATAAGAGAAATGAGTGAAATTTTACAATTTCAAATCAATAAGAACCCAGAACTCCTGCTACTGAACTTGGGAATGGAGGGAATTCCAGCCCAACACAGGACGTTGATATTTTATATGACAGCAGCAGCTAGACTTTTGTATGCGCAAAAATGGAAAGTACAAGAAGTGCCAACTATTGAAGATTGGATTTACAAATTGCTGTATATGGCTGAAATGGATAAGATGACAAGAAAACTGAGAGATCTGGACTCAGGGCAGTTCAACATAGACTGGGAGAAGCTGAAACAATACCTGGAGAAGAAATGGGAGGTGGGAGGAAAACTGTGGCAGTTTGAGAACTACTGAAGTACTGAAGTAGAGGGGGGAGACTTTACCGGGGGGAGAAGAGATAAATGTGAATTAATAAGCAGTTAGACTAATAGATTGACATATATATAGATATATATAGGTTAACAAACAGAATATAGATAGAAAATAATTAATTATAAGGACTAAATATAAGGATTGATTAACTAATAATATTTTCTTTCTTTGGTAAGTTTTGTAAAATGTACCAAACTGATTGTCTGAAGATACAGATGAGTCAAATTGATTGACTACGTGATGAGAGTTATACAGAATTATTACAAAAAGATAGAATGAGTAATATATAGAGAATAAGTCAAATTGTTTGATTTAAATGAATGTATGATTTACATGGTTTATGATATATAGAAATATTTGAAATTGAAAAATGGGATAAATTGTTTATCTAAGATGGAAACAAAGACTTACAGTTTGGGTATACAATGTTAAAAATAGTTAAGGGTGTACTGCTTAGATTAATGGAGAATATATATTTGTTTTAGATAGAGGAATCTAATAGAAGTAAGGGAAAGGGGACAAAGGGTTGGAAAGCTGTTGGAAGTCAACAAAAGGGGGGAAAGGGAGGGGGTTAGAGATGAAAAATTGGGGAAAATTGAATGTAAATGTAAAAATAATGGATTCTAACCCAATAAAAAAATTTTCAAAAAAAAAAAAAAGAGAGAGTGTGTTGTTGCCTGGACTTAACTTGAGCAATTGACGACAATGGAGATCTTTCTGGCTCAGTCTGGGGATCAACCACAGCATGAGAGATCAAGTGGAGAAAAAATGTAGGAGAAAGGATGAGGAATGTGTCCTCCTTCATCACAGACTTATGAATTCAGCTGCAGGTGGAAGTGAGGAGTACACAAGTGTAGAGTGAACTAAAAAGCCAGAAGGTGGGCAGTTGTACATCTAGGGGCCAAGCTACAAGTGACGAATGACACAGGTTGGACACTTGTCAGCTTCCCTCAGGTTTTGATGGGAAATGTAGGCATCCTGGTCTTGCAGCTTGGCTCTCTGACTGCTGTCCAATGGACTTTTCAACTGTCACTTGTCCAACATTCCGCCAAGCTGCCTACATTTCCCATCAAAACTTGAGGGAAGCTGACAAGTGTCCAACCTGTGTCATTCGTTACTTGTAGTTTGGCCCTAGGATGAGAGCTGCCTGGACACTAGCCAAGAGACCTGACCCTATATCTCTGAAGATAATCCTTAGGCCAGGGATCCCTAGTGGGCACCCATGGATACCATCTTTCCAGGTGCCCACCAAGTGTTTTTAGGAAATGGGCGAGGCCAAGTGAGGCTGCTGCCCGGCAGGGCTTCTGATTGCACGTTGGAGATGTGATTGGCTGCACAGATGAAAATACCATTGTTTGGGTGGCAGCTGCCACCACAGTGTCATTTTATTTCCTTTACTCCTCTTTCCCAGTGTATTTTTAAAAAATTGCTTCTCTTGTCCCCTATACCTGGCATCCTTTGTGTGTTCGGCTCTGTCTCCTGTGGTGGCCATTTTGCAGATAAGCTCCTAAAAGTTTGGGGACCGCCTGCTTTGGTCTATGCAAGCACTATAACGGTGGCAACACAATATGAAAGGGAAGATAAGATTTCTGAGGGGAAGAAATCACAACATGGGCATCTCCCTGAGCAGAGGATACCACAAAGTGCAGGCCATTGTTTACGCTTCTAAGATCTTGACACTTTTTCTATGTAGCAAATGTGTCTGAAGTTTAATCAAAGTATTCAACATCCTACAAACTTAACAGGCTGTACCAATCAACTCAGCAGCTGATGCAGAGGACGTGTTCATCTCAAACCCTTCCACTTTCCCCCGCCCCATAGTCATCACACATTATCACGTATTTTCCAATATAGGAATGTTGGCACTAGCCAGAGCTCAGACGTCCCAGTTTGCCTGTGGTCTGTCTAATGACACCTCTGTAGAATATGCAAGAGGTTAATGCAGAAACTATTATAGGCCAAGTCTTATTTTGAAACAAATGGAAGGATTCAACCAACTTTCCTGCCAGTGAAAAGGGAAGGAGGGGTCCCATTTGACCACCCATTATTGTGGAACTTGCACGTACAAAAGCCATGGAGGGTGAGATTTAATGATAAAGGTGGCTGGAGCCAATGCAGATTTTAGGCAGGGAACCTGATGTGGACACTAGAACTTGACCTTTGACTATGAAATGCATTATAAAGACAAGAGTGCCTCTGAGCAAGATCAGAGATTTTCCACTGTGGGACCACAGAACACCTCTCCATACACTGGGTTTTTGTAGACAGGGATTCCAAAGGATCTTGAACCACATACCTCTTTTTAAAAGATTCCTGCCCCCCGTTGTGCCACAACAGCCCTAGCCTACTGTGACCTGTTTATTCTCAGCCTCTTTACAAGGACCCAACCCTGTCCCAATTTACCAAAGACTGGATGTGCTATCCTTCCAAGAACTTGACACTAATTGGGGGTGTAGTTAAAGAGGAAAGAGAAGGGATGGCAAATGCCTTTGCCTCCAGCGCTCTTGGGTACCAGCCACGCCTGGCTTAAAAAGTGTGCTTTCATTAGCCAGAATCTGGTCACCAAAAATGACTTAAAAATCATAAGCATCTGATGGAGGGAAGGGTGCCAAAATGTGACACAAAATTAGGTAAAGCAGCAAGGGAAGTAGACACCTCTCCAATTAGCAGCAGGTGAGACAAGAGGAAAAGAACCTAGATCATGGTGTTGTGCTATACAGAAATAGGGAGGGCAGGACTACAAAGATATGAACCATGAATTATTTTTTTCTTGGGCGGTACCCAAGGAATCAAATTCCTTCCATTGCTCAACAGTTCAAGATTTCTAAGCTCCAGGGCTAGGCGTTTACCCCTCTGCTCTCATCTCCAACAGTTTTAGTACTGCCGTGCTTCTGTAGCATTGACTGCTGAGCTGCCCATGATGAGATGGTATTTAGAGCTGGCAGATATTTATTAAGTCCCTCCACAGAGTAATGTACAGCCAATATGCTGTATGGGTTAGAGTGTTGGACCAGGCCCTGAGAAACTCAAGTCTGAATTCTCATAGAAGCTTGTGAGGTAAACATGGGTCAGTCACTCACTCTCTCTCAGCCTAACAACTCACAAGCTTGTTGTTGTGAAGATAAAATGTTGTAAGGATGTTGCAAGTCACTTTGGGTCCCCACTGGGGAGAACAGTGGAGTATAAATACCTAAATATATACTAAATACATTAATTTGTGGCTAGGGGTTTCAAGCTAGAGAATGTGGCTTTGAGGAAGCCATGAGTCTCAGTAGCTGTAACCACTGGGAACAACCTGTGACACTCAAACTATGCTGTGCCTCAAGCAGAAAGCAGATGCCCCTCTGGGTTGCTTTGGATGCTATGCCAATTGCCAGCAAGCAGGTGCACGGATGCCCCTTCTCACTAGGGAGATGGTCAAATCACAAACACATGAGGTCTGCACGGCTCTGCTCCCAAGTTCTCTTTCGGACATTAAGCCAGTGAAAATTCAAAAAGTAAAATAATGTTGTTTTTAATGCTTCTAGGTTGCTGTTTCTTCTTTTCCTTTCCGGAATGGAGTTTTAGGAGTGAACAAGCTCTCTTCTGCCAAACGCTTGCAGGCCCAGAAACTGATGAGTCAAAAGACACAGGTGGTTGTTGTTACCTTGTTAATATCAAGCCTGTGCCCGGATGGGAGATTCCTTGTGAATGTCACAGAAATCCCAAAATGCCCTGAATGAAAGCAAGAAGGCTGCAGTGGGTATGGTCCAGATCTATGGAGATGGAAGGTGAGCCTGTCTTTGCCCCCCACCAGCTCCACAGACGATCGATTTGCTATATTGCGTGCCCACAAAGCACTTCTAATTCTGCTCCTGGCCCCAACCCAGACATTTCTGCCTCCTTCTAATTTACATCCCTGTCCCTTTGCACAGAGGGCGTTGGCAGCACTAGAACGTCACACAGTAAATCACATGCTGACATCTGGATCTACCACGCCTTGTTTCATGAGGGGCTTTCAGTCTCTTGCTACACTTTCTCCCCTGCTCAAAATCTGGTTGGGCAGGTCACAGCCTAGAAGCTGCATGCCGAAGTTCTCTCTCTCCTACTTGGACTGGGAGAGGCTCGAATTTAAGATGGTATGAGTCTGCCACCCTCCAGGTGAGGCTTGGAGGTCTCCTAGAATTGTAACTGATTTCCAGAAACCAGAGATCAGTTCCCCTGAGAAAATGGCTGCTTCAGAGGTTGAGGTCTGTTGCATTATACCCTGCGGAGGTCCCTCCCCTCTCCAAGCCCTGCCCTCCCCAGGTCCCACCTCCAGATCTCCAGCAATTTCCCAACCCAGAGTTGGCAATCCTTTGCAGCAAGTTTCTCTTTCCTTCAGGGTTCCTAAATCTTGGAAATTCAGATAAACTGTCCAGGAGATGAGCTTGCTCAATCAGAATACACCGTGAAAAGCAACTCAGGTCACTTGGAAGCTTATTTAAATGACCTGCCCAACCAGATTTTTTCAGGAGCATTTTTCAGGACCTCTGCTTTGCTATAAATGGACTGTGATCAGTTTTGTTAAACCTGTGCTCCCATGGTGCTTGAGAAATCTCTAGTCTTTGTTGCTCCACAAGATAAATGTTGCTACAGTTAAGTTACTGGATAGTTTAAATTCAAATGCTTCTAAGCCGACTTTAGCTTAGCTGTTTAACCCTGCTACCATCCTTGGAAAAAAACCTCACAAACAATACTCTGGTATCCCAAACCAAATTCCAGTGTAAAGTGGGGTTGAAAAGTATCTCACAAAAAGAAACGTGGGACCTGCATGGACAAACACCGTGGGGAGTAGAATCTGTAGTAAGGAGCAGAATTCAATGAGAAGGAGCAAAAAAAAAGAAGCGTGCTGGATCCAACCCCTTGAGTTTCACAATACCCACCCCCCTAAAGTCTGAGAACATATTCTCAATTTTCACAAGGTAGAAAACATCTGACATTAATAATTGCAACCACTGCTTGTATTTGGGGTAATTTTCTGCTTCAAGAATATATCCCTTGGTTGTGAACACGGAAGATAGCTTTTTCTCGCACAAGTTTTGTACAACATCACACAAAACTCGTGCGAGAAAACGCTATCTTCCGGGTTTTGTTCGCAACGTTCTGCGGTGTTCCGATTGAAGGCAAGTAGTGTGGAAACGGCCCAAATGTGCTTCAGGTGATCAGGAGAGGCTCTCTCTTCAGACCACTGAAAATGCTTCCCTGGAATGGCGTATGCATGTCAAAGAGTTCCAAGTAAGTAGCTGTGTTGGTCTGCAGTAGAACAGCAGGATTTGAGTCCAGTGGCACTTTAGAGCTCAAAGATTTTCAGGATAGAAGCTTTCGAGAGTTAAAGCTCCTTTCTTCAAATACAAAACTTATACTCTGAAAATCAAAAATGTACACCCTGAAAATTGTGTTGGTTTCTAAGATGCCACAGGACTCTTACTGTAAGTAGTAAATGGCGGTACTTATTGCTTACTAATGTGCAGGGGGCTGTGACCTAAGAAGAAAAAAAAATTGAAGTGTGACATCTTTAAGCATTCTGCCCCCAAATCCCACACACACACACTAAGTAAGACATGCCTAGATTAGAATTTGCAGTAAGGAATGATAAAAATTTACCATATTTTGTCATTGCCACTGCTGTTTATAAGCTTTCCTTTTGTCTTTGCAAGGAGAAAGAGTGGGCACAGATTCTGATTATAAACATCTACGATAATTGTGATTCCCTCTTGACTCGGAAAACTAGAACCATCACTTAGCTCATCAACAGATTGAAAGAAAATGTCTTTTTTTTTTTTACAAAAAAAACCAAAACTGTCCTCGTCCCTTTCTTCCTGTTGGCAGTAAGAATCAAACAGTAGCTCTGGCAAGTTGAGGGCTACTGAATCTCTTCCAAGTGATCTGCCCTGAAATGGAAGGATCCGTTCTTCCATAAAGCAGAAAAGGACTCCTAACTTTCCTAGGCTATCTGTGACTGATGTTGTGCCTCCTTGGCTGTCAGTTTAGGAAAGCAGCCAAAGGTCTGTTGTGTAACAGTCAACATGTTTGTGTAATTTCTTGTCACCAATGCTGGGAATCTGCTCTCACACCTCAATCCCACAGCAAGCTGGACTTGTTCCAGCAGGCTAGAACGCTTGTCCCCAAGATGCCATTCGGTTGGGACAACTTCACGGGTCATCTGGGTCCTCTTCTCTTCCAGCACTATCAGGATTGTTTTGTCAGGATTCTTTATTTAGGGCAGAAACCAGGGACTGCTGACCCCTGTCGGCAAGAATGAATATAGTGTCACGGCATCAGAAAGCACCAGAGCCCAACCTCACCATCCACTGCTCCACTCCAGGTAAGCATCCTCCACCCTCCACAGGCCAATTCATACCTGCAGGAGAGCCCTTCGGCCTGGCAGATGAAAATGGCATGCAAACAATTAAACCACATGATACAGAGGGAGACAAATATAGAGCTCCACTATGATTTTTGTTGGTCTAACAATCCTCTTGAACAATATTCAAAAGTCTCTAAGAAGATGCCTGCAGAGTTTCCATGCAATTCCCTCCCTAAAGCAAATTCCCCTGCAAGAAGACCCCTCCTCCAGCACATGCCGAGTTTCCCAGCTGCAAGATCTCCTTCTCCTCTACTTCATGGGACTCTTGTCCCTTTACTCAGGGCCAAGCTACACATGACAAATGACACTTGAACAGCAAGTGTATTTCTCCCTGTTCACTTGCCCTCCACTCAATCCACTTGCTGTTCAAGTGTCATTCGTCATGTGTAGCTTGGCCCACAGTCCATGCCATTTCCTATCTTGCTTTTTGGCCCTTATAGACACAGACTGTCAGGTATTGAAAGAATTTTAACTGACCATTCACCTTTGGCAGTTGATCGATTCGACAAAAAGCACTGAAGAAACAATAAGCAAACTGTTTCATAAACAAAGAAAAAGTAAAAGCTGAAGGCCTGTATTTTTAAAAGCTTGTGGTGGGAAAGTTTTTGATAGACAGAATGGCAACATCTTCAGCTTCCAAAGAAAAAGCCAAACAGATTATAATCTTCTTTTACAAAAAGAAAAGGATTCATCTGGCTGTCCATCCATCTATCTGTCACTCGCCATCAAGTAGTCCATCTGACCATCTGTGGAGTGCTCCTCAGACAATGAAGCGAGGAGTCTCAAAACTGAGTTTCCATCCTGGCCTCATAATCTCTAGAATCCCCCACTCCCCTACTTTTGCACTGGCAGCAATGGCTATCTCTGGCAGGCACAACGAATAAGAAATCTAGGCATTTGATTGGCCACCAATTTGAGGATGCCGATTGAAGCTGCAATGCCAAAAATGAAGGGAATCAGGATATCTTGGGACAGGTTATCTGCAGAATCCCTGTCACATGCACACACACTGCAGTGGAACCTAAGATTGTCAGTAGCTGGCACAACTCATCTGTAAATAAAGCTAGGAGCTTAGTAAGCATTGTCATTTTAATCTGTCATTATATATTTTCTCAATTGATACTAATAGTACAACTACTATCTGGTAGGGGGTCCATGAAATTTTTTGAGGCTAAAAAGAGATTCCTCAGACTCTAAAGACTTGGGAACCACTGGCCTAGAATAATCACTGAAGGATACTACAATCCAATTCTATTTTAAGGGCATCCTCCTAGATCGGTCCAATGTGCTACAGATGCATGAAAGGTACATTCATTCAGATGATACATTTATATGGACAATAGAAAGGCAGGGGAAGGGACCAGTTAGAGAGAGAGCAGTTTAAAACCAGATTACATTTTAAAAAAATATCTTTCTGGGGATTTGTAACATTTTTTGTAGGAGGCAGATTGCTGCCCCCAGGTGGACAGAGAATAGATGTGTTCCAAAATAGCTAATGTTTGTGCTCTTCAGGATTGATCTTTTTTTTTTTTAAAGCTGGGGAAGGTGTGTGTGTTTGGAGGGAACTGTTTGCATCCTCTTGGGCCATGCGAGCATGATGTGGCAGTGGTATAGTATAACTTTTTTTTAAAAAAAATGCAACTGCAGACTTGAAATGCACCTGCATGGTCATGTCATCCATTTAATGTCCCCCCCCCCCCCCCGCCAAATATAAGAGCTAACATTGTTATTGCCATTAACAAGAGACGATTCTTTGTGAATTGTAACTGAGGCTATCTGGTGCTATACTGGAAAAAGCTGCATCTGGTGAAATTGATGCTTCTGTATAATCACAACTAAGAGTGAAGGAATCCTTTTCAGAATTACATCTGCCATTCTTTGTTGCTACATAACTGCACAAAGAAAAATCTAAATAAATGAGTATATTTTTAACTATTTTACTGTTATTACTTGCAACTAAAGACACTTGTCATAATACACTAAAATGGTTTCAGGTGGGTAACCATGTTGGTCTGCCGTAGATAAGCAAGTTCAAGTTCAATAGCTTAGGGAACTGAACAGAGTAATCACTTTTAATAAATAAACTATTTGTTCTAGGTGTGTCTGGATTGCTCATTCTGTTTGTGGTGCATGAGGGTATCAAAAACAAAATAATGTCATAAATTTCAGTGGCTTCTAAGCTTGATGCTACCCAGCAGGCCAGACAGAAAACAACCTCCTTCAATCCTTGTACTTCTCAGGCATGGTCTAGTGAAAGGTTGCCAATCTCCTGGCGGGGGCCAGAGATCTCCCGGAATCTCAACTGATCTCCAGGGCAAAGATATCAGTTCCTCTGGAGACAATGGTTGCATGGAAGTGTGGACTCTATGACCTTATACTCTACTGAGGTAGGCTTGCCAACCTCCAGGTGGAGCCCAGAGATCTGGAATTATAGCTGATCTCCAGACTACAAAGATCAATTCCACTAAAGAAAATAGCTGCTTTGGACAGCAGGCTCTATACTGAGCTCTAGCCACTCTCCCTTAGGCTCCTTCTCTTAAATCTCCAGGTATTTCTTAACCCGGACTTGCGGCAAGCCTCCCTCTCCTCCTCAAGCCCCGCCGTCCCCAAGCTCCATCCCCAAACTCTCCAGAAATTTCCCAACTTAGAACTGGCAACTCTAGTTTGGAGACGTTATTCGACAGCAATCACATACACAAAAGCTGGATGCAGGAAAAGCCTTTTCCACCCATCCCTCCCGTCCAGTTCCGCAGCCTGACGCTCTGGGCTAAGAGGACAGTCACGTGGCTCGAATCTTAGCGGGCGATGGGTCCAAACTACAACTCCCAGGATGCTCCGCGCGACCAATGAGAGAAGCGCAAAGGGGCGGGGGCCAGCTGGTTGGACCACGCCGTTAGTGTGAGCGAGGTAAAGGTTGGGTGTCTCGCGCCGCCGGCCGTTGGGAGGGTGGAGTGGGGGCCCCTCCCCCCAGCCCCCTGTCCGCCTCCCACCCATCTCCTCGCCGGGACGAAGCGGCAAGAGGGCCTTTGGGCCAGGTGAGAGAACACGACGAGGGGAAGGGAGAAGGGGAGAGACGTCGCGCGGGGCCGAGGCGGCGAAGGGGGAGGGGCGGCGAAACTCGGGTTCTTAAAGGGGAAGGTCCACGCTTAAAGGGGCAGGGGTTTGGGTTTGTGTTTTTTTTTTGTCTGCCGGCAGAAAATACCGTTGTCCTGAGTTGAGTGATGGGTGGGGAAACAGCGAGGAACTGAAAAAGCGAAACCCTCGAGGTTTGCTCATAAAAGAAAAAGAAGTTGTCGGGGCTCTATAGATGCTCAAGAGAACTCTTTGTCATGTGTTCTGAGACTGAGTGGGGCTGAGGCCAGGCTCAGATTGGGGACCCTGTTTCCTGAACTCTGGCGAGAGCAATATGCGCTGTAATATAATGTACACGCACATAGGTTTGCCAACCTCCAGGAGGGTCCTGGAGACCTCCCAGGAATTACAGCTGAGTTCCAGGCCACAGATCAGCTCCCCTGGAGAAAGCAGCTGCCTTGGAGGATGGACCCTATGGCATTATACCCAGCTAAGGTCCCTCCCTTCCCCAATCCTCGTCCTCCCCAGGCTCTACTCCCAAATCTCCAGAAATTTCTCAACCTGGAGCTGGCAACCTAAGGCCCTATATGGAAGTTAGCAACCCTACATTTCAGCCCTACCTCACAGGGTTGTTATGGGGGAGATGGGATAAACCTGCCCAAGTACAACAATCTGAACTCCTTGGATGTTGCATGGGGTGGTACAAAAGTGTGGAATGAATGAAGCTTCTCGCATTCAGATTTCTATGGTTTTTGGCCCAACTTGCTAAGGGTGTGAGCGTATGCAGTGTCTCCTGCAGCCAGGGAATTTCTCTGACCATAGGAGGTCTCTGCCAACCCTCATGAGTTTTGAAGGAAGGCCTCTCATAACATTTCGTCCCTCATATTTAGTCCTAGTGGGTGCCTGAAGACAGACATACCGCTTTGCTGAAATAGGAAGTGATTCTTGAGTACCAGTGTCACTTCCTTAGTATGAAGCTGCAGAATAATACTTTTAAAAAATTCAAGGGCAGCTAACATCTGGTCAGTGATATATCTGGGTTTCCGCAGCATGACATGACATTTAAAATGCTTTAACCTTGCAAGTTCTCAAGACTAAGATAGGATGAAATTTCTAGCCACAGTATTTCCCACTTCCTAAATGTGGTCCAGCTTTCTAAAAGGTCTTACTTTTCTTGTTTGTTATTGCTGATTGCGACGCTTTATTTATTTCACATCAGCACTGTTTACCATTATTCCCGTTTCTAGAAAGGGAACCGAAGCTGACACGTTGTGACTTGGCCATGACCGTCCAAACAGTTCGTGGCCGAATTGCTGCTGCTCCTCTGCATCCCAAAATGAGCAGAGGCATACATGCTCAATGTTCGCAACATCAAGCAGTGTCTTCCACGTGTGGAAAAAGCCATTGCCACAGAGGGAGATTTGTAATTTTCTTGTATTGCAGTGCAAACACCAGTGGGGTCAGCTCAGCTCTTCAGCTGCAAGTCACTGAGTGACATGTCACCATATGCATGTATGTGAGATTCAGCGATTCAATACCTTTCTATAAAAAGGTGGTATGGCTGTAAACAGGGATCTTTATCACTCTCATGGTCCATGTGAGAGCTGGTGTCGTGTGTCAGGCTAGGATCTGAATGACCTAGGTTCAAGTCCCCGTTCTTCCTTGGAAGCTCATTTGGCAAGTCATGTACATTCAGCCTAACCTACCTCAAAGGGTTGTTGTGAGAATAAAACAGAGAAGAACAATGTAAGCCAGTTTGGGTCCCCACTGGGGAGAAAGGGGGGCTAAAAATGAAATGAATAAAGTAAATAATAAAATAAATTTGTGACTAATGTCCTTGACATGAAAAGCTTAACTTTTTTGAGACATGATAACATTTGGAGTTTATAAATATAAGCATAGTTTTGCTCAAATTTCTTCCCATGTGAGAAAGAGGAGGTAGTCTCACACCTCTGAAACAAATGAGGGGGTTAGGCCTCTGATCGGGTTCAATGAGCTGTGTAAGGACAAACCCTGTGTTGTTTGTGACCAGCACACTCTCTGTCTCCAGCAGGTGAAGTTTGGTGCCATGGTGGGAGCCCAGCAGCTAGAGATGCAGGCAGCAGCAGTGCCAGCAGTGGCCCCAGCTGGTGGTGGTCCTGGCGGGAGTGGCAGCGACCACCAGTATGAATGCCTGGAGTGCGGCAAGGTGTTCAAGTGGTCATCGCGGCTCATCCACCACCAGCGGACTCACACAGGCGAGCGCCCTTATAAGTGCTCTGAGTGCCCCAAGGCCTTCAAGGGGTCATCGGCCTTGCTGTACCACCAGCGCGGACACACGGGCGAGCGACCTTACAAGTGTGGGGAATGCGGCAAAGCGTTCAAACGTTCCTCCTTGCTTCAGATCCACCAGAGTGTGCATACGGGCTTGCGTGCCTTCAAGTGTGCTCAGTGTGGCCTGGCCTTTAAGTGGTCTTCCCATTACCAGTACCACCTCCGCCAGCACACAGGGGAACGCCCCTATCCCTGCCCAGCATGTGACAAGGCCTTTAAGAACTCTTCCAGCTTGCGGCGGCACCGCCATACCCATACAGGTGAGCGTCCTTATGTCTGCCCCATCTGTGGCAAGGCTTTCACGCAGTCTACCAACTTGCGGCAGCACCAGCGTGTGCACACTGGTGAGAGGCCCTACCGATGCCAGGACTGTGGGAAGGGTTTTACCCACTCTTCTAACCTGGCACTGCACTGTCGCTCAGCACATGCTGCCCGCCCGGCCCACACCTGTGTTATCTGTGGCAAAGCATTTGCCTCGGACGCCTATCTCCAGCGGCACTTAGAAACTCACGCTGACGTTGCCCCTCCAGCACAGCTTTTCCTAGAGGAATCGACGGCCACTGTAGAGATGCTGTTTCGGTGTAGCGTCTGTCAGCTCACCTTTCCCCTCCAGGAGCAGTTGCTGACCCATCAGGAAGTGCACCTAGCCCCACCGGAGCCACCGCCGCTGCCGCCACCACCTGTGCAGGAGGAGGCAGCATCTGCAGCCTCCCCGCTGCCCTCATTGGCTTGCTCGGTGTGCAGCAAGACTTTCAAGAGCAGTGCAGGCTTAGCACGGCATCAGCAGAGCCAGCATTCTTCAGATCGCACATATACCTGTGCGGTGTGTGAGCGCTCTTTCCCAGCCCTGGCCAGTCTCTTGGGCCACCAGCGTTCACACCCCCCAGCAGAGCAGCGGCTGGAAGAGGCAGAGGTGACGTGCCCAGCACAGGCCGAGCCAGTACCTGCAACCACCGTGACCACACCCCCGCCCCCCGAGCGACCGTATGTTTGTGGGGAATGTGGGAAGGCATTCAAGGGCTCCTCTGGGCTGCGTTACCACCTGCGAGACCACACGGGTGAGCGTCCTTATGCCTGTGGGGAGTGTGGGAAGGCTTTCAAGCGCTCATCCTTGTTGCGTATTCACCAGCGGGTTCACACGGGGCTGCGTGCCTTCACCTGCCCCACCTGCGGGCTGGCGTTCAAGTGGGCCTCTCACTACCAGTACCATTTGCGGCAACACACGGGGGAACGTCCATATGCCTGCCAGGACTGTGGAAAAGCCTTTAAGAACACGTCGTGCCTTCGCCGGCACCAGCAGCTGCATACCGGAGAGCGTCCCTTTGCTTGCCAAACCTGTGGCAAGGCATTCACCCAGACATCCAACCTCCGGCAGCATCAACGAGTGCATACCGGCGAAAGACCCTATCATTGCCGGGACTGTGGCAAGGCCTTCACCCACTCTTCCAACCTGGCATTGCACCGACGCACCCATTCACGGGAGCGTCCCTTCCAGTGCCCAGTGTGCGCCAAAGCCTTTGTCATGGCCTCATACTTGCAGCGCCACTTGCGTACTCACAACAGCACCGAGACGCCCAGCCGTCCGACCGCCCCATCACCTGCTGCCACTCAGGAGGTGCAAATCGTGCCCAACCTACAGGCCACTTTGAACGTGGAGTTGAGCAGCAGCCCAGCCCCAGCTGGCCCTTCCAACACACAAACTTTCCTGCTAGTGCAGACAGCTCAGGGCTTGCAACTCATCCCTAGTGTGCAGCAGCCACAGCCGCCACCCCAAAACTCACCCCCCAAACTCATCCTGCTGCCCAGTCCCCAAGTGATACCCACAGCATCCACTGCTCCGGCCAGCTTTACCCTCTTGCCAAGCACCCCTGCCACCCCAAGCAAGTGTGTCCCACTCCGGCAAGGCAAGGGGAAGAAGCCTGTGTCACTGCCACCACCGCCTCCCCCAGTGACTGGCAGCCAGAACATCATTTTGATGCCCAGCACCACTGGGCCTAGCATGCAGCCTGTCTCTAACATGCATATCCAGAGGACATCGGGGTTGCAGGCTGGTGGGCAGAACATTTTTGTCCTCCAGAGCTTGCCAGAGCAGCAGACGAATACAGTGCAGATCCAGGCTGTGCCAACTGTTCCACCAGCAACAGGCACCCTGCAGATTCAAGCCCTGCCACAGTCCCAGCATCTCCAGAGCCTGCCTGCTGCCCAGCCAGGTGGCACTCTGCAAATCCAGGCCTTGCCTGCTTCCCAGCAGACTAGTACGATTCAGATCCAAGCCCTCCCACATACTCCACAGACTGGCATTGTGCAGATCCAAAGCCTGCCACTCCCCCAGAGCACTGTCCAGATCCAAAGTCTGCCCACCTCTCAGCCGGCAGGCAATGTACAGATCCAAAACCTGTCCAGTTACCCAGCGACTGGCACGATGCAATTCCAAACACTTCAGCCTTCCCAGAAGGTGAACACTCTGCAATTTCAGGCTGTCTCTACCCAGCAGGTGGGGACCCTGCAGATCCAAACCCTCCAGCCTTCCCAGCAAGTGGGCCCCCTTCAACTCCAGACTTTGCCCTCCACCCAGCAGACAGGCTCCCTGCAGATCCAAAACTTGTCCCCCTCAAACCAGTCTGTGACTGGTGTGGAAATTCAAGGGCTCTCTCCTTCCCAGCAGCTGGACGGCACCATTCAGATCCAGGGCTTGGTGTCTTCCCAGGAAGAGCAGCCTCTCCAGCCTTCTGAGGAGATAGCCAGCATCCAGCTCCAGGCTCTGGGCCAAGCTCAGGAGATGAGTGAGGTGGGATCTGCTCTGTCCAGCCCCCACGAGCTCTCTGGGGTAGATCTCCAGCAGGGATCGAGTCCAGAAGAGGAAAGCCAGAACTTGATTGTGGTGCAGAATTCTCCTGGGGATGAACTGTTGGGGCCTGGGGGAGAGGTGGAGAGCCTGGAGGGAGTGCAGGATGTGCACTTTGAGACCCTGCAAACTGAGGAGGGTGTGCAGAATGTATTGGTGCTGCGGAGTGCAGGGGGGGAGCAAACTCGCTTGTGTGTTCAGGAGGTAGAGAATATCCAGACAGTGGAGGAGCTCCCTGGCCTCCAGTTGCAGGGTCCCGATGGTGGCTCTGGGGCCGGGCAGAACCTGCTGATCATCCGGAGTGCCCAAGGGGAACAGACCCTTCAAGTGTTGGAGAGCGTGCCGACGTTGCAGGTGAACAGCCCAGAGAGCACCCAGCCAGCCGATGATGGCAGCAGCACCCCTCAGATGGTGCAGCTTTTGCCAAGCCCGATGGCTTCCCAAGGCCTGTCCTCCATCCAGATTGTGCAGACTGTACCCAACATGCAGCTAGTCCACACCTTTTGAACTCTACAACGGAGTGGGGACGTTAGCTGAGACCTGGTCCTGCACACGTCAGCACTGGGGGTGCAGATGTGACATGGGACCCTGCTTGGTGGGTCTAGGTAGAAATTTAGTGGTTGTTGCTGTAGTCGCCAGATAGGATGGTTCTGATCTGGGTGACTTTGAGACTTGTGAATGACATTGTCACTTCTGCCCGTGGGCTTGAATGTCCCAGGACAACACCTCGGTGTGACAGCAAACCTGTGCCCTCAGGTCCAAAACACACCGATGGTTCTCCCCCACTTCCCTGCTCACATGTAGGCTGCTGCTGCTGCTTTTGCCCCTGCAGCCATAGTGACCGTTCTGCCACCTCCCTGAGCACTTATACGACCTTGCATGAGAAGAGGGGCTAGCTAGTCTAGACCTTTGTTCTATCCCAGATCCACTCCTGTTTTCCTTCATGCTTGAATAGTTTGTTCTGTCAAGAACCAAAAGTTTGTGCTGCCTGATGGTTAAAACAAAACTGTAGGGCAGCCAGGAGGACTCCTTAAGGTTTTCTCCCTCCTCCTCAGACGCAGAGTGTGATTGATGGGTAGCCCTTCAATGCTCAGCTTCTCTCCCTTTCCCTTCCACATTACTGCTTTGGACCAGGGTCTCTGTGATGCAGTATGATCTCTGCATAACAGAAAAATCAGGGAAGTTCAGGTTTTCAGGTCTTCCCTTGGTTTTCAACACTATGGAGCGGGGATACCTTGGGACTGGTCGCAGATTGCATCTCTCAGTCTCACGGGGGGTTTTTCCCTTACTCGAACCTTTTCAATTTCCTGTTCCACAGAACCACATTTCTTTCAGAGTGTTCCTGGTGCTAACACACATGCAAGAGGGTCAGAGACTCTTTCGGTCTAGAAAGTAAATTAAAAAAACACACTGCTTTAAAGAATCTTTGCCTCCTTTCTTTCACTCCTGAGTTTTATTATTTGGTGCACTGGCTGGACTCACACTGTCCTATTAAGGAAGTGTCCTTTACTGTTCAGAAACTGTCAAAGCTAAGGACAGAACCTTAGAATATTTCTTGGTGTTTTTTCAATACCGTAGGATGCCTGATTTCTTTGGGGTGGGAATCATTAAAAGCTTTGAGGGGATAAGAGAAAAATATCTAACCTAGAGGAAATCATCTTTTTTTTTTCTGAAGCAGTCTCAGACATCTTGGGAGCACATCTGTCAGCGATACTTAGCACTTCAGGGAGCACATTTGCATGGAAGATAAAGTCTGGTTGAAATTAATCCAGATAAGAACTCAACAAGAGGCTGGAGAAATGCAAAGTTCGAGCAATTCTCTAGGAGAATGAAGTTCCACAATCTGATGTAATTATTCCAGATGAATGGAGGCCACCAAAATGAGAAAAGGACAAAGGAATCCAAGCAATCGGTAAAATGTTAAAGAAGAAAGCAGATAGGGGGGAATGAAAAAAAATTACTAGTTTTCCTTTTACAGGTTTTTCATTACTTGAATTTTTCAGATTTCTAGAGAGAGTCGTCACACAGTGGTTTTCAAACTTTATTGCCTCAGGGAATCCTTTCCTTATCCATTTCTTGCAGGACTCCTGGCTATCTCAGAGGAGCTTAGGATGTTATAGGATGCACACCTTAGTTGTAAGGTTGCCAACTCTGATTAGAGAAGTTCCTGGAGATTTGGGGGCAGACCCTGAGGAGCATGTTTGGAAAGGGGAGAGAGGTCAGCAAGGATGTGATGTCAGCGTCCACTATTCAAAGATGCCATTTTCTCCAGGGGAATTGATCTCCAGTCTGGAAATTGGTCATAATTCTGGGAGAAGTCCAGGCTTTACCTGGAGGTTGTTAAGTCTACTTAATTGGCACTGGGGTACCAGAGGTGTCTTCAGCCTTGCTATTCCTGTACCATTGCACCCTGAAACATACGTCCATAAAATAGCCCTTAACATGGGACTGAACTGCATTGAAATTTGGAAAAGGAAGGTCACTCTCTAACCAACAAAAGATCCCCCTATAAAACATTTCTGAGATGTTCAGGTCTCCAGAAGAAGGGGGTGCATATAAAGTGAAGAGTGGATCAGACACTTCCCAAACATCTTTTAGATCAGTTTGTAAATAAAAGTTTTCTAGAATTCTCTAGTGTTTCCCAACCTGTGGGTCAGGACCCAGAAGTAGGTCATGAAGCCTCTTACAAGCAAGTTGCAGTCCAGCCCTCCCCAACTCGCCTTTGTGTTGCTGTCTTTCCTCTTCATGCCATCTTTTCACAATCTCTCTTCCCTCACTCTTTGCATCAATAAAGGGGCGAGAGGGGAGCCACCCAGCAACTAGAAACTCTGCAGGTATACTCATTTTCCTATGCAGAATAATATTTTTGTAGGAGAATAATCTTGTGTTAAGTGGCTCCTATAAGAACCTAATTTGGTGCTTAATATGAGGCAAGGCTTTGATCTGACCCTGGAACTAAGACCTGACCCTGGAAGCAGTATTTCCCATGTCATACCATGATCAGTTGGTATTTTTCTTCATTCCATATGCCTGTTGGTTGATAAAAAAGTCAAGTAAAATGTGTCCTGATGATTATAAGAGAGTAATGGAGAAGAATGCCACTTGCCTGGGGCTCGTAGTAGGATGTGATGTTTATTGGCTTCTCAAAAACATGGTTAGCTACTATAGAAAGTTGAATGCTGGATTCGACAGACGCCAAGGTCATATTTTGCCTAGGGCACCAGAAAATCTTGGACTGACCCTGGATGGGTCACTGTACCAAGCAAATTTGGAATTCTGGGTCACCATATGCAAAAGGTTGGGAACCACTTATCTAGAGCAAGCCACTCTTAGGTGTGCCATGGGCAAGATGAGAAGTGTAAAAGATGTGGAAATAAGACCACAGCCCCTAGTTGTGAGAATTTGATACGAAGTTTCAGTTTATGAAGCATTTCCAAAGTGCAGTCTAATTTCTAAAAAACTACACCAAAGCTCAGATCTTTATGGATGTCACCCACTGCCGTATTAGGCTAAATGTGCATAGACTGCCTGTAGATGCTTGGTGATACTGTCTATGTCCAGAGATACTTTTGCCTTTATTATGACTTCACATGTTCCAAAACACAAGTCCAAACACTGATAATAATGTTCTGCTGTACTCTGGCTCATGTGATGTGAACATCCCTTTAATTTACATTTTCTCCCCAGAGTTTAGAACACAGCCTAGTAATTCAGCCTTCCTGTTAACTTTTCCCCCTAAATTCCTTTTTTAAAAAAAGAACTGAGAATGGAAACTAAAACGAGTTACCAGCTGCCACACTCCATGAGCTGATGTAGTGTTTTTATCTTGTTTGCTTGTTTCTAAGGTTCTAGACCAGTGATTCTGATTGGGGACCAGAGGCCGATTTACAAAAGGAGACGGGGATTCAGAACTTTTGGGGTAAATAGTATGGCATTTGGGATTTTTAAGAAGCCCATCTAACCACTTAGAATGACTTCAGATGGCCAGGTCACTCCACCCTGAGGCTAAGAGATCCCTGCACAACTGTAAAAAAATCCAACAGGAACGCCACTCCCTTGCTTGGGGCAAAAAGCAACAAAAGTAATACTTCACTGCTGAGACCAAGTTATATATGATATTTAGTGGGCAAGAGTGGTCAAGATTAAGATAGACCACAGATATGAACAGCACTGTCTTGAAAATAATTTATAAAAATTGTTCTGCTTGTTGGGGATTGCAGCCTTCTTGGTCAAGACAGGAGATAGGCCTCCGAGTTTATAGAAAAAGCCGAACAAAACAATGGATACTGGAGGGGTTTGGTGGGTCTGGGGGTGGAGGAAGCTCAGTCAGCTTTGGGAAGGTGGAAGGACAGTAGCAGTGCAAAAACTGTCTATTTGTCTGATGTGTGTGTGTGGTAAAAAGGCATAATTGCTTTTCTGGCAGGTAGCCTGGAACAACAAACGAAAAATAGCCAAGTCAAATTTTTCTCTCCCCCTCCCCCTTTCTCTTCTGGCTGATTGGCAACTCTTGGTTTCCTCTTGTCAGCGGGATGCACTGCTGCATTGGCTTGCCTACAGCAGACCAGAGAAAGGCACTTTTACAAGAAATGGAAACAAGCTCCATGCCTTTAAAAAGTCCTTAACAGTCGCCAACAGGACGCTTTTCCAGCATGTCTAGTTCACTGTGTCAGGAAAAGCTTCGCCTATTGAATTCCTGTCTGTTAGACAGTATTCTAGGACCAAAAATTTGCTGAACTGTAGACAGGGAAGGATGCCCATTTGTTCCTATTTGAAGAGATATCCCTTCGCCCTAATAATAAGTTTTAAAAAAATGAGCAAAATGGATTTGGCTTAGTATATTTTGCAATTACTATAGGGCAGGCTTTTGACAGCTACAGAGGCCTCGTTTTGCTCCCTTAGTAACTGTTGCTAAGGGCTGAGTAGATTAAAGTACTGCGAAGGAGAAACAGCGCATGCGCATATTAGAGTAAGCGGCTGAAAGCTTGAAGGGTCTCGACGAGGGGGCGAAGCCATTTTTCCTAGAAGGGGGATGGTGTGTAAGAAGTATTGGAGAATTCCATATTCGTCTACGCAGCGGTGAAAGCCGCTATATTCTACGGTCTGGGTGAGTCCATTGTTTGGAGGGGGGGAATTGGAATGTGCAAGGTTGCGAGATAAATGGAGCGTTTCTATTTTTGTAGAGGGGTGTGGCTGCACTGGGTATTTCCTCGCCGGATCAGTTCATTACATGCTGAGGTTTCTTCCAAAGTAGCATTTATCTCCCGCAGTAGGGAGTGGGTGGATAGTCACAGTTTGCATGTAAGAGGTTAAAATTATGGTTAACTCTTCCAGTAGGTGCATTGCAACCATATGTCAACCAGGCTACTGCTGACTACATGTATGAACTGAGTTCTGGGAGGAAGGGGAGGGAACCCAGGCTGGGGGGTTAACAACAGCTAATAAAATTGCCACCATAAATTAATGTACGAAGCATATACTATTCAAATAATTATATTCCACAATCTACTTCTCATTCCTTTTCAAAAACTCTGAGGAAAATTGTTCGTATTTTACAGATTGGAAAACAGACCGAAATGATGGTTTGCTGTTCACTGCGCCTGTGGCAGAATTATTGAATGCAGAATATCCAACTGTACTTCTTCAATAGACACACAAAAGGTTGGGTTTTTAAAAAAAATGTGTATAAATTGCTTTAGCTGTTGCCAATATTTTTCTTCCTTGCTGAGGCGCTTGTGTATAGAGGAGCTTAACAAGAAGTGGAAATTTCAGCACTTTCAAACATAAAAATGCAATGATGGGAAACGTGAAGTGCCTGCTGAATTGTTCTAAAATGCCACTTATACTGATATCAAATCACTAATTGCTACTATATACTTTATTTGTGCCTAAAGAAAGTGTCCTCCAAGCTTGTGATACGTGTCCTTGGCTAGCGACAACTTTGTTAGTATACTATGGCTTAAAAAATTACTTTGTCTTTGAGTTGTCTGAGAGTGAAAAATAGTGCAGATTTATCCTATCAAAAGAAAAAATTCCCTGCCAGAACACACTGCATTGTAAAGATTTCCCGTACAAAATGAACTGTTTGCCAGATGCTGTGTGAGAAACTTGTTTCCACTGCTTTGCCTCCAACCAGCTACAGAGCCAGCATAGTGGTCAGAGTGAGGGATTAGGATCTGGGAGACAGAGTTTCAGATCTCCGCTTTGCCATAGAAGCTCTCTGAAGAGCCTTGGGCTACTTCTATTCTGCCTCAGCTTAACCTACCTCACAGGGTTGTCATCAGAGTAACATGAAGGAGAAGCGAATGGTGTAAGCCACTTTCGGCCCCATTGTGAAGAAAGGTGGGGGACAGATAAATAAAGACCACACACTGAGAAACTGTTACAAATTGCAATAGAACTATATAGTTGTTCATTTTTTAAAATATTGGAAGACAAGGGTGGGGTCTTGTGGGATGGGGAAACCCTATTCCTCTGCTAGCCCATCACACCAGTACCTTCCAGTCTCCACCATGCTGACTTAACTCCCCTGCACTGCATTTCTGCTTTCCCAATTTCCACCCCCACCCCTTAGCTCTTTTCTGCTTTCTATTCCTTTTGGCTCAGGCTCTGCTTCCTTCCACATTCATCTCTCTGGGAGGCCATTTTGAGTTCCTATAGCAACCCAGTACGCTGCTGGAATGGGGGCGAGGCGTGTGTGTTGTACAGACATCACTTTAAATAGTGATATATAATTATTTTAACAATTGGGGGTTTTGTGCATAGTTAAGGGTTCCTCTGGGGTTGTAGAATTGTCCAGTATAGCCAGGGTTGGTCCTGTTTTGAACAGGGTTTTTTATGAATAGCTGTTGGATTTTAAATATAAGGCTATGGTGATGTGAATTTCAATCTGGGAACAGTTTTTTTTTTTTATCCTGAGCAAAGATGGCTTAAGGCCAAAAATCCAAAGTGTGGCCTTCCCCCTTTACCAGGGCCATACAAGTAAAACAATACTATAAATAATTGTCATTATGTTTTAATTGTACCTCAGAACTTGCAGTTTGACCCAGCTTAAGAGGACAGCCAGCTCTGGTGGTAGTTTAACATTGACTTCAATGCTTTTGAATGAGAACTGGCATCTTGTAGCGGTTAGAATGTCAGATTTGGAGCTGGGATAACTGGGTTTCAGTGTCTGCTCTGCCATGGAAGTTCACCGGATCACCTTGGACCCTTTGTATCTTTTAGCCTAATCTATTTTACAGGGTGTTTGTTGAGAAGATAACTTGAAGAAGGGGAGAACAAGGTGATAAGCTGCTTTGGGTCCCCTTTGTGGAGAAAAGCACAATGCAAGCTAAAAATAAGTGTTGTTTTAAGTGTATAATGCTTGAGAATGGCAACCAAACTAACCTCATATTTTAAGGTTAAAACAGAGCCCTCGGGCCATTCAGCTACCGTGAGTGTGCTGCTCATCACCACACGACAATTCCTCAACCTAGGAAGTATTCTGCCTCACTGGAGAAGATTGATGTGGCTTTAGTGGCCTGCTTCTATAACTGTTAGGTGGTTTTGTTCCCCTCAGAAGAATCCAAAGAGGTGTGCACAAAAAGGTTTCTGCTCTGCCTCAGTGTTTCTTCCCCTTTGCATGCCTCGGACAATGAGGCAGGTGAAGCCCTGCAGGATGGACCATGTTAACTGGAGACCCTTCCCTCATCCCCATCTCTGCAGACAGTCAGCAAATATTCAAGTTTTCCTCCTTTGCAGGTGCTGTTCTTACCCACTACCACCATGCCTGCCCTGGAACCTGAGCAGCTAGCCATCAGGGAAATGAGAGAGGATGAGGCATCAGTTGTTCTGGAGCTTCTGAAGGTGAGATGGACTGCTGGAAGGCATCCCTGGCTATTCAGCCTTAGTAACTTCTTTCTAAAGCCCAATGAGGTTTTCCACATGGAGGCAATGTGGGTTTTTTCGTGGCTGCTGATAGAGCAAAGGGGCAATGGGGCTTCTACAGGGTAGATTTCCCCACGTTTTCCACGTCCCCAACTCCCTGCTGTTGCCATTTCTTCCCTCACGCTAGAGGGCTTTTATAAAATTGTGCACTACCGGATCACTTTAGCATTAAAATGATGTATTATCACAATCTCCTGGTTCCCAGCTTTTGTTCTTTTAAAAGGTCAATCTTTCACCTGTTTTTATTGCAGAGTTATAAGGAGGAAATGCAAAGTGTGCATTTACCATTACAATTCTGCAACTAAAAGGACTAGGGACTTCTCTTTTTAAAAAATGAAGCCAGGATCTAGTCTCTATAGCCAGGCCTTTAACAGGCCTAATGTTAGAGTTACCAGGTGAGGCCTGAAGTTCTCCCAGAATTGCAATTGATCTGCAGACTACAAAGATCAGTTCCCTTGAACAAAATGGCAGCTCCAGAGGGCAGACGGTATGGCATCACAATCCTGCTGAGCTCCCTTCCCTCCTCATATTCTGCCCTCCACACTGCTCCCAAATATCCAGGAATTTCCACAGCCAGAGCTGGCAACCCTACCTGATACGCCGACATTAGCAGGGGATAATGCGGGAAAAAGATTCGCTTGCTGTTCTCTGCACATTGAACTGCCGCTAATGATGCACAATGCAGGGCAGACTATATTGTTGTTGTAGTAATTGGTAGCAGCCCTAATTCTGAATCTTATCTAGAATTCCTCAGAAGCTAATATGAAGTTCCTTGATAAGATCAGCAGTAGTAACAGGGTTCCCTAAAAGACATAGTGTGTATCGTTAGTATATCTTTTCCCCATCATGTGCAGCTGCAAATAGGTCTGTTGTGCATTTAATTCATGAAAGACAGCACTAAACCCTGTCCAGTGCAGATAGTGTCCTCTGCAACAAGTAGGGGTTCTGTACCATTTCCATTGGGAGTTACTTGGCAAACAACTCTGTGTAGATACCGAGTTCCCTTCGGGCAGTGCAGCACAAATGTCATTTTTAAAAATGATAGTAGAACTATTCATGATTCATTTCAGCCGAGAAGGATTATAATTGGTGATTATAATTGGTGATTATAATTGGTGATTATAATTGGATCTATAATTGGTGAGGAATTGCATCTGTAAAACCATTTTGGTCTGCTTATTAGTTTGGTGTGAGAGTCAGTTTGGTGCAGTGGTTAGAAGTGGTAGGATTTTAATCTGGAGAACCGGGTTTGATTCCCCACTCCTCCGCTTGAAGCCAGCTGGATGACCTTGAGTCAGCCACAGCTTCCCAGAGCTCTCTCAGCTCCACCCACCTCACAGGGTGATTGTCATGAGGATAATAATAACACACTTTATAAACTGCTCTGAGTGTGGCATTAAGTTGTCCTGAAGGGCAGTATATAAATCAAATGTTATTATTGTTATTAGTATTTATTATTTATTTTTATTTATGTCATTTATAGTCCTCCTTTTCACTGAGACTCAAGGCGGATTACACAGTATGAGCTTAGTACAATCAGTATCGAGTACATTTCAATACAGTATATCAAGTATGTTTCCATACAGTAGATCAAGTACATTTCCATACAGTGTCAAGGACTTTTCCATAAACAATGCCATAGGGTAAATATAAACAAGTTTACAAATACATACTATTAGCAAGGATCCAATACAGAGTAGAAGAAATGTTGAAACAGAACATAATGAATTCTAGGACTAACATTTGGCAACATGAAGGACGGTAGTACATAGGTGTACTTATTTAAAGCAGCAGATAGTATGTAAGTAGCAATAGTATCGTAAGTAGTAGTAGTAGTAGTAGTAGTAGTAGTACCAAAGGAAGAGAACAAAAATTCTTTTGAAAGATATAGTAACATGTACAACCGAATGAGCAAAAACCAATGAGCAAAAAAATTCTTCTCAGCAAGGTAGTTTTAAGGATGGCTTGGTAAATATGAAGATTTAATTAATGTATAAATGAATAATTACAGGCCAGATGATTAAATCAGCTAAAAAAGTCTTTAATTAAAGGACATCCTAAATACTACTAGTCTTCTCCTCATCACCTTTAAGCTACCATTAGGAAAAGTGGGTTCTGGGCACTATAGTTTTTTTGAAAATCCAAACAGGAAAGTATTTGATGCTCAGCTCCAGGGATGATCAAGGGTCTAGCAGAAATAGGGCTAACATCTAAAGAAAGAAAGTATATTAAATCCAAAGACTGAGGGAGCAGCTCCCCTTATCTGCGCTGTTGTCCTTACCTCAGAATACTTTTGAATTTGGCACTAGAAGGTCAGGGCTGTTTTTCTATATTTTTTTCTTGTTTCTGTGCAAGCCATTATGGAATCTCCTTAGAAAGTCTTCAGGAAAGGCAAAACAAGCATATGTTTGGAGATAGCTTGAGTATAGAATAGCCTGCCGCAGGGTGGGGTGTGATCTGATTAAGATTCTCAACACCCCTCCCCCATATTTCAGAATTCTTCCTTCACATGCTTTTCTGTTTGCTTTTCTATCACCAGGATGGATTCAAGGATACTGAGAACCGCTTGATATTATATGTGCTGACACGGCCGTTAGCCCTGCTGTTGATGGCTGTGGTGAGCAGCGGCCTTCGCTTCTTCCTGAACTCTTTCGTGGTAGCACTGGTGGTGCCGGTGCTGCTCACCGTAGTGGCACTGAAACTCCTGCTTTGGCGTTCTCCAGACCTGAGGCACCTGTATGCCTATTACAACGCGGGCCAGCGTGGGCTCTGGGTGGCTGTGTATGACGAGGACGACGTGTGTGGCTGTGTGGCTCTGGAACCGCGGGATGGGGAGCCCCACACTGCAGAGCTGAAACGCTTGGCTGTGAACCGCTGGTACCGGCGCTCTGGTGTTGGCCGCCACCTCCTCAGCTTCCTAGAAGCGCAGGCACGTGCACAGGGCTTCAAATTCCTGGTGGCCCAGGTCTCTGTAGTCACCAAGGCTGCCATTGGGCTCTTTGAGAGCAGTGGCTACAACATGAGCAGTGGGCGCCGGTGGCTGGGCTATACTGTTCAGCAAGTTTTCAGCAAGGAGCTGTAGCATCTATGACTATGAATTGTCCAAGCTGCTCCAGGGACTCAGACAGGGAAAGCACATGGTCTTGATTTGGGGGGGAAAGTGCAGAGGTCCCAAATTGGGCTGTGGCGAGTGTGCCATCTCCAGGCCTCAAACATGGCAGCTCTGCTCTGCTAGGTGGCTTTTCTCTTCCTGGGATGTGACAATGCTTCACGCACAACAAACGTCACTCTGGATAAAGGACTGTTGTTTGAGCCCACACCCTATTCTTTCATGTCAGGCCCTTTATCACTGTGGGGGGCTCCAAGTAAAGCCATCCCAGATATTTCTCCATTTGGGGGAACTGCAGTGAACACCCCCTGTAACCCTTTCTCCCGTTAAGACCGGGCTGGGCGTACTCTGCTACACACGTGCATCTTTTTTGCACCAAGGTAAGACTTGCAATCTGAGTCAGTTAGGCAAATCAAACCAATCTGGAACAATTGTTCTGCATAATTTATTCTCATTCTGCTTCTCATGCAGAAGACACTTTGGATTGCACTGAAACCTTACCTGTAGGTTGCGTCCCAATGCACTTGCAGCAACCTGCCAACAGTGTTATTCGTGCAGCCCCAAGAAGCGCATTCCCATTCCCTTAACCTAAAGAAAAACTAAAATGTCAAGATTATAAATTCTGAAGATGCGTGATAGATGCAAGCTTCTTTTTGTATTATTTTAGGAGTCCGGGAAGCAAACCTCTTCCTGGCTTTTCTAGATCGAGTGGTTACATTCAGGTTTTGTCAGGCTATGTAGAGACATGCATAATTTCAGAGGTAGGTCAACTGTGGAAGCATATTCCCAACTGTTGGGGATTTGTGAAGAGTGGCCTTTCGAGAGCAGGTCTGAGGGAACTTGTTATTTTAGTTCACAGCAGAAACTGGATTTGTACTGCGTTGGTCTGCCAGGATGGCCTTTTGTGAATCATGAAACAATTCCCCCACCCTCCACTTAGATGCCAGTTTGGTGTAGCGGCTAAGAGCGTGGGACTGTAATCTGGAGAGCCGGGTTTGATTCCCCCCTCCTCCACTTGAAGCCAGCTGGGTGACCTCGGGCCAGTCACAGCCCTCCTGAAGCTCTCTCAGCTCCACCCACCTCACAGGGTGTTTTGTTGTGGGGATAATAGTGACATACTTTGTAAACCGCTCTGAGTGGATATTAAGTTGTCCTCAAGGGCGGTGTATAAATCAAATATTATTATGATTATTATTTATTATTATTATTGTGCAGCTGTGCAGAGCTCTTTTTTCTGTGTCTCCTTTGGAAAGCCTGGTTCACACATGCAGTGAAATAAGGTGGGAGAAACCTGAGGTGCTCAAGTGGACTGCATCACATCAGACAAGAGCATCACTCTTCAGAGTCCTCTCTTTGAAAATTACTGCAGATAGAAAAGCCAGCAAGCCAAGAAGGCCGGGGTCTTTCTTACTGCTGTGCTAGCTTTCTATTGGCAAAGATTTTATTTTAAAAAAACAACAACTAGTATCCATCACTTGCAGTCTGAAGTGGTGAAGGTCACTGATTTCAACAAAAAGCAATTAAAACTTTGTGTGTGAGTGTCCTTTGGTGGCTGTGAGATGTTTTATGTCATCTTACCACATCTGGTTCTGTTCAGAGGTGATATAGTCCAGTTCCACACGGAACAGGGGAGCCAAGTCCCATTTGCCGTATATCCCAGCTATCCCCCTCCAAATACTGTTTCAAGAGAACTGTTGCACTCAATACTGAATTATGCACCTGAATTAAGTGAACAGACGTGTGTATTTTAACATAATTTATGATGTGTTTAGATTTTTGAGTTTTTGCAGAATTTGGCAGCAGAATTGAGTAAGGAGAAAAGAAGCAGGGGAAAATGACTAGAGACCTGCATATTTATTTATTTATTTATTTATTTTAATGCAGCAGTATAGCCTCTACCATTTTCGTGTCTTTCCAAAGGAAAACGTGCCTGAATGCATGTATGTGGGGTAGGACTCCCATTTACCTACAGGGGCTGGGTATTACTAGCCCTACTTTCTGGCCCCTAAGAAATTGATGAGCAAGCGAAAAAATGACCTCTACATAGTGATGCTTTAGGGATTTCCTCTAGTCTCTATGGTAGAGGCTATACAAACTATGATAAAGACCAAAGAGACTAGGGAAGGCAGGCTACAACACCAACTGGAAGTGACATCATGTCCTCCCCAAGCTCCACCCTCCCCAGGCACCACCATACCTGAACCTAGCATTTGCCAAGGCAGTGTTAGGCATCCTTATGGGGCAGGTGGATGTTGCTCGATGGAGATAGTTGTACTAGCAGGTGGGAGAATGCTTAAGTATGCATATAAGAAAGGAGTCCAGTAGCACCTTTAAGACTAACCAACTTTACTGTAGCATAAGCTTTTGAGAACCAGTTATCTTCGTCAGATGCATCTGATGAAGAGAACTGTGGTTCTCGAAAGCTTATGCTACAGTAAAGTTGGTTAGTCTTAAAGGTGCTACTGGACTCTTCTGTTTTGCTACTACAGACTAACACGGCTATCTCCTCTGGAGTATGCATATAAGCATCCCTGCTACTGTTTTGCCTTCATTGTAACCATGTGTCCCAGTGGTGGCTATTTACTTTGCTCCATAAGCATGAATGACAATGGATTAGCAATTCACTGATAGGAAGGAAAGGAAAGGTATGTACTTGAAGAGAACAATGGGAAGAGGTGTAAACCTTTCCCTGGTGTCCCCATCTAAATGAGCCACCTCTTAGTTTTCTGCATTTTGTTGTCCTGTAGAACTCATCAGGAGCCACTGAGAACTGAGCCATCCCTATTTGCATTGGCCACTACTACTTTATCTGCACATCTCTGCTCTCCTCAGCACCAGAGAACCTCAGGAACTCCTTTTTAATGCATACTGTGGACAGATTTTGTGGCTACACTGCAAATGGGGCAGAACCTTGCCTTGTACTAAGCCTTGCTTAAAAGCTTGAATGACGGCTGCAACATCTGTGTGATCCCCTGAGGGTGTGCTGCTAGCTACCCCGATGCCACCCTGACCTGGATAGCTCAAGAAGGCCTGAGCTGTTTCCGCACGGCTTACCTCAACCCGTAATGCTGCGCAACATGCCGAAAAAAACATGGAAGATTGAGTTTTCTTGCATGAGTTTTGCGCGATGTTGTGCAACATCGCGCAAATCTCATGCGAGAAAATGTGATCTTCCGCGTTTTTTTCAGCATGTTGCGCAGCATTACGGGTTGAGGTAAGCCGTGTGGAAACGGCCCTGATCGGGTTAAATCTTGGAAGCTGAGAAGGGTTGACCTTGGTTAGTATTGGATGGGAGACCTCCAAGGAAGACCAGGATGATATAGGCAGAGTCAGGCAATGGCAAACCACCTCTGTTGATATCTTGCCTTGAAAATCCTAGCAGGGGTTGCCATAAGTCAGCTATGACTTGACAGTACTCTCCACCACCACCCTGATGCCAGATGTATTCCTGTTGTTAGCAATGTTCAGGTTTGCATATATTTCTGATGGACCTAAATAAAGGCCAAGATTGCTATTACTGAACTTTGGCATGTCGAATCTGGTCTCAGACTGACAATCTTCCTGAAGCTGGATTTGGTTCCATAGTGGAAGAAACATAGCTTGAGAATTACATTTTGGAAGAAAGGGGATGAGGGAGAGTGGCTCTTTTTACAGAGGAAGGAAAGTCCACCTGGAAATTGCCTTCCTTGGAAAAGGTGAACTGTTGACTGGAAAAACATGCACAGCCATCTTAATCTGTACTTAGTGTGTACAGATTCAATAACAATCAATTTTAATAATGGTAATAACCTTGTGTGGTGGATTATAAATTAGTTTATGATGATGATGAACTTTCCAACAGTGCATGGATTTAAATTTGAGTCTCCCAGGTTCTAACTTGGCCTCCAAAGTTGTAGTTATTTGCATGGGGATGGCCAGAGAGTGTGCTTGTAGTATAAGGTAGTTGTACCAAAGGTGATGGAATGTTTAATGTGTAGTGGAGTGCATTGCAAAGGCATATATATGGTTTCCAAAAGGAGGGGGTCCTTTCTACAAAGGGGGGAGGGCATCAAATATGATGGTAGTTGATAAATGTGTAGCGCCACTGAAAAAGAATTGCCTTGTCCTTAAAATGGAAAAAAAATACATTCATTTTAATTGCATGTTTTATTTGAATTGCTTGGAAATTTTAATTGTATTTTATATAAACTATTTTGAGTGTGGTTTCCTTCCAGAATGAAAAGCAAAGTGAAAAATAGATGTGTGCAGTAAATGATGACTTGATGACTGGGAGAAAATCAGGTGTGCTCTACTTCTGTGATAGAAATAAAGCTTTGGAAAGTCGCCAGAGACAGCTATACATTGGATACCTGTAGCAGTCTAGCCTCGCACTCTTATGATTTTGAAAAATATAGGAGTGAGGCTGAATTTGAGCTGTAAAGAACATTGGGAGGGATGCCGAAAGTTATTCCTGCCAATTCCATACTTTGTAAGACTTCAGTTGTGGTTAGGCAGGGTGGGTGGAGCTGAGGAGGCGCTCTTCGCAGTCTCAGAAGAACTATCTGATTACTCCACATATTCTAAGACTGAGCTCTGGATTTCAAAAGTAGTTTCCAAGACTAACCGAACAGATTGCTGAAAAATGTATGTCTTTGTATACACACAACATCACCACCACAAAAGTGCAGTTGCTTTAATTTTCCTGGTCATTACTTCATCGAAAAAATAGCAGGCAAGACGTCGCTTTAATTTAGCCTTCATATTTAGCTTTATTGTGCTGAATTGTTATGGTTACTAGTTACCATGCCAGTAACCATAAAACTGCTCTGGCAGCAGAAACCCTGTTTGTGCAGGTGTTTGGGCCAATGATGTGAACCATCACCTTGGGACAGCCAGCATTTGTTTCACCATATTGCCACAGAAAAGCTCTCTTTCTCTGATAAGCCCTGGTTTCGTATTCCAGATGGTCCCATTATGACCCCCGCGCGCGCACGCACGCACGCACGCACGCACACACACACACACTGAAACTGAGTTTGAAGGAGTTCGTTCTGTCTTTCCTAAATGCAGGAAAAATCCAGTTCTCAGGCTGCCCTGGCCAGGATAATGTGTGTGACTCATATTTCCTGTGACTTGCTTTCCCTGTGGATGAATGCAGGCTTTTTTGAAGCACAGAATTCTTCACAGACTTTGCAGATGGCAGATATTGTGTCACTTAGAATTGTTTTTACATAACATGTTTTTCTCTTTTATTTATATCACACCCATACACCCCGAAAAAGGCTATCAGGGCAACTTAAACAGTTTGTTCCTATTACCCCCATATTTGAATGCATAGTGTAACCCTTTTTATCAGTGTGGGCTGTGTTAAAGCACTGGGGACAGGATACCCCTGCTTCCATTTTATGGATGGCAAACTCAGGCTGAAAGAGAAAAATGGACTTACTCTGAAGCCAAGTTTCAATAGCTGTAAATGGCAACAATAGGATGAAATTATGTTGCAGGAGAGATCTATGAGGGAAATGTCTATGAGACCAGCCCTGGTCTTTAGAGATTTACCATATAAATGTTATGTTGGTATTCAGTGCACTTGCATTGAAGGAGAAGTAAGATTATACATAGTCATTTCAGCTAACCCTGCTCTTCCCCTCTACATGTTCACCTTATGTAGATATCAGATGTATGCATGTGGACTCTGTGTTATTGGAGATCCTGCTGTGCATGTTGAGCCTATGTGTGTACATGCACACACAGGTTCTTACATGTTACCCTGAGTGTGTCTAGAGCAAGAGAAGGGTGGGACCTGTGGGTTAGATCCTGCACTTCCCTTGATCCATGTTAGCTATATGCCAGCTATGCAGCATAAGTGCAGTCCTACAGTAAGCTAGAAAATCCAGCTTTAAATGGGATGAAGGAAGGGAACTGAATGGGAAGCTGGGGCTGGATTTGATTTATGTGGGGACAAAAGGAGAGAGCTGGGGCCAGGTGGGGAGCAATGCAAGGGAACTGAGCTCAGCATAGCCAGAAGCAGGGAGCCTTGGAGAGGAGGTCTGGAGGAAACAAATGAAACATAGAGGAACAAAGGAATAATAATGGGACAGGGAGAAAGTAGGATTGCCAGCTTGCCTGGAAAAAAGAGTCCCATCTCTTTAACAGAAGCTTCATGTGTGGAAATGGGTAGTGGAAACTTCATGGCATGGAGGTAAATAAAACCACCTGGAAAACAACATCCTATTAAACCTGTATTAAAATAGCCAGGGCATGTTTATCCAAGCCTGTTGGCAACTCCAGTAAGAGACAATGTACATGGATAGGTTACTGCCTTTTATCTGGCAGGTGTTCCATGCCTGTAACAGTTGCATGGCAGGTGGAAATTCAACCGGTGGTGCTTTGAGTTACGGAGAAAATTCCAGAAAGGGTGACAAACTGATGTACATGGGAAAGGGTGGAGAACATAGGTGAGGTAGGGAGCTGAAGGAAGTGGGAGGAGTACACACACATGTGGAGGGTATACTTTACTGAATGGTATTGGAGGCAATTTTAAAACTTCACAAAGATAAAAGAATTGTATTGGAAACAAACAAGAGCATCTTAAAGGCTTCCTTTATAGAAACATTCCACAGCTGCGTAAGTGCTACCAATGTGGTTCCTTTCCAAAAATCCTCACAGAAATGTCACAAATGTGGTTCTCCTGGGCTGGGCCTGGTGGGAACTCCTCCTATCAGCCACTCCGAGACAGAATCTCTTATTCGCAGGCTGCAGATTGGAGGCCACCCGGCCCAGAGCAAGCAGGGGTGTTTCCACTTTCCTTTCTGCCTGTCTGACTCACTGCCTGGGTCCTCTAGCTTGTGTAAAAGGGCTTCTGCTTTGCAGTGCCTCCTTCAAACCAACCCACTCAGGACACTGGCCCTGCAAATTACGCTATGCAGCGCCTCCTGTTCTTTTTAGGTGAGTGTTGACCTCTTCCACGGGTGATGCCGTAATTCTGCTGGTGGGAAGTCCTGCTGGGATGGTGGGGAGGGCTCCAAGTCTCCACCAGCAGTACTGGACACAGAGATTTGGGTTACAAGGGGGCGTGTGAGAGATGGGAATTAGGATGCCTGGGTTCAGCCTAGAGTTTTCAGGAGGTACCATGTAGCTGGCACTGCAGGCACTGGAAGCAAGCCTGTGCAATAACTGCAGTTAATGGTGGTGTGTAAGTTGTCCTCGGTTTTTCAGAGGTAAAAAGGGAATGACTCTCAGGATATATAAGTTCTATGGTGACCATTTGCCCACTCTTGGGCTCCCCAGGAGCATTCAATGGTGTGGGGGAAAGGGAGGGGAATGAAATGGTGTTAACGAGACGTGACATTACTGCATTGCAGGTGCTCTAGGATTCCCCTGAAACTATTGGGTTTTTTCCATAGAATTTTGGGTGAATCCTTGCATGTTCTGCTATGTGGTGATGTCACTTCTGGTTATGCAGCCAGAGGTGCAGAATTTGAGTCCTGTGGCACCTTAAGAGACCAACAAGTTTTTCAGTATATGAGCTGTTGAGAATCAGAGCTTCCTTCTTCAGATGCCAGAAGCAATATTGCAGCATCTGAGGACCCCATTAGGCTAAATCCCACCTTGGCCAGTCTCATGGGGATTGCCTTCCAAGAGTTGTCAACCTTAACCAGTTCCTTCCAAATGATTATAGCAATGCACTAAGTTGGATCCAGCTGGCTTTTCCAATTGTGCAAAAAGAGAAGATGAAATCCCTTTTGACCACCCAAAAAGGCTATACTGGGGATCATGGGACCTGCATGAACAAAGGTCATGCATGGGGGCTGTAATGAAGGGTACTGAGCAAGATTTAGCAAAGATGTCAGCTTAATTCATCCCATTGATCTTCCAAAGGATCACAGGAAAGCATTAAAGCAAAGAACATTAAAGCAAAGTTCACACGGTGATCTTTTAGGATTGTGTCACAATGAGGGACTTTATTTAGGCCTGGTTCATCCATTAGAACAACAAGGCAATCCACCCTATGATGGATGTTCAGGAAGAAGTAATAATTTCCATCCTTGCTACAGGCTTCAGCCTCAGTTTAAGTTCTGCCTCAGACTGCCATTTTGTAGAATCTACACAATCATCAGGTAGGATGGGAGGAGGTATAACAATTCCACAATGGCATCAGAACTAATTTAATGAAGAGTGCCACATATAAGAGCATTTTGAGCTTAAGAGTTGAAGAGACAAACAAACATAAGATGTGCTGAATCAGACAAAAGGCCCAAGAATAGAGAACCTTGCCTGGCGCCCATGCCAAACAGAAACACACCAGACAGGAGGACTGGTTCTCCAACCAAACAACTGAGACGAGCCCCTGAGATGCTTCTCCTGACTCAATTCATGTCCCCCATGGCCACATGGAGCTGACCGTAGAAACATAAACATCCTCTCCCTCTCCCTGGAAGCTCATTTGGTGCCTACCATACTGTCCAAAATACTTCATTTTGCCCAGGATTTGAACTGAAGCACACTATTAAAACAGCTTAAAAAAGCGCCATGAGGAATTTTTATAGATATCATTTTAGGTTGTTCACTATTGTTTTATGCTGATTATATGCCTCAGTATTTCCTATGGTATTGCCTTTATGGTTTCATTGTATTGTTTTTACTTTGTGAGGTGTCTTTAGCTGGAGTCTGAAGAGGTAATGAATAGCTTTTCTAAATAAACCAATAAATTCTAATGATCTTTTCTTTGACTAAAGTATGTTTAAAAAACTCAAGGGAAGTTAGGAATATGTTAAGTTGAATTCAAAATGTATTCTTTTCTGGCAAGCAATCACTTGAATTCTGTTGTCTTTGTAAATTTTATAGGGTAACTTTATATTATTTTAACTGTGCTATTTGATTTGTGGTCATATTCATAAACCATGTTGCACTAAATAGAAAATGTAAGGTAGAAATATTTTAAATAAGTTATGTGATAATGTTATGTGATAAACCTGCCTTGAGCCAAGAGGAATGGTGGAGTATAATTAAATAAATATAAAAATAAATACACAAGTAAGTGAAATATTTTCCATAGTTAATTTAGATAACATATTTAGTTTGTTTTATATTTAAAGTTAATCAAAGATTGTGAGACTATTACAGGTATATATGTGTCATGTCTGAGCCCCATCCATGCCAATTTTTAACGATCCCTTTGTTCTGAACAAATGTATCCTGCTGTAACTCGATGTCATTTTACCAATGTCATAACTATTTCTTTCACGGGCTTTCACAGGTGTTTATCTAATGAATTGCAACAGCTTCCAGTGTTTCTGACCTTGTATGCTGCTCCCTCTCAGACTTTGCTATGTCTTGCTTGCTAGTAGTGACTCAACTTGATATTACAGATATGTGAAACGTTCTCACACAAGAAAAGCGCCAAAATCTTGTTTATGATTGGGAGGGGGGAAAAGAGCAGACTTGAATGTTAAAAGAGAAGTCTCTCTCACATGATGTCATTCCTATCAACTTTTATTCTTGCTGCTTAGATGCTTACCTTGCTTCTGAGTAGTCCTATGGACATATATATGGAAATGATCTGATTTCTGAATAAAAACCATTTAACAAAGAACCAGTGTCTTGCTGCAATGGTCCAGGGATCTGTCTACCATATCCTGTCATCCATAGCCTGACAATATGAGTTGCTAAAATGTGTGCATAAAAACAGCTAACATAACATTTAAGTCTGGGGGCTAAAGGAACATCTAACCCCTCCCCCCATTGTGAATCCAATCCACTTTGCTGCAGTTCATAAAACAACATCTCAAGCCTTTTTGTATTTGTTGGTATAATATGGTTAAAAAAGGGTTAACATTGCAATGTGGTCTTGAGAATGCATCTCAGAGTGTTTGTACATAGAGGATCTGCCTTCTGTTTCTAGTTGTCTTAATTTGTAACCCTTTCCTTTGTTTTTCAGCTGTCTTTCTCCAGTTCTGTGCTACAGGTAAAACAGCTAGGAATCCCTCTCTTTCTGCTCATCTGACCCTTGTAGTTTGGTTACAATCCTGTCCAGTGACCAGGAGACAAGGGTGCCCGTAGGAAAACTGATTCGGGAGAGTGAAGGAGTGGTGATGTCTATTACTAGGGGAGTAAGGATTTTGCCAAACATATTTAATATATATTTTATGGAATGGAGGTAAATTATGCTAAAATGCTAATCTATTATTATAAAATATACACTCACACATAAAAATACAAACATTATTATAATAAAGAAATAATATGTGTACTTTTTAAATACAGCACACTTACTGTTGTGAGAACCAGCAAATTCGTCACCAGATTTTTAAAATTTACATCCTGCTTTTCTCCTTGATTGGGGGGCCCAAAGCAGCTTTTCACATTAATAATAATATAATAACAAATTTATATACTGCCCTTCAGGACAATGCCACACTCAGAGTGGTTTACAAAGTGTTTTATTATTATCCTTACAACAATCAGCCTGTGAGGTGGGTGGAGCTGAGAGAACTCTGAAAGAGCTGTGACTGACCCAAAGGTCAGTCAGCTGGTTTCAAGTGGAGGAGCGGGGAATAAATCCTGGTTCTCCAGATTAGAGTCCTGCTGCTCTTAACTGCTACAACAAACTGGCTCTCCATTGTTCCCCCCACCTCCACTTAATCATCATAACAACAAACTTGTGGGGTTAGGTTAGGCTAAAAAATTGTGATGGGCCCAAAGTCACCCAGCAGGACTTCCATGGTTGAGTGGGACATTTGAACCCAATGATCCCAGGTCCTAGTCCAACTCTCTAACCACTATGCAAAACCCATCCCTCTTATGATCATTAGACTTTGACCTTTTTCTGCAGTAGTCATGGCTCATTAAGGACCTTACTAGTGCTAGTTTATGTGACCTAGACATCTCAGGCCAGTTTCTTTTCCTTGTCCAAGGCAACAAAGGTTGATAGTAATTCACAGCTATGGGTGTGTGTGTGTGTCAATTTGGAAAAAAGATTAAGTGACCCAAGCAATGATGGGTGGTGCCAAATATGCAGAGGTTGGCAACAGCAGGAGCTGATGGGCATATGGTTGCCGACTCCAGGTTGGGAAATTCCTGCAAGTTTGGGAGCAGAGCCTAGGGAGGAGCTCAGCAGGGATGTTGTGCCATAAAGTCCATCCTCAGGCGATGCCATTTTCTCCGTGGGAACTGGTCTCTGTAATCTAAAGATCAGTTGTAATTTCAGGAGAACTCCAGACCCCACTTGGAGATTGGTAACCCCAAATGGGCATGGTTCGTACCCATCATTGCCTCCCAAACACATGCTGCCACTGCTTGGGTCCTGCTTCCCTGGTTCTAGACTCTGGGCCAAGCTACAAGTGACAAATGACACTTGAATGGCAAGTGTATTTCTCCCTGTTCACTTGCCCTCCACTCAATCCACTTGCCGTTCAAGTGTCATTCGTCACTTGTAGCTTGGCCCTCTGTATGAGCATCACAGATGGGAGAAGGCTCCCTCTCCCAACAGAGCTGCAGTTGCCCTGGTCCTCTCTGAGACAGAATGGGATGGTGCTTTGAGCAGCCAAGTAAGGGATTCAGTAACGGCCAAAATTAATGACATCTTTGCTCACTACATGAGGTTTCCCAAACCCAACTCCCCCCCCCCCTTGCAATCACACACTCCAGCTGCAGGAATGTCATTTTAAAGATGAGAGGGTGTGGTTTTCAGCCTCTGCCTTTCGTTTTCAGACACTGAAATGGCCCCCACAGGGGAGTTAATTACATAATCTTGGAGCAGCACATGCTCAGAATACACCACGTGCTGCTGCAGTACATGCTCAGAGCCAAGCTAGAAGTGATGAATTACACTTGAATGGCAAGTGAACAGACTCACCTGTATCCCTCCTTGTTCACTTGCGCTCCACTCGATCTCTATGGGCCAAGCTACATGACACTTGAACGGCAAATGAACAGACTAAGGGCCAAGCTACAAGTGACGAATGACACTTGCCTGGCAAGTGAACAGACTCACATGTATTCCTCCCTGTTCATTTGCCATTCACTTGCGCTCCACTGGAGCAAGTGGAGCTCTCCAAGTGGAGAGCAAGTGGAGCGCAAGTGAACAGAGGAATGCACATGAGTCTGTTTACTTGCCATTCAAGTGTAATTAGTCACTTCTAGCTTGGCTTTCAGAATACTCCATGTGCTGCTCCAAACCCAGAGTCATCTAGCGAACAAATGTATATTTTGGCCCTAAGCCCTGACCCTCTCCCTGCACATCAGATGAGAGAAGCTCGGTCCCCCGTTCCCAGTTTCTTTGATCTAGCAAGTTTTTTGCCTTGGGGAAACTTATCTTAAGAGGTAATATTACTATTCAGAAAATTTGAAGGAAAGTGAATAGACTGGAATGAAGGTAGAGCAGATGTCAGCCTTCAAAATGGATTTACCCTGCTCAAAGTGGGAGAAAGTAGACAGATCTCTCTGTGTCCTTGTAACCTCCCCTTATCTCACCTCACCAGATTCATTTACAGTACGTCTATTGGGAGGTCCAAATCTCTGCGCAGGACGGGTAGAACTCTTTCACCAAGGCAAATGGGGAACAGTCTGTGATGATGACTGGGACATACCAGATGCAGCCGTGGTGTGCAGAGAACTCGACTGTGGGCAAGCTCTTTCTGCCCCCCACGGTGCCTGGTTTGGTGAAGGCACTGGCCCCATCTGGCTGAATGAGGTGCATTGCAGGGGCACTGAGAGGCACCTTCAAGCCTGCCACCATAAAGGCTTCCGCAAGCATGTGTGCACCCATGAAGAGGATGCCAGCGTCATCTGCTCAGGTGAGGCATTCATATAAGAAAACTTCCCTGCTATCTGGTTCCACAGGATGAAAAAAGAGAAATAAACTTTGTACCACATTGACACGGATTAGATTCACACTTTTCTCCCATGGAACTCAGCACACATGTTCTCTCTCAATTTTTCCTCACAACTACCCTGTGAAGCAGGTTAACCTGAGAGAGTGACTGGCCCAAGGTTACCCAGTATACTTCATGGCACAGTGGGGATTTGACCCCTGGTTCTCCCAGCTGTAGTCCAATACTATACCATTCAGGTTCATTTTGGGCAGGGGAAGAACTGGGGAAGATCCTGCCAGTTAGCAGCAGCTCGGTAACAACATCTGATGGAGTTTGCTTTACTCTCTGCACACAGGTATTTGAGAACACAGGTGAGATTCCTTGGACACAAGCCGGAAGGCAAGAACCAAAGGCTCTTAGCCTGAGTATCAGAGCTTAGAGCTGGGCAGAAGATCAGCTGGAAGAGAGAGAAGCCCCAATCAGCAATCAGAATTCCCCCCCTCCCATTTTGAGCAGGAAGCATCATTCCCTGATCTAGGAACTCCAAGGAGTAAGTTGCAGTTACTCAACAAAAATGTTGCATAACTGCAACTTACTCCTTGGAGTTCCTAGATCAGGGAATAATGTTTGCTGTTCAAAGTATGTACATTCAACCCTAAGCACTCCAGCTAGGCTTCCCAGGTCCTTATACACATCTAGGGAGAGGCGGGGGACCTGAGTCTTACACTCTGAAGTCTCCGCACGTGCACTTTGCATGCGCACACACACTCCTGGAGAGGCGTAATGCCATAATTTCTGGGAAGGGATGGCATCACACTGGCCATGGGAATGCTCCTGCACTTTGTGCCCCCCATGAACACATGCACCGCACGTGTTTCTGGGATGCCTGCCAGTGCCAGATGACCTCTGGGGGGGGGGGCTTGCCACCTCCTGCCAATCACTGGTGGATTGGCAGGCAAGGAGGCGAACCTCCAGGAGTTTGTTCACCACTGAGGGGTACCTGGGAACCCTATAAAAGCCTAGCTCCAGCACAACACATGGAAAAGCAGAATATGAATTATTTTTATTTATTTAAAACAGTAATCCCACTTTATCTCTGTGGACTCCTATGGATTAGAAGCCTCACATCCTTATCCTGTTGGGCCTTATAAAGGAATGTATCCAGCTGGCAAAGTAGTAGTTGTAGAGTTGGTTGAGAGGTTTATGCTTGTTGAGCAGGGATTGCATGCAAAGTTAGGTCTTCAGTAGCTGTTGTCCACCCCCAGAAGTAAATGGGCTCTGTCTGTACCGCGCTGAAGCTCTCTGGGCCAACAACAAGCCTGAATGAACTCTTTTCCTTTCTCCCTTTACAGCTCAGCGCTTCCCTCCTTTCAGTTCCTTTTCTTCTCCCGCAACTGTCACGGAGGGCAAAACGGAGGCAGTAACGACTGCAAGACCAGCACCTTCTGTACCTGCTGAGGGTGAGTGTACAGGCAAACTGAAACCTACCACCTTCCTGGTACACCTGCAAAATATCCCTCTCTAGATTTTTGTTGGGTCCCCGGTGGCAACCCTATTTCCATTTGGGGGAAATTGGGGAGATTTGGGGGGGGGGTGCCTTAGGAGGGCAGAGTTTGAGGAGGAGAGGGGGCTCAGTGGGGAATGTGATGTATGGTTGCCAACATCCTGGTGGGGTCTGGAGATCTCCTAGAACTGCAGCTGATATACAGACCATAGAGATCAGTTCCCCTGGGGAAAAAATGTATGATTGTGAGGGTGGATTCTATGGCATTATACCCCAGTGAGACCCCTCCCTTCCCAAACCCTGCCCTCCCCAGGCTCTACCCCCCTGAAATCTCTAGGAATTTCACAGCCTGGAGTTGGCAGGCCCAACTGATGTAACTCTAGAAGTTCATTTTTTCCTAGATTCTATGGTACTCCACAGAGTCTGCCTTTGATACAGCGAAAATTCAGCAGGAGAAACATCTGATTTGGTAGTATGGGTTGCTTATTAAAGACACACGATTGATAAAGTGGCAACCGTACTACCCCACCCTCCCCTATACTACATAGTGCAATAACCAGAGGGAAGGTGTTGACCAAGTGTACCACATTAAGGTGTCTGTCAGAGCAATTATTTCCATACCTTGGGTTGGGTCCATGCAACTTTTCCACTGTTGAAAAAAGTAAGAGGGGGCAGGTCCCCTTTCACCACATAAAAGGCTATGCTGGAGGTTATGGGGCCTCCATGGACAAAAGCCATGTGGGATGGGGACTTCAATAAAAAGGAGAACTTGGCAAGATCGAGTGACCAGGAGGATCCCAATCCTTGCCTTATGAGCTTGCTTTAACAAAACGTGTGTGTGTGTGTGTGTGTGTGTTATGTGCCATCAAGTCATCTCCGACCTAAGGCAACCCTATGAATGAAAGGCCTCCCAAATGTCCCATCATTAACAAACTTGCTCAGGTCTTGTAAACTGGAGAACGTCACTTCTGTTATTGAGTCAAGTCATCTCATTTTAGGTCTTCCTCTTTTCCTACTGCCTTCTACTTTTCCTAGCATTATTGACTTTTCCAGAGAATCTTGTCTTCTCATAATGTGACCAAAGTACGATAGCCTCAGTTTTGTCATTTTAGCTTCTAGGGCTTACACAACAAAAAATAAGAAGCAAATACACCTCCAGTTGCCACAACCCGCATTTAACTCCTTTCCTCTTCCTTGATACAGGAACCCTGACCTTGCGCCTCATAGGTGGCAGAAGTCGCTGCTCTGGCCGGCTGGAGGTGTTTCACCAGGGGCAGTGGGGGACAGTATGTGATGACATGTGGGGACTTCCAGATGTCACTGTGGTCTGCCGGGAGCTGGGCTGTGGAGAGGCTCTGGCAGCTCCAGGCAGTGCTTTGTTTGGTGAGGGGAACGATGCCATCTGGTTGGATGATGTGCAATGCCAAGGCCAAGAGTCATCACTGACAGAGTGCCTCGCCAGCCCATGGGGGACACACAACTGCCGACACAATGAAGATGCTGGGGCTGTGTGTTCAGGTGAGACTGCCCTAGCAGGGTTTGTATATCTATGTAGCTATCTTCACACTATAAACTTCACCCAGTTGAATAGTCATTTGCTCTTCCCAAGGAATTATGGGAACTATAATTTTGTGAGAGGCAAGAAGTGTCCACAAGAGGATTTCAGGCCTATTTCACACATTCAGCTGAAGGAACTGGAGGGTTTTAGAATTAGTTACTTCAATTTTTTTAAAACCTGTGTCCCTGGTGTGACTGGTTAAAAAAAAAACTTGTGAGGAACTTACTATGTAGAAGAGCATTGCAAAATGGCACCCAGCATCTGCAGTTTGAAATGCTACATTCTATCATATCAGGTTTCAGTTGGCTCACATGAATTCACTAGGCCTAGCATTTCACTAGTACTACAATCCCCAGGGTTCTTTATGTGCAAGCCAAGTAGTGGATACAGAACTACATATGTTCTCCTGCTTTTTTAGTTAGATGTGGCTTCCCTGTCATGTAATAAAATCAAAAAGAGTCCAGTAGCACCTTTAAGACTAACCAATTTTATTGTAGCATAAGCTTTCGAGAATCAAGTTCTCTTCGTCAGATGCATGGTACAGAAACTGGTCAAATATAGAAGAGGAGGGGGGAGGAGAGAGAAGATGCAATTAGGGGGGGAGAGGGAGGATGCAACCAAAACATTCCTTTGCTAGTAACTGTAAACATCTCCTTTTGGTATGGAGATTAATTGGCTTGTGTGAGGCTTCAAAGGAGTTTGCCGTGCTGGTTCGTAGCAGCAAAATAACCCGACCATCCAATTCCAATGTAGTGTAAGCCTTCGATAACTCCTCTGCATCTACTGTCATGTAACGTATCTTCTCCACACAGGTGAGATGCCCCTGACCATGGTGGAGGAACACCTGGCCGCACTCAAAATGACCTTGGCACCCCAGAGATCCTCTAGGAGATTTCCACGCCCCACTCAGTCAACAAGGGATCAGGTAGAATCTTTATCTCATGAAACATCATGGCATATAGAAAAGAGCTTGACAGAAAGAACTTCTGAACCAATGCTAACTGGTGAGTGGAACAAAAAAATATTTTATTATGGACCTTTATTCTGTATCCCAAATACTTGCTCAAGCACTCTTTCTTGTTCTTAACACTACAGTCAATAATAATAATGACATTAACAACAACAATAGCTACTACTACAACAAAATACAACATTTGACAGACCTCACTTTAGGCACTGAGTTTACTCAAAAGGAAGATGACCCTGCATGTAAGATAATCTTCTTAAAAAATGTTATACACAGAAAAAGTTTTATTATCGGACTTAACTGGTACGCAAATATAAGATGACTCGCCTTTTTTTGGGATGGCAAACCTGTGAAAAAAACCTAGTCTTACCTTTAAATTAATACCGTATCACATTAAATTGGTATTTGAAGTTGCACTATAGGATGGGGTTCTGAATAGGGAGGCACACCATCTTTCTTTCCAACAGATCATTCTTTAAGGTAACCATTGCATGTACTTTCCACCCATGTAAAGGCCTTGTGGTGTTTGAATTTGAAAGACAGAATTGTGCTACAAGCATGCATAGCAAACTGCATTCCAGTTAGTGTTCTAGCAAGAAAGCCTTTACTTGCTCAGCTAGCAGTACTTCAGTTCAGCTTTCCCAAAATTATAATTCTTGAAATATAATATATTGTCATAAAAGTCAAGAGAGTTCAATGTAATGCTCGTGGTATAATTAAGTATGGTCTAATCTACCCCTCAGAGCTATCTGCTTTCAAAACAGAGAAATTAAAGCATTATAGTAATAGTAATTATAATAATTATTTTGTTGCCTCCATCCCAGCCAATGTCTGTTGTAGCTAGTTAACTTTATGAATTTCCATGCATTTAAATAAATCAGAACCACCTTTATTTCCCCTCCTCTCTAGGGGAATTGGCAGGTAGAGAGCTGAAATGTTAATCGTAAGCTTAGAATTCTATTTTAGCTGACTGTATATTCTGAAATCCAGATTAGAAAACTTTGGAGCTGGGGTGGGTTTCTGCATCTGAAGCAGTCATGCAAATTAGCAGTTCTCCACCTTCGACAACCACCCCGTTGCTATTCTTTTGTCACAAATGTCCAAATCATACAGAAAAATAAAATCCTGTATGTATGTATCTATGTATGACCACTCGTTTAATTTTCTTATTCAACTTTGGAAGGGCAGAGAAATATGGTCTAAATTAGTGCTTTCATTTTCAGTTAACTGGATGAGGCATCTGTCACATGATCCAGCCCTGCAAGGACATGAAGACCCTCTTTTATACTGTGTTCGCTCATCCACCTTTCATAGTGTTGCTTCTTCCGTGGCCTGTCTCTTTTGCCAGTTAAGGGGACACAGGCACAGGACTGCTACGGCTAAGTAATCAGAGAATGCGTCACTCATTTACTTCCATAGATAGAGGGCTCTACAGCAGAGATACTCAGATTTCTTGTTCAGCACATATCCAAATTTATGTGTATGAGAAACTGAGATCTTTCAAAAGGTGGACATCCTAAGGTAGAGTACTGAGAGGCATGAGATATAATGGCTTTGGGTCCTTTTGATCTAACCATTTCCCTTTCCCACTCTCTGTATCTCAGGCCAATGGCAGGTGCGGCTAGCAGGGGGCTCCGGCTCCTGTTCTGGGCGAGTGGAGGTTCTGCATAAAGACTCCTGGGGTACTGTTTGTGATGATGGTTGGGACCTGTCGGACGCTGCAGTGGTGTGCCGTGAGTTGGGCTGCGGGGCCCCACTTCTCAGCCCTGGAAATGCACGGTATGGTCCAGGCTATGGTCCCATCTGGTTAGATGACGTCAATTGCACTGGGATGGAATCCACTCTGCAGCACTGCCGATCCCAGCCCTGGGGGCAGCATAACTGCAACCACCATGAGGACGCTTCTGTCATCTGCACAGGTGAGGGAGCAACTTGATTTCTGTTCAGTCTGTCTGTCTGTCCAGTCTGTCCAGTGTGTTTGCCTGGTTCCAGGGGGGTGGGGGAGGGAGGGAGAGAGAGAGAGAGACAGAGAGAGAGACTTGCAGTCTGGGACGAGCACCCTGATTGCTCTCTCCCATCTGAACTTGCGGGGTCAGACAATACTTGAAAGGTCTTGGGGGGAAATTAGAAACAATTCAAAGAGTTCTTTAGGGAGACATGTGCTACCTCCACACCGGGCATTTAGTCTGGAATAGGCAATCATTCATTCACTGTCCACGCCCCCCCCCCCACCTTCCAAATTCTAGTGTTTCCTGTATCCTCTTTTCAAAGCTGATGTGTATACTTTTAAAAAAGGAAATTCACTTGCAGCACTGCTCTGCTCAGTGTAAAAGCTACTTAGGTTTCCCAGAGCTGCTCTGTTTTTCCTCAAGCATTTCTCAGCTTAGTTGTTTCCTGTTAACTCTGTACAGGAATGTTTTCTGTGTTTTTCAGGCACGTGGAAGCCCCTGTCTTTGCCAGAGCCTGCCAGAGATTCAAATACAGCTGATCCGATCCAGACTACACAGGGCTCAACACCTGCAGATGAGTCAGGGCTGCAAAATACTTTGGATGTGAGTGAGGATCTTACACAGACTTTGCCTCCTGCTTGGGAGACAGAAGCTCCTAGTCTATGGCACCCTAGTGAGCTATTCCTACCACCTACACATGAGACAGAGCTTGAAGAGGAGACAACAAATTCCTGGAACATACAGGAAATAGCTCCTGGCCAACAGGCTCTGCAAGATATTCATGACAGAGAGTCAACCAGCCTTCCAAATACAAGGTCACCCCCACACAAAGATGGACTGGAACCCACTTACCCTTCAGTTGAGTCTCAGCCTCCTTCAGCCATGTGGGATCGGGAATCTGAGGGAGAAACACAACCAACAAGCCCTCCAGGAACAGTCACACTAGGACACAGCCTCAAGGCCGCAGTGGAGACTGTGCCTCCCACCCAGTGGGACGACATGTCCAGGGGACCTCCAGTCACACAAAAAGCAGAACCAAGTAACTCCTCAGCAGATATTCAGCCTGCCTCTGGCATTCGGATTGTAGAATCTGAAAGGGAAACTGAGCCAACCAGCTTTTCAGGAACAGAGCTGCTCCCAGTCACACAAACTGCAATGGACACAGTCACTCCAGTCCACTGGGATGAGATTCCTGAGGTGCCACTAGGCACACAGGAACCCCTAGACCTCTCCACGGAAACTCAGCCAGACTCTGCCATGTGGGTTTGGGAATCTGAGAGGGAAACCGAGTCAACCTTTCTTGGAGGAATGGAACTATTCCCATTCTCAGAGAGCTTGGAGGCTACGAGGGAGGTGGAAATGCCAACAGCCACACAGAGCACACAACCTATGATCAACATAGAAGAAACCAGCTTGAAAGGTCTAGAATCCAAGGGAGATGCAGATCCAAAGAAAAAAGAGGATTTCGACAAAGATTCCCAAACTGTGACACCCATAGGTGAGGAAGTGCCCCAGGGATGTTGAGGGCTTTAAGGGAAGAAACCTTCAATGGGACCCTGTGACAGTGGACCTAGCGGTGGCTGTTGTGGTTCCCCTTCCTCTAGAGCCAAGGAGGAAGAGAATGAAGAGCAACAGCAGAGGGAGATAGAGAGGAGGCAGGTAAGTGAGTGGGCAGGCAGAGGCATTAATCTGTTAACCTGCCAAGGGAAAAGACGTGTATGGAAAGATTATCAGCAGGTATGAGATGAGTGGCACCTCTCAGCTTCTCCTTCTGGATTTTTTCTTATTATTTCAGAAGAGAGGTGAATGAACAATCAGTAGTGCTTCTTCTCCTTTTCCTTGAAGTAGCAGCAATTTTGGGGTGGGACTCTTATCAACAGTTGGCAGTGGGTCCCTGTGGCAGCCTGGAGGGAGGTGGGCCCTGGAGATCTCCTAGAATTATAACTACAGAATTGTATACTACAGTGATCAGTTCCTCTGGAGAAAATGGCGGCTTTGGAAGATGAACTCAGGTGTTATATCCCACAGAGGTTCCTCTCCTCCCCAAACTCTGCCATCGCCAGGCTCTACCCCCAAAGAGTAACTTAGTGATGGCAGAGGGTGCCTCCTTTTCCTCAGGAAATCCTCACAACCCTACTAAAGCCCATTTCTGCCTTGCTTTTTCTGGATCATGTGAGCCCCACTTCTGCTAAACACACTTCTTCTTCTTCTTCTTCTTCAGCTGTATTGAAGCCTACCATTGTTCCCAATGCCACAAGCTCACGGGATGTTGCAGACGCTTCTGGTGTGGCTGACCTGTTGTTCCGAAGTCCAGCGCTGCACATATTTGACACAGACAGTCCATCTGAAAAAGGCTTGATCTCAAGTATCTCAGAAAGAGGGCCAAGTAAGTTTCCTAGATGCAGCTGATACATATCCTATGAAGGCTGTTCCTTTAATGAGAAGCATCACAATCAGTTCCCCTCCTCCTTCAGCTTTCATAGTGAAAGAGGGACTGGTAGCTCTACTGTGCCTTGAACAGCCAAAGCTATCCTGATCTCATCAGATCTCAGAAGCACGGTCAGTCTTCATTAGTACTTGGATGGGTGACCATCAAGGAAGTCTAGGGTTGCTACACAGATGACAATCCACATCTGAACATCTTTTGTTGTGAAAATTCTACAGTGTTGCCCTAAGTCACCTGCAACTTGACAACAAAAAAAAAGCTCTGCTGCAACACTTGCTACAGATATACCACCTTAACCTTGCAGTGATGCAGCAAAGATCTTCAGAATGGGACTCGTTATTGCTGGTTTGGTCAAAACCTCTCCCTGGCCTGTCTGTTTTCACACACCAATATTTTCCGTTTAATGTTTCTTATTCTGCTTTGCTCATTGGCAACAGATTGGCCACTGTGTGAAACAATATGCCCCTTTGAGGTTTTCAAAAACTGACAGGTCTGTTGACCCAGAGCCAACCTTAGTAATGCTTCTATAGGTTTTTTTGGCTGTATTGCTTCATGGGGCTTCTGAAGATCAGATGGCCATATGGTTGCATCATAGTAATCTCTCTGCATGGAGCGATTCCTTTTGGTTGCTGTATTGTGGCAGAAGCACAATAAAGTCAATCACTACCTCTCTTTTTTCCCTCTGTCTCCCACAGATACTACCTCCACACCAGGTCAGACCAAGACACTAGGTACAAGCATACCAGTGGCTGAACCAGTCGCTGCTAAGCAAAACGAATCATCTCCTGGTTGCCCTGCTAGGCAGGAGCTAAGGGAAGACGGTCAAGGCTGCTGCTGTTCACCACCTATCCTGGGAGATATGGCCCATGCAATGGACAGTCTTCGTGGGGAACTGGGCTCCCTCTCCACAGCCATCCAGCAACAAGGTTCCCAGTTGGAGGCTGTGGCCCACAGTTTGGCGGAGCTGGCAACTTCCATGCACCGACTGGTAGAGGTGCTCCCTTCCCTGATACAGCCAGTTCTAGCCCAGCCCTCCTCAGCTCCCTGCAAACAGGATGAAAGTGAAGTACAAAACCAGCTTCCCTTACAATGAAACTGCACTTCCTGTAAGGAAAGGAAGTTGCCCCTCAGGCCATATAGGCTATGAATCCTTTCCGCTTGCGCTCCTCTTTGTCCATTTTGGAAACCTGATTCTTCTTGGTCTGCCAGAAGATCCTATTAATGTTCTGGCATGACAAGATCTTTAAAATCATGACCCCCCAAAAGCTGTTTTCCTTTCCTTTTTTATGTTGTGACAGCTGTCCTGATGGATGAAGAGTTCTGGTAAACATGAACGTGTGTGCATTGTGGTGTGGCATTGGGATGGTCCTAATAAAAGGTATTATATGGCTTGTGTTCTTGGCTTTTTGGCGTTTACTTTAGGGTAGGTGAAGCTGTAAACTTGTCCATTATGGAGGCAGTATTCTGATGCAGAGCATATTCCTCTAGCACCAGATACTTTTTAGATCCTTGAAAGACTTTGGTTGGGTGTAGGTGGAAATGCCTAACACCAGAGGAAATGCACTGCACAGTGGAGGACAGACTCCACAACTGACAAAGAGAAGCACAAGCACAAAGAAGATATAGGATACAAGAAGAGACCAAATCTGTGTGGCCAGGTGGGCTTATTCCTCAAGTTTCAACCCACATAACCCCAAATGTGCCATAAACAGAGACTATGGGACAAAAATGAACCAACATTGGCTCTCTGAATTGGTTATTTTTGGTCTAAACCTCCATACACGGCAAAGGACATGCCTCTTATGTCCTTATTAAACATACTTTGCTCAGAGAATTCTAAGTGGACCATTTTTAATATCTACAGGGACATGGCAGAATCCTCTCAGATATGTATTAAAAGAAACCCAAAGCAATAAATGATTTTTAGAAACTAAACATGACAAGCTGCTGGCAATTTCTACATGAAAAAGGCAGAACCAATTATCATTTGAGAACTGGCCGGCACAAAGAGAAATTTTCATATGAATGAGTGAATAATTACTTAAATGCGTATTGATTGTAGGGTTGGTTGATCCATTTGAAAGAAAACATTTATGGCTGATAAATCCTTTTCATTTGCCTTTGTTAGCTGTCCATTCTTACTTTTCTATGTAATCTGTTTCTTCTGTACAAAATGGAAATAACATTCATTACTAAATGGGAGGCCTAGAAAATAAAGTTGAGAACTGAAAATATTCTTGTGGATCCGTCTACCTGGAATAATTATAGTACCTACAGAGCAAATAGTTCTCAATAAATCAACCAAGCTGTTCACTACCAAGGAATGTAAATTTCCCCCTCCAGTGGTGAAATAATCAATAGCTGCTAACAGCTGCTCATTCCTTGCACAGTTGTCCTGCTACCTGACAGTCTCTGGAATTTCTGGGAATTGAATATGGAATCTTAGCCACATGCAATGTCCCTTTGGGTTTTTCAAAAATTGGCAGGCATGAATCCTTTGGAAGGGTTCTTATTTCTTAATGCTCAGTTAAAAACTATCCACTGTCAGGAAATCAGTTTTCTGAACTGGCCACCAGATGGCATCTCAATATCATGGACACACACACAACCCAAGCAGTGTAGCTAAATTAATCCCTCTCTTGGTTAAAAATCCTAGTCCTGCACTCCCTTCTTTGATCAACGAAACCTACTTCTAATAGGATTATGATAACAGTGTAAGCTGTCGCTGAATCATCTAGTTACAGGGATGATTTTTGCAGAGAAACTGCCTAGTATCTGAATTCTTGTTGGACAGAAGTTGGCCATAATAAAAGCTGAAATTAGTATCATTGTTGCTGTTCATCCTGATAGTAAGAATGGATGCAATGCACAGTGCAATCCTATGCAGGATTACTCCAGTATAAACCAGTGATTTTAGGCTGGACTGTGTAGAATTGCACTGATAATCCATTAAAATTAGTTGGAGTTTTCCAATGTGGGAATGGAGACTGAGGGCCAAACTACAAGTGACTCCTGACACTAGTTGGACACTTGCCAGGTTCCCTCAAGTTTTGATGGGAAATGTAGGCAGTTTGGCGGAACGTTGGACAAGTGACAGTTGAAAAGCCCATTGGATAGCAGTTGGAGAGCCAAGCTGAAAGACCAGGATGCCTACATTTCCCATCAAAACTTCAGGGAAGCTGACAAGTGTCCAACTAGTGTCAGGGCCAAGCTACAAGTGATGAATTACACTTGCCTGGCAAGTGAACAGATTCACGTGTATTCCTCCCTGTTCACTTGCCATTCACTTGCTCAAGTGGCGAGCAAGTGAATGGCAAGTGAACAGGGAGGAATACACGTGAGTCTGTTCACTTGCCAGGCAAGTGTAATTCGTCACTTGTAGCTTGGCTCTCAGGCGTCACTTGTAGTTTAGCCCATAATCATAATAACTAAGTGAATGCAAAGGCTTACCTTGAGCCACGATTTGCCAGACCTGCACATGGATTTCAGGGCCAGAGTTTTGCATGGTGTTGGAGTTCATATATCTATATGAATCAGGGAACTACATCTTGCCTTATAGACACTTTGCCTGGCATCCACAACGTGTTTTTAGGAAGTGGCAGGGCCAGTTGGGGCTTTTGCCCATTAGAGCTTCTGTTTAGCTACTGGAGATTTGGTTGGCTGTGCAGATTTTTTAAAACTTGCTTCAGCAGCAGGTGCCCTCACAACATGAGGATCATCAAGAGAGTGAAAGTAAGCTGCATATACAAGAAAACATTTTTATAAAGGCATCCTGCTAAACTGAAATTCTGCCTGAAATGCTGAAGACTTACAATTAGATTTATGCATAATCTCACTCCCTTTCATTTTGTGGTTGTCTCCACCTTCTACAGCAGCTTTTTATGGTTAGCTCCACCCCCTGTGGCAGCCATTTTGTGGTTGCTCTCACCAACCTATGTCAAAATTTCAAAGGTGACCTCAGGCTTGAAAAGGTTGGGGACCCTGATGTACATTAACAGAGCTATAAAAATAACCAATAACAGTAATTTCAATAACTCATAAATGCTGCTTTAGATAGTTTTTTTAAAAAGCAGAATTCAAGGCTGATAGCTCTATAGCTCAACTTGTATTTTTCCCATTCAGAAGCAGCAGGGTGGAGCTTACCCCTATTGAACCACCCTACTGAGCAATTTTTATTTATTAATTAAAATGTTTATACCCCACCTTTCCTTTTGGCTTCAGTTTGAAGCCTTCCTCCAACTAAGGAGACTTCCTCAAAATTAAGTGGTCCTCTCATTGGAGGAAGAGCCACTTACAGTAAGTTGGAGGGAGGTTCCTCAGGCTGGAGGAAGGCTACTTGGAAGATGGTTCGATCATCATCCACCCCAGTATATATATGAATACAAGATGCTGGCTGTCTTAATGAGCAGAGCTTCCCAGATGTCCCACTGCTGTTGTGGGCAGAAAGTTGGACCTTTGGTCTGATCCAGCCAAACAATTCTTTAGTTCTTATTGACAAGGCTAGCTCAAAACATTTTCACACATGAAGCAAAGTCAAAATGACGCACTTTCACTACTGTATTTTAAAATGGCATACAAGGAGTAGACTGAAGGCAAGATAACGGTGCCTCTCTGGAATAAATTAATCAAAGTGAGGGTTTTTTTGTTTTGTTTTTTGGATTGCCAGTTCCAGCTTGGGAAATTCCTGGAGATCTGAGGTGAGTGCCTGGGAAGGGTAAAGTCTGGGGAAATGAGGGAGCTCAGGTGGAGGTGATACTATAAAATACACCCTTGAAATCTGCTATTTCCTCCATGAGAACTGGTATCTGTAGTCTGAAGATCTGTCATAATTCTGGGGGAGCAGACCTCACCTTGAGGTTAAGTGTGAGGCCTAGTGGCAGTACAGTGTGAGGCCTTGGCTCTTTAAAATTTCAGAAATGTGAAGAAACTAGTTAGTCGTTCCCCCCTCCCAAACAGACATGTCTGGAAGCTGTCAAAATACAGGATCCTGCAACCATCTGAGAGGTATCACTGCTAATCTGGAACGCTATTTGTTCTTGATATGCTGTGGTAGGAAATGACCAATCAGGAAGTGTGGGACTGGAGACATCCAGTTATGATATCCAGGGAGGTGGAGCCTGGGTAGGGTTCCCAGGTGTTCACCTGTGCCGGGCAAATTCCCGGGGATTTTCCCCCTTGTCCACCAATCACCCAGTGATTGGTGGGAGAGGGCAAGCTCTTGGAAGTTGCCCGCCACTGGCAGGCACCTCAGGAATGCACAATGTACACCCCGCTCCCAACTGGTTTGGTGACATCACTTCCCGAAGAGACATTGTCGCACCGCCTGTAGGAGCTTTCCAGTGCTTTGTTTGGGGCCGATTTGGGTGTGGTGATGTTACTTCCAGAAATGATGTCATCACACCATCTCCGGAGCATGCACGTGCAAAAGAGGACCTTGTGCAGCGCACAAGGTGAGTGCCAGGGACTCCACCTTCCCGATGGGAGGTGAGGGGTACCTGGCAACCCTAAGCCTGGCGAGGGCCTCAGCAGGCTATAATGCCATAGAATTCACACTCCAAAGCAGCCAGTTTTTCCAAGGGAACTGATCTCTGTAGTCTGGAGACCAGTTGCTATTCTGAGAGATCTCCAGGCCTCACCTGGTGGCTGGCAACCCTAGATCCAATACATCAAAGGAGGCAATTTATCAAAGCACTAGGATGTTCTCAGAGGTTCGATCCCGAGGCAGCATCTGTAGCAAGGGGAGAGCACTATGATCTGATGAATAACACCGGTATGTACGTTGCAATGACAAAGACTAGACAAAAGATGAGGAAACCTGAAGGGTTACAGAAGTGAACAACAGGTAATGGGGAACCCAAAATAGAGTCAGGGCGCTTGTTTTAGAGCAGTTGTCATTTCCTGATTAAGTGGGATAAACTCTTATCTCCAGAATCTAAAATTCTTGGGTTTGAAGGTCTCCCTTTATGCTAACTGGCCCTTAAACCTGTTGTAAATCAGATTGTCTATCCAGAAGATTAGATAACCATAGAAGGTAACTTCTTCAATGTGACTGCAGAGTGGGTGAGTTGTACTGCTTCTGAATGAAAACTGTCATAAAAACATCCTTTTTGTGGTTACTTACATTAATGAAGTTGTATTTTCAATTCTGTTTTTGAAGTTCAGAATTTTTGCATTTCCTTGGCTACCCTGCTTTTAATACTTCCAAAGCCTGAATGCTTCTACTGCCTCTTGGGGTTGACAGCTCTTACAATCAAATGATGTACGGCTGGAGCCATGAAGCAGAACCAACTGGCTTTTGGTGGGCCCGATGACAGAGTTGAGTAATTTTTGGCAAGCTCCAGGAATAAAAATGTAGACTGTATGATTTTTTGAAGGCAGAGAGAGAGAGAGAAAGAGAGAGAAGCTTAATTTTTTACTGTATTGTCGAAGGCTTTCACGGCCGGAGAACGATGGTTGTTGTGGGTTTTCCGGGCTGTATTGCCGTGGTCTTGGCATTGTAGTTCCTGACGTTTCGCCAGCGGCTGTGGCTGGCATCTTCAGAGGTGTAGCACCAAAAGACAGAGATCTCTCAGTGTCACAGTGTGGAACAGATGTAGGTCCTTTGTATCTACTCAGGAGGGGTGGGGTTGAGCTGAGTCAACCTGTAAAAGTTTCCCAGGGTGTGGAATGCTAATGGCGGGAGGCTTCACTGTATCCTGAGGAGGTTCTTTTGCATATGGATTGGTACTTGATGTGCTAATCTTCTCTGCAGGGCTATTGTCAGGGATAGAATGTTTTGTTAGCCTGGTGTTTTTCAGAACTGGCAACCATGCTCGATTCATTCTTAAGGTTTCTTCTTTCCTGTTGAAGTTTTGCTTATGCTTGTGAATTTCAATGGCTTCCCTGTGCAGTCTGACAAAGTAGTTGGAAGTGTTGTCCAGTATTTTGGTGTCCTGGAATAAGATACTGTGCCCTGTTTGAGTTAGGCTATGTTCAGCCACTGCTGATTTTTCAGGTTGTCCAAGTCTGCAGTGTCTTTCATGTTCTTTTATTCTTGTCTGGATGCTACGCTTTGTGGTCCCGATGTAAACTTGTCCACAGCTGCAGGGTATACGGTATACTCCTGCAGAGGTTAGGGGGTCTCTACTGTCTTTTGCTGATCGTAGCATCTGTTGTATTTTTTGGGTGGGTCTGAATACTGCTTGAAGGTTATGCTTTTTCATAAGCTTTCCCATCTGATCAGTAATTCCTTTGATATATGGCAAAAACACTTTTCCTGTGGGAGACTGTTTTTCTTTGGTTGTTTGATTCATCCTGGGTTTGATTGCTCTTCGGATTTCATTTCTGGAGTAGCCATTTGCCTGAAGTGCGTGGTTTAGATGATTAATTTCCTCATTGAGAAAGTGCGGCTCACATATCCGTCTTGCACGATCCACTAATGTTTTCATTATGCCTCTTTTTTGTCGGGGGTGGTGATTGGAGTTTTTGTGTAGGTACCGATCAGTGTGAGTTGGTTTCCTGTAGACCTTGTGACCTAACTGAAAGTTTGCTTTGCGGATGACCCAGGTATCCAGGAATGGGAGTTTTCCCTCGATTTCTTTCTCCATGGTGAATTGTATGTTCAGGTGTATGTTGTTGAGATGATTCAAAAACCCCATCAATTCTTCCTCCCCATGGCTCCAAATGATAAATGTATCATCCACAAACCGGAACCATACACTAGGTTTGTGGGGTGCTGATTCTAGAGCTGTTTTTTCAAAATGTTCCATGTAGAAGTTTGCTATAACTGGGCTGAGTGGGCTCCCCATGGCCACCCCATCCATCTGTTCATAGAATTCGTTGTCCCATTGGAAGTAACTGGTTGTCAGGCAATGGTGGAATAAGGCTGTTACATCCTCTGGGAAAATCTGATTAATAAGTGCAATAGTGTCTTTTACTGGAACCTTGGTAAACAGGGATACAACATCAAAACTGACAAGTATGTCTTGTGGATTGAGTTTCAGAGAACTGATTTTGTTGATGAAATCTGCTGAATCTTTGATGTAAGCCGAGGTTTTCCCGATGTGGTCCTGCAGGAGATCTGCCAGATGTCTAGCTAATTCATATGTCGGTGAACCAATGGCACTCACAAAATCTGTCAGATTGATGACAGATTGTCATCAATCTGACAGACCGTCAACTCTCACCAGAAGAAACCTCCATCTTGGCAAAGGGAGGAAACTTTGCAGTCACCCCCACCAGAATTCCTGTGGAAGACATCATTGCAAATGTAGAAGCTGCCATTCGTCATCTACCTGAAGAGGAAGCTGAGGAAATAAGAGGAGAGACAGCCAGGATTCTACGAAAGGCAAAGCTTCCCACCAGCAATATAACACGCAAAGAGAAAAATGCCATCAAGACCCTCAATGCAGATCCAGACATCATCATTCTACCAGCTGATAAAGGCAATGCTACAGTGATCATGAAAACAGAGGAATACAAAAAGAAGATTAAGGAACTCCTGGACCCCTCCACCTACAAAAAACTAAAACGAGATCCCACTTGCAAAATCACCAGGCTAACAAATGCGCTGATCAAGAATTCCTCACTACATCCCGACACGCACAGAAAACTATGCAAGACTGAAGCACAGCCACCTAGACTATATGGACTCCCCAAAATACATAAGGATTCAGTCCCACTCCGACCCATTGTGAGTGCCATTGGTTCACCGACATATGAATTAGCTAGACATCTGGCAGATCTCCTGCAGGACCACATCGGGAAAACCTCGGCTTACATCAAAGATTCAGCAGATTTCATCAACAAAATCAGTTCTCTGAAACTCAATCCACAAGACATACTTGTCAGTTTTGATGTTGTATCCCTGTTTACCAAGGTTCCAGTAAAAGACACTATTGCACTTATTAATCAGATTTTCCCAGAGGATGTAACAGCCTTATTCCACCATTGCCTGACAACCAGTTACTTCCAATGGGACAACGAATTCTATGAACAGATGGATGGGGTGGCCATGGGGAGCCCACTCAGCCCAGTTATAGCAAACTTCTACATGGAACATTTTGAAAAAACAGCTCTAGAATCAGCACCCCACAAACCTAGTGTATGGTTCCGGTTTGTGGATGATACATTTATCATTTGGAGCCATGGGGAGGAAGAATTGATGGGGTTTTTGAATCATCTCAACAACATACACCTGAACATACAATTCACCATGGAGAAAGAAATCGAGGGAAAACTCCCATTCCTGGATACCTGGGTCATCCGCAAAGCAAACTTTCAGTTAGGTCACAAGGTCTACAGGAAACCAACTCACACTGATCGGTACTTACACAAAAACTCCAATCACCACCCCCGACAGAAAAGAGGCATAATGAAAACATTAGTGGATCGTGCAAGACGGATATGTGAGCCGCACTTTCTCAATGAGGAAATTAATCATCTAAACCACGCACTTCAGGCAAATGGCTACTCCAGAAATGAAATCTGAAGAGCAATCAAACCCAGGATGAATCAAACAACCAAAGAAAAACAGTCTCCCACAGGAAAAGTGTTTTTGCCATATATCAAAGGAATTACTGATCAGATGGGAAAGCTTATGAAAAAGCATAACCTTCAAGCAGTATTCAGACCCACCCAAAAAATACAACAGATGCTACGATCAGCAAAAGACAGTAGAGACCCCCTAACCTCTGCAGGAGTATACCGTATACCCTGCAGCTGTGGACAAGTTTACATCGGGACCACAAAGCGTAGCATCCAGACAAGAATAAAAGAACATGAAAGACACTGCAGACTTGGACAACCTGAAAAATCAGCAGTGGCTGAACATAGCCTAACTCAAACAGGGCACAGTATCTTATTCCAGGACACCAAAATACTGGACAACACTTCCAACTACTTTGTCAGACTGCACAGGGAAGCCATTGAAATTCACAAGCATAAGCAAAACTTCAACAGGAAAGAAGAAACCTTAAGAATGAATCGAGCATGGTTGCCAGTTCTGAAAAACACCAGGCTAACAAAACATTCTATCCCTGACAATAGCCCTGCAGAGAAGATTAGCACATCAAGTACCAATCCATATGCAAAAGAACCTCCTCAGGATACAGTGAAGCCTCCCACCATTAGCATTCCACACCCTGGGAAACTTTTACAGGTTGACTCAGCTCAACCCCACCCCTCCTGAGTAGATACAAAGGACCTACATCTGTTCCACACTGTGACACTGAGAGATCTCTGTCTTTTGGTGCTACACCTCTGAAGATGCCAGCCACAGCCGCTGGCGAAACGTCAGGAACTACAATGCCAAGACCACGGCAATACAGCCCGGAAAACCCACAACAACCATTAATTTTTTACTGTTTCTGGAAACTGGTCCAAAAGCCAAGGGGATAAAAATACCTCCACTAATCTTACTTTTCATTACTTTATTCTGCTACATACTTAAATTTTGTTGTTTCCAACTCTGATAATACAATCCTAACCATCTAAATGCATTGAAGTCAATGGGTTTTAAGGTTGTAACTCTCTTTAGGATCGTTACATTGCAATCCTAAACAGAGTTACTCCAGTCCAATGGGCTTAGATTGGAGTAACTCTGCTTAGGATTGCACTGTTAAATGCTACAAAGCTGCTGTTTATTTTTACTACAACAGATTTGGAGAAATGATGTGGCCTCACCCAATCTAGATACCTTTTCTTAAAAAAAAAAATCTGTTCTCATAATACCAGAAGGGTAGCCATGTTAGATTGAATTATGAAAATGGAGATTTTAAACTGTCTAGCTTTGGTAAGGCTGCATCGTTCCTCCAGATTCCAGCTCTAAATCAGTTTGCCATTTTCTATCCAAGCTGCTAATGCAAAAAGGCATTGTGGGGCGGGGTAGCACATGGGGTCTGAACACATCCCACTGACCCCACACTGAGGACTCAACCAGCTGCATTATATTTAGCACAGTGATTAGAGAATGAGAGGCGTGTCAGGTGCAGCTGCTGCCCAGGGGTGGGGGGAGAAGAGAGGTGCTAATTCGCTCAGTCATGGGTTGGGAGTGGCAGCCCAGGTGCCCCCCGAGATTCTGAAAAGGACAGAGCTGTTGTTCCGATGTGCTGGTGTCCCCACTGGGGCCTCTCACCTGACCCCGTTACGTAATGACTCATTAGCAACTAATCCTGCCACCTGTCCTGGCCTTGAGGGGACCAGAGGCACATGTTGCGGCACAACAATCCGTAAGATTGCACATTGCAAGGGCATGTGCAGTGTTGCTGCTGCAGAAGGATGTGCTATGTTCTTCATTTCTTTCCCAATTGTCATTGTGAATGTATCAGTTCTCTCCTTAAGGAAACAATCAGAGAAAGGCTGCACAAGAGAAGCAAGAAATGTTAAGGGGAAAGCCTCATGGTGAACAGCACGATCTGAGTCCAGTGGCACCTTGGAGACAAACAAGATTTTCAGGGTGTAAGCTTTCAAGAGAGTCTTTTTCAGAGGGTCAGAGCTCCCTTCTTCTTCCCTTCTGAAAATCTTGTTGGTTTCTAAGGTGCCACTGGGCTCAAATCCTGCTGTTCTACTGCAGACCAACCCGGCTACCCATCTAAAAAATGTCAGCTAGAAGCTTGATGCAGAGAGCTAACATTAAGATCAAGTGTCTAGTTCTCATTTCTGAAACTCCCCAAGTGGCAGTCAAATTAACAAGAAGAGTTGGATCCAAGATTTTACACTTGTGGAAAGGAGAGGAGGGATTCCCTTTGACCACTCAAAAAAGGCTATGCTGGGGGGCAAGGAAAGCAGGGAAGCAGGGAGAGCAGGAACAACCTGACCAACTGTGCAAGATCTTTGCTGAGGATGGTTCTTCCCCTTCAGTCTCAGGTACATTGTAAAGCCTGGGTAGGGCAAGAAGCGGGAGCTAAAGGTCAAGAGCTGAAGGGCAGCTGGCCCTTTGGCTCTTAGCCTCCGGTTTACAGCTAAGGCACTCAAGCCAGCTAAGGAGTTCAGGAGGACTAGCTGGAGATGAACCTGTTTGTTTCCTCTGTTTGCTTGCTGTGGGCTGGTTTATTCATGTATGGTTGTAAGCTACTTTGCCTCCTTTTGTCAGCAAAACAGAATATGAATTCTTAAATACGAATGTACATACACATATAAATCAGGGAACCTGCATGGCCAAAGTCATGTGGAACATGGGTGGCTGTAGGGAGACAAGGGTGAGACATGGGTGAGACAAGGTGAAAAAGCTGGCTGGATCCAACCCATAATCTATGCTATTTCCCTTGGCCATTTTCCTGTCAGCCCTCCCTGCCCCTTCACCATTATCTCTTGGCTTCTCCCAATGTTTCCCTCCAAAAGCATGAATGATCCTCCTCCCCTCTGTTCACTGGGCTGCCTCCCCTTCTTCTTCCCCTTCCTTTCTCAGCTGAATCCCCACAACAGTAGATATCACCCTGTAGTAATCATTTGCCTCCTGCATTTTCCTGTCTATCCCTGCGACTAACTTTGTCATTGCTGGCCTCTCATATCTCTGCTGTAGTCTGTCAAACCAGATGACAGGCTGTAGAGCTCATTTCCAAAGAACCAGTTATTGAGCCCTGAACTTAAGTAGGTGAAGAAATAATCAAGAAGAGAACATCTCCAAGCTTAATGAAAGGTCTAAAGTAACTGCCCTATCCCTGTACTTTGCCTTTTTACGGAAGAGGGCTTCCCAAACAGAATATGTTTTTCAGACAGACTTCAGCTCCAGCACCTCTCATTTTAGAAATTCAAGCTCTGTTGAGGAGTATATGTGGTGGTTGCTTAGTAACCCTCAAGTGGTTCCTCCTGCAAGGAGACAACACCACCTCACTGGGGCCAATAATGTGCCAACACTGCTTCTTGTGAACCATATTCAAGAAGACCAATTGTACCAGCCCTAATTAAGAAAACATTCAAAGGACATGGCCACTGGAATGAGGTACAATGCCGTAAGCGGTACACAGAGTGAGAAAACAAGAATCCCAATGAAATAGCTACAGCTGGGGGGCATGAATGTCTTGCCTCTCCTGCTGCCCCCAAGGCTAATGCCTACGCAGCAGCTGCTTGGGCCTTCTTCTGGTGTGTTGTGGAACGTCCTTCTGTCAACAGGCCTTCACTTGGCGTGGCCACATAGGTGGCTATTTACAGTCCAACACTTCTATTTTTACTTCCTACCGCTCTGGCCCTGTTGCTTTGCACTGCCCCTTAGCCGTTTCATTCCTTCTCACAGCTCCTAGGACGTCATCAGGAAGAATGCTGCTATCTCCTTTGCGATGGGACAGGGACGCCAGCACTGGCCTCAGAGGTACATGGTCCCACACAGGCAATTATGGCCTTACAAGGCAAAAATTGTCTACGCTGCAGAGCTCAGAGACAAGAGAGGTGGAAGAATTGCCGCAATACTTCCTTGAGTAGCCAGCCCCCATCAGATTAGGGATAAAGAGTAACCAACCATTGGCATCGGGGATTAAGGCCCCAAGCAAGTGATGAGGGACCTGTGCATCTGTAGGTTTGCAAGCATCTGCCCTATTTAAGGCTGCCAACCTCCAGGTAGGGCCTGGAGATCTCCTGGAATTACAACTGATCTCGAGATGACAAAGACTAGTTCCCCCTGGAGAACATGGCTGCTTTGGAGGGTGGACTCTATGGCATTAGAGGTACCTCTCCTCCCCAAATCCCATCTTCTCCAGGCTCCACCTCCAAATCTGCAGGAATTTTCCAAGCTGGTGCTGGCAACCCTTGCCCCATTTCCCCATATTACGACTGATAATCAAGGGATCTTTCTTTTCCTTATATTAAGGCAACACTGTCCAGAGGCATAGACTGTTACATTGCAATCCTAAGCAAAGTTACTCCAGTCTAAGCCTATTGGAATAAATGGGCATAGACCAAGGTAACTGTGCACAGAATTGTGCTGTTAATTGTTAAAGCACCAGAAAATGGCATTTTGGATTTTTTTCTATAATAGATTTGCTATAGCATAAACTTTGGTAAATTTACCACTAAAGCCACACCTAGCAGAATTTAAAAATTGATGGCTCATAACCACACATTGATCAAATCCAGCTTCCTCTCCATATTCCCAGAAATTAAGCTTTTTACTTTTGTCCTCCTAACCTTCCTGGAAGAGAATCCAGGAAGGCCGTTTCCACATGTCTTTCCCTCGCGCAAAATTGCACAAAACTCACAGAACGACGGCGTCTTCATGGTGTGATTTCCCGACCTGATTCCATTTCATGGTGCGATTTCTGACATCATTGCACCACAAAATGGAGTCATGACAGGAAATTGCACCATAAAGATGCCATTGTTATATGAGTTTTGCACAATTTTGCTCAAGGGAGAAAGATGTGTGGAAATGGTCAAAGTCTCAGCCAACTCAAATATAATATCTGCATAGCTACTGGGTGAATTGACACTTCTCTTACCCATCTTGTCCAGGGCCGAATCCACACTTCCTTTTTGTTTCCGCGCCTTTTTTGCAAGCAGTGCGCTGTTCATGCAGATACTCACATGCTTTCCCATTCCGCGTGTTTCCCACCATCACCGCGCCACAATTGCGCCTTCCTTCCAAACCATGTGATAGTGGCAGAAATCCATTTTCTCCCCGCCTTTTTTTTTTTTGGCACAGTGCAGAAAGGTCAGTTTACCGGTAAACCAACTGTAGTGAGCAGCGGTTTGCGCGGGAAAAGAAACGGTCACCGGAGCATGCGCATGTCACACGGAGACCGTTTCCCTACTGTGTCCTGCCATTTTTAAGAGCGCAAGGAGTCAAGCCGAGCAATCCTGTATTTCCAACAACGATCGTCTCCAGTAAATGGCAGGTGCGGAAAACAAATATATTCCTGAAAGCTTAGGATGCAGGTGGGAGATTCTACCATGTGCGAAAGACAGAATGCATCATCTCGTGGTGTCGCGTGGCTGTGCTGCGAAGCATGCCAACCACAATCTGAGCCATCATCACAAATATCACACTCTGAGCATCCATGTTGTTAACTACTAAAAGCAGAAAACCACTCTGAGCAGCAGAATTTCCAGACAATGGTTGTTGCGGGTTTTCCGGGCTGTATTGCCGTGGTCTTGGCATTGTAGTTCCTGACGTTTCGCCACAGCTGTGGCTGGCATCTTCAGAGGTGTAGCACCAAAACAGACAATGTTTTTAATGTGACAATCTAATTTCAAATTTGCTCGCCATACCAACCAGCCAATTGTTAGAAAGTGGTCTGTGATGAGCAAAAAATGACCCAATCAAAGATGAGGGGGAGGGTACATTGCTATTTCTTAAAAGTCGGAATATCGGTATACCGGAAAATTGACCTTTTTTTAAAAAAAAAAAAGGGAAGTGATGTGCACCGTCAATTCAGACGGCGGAGGATGGAACCGCCCACTGTAACGCTTTATTCAGTGGCATGTGGAGAAATGATTGCGCCATGAAGACGCACTGGAAGGGTGAATGTGATGATGCACAGCATGGTAGCGGAATGAACCTGATTGCCACGACTGCGCAAGATAAGCGGATGGATTCGGCCCAGATTTTTAAACAACAGGCAATGTGATCAAGCAGACAATGAAAAAAGGTTAAGAAAATCTGGGTTCATGCCTTACTCCTAACTATCAGCAGCCATATTTGGGGGTAAGCTTTTCTTTCTTAGCTGTAGTTTCCCATCTGTAAAATGGAAATAAGAGTGACTTACTTCATAGGAGTTGTTGGATAGATTCTTATCTCTCTCGCACTCATTATTTTGATTTATTTTTAATTTCATAGTTTAGGTATTTAACTTAGTTGCCTCCAAAACCATATTGTGAGAAGGTGTAAGGTATGCATTTTAAATATCATTGATGGGTAGGAGTGTTTCCAGGTTGCTCTGATGTGGTTTTTAATGTAGGGGCTAGAAGTAGTAGTTACACAGTAAAAAGATTAATTTTGGCTCTCTAGGCTGTCTGGAAAATCATCCTATAGTCTATCCCACAATCCTAGAGCATAGTGTGGGCTATGGCTGAACAAAAACCACATGAGCAGAGACACTGTTTTCTCCTCTTATTGTTTGCCTTGCTCAACTCTGCTGCTGGAAATAAGTGCTGGGAATAAACTCTCCTCTGAGCATGAAAGTGGGCATGTGAAACGCTTTGCTTTCTTAGTGAGGCCTCTTTCTCCAGTCTGTTCAACACCCATCAATCTCCTCAGAGTGAGTAAACAAATTAACCCAGCAAGCAGAGGCAAGCGGGTACACGGAAGTCTTTGCGGGCAAATGACCGCATGCCTGACCTTTCCAGGTGCTGCTAATGTGGTGTCAAGTATTAATTACCCTCCAATGAGGCCAGAAGGGTAAGGCTGTCTCTTTCCAGAGGGAATGAGGGAGGAGGGACAAAAAGAGTCCTTTGGGAGGGCATATTTTGCAGTTTGAAATATGGTTTTATTGGTGTAACAAATTAAATAGATGTTGAAGAATATGAAAGCAGCAGATTGGGTAAAGCTACAAGATGATCGCTGTGAGCTGCATAACCCAGGCAAGTCCAATCTCATCAGATTTTGGAAACTAAGCAGGTTCAGCCTTGGTTACTACATAAGATGATCTCTGTGAGCCGCTGGGCCAAACTGACAGTCAAAGCTAGTCCTTGGTCAACAGCATTCCCATCATGGTAAAGGTTCATGGGAAACCATAGATCATCATTGGAATCCATTTTCAGTGCCATGGATAAATCTTGGACCACTTGATTGATTAATTCATTCATATTTAAAAAGAGCTTTCTGGAGCATGTGCAGAGTGTAGTTCTCACTCCACCAAGAATCACAAGTTGTCTCCAGGGATGTCGAGAGCCCCTTGGACCTTTAGGAAGTGATTCCTTCTGGGAATCCCTGCACATGTAAAGAAAATTTAAAGGAGAGGGACAGAAGAGCTCCCAAATTCTTAGTAGAACAGAGGAGGGAAAAATCTTCTCTAAGAATGCGTGGTTGTACTCTTTAACATGGGAAGGGCTCTTTTGCTGGGGCAAAGCTCTTGCTTGGGATTCAGATCAAGAAGCAAAAGGCCAAAATGAGCAATTATGGATTCCTGGAGAGGTAGTTTCAGAAACTCCAAGACTGCAGGGATGGTGCTTGTTGCTCCCTTGTTTGCATATGATACAAGATGATGCTGGTGAACTATCTGGCGTCTTGGGCACCTACAGCAACTTCTGCCCCTCTGAGCAGCTCTGGCTTACTGTACAAATCACAGATCTTCAGATCTGAGAGCCAGTTTGGTGTAGCAGTTAAGAGTGGCAGAACTCTGCCTGAAGCCAGCTGGGTGACCTTGAGTCAGTCACAGCTCTTTTAGAGCTCTCTTAGGCCCATCCACCTCACTGGGTGATTATTGTGAGGATAATAATAACACACTTGGTAAACCACTCTGAGCATGGAATTAAGTTGTCCTGAAGGGCAGTAAATAAATCAAATGTTGTTGTTGTTAAAAACTATGGCTAGGATACATTGTGTATATAAATACTCCTGTTCATGGTGAGCTTTTCTCCAAATTGTTTGGGAAAAGTTATATATTTTTTCAACCACTTTCCTATAAAAATAACTTAGGTTCGTGTAAAAACAGGGGGTGGGGTGGAATAGATATTTAATATTTTTATTTTAAAACATTTTAAACATAAAGTAATATTATATGCAGCAATAAAATATGAAACAGCACATAGTCATCAACCTAAATAAAACCAAGAAGACAAGAGTATCCTTAGTGACTCACTGGAAAGGCCTGGCGCTGGCAAGGCAACTCTACAAAAGTGTCTTTCTTTCCTTACGAAATTAAAAACAAAGCCATGTGGGCATTCCAGCATCGAACGGCACAACTGACAAGTGCTGGAGATCTAGAAGAGATAAACAGAATCTTTTCCTCCCCTCGTTCCCACAGACCCATGGTGGACAATGAATAAAATCATCTGGGTTGAGTAATTTTAATATCTTCCCTGTTGGGTTGCCAGCCTGCCTTGCCTGAAAAGTGGGGGATGGGTGGTTGATAGGCAGGCAGAGCCCCCCAATCCTCCTGCCTGGCATGTACTCCAGAGGCCCCGATGACGTCACTTCCAGTTGAAAAGTAGACACTACGGGGTTTCAGAAGGGCTAAAATTAGCCTGATTTGGCTCCACTGAGACCCCATAGCTGTAGGGTTTTCAGGTGTCCGCTGGTGGCAGGCAAACTCCTGGGGGTTTGCCTCATTGCCAACTGATCCACCAGCAATCAGCTAGAGGTGGCAAGCCCCCCGGAGGTCATCCACCGTTGGCAGACACCCCAGGAACACGTGTGGTGCAACAATGTCACTTCTGGAAGTGATGTCATTGAGCTGGCCACAGAAGTGCTCATGTGCTTTATTTGGGGCTGATTTTGGCGCCAAATGGGCAAAACTGACCCTGTGCAGAGTGTGGGAGCATTCCCATGGCTGGCATGATGATGTCACTTCCGGCAAAGGCCAGAGCACATGCGCGAAGATGGAGCATGCAACAGACACGAGGTAAGGGCCAGATCCTTCCCACTGGGAGGAACCTGTCAACCCTATGTAACTGTCACTTTTCAACCAGAAGTGCATCATCGGAGCTTCCAGAGTGCATATGTGCACCATTTCCCCAAGTACTACAGTGGCTCCTGGCCAGGTGACCAGGGCCAGGGTGCAAAAGGGTAGGGGCTGGCATCCCTACTTCCCAGCATGTTTTGCTTCTCAGATATATAACATAGAGTTGCCAGGTCTCCATACCCTCCTGGTGGGTGGGTGGGGACACAGTATTCTTTGGCATGGACATCTTTGCCCATGTGATCCCATGTGAAGCACAATGATATACTTCAGAAGTGAAATTGTAGCGCTCTGCCAGAAGTGTACCTGCTACGTGCTTGCTCAGTTTGCCTGCTGGTGGCAGGTGATCATTGGGCAGCTTGCAACTTCCCACTAATCTCTGAATGGTGGGCAATGGGGTAAACCACTGGGAGATCGCCCTCAACCAGCAGGCACCTGGGAACCTTAGTAACCTTTCGAGGCCCAAAAGCACCCCTCACCAACTATAGCTAGTCCAGGACTATGATGAAGCTTTCTATGGTAAAAACTTCAAGCTGCCTTGATAGATTGCTGAATAATGTTGAGAATTGGCCAGTTTAGAACTTTGGTGAGGCTGCCAATGTGAATGTGCAGCCAGATATTGCAGACCCTAGAAGTCCTCTAACGTACCCTCCATAGGATCAGGTAGGCTATAGCCAAGGCAGTCCAAAGCTCCCTGGAACAACTCCCAGATCTGGAGACATAATGAAATGATTTTCAGGAATTTAATGGAGCCCCTGCTGGCTTTTTCATGTTTCTTCCCTGGCCAGTCTTGGCCCTGGAACTGATCTTGGCTAATTGCACAGTCTTTCTTGGGAGGGAAGTTTTAAACTGCAGCCATCCCTTATGCTGGTCATTTTGTGATCCATGTTCTGCATTCACTGCTCCTTATGTCTTGGGAGTAGGATTTCCATCTCTGGGTTTGGAAATTCTTGTAGACTTTGGGGGTAGAGCCTGGGAGGGTGGGCTTTGGCAAGGGGAGGGACCTCAGCAAGGTATAATACCATAGAGTCCACACTCCAAACCAGCCTTTTTCTCTAGGGGAACTGATCTCTGTTGTCTGGTGAACAGCAGGGCTGGATTGAGGGGGGGCAGGGGGGTAGTCTGCCCCCGGCGCCACCAGGGAGGGAGCGCCGGGATCAGCAGCCAGCTGGCGCGGGCAGCAGCGCGGGCAGCCTCGCAGCCCCCCGCACTGCCTTTCGCCTGCCCCGCAGGACAGGGGGTGGCCGGCTTGCTGCGCACCCCCTATCCTGCAGGGCAGGCAAAAGGCAGCGCGGGGGGGCTGTGGGGCCACCCGTGCCATTCCCCTGCCCCGCAGGACAGGGGGTGGCCGGCCACCCCATGTCCTGCAGGGCAGGCGAATGGTGCGGGTGGCCGTGCTGCCTTTTGCCTGCCCTGCAGGGCAGGGGGTGCACAGCAAGCCGGCCACCCCCTGTCCTGCAGGGCAGGTGAAAGCAGCGCAGGGGGCCGTGCTGCCTTTTGCCTGCCCTGCAGGGCAGGGGGTGCCTGGCAAGCCAGCCGCCCCCTGTCCTGTGGGGCAGGAGAAAGCAGTGTTGGGGGCTGCGAGGCCGCCCGTGCCATTCGCCTGTGGGGAGGCAAATAGCACGGGCGGCTTCCCAGCCCCACACGCTGCCTCCCACCCTGCGTGATGATGTCACCGAAGTGATGTCATCACACAGCGCGGGGAGCGCACGTACGCTGCGTGCGCACGCGAAGTGGCCGGCCAACGGTTGACCCGGGCGTGGGCAACCCTAGATCCGGCACTGGTGAACAGTTATAATTCCAGAAGATCTCCAGGCCCCACCTAGATTGTGCTAGATTCCAGCCAAACAGGTCATGGCCGTTTCCACACGGCTCCCCACTGCTCATAACAACCCGGAAGATTGCGCAAAAGACGCAGAAGATCATGTTTTCTCACACGAGAAAACGCGATCTTCCATGTTTTTTGCGCGATCTTCCAGGTTGTTACAAGCAGTGGGGAGCCGTGTGGAAACGGCCCTTGTCTGGACTGTGCTTCTCAAAACTCTGGTCCAATAGATGCATTTATTATAATTTTATCCATTGTTTTCCCCTCAGGAAGGGTTAGTAAGGGGGGCACGTTTGGTTGCTTGCAGGGGAAATTCAGGAAAGGAATTATTTTCACTGTTGTTTGGGGTTCTGTGTAGTTTAATATTTGGTTTGTTTTGATTTTCTGCCTTTCCTTTTCTGTGCTTCTGAGCAGTTTGTTTCTTGTTTTTCATTGTGGGCTTTTTTCTTAGTTTGTTGGCTTTTTTGGCTGCCTTCTGTTAGTGGGTTACCTGTTTTTCACCTTTTTGCAGAGTAATTAGTGATTTGGGGGAACATCACTTTTTTCATTATTTAGGTTTGACTGGACCCCCTTTCCTTTTTAAAGGTTGTTTTAGCTTGTACTGTATTGGGGCTTTTAATATTTTAAAATAGCAAATATTGAACTGGAAAGTTTTAACAACTAATACTAAAAACTAAATGTATTCACAATAACTAAATTTGGTTTTTAAAAAACCTCTCCACTGCAGAAAACAAGTGACCATTTTCACAACTCTGCTACAGAAATAGGTCTACACAAATAGAAAATTAGCACAGCAGGAAGAAGGCCATGCTAGTTTTCTAGCTGCAGAATGTTTTTTCATGGAGAAAACATTCAAAACTTATTATTACCCAACTGAAATCAACCTGTACAGCCTGCTCTACCGTCTCATTCTACTGCTTATGTAAACCAAGCCATATAATGTTCAGCAAATCTCATAACAAAGAATGAATGCATACTGGGAAAGGACCAGCATCATGGGGAGTGACAGTAGAGGGGTGAAGAAAAGAGAAGAAAGCACAGGAAGTAGGGTTGCCATCCCAGCTCTGGCAACCCACAAGAGATGGGGAGGGGCACAGAGTCATGACCATCGAGTTTCAGGTAAATCCTAGAGTACTGTGCCAATGTGGTGATGTAACTTCAGGGTTCACACTGAAAATGACGTTGTGCTGTTGGCATGACACCAATTCCCCCTCTCCATTTTGCTCCTGTTGGTTCACTGAGCAGCAGCCAAGTAATGCGGGCCCGGGCAGGAGGTCTCCCGCTGTGGGGGAGGCCTGGCAAACCAGGGCCGTTTCCAGACGGCTTACCTGCACCCGGGACATCGCTCCACGTTTCGGATTATGCCCGGGAAAACGCGATATTTCGCGTTTTCCCCAGCACGATCCGAAACGTGGCGTGACGTCCCGGGTTCAGGTAAGCAGTCTGGAAACGGCCCTGATGGGAGTGGCCTTGAACAATATTTCATAGCTTCATTGGGAGGCTTTCCTCTAAGGCACTCCAGTTTCTGACAGCTTTCAGGAATTCATATTTTTGGAAGGCCTTTAAAATTGCCCTTACATGTAGGTTTTTTATGCAAAGTCAAGTCCATTGCTTCATTTGATTATTTTAGCTAAATGTTTAGTTCAGGCAACTCACAGAAAGTCAGCCTTTTTATTGCTTGTGTTTTGACTCTCTGGCCTGAATTCTTCCTTTCTTCCTCATATTTCCAGTCAAGTTTGATAAATACTACTTAAGACTTACAGGTCAGAGGATTAGAGGATGGATGGATGGACAGACGGACAAAAGAAAGAAAAGAAGAAAGAAAGGTTCATTTGATTCCACTGGGCAGGAGCCAGTCAGCTTTCCCACTCAATCTCACCCACTCCTCCTTACAGCCACCATTGCACATGGTTTTGTCCATTTATAGCCTTTTTGGGAGGTCAAAAGGGATTCCTCCTGCCTTTTTCACCAGCACAAAAACGGGTTCTATCCAATCCATTGTCTATTGCTTTTCCAGATGAAAACTGGACTCTGTTCAATAGTTATGGATGAGAGGAAACATCCACAAGAGCAATTTTCCTTGTCTTTTTCACGACAAAGTTCCCGCTTCTACACAAAGGATCCAAGGCCCTTTCCTTACCATTCAATAACCTAAATCTGCCACATTCCTGTCTGTTTTCTGTGCCACCCTTCTTTGTATCCCAGGGGGCCCTCCTTGAAGCTATTAATATCTATAATTAGGCAGGGGGCTTGGCCATAGCAACTAGGTGCCTCCTGTTTGAACATTAGACAACTCCATTCAATACAATAATACTCTCCTGGCAGAACATAAAGTTTGTGTGCTGCCAAAGAGCCTGTGACAGCTCATACAGCCTCCAGAAATAGAGCCCAGGAAATTTCCACTGCTGAGAAGCCCAGATGTGAACAGGAGTTGGGGAGTTAGTATTGGAAACCATCAACTGAGCACCATTGCATCTGGATGACTAGATCCAAAGGATGATGAAGAACCTGTTGAAGAAGGAATTTTGGAAGCATGTAGCTTATCATTGTGAGAAATGCATCATCTGCTAACATTCCCTCTTCTGCTAGCTGTTCAAGGGACAGGAACCCTCAGAATTTGTCACTGAACACTGGGCATACCACTGGGGGATTCTTTGGGTCAGTAAGGAATCATCCAGACCCAGGAGAAGGAAAAGATGAAAGGAATTTTATCAGAGAGATTTGTCTGGGTTAATCCTTCCTGGATGCCCCATCTTCTGACTGAGAGACAGTCCATCTTAGATGAGATTTACTTATGTGTTCAAACATTTATACCCTGCTTTTCCCTTGGGGCTTAAAGCAGCTTATAATTCCAAAAATAAAAAAACATACTAAATCAAATAAAATGGCATTAACTCTAAGAAATTGTAGTTTAAGGTCCTTTAAAGGCCTTTGCAAATTAAACAGCTTTACAAGGCCTCCTAAAAACATTTGAAGATGGTACCCTACCTCCTCGAGACTGTTCCACAAGGTGGGAGTCCCTATAAAAAAGGAATGGGCTCTAGTAAATGCCAAGTAGGCCACCTTGGGTCGGGGGGGGGGGGAGAGATAAAATAGGATGTGGCATGTTCCTCAGTGATGAAGAAGAGGCATTGCTACTCTGAAGAATTCTTCTCTTGATTGTTCCTAGTGGATATATTAAATTGAACAGGTTTGGGGATCACTGGTTGAGTGTAAATCCTGGACTTCATGCTATGGTGATCTGAATATATATGAAGTTCCCTTATATGAGTGGTCCATCTTGCTTAATATTGTATCTTCTGACAGGTGAAGAAGGATCTTTCCCCAGCACTTGCTATCTTAACTTTAGGTGCAGATGCATGAGATTGAATCTGGGACCTTCTGCAGATAAAGCAGATGCTCTGATCCAACTCCTCCCTCAGCTATCTAAAGGTGCCCTTTGACTGGAGCTCAGACTATACTCGTCTCCAGTGCCTAGTTTCTCAAACTGTAAGTGCTGGGGTTTGGACCATGTTGCTCTCTGCTCTGGCAGGTCTTGCCTCCTCCCCGCAGTCTCAGACATGTGACTGGTTGTGGTTTCTTAGTGGTGAAGAACATGTACACTGCACATGACCATTCTCACATTTCTGGGAAACTGAATACAGACACCAGAGAAGGGTGGGGAATGAAAGAATATGTTATGTGGGCCATCTAGCCATAGCTCGCAGCATCCCTTTCTTAGCAGCTCCAGGAGCAGAGTGTTTCCAGGTGAAAGTTAAAGCCAACTGTGGATTTACAGGTGTGCTGGTATGTATGCACCAGAACCCAGCCCAAGCATGGTGGTGTGGGTAGAATCTATGCATGGCAGCTCAGTCCCGTTGCCAACCTAAACCGGCATTGGAGGAAAGCGTGTCAGCAATCTCAACATATTCCCTTTCCCAAGGCAGATTAACTGTTCATGTCACAGTGCTCTGTCCCCCCTTCCAGGAAGTGTTTTTCCTAAAGCTCGTGACTGGCATCCCTGCGCATACAGCAATACAGGAGGAATACAATGTCATGGAGCCAATGAAGACGTTCAGACTTTCACCTAGGGGGAAAAGGAAGTGTGAGTTGCACTTCCTGCTTTGGGTAGCTGATTAATTTTCAAAGCGGAACTTGAGGAAAGTGGTGGAAAGTGAAAGCCCTGGAGGGTGAATCCCTTACGCTTTCTCTCATCCCCAAAGTCTATCACCAGATATGTAAAAGGGGAAAGCAAAACTCACAGACCTTCCAGTAAGCACGTAGTGTTTGAAATCACTCTGAAATGGCATGCCTTTCTAAAGATTGCATGCGGATTTATTCAGCTAAACATAAATACATATCCTTATTTTGCAAAATGAAAAGAATACAATAGGTTTTTTTTAAGCCTGCAAAACTCCAAGGGTGGGAAGAGATGCACTGTGCACAGCCAGCTTCTATGTGCTCATACAGCCTAAAGCACAATGTACTGCAAGAAAAGATTGCATCCAGTGAAAAAAATTATTTACGGATGTGTTACGGAAACAAGCCAAGCCACACGCTGCCATTTCTCCCTGTCCCAATTACCTGTCATTTCCCAATTTTTCAAGAGGAAAAATCCTTCTAATTATCAGATGTAGCAATCAAACTCTGAATGAGAGCAAACGCATATTACTATTTTTTTTTAACTTATATGCATTCTAGGATTTTTTTAAAAAGTCTTGCTAGCTATACATGAAATGTAACTTCTACTAAATAACAAGAGGGCATAGATAGAAGAATCATTTTTTGGTAATAACAGCTGCTGCATTTCATTAAAAATACAATTTGTTCTTAGCTAAATTTGTTATATTCTTTATTGACAACTGTTTTTCAGCTTTCCCTTCCCTGTGGTTTCATATTTACACATTACAGCCCTTTTCTATGCATGTTTATTCAGAAACAAGCCCCATCAAATGCAATGGAACTTTCTCCACAGTATGTATGCGGAGAGAGAGAGTCAGACGGCCTCTCTCTTTTTGTTTGTACTGAAATTCATTTCATTCTGTAGATATACATCTATTTTAATTAACTGGCGTATCCTTCATGAGAACCAGTGTGGTGAAAACTGCAGAGCTATGTAAGAATTTATTTTTAAATAGAATTATTTTAAATATTTTAAATGTTAACATTTTAAGTTAATATTTTTAAATTCTTTAAATTAAAGAATTATTTAAATATTTTAAAATTTAATTTAATTTTAATAATTTTGTTAAATAATTTTTTAATAAGATTATTTGGATTTGGCATAAACAGATTTGTTGTTCATAAATATTTGTGAGGATCACTGATACAGTTTGAGAACTTTTCAAATGTTATCTGTATCTCCCCCCCCCCCTCTTGTATTCTGAGTTGGTGTAGAATAATGTGTAAAAGAATGAGCTGTGAACTGTGAGGCTCCTAGTTCGCATCCTGTCCCTGCCATAAACTCACTCAGGCAAACTATTTCTGGGTCTGTTATAGGAGGATAACAACACTGGCCTACTTTATAATAGTGTTGGGATCGGAAGAAAATATACCTAAAGTATATCTATCTTTTTTGATGCAGATAGTAGTGTCTTTCCATTGTCATTTTTTCCAAAGCTTGCTTCTGACTTCAGAGCTGCAGGGGGGGGGGCGGGAAGGGTGTGTGTGTTCCAGTTGTTCTAACATTTTTAAGTAACCGTAACAAGAAGTACTTAAGCGCGATTTTACAGATGCAAAATCCAAGCTGTTGCGTATCAAGAAAGTCTTCCAACAGCTGTGGAATTTTGAAAAGCATAAAGAGAGTTGTTCAAAGATTTTAACTAGGGCTAAAGTGAAGATGACACGCCAACTGATTAGCTCATAAAACTCTCTTCATTGGCAAATGGTGACACGAGCTGGGCACCTGGCTCTCTTGCTCTGCCTAGCCTACAACTAGCAGGGAAAATGTAAATCAAAGGATGACAAAGTGGAACGCAAAACATGGCTGAGAAAGAAACAGGAGACTTGTGGCCCCTTAAAGACTAACTAGTTCCCCTCTCCAAATTTTTGTAGATAGGACTTGGTCAGAGGTGGGTCCTTCTCACCAGTTTCACTGATCACCGCTAATATTAGACTGAAACAAGACATGACAATTTTTAACAAGTCAGGTCTCTGGACCCAATTACCTTTCCCTGCAGCCACATCAGAGCTGAAGAGATTTAAAGCACTGCAAGAGCAGAGTTTGGCTGACCACAGCCTCCCCCAACTTAAGCCTCTCCCCATGTCATTTTCCCAAACCAAAATGGCCTGATTCGCATTATATGTTCCATTTTGGAGCTGCATGTGCAGTATTCATTCTTTGTATTTCTCTAGATTACATTTGAATGTTATATAATTACCTCTTACGAGGCTGCCAGATCTCCCACAATAGTGGGGAACCTCCAAGTGGCAAACCCTGACCTCTGTAGAGCAATGGGGCGGGGTGTGTGTGTGTGTGCTAAAAATTACCATTGGTCTGATTGTGTGACATCAATTCTGGGGCAACAAGATGATGTGACTTCTTCTTGTTGGCAAATGCTCTGGGATTCACCAGAAACTAGTGAATCCTAAAGCATTGTGCCTCACTTTTGAATTCACCCTGCAATGTTGCCACCATTGCTATGTCACTGTCCAGATACAACCTAGTGACAAAGGGTAGCTTTAGGAATTGCTGGAAACGTTATGGTTTTACTACAGAGTTTCCTGTGATTCCTAGAGCTACCCTATGTTATTTTGAAATTGTATCTAAAACTAGCATAGTGACATTGGCAATGTTGGCAACATCACATGAATGCCCCCTTGTCCCCACCCCCAGCCCTCCTGCTGGTTGCCAGATTTGGCGTGACAACCTGTTGAACCCTAATTGTCGGGAGACAGAAATATAGCACACATAGACTTTCTCCCATTACTTTGTCTCAGATTTCTATAATACAAATATTTATCTGTTTTCTTTCCTTGTAACTGCCATAGCTTCCCCAAATAATCCTGAAAATCACAGTTTGTTGAGGTGCTGCAAGTTAAGATCCTTCCCCTTTTACACTCTACCTTCAAACTGGGAATTCCCAGGGAAACTTGGGAGTTGACTGTTCCTGTTATTTACCTGCACTGAGAATAAAAGTTCTCACTCGGCTCAGGAATCTCATCAGTTCTTCAGCCTTAAAATCAAGAGGAACTTGAGATGTACAAATCGATGTATTAACTTCCATTGCGAAGGGTGGAAAAATTTCCTTCTGTTTTACTCCTCAGATTGTGTTTCCAACCCAGAGAACCTTTTGGGGAGGGCTGGACTAAAATTGTTGGCAGAAGAGTATGGCTGGCTTTGCTTCTGTGCTTTGAACAACCATCAGCAGAGGTTATTCCCAACTCCACTTAAAAGCACAAGAGCAGGGACTGGTGACAAATATGGCAACCCTATTTCCTCCCCAGCCGTTGAGAAGAGCCTATACATGCCTGGCTAAAGGCAAGACTTCTTTTAGCTGTAATTAAAAAAATATGAAAGCAACTGAACTGACACATGAAGCCAGGGAATTTGCTGTGTCGCAGTATAATCTACCAGGTAGTGTAGGCAATGCTTATTTTGACGCAGGCCTCTCCTTAGAACTTGTTTTGAATGTTGCTTTGCTGTGGAACACCGGAGAGTTTGTGCTAAGTATGGAGAGTCAGGACATGCAAAGTATTATCCTTCACTCTGTATGCAGTGGACATGCTTACTAAAGCTTCAAAACCCTTGATATAGTGCCTCAGGAATCTCACCAGTTCTTCTGAGCACCATTCCCCAATGTGGCACTTTTCTGGTCTGATCTTTCTATTTTTCAGAGAAAGTTCAAGGCAGGGCTCTAGCGTTGCCAACAACCTGAAGAAAAAAAATGTCCTACCCTTTTAATAGAGGTCATGATGCGACATCCCCCCATGGGTCAGTAATAATGATGACTCGATGTTTGCACAGGGGAGGACTACCTTTACCTTTTAACTCATGAAAATGGGCATCCAATTTTTTTTTTGGCATGGAGGCAAATAACATTGTCTGGTAAAGCTAGCGGCGTGACTTTGGGTCAGTCACAGCTCTCCAGTGCTCTCTCAGCCCCACCCACCTCACAGGGTGATTATTGTTGTGGGGATAATAATAACATACTTTGTAAATCACTCTGAGTGGGTGTTAAGTTGTTCTGAAGGGCGGTATATAAATCGAATGATGTTGTTGTTGCTGTTAAATAAAACCTGTTAAAGGGGAAAGACAATTTTTTTCCTCAAGGCAGTTGGCAACCCCACTGTACACCCAAGTTGGTCTCAGTACAAAACTTGCCATAGGTTAAAAGAAAATGAAATTTTTATGTTAAGGTATACTGGAGGGGTATGGCTCTAGTGTCAATGGTGGCTCAGTATGAAACCAAATGTGACTATTTAAAAAAGAAAATGAAAGCTTTAAGTTAAGGGTTAGGTGGGATGCTGGCATAATAAGCAGGGCTTTTTTCGTGGGAAAAGAGGTGGTGGAACTCAGTGGGCTGCCATCGGAGAAAATGGTCACATGGCTGGTGGCCCCGCCCCCTGATCTCCAGACAGAGGGGAGTTTAGATTGCTCTCCGCGCTGCTGAGCAGCGCGGAGAGCAATCTAAACTCCCCTCTGTCTGGAGATCAGGGGGCAGGGCCACCAGCCATGTGACCATTTTCAAGAGGTTCCAGAACTCCGTTCCACCTCGTTCCAGCTGAAAAAAAGCCCTGATAATAAGTATGTGATCATGGGACTAAAGGTCCCATAGTTCCATAATCTGAGAAAGAGGAGGGATAGAGGTGAACAACCAAGTGTGAACCATGTGCAGATGTATGCCACTACACTAAAACTATCATATCAGCTATTCCTGTGGTATATGTGTTACTTATTGAGAGACCTCATGTGTGCCACTTTTGACTTTTAAAAAACCCTCACAATAACCGATGTTTGGGCTGCAGAAACTTTACAGATTATTAATCAACATGTCAATTATCAGTAACGTTAAGTAGCATTTTTTCAGATATACAGATGGGCTTTCTTATCATGGCCTCTTTGTTGATCTCTTGCTCTGGATTTTGACATAGCTTGGCTCTTTATTTATAAAAAGTTGCTGAAACCTTGTTTAAGAGTTTCTAGCTTCCTCATTCTCCATACTAACACTCTTCTACCATGCTTGTAAACGAAACTTCATTGCCTTGTAAAGTAGGGCATGCCCCTAAGCTGCAAGCGAAGAGGAACTCGGCCAGCCATTGTAAATAGCTGGGGCAGCTGCAGAGGGTGAGCCGACCTATCATTCCCAAATGTTACAAGGCAGGTTTACAAGATGATCTCCTCCCACCACAAATATACTCACAGACCCTAGAATGTGTCGCACTAGGGGGTTGGCTCTTGGCCCCATCATTTTTACATGGTTAACTGAAGACTCTATGTCCTGATCCTGATGTTGCACTACATCTCTGCTCAGGCCACTCCCAGCTGGCCCTGTGCTCAGTTGTTTTTTGCTTTGGGGATGGTTTTTGTTTTAATTTTCTTGGACTCTGGTTCATAGCTCTCTAGTCCTTAGTGGTGGAAGATGTTCTTAATGGCAAAGCCTCTGTTCTTGGATATATGAAGTAATGGCAAGGAAGACATGACATTAGAGCATGTGACTTTCCCTCATCGCCAAGAAATAGCTACTAAGTCCGATATGAGAGCTGGAAAAAGTTTGCTCTCTACAATTCTTATAGGTGAATTTTTGATGTCAGATCTCCAGATATTCTCTGCATGCTCAAAGTACTTGCCCAGTATTTTCTGGCAACGTGATATCTGTATTTGACCCACAGTGAGATCAATGTGGCAGTTGACGATTGACAGTATTTAATAGTTGACATGCCATGTATATCACATGCTTGTCAAGGTAACATGTAGTCTGCATTTTCAAATTATAGGGGAAGAATTTAAGGCTTGTTTCCTTTTTAAATGACTGATGTGATACATTTGTAATAAATTGCTACAAGTTTACAGAGGGCATTTCTCAGGAATGTGACCCTGTATGGTGACAGCTGGTATTTACCTTGTCAGCAGAAAGGTTCTCAAGTTTTTGGCCTGTCCTTGACAAGGTAAATACTATTTGTCACCATTTGGAGGCACATTCTTTTCAAACTGTACCTCTATCAAGAATGCCCTGCTTCTGTATTCTCTGGGCCAACTTAGGTCTGAAGCAGTAAACCTGTGTCTAGTCTGTACTGATTCTGCTAGGGTACTTGGATTCAGTTGCCAACTCTAATTTGGGAAAATCCTACAGAGTTAGGGGCAGTGGAGGGTGGAGTTTGGCAAGGGAAGGGAGATCAGCAGCGATGTGATGTCACTCTCAGACTTCCTTTTTCTTCTAGACTCTATAGTATACCATAGAGTTCACCCTCTGAAGCTGCCATTTCCTCCAAGGGATTGATGTCAGAACAAAGGTAATTCTGAGAGAACTCTGAGGTTGGTAATTCTAGGCGCTGGATGAGGTATTCTCCATTTTAAAGGAAAAGAACACATACACAATGTTGTCAGCACTCAAAACATGTCACATTTTGCTGCTTGCAAAATTTTAGGGCCCTTCCAGATGATTCCTTAGTGATGGTACCATCAAACAAAACAGCAGAGTATTTCACAAAAAGTACCAGCTGATAGTCTCAGTCTAGAAGCGCCCATACTTTTAGATGCTTAGAAAGGACATAAGTATTAAAGATATAACAACAAAAACAACAACATTTGATTTTCATACTGCCCTTCAGGGCAACTTAACACCCACTCAGAGCGGTTTACAAAGTATGTTATTATTATCCCCACAACAATCACCCTGTGAGGTGGGTGGGGCTGAGAGCGCTCCGGGAAGCTGTGACTGACCCAAGGTCACCCAGCTGGCTTCAAGTGGAGGAGTGGGGAATCAAACCTGGCTCTCCAAATTAGAGTCGCAGCACTCTTAACCACTACACCAAACTGGCTCTAGTGAGCCAATCAATCCTTAATAACAGGCCAAGAATTTATACAGCACTTTTCAAGTATTTAAAGTACACCATGTGCTTATAGACTTCCTGAGCTGTGTATTAGCCCAGGTTAGCCTGACCTCATTATATTAAAGATATAATGAACCAATCAGTCCTTAATAATAGGCTGAGAATTTAGAGCTGCCAGGTCCCCTTACCGTCCTGGGGGTGGGTGTCCTGGCACACACCTATTGTGCACACTATGCCCCCATGTGCTCTCAATGTGGTGCGATAATGTCACTTCCTGGAAGTGACATCATCACGCACCACTCATACACTCCCAGTACATGCAAAAATGTAATTCTTGGGAGGAGTCCTGGGAGTGTGCTAGGAAGGCCTGTTCCCTTGCCTCCCCCACTCCCACACACTGGCCAGATGAGTGGTGGTAGGAGGCAGGTCCCCCACTGGGGGACCTGAGATCCCTATGAGAATTAATATCAGGTATTCAAAGTACAGTATGTGCATATGTACTTCCCAAGCTGTGTATTAACCGAGCCTAGCTCGACCTTGTCAGATCTTAGGAACTAAGCCAGGTCAGCCCTGATTAGTACTTGGGTGGAGACCACCAAGGAAGTCCAGGGTTTCCACACAGAGGCAGGCAATGCCAAACCATCTCTGTTTGACTGTTGCTTTGAAAACCTTACAGGCCAGGTCACCATAAGTTATCTATGGCATGACTGGCATTTTGCACCAGCAGTGATGATTGAGGGTGGGGACAGTCCTTGGGGAATTCGAAGGCAATTTAGGGTATGAGTAGACCAAGCATTAAAATATGAGCTACAATACTTCTTCCCCTCCCCACATGAAAGATGAGCCTGGCTTCCTCCTGCCTTTAGAAAGTAAATGACATCTGTACCAATGATGCAGTTCAGTTCTCTGTCTAGTGCTTCCTACCATGCTTGAGGTGGGCTGTTTATTCATTTAAACATTTGTCACCCCCACTCCCACCACAACACATTTAAAAAGAAGAGACATTCATGGCATTAATGGCCATGGATTCAGTTTGCCCCAGCTCCACATCAAAGCAAATGGGACACGAGACATTATTGGTGGGGGCTAAAGGATCTCAGTCAATTAAGGGAAGAAACAGAAAGCTGTTTTGCTTACCTTCATCTTCTCCCCAGTAGGCATTTTGCCATGGTGACTGTTGCACCCTCCCTCCCAAGGTATAGCATGGGACTGGCTGGTCGCCATTATGGGGCTGAGCAAGAATTTTTGTGGGTGAGGGGTGTTCATGGATTGTAGTCCTCTTTTTCACCTGCTGCATGCTGCCTCTGGGTTGGGAGTCATTTCATAGTTCTGGTTGAAATATTGGTTAGGCCACAATTAGTTGGCAGGAATAGGGTGAGTTGCTCAGGGTTAATTGGCAAATATCTTGAGGCATCAGGGTGATTGGGTGTGTGCTCGGAACAGGCCATCACATGTCATGCAGCTGGGTGGCTCTGCAAAGGAGCACTCTGGGTGCTGATGAGTGACAGCTCTCAAGCCTGGTAGGTGCCTTGCAGCCCATCAGGGGAGGTGGATGAAGCTGGGCACCTCTCAGCACAGAATGGCTGTGCAGGCTAGGATAAACAAGGCCGGCGATAACTGCTGGCAGAGTTTGGAGCCAGGGTGAACCTGCCTGGTGGGTGCCCCAAGCAGTTGTCTAGCGCAGGCTGCCCTCAAAATGGTTGGCTTATTTAAAAATGCAACGATATAGATCAGCCATTTAAATGAATTTAAATAATCAAAACTGGTTGAACTCAGTTGTCTTTGTCTTTATTGTGGTCAATTTGATATTGCAGACTGTTTTAGTGCCACAGGGTCACTGCTGTGGGTTACTATTATTTCCATTTACAGAAAGGCTGTGTAATTGCACTTTCAAAAACACCTAATAATAACAATTACAGCAACCACTGTAATGTGTCCAGGGATTTGAACCTCGTTTCTCTTGGCTTGGGGGGTTGATTCACACACACATATATCAATCAGTGACTAATCTCTCTGTCAGTGGATGACTCACAGAAGAATGTGCAAATTGCTTCTACTGACAGCATTGCATATAGGGTGGTGTCACATGATGGTCCATCTCTGGTGATGGTGGGAAATTTATTCAATGTATTTATTGAGGAGATCTGTCTCCCTGGCTTTTGATAGTAAAAATAATACTCAAGGCGGCTTCCATTGACAAAAGACAAACAAGAAGAAAGGATGAAAACTTTTTTTTTAAAAAAAAGCCAAAAGCAGCATTATAAACAATAACAACTACCTTTTACAAGAGCAGCCAGTAGAAATCCTAAACTCAAGATAAATCAGCCATCGTCAGCTGTAATAATGAAATCTAGGCGAAAACCCATGAGCAACAAGCACATCTAACAAAAGCAACAATAATCGCAGGGACAGGGAATTGTATGCAAACCAGACTCTTGATACAGCTGTCATGGTGCCTTACACCAAGTCAGACCTGGGCCGATTCCAGATGACTAACCTTAAGGCGCTTCATGCCACCCTCTTCCGGATCGCGACGGGGAAAATGCGAAATATCGCATTTCCTTGCGCATTTCCTTGCACGATGACGCGCAAAACTCGCACGAGGAAACGCGATGTTTCACATTTTCCCTGTCGCGATCCGGAAGAGGGTGGCATGAAGTGCCTTAAGGTTAGTCATCTGGAATCGGCCCAGGGCTTTTTTTCAGCAGTAACGCAGTGGAACGGAGTTCTGGCACCTCTTAAAAATAGTCACATGGCCGGTGGCCCCGCCCCCTGATCTCCAGACAGCGGGGAGTTCAGATTGCCCTCTGCGCTGCTGAGCGGCGCGGAGGGCAATCTCAACTCCCCTCTGTCTGGAGATCAGGGGGCGGGGCCACCAGCCATGTGACCATTTTCTCCGAGGGCAACCCACTGAGTTCCACCTCCTCTTTTCCCAGAAAAAAAGCCCTGAGTCAGACCATTGCTTGCTGTGACAAGGTAAATAAAATTAATAAATTTTAAAAACTAATGTCTTAGGCAGAGCCCTTTCCTAGCCCTCCTACCCAAGATCCTTTCATGCCAAGGGTTGACCTTAGGACCTCTTGCAGGCAATGCGAGTTCTCTGCCATTGAGAGCTGTTGTGACTCCTCTGCTAATGATGCATGAGCCTCTAGGAACCCACCATAAACCCAATTCTCTTCTCATCCATATCACTTCAATCACGTTTTTTTTTTGATTCTCACATCTGCCTCTCTGCCTACATTATACCCAAATTTTTGCCTCTTCATGGAGGGGGGGAATCCCCTTTAGTCTCAGGCAAGGCTGCCCCCCCTTGCCTACAGGTGAAAGGCTGGGAGTTAGCAGAGGCACGTTGCATTGTTGCCAGCATCTCACAGCCCTCCCCTGCCTATCTTTGGAAGCCAGCCCGGCTTGTGTCTGAGCCTGTGACATATGTTGCCTTCTCCTCAGTGGGAGAGATTAGAACTGGCCAAAGCAGCCTTGGCTTTTTCAATCACAACCGTCAGGCTGAGCACAGAGAAACTCAGACTGTTTCACAGCTCTCTGCAGACCCAGTGCACACAGTTTGGGCCACGGCAGAAACAGGAGAGTCGGCACCAAGAACGATGACACCTGGGCAGACGGATGCAAGAGCCCTGGAGAGAGAGGGAGCAGCTAGAGAATGGTCGGTGGGTTTCTTTCCACAACACCCACCTGTTACATCACCGGCCCAGAAGGGCCCCCCAAACCAAGGTAAGGACCAGAGGAACACTTTTATCTTGTAATAGAGATAAGGGGAAGCCCTACCCTCACCTTCTGTATCTCTCTGTCTAGGCACAGTGTTCTATTTTCTATAACCAGCTGAAACTGATGTAGTTGCAAATGTTTTCATTCCATAGAACTCTTTGAGTGACACAGGGCCAAACTACAAGTGACGAATGACACTTGAACGGCAAGTGGATTGAGTGGAGGGCAAGTGAACAGGGAGAAATACACTTGCCGTTCAAGTGTCGTTCGTCACTTGTAGCTTGGCCCTGAGATATCTCTTTGCAACTTCATAGACTGCATATTCTTGTTAAGATGTCAGTGTCTGTAACGTATTCTGGGAGAAAATGATGTCTTTTTAAAAAAGTTTGTGTGTTTTCCATTCCTTCTTTTTGAACAAAGATGTTTGAATGGTGGGTTTCTGACATTTTTGCCCTTAATCCTTAGTCACCAGTGTAAGGAGTAAATGCTGTGCAGTTAGCTAACAATTTTGTACCCCTGGATGTGCTGGACAAGAAATCACATTAGTGATTATGTTGCACAAATGATTGTCTTGCACAAATGATCACATAATTAGACATGGTCATGAGAACGCTCAAAGGGTGTCTGTGATGTTCACACATCCTACCAGTGGTGTGATGCAATGACTGCTGCATTGTAATAGTTAGATAGGACTAGAGGAACAAACCCCCATGCTGCCATGAAGCTAACCAGGTAACCTGTGCTCCTTGCAGGAAGGGTAGAATAAAAGTGTAATAAAGGAATCAAACAAATAGTATATTTATTTACTTTCTTGCTGAGGCTCAAAGTGGATTACAAAATTAGAAAACCAATGCAATAAAGAAAAGCAGTATAAGGCATACCATGACAAATGCAATCGATTACAAAATGTAGAAAACAATCCCGTACAAACAACATAATCCTATAATTACAGTACAAAAAAACTACAACCCTGTTCGCTTTATAAAGGCATGCAATTCCATTTACTGTAAATGTATTCTCTTTATAAAAATGTTCTGCTGAACAATTCCATTCCAATTTATATATAGTGCATCCTTTTCAACCACTGGAAATGCATAGAATACAGCTTGATCCTATGCATGTTTACTTCAAAGTAAGTTCCAAGGATTTCAATAGAACCCCCGATAAATGTGCACAAGCTTGCACCCTTTGATGCTCCAGAATACCAATGGAAATGCTACATTTGGAGACCAAATAACAGATGACTTTTCTGTCCACAGTTCATGACTGTGATAGCAAAGTCTATTTCATTTGGCACTGATATTTAAAAGTAAGTTGAACTTCTTTATGTTAAAAAGTTCAAAACTGCCAATGGTCACTTTCAAAATATCAATGCGTATCAACTAGTCGCTGTTGTTGATATGAAGTTTGAAATTGTTAAAAACTCCTACCCAAATTGCCAACGAGTGAATATCTCTATAAACGTAATATTGTTTGATTTAAAAGTCTTGCTGCACAGGGCAGTTGAGGTTTTAAGGGCCATTTCAAACCCGTCCTTCCTATTTACCATCGGCAGTATTGCAGCATCATATTTAAAAAGTCAGCAAATTTTGTATATTTAGGTACCCCATATTTTGAGTCAAAACTCAAACCACAGAAATTTGTTAACTGATGCTCTGTGCATGCAATGTTTATTATCATTCCTCCCTGTTACTGTTGTTTCACCATTTCCAGCCTTCCTTTCTTCCCACCCTCATCCCCTGCCCCATGATCAAAGTTTAGACTGTAAACTCCTTGGAGTAGGATTCCTAGGATGTGAAGCATCTCTATGCTCTGTAGAGGACTGTGTACACCAATGATGCTGCATAACAGAATCATTGAGAGCCAGTATTGTGTAGTGACTCTCAGTGTATTGATCGACTAGGATCTGGGCAACTGAGATTCAATTCCCCACTCTGCCATGGAAGCCAGCTGGGTGACTTTCTGCTAACCACATGCTCTCAGAGTAGAAATACATGTTGTGTGTTACCTGGGGATTCTCAAGTGCAGGATTTGTACGTGTGCTCCTCAATTCCTGTGCAGGCTGTTCTTGCTCAGTGCTTATGAACAAAGGAGCTCCCTTTATGTGATTGCATCTGCAAGTGCAGAGGGCAAAGCACCAATTCAGTTTTGCTGTGAGAACAAGTACTGTAGGGTCCTTTGACTTTCCAATTTGCATTTCTTTAAGGTGTGAGAAAGCGTCAAGATCTGCATTTCAATGAATTGAAGTGGGAGGTGGGGGAAACTGGGATACTTTTAGCAGTTGAGGAAGGACTGGCATTGAATGTATAAAATAATAAACAAACAAACAAAATAGGCGACTGCAACCTTTAATGAGTAGAGACAAACCACATCAAAACTCAGAGCAAGTGATCAACTAAAAGCAGTCCTAAGAAAGCCCATTTGCATCACTGAAAATATACAATTTAACATTACTGATGATTGACATGTTGATTAATAATCCATAAAGTTTCTGTAGCCCAAAGACTGGTTGCTGCATGTCCTTCAGAAGGAAGTGGCTCATACACTATGCAATAAATGTTCACAGGAGCATGCGGTGCAGTTGTTTTAGCGCACTAGTATAGATCTGTGCATGGTTTGCACTTGGATTGCTGGCAACGGCTCCTTTCCCTTTCTGTACAGCATCTTACGAAGCCCTTTAATCCCATTAAAAAAATCTTTGCCTGCCGTTCCCGTCACATATGGGTTATTCTATCATGCCACCTACCCCTTCAATGTACTTTAATTTAAAGCTCTAGTTTTCTTTTTAAAACAAGCAAATCTGGTTTCACTCATTTGACTCATTTTAGAGTCACAAGTTGCAGAGTCCTCATGTATAATATAGTAAAGACAAAACAACAACAATAATTTATTCTTTGACTTTTATATCATTTTAAATGCTGTTCTTATTTTAATGACTGGGTATTTTATTTGTTATTAGTGTTTTTCCTCCCTCAGGAGCCTACTTGACTGAGGGTCAATAAAACTTATTTAAATTAAATATGTCAAATAACCATATAAGAGTAGGTGCTTGCACAAGGGAACTAAGATATGATTTCTCTCTCTTCCTGTGTTCCCATAAGGGGCTTGTTTTCATTTTACATATCTTGCAGAAATAAATAATTAGAACAAAAATCGGGATTCTATGGAGAACTAAGAAAGCACTACTTGCTTTAATCGGCAGGCTATGTTGATAAATATCACAAAGGATTGGATTTAACCAGCTTTTCTGCTGGTGAAAATGAAGGAAGGGGTCCCCTTTGACTATCAAAATGACTATATGGGGGATCATGGGACGTTCATGGGCAAAACTCATATGCCCTGAAGGCTGTGATAAGGAAGAGAAAACCAGTCTGGGCTCAGTCAAAATGTTTCAGTCTACCAGGGGTAATCCCCATTTTTTGATACTTGTCCCTGATTTTTACTTTACTAGAGTTTTTCAGAGTTTTGTTCCCTCCCTTCAGACAGAAGGAAAAACTTTAAGTGACAAATGGGTGCTTCTTGTCTACCTCTCTGTGCATACGGGCATAAACTATAAAGTTGCATTCACAGGGAGGTTTATTTCCAAACTGGAGCACTTTTTAAATTTGAGCTTCATGCTGTAATCATCCTCTTTCCAAGTTTCTCCCCATCCTTATTATGGTTTTTCTCAAACCTGTTTCTGATATTTTGGGAATGAATGCAGTCCAAGCATATTAGCATGCCATCTGGAAGAAATGGTGCACATTTTCTTGCCTTACAAAGTCCTGCCTATATCAACACCATTTTCTCACCCTTTAGCCTCTTACAGCTGCCATTTTTCCTGCATTTGTTTTCTGCTGAACCACTGGGCGGCTTAAAGAAATCAGTAATTGCTATAGTGTTATAACAATATAGCACTATAGCAATTACCTTCTTTTTATTTCAAAAGCAAGCTCTCTGATGGCATGGTGTGTGTGTGTGGGGAAGCAGGTAAAATGGCGTCCGTAAGGGGCTGATGGAAAAAAAGCATGCAGAAAACTCCACGTTTGGAACCTTTGTAGCCATTGCTCATGCCCCTGCATTTGCAGTGGTGATGAAAAGCAGCAAGGACAATCCTCGCCGTGCAGTGCCCAGCCTTCCATTTCATGTTTCACAGCTGCCGAGGTTTATTTTGAACAGCTGATAATATATTACAGACAATTTCAGGTGCAAAACAGCAAAGGCTTCTTTATGACTGTAAATCAATGGGGGGCAGGCTTGTAGAATGAAGACATATAGCACTCTGCTGGTGGAATAAAGCCACCAGGTATGTGTAATCACGGACAAGTGGGTGATGGAACTTGGGAAGTGATCCAGGATATGAGAACTGGGGTGCTACCAGTGGGTCCTTATTTTTTCTGTGGAATGTTAGAGGATATGCTTTGACTGTGGGGCAATTGGTCTAGCAGGCAAAACTCCCACAGATACCTGACAAACGGTTTGCCATCCTTTACTATACCTCCTTCACCCTGCCTACCAATTTCTTCCTCCTTCCCTGATGCCTTTGCTGAATTAAAATGGAACAAAAGCAGCTGTGTAGGATCTGTGGGGGAGAGGAACTTTAAAATTGTTTTCTTGTTATCTCAATGGAGAGAGGAATACAGGACCCTGTCCCTAGCACGGGGAGGAAGGGAAAAGCTGGTAGTTCATCCCTCCATTCAGATTGCAAGGAAAAAAATACAGAGTTCATCTCTTGCGCGGCTTTGTCTTTGAAAACTGCCTCCCCATGCTAGGGACATAACACTGTTTTCAACTACAATGCCCAGGTAAAATTGCATCCCCAACACATTAAAAACACATGTCTGGCATCACTTGCAGCTTAGCCCTAAATTGCCAAGTCTTTTTTGGAGGTGTGGAAGAAAACGTCTGATTGGAAATCAAATCAAAATGGGAGGGAATAATTTCTACAGTACAAAAGTAGATCGATTTTAACTTTCAGGGCTTCTCCAAAAAATCAAGGGAACTGCAGTTTTGTTAGATATTGATGAAGATCTTTAGCTCCTTCCCACTTCCCAGGATCCCTTTGGAAGAAGGAATGACTATTAAATCAGTTGTCTTTAGTGCATATCGCTCCCAAAGAGAGAAAGACAGAGAAACAGACGTCAGAAAGAAGACCCCCACTTCTTTTCATTCTCTTGTTCTTCCTCCCGTTTCCTTGAGTCATTTCAAGAGAAGAAAGGTAGAGAAGTGAGACTGATGACGGAACACCACTGTTAAGTGAGAGAGGATCACATTTGGGCCTAGAGCCACCATTTCCCAACTTCTGTGTTGGAGTGTCTGTGCATTAGCTATATTTTTCAGGGCTCAATAAATATTAATTTAATGAGCATTCTCTGGGAGCAGCCTTGAAATTGTGGAAAGGGGACATAGAGATACTTGACAGGAATCAACAGACATAGAAGTAAACAAAAGTTTGCAACCCTGAAAATTTATTTGCAGTGGTTGAGAAAATCCTGACTTTCCTGAATGAGACAAGTGGGAACTCTGATCCATTTGTTACAGTATTTTTAATGGACCATAACATGTACAGGTGGACCCAATTCTGACTGGAACCATGTTGCAGGGAACATAGTTCAACCCTTCCACCCGTGCTCCCTCTCGTTCTATTAGTAGTTCCAGAAAGGGAAAAAAGTTAAACACTGGCTTTTCCCTTTCTTGAGCTAGTCATAATGTATTGGAGGGGGGTGGGAATCAGTTTTGATTGGCAAAATCATATTATTTTGTTTATGCAGTTTATTCACAATAAAATAGTTCATAAAACACAATGGCTTGTTCGACAAAACCATACTAGGCTGAACCCTTCCTCACTAATCCAAATCGCGTCCCCGCAGAGCTGCAGTTCTGCCTTCTGAAAATGCTGGGAAAGGGTGATTCTTCATCTTCAAACTTCTTGTTTAGTTAGGTCCTTAAATTAATATGTGAAAACGTGGAGAATACATGGTACTGTATAGTGCTGCCCAATTTTATCTTCAATCCATGCATCCAAGACAAGATTAACTAATCAGTCGTTTCTAAAAAGACAGATACTGGGGCTCAACTCTTGCTCTAATTCATCACCACCCCATCACTTGGACGTTAACTCCTCTTGAATATCGCGTCAGGACTGAGGTAACTACGAAATGTGCTTAGGGGCACTTCTCACACGTTCCAGAACTGAATCCTAGCAGTTGTGGGGATAGGCCTTACCAAGCTGTAACACAAATTAACTACTGCAGGGTGCATTTAGATTTATTGTATTGAGTCATGAGACCTCGCCTGCATGACATCCAGTCTGGTGTAGGGGTTAGAGTGTTAGTCTAGGATCTGGAATACCCAGGTTCAAATATTGCTTTCTGCCACAAAGCTCACTGGGTAAATGTGGTTCACTTTCTCTCTCTTTCAAGCTGACCTACCTCACAGGATTGTTGTTGGGGAAAATGTGTCTGTGGGAGCCATATATGCTACCCTGAGTTCCTTGGGAGAAGATTGTGTATGTGTGTGTATGTGTCAGTGGGGGGTGGAGGTGGGATATATAGATGTTAACCAAGACTACATCTTTGAAAATGAGCAAAGGGTTTCTTGTGAGTAGAGGGTGATGGGTTTAAAATTTAATACTTTGCCTTCCAGAAGCTTCCACTGAAAGGCCAAGAGGAACTAGCTGAAAAATAACCCCATTTCTCCCTGAGGGTATTGAATCTTGGCAGTCCAAAGGGAAGAAGAGCCAACTTTAGTTCAAGAATCCATCAATAAGAGCCGAGCGAGGAAGGAGAATCTTGTTGCTGTGGGACGTTGTCAAAGCTAAATGGCTAATTGGGACCAGAGATGGATTAGACATATTCACAGAGGCTCAATCTATCAACACCTAGTAGCTATAGTGGTTCAAGGGAGATTAAACTGATGCTTTGGTCTCAGACAGCTGGAAGCCGGGAGGGAACAAAAGCAGAATGGGAAACCAAGAGCAAGAGAGGCAATGTGTTTATCTTGGACGGTCTGGTCTGTGAAAAATACTGAAAGAGAGCTTTCCTATCACAAAGGTCTCTTATTCAGGCTTAAGTGTTCAGAACAAAAAATAAAACAATACAAAACAGTTATCAGATGTGCAAGTAGATGGTAGCTGCCTGGCTGGACCAAGGAGCACAATGACAAAGCGACACTGACTGTGTTTGATTACAACCAGCAAACATGACATTTCATATTAGTTTGGGCTGGAGATGAGATGCTAGTTATTTAAAATAGCCTGATTTTGCTTAGAAGAAACAGTTTACAAAAATGTCCACTCAAAGGGTTCATAACATTCTCTCGCTGAATTCTTTTGCTGTGTTCTTTACGTGGGGCCCAATTTTTCTCTCAACAGGCCCTTTGTAATGCCTTTCAGCTGTCCCCAAACATTCCTGTCCTAAAGAACAGTTTCACACATCAGGTTAACACATCAGCATGAACTTAAAAACAGTTTTTCTCACCACTATCATCCATGGGAGAGTGGGGGCAGGACGATGTCCCTGTTTTTGTAGAATCGTTTGCTGATCCATCAGGCAGGTGGCTGGCACTTTTCCCTACTGGTCCAAACACTCTCCAGAGTTCTTGTGGTCTTGAGGGCTGGGCCCACAGAGTGCGAGATTCTGCCTCAGCAGGAGCTCTAATATCGCTGTGCAAGAGCAACCCAGCACCCAGCGCTCTGTCAGCAAGGTTATCACTGGAAAAAGAGTAAATCCCCCCACCCCCAGGAGTAAAAGGCAGTGGCACCCTTTTCTCCCTCCCTATGTTTGTTGAGTGATACTGCAGCTATTGCCCTATAGAGATCTTAACTACCTAATAAAATACCAAGGCATCCATTTCTTGAAGAGAGAAAGCCAAGACAGGTGTGATTTCTAAAATCAGAGGAGCGGGACATTCAAGCCTGCCAGAGGGCAGTCACAGCCTTAACCCTTCTCTCTGTCCTAGGTGAAAAAAGGGCTACTTGTGGTTACTTGGAAAGCGCTTTTTTCTTGATTGCTGTCCTGTATATTGAGGCTGAGCCTTTGGTGCACCTCAGGATTCTACAGACTTGCAAACACCAGCTAAGTGATGGGCTGCTATAGAAGTGCAGCACTATATTTTGGAGAGAGATGCCACTTCCCCCTCTCCCAATCAAGCTCAGGTGACAGAGAGTCACAGTTGCAGATGCATCTGATGAAGAGAACTGTGATTCTAGAAAGCTTATTCTACAATAAAGTTGGTTAGTCTTTAAGGTGCTACTGGACTCTTTACTATAATGAAGTGCAATCGGTTCTGCCTTTGGAGAGACTTAAGAGGATTCAGCTAGGTATAGAAACTTGTGGCCAAGTTATTAACAGAGATATGCTGTAGTGAGCACATTTCTTTGTTGCTCAAAGATCTCCAGTTTGTTTTCCGATTGTGAGTGCTGACTTTTAAGGCCCGAAACATGTAGCTAAACAGAGGATGACGGAGCATATCAGAAATACTTCATCCATATGAACCTGCCTGACTGTTGAAATCATCATCAGAGAAGCTTGTCTGCGTCTGCCTTTGGAAGTCAGGCAGATGACCACTGGGAAAAAGTACTTTTCTATGATGGCGCCCATTTATGGAACTTCTACCTTGAGAACGTTCACCATAGAAACACCAGACAAAGCTGATCTTCAAGCTTTCAATGGCTGTTTTTTTCTGTTCCCTGCCTAATGTCCAGCTCTTTTCATTTTCTACTTTATATTGTTTATGGCAAACTGTGATATAGTTCTGAATGATGTTTTTAAATGCTGCTGTCGATGCTATGAATAGCTCCTGCTTTTACATGGGTTATATTGTTTTTACTTTGCAGAAAGAAAGGCAGTGTACCCTTTAAAAAAAATTAATTAATTAATAAGGTATATTTTTACTACTGTGAGTTGTCTTGAGAGCCTGTTGTAGACTGAAGGTTAGAAATTTAAACAAGCAAATATACTATAAAACCTCTATGAGATGTCCTGAGCTGAGGGAGAATAGGCCAAGGCTATGTACTCAGCAAGCTTTATGGGGATTTGAACCTATGGGCTTCCCATAGCGAAGTTCAACTCAATAGCCACCTCATCCCAATGGTTTAAAAATATATATTAATTGAGGAGGGTCAGCATTACTGTGAGATGAGGAATACCAAGCAATGTTTCTCCCTTCAAGCAGTCCCTGTAGAATTAGATCCTATTCAATGCTGTGCGCTAACTTCCACACCAAGAAACTTGCAAGGGGAGATAATCGGGATTGGGCACAGAATGAGGTAAGGACTACAAAACATACTTGGCATTTTCTGCTATGAATCATTGGTAATATTAGCTGCTGCAGACATACCTCATGCCTCAGAAGTTAACTTGTCGGTAAGATTAAAGGGCATACGCATCTCCCGAAGAGAATATTTCAAAATTTCTGAAGCTTCAGGTGATTTTTCTACCTTGAGTTAATTACTCAGGAATCTTGATCAAATATTACTCCCTAGTCTTTTAAAAACATTAAGGAATTTTACAAAGGAAGATGAAGAAGAGAGTTTGGCTGCGGAGGGTTAAGGCGGTGACTTCAGGGAGTGTTTTTCAGTGCTATATACGGTTTCTTGGCTGTTGCTGAGTTAGCAGCAAATCCCTATGTTATGCTTGTCCTCATCGGTGCGTTTTACAGTGCTGGATTTGCAAGCTGACTCATTGCTGCTGGGGGCGGCTTGTTCTCCCAAGAGAATAATGCACCATACAGCTGGGGAGATGGCCAAACCCACCCTTCCATCTTCAAGATGTTCCTAGTCTTGTGATGACCCTCAACTGGGAGTATCAAGAATCTGTGCCTCAGCAACAACAAAAGACACTGACCTGCTGCTCATGTGCCTTGTGATCACATGGGAAGCAAAATCAGGCAACTGTGCTTCCAGATTAGAAATTGTAGCATTCAGTCAACCTTGATCCCATATACCTTTTTTTAAACAAACGTTTCAGCCATATGTCCATTTGGTCAAATAGGGGCCAGACCAGTTCTGTATATCCTGCTCCATGTGCCAGACGTATATCTCTACCATTGCCTTTCTTGCAGGGATCACATAGGAGATAAGCAAGTGCAAAGGATGAGATGCCTCCAGGCCACCTTAGCTCCAGAGAAATGCTCTTTTTTTCTGATCTGGCATGATTTATTGGGGGGGGGGGTTGCCTTTGCCTTTGGTTCATCCCTGTTAGACTCAAGCAGGAACAATTTATTATATTATTTATTTATTCTATTTATTTATTTACATTATTCATAGTCTGCCTTTTTTCACTGAGACTCGAGGTGGATTACACAGTATGAGTTAGTACAATTTGAAAAGAATTTCAGTAAATATTTAATAGGGTATATACATGCAAATTTGCAAACATTTAAAACCAGCAGAAATCCAGCGCAAAATTTTAAAAAATGCTGAAACAAAGCTTAAGAAATTCCAAGCATGATGTATTAAACAACACAGAAACTACCCAGTAGGATCATCCTTACACTAACAGAGAGTACGTGGTAGTAATGTCTATAATCCCTATCTCTTTATTGATGCATCTCTTTGAGACCACTTCCTTACTGTACAGCCCTCCTATCTGAGAAAAAGCTCTTTTGAATGATTCAGTTTGCAGTTATGGAAAGCCAGGAGAATGGGAGTTTTCCTAATTTCTTCAGGTAGGCCATTCTATAAAGGTGTGGGGGGGCACCACAGAGAATGCACATGTATAGTTAGCTGTTGATTTTGCCTATGGGCTGGTATTTTAAAGTATTTCGTTGCCACAAGTAGGTACGTTTCCTCCTGTGAGAGCAAGCTGAAGCCCCAGTGGCAATTCCATAGGCTCAACTCGGACCTGGCTAGCATGGGCCCAGGAGACACTGATGCACTTAGCCTATACTTGTTGCTTCTTCTCACTCTGCCACCAACCGGGAGTGATCAAAGCCCCAAAATGCAACGGTGTCTTCCTCATGGTGTTGCCCCAAGCAGCTTGGGCAGATAACTCCAGGGCTTTCTTTGAAAAGAAGTAATGAAAAGAGAGTTTTGTCAGAAATTGCTAAATAAGCAGACGTGTGGAAGAAAAGAGGGAAAAAATGAAAAGCGGTCTCTGCTCTTGACATTTGTTGGGTATAGGAAAGTATTTAAAAGAAGAATAGTAAATGTTTGAGAGGAGGTTTTAAAAGGATTGAGGACATTTTAAGGACTGAATTGAAAAAGTGCCGAAACTCTCAAATCCAGATAAGAAACCTCAATATGTTCAATTGTGAAATCAAATTTTGAAGCTCTCTCAAGCCCCACCCTTTTAAAATCTTAAGACTGTTTCATATGTGCTGCTTTCAGTTGTGAATGGACCAAATCCATCATTTCATGCATTCTGCTTCTTGAACAGCCTTAAACTCCACGGTATCCACAACAATCAATACTGTAAAATAGAGTACCTTAGAAGAATGTACGTTTCCATTTTGGTTAGAAATTTGGAGGCAGGAAAATGCATGTTATTCCTTCCCCACCTCCTTCAATGCATTTCAGTTTAAAAAATAATCTTGGAAGCAGCCTACAAATGGCCACAGGGCCACGAGGCTGGTGTGTACTGTGCAAGAAATTAACAGTATAGAGTAGAATAAATGTGGAAAATTTTGACACTGCCAGCCTCAGCAATCCTTTCTCTCCCCTGAGCTACAGATCTGTATTTTCCAGTCTGCTCCGGCCTGCTCTTCCCAGGCACTAGTTTTGTATCTCACTTCTGAAAGGTCTCGTTGGGATCTGAATCTGCAGAGTCATTTGCTAACATACAGGCAAGCGGCATGAAAGGAATGTCCCCCTGCAGTGTGCGGGATGGAAGAAAGATGCCACTGTGCTGGCTCAGATTCAGCTCCCAGCAGCCCAGCTGGTTGCTTGATTGGCCCTGTGCACGGAGAGGTTATTTAACAACCCTTCCCTTCCCACATCTCTAGCCTTCCACAACGCAAGCGATGATGGAGGGTTGGATCCAGCACTAAATTTCTATTTGCGCTGGAGCGCGTGTCAAATGGAAATACGATAAATAACTGTGGTAGCCATTAGCACCACATCATTCAAATATCTAATTCTCTAAATGAGCAGAGGAAGTAAGACCAGCAAAGTAAGTCACAGTCCAGTGCCCCCACTCAGAGCTGGTTCCAGATTTTGTGGGGTCCTGGGCAGAGAGTGCTTGAGAGCCCCAGGAACAAAGGTTTTGCCCCTCTCCCTCTGGCAGCTGCCATGCCCCTGGATCACATCCTTCTTCCTGCCCACCCACCTGTCTTCCCCTCCCATCTGTCCACCTATGCATTCTTTCCCCACCAGCTCACTCACTCATGAGACCTCCTACTACTGACACGCCAAGTTGCACATACTGCATGCATGTCCTTACCCCAATAATTCATGTGGCCAGTAGTACATGTGGGAGGGCAGAGGGGATGGTAGCAGTAGACTCTGCTGGAAGCCCTGGGCTCTGGCAACTGCCTCACCTCAGGATGAATATTCAAGCAAATCTGGTGGAACTGCCCCTCACCTTACTGTCAGTGGATCTGTTAGAAGCTGCTTGACTCCCATGCTTCATTGGAACACCTGCTTGGAATTGCTGTCTGTCATAGGGTGGTTTGATGTTGCTATCGATGTCAAGTTAATTACTTACACTTTAATTCAGAAAGATTTAATCTATGTGTTCAGATTTATGCTAGTTTTCAAATTTGTGGCCACTGTACTCTATTGTATCTGTTTTCACTGAATGTCCTAACTGTTGATCATATTGTATTTTTGCTCTGTGAATGTCCTAGCTATTGATTATATTCTATTTACTTACAGTATATAATCCATCTTGGATCTCGATGAGAAAGGTAGACTATAAATAAACAACAATAACAATAATAATAGGCTTTGAGGGCATACAGCTGTTATTCTCCATTATTACGTTTAGAGACACTCAAGCTTGGAAAACACCAGATTTAACTTATTGTATTCTCTCTTGCATTTCCACTTGCACAAGATATTGTGCATCCAGTTTCTGGGCACTATAATATAGAGGGAGGAAAGCACTAGATATTAACCAACATCTTGTGCGTGGCCCAGCCACAAAAGCAAGAATGGGAGAAATGGGCTGAACTAGAAGAGAATGGAAAGTGCCACACCTGCAACTAGGATACACATCTTAAAAGGTGTACACAAACTGTGACCCACCAACCCAAATTCACGTGGCCTCCCTGGTGTTTGGCCATGCTGCTCCCTGTTCTTTGTGTCACAGGCTGGCAGCATACCAAGAATTTTAGCAAACTCCCAGTGAGTCACATTTGATGAGTCGCAGTTTGTGCAGGTTTGGCCCCAAATCATTAGCAAATATTTTCCAGCGGCTGCATTGACCTTTGCAGGTACAAATACAGTGCCTGGACACTGTGGGAAAACCATATTTGGTTTGTAGAAAAAACTGATTTTAAACGAACAGTTGGAACAGGCTTTAGGAAAAAACTGACTGTGTGATGTCTACCTATATTAGTGGTTTAGATGTAGTCTTGTAAACTTTAGAGATTTCATTGATATTCTTATTTGATGGGTTGGATCCAGCCAGCTTTTTTCACTCAGTCTAGCCCAATTCTGCTTTACTATTACCCCATCCCACACAGTTTTTATCCTTAAACACTGGATAGGATGGAAAATAAACAAATCTACAACATGCTGGGTGGGAAGGCAGCAAGGGATAGTTCCATCTTGTCAGATCTTGGAAGCTAAGATGGGTTGGTACTTGGATGGGGAACCATCAAGAAAGATTCTGCAGAGGAAGGCAATGGCAAACCACTTTTGCTTCTCACTTGCCTTGAAAGCCCCTCGCAAGGGTCTCCATAACTTGGTTGCTTGCTACTTGATGGCACATTTGTACGTACAATACGCCGATCCCAAGAAACACAAGGGCAGTTTTGCTCATGTGTTTTTATCTGAAGACTGAACAGCCAAATGCATAAACTGTCTCCACGGAAACCAAACTGTGATCTAAAAATTCTGTCTCTCTTTGCCTGTCTTTGATGGCTCATTCACACATGCAGGTCATTAGATGGTGCTACAAATGTGATGACCATGCAATATCAATATCTAAACTTCGGCCTGCATGTTGCCACTTGCGACGGCCATTTTGTATAACAGCTGTGTATCTGGAGGCTGCTTGGAATGATTCTATGCCAGAGCTCCCAGCTTGTGGTGAACTACTACCATGCATAGGATTTGTTTTTAAGCCTGCATTGGGAAGTGTCAAAGAAAGAGGAGGTTTCTTTATAGTTCTTTAGTGCTTGATTCAGTTATTGGCACCTCTTTTCTCAACCTCCATTCTCCCCACAGGTACAGTTAGTGAGCAGGACACCAGTTCAGCTACGAACCTGGATGAGGATGAGGACAACGAAGAATTCCTGGAGCAGCTCATGTCTCTGACCTCCCGTGGCTTACCACAGATGGAGATCGAGGAGAAATACAGCATGGCCAAGGAGCTTGGCAGTGGCTCTTACGGAAATGTCCTGCTGGTTCAGCACCACGAGAGAGGTGCATATGCATATCTCTTCTACAGATTTAAAGTGGTTTGAGAATCACCCCCTCTTCCCAAAGAACTTTTGGGAATGGTAGCAGTGTGAGAAGGGGGGTGGGATTCGCTAATGGATGCTCTGTCAGTTCCCAAGTGTCCCCACGGAAACCATGCAGTGGTATAAAACCAGTATAAAACATAGCCACAGATCCAGAGGTCCTGCTGTGTTCTCTGTCATCATCTCTTAATAGGATGTTATTTACCAGGTGATATTATTTACCTCCATTCCATGGAAAGCCTCAGTTGCCTGTTCCCATATTTAAGCATCTATTAAAGGGTCAGGACACTTTTCTCCAGGCCTGCTGGTAACCCTAAAGTGTGCATGGGAAAGGGGCATTCTTTGTGTGTGTGGCATTAAAGGCCAAAATGTCTAAAGATGTAACCTTTTGGCAAAAGAACTGGGGACCACCAGTTCAAAGGAAGTTACTAGTGAAAAAGTGAAGCAAACCAGAATGGTCAAGAGCATCCTCATTTCCAAACAGGCCGGTTCTAGATTTATTGAGTCCTGGCTCTAGAATCAAAAAGAGGTTCTGGGGTGAAGCAAATAGCCTTGGCTGTGGGTCAATTGCAGCTCAGCCCAAGCTGTTTCCTGGCTCACAAGTCTTGCAATTAATTAGCTCTGTCATCCCGGGCATGTGGGCAGCTGCCAGCAAGCAGGTGCTGCACTGACTGTGCAATGAAGAACTTCCAGGCGAGGCGCAGCAGTCAGAGCAGCAAGATGGCCAGCCTTGCAGCACAGGGTCTAGAAGCTGTAGGAATAAGGAACAAGGAAAGAGACAGCCTTGTCAGCACAAATGTGCAACATAATGCCAAGGAGGACAACAGATTCGGCACAGAGACCCAAGTCAACAGGGGGACAGATGCGTTCTTCTCTGTCACCCAGATGAGGAATCCTCTATGGCTCAAGTCAACCTGCTTCTGACCTGGAAGGCTCTTCCTGTCATTACCAAGCATGTAGAAATTATTTATTTGGACTTCCTTTTGTCAAAGTCCATTAATGAAAGCCACAGAGTAAACATCAGGAAGACTCCTGTGGCTTCTTATAGACTAACGTTTGGTGCAAGTTTTTATTACCTGCATCCAAATATGGACTAATGTGTACAGTTTCCATCTCCCCATCTCAAAAAGGTTATCAGTGAGCTGGAAAAGGTGCAAAAGACCACCAGAATGAGGAAACACCTGGAAACCCTTCCCTATGAGGAAAGGCTACATAATTCAGGGACCTTCCCTTTAGAATAAAGAGACAAGGGGGAGTGGACATGGTTAAGATTTATAAGATCATGCATAGGGTACAGAAAGTGGAGAGGGAGAGAAGGCAGCATGGTATCGCCTGATCTCATCAGATCTCAGAAGCTAAGTGGGGAGTCAGTACATGAATGGGTGACCACCGAAGAAGACTCTGCAGAAGAAGGCATTGGCAAACCACCTCTGCTTCTCACTTGACTTGAAAGTCCCTTGCTGGGATCACCATAAGTTGGTTGTGACTTGATGGCACATACACACACACACAGAGAAAGCAGATAGATACAACTTTTTCTGTTTCTCTCCCTGTATGTTCCCCGGAGACTGCTTCGATCAGAAGATAAATGTTTACTGGTGGTCCCCAGCCCTAAGGAAGCCCGCCTCACTTCAACCAGGGCCAGGGCCTTTTCAGTCCTGGCCCCAGCCTGGTGGAACGCTCTGTCAATGGAGACCCGGGCCCAGCGGGACATATTATTGTTCCGCTGGGCCTGTAAGACAGAGCTGTTTTGCCAGGCGTTTGGTGGTTGAAGGGGGCGGTGCCATGTAGGCCTCCCACCTTTGGGGTGGGTTTTTTTCCCCCACCATTGCACCTGGTTAATTTATTTCATTATTGTTTTGTATTTTGATTTTAGTATTGTTGTTTTCTTGTTTTTATTGATTTTAACTTGTTCACCGCCCAGAGCCCCTGAGGATGGGCGGTATATAAATTGAAATATAAATAAATAACATTAGAACTCATGAAGAACCCAGTGAAGTTGATGGCAAGAGGTTCAGGATATACAAAATGAAAGTACTTCTTCACGCACACATAATGTACTTGTGGAATTCACTGCCAAAGGATGTAATGATGACTACTGGCTTAGATAGATTTAAAAGGGAATTAAACTTATTTATGGAGAATGGGGTATTCCAACGGTTATTAGGCACAGATAAATAAATGCAACCTCCACCAGTTGTTGGAGGGAGCTGTGGGCTTCCTGGGGACATCCAATTGGCTTCTGTGGGAAACAAACTGGACTAGATAGTCCCTGAGTCTGATCCAACAGGGCTTTTCTTATGTTCTTATCAGTAGCCCGATCCCAAGGGCTGGAAGGTCAGATGCTGAGTAACTAAGTTTCTTGGAGGCCACAAATGGTCACATCCCTCATTTCCTCCACCTGTCCTAATACAAGAACCAAGCTCCTTGATTTCCTCTCACTCACTGTCCATGCTGGACAGATGTTTGATGTACAAAGATCTCAATGCTCATCAGCTCTCCTATCCTCAATCTTTATTGTGTTAGCAAAAAGTCATAGTAACAATAAAAAATGTCCATCAAGATAAAATTTAAAAATAAAATTTCTGGATATTTTCACAGAAAATGTTAGGATACAAAATCATAAATATCTAATAATAAAAACTTGAATATCTTATAATGAAAACATCATACAATCCAAAGGCCAATGACTCAGAGTAGAGCAATTATGGGTTGGCCATGCTTGTGTCAGCTCATCTCATTGTCTTTTTTACCTTTATGATGCACTGACAAACCTTGCCATTTGGAGTAATGGATTTGTTCCTATATGACAATAATAAAACCAATTTCTCCTGGTCTGACCTTCCTGGGAGATGAGATATATCCGCTGTGCTCAACCTTAAATGTACTCTGGTTTCTCTTCAGATTGTATAAATCTTTCCTATCCCTATACTTACTTGCTGATCCTACAGTCTGTTTTTCCACTATTCCATTATAAATCTCAGATTGTCCTCCCGCTCCTCATTCTAGTCAACGATTAGCCTTTGTAAGACATCTCGGCATGGATCATGCACATTCTGTGTTCACAATAGTGCCTGACACATGTTGATATTATATGATTGTTAAACAGAGGATCTAGGAGTATTACTGCTGCTAGTGTGACTGTGGTACCATGGTGCCCCCTGTTGTCCAACCACTGAAGCCTCTTCTTATTGCTTGCAGGGACTTCAATGGCACTGAAGCTGATGTCCAAGGAAAGAATAGGGAGACGGGAGTTTCTCCGAGAATATTGCATTGCTCTCTGCCTTTCTTCACACCATGCACTTCTCAAAACAACCGGCATTGCTTTTGAGACATCTACACATTATGCCTTTGCACAGGAGTTGGCGCCAGCTGGGGATCTCTGTGCCATCCTGAACTCAGGGGTAGGAAGAGGGGCAAGGGGGACTTTGTGGGTCCTAAGAACTCAGGGGCATCTCACAGTGCAAGTGGGATGACAGTATTTGAAATGTACAAAGAGGAAAATTACAGATGAAGGCTCAAGACAGACACAGCCTCACAAAGAGGCTTTCAGCTTATAACTATACAGTAGCAGTGACAGGGTTGGATGGTGCCAGGGTGCTGAGCTGTCCAGTTGCTTGAGATGGTTTTCAGTTTATCCAGCCAGAGGATGTGGACAGGATCCTTGGAGGTTTGAGAGCTGTTTGTATGATCCTTGTCCTTCCTGGTTACTTACATCTGCCAGGGAGAGGCACTGGCTGACTGGTTCCAAAAGGTAGTTAATGGCTTCTTGAGAGAGGGAGTGATTGCCCAAGCCTTGAAACAGGCTGTTCAGTGTCCACTTCTAAAGAAGCCTACCTGGATCCAGGAGACCTCAGTACCTACAGACCAGTCTCAAATGTTCCATTCTTGAGAAATGTGATCAAACAGGTGGTGGCTGGACAACTTCAAGCTTTCCTGGATGAGAAGAATTGCTTGGATCCTTTCCAATCTGATTTTAGGGCCAGTTATAGGAATGAAAGAGTCTTGGTTTCCCCAGTGCATATTGTGCACCAGGAGATGGGCAGTGGGAGGGCAACTGTTGATCCTCCTTAATCTCTCCATGGCTATCGATACCATTGATCATGGTCTCCAGTATCTGTCTTGACCATCTTTTGGGATTGGAATTGGGAGGCACTTTTTTGCAGTGGTTCTGGTCCTACCAGGAGGGTAGATTTAAAAAGGTGTTGCTGAGGATTGCTGCTCAGACCCTTGGCTTTTCGTCTGTGGGGTCCCTCAACGTTCCATCTTGCCCACTATGCTTTTTAACATCTCCATAAAACTGATGGGTGAGTTGGGTTGGGTTATCATCATCAATATGTGGGTAACACTCTGCTCTGTCTCACACTTATGGCTGATCCCAGGGAGGCTATAGAAATCTTGAATTGGCATCTGGAGGCAGTTTGGGCATGTTTGTGGGCTAATAAACTGAAGGTTAATCCCAACAAGATAGAAGTGAAACTGCTGAGCAGGAGGTCTGACATGGAATTTAGATGGGGTTCTAGGTGGGGTTGTTCATAGGCTGGGGGTGCTATTGGACAGACCTACTGCTGGATAAGCAGTATCCATTAGTGTGACCAAGGTTGTGACCAGGAGTACCTTTACCAGCTTTGACTAGTTAGCTAACTGCAGCCTTTCTGAGAAAAAAAGATCTGGCCACACTGGTGCATTCCCTGGTTACATCTTGAATAGATTACTGCAATGCACACTACATAAGGCTGCCCAGGAGAAGTCTTTGGAAACTTCAGTTGGTGCAGAATGCTGCAGTCAGGATGTTGACTGGAGTGGGTTGTAGACACCATTTCACTCCAGTTTGGGCCCACTTACACGGGCTCCCAATTTGTTTTCATGCACAATTCAAGGTGCTGGCACTGCCATTTAAAGCCCTATATGGTTTGAGACCAACATATCTGAAGGACTGCCTATATTAAGTATTGAGCCTTGTGCTCAATAGTGATTTCAGCCAGCAATGGTTTCAGCTCAGAGCAACATGTTTATTGACAGCCAGAACAGACAGACAGACTACACAAGCCCAACGTGAGCCAATATATACATGCAAACCCCATCCCAAGAATAACCAACAACCAATAGTAACACTTACCCTAGAATACCATCATTTGCATTAACTATATCCAATGTAACATATTTACAGAGCTGTGGTTGGACTTTATTGTATAAAGTGGATTGGATGCAGCTGGCAGGAAAACAGCCAATCGGAATGAGGGCTTTAGGAGCCTAGGCTCAGACTGAAGCTCAGTCAGTACATAACACTCAATGAACCAACAGACATTAGGGGCCTTGCTAAGCCCTAACTCAACCCAATACATAACAGCCTACTTTCTTATGAGCCTACCCAACCACTAGGACCATCTTCGGAGGCCCTGCTTTGGGTGCCCCCAGGGAGATTTGTCTGCCCCATTCTGTTGCCCTCTTCCACCAGTAGGTGAAGGCTTCTTTGTTTTGTCAAGATCTCACTGAGAGATCTCTGTCTTTTGGTGCTACACCTCTGAAGATGCCAGCCACAGCTGCTAGCGAAACGTCAGGAACTACAATGCCAAGACCACGGCAATACAGCCCGGAAAACCCACAACAACCATCTTCTTTGTTCTGTTTGGCATTCCCTCAGTGATCCCTCCTTCCTGCCTGAAGCTTTAATTCTTGTTTTCATGTCTTTGGACGTATTTTAGCTCTGGTTTTAATTGTTTTAATGATATGTGTATTTGGGAGGGGTTTATTTTAATGGTTTTAAATTGTGATTTTATAATATATTTTAATTTGTTTGCTGCCTGAGTGGTCCTCGTGAGGTTAGAAAGATGGGAAAGAAATAAGTAACATAAAGCTAGGCTCCTCTTGCCTTTGAAGTTGAAGTGATAGAAAGAACATAACAGTGTATGGTTCAGCTCTCATTTTTGCCAATACTCCTTACTTCAGCAGGGTCTGTTCCCTTTCTTTGTGCCAGATGTATGCTTAACATCATCATCATCATCATCATCATCATCATCATCATCATCATCATCATCATCATCATCATCAACAACAACAACAACAACAACAACATACTTTGCTTTATTGCTACGGACACTTTGAAAAAGAAAAAAACAGCTGTAGAGCTGAGTGGGGGAGGGTGGAATATTGCATCACAGATACCAGCCAATCAGCAACATTCACCGCCAGCTTTTGCTGCAATTCAGGGCTCTTCCAAAGCAGCCCGACTTAAAAAAAAAATAAAAATAAACCATAGATCAGTCTTCACCCTAAGTAGAATGGAATGATTTTGTGTCTCTTCGGGAGCAGGCTGGAAATAAAGATCGGGGTTAAGGGTGTTTGATGTATTTGGGAAGCAAGAGGGTTGGAGGAAAAAGTCAGGGCTATGACCTAATGGGTGCTGAGAAGAGCTTGGTGTCAAGAGCGCCTGTTCACTGGGTGACTTTGCTCATCTTAAACCTTTTCTGTTTTTTCTTCCCACAGGAGGGCATTCCTGAAGTGCAGCTGAAGAGGTGCGCAGCCCAGTTAGCTGAGGCACTGGATTTCATGCATGGCAAGGCCTTGGTGCACCGAGACATAAAGCTGGACAACGTGATGCTGTTTGACAGCGAGTGCCGGCTGGTGAAGCTGGGTGACTTTGGCCTGACAAGACTGGAAGGCACTCCAGTCGTTGCCATGTCTGGCACCCTGCCTTACTCACCACCTGAGTTGTGCCTACTGGAGGGCAATGAGACTCTAGCGCTGGACTCCAGCCTGGATGTCTGGGCCTTTGGGGTGCTGCTATTCTGCCTCTCCACAGGTTGCTTCCCTTGGGATGTGGCAATGAGCCCAGATCCTCAGTTTGAGGACTTTGGTGTCTGGCAGAACCGTACAGTGCCAGGGGAGGCTCCTGGCCTGTGGAGAGGCTTCACCACCAATATCTTGGGTATGTTCCGTCGCTTGATGACAATCGACCCTGATCGGCGCAGTCCTGCTATTGAAGTGCACAAGTACTTGCATCTGCCTTGGCGGGTGGACAGCTGTGGAGCAACACAGGGCCCTCAGGGTGATCATCTCAAGGGAGCAGATTCTGGTACCTGCCTCAGGGGCCCCACAGGGGATAATAGTGACCTGGTCAGAGGCACCCAGGAAAAATGCCCTGGACTGATCACCACAGAGAAAACACATGCCATACAGATGGATCCTGGTCTTGGAAGCAACCACAGTCTACAGGAAGGCTCCAGATTAGCAGGGGTTGGCCTCCAGCCTTGAAAAAGGTCCCAGGTGAGAAGATCAGACTCTTCCATTATGGGCCACAATGACCTGAAAGGCTTGAGTTAAGAAAGAAGAACTTAGCAGTAGTTTGACCAGCTAAGGGGATAGTTTTTAGAAGTATTGAGCAATGTAGTGCCACCCTTCCCTCTAGCGGCTGAAAAGGGCAGAGTAGCACTGAGTAGACCTGCTACCTCAACGAGAGGCCTGGTGCACAGCTAGGCAGTAGAGATAGCCAGTAACCAACATGAAAAGACATGGAACAGATAAAGCCTTATGTTTTGTGTATTTAGCAAGGCCAGTGTAACCTGGTGGGCAATAGTTCCAGAAGTTTCATACTAACTGAGGCAATCACGGATATAGGATTGCAACTGTGGGGAGCATGGGAGATGGAGTCCACCAGGAGATCACTTCTGGTTTCAGAACAGGAAATGACACCACAGCACTCTAGGAATTTTCAAATCTCTATTGTTTTGGGATTTGAAAATCCCTAGAGGGTCATGACATTACTTCCTGTCCCAAACCAGAAGTGATGTCCAGGTGTCAATTGGTTCTATCTCCCCTGATCTGTTCTGTTGCTTCACTGAGTGAAGATGGGAGATGAATTGTGTCAGTAAAGGTAAGTGGCAATCCTACATCTAGAGGAAAAAAGGTAAAAGTAGTCCCCTGTGCAAGCACTGGGTCATTACTGACCCATGGGGGGATGTTGCATCACGATGTTTTCTTGGCAGACTTTTTACGGGTGGTTTGCCATTGCCTTCCCCAGTCAACTACACTTTACTCCCAGGAAACTGGGTACTCATTTAACTGACCTTGGAACGATGGAAGGCTGAGTCAACCTTGAGCCGGCTACCTGAACCTGGCTTCTTCCAGGATTGAACTCAGGTCGTGAGCAGAGTTTGGACTGCAGTACTGCAGCTTACCACTCTGCGCCACGGGCCAGAGGGCTGTGATCCTAATTCTGAAGTACAATGTGATGTATGAAGGCAACTGGGCCTCCCTTTGGGCTTATATCACTCAATTACACAGAAAGAGGAAGAAGTCACTTCCCTTCTGTCCTGCAATCAGGAAAAAAGAGGAAACACAACTAAAACTGTGTGTGTTGGGGGAGAGAAACAAAATGGATTTTTGCTTAAGGCTACACTATAGCTTGAGCTGTCTGTGGTATCTAGCAGAGAAATATGATACAAACATGCTGTACTAATGGATGTCAGTGATTAATGCCAGCGTGGAGTGTTTTATAGGGACTTCTTTTTAGTGCGTGCCTCAGTGCAAAAGTTCTTCAGCACAAATTGTAGCATGGGGAGTTTCAAACTATTCCTTCACCTATATTTGTTTGATTTTTAAAAAAACATTCTTAACTTTATGGTGCATACATTTTCTACAATCTTTCCAGTCAGAGATATCTTGGCAACTCCCCTCCCTGCTTCTTCTTATTTTGAATTCTTTAATAAAGACTTCCCCCCCCAATGTTTCCCATTTCCCCCATTTTTCACTGAAAGTTCTTGCAAATTTAGCAGTGGATTAAAAATGTATACTGATGTTGTGGCTATAGGGTAGTCCTAGAATGAGGCAAAGTGAGGTGACTGTTTCAGGTAGAAAATTTAGAGGGCCATAAGAGAGTAGAAAATAGGCATAGGTGGTATGCTGCTCAATACCACAGGAGGTTCTGTGCAAATCCCGCTGCTGGCATGGAAATACAGAAAATGGACTTTACTGCTGTACATTTCAACAAGTCTCAGGCAAGACAACTTCTTGGTGGACAGTGTTAATGTGTGTGTGTGTGTGTCATTAATTTTTTTAAATTGTTTCAGGCCTCAAAATGCATAAATTTGGTACAATTAGCAGAACTCTAAATCTACCCCCACAACGCTAACACCCAAGTTATTGCAAAATCAAGGAGTCTGTCTTAAACAGATAGCTGCATTATGCACTTTATTAGAACCAACAAAAGTCTCACAAAATCATCTGAATCACAAAACTTTGAGCCACCTTTTGAATTCTCTAGAGTCCTTTATCAGACTAAGTGTTCAGTACAAAACAAGGGTGTGTGTATAAGTCATAAGTCATGGTAACATGGCCTGAAGTGTGCAGATGGAAAATAGGATGTGCTGCGGATTAAATTGGATTTGTTTAGATTATGCTAGGTGCAAAACAGTTTGTCATATTGTACAAGTTGCTGGAACAAGGGAGAGGGAAAATAACTCTCTTTCTCTTTGTGAATATAAAAGGCAGCTGTATGGCAAATGTCTTTCCAGCACTCACGAAACATAGAATAGTGTGCATTAAGAAACAAAGGAGAGCCCTGCTGGCTGAGGCCTAGGGTCCATCTGGGCCAGCATCCAGCCAGGAAGATGCCTCTGGAAGCCTATATGCAAGCCATGAAGGAAGTAATCATTTTCTACTGTTTACTTCCAAGCAACCAATCTTCAGAAGTACACTGCCTCTAACCTGGAGGTTCCATTTAGCTCCCATAACTAATACATGTGGTGCGAATGCAACCTTTGGGAGCCTTTGGGTGCTTCCTCTGAAAGATGATGGTTTGTTAAAGAGCTAAATAATTATTTACTGAAGTTGTGCATGTCTACTCTGGAGCAAATCCCACTGTAGTCAATGGCACTTACTCCTAGGTACGTTTGCATATGACTGCACTTTGGTGGCTACAAGAGTGAAAATACTGTATTTAGGAAAGTGAACAGGAAAGTGAACAAGAGTCCTGGCACAGGCTCATACACTCTCAGTGTGTTGCCATAACAACCTATTGCAAAAAGCAAGTATTGTGTGGATAAAGCTAATTCTGAACCAGCTGCTGACTAGAATTTAGTTCTGGGACATGAGATGGAAATAATAATAAAGTTCTTTTTGAGCCTGTGCAGAGTGGTTTTTCTTTCACTGCTGAACAACCATATGGGGGCAGAGTTTTTAAAATAGCCTGCTTTTCTCTCTCATCAGGGACCCAAGGGGGCTCTTCACATCATTCTCCTTCTTCCAATTAATCCTCACAACAACTGTGTGAGGGTAGGTTAGGTTGGGAGGTTGCGATGGGACCAGGGTCTCCTGGCAGGTCTCCATGGCTGAGCAGGGGATTCAAACCCAGTCATCCCAGGTCCCAGTCTGACACTCTAACCACTATGCCTTACGAGCACTCAACACAACAGGATGAGGGTTTTAGGTGGACTTGGTCCTAGGGTTGTTATTGGGGGGGGGGGGTTCTTTTTCTGAAATTCACTTTTTTAGATATAGCCATTGGTTCCTTTTATTTTGTTCTTAGATCAGGGTTTCTTGTCCCTTTCTCTTCAAAGAGAAATCAAGATGCCCTTTTGTAACATCAACCATTTTAGTAGCTTCATGTTACACATACCAGGGTGCTGTAGCAGGAAGATAGGGAAGACACTCTACACAGTGAAATTCTGAAATTTTGCAGAACCTCCCTTCTTATCTCTCCTTCCTTCAAATTTTGATTTGATAAAACAGCAATTGATGAGCAACTGACTCCAAATGCATAAAAAGATGAAGAGAAAACTATTGTTGGATTTCAGGGAAAACCTGGATAAAGAGGAATTTAGAGCAGTTCTCTTAACAATCCTACTTGGGCCCCAGCACTTCTCTTAGAATTTAAACACTGACAGTATCTAAAGAATACTAAAGAAGAGATTGCTGCTTTCCCTCCCAAATGTTGGTGGTTTCCACCTTGAGCATTATTGAGCCAAAAAGCAGCTATGGAGGGAACACCCCTTACAGTAAGTGGTTTCTCCTATTAAATATGCTGCCTCAGAGTCAGGACCAAAGGCTTGACTTCCTGAACCGACACTATCCTTGCCTTTGATTTTAAAGGCAAAAGAACTGGGAGGAGCTGATGAGGTGTCTTATGCCTGGGCAGCAGCTCATTCCGCTAACCACAGATTTAGAACCAAATAAGTAGAAATATAACTAGTAGGATTGCCAGCTTTTAAACTGGCACCTGTATCTTTAATATCAGTTTGATCTGCAAGCAATTATTCACTGATGTTATGTAGCTTCTTGCCACAAAAAGCTTCAACTGCCGGTTCATTACCACTCATTAAACTGCTATTAAAGGGACAAGGCATTTCCCCCTATCCAGTTGGCAATCTAAGGAGTATCTTAAATTTATAGGAAGCTTTGCTTAAAAGAAACCTTTTGAATTTTCCTTTCCAGTCATAAAGCCTCATAAACCACACCTGGCAAGGGTAAACCCTTCTGCCTCCCTCATGATAGTGAAGAAAGGCTAGGTCTTGTTGTCTATTGGCAAAAGCAGTTGTTTTCCTGCCTCAGAATCTAGAACTGCAACATCAAAACAAGGCATTTATTTAATAGTAGGAAAGAAAATAACAACTTGGAGTTCTAACTTATTTATATATGTTGGGGGGGGGGGGACAACACTACACAGGATTAGACCTACAGTTACGTCTCAAAATGCCAATGAAAAAACCAGGTTTGTCTTTAGGCCTTACCCACAATTGTAAAAGGTCAGGATTTTCAGTGGTTGATGTGCATATTTCTCCCTTTTCTGGGGACCAGCCATATTGGTTCAGTAAGCTGCTGAGAAAAGTGAATCGCATACCAGAATATGTCCAGAATATGGACATTCTCCAAAGGTCCAGTCTCAACCCCTTCCACGGGACACTAACAACTTTCTACCAGGCAGCCAACACCATTTGAGGTCTCCCAGGGAACACTGTCCTCCCCACGGACCTTCTTCTGCTCCCTCAGCCATTCCTGCTGTTCCCATGTTACTAGGCAGGTCAATAGAGATGTTCTATTTCCTAAGAGCAATACAGTCTGTGGAGAAACTCCATTCTGTTTGTGGAATTAACTTTCTATGGGCTGCAGAGGGGAGGGGCCAGTTCTGGAGTGGAATGTGCTTGGAGGGAGAGCGAGTCAGTGGGAGTTGGAAGTTGACGGTGGCTGAGGAGTTGAGGGAGAGATGGCTCTGAGGGGAGAGGTAGATCTAATGTAACCCCAGGTATCAAAGGATTGGGCCTGCCCTACACAACATCTAATTAGGGCATGAGGGAGATAGAGTAGATGTTTCTCTTTCTGTTTTATTATGCCTTTTGTTCACTGTATATTTGCCTGTGTATAGTTAGAAGTTAAATAAATGATTTTTGGAATTTATGAAGGAAGAAAGCTCTTCTGTTCCACATAGTTTCCCAACCGCTTGGGCTCACTACCAGAGGAGGGAGGTTAGGAGGCTGTCCCACCTAACCAGGACCCCATACAGGGACAGTGGTAGCAGCAACTACCCGGAAACAGGAAAGCCCCTCCAGGTGCCTGGCCAGAGGCAAAAAGAGAGGGGTAGGCAGAGCAGGGTCTACCAGTGGGAGGAAAGGCCCTGTTTTGCCACACAGTCTTTTTCATTTCTTAAAAGGATACATGAGAGAAACATGGGAAATACTTTCCATCCTAGTCATTGCTTCAAGATGGAAACACAGAATACCACCCCTTTGTTTCCCTTATCACAAAAATGAGAGGTTATTAGGGAATAGTTGAAGGGGGAAATCAGCTAGCAAATGGGGGTGCCTGACCCTTTCCCCTCAGCTGTGATACTTCTCCATAAATGCTCTCTCTCCTGCATTTACAATAACTCACATTAATGTATTTAGGAAACAAGACTTTCACTTTGAGTCCAGTGGAAAAAGATTTGTGTGGGTTTACATTAGAATATGGAGAACCACCAAAGTAAAAGAAGTACATTTTAACAAGCTTTATTGTGAGAAAGAATACAAATCAGATGTAAAATATAAATGCAAGTCACCATTCCAGCAACTAATCTATTCTATTTAATTGGCCAGAATGACAATAGCAAATACATGACAATAGCTTGTGAGTGACAATAGTAGGTGTGATTGGATTAGGCAGAATATGCAGAGGGGTAGTAGGTGTGGAGAAGTCAGCACTGATAATCTGAAATCACTCAACTTTCCAAGATATAAGGACAGATGGACTCACAGTCTAGCTGTATCTGAAGAAGTGAGCTTCGACTCATATAAGCTCATAACCTGCTTCCAATTTTGTTAGTCTTATAGGTGCTACTGAAATCTTGCTCTTTTCTACTGCTACAGATAAATATGGCTACCCATCTATCTTAGTTTATCACATAATATGCTATTTGTCATACCAGGATTCTGATTGATATGTCAGCACTTGAAGCCTCTAAAGGTACATTTAAATATACTTGAGCATTTATGTTATTGATAATAAATTCAACAGTGCCATGAGTTATTAGGTATACTGGCTGATACGTCTTCATTACTAAGTGACAGTTACAAGTTATAAAAGTTACAAGAGCTGACAAGAACTTGGGGGTGGGGGGACCTTCTCATGTATAAACAGTCATTTAAAAATCTATCCATTACAATCCAAATTTGCAGAGGAGTTAGCCATGTTAGTCTGTAGTAGAAAAATAGTAGAATCCAGTAGCACCTTTAGGATTAACCAACTTTATTGTAGCATTTGACGAAGCACCTGATGAAGAGAGATGTGGCTCTTGAATCCAAATCTGAAAATTCAAAGTTTGGGCTCCAAAGTTGGCTGCCTGCATCGAATTTATGAATACAATTTGTGACTTGATTATGTGAGGACAAGATATAAGTTTCATAATTTCTCTCCCCAACTCACTTTTAGAAATCATCATGGCTAGATAATATCTACACTTAGTTGATGCTAAAGATTTTATGGCACGTATCTCTATACTACATATGAGCTACATATTAACAAGGCTTACCAAGTCTCAAGCACTGTGGTGTGAATGGATTTATGTAAGTCTATCATAAAAGTCCCACCAAAGCCCCCATTCCACTTCTTTACATCTTCTCCTGCCCACTTGCCTTGTGCTGGCCTAAAATGCCCCTCAGTTTATCCCAGAAGGCAGTCTGGGCAGCTAACTCCTTAGGCCAATCAAGGTAGGTCTTCCTCTTCACCAGCTTGGCCAGACGATGATATGCTGAGAGCTGGTGTCTGGGAACAGGTTCCATGAACAACAGGATCAGTGTGTCATTTTGCTCAGCCACAAGACGGTATGTGGCGAGGCTCAGCTCCAGAGAGCACCAGTGGCTGCCCAGGGCATTGTGGCTAATCACACAGATGGTCTTGCGGCTGCTGTAGAGGCTTTCCATGATATTGTCCACAATGGCCTTGCCTACCACAAAGTCCCGGTTGTGCAGACAGAGCTTCAGGAAGGGTGGTCCATTCTGCTCCAGGTTGGGCACCAGGTGCTCTAACACCCACCCCTGGTCTTGGCTGCTGTAGGACACAAAGGCATCATACTCAAACCTCCGGTCTTTGTTGTGATCCAGCAAGCCCTTCCACCAGGCCCTAAGCATATAGATCAAAAAAATGAAGTCTGAGCCACACGTGGCATTCAGAAGGGGGAATGAGATGAGGAAGAACAGGAATGAGAAAGTAACTTTAAAGAGGAGGAAACCAGCATTCTGGTTACAGTTCTGCTCTATGAAGGGCACAAACTTTTGTTTGTTACGCCTCCATATGACATCCAAGCAGTCTGCTTGCTCCAGCCCAGATACATAAATCCCTTTTCCCCTTGTTGACCAGTCAATGAGCCAGGCACTGGAGCAGTCACACCTGAAAGTGACATTGGAGAAATGTAAGTAGCGGGGATAAATGTGCTCCTCTATCTGGTCCTGTATGTCACTGTCAAGTGCAAGGAAGTCTTCTTTCTCCAACACAAGGACCCTGAGGTTCCTCTTCCTCTGGAAGAACACAGCAGAAATGTACCTGATCTTGGAATTCACCACCCTCAGGACTTCCAAGGAGGGCAGGTCCATAAAGAAGTACTGAACCTCCTCTGGGGAATCAGGCAGATTGTGCACCTCAAGTATCTGCAGCCTAGACAGGTGTGACAAATTGAATGTTTTTGATGAAAAAATACCATCATTGTTAGCATACTTATAAATAAGCTTTTCAAGCAGGGGGAATTGTTGATGGAAGGGCTGAGAGGATGTACATTCGTGAAGAGCTGGTTCCCAGTGGAGCAACTGTACACTGGGAAAGAATGAACGATTCTTGGTATTTTGGAAGTTATAGCATCCACTTAAAGACATATTCTGCACTGAAGCAAAGGCAGTGGTGACTGTGTTGTGGAAGAAAGTGACTAAATGTGTCTCCAAACCAAAGGTTGTCACATTAGGTAATATAAAATAAACCTCAGGGAATACCTTATATGAGCCTATTTGAAGGTATCTTAATAAGGTCAAGTTCTCAAAGGCCCTATGGCCAAAGTACTCGATGTCATTATCACGCAAGTCCAACGAGGTCAAGAATGGCAGGTTGGAGAATGAATCAAGATATAGATACTTAATATTATTATTCTTCAGATTTAAAACCTTGATGTTGTTGAATCCTGAGAAGGCCAATGGATCGATCTTGTTAAGGCCACACCTGTTGAGTGACAGCTCCTGTAAATATGGCAGGCAGGAGAAGGCAGATGCTGGGAGAGTGGTGCCATTGTTACCAGAGAAATCCAGGACCTGCACGATGGAAATGAAGTTCATTGTCTTGTACACTGCTGGGCAAAGTTCCCAATGCAGACGGTTACCAGAAAGGTCCAAGAGCTGGAGATGGGGCAATTTATAAAGAAGCAAAGAATTTACATACTCCAGTTTATTCCCCTCAAGCACCAAACTCTTCAAAGAATGGCAGGCTGGAAGCTCTTCACCAACAAAGCTTTTGTAGTAATTCTGGGACAATGTCAGTGAATGGAGGGTGAAATGGGCAACAAGAACACAGATTGGACAAGTCTGATTCTCATGCAGTAGGTCGATCTCCTCCAGCGAGAGGGAGTCCAGCTTTTCAAAGCTCATGAGCTCACTAAAAGCTAGAGGGATTTGGCTCAAGCTGAGGGTCTGAAGAAGACTTCCATTTTGAGCCTTAGGATTCATTCTCTCCTTCGCAAGCCAAGAAGCAGACAGAGCAAGGATTGGGTAATTAGGATGTTGCCTTGACGACAAAGAATAGGGAAGACTCTCCTTTTTGCAGTTCTTCACTGTCACATAAGGTATTGACTTCAAAGATGGAAAGATGCTGAGCAGCTCAGAAAAGTTCTGCATACAGCAGTTGGAAACTGAGAGGGACTGCAACAGACTTGGAAATGCTATCCCTCTTAGCCCTGTCAGATGGATACCCTTCATGTCCAATGCCTGCAGCTGGGGTAATTGTTGGAAGACCTGAGTGGGGATGGAGCTTTTGGTGCAGCCCACATTTGAGTGATGGATTGATAGATACTGGAGCTTGTCCAGACCTAGGAAAGCCCGGGGTAAGATGACTGGTGTTTTTAAGGTGATGCTCAAGTAACGAAGCTCTGGAAATGACAGGAATGCCCCTTGGTATAAGATGTGAATGCTTCCTGATAGACAGAGGGCATTCACCTGCTCAGGGACAGGAGCCAGATCATCTGGCAGGGAGGTGACATTACTGCAAAGCACAACCAGACTAGTATCCAGATCAGAGGGACAGAGCGAGAGGGGTTCCGATGTATGTGGCTTAAGCCAGCCCTCAGCAATTTGACACTTGTTGGTGAGTAATGCCATGGATGAGGGTAGTCCCAGAATTGAAAGGAGTAGCAAGAGACATGCCATTCTTCTGTCCCAGGAGTGGTTTGTATAAGAAGGATTCATTCCACCTGCCCAAGAGAAGACAAGAGTCAGGTACTGCTGAAATGCAATGATCTGCTGCTTTCATTTTTACAGAGATGCACTATGGCTCAAAACTTAAATAGGCAGGCAACCTCCTTTTTGAAATGTAGCAATACTCAAATTCAATGTTTTCCAACCTGTTTTCCCTAAGGTATTAGAATTACTTATATTTCATTTGGTAGCAGAGATATTCAGTCAGAAGTATTTCCCTCAATGTGTGGTAAGCATATCTTCAATTAAATTGTAGAAAACATAGAACTTAGATGTATTGAGATAGATTCCGTTCTAAGTAACTTTTTGTAGAAGAAAGAATGAATCCTAGTCTAAAAGAAAGCTGTCCCTATTTGGTATGGCCAGTTGTTCCAGCACTACACTTGCATGTTGGTATGTGGATCAGGCCTTTGAAAAAGTGAATCTTCCTCCTTGGAAATCCATGAGGCAAGAGAGAGAAACCCTCTCAATGGAGACAAGGAGAGAGGCGGAGTCGGGAGGTGTTCTTATTTCAGACAACAAGAAGCCACTTTCTTATCAGGAAAGTAACACATACATAGAGATATGCAGGATCCCCCAATGTCTAAGGCATACAATTCAATTATTACTAAATTATTGTCATGGAAATTCATTTGGAAAGAGTTGATATAAAGATAGAGACAGAGTATGTGCAAGAGCTTACATAACTTTAATAACAGCAATATTTGGAGGGACTATTTGGAATGTTTCACGTTTTTTCAAAACTTTTATTTATTCCACAATTTCTTGCAGAATTCTAGGGTTCCTTGGAACTCTGGTTGGGAAACACTGCCCTAACTGTTGCAATGTTGCCAATTTGTCCGTCTGTCAATTGCGGTTTAAACTTATATGAGATTTTATAAACAATCCCAAACATAATTTCACCATGAATTCACAGGAAGATCTTGGCAATTCACTCTCATTCTACTCGATTCCCTCATAGTTAACAATCTCTAAGTGACAATAATGTGGTAAAATCAAACTGACAGTCGTGATGGTGAGGTGCAGCCACCTCCAGGTGATTTGTAGACTGGGTGGGTGGTTGTGGTCAATTCCACAGCCAAGCAGAAGTTTTAATTTACCACTTCTTTATACCTCAGTCAACTCTTCTAAAACTTTAAAAGATTCTCCAATCGCAGTAGTTATCGTTTGCACTCCATGCCGGCTTTTTCTTGGCAATGTTAAATTTCCTTTATTTAAAAAACCGTGAGAGTGGAACTCAAACTGATTGGTTCTATGTGGATGGGCTTAAAAGGTGTTAACCCTCAGACACAGTATTATAATTAAATAGAAAACAGAATGTTTTTTCCAGGTTAAATGAAATTAGTTATTTCAAAATATGGATTAAAAGCAGACTTTGCCTTTAAATGGGAGAAAAGATAAGGCACTTTCGGACTTGAACACATATAGGGCAACTGGTGGGAGGTTTGGGGGCGGGGACACGGGGGACATGACATTGCTACATCACTTCCAGGGAAAACCTGGAACTATACTGGCTTGGAAAGTGTTTCACCACATGTGATTCCATGTTAGAGCGAGTGTTAAACTACGCTGTGGAATTAAACGCCGAGCTGGTCAGAGAGGCAAAAGCTTTATTTGAGGAAGTTACATACTTGAGGGAAAGGGGGAGAGATAGACCCTAGCTATCTGACTACATCTTGCAGAGACAGAGAAGAAGTGTGTCAGGAGAGAGAAGAAGCAGGATATTGCCCTGTTTAGCCCAATAGGAGACAAGACAAGGAAATGACCCCCAGGAAACAAGAGAGGTGCTACTCTCACTGTCCTAACTAAGTGATCCTTGCTGCCCCCTGCATGGTAGGCTCTTCTTACTTCTTGCTGCTGCAGTACACCAGACATTGTTATTTCTAACATTCCACACTTTCTTGACTGTGCAATTCTGCATTAAGTAACACATTTTCCCAATATATCTTTCCTTTGCTTTCAGAATTCCACTTCTAGTGTCCTTTTCCTCTGCATTGTTGGCAGATGTCATTCAGCCTAGGTCTCTCTTGGGGAACTGCTACTGCTTTTTCCCTCCAAGGGAAAGCTCTATCAAATAGCCTTCTCCAGCACATAAATAAGTACACAGAGATCCCCTCTCTTCCCTCCTCCTTGCTTACCATTCCTTTGCATATTCAGAAGATCAAGGTCACCCTCATACTGTCCTTTTAGTGGCTTGCAGAGCTGCTTGTAGGAACAACATTCTGCACAGGAAACCTGCAGGTAAAATGTCTTGGCATTCCCCTCTAAAAGCACTCCAAGTTACTGTGCTTTCACTATTACCAGTTGTAACGCACTTGTTAAGGAACAAACTTTAATGAAAGGTTTCCAAGTGGTCTTGAGCACAGATCTTTAGAAAAGTTACTAGTTAAACAGTCTGCTTATACCAAACAACAACCTGAACCACACAGAACCAACCCAAACACTCATGACACTATCTCTGCATTTGCCTGAAAACTATATGACAACAAAAGAACAAAAGGAAATTTACCCCAAATTTACCTTGGCTAAATCTTGGGAACAAGGGACAGGAATGTACCGAATCAAATCCATTAATAGGGAAAATATTCAAGTGAGGCAACGATGCCCCCTTATGATAAAACTACTCAGTGTCACAGAGGTAGGAGTTCTCTACTTTACATGCAAGGAATGGGGAATTTGAACTAAATTTGAACTGTTGAGTGACTAGTTAGAAGCAGGAATGATAAAATAACTACTTGGCACCTAAGAGGATAGTCTGAAATAGGAATTCGCAGCACATTCGCAGCACATTCAAGGTAACTGCTAACTAGCAGGACAAAAAAAGGAAGTGACATTCTGACTTGTAGAGGAAATGAAACAAACTATTGAACAGCATAGGTTGGATCCAACAATGGAATTTCAGCCTCAAAATGATACCTGGCCAAAACATCAGAAGTCTGGCCAATTATGTGTCCCAGTTCTCTTTACTACAGAATAAGGGATTCCTGGGTGCATCTTTTGGGATGCTCAGCACTTGAATAATGTAAATGAAAATAAATTACAGCCCCAAGCAAATGCTTGCTTTGCTCTTGACATAAGGCCAGCACTAGGTGATGTTGGAATATAGCAATGTCTACTAAACAAAGTAGAAGAAGAGAAGAAGAACTTGCAGGGGGCAGCAAGCTCTAAATAGACAGGAAGGTAGAGGGAGCACTTTCTTTCTAAAGGGGCTTTTCCTTGTCCGTCTGCAGAATGCTAACCTTAGCAGTCCTTCTAGTCTCTACACTACACACTCTCTCAAGCAAGTTAGGCAGCCAGTTTGGTGTAGTGGTTAAGAGTGGCAGGAATCTGGAAAACTAGGTTTGATTCCCCACTCCTTGACTTGAAGCCAGCTGGGTGACCTTGAGTCAGTCTCAGCTTCTCTGAACTTTCTCAGTCCCACTCACCTCACAGGGTGATTGTTGTGAGAATAATAACAGCCCACTTTGTAAACTGCTCTGAGTGGGCATTAAGTTGTCCCAAAAGGCGGTATATCAATCAAATATTATTAATTTATTATTATCTCTCCATTTTCCTATCCAGATTGTCAGTTAATAAAGCTTTTGTTAATATTAAAATCAGTTCAGTGTCCTGACTGCTGCATTCTGCCAACAGTTGGGACCATCAGTTTCAACAGCATAGTTGTAATATGAAGTTAGACATCACCCTATTAATGGAATTTGGAGATGGGATATAGTAGCATGGTTCAATCTATGCCATTTAATAGAACTCAAACTAGGGGGGCTGGGTTTAAATGTGAGCTCAATCATACAACCAACTGGTTGACTTTGGGCAGTTTTATGGCAATTTCACAGTACTATAATTACAAGCTGCTTTTTAATCAACAGTCAGTAGCATCTGAAGGATACTAGAGGGTTTTGCCCAAAAAGAACATGCTAAAAACAGACAAGCACTTTGCACTCTTTTAAATTATCCCTATATTTTTTTAAAAAAAACTAAATTGTTCCTACTCGATTATAAAAAATGTATTTTTGTTGTTCCTGTAGATGTTATTTATACACAACAGTAAGGATCAACTTGTATAAATTGCCCCTAATGCCTTGGATGAACAGTGGGATGCATACACACGCTTGTCTACCCTGCAGCCTTATATAAGTTCTGTATCCATTTGACTGTCATGGCTTTTCCCAAAGAGTTCTGGGAATTGTACTTTTGTCAGAGCGCTGAGATCTCTGTCAGACATCCCTAACTCTCTGCACAGAACAAAGGCTGTTCCTGTCGACTTCATCATTTTATCTGACGGTTGACCGGTCATATGTACCTGCTTTTATGAATGCAAGAGACAAACATGCCTATTTGTGCTTAGCCTTGCACCTTTGTAATATATCAAGTAAAGTGGAACCAGACATTGTCTAAGCCGATTCTCTAACAATATTTTGCGCATGGCTGAATAGCCATTAACCTGGTTCCACAGATATCAGTGGGAGGTTCCTTTGAGTAGATTTAGCTATCTAGCTCACAGCACTTCATGGAGAAAAAACACCTAACAATTGGGTGCAAAATGGAATTTATTAATAGGACTATGTATTTTCAGCTTTAAAAAGTTCGTCAGTAGAAAATGTTCGATTCAATTTCAGTAGAGAATGTCAGTTTCAAAAATTACTCAGATATGTAACCGTTAACAAAAGATTCTTGTAACAAACCACAGACCCTGACTTGAATAGTCCAGGCAAGCTGGATCTTGTTAGAAGCTAAGCAGAGCCAGCCTTGGTTAGTAATTGGATGGAAGACCTCCAGCAAAGACCAAGGAAGCAGAGGCAGGAAATGGCAAACCACCACTATTAGGGCACACCCTACCAGGGGTCGCCATATGTCAGCTATGACTCTCCACCACCGACAGACCACAAAAATCTTAAGAAATAACTGAGATGACAATTGGGGGTGGGGGAGAATACTGGCCAGCTTCCATGCATTAAAAACCAGTATGAAAGATGGATAGTAGGCAGGAAAGCTTTTCATACCTGGGCAAGAAGCACTGATGTCTGCAGATCCAGGTGTGACATAACAGCAGAGTCTGATTAAAGTGGCAAGATATTAAAAATACCTGTTGACATCTCTGTGATGTAGGAATGGAATCCCTGGACATTCTCTTCCATCTACCAACTCATCTTACCGACTCCTCTTCCCAAGTTTCCAAAGCAGCAGCTTGAACTGAACAATTTTTTTTCCTGATAGAGGGTAGATCATTGGTAGATCCCACTACATTTCCTCTTCATCCAACACATCCTCTTTCATTCTTGCTAATATGTGTGCAGATGGGCAACACCCCACTGCTCTGTGTCCACTGAAATAGTGGTATTTTGCTCAGTCTACTGAACAAAGGGCCCTTGAGTTCAGGGCTTTTAAAATCCGTGCCTGAGTGCCTCTGCTACTGATTGCTCACCTGTCCCTGCTGTTCTCTGCCTTGATTTATTTCTATATAGAAAGCAGAGGCAAACAGCTGCTATTTTCTCTCCTGCAGGATATTTCATATACATTTATTGTGATTTCTTGCCAAAGAAAGGTTGGACCAGGATTTGTCCAGGACCCAGGCTCCATTTTTTTTTCAGTTCGACAGCTCAACCTTGAAAGTTGGGGTCAAAGTTTTCTTAAGGGGTTTTCTGCAGCTCTTGTGTTGCTTTTCAGTGACAAGAAGGAACTTGAGTGAATACAAGAAGCATTTGCTTGGATGATATCTGCCTTTTGGGGAAAACATCTCTCCATGCAAACCTCTCTCCATACCCTACAGGTAAGGACCTGGGACTGGAGACCTGTACCTCCTTTTGTTTTTGTTGACAGTATGCACTCCAGAGCGCAAAATGTGTGAATATAAAGCTGTAGACCATATTATTTAAGTAAAAGTTGCGAGATCTGATTATATAGGTACAAAAATGAGGGGACAGCCACCCTGAGCTCCCAAAGAAAGACTGGGATCCAGCCAGGGTTCTCATTCAATCTTGCTCAGTCTTCTCCCCTCCTACAGCCCTAGTCCAAATAGCTTTTGTCCATGCGGATCTCATGATCCCCAACGTAGTCTTTTTGGGTGGTCCAAGGGGGGTCCCTCTTCCCTTTTTCACTATCAAAAATGGTAGCTGAATCCAACCCCCAAAATAATTCCTCAGTTGTATCTTGCAGAGGCCACTTGGCCCCAGAATGCTGTAGCTACAGAGACCGTGGGAAAAATCCTAAGGGAAATGGGGGAGGTGATCAGGAGACTTGATTTGGGGCCCTTGTCACCCATACATGATGGCATCAATCCTGGGTCGGGCTGGAAGCGACATTACTGTGTCCCCCGCAGCAAGGATCCCGCCATGCAGTAAGTCTGGACAGGTACCAGCCTTGTTGTCACTCTAGTCCCCCCTCTCGGTAGAGAAAGGGGAAGAGATGTACCGTTGTGCAGACTGAGAGGTGGGGGACTACAGTAGTCAAAGTTTAGAGGTAGAGCTTGTGCAGGAATCAGTCAGAAATGTGAAGTGCACATTTAAAGGCATTCACAATGCACTCCTTTAGCCTGCTTAAGAAAAAAAACCTTCCACCCTTCCACCTACTACCTGCTTTTTTTCCAGACATTGCTATACTCATTATTCACAAATTAGAACCAACAATTGGGTTGTTTATTAAAAGCTATTTTTTAAAAAAATGTTTGACTCCACCTTTTTTCCTACAAGGACACTCAAGATGGCTAGCAAGCGATAAAAGCAATATAACCAAATAATGTTTTTTTTTAAAAAAATTACTAATCATTCCATTACTAATCTGCAGAAGATAAAACTATGCATGGGACATAAATATAAAAGGCAACTGAAAAAATATTTTAAAAAATAAACTAAACAATTACCATGCACCTGACCCATTAACATCTGAAGGCACGTAGAGTGGAAACTAACTTGATTTCCTAGGGCACACAGAACCAGTACGATACAATGGTTAGACTGGGGAGACTCAGACTGAAATTCCTCCTTACCCATGAAACTTGCTGAATGACCTTTGACCAGTTACTCTGCCGTAGCCTAAGTGACTTTAAAGGGTTGTTCTGAGAAGGAATTGAGCTATGGAGATCCTACCCTCAGCTTCTGTCTCAAGGTGTATGCACCTAATACCTCTCAGGCAATGATGAGTGTTAGAGCTAGGCAGGATGATTTCTGTGGGTGGAGGTAGTTTTTAAAATATCCAGTTCCCAAACCATTTCCAGCTTCAAAGATCAAAGTCACCACATTGTACAGGTCTTGGAAATGGACGACAGAAATGTCCATCATAATGATGGGTGAATTGTGCATGGAAACCAATTTGTACATTGCAGTGGTCTTTGGGTATATACCATAGTTCTCTGCCAAACCAGTTGTTAGTTCTCTAAGTGGAGCTTGCAGTGATTTTTTTAAAAAATAGCTCACAGACCCTCCCCCAGTTTGGATGGTGCAAAGGAAAAGGCTTAACTCCCCCCCTCCCACACTATGGCCCTGATCCAAAACAGACTCCACCCACCCACCTGCTCTTTAAAGTATAAAATGCAGACAGCTCCATCCATTTTTAATTTTTGGTCTGGCCTTTTAAAAGCTACATCTAGAACCTGTTGCAACCCTAAAACTGAGAGGCTCCAGAAGCCCTCAAACTGGGCTGCCAACTATGATTTGGGAAATTCCTGGAGATCTGGGGGTTGAAAGCCAGTTTGATGTAGTGATCAAGAGCAGCAGGACTCTAATCTGAAGAGCTGGGTTTGATTCCCCACCCTTCTGCTTGAAGCCAATTGGGTGACCTTGGGTCAGTCACAGCTCTCTCAGAGCTCTCTCAGCCCCACCCACCTCACAGGGTGATTGTCTGAGGATGATAATAATACACTTTGTAAACCGCTCTGAGTGTAGCATTAAGTTGTTCCAAAGGGCAGTGTATAAATCAAATGTTGTTATGCCACAGTCCACCCTCCAAAGCAGCCATTTTATTAAGGGGAAATGATCACTGTCATCTGGAGATCAGTTTTAATTCCAGGCATTCTCCAGATCCCACCTGGAGGTTGGCTAACTTACATTCATAAGTTGTACTATGGTTGCATGCTTACAGAGACAGTTCTCTGTGTAGCTCTCATTGCTGAGAACACAGAGGCAATGGCAGCAGCAAAGGAGAACCCACATAGCAGTTTTCCTCTCATTTTCCTTATATCAGTCCCCTGTATTCACTATTTCTTCTACACACACCAGAGAGCTTTTAAAAAAATCAGAAATTGCTAGATCACTATAGAGTTATAATGATTTAATGATCTCTTACTTCTACTAATTCCTAGCTTTCATTTTTTAAAATAAAAAGTAAACCTCTAGCCCTTTTTCTGTGAATAGATTGTGAGAATGTATCATTATAATGCTATAGCAATATAGCAAATCCCGGTGTTTCAAAAAGTTCCCTGAGGCCTTGTGTGTTCCTTTTCAATATTGCATTCCCCACACCTCAGCATAAGGCCACAATTCTTCACAATGCTTGTTTTTCTTTGTTAGGTGATCCAGTGAGATGATCTAACCCTTTGTTATGGAGCAGAGAACAAAGCGAATTAGACAAACCATTGTACCAGCTGTCGCCCTATTTTGGTTGGGATTACCTATTTGCCTTGCCTTGCTGAGTCAAAATTGCCGACAAATTGAAGGGCCATTGCGGACATATGTGAAATATTTCTCCTTCTGCCATCCTCCTGTGAACACCAGTCTGGTTGTTCAGTGCACTAATGTGACTGCCCTACCGGAAGATATCATTCACATCCCCAAATGGGTCCAAGCCTTGTGTCTAACAGGGAGCATTAAACAGTTGAAGGAACAGGTTTTCCAAGCATTTCCAGAACTGTGCTATCTGAGACTCCATTTACTACAGACTCTTGTGATATCCACAAGGGCATTCGTGGGTTTGGGGACACTGCAACACCTTTTGATAGTACATGGACATCCAGGATCTTCATGTATCAACATCACCATCCCACCTGATATGCTGCTGCCAATACATTCGCTGCAGACATTGCGCCTTGAGAATATTTGCCTCACAGGACAAAGAGGGATAATGCTTCCTAGCCGCTTGCAGTCACTTTCAATTTTCTTCTGTTACCAAATTCCACTTTCTGAGTGGCTCAAAATCTTTCCATCGTTGAGGATGGTATCTCAGGTGACTTTACGCAACTGCAGAAAACTATATTCCTATTCTGTGAGGCATAATTATAACAGCTCAGGTCAACCTTTTGTAACTCCTTGGTCTCTGAAAGAGAAAATAGGCCCCGATGGCCAAAACAGAAGTCCTCTCCAGTCACTGAAACTCCAGTATTTCCACCTGACTCTCAGGGACCTTCTCACCTTAGGAATAAAAGAACTTGACTCCCTTTCATTGGAGAACACAGCTCAAATAAAAGAGAACCAGACTTCCTCAGTCTGCCCTCTAGCCTCCCAGTTCTCCCTCCGCTTTTTAAAATTCTCCCAGAATTACTACAAAAGTTTTGATGGTGAAGAACTTCAGGCATGTGTCTCTTTGGAGAGTTTGGTGCTTCAAGGGAACAAAATGGAGATTGTAGATCCTTTGCTTCTATATAAACTGCCCCATCTCCAGTTGCTGGATCTTTCTCTAAATAAGCTCCATTGGGCCCTATGCCCCACAATTTATAGGAGGATGAATTTCACCTCCAGGCTGCAGATACTGGATTTCTCTAGTAACAATGTCATCACCACTCTCCAGGTTGAATTCTTCTACTGCCTGACATATTTACAGAAGCTCTCACTCAACTCGTGTGGAATTCAAAGGATTGAACGTTTGGCCTTCTCTGGGCTCCACAACCTTAAGGTTCTAAATCTGAAAGGAAACAACATTAAGTATCTAGAAAATAAATTATTTTCCAACCTATCCAGACTGGCCTCCTTAGACCTTAGTGGCAATCCCATTGAGGTTGTGAGAAAAGACTTCTTTCACAATCTGGACATGCTGAAAGAAATCAGTTTTGGTTCTCTGAAGGCTGACTTGGATGTGGAATTTTCATTTCTAGACCTTAAAAAGTTACAAATTACATCCAAATCTAGAATTAGGTTCAGGGGAGAGAATATCAGTATATTTTCAACTCTGGAGAAATTAACACTCGGCTGTCACCAGCTTACGGTGGATTCATGCAAATTTCCGCTTTTTCCTCAAATGAAGGAAATATCTTTGACAAGACTTCATAAAGTAACAGTTTTCTGTAACGGTTCTAGACCTTTTTTGCATCATTTTCCTCTGCTTGAAAATTTTGACTACAAAGTTCCACCAAGGGGTTCCCCATGGACAGGATTCAACTTGTCCCATTTATCAAACCTAAGGACACTAGTGATTGTCAACCTTGGTATTACATTGAAGGACATTTCTCAAGATGATGCCCAGTACCTGTTCCAGAACCTTGCTAAGTTAGAAATAATGCACTTGATGTCTTCAGGTCTGGAATACATTTCAGCTGTTTTATTCCAGGATCTGAAGAATCTGCGTCTCCTTATTCTGGAAGATGACTTGCTTCTTACATTGGACAGTGGCTTTCAGAATGAAATGATGCTACTAAAGTACTTGTACCTGGCCAGAGTAACTTTTGGGTGCTACTGCTCCAACGCTTGGTTTGTTGACTGGGTGTCAGGGAAGAACGACCTTTATGTAGCCATAGATTATGAATTGAGTTGTCAGGAGTTGATAACAGCAAAGAAAACTAAAAAATTCTTGCCTTTTGTTGAGCAGAACTGCAGGGTAAAGACAAACTTGATCCTCTTCATCATCACTTCTTTTCTGCTCTTCTTTCTCATGTCGTTTCCCCTGGTTCATGCCTGTTGTGGCCCACAGCTTTTTTTCCTCATTTACTTGCTGCGAGGTTGGTGGCACAGGCTGTGTGGTGAGATAGGGAAGGGGAAGAAGTTTAAGTATGATGCCTTTGTGTCCTACTGCAGTCAGGACCAAGAGTGGGTGTTAGAGCGCCTGGTGCCCAATCTGGAACAGAAAGGACCATCTTTCCTGAAGCTCTGCCTACACAGCAGGGACTTTGCAGTGGGCAAGGCCATTACAGACAATATTATGGATAACCTTTACAACAGCCAGAAGACCATTTGTGTGATCAGTCAACGCTCACTGTGCAGCCATTGGTGCTCTCTGGAGATGAGCCTAGCCACGTACCGACTCTTAGCTGGGAGAGAAGATACATTGATCCTTGTATTCTTGGAGCACATCTCCAGGTACCGTCTTTCATCTTACCACCGCCTGGCCAAGCTGATGAAGAAGAAGACCTACTTAAACTGGCCCAAGGATCCAGCTGCTGAGCCTGCCTTTTGGAATAGACTGAGAAATGCTATTAAGAAACATTGTGATGTGGAAGAATCAGTGATGTGAGGGAAATGTTGCTTTGCATTTGTGCAAACCAGGTTATTCTGCAAGATTAGGCCCTTATTCTAATGAACTTTTTTTAAAAAACAAACCTTTTGTTCTTTATGCAGTTTTAAATTTCAAATGAGTTGGGATCCTGCCAGAACAGTTAATGTTGTGCGTGGCTGCGTTTCTTTTCTTTATTGGTTGCTGAATGGTAAAGTTTCACCTGTACGATTATCTCTTTAGGGAAACCTACATCTAACTCTGCCACAGCTTATATGTACATTCCAATGGTTGCCTCTCCCTTGAAAAGCACCTTTGGGAGGGAGATGATTTGGGAAACAAGATGTTCAAATGACAGAAGAACCGAACCTGAATCCTACCCACCCCCCTATTGCACACCCCTACTCAAAACTCACTAGAAAATGGAGAAGAACAGTGTTATAAGCCATTTGGGATCCCCATTGTGGAGAAAAGTAGGATATAAATATCTAACTACATACATAAATAAAACTATTGCAAACCACTTTGAACCATGAGGAAAAGTGCGGTAGAATGCTCAAACCAATCAACCAACCATTATATTCTGCATTTGACTTAACATCTCTAGTCCCCAACTCTAGCAGAAATTCAGTTATATTCATGCTAGTTACTGCCCTGCTTATTATTTTTTGACTTTTCAAAAGTTATAAACTTCTTAACAGAAACCTCTCTCTTTTGGCTCATGTTTCCCCTACAACAAACCTCTTCCAGTAAAATCCTTTGTGTTAACTGTTTAATGGTGACAGGGACGGTTAACTGCAGAAACCAGAGCCTCGCGTTACATACAAGGACGCCTACCGCCATCTTCTGGCACAAAGCAGGATAGACACCGTATTGGCGAGACCAGCAGGAGGCGCAGCAGGACTCCGGGTCAAACCCAGCACAGCAGTTGTTCCTTTCTTTAAAGATGTTCAGTGACAGTTATATTCTGAAGATTAGGGATCTGCTGACCAACCCCGTAGCTCACCGCTCTCGCGATATTTTATGGTACTTTGAATACTAAATGAGCAGTTCTGCCTCCTGCTAAGAGTTGTAGCAATATCTGAGGATGCAACAGCTGTTGGGATCATCTGTTGTTGGCAAGCTCTGTAGGCTGCTTCCTTTCGTTTATGGCACTGCAAGTCCTACCATGATCATGAAGCTGGTGACCAGTTTTGAGATTCTCAGTTTTATTTTCTGCTTAGATCCAGAGGAGTTAGCCGTGTTAGTCTGTAGTAGCAAAATCAAAGAGTCCAGTAGCACCTTTAAGACTAACCAACTTTATTGTAGCATAAGCTTTCGAGAATCACAGTTCTCTTTGTCAGATGCATGGAGGGCAAGAAGAAACTGGTCAGATATAGAGGAGGAGAGGGGAGGGAGGAGTAGATGCAAACAGCTCCTTCTGATATGGAGATCAGTTTGCTTCTGTAAAGGAAATCAGTTACATTTGATAATGAGATAACCATTCATAGTTGAATGGTTGAACTATGAATGGTTATCTCATTATCAAAAGTAACTGATTTCCTTTACAGAAGCAAACTGATCTCCATATCAGAAGGAGCTGTTTGCATCTACTCCTCCCTCCCCTCTCCTCCTCTATATCTGACCAGTTTCTTCTTGCCCTCCATGCATCTGACAAAGAGAACTGTGATTCTCGAAAGCTTATGCTACAATAAAGTTGGTTAGTCTTAAAGGTGCTACTGGACTCTTTTTGATTTTCTGCTTAATTAGGCTTGTCACAGACAACTTTAGCTTCAGTTGAAGGGGGTGGGGGTGGGGGTACTGCACATATTTACACATATCCCAGGCCAGGATCTCTTGATTCTCTTCAAATCATTGTCCTGAATTGTGTTTACTAGCTTTGTTTTCTGATTTCTGCCTTCAACAGACAACAACTTTCAATGTAAAAAGGGGGAGGGGGAGGGGAGTGTTGTGACTATGTGGGAGAGAATGTTCTAATTCTCTTCATTTTTGCCTCTTCGGGTCTCATGACCATCCTGAATCTGGTGGCCCATTTTGAGACTCCTAGCTTCATTTTCAGAGGCGTTATTTATGCCACATATGGAAAGGCAGATAGACAAATCAATCCTTTTTTATTATAGACATGATATGGGAGATACCAGGCAATCATGAAAACATCCAAATGCTGGACACTATGTCTGATACTCCCTTGTCAAAATAGCATGGGGGAAGGCTATATCCCTGTTTTTCCTGCTCTACGGGCACAGAATACCCTACATGGAACAGCAAAAACAGAGACCCTTCTCCTCACTTATTTTGGAATATGGCTTGAGGGGGAGATAGGAACCCTTCGTCCCCTTGCGGTGGCATGCTGAGGCAGTTTGGGCTCTCCTTTATTTTTTAACAGCCATTTCCCACAGCTGCTGTGGCTGCAGGAACCTAAATTCGGTCTGGGGAAACTGGACTCAACTTTTTAAAAACCTACTTGTCTAGAGATCCTGAAGGTCTCGCTAGACAAACAGGTTGGACAGTCACTGGTTTTAAAGTGCTTATAGACATGTTTGGTGTAGTGGTTAAGAGTGCGGGACTCTAATCTGGAGAACCAGGTTTGATTCCCCACTCTTCCACTTGAAGCCAGCTGGGTGACCTTGGGCTAGTCACAGTTCTCTGGAGCTCTCTCAGCCTCACCTACCTCACAGGGTGTTTTGTTGTGGGGATAATAGTAACATACTTTGTAAACCGCTCTGAGTGGGTGTTAAGTCATCCTGAAGGGCGGTATATAAGTCAAATATTATTATTATTATTATTGTGTGTCAGCTATGGGGAACTGCTTATTTTTAAAAACAAGCCCAGAACAGGGTCACAGGGGAAGGAATTGGTTCTGCCCTCACCCCGGTACCATTTTCTCTCATGAAAACTACATGCAAGGGAAGTTATTTCAGTGATTTTGCAGCTCCATGTGGAGAATCTATGCACAGATTTTCTACATGGAGCAGCAAAGATGACAAAAACTCCCCCACATGTTGTTTTCATGCAGAAAGCCCCCCCCCTCTTCTTTGGGGGGGGCTTTCTGAGTTTGAGCTCTCTTTTTAAAAAAAAGAAGCCGTTCCATTTATCTGATATATGTCTGCAGTAAGCATGTTAAAACCAGTGCATGTTTGTGCGAAAGTGTATTGTCTAATGACACCCATTCAGATCAATGTTATCTGCTGGCCGCAGTTCATAGAGGCCTTTTTCAGCCCTGCTACTGGGTTACCCCCAGTAGTAGCTTTGACCCTCCGCTCCCTGCCACCACTCACCTGGCTGGCAAGGGAAATGGTATGGGAACGGGCCTTCAACCCATTTGGTGCCAAAGTGGGCACCAAATGGGTTGAACTGGGCCTTTTCAAGGCTCAAATCGGCCTGCTGCAAAGCACGCGTGCACTTCTCTGCCTACCCAATGATGTCACCCGCAAGTGACATCACCGGAAGTGACATCATCGCACAGGGGTGCGTGTGCAGGATGGACAAAGAGAAGGTGAGTGTCTCCCACCAGGAGTGTAATGGGACCTGGTAACCCTACCTGCTACCTAAAATCCTACTAGATCCTTTAACAGGATATTCCAACAATAAAGACAGTTTGATAATCATCTTGAATAACCCCAGTGGATTTTGCCCTTGGATCGTAAATTTTTGAATGGATCCAGATGTCTTCTTGTTCTCAGTAAGGCATTAACTTTCCCAGTTACCATGAGAATCAAAGGGACACCCATTCCATTGATCCAATGTATGATGGACTCAGTAGTTCTGCAGTATGTATTGGCTATGGAATACATCATGGGTTTGATCCATTCAGCTTTTCCATCCAAGTTTTGTACAATTTGCTTCCTTATCAAGTTATTACAATCCTGTTTTGCACACGGCTTTCATCTCTCCAGGTCCCAGGAGACTGACTATAGTCTTCTTAGGAGTGAAAGGGTGTCACCAGTGGAAAAGCTGCTGAATCCAGACCCATATATTGGTCTCCATTATATAAATACTGTCACTGCATTCCTAGTGCACAATTAGTGAAAACAGCAATGCATCCTGGGACAGCAGCAGGGCTGTGTAAATCTGCAAATGTTACAGGCCTACCAAACCGGAGCACTGAGGTGGCTGTTCCCACTATCCCTGGGTGTTGTGGCTGTGAATGCCAAGAGCTCAGGAGTGAAGCCAGAAGATTCCAGAGCAATGAGCTCAAAAAAGATGACCTCAGACCACAAGAGGCCCTGTCAGTCGGCATTGGCAGCAGCTGGCTGCTCTCAAGACCTGGCAGTTGAAAAAAGGATCCTAAGGGGAGTCACTGGGCTGCCTACCCCTGCTGTTCCTTGCATCCACTCTCCCCACCTGCTTGTGGATGTGGATGGGGGGGGGGAGAATGCCCAGAAAGGAGGGGGGAGAGGTGGAGGAGAGTGCTTAGCTGCTGGCTGGTGATTTATTAACAGCAGGAGGCTAAGGGAATGCTAAGGGGGGGGGGGGTTCTGCCAGATTTCCTGTGATGTGAACTGGACAGAATCAGGCCCAGACTGCAAAAAGGTGCACTTGAAGAGGCCATCCTTTACAAATCTTTGTATTTCCTTGCTTCTGTATTTAAAGTTTTACACTGACAGCCAGATCTCTGTTTGGTATAAAGATGAATTTGATTTGTCTTCTTTGTCCCAGAGTTTCCCCTTTAAATCAGCCCTGCTTATGAGCCGTATTTCCACAGTGAGATGTACCAAAAGCTCAAGTCAGTTTGAAAGACAAGTCCCTAACCAGGTGGTTTAATTGCCCCCCTTTTTTTCTATTCCCACTGTTGTTATCTCATTAATTACTATTAATGTTTCACTTATCGCTGTTTTCATGTGATAATTTATCCCCTTTCTCAGAATTGTCTTGTTTTACTGGCTTTTGCTGTAATAATAAACCATTTATATTTACATGTTCCTGCTCAGGACAGCAATCCATTTGGCCTAGGCCTGTTTGATGGGGGGAAGTGCCAAAAAGGAATAGCTTACGGCAAACCCTGGTGGTGTTTTCAAGGCAAGAGACTAACAGAGGTGGTTTGCCATGGCCTGCCTCTGCAACTCTGGTCTTTGTTGAAGGTCTCCCATCCAGTTACTAACCAAGGTCAACCCTGCTTAGCTTTTGAGATCTAATGAGATCAGGTTTGCTTGGGCTATCTCTGTCAGGGCCTTGACCTATTTACTCAGGCAAAATACACCCAAGCAGGACCAGTTCACAACCCAAATGACTGCTTGGGGTACCAAATCAGCAGGGGCAGCACAGGAAGTGACATGAAACTCTCACACATACACCCGGGCCACTACCACTTGGTATGGATGCACTGCAGGCTGCAGAGATGATCCTTCTGAAGCAGAGGGCCCCCTAGCAGGGGTCTCACAGGAGGAGGCACATGCTCTCTACACCCCTGCTCGAGTCATGAAGAAGGCTGCAGAAACTCTGTATCTGGAGCCCCTGTTGGGCCTGGTTGGGTTCACGCTCATGTGAAGACACTTGCAAAGTGCCTTGAGCCAGTGAGCATAGGAACACTCTCTGAAATATGTAGCATGTGGTTACTCAGTTGTGAGCAAAAGGCACTTTGCATATATTCTAAGGCTGGGTGCTGGCACTGAAAGTGGGTCCTAGGACTTGGGCTCTCTTTTGCTCATGAAATACTGGCCTGCACCACAATATTTTATTTTACTCTGGAATGATACTCAAATCTGTGCAACTTTGGAAGAAAGAAGAAGGGAAGTCTAGGTTTGGAGACACTCTGTTTTAATCACAGAAGGATTTGATGCCAGTATGAGATCTCCCATTTTTCAGAAAACTCCCTAGATGGCTTAACTAACTAGATGGCTAAACTCCCTTTTGGGCTTAATCTACCAGGAATTTCAATGGCAGAAGTCCCAGCAACTGGCCAGGAGATGAGTAAGATTGCTATTCCATTCAACAAAGATTCCTCTGGAGAACTTCCAGTGGTCTGTGCCCATTGTTAAGATGTGAACCTTTCAGCCACTTCTGGGCTTGCTCCCTTATATGTGTTGTTAAAACATTAGTGGGCAAACTCCACATTTGATGTGATTACATCATTGGGAACAGAGCTCCAGTCACCCCCTTGAACTACATCACCTCCCGCCCCCAGGACTGGACAGCTGTCAGGGTGATACCTGATCCAGATCATTCAATAGCTAATTGAAAAGCTCAACAATGACCTCAGCTACCGATGGATCAACGAATAGGCCCACTAGACTGTCACACATTCCAAGTTTGGATGGAGTTAATCAGCCTGAACTAAACTGAAGGTTCTGCTGTGGCAAGGCAAATTAGATACAGCCTGTGGAGGGAAGCAGGAGAAACGTGTGACCTCTGTGGCCTGACTGATACAAGTGCCTTTGGAAAGCAATAGTGGCCCAAGGAGGAAAAATGGCCCAAGGACTACTGAGTGCCAAGTCAGGTATTTCTTGCAACTTATTTTGTTCCATTTTTATCTCACCCATTTACAAGGGCTGAGGGTAACAAATCTTGAAAGCCAAAAACACCAAATGAAAATCCCAATTATGTTGAAATTCCCTCATATGTGCTTAATCTTAGCCACAATCCAGAAAGCATTCAGTTGGATTCTGATGACCCCAGAAGGGAAGATTGCATACAGATGTGAGAATCCAAGCCTTTGAATACCTCCTAAGCCACTTGGTGAGGGAAGGGGATCTTGTTTCTTGCTGCTGATGGAGTGATGATGGCAGCGCTGAAAAATAGAGTGAATGGTCATTGGTCCAGTGACGTGCTGTTACTTTCAAGAAGAACCCAGAAATAATGTCACACCTGTCTAATCATTAGCAGAAACTCTATGATAAAACCATTGAGTTTTCAGCAACTCCTAGAGAAGACTTCTGGCACTTCCAGGGGAAACCCAGACCTGGACCATTTCCACACGTCTTACCTTTTGCTAGCACATCGCGGAAGACAACTCCTTCGCACGCGAAATTGCGCCAGGAAGATGCTGTTATCGCACAAGAAGACACTGTCTTCCACAATAACAGCGTCTTGCTGGCGTGATTTTGTGAGCGAAGACACTGTCTTCCGCGATGTGCCGGCAAATGGTAAGACGTGTGGAAACTGCCCTGATGTCAGTGCTCTCTAGGAAATGCTGAAACTGATGTCACATTGTTGCTGACACCCCCCCCCCCACACACACACCAACGTCCCCAGTCCTGGTCTCCTGTTGGTTGCCATGCTGGTCCTGGCCACCCTTCCTACTAGTAATGTAGCATGATGAAATAAGTCTTTTGGCATTTTGAAAGCTATTTTTTTAGAATTTATGCAAAGGTGTGCATGAAGTACGTCTTTTGGGTATCTAATTTTCTATACAAACCTGCTTTGGATTGGCACAAGTCAAAAAAGAAGGCTTTTATAAAGGTTTTATAAGGTTTATAAAATTATGCACAGGGTAGAGAAAGTCGAGCTTTTTCTCCCCCTCCTACAATACTAGACCTTGGGGGCACCCAATGAAGCTGTTGGGAAATAAGTTCAAGACAGACAACAGGAACCACTTCTACACAATGAATAATTAAACTGTGAAATTAACTACCCATGGACATAGTGATGGTCATGAGTGTAGATGGCTTTAAAAGGGAGTTAGATTAATGGAGGACAGGACCATTAATGGCTACTGTCATGGTGAGTAAAGTAAATGTCCATTAAACAAAGAGACCAAACTTTTGCCAGTGATAGGGTCCAGTCTTAGGGGAAGGTCTTGGCCATCATGCCCTGTTTGTTGGCCTTCCAAGCAACTGTTGACTGCTGTGTGAAATAGATGGAGCACTGGTTTAGTCCAGCATGAATGTTTGTTTGGAATATTTTAATGCTGCCTTCCCTAGGGTTCCCAACCCCCAGGTGCTGGCTGGAGATCTCCCAGAATTACAGCTGATCTCCAGGCAACAGAGATCAATTCTTCTAAAGAAAATTAGGATTTATGTCCACTGGCACCTTAGAAACCAACAAGGTTTTCAGGATATGAGCTTTTGAGAATCAGAGCTTCCTTATTCAGATATTTGGAGAAAATGGCTACCTTGGAAGGGGGAGTTCATGGCATTTGTGGCGGAACGGGCGCTGGCTCTCAGTCTAGGCAACTGAGCCGCCGTCAATGGCCTGCTAGCCCCGCTATCCGCCTCCCACCGTCCCTGGTGGGCGTGGCTCACACTCTTCGTCGCTGCCACCACTCACTGAGGGGCAGTACACCACCTGACTGAGGGGCAGTGAGACCCCTCTGGCTGAAATTCCCTACTGGGAAGTGAATTCCCCAATCTTTGGGTGGGCCCTGGAGAATTGGCAACCCACCAAGGTCTGGCCTGATCAGTTCTCCTGGGCTCCCTCCCTTCCTGTAGCGTGCCAAGTGGGGGAGCTTACGTAGTCAGAGCACCACAAGGTCCTTTATATTCCAAAAAAGTATAATTTAATAACTATATACAGAGCACTATATACAAAGCAAGTAAAGGCACAACACATAGGGGTAGACCCCCCTGTTCAGAACTCATAGGGCAGAAAATCAAACTGAAGAGAACCGCCATCTGCTTTCCCTACCACACTGTTCCTTACTCTACCTTAAGGGGCTGGTGGTCTGAGGGAAGGTTCACCTTTTATTTCCTTTCTGCTGCCTCCCAGGCCCTCCACACTTAGGGCCTAGGCACCCGGGTATCACCCAGCAGCGGGAGCCTCTCCTTCTTCAACCAAGAAGGAGCCTAACTAACTCTTTTCCCCTCAGGATCGGCTGAGTCTCTCAATTCCCGCTCCACCCCTTATTTTTCCCGCACTTTCTTGGCCCGGGGCAGCTGGGAGTTGTAGTCCAGGAAGAAGGGCATCCCACACCAAGACTCCTGCAGGCCTCTCCCTGGCCCCACAGCCCATCGACCCTCAGGGGGAACATTTCCTCCCCTTTCTTTAAAGACAGGATAACAGCAACTGGCACTCATTTCACCCCTGGTAACCATTTCGTTACAGCATTATACCCAGCTGAGGTGCCTCCCCTCCCCAAACCCTCCCAAGCTTCATCCCCACAATCTCTAGGAATTGCCCAAGCTGGAGTTGGCAACCATAGCCTTTCCAGAGTCTTGCGGCAGAAAGCTTATAAATAAAATCATCATAATTATCAATATAAACACAAAGCAAGCCATTAAACAGACCTCAGACCGGAAGCCAACCATAAAATGGCTAAAAAAGGATAAACTCCTAATTAAAATCCCAGGTTTGGGCCTGCCATCTAAAAGACACTGAGGCAAGCCGTAAGCCTCAAGACTTAAGTGAAGGGCATTTCAAAAGTGAGGTGTCAAAACTGAAACTGCCCTCTGTAGTTGCCACCCATCCCGCCTCTGAAGGCAGGGACACAGAGACAGCCCTGCCCTTCAAGCCCTTAAAGGTAATAATTAACACTTTGAATTGGGCCTGGAAACTGATAAGCAGCCAGTGTAAATTTTTCAGCATACGGATGATATGATACCTGTAATCATCTCTCACAATCGTCTGCATGCTGCATTTTGGACCAATAATTCTAGACTATTTTTCTAGATGTCATTACACTAATCTAAGCTGGATGTGATCAGAACAGGGATCATGATGGTGCGTTCATGCTTTCTGAGGAATGATTTTGCAACCCACTCCAGGAACAGCTGGCTGTGCAGTCCTTGAGCAGCGTTTCCATTGACCAACAGCACCACAGTCTTGTCTGGAGTGAACTTCAGCTTATTGGCCCTCATCCATCTTATTACCTTTTCCAGGCACCTATTCAGGACTTTCAAAGATTCAGCTATTAAAGAGAAGTACCACTGGGTGTCATCACCATAATAACACCTTGCTCCAAATCCCTGGGCACCTCTCCCAACAGTTTCATGTAGATGTTAAGCAGCATGGGGGGATGGAACCCTGCAAGACCCATACCAGAATGCCTTGGGGCCAAGTCTCCCAGCACCAGTCTCTGGAATTGGACAGTCAAGTAAGAGTCGAACCACCCCAGTACGATGCCCCCAATCCCAAACCAACCAGCCAATCCAGAAATATATGGTCAGTAGTATCAAAAGCCACAAAGATGTCCTGGGAAATCAACAGAGACATATTCCCACTGTTACTTTCCTGGTAAAGGTGATCAGTGAGGGTGAAACCCAGGCTTGAAGACCTATTGAAATAGGTCTCGATAATATATCTCCTACAATAGTGCCACCTTCTGCTAAACACCTTCCGTTAAACACTCCTTCAGACTTCCCCCATACTACAATGGTCTAGAGATGGTGCATGTATTGGTGTGTATTTGCCAACAGTAGACTGTAGGGCCATTTCAGTTCAGGAAAATTGTGTGTATGGAAGGTCTAACACCCCTCTTTACGTATGCTGTGGTCTTGATCTGAATTGGACCACATGAGGGCAATAGCTGAATAACATCTTTCTATGCCAGTGAATCCTAACAGCATTGAGCAATAGTGAGTGACAGAAACATCCCTGGGGCAGGAGGAACTCTTTGCTATACATTTGGGCAGTAGGATTTCCAGTGAGCCTGGGGTAGGGGATGGGGGAAAGGCCAAGCTTGGCCCTTTGCTTTTCACAGGAACTTGGTATTCAGGAATCAGCAGGTGAAGCTTTTCACAGCCTGGAGACAAGCATTATCACCTGCTAATGACTACCCTTCAAGCCGCTGTAACAGGCACAAGACAGAAGGTGGTAACAGGAGCTGGCAGCCCTTTGAGGAAGGTTTTGGATACCTTGGAGATTGGCTTAGGCTGCAATCCTAAACACACTTACTAAGGAGTAGGATAACAATCCTAAGTAGGTCTACTCAGAATCATACTCAGGTATGTTCTTTGAGGCTTACAGTCAGAGAGATTATTTCTGAGTAAACATGCTCAAGACTGCCCTGGTATAAACACGAAAGTGTTTTCAACTTGTATCCTTTTTTGTGCACATTAATGTAGCTGTACCATTTGGGCTTCAGAGGCATTTTTAAATATCCAGATGTGGGCGTGGGGGGGCACATATCAAATTCTTCCAAAGTAGAACAGCTGGATCCAAAGCTGGCTGCACAGTGAAAAATTACAACAGCACTTCAAATCAAACAGACATCTAATAGGCTGTGCTAATTCCATGAAATTCAGTCCTGCATCTTTTCCCTCACCCCAAAGATCAAATATGCCTTCAAGGCAAACAGTGGCTTTTCCAGATCTCATGTGCAAGTGCTGATGGAGGAGCTTCTTTGCACCTTGGGAACGTTTCCATCCACCTGCTGTTCTGCTAACCAGCTGAATGATGAGATTAGCGCTTGCTGGGGAAGAGCTCGGCCTCTATTAGAGAGCAGAGTGAAAAGAGATACGATGCTAGAATAGCTGCCAAGAAGATGGACCTGTAAGATTGCCTGCAATCTGTACTCTTTAAATGGGAGGATAACAAAAGTTTGCCTTTCTTGAAATTCTCTATGGCATTGAAACACAGCTGGCTTCAGTTCCTGAGGAAACAATTGGCCTTAGTAACACTCAAGTCATGAAGGGGTTCTTGGAGAAGTTTCCTTTTATCCTTGGGCACTAACTGTTCAGACTTGTCTTGTATAAAGAAAGTGATCTTGGGTCCACAGCCATGTATCACCATAGTGGCAGACTTTGTGTAGCAGAGCTCTGTTGGGAGTGAACACTTAGTAGTGAAGTAGTAGTACTTGACAGTAATACTTCATCCTGAATTTGCATGATGAACAGTGTGGATGAATGTGAGTGGTGATGGGAAGGAGATAGAAGGCGTTTCAGCTGAAAAACAGCTGGCAGAGGAGTGGTCAAGAAAATCTAGGGTTGCAAAGTCCAGATTGGAAAATTCCTGGAGATTTGGGGTATGGAGCCTGGAGATGGTGGGGTTTGGGGAGGAAACGGATCATAGTGGGATATAATTCTACAGAGTCCACACTGCAAAGCCACCATTTTCTCCAGGGGAACTTATCTTTGTCACCTGGAGATCAGTTGTAATTCTGGGATATCTCCAGCCACCACCTGAAGGCTGGCAACCCTGAGCAAACCATTCTATGGATGTTGTGCCCTCAGGGTAAAGTCATCCATAAATGTAGTACAAAACAGTTGGGCTTTGACTTGTGAATTCAACATTTGGCACTGGACCATTTTGTTAATGGCTTCACCCAGCAGCCATTTTGCAGCACTACCCACTTCACATTTTCAAAATGTCAAAAGTGCCTAGAGGCTCAACAAGGCTGGAGACTAGGGTTGCCAGCTCCAGGTTGGGAAATTCCAGGAGATTTGAGGTGGTTGAGCCTGAAGATGGCAGAGTTTGGGAGGGAAGGGACCTCAGTGGGGTTCAGTGCCAGAGTCTACTCTCTGAAGCAGCCATTTTGCCCAGGGGAACTGATCTTTGTGGCCTGGAGATCAGCTGTAATTCCAGGAGATTTCCAGCTACTACCTGGAGGTTGGAAACCCTTTCCCATATAGAGTTATTGCAAGAATAAAACAAGACTGAGTAATCATTCTGAAGTATTGACTCTAAGCCTGTCTGATGGGGTTGGTTTAAAATCATCTACCTCCATTATGGGGGCTCTCGTTGGTTGCCTGCATTAAATGAAGCCACAAATCAGAGTTGAATGAAGGGAGCAGCTCTTTTGCAGATACCATGGTTGAATCCACATTACTCATTCTAAGTCGCATGTTCCCCGCATTCCCCACGCAATCCCGAGTGCCGGTCACATTACCTCATTAAACAGACGCATTTCATTCACATTTCTCCCGAATATGTGGTCACAGGTTTTCAACGGGAGTTTCACGGTGGCCGTGAACAGGCCAATGCGCAATTTACGCGGTTTTTTTAAAAACCACCCCCCTTCCTGTCTCTCCGGGTGTTCCGAGAGTTCCTATTGGCTGATTCAACTTGCAAGTGCTCCGTAGTCTGCAAAAGACTGTTTTTGACTTCATAGCATTGGATTTATTGATTATGCTGTTTCTGAATCAAATCTGGTAGTTTGAAAAATCATTTTGGGGTGAATCCATCCTCAGAATGGACTCGCGAAACTTCCTTTTTAACTGTTTTTTATCTTTTTTATTTTATATTACTGTAATATCGAAATTACGAAATATCGAAATAATGACACTCCAAGGAAGTGAAACTTCAGTAAAATTCAGGCACTGAACTGTCCTCCATAGGAAATGCCCACGAAAGCTTCCCACATGCTTCCAAATTTCCAAAAAAGAAACGGGAGAGAGCCATCAGTGCTGTCAGTGGGGGAAAGAGAGGCATCATTATCTTCAATGATGTTTCTTTATAAGGCAAGATCGAAATAACGGAAAAGTGCGCTCAAAAATTTTTTAAAAAAATGGGCGGGAAAAAAGGTCCCGCCCAAAAAAGCGGTTTTCGAGCAGCCGTGTAACTGGAGGGACGCGCGAGAAAGACGGATTGGAAGCAGGAATGTGAACGAAGAGGAAAAAATCGTGGATTGGAGGGAAACGGAAGGTATCCGATAAACATGCAGGTAATGGGTGAATGTGGATTCGACCCCTGTCTATTGGCCATCGTAGCATAAAGGGGATGATACAGGTGTGTAAAATTCCTTGGCTTTGCCCAAATCAACAAAAGTTCTGGCCATTCCTAAAGTGATCAGTTGAAATTTTGGAATTCTGCAAATGCTGTTCCAAAAGCTTATCCTGTTACAATCAGACAGGCAGCAGCATGTGGCTGAAAGCCTCGTTTCACTTGGCTGTGGTGCTTAATCTAAGCCTGGGGTTCAGCTGCAGAACCTGTTTTGTATTCCAGATACCTGCCCAAGAATATGTGAGATGATAAAAAGAAGAGGAGCTTCTGAGTTACATGCAGAGCATATTTCCATTGCCACCAAGAACCACAGCTAGCCCTGATAAATCTGGAACTGGGGCAGAGTTTGAAGTCATGCAGTATGGAATCTGTCATTTTAGAAATAAACTATATCTTAATATACTATCAGTGCAATCTTACGAACACTTTCCTGGGAGAAAGTCCTGTCGAATTGATCTTAATAGCATTCTGGATGGACCTGTTAAATTTATTCCCAGGAAAGTGTTAGGATTGCATTGAAAGTTTATCAAATTGGGTTCATCCCAAACTTCTGCAGAATTTTCATTTTTTTTAAAAAAAGTTTTGTTTTCTCTCTCGTCATGCTTTTTAAAAATGACGTATTGTCCATCTTGAACCTTGCTCAGCCCCACCCACCTCACAGGGTGGGGATAATAATAACATACTTTGTAAACCACTCTGAGTGGACATTAAGTTGTCCTGAAGGGCAGTATATAAATTGAATGTTGTTGTTGTTGTTGTTGTTGTTGTTGTTGTTATGCAAAACACTGTCAGGATAACTCCACATTCTAGTGTTTCCAAAGCGTGGCAGATTCTTCTCATGAATTCTCTCTGCACAAGTCACAGTTATATAAATTGTTTTCATGTGCCCCAAGCTCAGTTGTCTTTCATGCCCCAAAGCTCCAGCTGCTTCATTTTTCCCCTCGGTAAAGAAGATGATCCATCTCCCTTACAGAAGTATTGGTTTTCTGGGCCTCCAGCCTCTCTCTCATGTGGCCCGGGTTTATTGCAGATGTGAGGTAAGCCACAGCAGCCTTGTCTCCATGGTAACCCCCCCCCCCCAGTGAGGTGGCCAGCTCTTGAGAGTCACAGAGCATGAAGCAGGCTAACTCATGTGGCCTACCTAGTGCCTTCAAAGCGGCATGAATAGTGTGGTGGGGAAGATGGGACATATGGATTGCACACACAGAGAAATGCTATCTTTTTTTTCTAATTTGCCTCTCCCCCTCTCCCTGTAATGAAGATACACAGACACAGGATGTCACTGTATCACAAGTACAGCATGAAGGATTATGGGGCATGGTAGAGGACTATGGGAAAGAGGTGAAAGGCCACTGAAGCCCCAGGAACAGGAGCCCAAACTGTTGCTGTGGCGTTAGGTATCCTGGCAGATGCCACAGCCCGGCCTGAATGCTGTTGGGCGGAGCAGCCTGCCTGGTATGCTCACTCTTTCATCTGTCCTGAAGAGATAGATGACAATCCCTCCCTTGCGCTCCCCCCCTCGTCCAGACTCCAGTTCTACAGGCCGTGTGGCACAGGAGAAGAGGCGGAGCGTCACGCTTAGCCTGGTAATGCCTGGCAGACACCCCAGCTGCACTCCACACAGTCACACCAGACAGCAGCAGGAGCAAGAGAGAGAGAGAGACTGGGCACCCCAGAGGTCCTTTAGCAGCACAGCAGGAAGTGGGTAAGTACCAGGTGTTGCCTATAGTGCCAGTGATAGACAGAGAGAGCTTGGCCCTGGGTCACCTTCCTTACCTGAACTACAAAGGGTCAAGTATGGTTGCATACAACAATTGGGACTTTGCCTGTTTTACCCAGTGCAGTCTGGCAGGTTGCAAAGGTATATCAGATATGGGGGCGGGGAGTCAAACAGTGTACCGCTGAAGCCAAAGAGAGGAAAAAAATAATACCTATACGGAGCGTTCAGCCTGTAACTTTCGTTCTTAGCAACGTCTCTGTCCGGGGACTTGATATATGAGGATTACAGCGCGGCAGCCAAAGTGGGCAGATGTGGAGAAATGATCAAAGATGATGGAATTCCAGCACAATATTTTTTCACTCAGGTTAAATCACCAAGCTGCCATATTTCTTTCTCCCGGCTTCCTCAGTGATGTTTACGAGGACCGAATGCACGGTATGACATGATGCCATTGAGCCATGCGATTTGCTGCCCCGGATCACATAACTGGCTGTCAGTAGTGGGTGAAACACAGAGCACAGTAATGCCATCATGAGTTGTGTTATAGGACATGTTCTCAGGAAAAGGAGGGAAAGAAACATGGAGTGGCAGCAGCTCCATTTTTCTTGGAACAACTAGTTGCATCCTAAGATAATTGGCAAAAGACACAATCACAATCAGTGCTCACAGTGAACGTTGATCAAAGATGATCTTCTGGTGTCTGAGAGCAGTATGTAAACACACGTTGCAGCAAAATGAATGTACAAAATGAATGTCCTGCAACTTCCCTTACTTGCACATCTCAAATGATGCACACACTTGCTTTCAAGTTCGGTGCAGGTTTCCTCATCACTGTTCATATTATGAAAAAGTCTAGTTAAATATCTGTCCAGTAACAAACTCAGTTAAAATAAAACCTTGAAAACTGTTCTAGGGAGGAGGCATTTGTAATATCACAAATGATGGCCAGTCATTGCTGGGTACAGCTGGCTTTTGGTGGAAACTACAGAAGAGATTGTTCTTAGGTCAACACTGCAGGGGAGACTGTAACTTTAACCCAAACAGAGTGAGCATGGTTGCAGCTTGATTTCTTCAATTATGTAAATCTGTTCATATCCATATATGAACATATGATGCTCCCTAAGGAATTGGTGCCCCTAGACATCTCTGCATCTGTCTATCACACTTTGCTAAAGTGTAATATATGGGAACAGAACTAAAAATAATCTTGAAGGTTCCCACTGATGAAGCTGGATGCGAAATGCATAGGGGTTGTCAAGTTATTAAAGATTCTTTTTCTTCTGCACCAATTGTCTCTTCATGTTCCTGATGCCCTCTGGGCAATGGCCTCCCTACTTCTCAAAGTGAAGAGAAACAAAAAGCTATGCAAGGCACTGAAGCCCTGACCCTTGAAAATCCTCCTTAGCCCCTTCTCTTTTTTTAAGACTTAAAGGCTTTGCAAGGCCGTCCAGAGATTCAAGAGCTACAATATTGCTTTTTAAAAGATGGCTGATTTTTCAGGATGCTAAGGAAAGCTAAGGCCCAGTATAGCTAAGCTATAATATAGGTTATTTCTAAGTTTGCGCACTCTTTAATTGTGTGGTACATCCTGCATTTCACACCATTCAGTCATTAGGGTAGTTATGCAATGTGACGGATTCCACCCAGGTTTACACAGCCACAAAATGTAGAATGGTTGTTCCCAAGTATTTTGCACAATATGGAAATTCCACTCCTGAGAGTACCCAAAGTCCAAGAATGACCATTTAGGAAATATATATGAAATACTTATATACTGACACCCTCTTTTCCAAATTAATTGTTAAAAACAACTTGCAACAGAAAAAATGTTTTCTTGCAAACATTTCAAGATCAAGCAACCAGCAAATGCCACATAAGCCTCTCCGTTTCTACACTATACCCAGAGTAAAAGGACCTTCGGGTGGGACTGAATCAGATAGATTGAAATGGGGCAGTAGATCTGCCCAGGGTTCTTCCTGCTAGCAGCCCAACCTGCGCTTCTTTGCATTTTATTTTATGCTATGTCTAGACAGGTCTGTAATTCTAAGATATGGTTGTATGGTACAGGATACAGCAACCTGGCAGAAGCTTTGATTCTCTTGCATGGCTGACTGCCTGGGAACTTTATGCATATTGTTGTGTTCCATAATGGGAAAGGTGGGAATAATTTTAATAATTTTAAATTTAATAAATTTTAAATTTAATAAATAAATTTAATAAATGAACCATTCTAGTGGTTTGTGAAACCCACAGGAAAAGTGAAAGATTGTTCTGTCCGAGATGCCACTTCACTCACTTCATCTACCCGTTCCATTCCCACCTTGAGTCCTGAGTTGTTTAGGAGAAAGCCATGTATTTGAAATTAATATCAAAATTAGCTTGTGAATCTAGACTGTTTCAAGCTGTCATTTGCCTGACGTGCACTGATGGGCTGGAACACCAAATGTAAGGATGATAAAGTTTTCGGAGGGTCCATTTACCACAAAAGCACCTAATGACATATCTGGTGGCTACGTGATACGGTTGCCTCTTGCCTGACATTGGCAGGAAAGATCCTGCCGCCACCCTCCATTACGTATGCTCAGTGATCCAAGCAGTACAAAAAAGAAAGGCAAGGGAAATGGTGTTGTGTGATGCAATAACGTCACCTCTGGCTGAAGACCCGAAGTGATGTCATCACATTATGCAGCTCTCTAGGATTTCCCCCAATCTCTATGGTCATAGAGGTTGGGGAAATTTTTAGAGCTCCACAGCAGTGTGTTGATGCCACTTCTGGGAGTGATAGTATCATGCAGATGATGCTCCCCCTCCCCTGCTCTAACCCTTACAAGCCCCCATGACTTGCCAGTGCACGGCTGGCAAGCCATTGTGTGCGTGTTAAAAGGGAAACCAAAGAGAGAATTTCCTTGGCAGATCGTCCCATCAGAGAGTATTTAGAAGTAAGGGAAGCTGTGGCTTGTTAGCTGTGCCCTTGTATAACCCAGCGGCTTGTTCTCTGTCCAGGAGACACTCTTTTTGCTGTGGAGGGGCATTCTTGTAGCAAAAGAGCTGTTGCCAGTGAGGATGACGTTTCGACCCCCTCCTTGTCTTTCACTCTGAGCCACTGTGCAGCCTTGCACGCCCTTTGCCCCTTTGATGTCAAGAGGCAAGTGCCCTCTGCAGGTGCCTGTTTTTCTAGAGTGACCTTAGGTGGCCTGCTCTGTTCAGTAAAGGGGTGGCCAGCATTACAAAAACTTTTTAGTACAGAGAACAATACTTCTTTCAGTTTTGAAAAAGCACCAGCTCCCTTCCAGAACAGCAAAAATAGGTTACTTCAAATGTGAACCAAATTGTGTGTGAAATGGGAGACCCTCCCCCACAAAACTCTCCACTTTTAAAAATGAAAAAGCAGAGGGGGGGGGGGTTCAAATGCGATGGGAACAGTGATGTGGAGGGGAGAGGGTGCTTAACCATTTTATCATTTTTTCCGAATCTCTCCTAATCTGTTTTACTCTCCTGTGTAGGGCTACCAACTCTGGCTTGGGAAATTCCTGGAGATTTGGGGACGGACTTCTATTTCTCCTAGACTCTATGGTATGCTATAGAGTCCCCCCTCCAAAACTGCCAATTTCTCCAGAAGTGAGCTCTGTAGTCTGGAAATCAGTTGTAATTCCAGGAGATCTCCTGACCCCACTTTGAGATTGACAACTTTATGTGGTGCAAAAGATTAGGATGAGAAAACAGTGAGCGAAACACACACACACACACACACTTGCTATAATAACATTTTCAGTCCCATTTTTAAAAATAATAATAAAACCAGTGAATGCATCTTGGAACCTCCTGCAACAAGTGTCATCTGACCCAAGTCTCCCAACCAAAGTGACTCCAAGGGAAAAGAGAGGATCCTACATTTGATTCCTAGGTGCTCTGCTACATTGACACCCTCCTAGACTAGCCTCCGGGCAAGAACACATTGCAGCTTCCTGGTTGTCGTCATAAACCCATGCTTTCCCCATTGGAAACCTTTCCTTGGGAGTGAGCACACTGAGTGCCTCCAGTCAGCATCAGCAAGGAAAATGATACTTCAGCAATGTGTGAGTCCTCTTGTTCCTTAATGGGAACATTTTAGTTCCAGAGGACATGGGAAATCTGCTGCTGTGAACACAACTCTTACGTATGTTTGTCAGTTACCTGCTAGGGGTGGTAGATCTCCCACCTCCAGCTCCTGTTGCCCGCTGCCATTCCATTAGCTGACAGGAGAAAAATAAAGTAAAAATTCCTTGTCAGCTCAACAGGATTACATCCGGAAGTAACATCACATAGCTCTAGGAATCACTGGAAACACTATGGTAAAACCATGTAGCTTCTGGCAATTCCTAGAGTGCTGTGTTATCACTTCTGAGTTTTCCCCAGAAGTAACATGACACTGTTGAATCAGTTGTGCTTCCCCGCTCCCCAGCTCCCACTGGTTGCCTGCCATTGGCTGTCAACCCTAATTCAGATAATTCCCACTCAAAGGGGAGAATAGATTCCTGTGCTCATTCTCTCTGTCTCAGAGGAATACTGGTACAGGAGAAAACACACTGAGTGGGTCAGGGGCATGTGGTGCGATCTCATGTAATGATTCAATGTAGTCCTCACTTATCTTTTAAACCAGGAATTAGCAGAGATTTACAGAAAAGGTGGCAAAACAGGAAGTACTCTAGAGCAGGCTATTTGAACCTGCCTTTAAAAGTCTAAACAGATTTACTCAAAATCTTAGGTCTACTCAATAGGTCTTCATGCCAGGAAAGTATGTGTAGGATTGCCTTGTTACTCAGCTTAGGTCGCAGCAAGATCTATCATCTAGGCAATATCCATCTCTTGTCCTGTGAAAGTGAGTAGGGGAAACTCAACAGTGAAGAACAGAAGGGGCCTTTTGCTTAGCCAACGGAAAAAATAGCCTTCTCTGCCTCATGCCTGAGGCAAACAAGTTGGACCTGAGCAGCACTGGCTACAGAGGTTTACCCAGTTGCCTTGGCAATCACCTCCCCTTCCTATACATCCCCTTTGCCCTGCTTTGCGTGCAAGGATTGTCCTGAGATTGGGTTCCTTGCAGACACATACGATCGATCATAGCAAGTGGTATGCAAGAGCAGCTCAGTATAGGAAGGGCAAACATTTCTGGCTTTACTTGTAACAGGAGAATATTCTATGAAGCCTTAGTAGGGTCTCTGAGAAATGGCTACCGCATCAGTAAAAGAAGGGGCATTTTTCCTTTCCAACTGAAGTTTAACAAGTTGTATGACTGCAATAACCAGTGATAACAAAAGTTTGAGATTTAAAGATTTCTTTAATAATTTTTTTTTAAAAAGGAAGAATCTGCTAGTTCCAGGTAATTTAGGCAGCCTGTGCCATGAACACTTTCCCCTTCTGTTAGCACATCCATGAGTACAGAGGCTCATGGAAAACCACTGATTTGGTGCAAATGGAAGTGCTAGCAGAAGAGGAAGCACCCTCCACAACTGAGTCTATCTAGCATGTACAGAACTAGGGCTGCTAGGTCTCCCTGCTATAACTATACAACCCCCAGCCTCCATTGCTGCTCAATAGTGCAGAGGGTGTGTGTGAAAATTACTGTCACCCTGACTGACAACATGACATCATTTCTGGGGTGAACCTGGAAGTGACATCATCGTTACAATATGACATAGTGAATCCTAGAATGTCATGTTGCTGTAATGATGCCAATTCTGAGTTTGCCGCAAAAATGATGTCACAACATCAGAGTGACAGTGCTCCCCCACCTCCATTTCCCTGCCTACCCAATCTCCTACTGGTGTCAGATACCTGCTGGTAACTTTACATGGGACTTGTTCGTAAGATCCAAGCCGATGATTATATTGTCTCATTGGGTGGAAATTTTCACTCTTCCCAGTAAAAATTTGGAAAAAATTATCAGAAGGAATGTTAAATGAGCATGGTAACAAATTTGTTTTAGTGATAAATAGCAGAACACCCTTGAGCATGTACAAAGTGCCCTTTGCTTGCCAATCAATAACAGAAATGAAACCCTGAAATGAAAACCTCAGGATGAAGAATTCTAGGAATAGCTTCCATCCTGGCTTGAACCATAACATCTTTCTTTCTTTTCTTTTTTTTTAAAAAAAAGCACTGACAATTGCCTCCATTTCTACACTTGCATCTGTTACTGAAAGAGTCCGTCTCCAGGAATTTCTAGGCATGTGAAAGGAAAAGGCGAGGGTGGCTGGACCTAGCTGGCTCATGCCCTTTCACTCTGCCTCCAGAAGCTTGGAAATGGATCTCTAGTGGCATTAGGAGCGTGTCAATCCCATTTAGGCCCAAATCCCCATGAACTTTCCTAGCGTGTAAGAGAGGACGCTTGGCAAGGAATCAGAGAGCAGGCACTCAAGTGGCAGCTAAGCGAGGGGGCTGCAGGGGGCTATGTCCATCTTCAGCGGGGCACCCGAAATGTAATATAACATGGAGCCAGTCTGCACGGCTCCCACCTGCTGGACTTGGGGAAAAACAAGAGTGCCTCAAAAGTGACCGTGATCAAAACAGTTTTCCGCTCTGCCATCCCCGGTCCAACTGGCTTCTGTAACCAGCACAATAGCATTTTGACTGTGGAATAGGCTTAAGAGGGCATAATTTGTTTTGATTTTGCTGCACGCGTGTGATGGGCAGGCTTCAAGATGTGGAAGGTTGTGGCAGACATAATAGATGACGGACTTGGATACTATGAACCAGTTCCATGTGCGCTACTGATGGCTCTGCTGTGGAGTGCTCTTCCTCTTGCACTAGCACAGAGTCCCCAACACGGTACCTGTGGAGAGAGTTGCCAGATTTTCTTGCCCTCCTGGTTGGGAGAGGCACTTACCTCTTCTCTCTTGCATGCAAAAAACGCACATGCTCCCGGTGGGGCACAATGATGTCACTTCTGGAAGTGAGGTTTTTTTGCTTCCTGGGCCTGTTCCACAGGCCTTTCCCTCCCTCCCGCTAGATAAGTGGTGGGGGGGCAGAGGCTGGGAGCAGAGGATCCCCTGCCCCCACTGGGGGACTGACAGCCCTACTGTGGGCATGATTGTGCCTGCCAACACCCTTAATGGTGCTCACCAAATGTTTTAAGAAAGTGAGTGTGGCCAGGTGAGGCTTTTGCTAAGTATAGCTTCTGATTAACTACTGGAAATTTGATTGGCTGTGCAGATTTTTTAATATATTGCTTTGGCAGAAGCTGCATCCACAGCACAAGGATCTTCATTGTGTGACTGAAGGCAAGCTGTAGCAGCCATTTTGTGCCTGGCTCTGCCTCCTGTGCCAGCCATTTTGTGCCAGCCATTTTGTTGCTGCACCACCACACTGTGTCAGAGCTCCAACTGTCCCCACAGGCTCAAAGAAGTTGGAGACACTTGTGCTAGCACTTCAGTTTACAAAAGTGGTCATTGAATGCCATTGATCTCACCAAATGGAAGCACCGGTGCAAGGGGAAACAAGCTCCACAGCAAAGGCTGTCTAGTGAGCAAGGAACTCATTCATAGGATCCAAGCCAACATCACTTCAGGGCATCCAGTCTCTGCAGTTTGCCCAGTCTAGAGAGTTTCAGCCTGATTGTCTATTGATGGGAACAGCTGAAGAACTGTGACATTTGCATGCCAGACATCCTGAAACTGGCATGCAAGATTTACAGGATGAAAGTTATTTGCTTTATCCCAAGATAGTTGGGGTGGCCTCTGAGCATGTGCAAAATGCTTTTCATTGTTTTTAGCTGTTGCTATGATTCAGTTAAGAGGCAGCCCAACCCAAATAGAGGCAGACTTAATATGATCAACTGGCTGAGTAGCAGTTCATGGAGATGAGATTATATACAAAAACTTCTTAGTGGAAAATGGCATCAGCCACCTCTGTATGCTTCTTATGAGAACATATACATTTCCAGGTGCTTCATGTGCATGATAGCACATTAATGCATCAATGAGAACAGAACTACCGTAACACTTTTTACCCCCACCCCACCCCCGGCTTTATATCCTCCTGTTCTGGAAACTGGCCAGGAAGATGAGCTTGTGGCAGGGATATAAAAACTCTGTTGGCAATTCTAGGATTACTTCCTGCAAGCACAGCCAGAGTAAATGAACAACTGTGTTGAGCAAATGGTACTTTTTAAGCTACAAAACTATTATCATGCAACTCAATTCACACTTGCGATTTCACTGCAAACGGTAAAATGGAACTGATATGGTGTGGTAGCAGGTCTGAATGGATTGTGTATTGTGTTGTTCACTGAGTAAATAATCACACAACAACTTGACTGTGAGGACACTTCAGTTCATCTCTGTTCAGTCCATGTGCTCACCTTGTGCAAACTGATCTTAATTTGAAATAATTTCTACCTTTCCTCTTGAAAGGATCAAGTGCCCAGAGTGGCTACTTATAAAAACAATCAGAACTTGAATCTATCAATTTGATGTCCATTGAGATAAGCAAAACTCAAGCTAAATGCAGAGTGACTTCTGGTTTCTGCTTTGCACCCATCCCAACCAGTTTGTTTGTGACTGTGTGAACAGAACCAATTAAGATTTATGCATAAGCCAAGTAAACTACAGTTTAGGACCTCAGCTGATGAGAGGCCTCTAAATGCAAAAAACCCTTGAAACCTAAATTCCCCCTTTTGGGGGAGGGGTAATGCTATGGGGGTCTCTTAAACTTGACTTAGTTTAGGGCTTTTGCATGTCTTAATCTGGCCTTGGCTAAGAGGGTGCTGGGAATGCTGTGCTCCTCTGTTTCAAGGTCACTGAGAGGTTTCCTGGATTTGGACACCCTGGAGAGCTGCGGGGAGGCGAAGAAGGGCTCAGGCAAGGTTTCATCCTAGAGGCCTCTGCAGCTATAGGATGGCTCTATTTATTGCTTCGGCCCAAGGGAGACCACATAGTGAGGAGGATGCGTCATCGCCATGTGTTTAGGGGAGGGGGGAGTGCAAGGCACTCCTTCCCCTTGCTCTGCAAATGTGACCCAATTGTGGTCGGAAGTGGGATCTGTCTGATTTGGAAAAACGTGCTCGCATATTTATTCCTGGTAGGCTGCAGACTGAAATGAACCTCTGTCGAGGTGCAGTGAATGCAGAAGAAATCAGCCCTTGCAGCCTCATGCAAGATTTAGGACAGGCGTAGCAGGGTAGAGGAGAAGCAGAACCACACAAGGACACTGCAACGTGCCTGTGCAAAAGAGGAGGCGCCAGAAAAGATTGTGTGAATGTGAGTGAGCATGTACATCTAAGATCCTGTTTGACATTGTGAGTTGGCTGTGCAAACACATTTGTGGATAAGCCTTAGGGGCTCTCGCAGAAATTTGTGCGTGCTATACTTTTGCAATCTTTTTATCTGCATGGCTGACTGCATGCCAAACGGTAGCACAGGGAAAGAAAGCCTCAGTTCAAATGTGTGTTTCATTTTGCACATTGTGCATGCATCTTAGCATGTGTGCAGAGAATCTTCACATGTTGCTCTGTGGCTTTTTTGCATGTCTTGTAGATTATCCACCTAAGTATTCAGCCTCTCCCCCATTTTGCAAGCGTGGCTTACCTGAACCACAAAATCACTCTCCTTATTGAAAAAGGCATTTTAAAAGCTCATGATTGCAGCAAGATTGTAAAAAAAAACCCAGTGGGTTTTGTTTTACCCAAGCAGAGCTGGTCCAAGCCCTAGAGCTGGCAGCATGCTGTACCAGGCATGGTGATGAAAAGTGCCACCAAATCATAGTCGACTTATGGTGTGACCCTTGCTGGGGTTTTCAAGGCAAGAGACCAACAGAGGTGTTGGCTATTGCCTGCCTCTACATAGCAACCATGGTCTTCTCTGAAGGTCTCCCATTCAATTACTGTCCAAAGCCAGCCTCCTTAGCTTCTGAGATCTGATTAGGTCAATAATGTCCTAAGACAAAGGGAACTGCTGAGAAAATATGAACTAGGGAGGAGGGATGTGTGGTTTAGTGGCAGTAATGATGTGGTACATGAAGAAGGTCAAAAGGTCAACCCTTGGTATTTCTGCTCCAAGGACCTCAAGTTCCACATTTTGATAAAGATTTTGCTCTGTCTCTTCAGATCTTTTATCTTGGTACTGCTTAGCCCTCATGAAATGCAGAGTGGCATACATAGATCTCCCATCTTCTGTTTTATCTGCAAGAACCCTGTGAGGTAGGTTAGACTGAAAGTGACTGGCTCAAGGTCATCCAGTGAGATTCAAAAACAAAAGGACGGTTGAACCCAGATCATCCTTGTTATAATCCCCAACATTCTAAACTATGGTTGCTCTTTACCTGGTAGGAGTGGGGGAGCTCCTGTCCCCATCCTGCCCTCCATCCCCCCCCCACACACTCTGTCAAATGTAGGGTTGCCAAGTCCCCTTACATTCCTGGGGGGTGAGGGGGGACCCAGCACTCACCTTTTGCGATGTCTTTGCGCACACTCCTGGGGCAGTGCAATGATGTTACTTCTGGGAAGCACTCCTGTGCTTTGCAACAGGCTGGTTTGGGCCTTAAATGGCCTGATTTGGCACATTGGGGCCCAAATTGGCCTACTGCAAAGCATATTCATGCTTCTGGGATAGCACGATGACATAATTCCCAGGAGTAATGTCATTGTGCTGCCCTGGGAGCATGCCAGGGAGGTCTGCTCCCCCGCCTTTCCCTTTCGCTGGCCAGGTGGGTCATGGTGGGTGGTGGAGGGTGGGAGTGGGGGATCCCACACCTCCACTCGGGGACCTGGGATCTCTAAGTGAATGGCAGGGGGGAAATGCAAGAAATTGAACTGGATTTTGCCATAGAATTTCAGGTTAATCCTAGAGCATCCCACAATGCAGTGACGTTGGCCATTTCTACACGGCTTACCTTGTTCCAGAAAACAGCGAAATCTCGCACGAAGATGCGATAACAGCATCTTCTCGTGAGATTTCGCTGTTTTCCGGAACAAGGTACGCTGTGTGGAAATGGCCGTTATTTCTGGTTATGTAGCCAGAAATTACTTCATGACATCATAGGTCACTATTCTGGTGAGTGGCTCCCCGCCCCCCACACCAATCTCCTTGGGACCAGGAAATTGGGATTGGAGACAGGTAAATCCCCACTCCAGGTAGATAAATGGGAGGCATAATGATATAGCAATATGGCTGAAGCTAAGTACATTTGGGTCTGCCTAGATGGGAGACCTGTTTACCATAATGGAAGAAAGGCAGGCTATACATTTAATAAATAAATAAATAAATAAATTTAATATATGATGGGCCAAACAGACCCCAAGATACCAATGCTACCTAAGAACAGTATGCCAGCTACCATGCTATGAGTCACACTGCTATGGTAGCTGCTAGCTGCTTTTCACAGCCCTCCACGGGATTTAAGAGGATAGCACATAAATTAAGGAATTGCATGTGTTTCTTTCACAGTGTACCCTGCCTCACATCAATATTTTGGAAATCTTCTGAAAGGTTTTGTGATTTCTTTAGGTTCATTCAAGGAAGGTCTAGGAGACCCAGAGTGAGGTGGAGGGTGCAGATGACAGACAGAGAAGAGTCTGGTATGGATAGAATTGGTTCCAGATAATTTATCTTTTGTTTCCCATCTTCATGGCAACCCTCCATGATCTATAAAACATGAAGCGTACATTGAAGGAAAACATGAGGCCGGCAGCAGCCCTTTTTGCCCTGCGGGAGCGAGCTCATGCCTCATTTTGACATGGAGATGGCTTCAAAGTAAGCCTAATAGGAAATATTTGAGAACATTTATTGGGAAAGTCAGACAAAGCATTTCTCTGTGTGGATACTGACTGACTTTCCCTTGTCCATGCATTGGGTATGGTGGAGGCAGTCTCAATCTGTATATGCCATATCTAAATAAGGCAATTTAGAGGTTGTGTTTCTTGGTCACGATGAAATTCTGTCGTGATCAAGGTTTTCTGCTAATTGCCGAGGGTTGTTGTGTATCTACAAGGGATGCTGAAATTTTAGGTACCAGATACAGGTTTGGGTCCAGCACAGAGTTTCTGCTTGCGTGAGCAGAAACACAAGAAAGAGACTGACATAGTCGCTTGCACTAAAGCTAAGTTACTGCATTCTCACTTGCGTATCTGCTTGTGCAAGATGTTGTGCAATCAATTTCTGGGCACTGTTACACATAGGAAGGAAAGTGCTAGGTGTTGCACAAGAATTGTATGAACAGAACTGTGCTAAATTAATTTACATTTCTGCTTCTGCATTGCTTTATCCAAACCGCAGACTTTCCTTTTTGCCCAGGCTTTTTGGTTGTTCTACATAATTTTCTTGGATTTTTATTGTTTTGGTTGATATTGTGTGCTGTTTTGTATAGGTTTTCTTCATTGTGTTATTGATACCTCAGATAAATATTTCTCCATCTCTACTTCATTTATAAATTCTTCTTTATAAAGATTTTTTTTTTAATTTGCACCTTCATTTCTTGTTCTGCGTAAACTACTTGATTTCCTTTCCTGATTCCAGGAATTCTTCTTTTTTCTGACTCTTAAACAATTTATTGGGAAAATGGAAGGGGGCAAAGGCTTGGGAGAAAAGCAGGAGCTCTCCCTCCCTCATCAGCAGCTTTCCATTTGAATGCTCGGTTTTTTTTTAAATAGAAGCCAATCCCCGAGGTAATGTGTGTCTGCAGGGAGCATGGGTTGGCTCCATGGAGAACTCATACAAGAAGTAATGTGTAGAGTGATGGTCAGTCTCTAGCATTTCCAGCGGAAAAAAAGGACCAGCGAGTAGGTGAGGTGAAACAACTATATCCAAGAACCCAGAGAGCTACCTTCAGTCAATAGACAACACTGACCTGGATAGACCAATGGTCTGACCCAATAGAAGATCCTTGTCACACAAGATGTTCCCTGATCAAACACACAGTACACATCTGACTGGGACTCACCTTAAAAACTGGTGCTCCACCAACTGTCTGCCAAGCGCACTACAGCTGCGGGAGGGGCTTCACCCTCCCCCTTACACCCAACGCTGTTTCAGGCAGCAGAAAACAGCCATGGAGTCTGGCTGTTTGTCCTGCTGCCAGTTTGACATGTCTTCCCAGAAACCCCAAACCCACATTACACACAGGAAGCTTCATGAGTTCAAGAGTTTATATCAAAGTGTGATGTGACTACAGAGGTGTGCCTATACAAGACTGGCCCTATTTGCAGTTCTGAAACTTTGGGAGGTGTGCTTTTGTATTTCTTTCAGTCTCTGGCTATGGATCTGACCTTGGGAACGGAGGCTCAGGCTCTTCTAGAAGAGATGTTGAAGATCACTTCTCAGAATCTGGTGCACATGGAAGTGACTGAGCACTACCAGATCATCAAGGAGTTGGGCAAGGGGAAATACGGCCAGGTGGTCCTTGTGACACACAGGCAGAGGGGTAAGGATTTAACTGCATTGTGTGCTCAGGTAATTCTATTCACCCATAAACCATTTACATTGAACATGTATCAGCAAAAAAATGCCTGAAAATGCAGGGGATTTCCTCGTATTATGGTTATTCTCGAAGATGGAGTGGCCAATTCAAATTACTCTGCTTACTGACTGTGGCAAACCCAGTGGTCTTTGTGAAATTGCCTGTTGGTTTGATGGACATCCAGTCTGTTACAGAAATGGCCACTGATTAATCTCAAGACTGCAGGTGACTTTGGGAAACCATAATGCATTTGAAATTCCTAATCAGCTCTTCAAAATGTTCTCTGTGTATTACAGATGAGGAACTAAACGTGAGAAAAAATGCTGTTGAAGTGAGACATATGCCCCAAAGAATTTCATGGCACTGCTGGGAACATACTTTGATCTCTCCTTGGGGCTGTAGCGTAACAGTGAATTGATTGTTTTCACACACAGTGATTGAGAATGGGGAGGGGCCATGGCTCAGCAGTAGAGAATCCACTTGACATGCAAAAGGTCCCAGCTTAAATCTTTGTCATCTCCTACTAAGGAACATATAGGAAATGATATGAAAAAACCTGTGCCCAAAAGCCTGCAGAGCTGCTGCCAGCATGAGTAGATAATCCTGCCCTTGAGAGACCAATGGCAATTCAAGATAATGCAATGTCATATGTTTCAGTGTTGTAGGAAAAAAATACTAATTTCCAAAGGTTTTTTTTTAACCATGAGGCTGTCTTAGGCTGCATGTGTACTATATTTCAGCTGCCCGTCTATTTGTGCAAGTGCATGTATTGATATAAACACTCATGTGCCTGTGTCCTACCTACCTACCTTCCTCAGGGACCCCCATGGCTCTCAAGCTTCTTCCTAAAGCCAGTACCAAGCTGCAGAACTTCTTATATGAATATTGCGTGGCCCTTTCACTCTCTGCCCACCCTGCCATCATCGGCATGTTTGGCATTGCCATAGAATCTAGCCAGCACTATGGCTTCCTGTACGAGGCAGCCCTGCACAGAGATCTCATCTCCATTATCAAGCCAAAGGTAAGACATACAAAGGCTTGCTATGCCAACACTGAGACTACAGTCCTAAGGACAATTTCCTGGGAGGAATAACATGAGGCTGACTTCTGAGCAGACCTGCTTAGGATTGCTCTCAAAGGCTACATCCATACAAGGCTGATACTGTGCTATCATTGCACTGCAGTAGTCATTTGCAACTTGTCTTGTCCAGCAGGAAAATGCAACTGTTAATTATTGTGACAGAACAGCAAAGCATACCAGCTCCATTCATGCTTCTAAGCAACCTACTTCTAACATAGCTGCTAGCAAGGAAAGAGCTAGCATGTTCGGAATATGACAGATTTCTGGTTGGTTCCAGATTTCTACAATTCAAATCCCATTGCATTTTTTATTGAATGTCGTATCCTGTTGATTGTATTGATTTACTCTGTGTAATCCCCCTTGAGTCCCAGTGAGAACGGTGGACTATAAAGTACATAAATAACTAAACAGTAAACATCACCAGTTTGTCATAGCAGGGACTCCCTTCTCAGGTCTGCTGATTACGCCAAATTAAAATGTTTTAAGGTTCAAATTAAGCACCATGGTGGGGGAAATCCATGTACATATATATTTTACTAGAAATAGCCTTGTGTGTGTGCTTATGCCTATCCATAAAATGGCCTTGTGCTTTGCCTACCAAGTCACTAGCACAAAAAGAGTCCTGACTCTATACAAATTTATTATTTTATTTATTTCCCATCCTTCCATTCTCAAATAGATCCCCATGGCAGGTTACAGTATGTTTATGAATAACATAAAGGCACAAACATAGACAAAGAATGACGATGATCCAGACCAAAGTAGCCTCTGGTTTCCTGCTCTAATAAGAAAATCAGCAACATCATTAAAAAACCCTCTTTAATCAGTATTAAAACAGTTAGCTAAACTAAAACTACCATTCCCCAGCTTGAACAAAAGACTTCTTACAACTCTAAGGAGACCTTTGAAGAAGTTTCTAGCAATTGGTGGAACGTCAATAGGGATAGGGCCAGATCTTGGAAACTGTCTAGAAATCAGTTTAGATGGAACAGATTAAGATTAACAGGGGCCTAGCAGCTTGCTGCTTTCAACAATCTGGCAGCCGCTTTCTAGACCAGTTGCAGTAAACGTAATGCCTCTTTTCTCCGACTAGGCTGGCATCCCGGAGCCGGCAGCTAAACTCTGTGCTAAACAGCTGGTGAGTGCACTGGACTTCATCCATAGCCGGGGCCTTGTGTACCGAGATGTCAAGCCTGAGAACATCTTGCTTTTTGACCGCCATTGCCACTGCATCAAACTGACAGATTTTGGCCTGACACGTCCCCAGGGCACCCTGCTGCGTCTCGTGACTGGGGTAATCCCCTACACCGCACCTGAACTGAGCCGTGGCACTGGTGACACGCCCGGCCTTCCCATTGACGCCAGCCTGGATGCTTGGGCTTTGGGAGTGCTGATCTTCTGCCTGCTCACTGGTTACTTCCCTTGGGAGAAGACGCTTCCTGAAGATTCCTTCTTTGAGGACTTTGTGGAATGGCAAGAATCTGGTTTGGATGAAGACCTGCCATTTCACTGGCGGCCACTCTCAAATGATGCCATCTCTATGCTGCGGAAACTCCTGGCCGTGGAGCCATCAAAACGTGGCCCTCTCCGCTGTGTACTCAGCTACCTTGATCGGCCGTGGCGAGCTGAGATGGTAGCCAAAGGCCACTAGCAGTCACACCATTGTGCTGAAATGAATTTGATGGGTAAAAAAAGTTAAGCACTTTTTTCCTGTCTCATATTTGCTTGTAAAAAAATTGAATTTATATTTCTTTTTCTTATAGAGAGGAGCACAAGTTGGTTACATAAAACTTCAGTGCATCTGCATTTCTTATCCTGACCTTATAATTTTGCAAGGGATAGAAATGATCACAAGCTATCCTTTTATTTGAATCTTAGCCTTTAGATTTCTTGAAAAATTGATAACCCTAGGCTTCCCATCTGAAATTTTGGATTCAGATTTTGAAAATATGCCTGTTTTAAATATTTTAATAGAATTTTTCCCCAGTTTCATGAGACAGAACTCCAGTCTACAAGGCCTGCTCTAGTTGTCCTCTTCCTTATGCCCCTGAATTTCTTTTTACCAGTGACGAAGCGCAAGATCACAGCTGTGGCATGGATGTCCGGACATATGCTCAGGTGATCGTCTTCTGGCCAACAAGATTCCAGAGTTATTCCCAATTTTTCATGAGTGCATTTTTAAAAGGAAAAAAAATAAAATGTATGGACATTTCACTGAGATTATCCAGACTGTTAAAAATGGTTATATCAGAGTTATGAACTCTGTCACACATTTATCCTTACCATGTATGTTGTATATTTTCTTTCACTATCTGCATAGTTTCCTACCATTTGATGAGCTGTAAATTTCTCTCATTTTCAGCAAAAATGGGAAGAAAAAAGGCTTTTCTTCATCCATCCTGTTTTCACCCTTGAAAAAGCAGCCCTGGTGGATGTTCTTAGAAAAAAAAAAGTCTTCCAAAGTGACCACAAAACTAAGCATAGCAAGTAGCTCTTTCCTCAGTATAGTGACTGCAAGGTCCCAAGGGTCTGATTTGTCTTTCAGGGCTTTAGCCTCCAAGGAAAGAAGCAATATTTCAAGGTGGGGAGCCAGAATGTTTTCTGGTTGGAAAGTTTTTGTTTTTATTGTTCACTTGGCATTCTGTCATTCCATGACCGTCAGGAATACCTGAGGGGCTAGGCAGAGCTTGCTTCTTCCCCTGACCTCTCATCCCATCTCCCCGCACCCCAGAAAAAAACTCCTGAGCGCAGGAGACGTGCAGTGCCACCCAAAGCAGAGCTAGACCCTTCGAAGTCAATTGGCGTGGAAGGGTGTAACTCTGCTTAAAATGACACAGCTAACTATCCTAAATGTATTACATCAAAACTAAGTATGAAAACAGAAATTAAAAAAGAAAGCTAGAAAAGACAGCTTTTGAACACCTCTCAAGAGTTTGGCATTTCTCCTGCCCCAAGATTTCCCCCCCCCCAATAAACACAATCTAGCATTCTGTCTTCTTGATTAGTGCTCCCCAATTTCACACTGTAGTTAGTACTTCATAAAATAGGTACTGTCTTTACTTTGGCCGTTTCCACACGGCTTACCGCTTCTCGTAACAACCCGGAAGATCATGCAAAAAACGCAGACGATCGTGTTTTCTCGCGCGAGATTTGCGCGACGTCATGTGACATTGCGCAAATCTTGCGTGAGAAAACGCGATCTTCCGCGTTTTTTGCGTGATCTTCCGGGTTGTTACGAGCAGCGGTAAGCCGTGTGGAAACGGCCCATGATGTCCCCTAGTGCTCTGAATGACCTTTAGACAAACGTTTTGCAGTTCCTTTACTTTTAGATATTGTCCTGTGCCTCGTTTTCTATTTTTACAGTCTTTCTCTTTCATTCAGCACTTTTAAAGCAGACCACATATATGTCTACTATCCATACTGATGTTAAACCTGATTTCTATAGTTTCCAACCTCCCTACAACAAACCTCATATATCATTAATCAGACATTTTCTCAGACTTCACTGAAGTCCCATGGTGATGTATTATCACATCTTGATCGGAGATGGGGAGTCAGGAAATTCCCAGTTATTTCTGCCACAAACTCACTAGACAACCTTAGGCAAATCTCACTGTGCCCCACTCCAGCTTAGGTTGCCAGGTCTGTGCCTGACACCCCAAGGAGATTTTGAGGGCAAGGCAACATCCGACCCTGGAAGTGACACTACTTCCTGTTGACACTCTAGGAACCCCCTGAAATCTCAATGGTAAAAACCATCAGGATTTGAGAAAGCCTTTTCACTGTCCTAATCTGTTCCTTTTTAGATATGATATTCCAGCAAGATGTGAAATGGTAAACCTTTTGTTTTCTCTTGGGCCAGAGCCATTAGCATAACTAAGAGCTGTAGAGCTCTGTATGGTACTTAATGCCTTCAGTAGGTACATCTAAAAAAAAATTGGAAAAGGCAGAAATCCAACAGGTGCAAGGAGAAAATGTATTGAAACTGCTATTGCAAAACCCAGTATTCCTTGAGCAAGCAACTTTTCTTCAAGAGAGAGAAGTACTGGAAAAATACCTTGCATCTTATATTATTCCTCTGATACTTTGCTCCAAAGGAGCTCCTGAAATCATAACTGAATACTACCGGGAAAGCTGTCAAACTTATTGTGCCCTCCTAAGCAGAATTACACCTTTCTAACCCCAGGGTGGCAAAGGTGGCCCTGTAACACACTACCACTCTGAAATTACAGTATGGGAGATAGCTTTTAGATTAGCACAAAGCTGGGAATATATTAATTTTACATCCTTCTGTACTGCACTCTCAATGAAGTTCCTGAGATGCTCTTTAGTTTACAACAAATAAAAACAACAGTAAGAAATAAAATGCAGTAAAACCAGTCTATTCAAACAGCAGCGTAAGATTAAAACCCAGTAGCAAATAATAATTTTCATCAGTAATTTACTTCAGTCCTGCACAAGAGGAGCTGTGTGTTCCATTTAATATCGAGAGCAACAGAGAACAAGAGCCGAATAACTGCTGGCTTTACATTTTCCAAGCCTCTTACTCCTTTCCTCCAGCATGTCTTGCTGTAACCCGAGATCTTTTTTGCACCTAGCACAGTCTAATCTAACTAATCCTCCAAAATACCGCCTCCATTCCATTTTAAAGACTATTACAAACTGCAGGTAGTAATGACTCGGTGCCTGCACAGGGGACTACCTTTACCTTTTTACAAACTGCAGAGTGGAGATTTTCAGCATACTTGGCAACAGGTGACACTCTTTCCGCCCTTTTAATTTTTTGCTTTGCCTTAGTATCCAGCCTGAAGAAGAGTTCTGATTGACTTGAAAGCTTGCTGGTTTCTTTGTGACTTGTTAGTTGTTCCCAATAAAAGTATTACCCTACTGTTGCAGTATATTTGTTTGTTTTCCTACTGGAGCAGAAGACATTTTTCTGCTGGCCGGTTGGTAACTCGACCACGGGTGTGGTGCATCGTTAATCCATTTGCTGCTCTGAAGAAGTGCCAGAAGGACTGGAACACTGTTTCCCCTGCACTGGACAAATGCCTTGAGCTTCATTACAGGGGGCTTAAGGAAGATGAGTATAGGGTGGGCTAGAATTTGAACATCCTCTTCTGCAAACTCCAATGCAAATCAGTTCCAGTTGACATTTCCTTTTGGCCTTTCTGCAGCTTTCCTGTCGCTCACCTACTTTCTCCTTGTTGGTTGTCCAGGCCATCTCTAAGGTCATAACAACCAAGGAGTTCTGTAGCACATGGACAACATGTGGCATGATAATTTTTGCAATGTGGGAAAGGCATTGAGGGTGGAAAGTCCCTGACTGCAACTATAACTTGGTTTTGTAATCTACCTTGAGTCTAGGATTGCTAGCTCCAGATTGGGAAACTCCTTGAGATTTAAGGGGTGGGGCATGGAGAGATCAGGGTTTGGGGAGAGGAGAGACCTCAATGGGGTATAAGCCATAGAGTGTACCCTCCAAAGCAGCCATTTTCTCCAGGGGAAGTGATTTCTGTTATCTGGATCAGTTGTGATTCCAGGAGATCTCCAGCTACCACCTGGAGAGTGGCAGCCCTACTTGAATCACTGTTTACAGTGAGAAAGTCAGTGAGCTTCAGCTTCATTTATTTCTTCAGGCATTTGTACTCCACTTGCATCCCCAATGAAACTTGAAGCAGCCTCCAGTGTATCCTCACAACAGCAACCTTGTGAAGTAGATTAGATTGAGAGTGTATGACTGGCCTAAAGTTACCCAGTGAACTTCTGTGTGGGGATATGAGCCCATCTCTCTCCACTTCTAGCCTGCCATTCTAAGCACTATAACACACTGGCAAATTCAGCCCCTTCCCCACTAAAGTCCCTGCATTCAACAATATCCCAAAAAGCAAATTCCATTGGGAGATTATAAAATGTAAAGTTTTGCAAGCAGCTTTGAATAAGGAAAACTGGCTTGGGAAGTTTTTCCCCAAATTCATTTCAGGGCTGTAAGGAAAGTCTCTGCCTGGAAATATTTCTTATGGGCAAGGAAGGGGTTCAGACCCCTGGCTTCCCCAACAGATGGGGCCATTTTCACAAATACATCCGTCAGCAGGTGCTAGTTTTCGTATGCAGTGTCCTCCCTGCTCAGCAGTGACAATTGGATTGCTTAAATCAACTCAAACAGGCTTGCTGTAATCCATTCACCAAAGAAGGGGTGTGGGAGGGGAAGGCATTGGCAGGGGAAGGGGTGGACATCAGGTGTCTGGAAATGGATCTTTTCACCCTCGTCACCCTGGCATAGTAGCAGCTGCTGTGGCTGCACAGCAAAGCGGAGGTGTTTGTAAATATGCTGGACTGTTCACAGCTTTACCACTTGTGGGATGGGAGGCCACTGGCCTTGTGCCTGGATCCGTGAAAGGGCAACACTCCGGCTAATGCAGCGGGGCGGATCCAGTAACATCCCCAAAGAGGCATCGAGTGGCTGTTAAGGGGGAGGGAAGGATCAGGAATTCATTCCTCTTGAGGACGGAATAAAGAGATAACAAGGAGGGTAAAGCAAGACAGAACATCATTCTTGGCGAAAGCAATACATTCGCTGATTTCCCTAGATATGCCATCTTTCAGGTGCACAGTTGTCAAAGCCGCTAAAAACACAAGAGAACGGCAAAGACTTCTGAGTCTACAGTCATGGCGAATACTTTTAAAGGTGTAAATAAAGAGGATGATGAATCTAAGTACCAAGACATGGTGGAAATTGGTTCTCAGTTCCTTATTTGCAGTTCCCACTTCTCGGTTTGGTTCAAGAGGCAAAGGCTATGTTCTTCAACAGTTCCACAAAAAATTGCACGCAAAAGCAGGCTTTGAAGGTTAGAGGGTTGTTTGTACGTGCAGCCTTCAGAAATAGGCGCTTACTTGTTCACGGTCCTTTCTTTGTTTCTCTATTCTAAGGTTGTGTTGGCGGGTGCACACTGTGGCGGGAAACTGGCTGGCAAAAGGGTAGTGAGGTGGCAGTGGCTCTCTCCCATTGGGATCCGGTTGGTGAATACTGTTAAGGAAAGCAAGATGCTGCCTTCATGGCCCAGTTCTTGCCTTTTGCCACCGCCGCCGCTGTATGGTACAAACAGAAACAAAACACACAAACTTTTTTGGGGGGAGGATATGGTTATAACTTGGTTTCCCAGATTTGGGCCATTTCCACAAATCCTTAAAGGGACGGCCCACCCACTGAACACTGCCGGCGTTTCCCCTTCACTCCACGTCTCCAGTTTCAAAATGGTAGCAGGCTGTTTAGCTTCTGTTTTGTTGGCATTTTTTCAGGGACCGTGGGAAAGTGCGTTCTCAGAAAAGGCGCCAAAAAAATGGAAGCCAGACAGCCTGCTGCTGTTCTGGAACTGGAGATGTGTGGAGTGAAGAAGAAAAGCTGGCAGCATTCGATGAGTGCACTGTCCCTTTAAGTATGTGTGGAAATGGCTGTGGTTCCCGTTCTGGAAGCTGCTATAATAAAATGAAACAGTGATTTCCAGGTGTATTTCCACTTTGTTTTGTTTTTGCGCACCGCTATTATGAAGTGCATTGAAATTGCAATAATTTGCAAGTGGATTTCCCCATGTTTGAGCATGTGTGAAAGCCAGTTCTGAGGCTTCAGGTGTGCACCTAAAAGTGTAGTCCCCAGCATGCCTAGTGCCTCAGAATCCAAGGTTACAGGGAGGGATAGGTAGCAAAAGATTCTACACTCCTCAAGTCCCTCTGCAGTACTTACTTACTTCTGAAGTAAGTACGGTTTGGTGAGCAGCACAAAGCTAGGACTACCAACTGGCCAGGAGGAAAGTGTCCTGTCCCTTTACTAGAGACTTAATGTGTGGTGATGGACAGTTGATGCTTTTATGGCATGGTAAATAACCCCACCTGGTATTTGCAGCTTATACAAAGAGAGGGACTCTCTAGTGTTGGTTCAGTGGGCAGTGTATTTGGGTGGTGAGCCAGGGAAGTACCCAGTTCAAATCCTCCCTCCCTGATCATTAATATACCAGTTAGGTAAGTATCAGCAGAATGGCTGGTTATTAAATGATCAGGGAGGTCTCTGGAAGACATTGTAGTGGTGGAAAGTGCTGTCAAGTCATAGCGGACCCTTGCTGGGGGTTTTGTGGCAAGAGACTAACAGAAGTGGTTTGCCATTGCCTGCAACTCTGGATTTTGTTGGAGGTCTGTCATCCAATTACTAACCAAGGCCGACTCTGCTTGACTTCCAAGATCTAATGAGATTGGGCTTACCTGGGCTATCCAGGGCAGCGTGTAGAAGACAGTACGGGGATAATAATGGAACTTTATCTTATGGGGTTGAGAGAACTACTGGACAGCTGCATGCAAAGTCCTTTGAGCACTCAAAAAGTGGCATCTAAATGCTAAGTGTTATCTTCAGGGATGCCTCTCCCTGCTCAGTAACACAGCTGGTCCCCATGAAAGCTCAGAGGGTGACCTTGGGCCAGCTACCTTCCAGCTAACCTACCTCATAGGGTTGCTGTGAGAATAAATGGAGGAGAATAATGTTGTAAGCTGCTTTGGTTGCCTATTAAGGAGAAAAGCAGAGTATAAATAAACAAAAATTAGCTAAAAGCATGCCTGGGATTAAGGAGCAAGGCTTCTATGTTAAAAAAAAAAAGAAAGAAAGGCAGGGGCTTGGCGTCTGCCTGGTGGCCCCTGCAACCTCAAGAACTTGTAAAGAAACTCCGTATCCAAGAGCAAGTCTGCTTGTTCCTTGGCGTCTAGGGTCTTGTTTGAAGTCCATCAGGAGTCAGAGGGCCACGGCTCATTTGCATATGCTCTTTGTACATACTCAGGATTATTTCCATGAATGCAATAGATCTCAGTGGTGGTAGACAACTCCAGTTTCACTGGTTGAGTTTTCCAGCCAACTGGAATAATCAAGACCCTTGATACTTCTAGTCCAAATGCTCAGGAAGTCATGGGATTTTGCCTTGATGTCTAAATTTCAGAGTCCTCAGCCAATGATCTGACTGGTAACTCAAATCAGTATGCAAAATGCCACCTGTTGCTTCTCTGGCATCCCTAATTTGCAGTCCCACTGGCCTCCACAGCCCTCCTCCCAGTCCTTTCCCCTCACAGTAAAAGAAGTCCCCCCAGGTCCCCTGAGCATTCACTCCGGCTTTGTTTTCTCATGGCTATGGCCCCTCTTTGTCTCGAAAGAGTCCACCCCTCCATGCATTATGTTGTGTCGGCTCTTCACACTCCAGCCTGGCCTATGCATTGAGTGGAATGAGGGGATAGAAAGGATTGTGCCACTGTTTCAGACAGCACATACAGTTGCCATTTTTGAATATTTGTTCTTACAAATACTTCCCAGCAGGGAGAACAGTTGTAGTCCTTCCTGCTTGCTAGTTTTTAAAAATAAAACATAAACTTTTGTTACAGTCTGCAAGTAACATTGCACAAAGTGAGACCATGGTTCCTTGCCTTGATTCAAATAAGCAGTGAATGGAGGACTTCAAAGGGTCTGACTTGTTCTTTTTTTGGGGGGTTGGCTTACATTGTAGGGTTGCCAGTTGTCTGGAGACAAAATATTTTGTCCCTTTAATTAGAGGCTTAATGGGATGTTATTTATTACACAATGTTACTTACCTTCATGCCATGAAAAGCTTCAGCTGTCCA